>NC_138176.1:185702435-188102435 GCF_964165515.1 Mesoplodon bidens | reverse complement strand
CTCATTCTGGTGGCTGAAGCCCAAGCTCCAAGATTAGCTCTGATTGCACCAAACTGAACTACACACCAACTCTTGAGCCAATCATGTGGTCAAGGGAAGACAAACCCTCTGACTGGTTGGCTCTAGGGCAGGTCACACAATCCAACATCAGAGTTTTTTATTTTGTTTTATTTCCCCCAGTCCTTTTTCTCTCTATGCTTCAGTTGGAGTCCTTTGCTTTGATCTTTCAACTGATGAATTTTATCTTCTATTGTGTTCCATCGGCTGTTAAACCAGTCTGTAGAGTTCTTACTTTCATATGTTACATTTTTTTTCAATTTTAGAATGTCCACTGGATTTTTTTTAATGGATTCACCCAAAGCCATGTACAAGTATGTTTTAAAAAAAAGCATTAGGGCTTCCCTGGTGGCGCAGTGGTTGCGAGTCTGCCTGCCGATGCGGGGGACATGGGTTCATGCCCCAGTCTGGGAAGATCCCACATGCCGCGGAGCGGCTGGGCCTGTGAGCCATGGCCTCTGAGCCTGCGTGTCCGGAGCCTGTGCTCCACAACGGGAGAGGCCACAACAGTGAGAGGCCCGCGTAATGCAAAAAAATAAAAAATAAAAATTAAAAAATAAAAATAGCATTATTTGTAACAGCCAACACTGAAACTAAAATAATTTCTATCAAAAATGAATGGGTAAATAAATGGTGTTGTATTCCTAGAATGGGATACCATATACTAGTTAAATGAATGAACACAACTATAGCCAACAGCAGAAACTAAAGTTGAAAACATAAAATTAAGATAAAGAAATCAAATGCAAAATATTGTGTGATCACATTTATATAAAGTAGCTAGGGAATACTGTTTAGTTAGTAAAAGTATAAATAAAGGCAAGGAAATAATTACAAATAAAGCTAGTACATGCATTTTTGGATAGATGTATTATATTTTGTAATAAAGAAATAATTAGATAAAGGAAAAGGGTAACTGTGGGTTTTGAAAAACCCTTTAGAACATAAGCAATTCACCTCTGCCTCTTATCTCTATGGTCCTCTTCTCCTGCTGCCTCTTTTTTTTTTTTTTTTGCAGTACACGGGCCTCTCACTGTTGTGGCCTCTCCCGTTGCGGAGCACAGGCTCCGGACGCGCAGGCTCAGAGGCCATGGCTCAGGGGCCCAGCCACTCAGCGGCATGTGGGATCCTCCCGGACCGGGGCACGAACCCATGTCCCCTGCATCGGCAGGCGGACTCTCAACCACTGCGCCACCAGGGAAGCCCCTGCTTCCTCTTTTAAACACCATCGCAAGCTTTCCACAACGATGATGAACTTTTGTCCTAGAAAAGTGGTAAATAACATTGTCTCCAGAAGTCTTCTGTTAAAATTAATCTAGCAAGGTAGAAGAGAAGTCAGTGTGTGCTCTAGAAGGAGTTATACCAACTGTCTCTACCATCAATCTGATAGGAGGTAGGTTCCAGGGGCCAACATGAGACAAACCTCAGCTATAGGAAAGGTGGATTTAAGAGACATGAGATGGTACCCTGGGAGTTAAACTATAAAATCAGATAATGAATTAAAGCAGAGATTTGCAAATATCTACTAAATAATAGGTAATATTTATTTAATATTTACTAAGGTTAATGTGCTAAAAGCTTTACAAGCATAACCCTTACAACAACCTTGCAAGTTAAATGGGATTATGTTCTTAATATTGCAATGGAGGAATGAGGTTTAGGCTATTTTCAATAAAGTCTTCAAGGGCATGTGGCCAAGAAGTGGCAGAACTAAGGTCATCTGGCTCCCAAGTCTCTGTTCTGAACCCCCTCATTTTGATCCCTCGGCTGGAGAGATCCAGTGGCTCCCAGGCCTGAGCAAAACTGGAGGATACATGCTGTTATTTAACAGCAGAAGTGTGGAAAATCAGAGCAACTTGAGAGGGCTAAATCAGGCACTCTTCAGGGAGATCATCTATCCCGCCAATAGATTCTGGTATTCATCATCCCTTTGGTTTAAGGCTGTTTCTACAGTGGGGCTGGATGTATTAAGTTTACTTAGCCTCATTATATTAAACATTTTAATTATGCAAATAATCTCTCATCTTCTGTGGTCTTTGTTAGCAAACAGCTTTCTAATTATCATTTGACTTTCAAAAAAGAACCCCTTAGAATTCGGAGTCTGTCAATTTGAGTATGCTGGTGTGTGTGTGACAGATTTTGTTTTTCATTGTCTTCCAATGTATTAGCATTCTTATATATACATTGGTTTCTTGACTTATGTGAATGCGAATTTTTTTCATTAGAAATTGACTTTGAATGCCGCATCTACAAAAATCTGACTTCTGAGTCTGAAAGACTGAACACCAAGCTCTGAATTTTGGCAGACTCATCAAGGTAGAGTTATCACAGGAAGTCTTTTGGGCAATAAACAATTGACCTTTTTCTATTCAGATTTTTTTTAATATCCCCTGTATCTATCTATCTATCTATCTATCTTTCTTTCTTTCTTTCACATCTTTATTGGAGTATAATTGCTTTACAATGTTGCGTTAGTTTCTGCTGTATAACAAAGTGAATCAGCTATATGTATACATATGTCCCCATATGTCCTCTCTTTTGCGTCTCCCTCCCACCATTGCTATCCCAACCCTCTAAGTGGTCACAAAGCATCGGGCTGATCTCCCTGTGCTATGCGGCTGCTTCCCACCAGCTGTCTATTTTATATTTGGTAGTGTATATATGTCCATGCCACTCTCTCACTTTGTCCCAGCTTACCCTTACCCTTCCCTGTGTCCTCAAATCCATTCTCTACGTCTGTGTCTTTACCTGTTGTGGAGTTTAACTTTTAAAACTTAACTTCTCTAAGCATATCAGTTCACTTCACCTGGTGAATGATTGTCATACTATAAGGCAGAATAAACCATGAAACCATTAAATTTCAGTGAATTGATATGGTAAAAGGCAGGTTAGAAGGGTGCTGTGAACTGAATTATACCCCGCCCCCAGATTTGTATATTGAGGTCCTAATACCCAATGTGATGGTATTTGGAGATGGGACCTTTGCTAGGTAACTAGGTTTAGATGAGGTCATGAAGATGGGGCTCTCATGATGGGATTAGTGCCTTTATAAGAAGAAACACCAGAGAGCTTGCTTCCTCTCTCTCCTTTACCCCACCCCCAACCCCCTCCCCATGCAAAAAGAGGTTGTGATAATGGCCATCTACAAGCCAGTAACAGAGCTCTCATCAGAACCAGAACACGCTGGCAGCCTAATCATGAACTTCTAGATGCTAGACCATGAGAAAATGCATTTCTGTCGTTTGAGACACCCAGTCTATGGTATTTTGTTACGACACGCTGAGCAGACTAATACTCCTTTCCTAAGTGTTCACTGGAAAACAGACAGGCAGCTCTTCTTTGAGTGACTGAAAGATGTGATGGCTGAGGCAGGACAGGCTCAAGAAACCTGAAAGGCGATCCCAAGAATATGAACAACCCAGACAACATTCTTAAAGAGAAGAAATCTGAAAAACTACCTTTGCTTTTTTTAGGACTGTGTTGCACCTGGTATCCCATACCAGGCCTTTTTTCTGAGATTTCTCTTTGTTTCCTGCTTCTGTTTCATTCAGCAGAAGAGTTGCACTAGTGTCATCAACACTTAGAACATTTTTAGAAATCAAAACATTTGACTCAGGAAAAATGTTTCATTACGTCATATTCCTTCTGCAGATCACTCTTTCCTTTCTGGAAAAGAATCAGGTTATAAAACCTTGGAAATGCAGTTAGCAGGACTTTTAAATGGTGTTTGATTTTTTAAAAAGCTTAGGCATCTGACCATGGGTTTTCCAAGTCAAACAGTAGTATAAAAACTTAGAGGCTTGGAAGTCAGAGGCCTGTAATGCTGTGGGGTACTTCTCTGTCTCTCTCTTGAAATAGTAGGTGAGATCAGATGAGAAAATTTGTACAGATACTGTTTGTGTTTCTCTACATAGAAGACCATTTCTTAAGAGTCTGCCCCATAAACCTTACTAAGGTTCCATATACACTGAGCCACTTTTTGGAAATGTATTAAGAAAAAAATTCAGTGTGCTGAGGAAATCTTATTTAACCACACTGTTATTACTTTTTAAAAGTATCATTTTTTTCTTTGCTTTTCAAATAATGAATGGAAAGACCCAGAGTTTTGAAAGGCCACATAGCAAGCGATGACTAATCCTGATTTTAAACTCACGAAAATAATCTTTTTTTCTCTAAGTTGAAGTATAGTTAATTTACAATGTTGTGTTAATTTCTGCTGTACAACAAAGTGATTCAGTTATAAATATGTATACATTCTTTTTTTTAATACTCTTTTCCAGTATGGTTTATCATAGGATATTGAATATAGTTCCCTGTGCTATTCAGTAGGACCTTGCTGTTTATCCATTTTATATATATATAATAATTTTTCCACTCCTTCCCTCTCCTACCCCCCTCCCCTTGGCAACCACAAGTCTGTTTGATAGAGGCCTTTTTAAAGAATGCAAAGATCTCAGTAGTAATTCACACTCTACTATATATAAAATAGATAACTAATAAGGACCTACTGTATAGCACAGGAACTCTACTCAATACTCTGTAATGGACTATATAGGCAGAATAAACATGAGAAAATAATCTAAAAAAGAGCGGATATATGTATATGTATAACTGATTCATTCACTTTGCTGTACACCTGAAACTAACACAACCTTGTAAATCAACTATACTCCAATAAAAATTTTAAGAAAATAATAGCTACCCTTTACATTGTACCTACAACATGCCAGTCACAATCCCTGTCATCTTGGATTATTTTTCACTGTTGCAGGATGTCAACAATGAAGATATTTATAGTGGATGAAGAAAGTAAGGTTCAGAGTGGTTAAGTAACTGGACCAAGATACATTACTAATAAGAGGCTGGGTCAGAACTCTCCAACTCCCTGGCCCTGAAGTCCACATTCTTCCCACTACTATGCCATGTGACCTCCATAATGATATCTGCATTTCTGGAAATACCAGATCAATCTATTAATAACTAATTTCTCATCCTAGTGTAGTAGAAAACTCACAATGAGAGTAAAGTGGATATTGGTGGTCTAGTGACTTGAAGGTTATTTCATTTCTCTGCTTTTGAAATTCTTCCAAAGCAAAGCTGATTTAAAAAATATATAGTGGTAAGAGTGTGCTGGAGAAAGGCCAGAGAGACTGAGGACTGTGCTTTACCAGCAGGTTCTAATCATGCCATGATGACAGACCATCAAGGTATCGATCTGCAGAGCTTACAGCGATCATACTAATTCACATTTGTAGAGAACTCTATTTTTAGGCCTGAGATAAATTGTCTAGAAGGAGATAAGACAAGTAACTGGATCAGAAAAGAAGCTGTGCCATGTAGATTAGATTAGCTTTCTTTGTGGATTGTGGGGGGAACCTTGACTGGATCCAAGTTTCTGTGTGGGGAGCTGGGGAATTGTAAGTCATGAATAGTCACCAGGGAAACAGTCTACCTACAAAATACAACAGACAGAAAAATATGAAATTGCGAATTGGTTTATTATGACAATGGGGGAAATGAAGATGGGTGATGAAGTTGAGGTAGTTACAAACACCCTGAGTAGAAGAAGAATTACCTGCAAAAATAGGGGTGAAAGGGCATCTTTGTGAGCAGTTTCCTGCACTAAAGAAGGAATGATGTCTAGTCTGCTTGACAAGTCTATTTCTGTAGAGAAGGAAGGGAACTCAGTAGTTTTCCCTATCTTCAGGGTAATGTTCCCAGGATCATCTAACTCCTGCAACTCTGATTCTGTATTCTCCAAGCAACCTTCCGATGGTAATTGAGTTTCCCCAATAGATTTCTCTTCTGGGAAGGAAATGAGTGGACAGACTGACATGACTATCCAATCGTCTTGGCAGTGTGATTTCTCACTGTAAAATTAAGACTCTGGCTTCTGCAAGCGATGTAGTTGGGTGATGTGTGTCAGGTCTTCTTCTGTGGTAGGCTAAGTATCAAGGACCTAGATATTGCTATTAGAAATGCTAATAGCAACTATTTACATTCATACAGTAATTTACAGTTAATAAAGCCATGTCATCTCATTTAGTTTCCATTATGTGTCCGTGAGATAGTTATTATGATCTCTATTTTATTAAGATTTGAAAAGGTTAAGTGAATTTCTCAAGGTCATATAGCTAAAGGCAGACAGGATGCAAAACCCAGGACTTCTGATGATAAATGTAGAACTTCTCCACCACAGGGAACAGGTGAGTACACAAATGTGTGGAGACTAGTGAGATGGAGTTTCCAACAACTTGCAGCCTCACTGATCTTTTGCTACAGCAGAGCCGGTGGGTAGAGGATGAACCTCTTTTTATTAAGCTTCTTTAGTCATCATCCCTGATCTCCCCATCATCTCCAGGCTTAGAAAACCACTAATCTACTTTCTGCCTCTATAGATTTGCCTGTCCTTGACATTCTACACAAATAGAATCATACAATTATGTGCTCCTTTGTGACTGGTTTCTTTCACTTAGCGTAATGTTTTCAAGGTTCATCCATGTTGTATCAATACTTCATTCCTTTTTATTGACAAATAACATTCTGTTGTAAAGATGTACTACTGCATTTTGGTTACCTATTATATTTATCAGTTGATGGACATTTGGGTTGTTTCCACTTTTTAACTGTTTTGAATAGTGCTATGAACACGTGTACAAGTTTTTGTGTGAACATAGGTTTCCATTTCTCTTGGATATAAAATGAGAAGTAGAATTGCTGGATCATATGATAACTGTATGTCTTAATATTTGAAAAACTATCAGACTCTTTTCAAAACAGTGGTACCAGTTTATATTCTTACTAGCAGTGTATGAGGCTTTCAATTTCTCCCCCTCCTCACTAGCACTTGTTACTATCTGACTTTTTGATTACAGTTATCCTAGTGGGTATGCAGTGGTGTCTCACTGTGGTTTTGGTTAACAGCTCTCTAATGTTTAATGATGGTGAACATCTTTTCAATATGCTTATTGACCACTTGCATATTTTCTTTGGAGAAATGTCTATTCAAATCCTTTGTCCATTTTTAAATTGTGTTGTCTTTTTATCATTGAGTTGTAGTAGTTCTTTAGATAGTCTAAACACAAGACCCTTAAGAGATATATGATTTTAAAAAATACTCTCCCACTTTGTGGGTTGCCTTTTCACTCTTTTGATGCCCTTTGCAACACAAAAGTTTTTAATTTTGATGTCCAATTTATCTATTTTTTCTTTCATTGCTTATGCTTTTGGTGTATAGATGAATCATTCTGAATAAGAAGAAAACCTGATTAGATGTCTAAATACTGTTAACTGTTACTGTGATATTAAAAAAAGAAGAGTTTCAGAGCATAGGTATCTGCTTTCATGGAGTTGGCAAGGTGATGAAAAGGAAAACTAAATTAAGAAAGAAGGTAGAGGGCTTCCCTGGTGGCGCAGTGGTTGAGAGTCCGCCTGCCGATGCAGGAGACACGGGTTCATACCCTGGTCCGGGAAGATCCCACATGCCACGGAGCGGCTGGGCCCGTGAGCCATGGCCGCTGAGCCTGCGCGTCCGGAGCCTGTGCTCCGCGATGGGAGGGGCCACAACAGTGAGAGGCCCACGTACAGCAAAAAAAAAAAAAAAAAAAAAAGAAAGAAGGTAGAAAACAGTAAGAGAAGGATAGAAAAAGTTTTGGTAAGGGATAAATATTGAAACTGAAAGTTCAACAATAGCTTATTCTAGCAATGTTTATTGTCCTGTTTTTTGGTAGTACAAACACATTATATCAGCAAAGTATAGCCCTTAAATAATATATTTTACATTTAGATTCTTGGATGTTTTCCTAGAGGTGGACACAACCATGGCTGTATTGTACATTTGCCTTCAAAACTAGTATAAGTCAAATGAGTTGTCCATATATATTTGTATAAGATTTAACTATTTATTTTAGACTGACACTTTTGTGTGTATATCATTACTAAAACAGCACCTTGGTTTATACAAAAGACTTAAATTTCCTGTGAAACTCTCATTTAACATAATATTGTCTGCTTATACAAACCAAGATATATGTAGCTTCTATCTATGACACAATTAGATTTCTTTCCCTGTCTGTTGACAGGTATTTTATGAGTAACGTCTGCGATATCCAGTAATCTGCTGCAAGAAAAAGTGCTGATTTCACTAGAAAATAACTTGCCTTTCAAAACACTTTCATAAACTCTAAGAACTCTCTAATAATGCATCTTAATAATAGATCATCAAGGAAAATTCTGGGAACAGTAAAGAAAAAAATAAGTATATTCAGTTCAGTGTTGAAAGGAAAAGTGAGTGGAGAAAATTTCTTTATGCTTTTGCATGTATATATCATTATGATGGTTATAGTTGCTCTGTACCTACATTTATATCTAGGTTTAGGTTTATTAACTCATCACAGTTAAATTTTGAAGTGCTGGTGAGCTGCAAACTCTAGGAATACTACTATGGTCCTAGAATTCAAACAACAAGGCTTAAGTGCTTAATCAAAGGTTTAACTAAACTGTTATTTAGAAAAACACATCTTCATTAAGGCATTTAAACCTCAGCAAGAGTCAGCAAACACTGTACTTAAGAATGAAGTTCAAGGGTAAATTTGAAATAAACCAAGTGTGGCTTATGATTTCTTACCTTCTCCATTTATTTTCAGTTTTTCTCTTTGAACGAATTCTAATTGCATTCTTATGCACAAATGCTTACCAGAAAGTTCTTCTCTGGTTGACCTTGTTTGTTCAATATGAAATTCAAATCTTCCTAGGTTTTGGGCCAGTTTCCCAGATTTGGGGATATTTTTGTAACAAAGTGACTTTAGGATTCTTTTTCTTCTCATATCTAAATGATTAAAAAGAAAAAAAATTAACTCCTTCTGATGCCAGAAATAAACATATGCGCACACACACACACATAAAATACTATTTTCATTGTATTATATTATTTAATACTAACATTACATAATAATATATATACTCTACATAAAGTCTGTCTTTTTAAAAAAATAAGCTTTAAAAACATATTAGTGACAACACAGTGTTCAACATTAAAGTATCTTTTTGATGTGTTAAACATCTATAGTGAGGATAGTTAAAAAAACTATATTTGATTTAAACAAAGGTGGCAATCCAGAGGAAAGTAAAGAAGAAATCAAATTGTCATGGTTTACATTCTCAGTTATAAGTGTCAAGTGTTTGAACTACTTTAGAGAGGGCTTCTGATATTTTCCATATCAGGGGACCCTTTTGAAATAATCTGAGCCACAGTGACATCGCAGAATAGTGTACACTGAAGCAGCTCACAGCATTTTAAGATTAGGAAGGTGTTTTGACTTCTGCAAAAGAGGTAAAATCTCCCATTGAGGGAAAGGGACTGCTGACCCCGCAGATCAGTGTCCGTCCCCTTGTTCACATGCTCTACCCGGTCTTGCTAAGGAACGGCATCAGCAGGAGGAGGGTGAGGCCGCCCACAGGGCAGGGATGAGCCCAGAGTGGATTTCAGGCTCAGTGAAGTTATGACGGCAAATGGCCAGTCTTCTCACACGTGTTTTCTCAGGAAGGGGACTCTGAATGTGCCCATCTACCCATGAGTGTTTTAACTGAAACTCAGCCCTGTGATTCTGTGGCCACAGATACCATGTCTGTGAAACAATGGATGCAGAATTGCTCTGGAAAGTCTGAAGTCCTATGCATTATGAGCCTTCTTCTTATTGTCAATTAGGAGTAGGCAGATGGGGGACTTTTCCTTCTGCCGTTCCTCATCAGATTTCAGTATTCCATTTCCCATTTAATGTTTTCCTCCACTCATAAAATTCACTGGAGCTTTGATTAGCAGCCCTCTGCCCACAGGGAAAGCCAGGCAAGCTCTGCAGGAAGGCCACCCCTCACTCTGCATCTGAGTGTCCAGAGCTCGGCTCTGCACACTGGTTTATGATAGCACGAATTTGTGGTTTTATTAACCAGCTCAGCACCCTTCAAGTCTGTTTCTGAGAAGTCTTCAGCCTTTTCTTTCTGAACGGCCTCCTTTCATCTTTCTTGGGACTTTGTCCTTAGTCTCCACCCTTGCCTGGAAACAGAAACTCTGTTTTCCCATCACTCTGTCATTTTGGATTTGTTCCATGATCAGAGCTGGCTTCATGGGTGTGTGATAATTACATATGGCCATGTGCTCAGAAGAGCCCCCTTCTTGGTTTACTGCTCTACTGTCACTCTCTTGAAATTCTGAATAATTTCTGAACAAGGATCCTGGGGTTTTGTTTTGCACAGGATTCCACAAACTGTGTAGCCTGTCTTGTCCATGACACACGGTCATGAGCCAACCTGGCTGACTCTCATGGTTTCTTTCCCCTGATTCGCTAGCACAGCCTGAGACCCTGCGCAGAGGGAAGCCAGACCGATGGGGATGAGACTCCAAATACTTCTCTCCTTGCCTAAATGGGAACAACTGTACCCACAGCTAAAGGAATTCTGTGACACCAGCTGAGGCTGCCATGGGGAAGCCAGGATTTGAGAGCGTATTTAATAAGCAGATGTTGGAAGCTAGGACTGACTTAATCTTTCCTTCTTTCAGACAATGTTTATTTAATGAAGACCAAAGAGAGAGATAGAGAAGCAGACAGTGTCCCTCCTCCACCTCCCAATCTTATTGCAGACCTAAATGAGACCTAAGCTTGTATGGCGGAGATTTAAATTGAATGTGAGTTTGGAGTTATGTGGTTACCACGTAATATTAACTTTTTACTTATTTAAAAGTGACTTACCATTTAATAGTAACCAGGAGAGCTGTGAGACCTGCCCAGCATTCATCCAGGGTCAGAGAAAGAACCAGTTGAGGGAGTGGGTTCAAAGAGTTAGTGGCAGAAAGAAAAAAATTGCCTTTTGCTTGTACTCTCTGGAATCCAGCTTATTTAATAATAAGCTAGACACAAGAACCTTACTGCTTTAAGGCCAGTGGGAGAATGAGCAAGCAAATCATGAGGACATAACTTATATTAAACCACAAGTCCTATTCTTTTTATTCATGAGGCTGACCCTGAATTAATGCAGGGACTTATCTAGTCCTTACTAAAATAGTAACTACCAAGTTTTAGCTGTTTACTATGTGCCAAGCAAAGTAATAAGCATATTTTATGTATTATATGATTTCTACCTCACAATGAGGTCTTTGTTTTTTTTGTTTTTTTTGCAGTACACGGGCCTCTCACTGTTGTGGCCCTCCCGTTGCGGAGCACAGGCTCCGGACGCGCAGGCTCAGCGGTCATGGCTCACGGGCCCAGCCGCTCCGCGGCATGTGGGATCCTCCCGGACCGGGGCACGAACCCGTGTTCCCTGCATCGGCAGGCGGACTCTCAACCACTGCGCCTCCAGGGAAGCCCCAGTGAGGTCTTTTAATAACTACATTACATAAATGAGGAAATTGTATGTTAGAAAAATTAAAGCCACTAAGTCATATAGTGGGTAAGTAAAGCAGCCAGCATCTGAAGGCAGCCCCATATAACTCCAAAGCTCATGCTCTGAACCACTAATTTATTCTGCTCTTAATGGAGCTAAAAGACTGAGTTATTCAGATTTTTTTTTAACATGACTTGCTGTACATTAAAGTAGCATCATTTTCAACCAAACAAAAGCAATGAAATTCCTTTCTCATGCCCCTTTCCTTATTCTCTTGCTCTTTCATAATTATACATATAAACTGTAAAACGAACAAAAACACCTAAATATATTAATTATACTAACGTTAAAATTCAGCAATTTGTATAGCTTTTGTAAGTCCTATTCTGCTAAAAACAAAAACAAAACTAAATAAACAAAAAAACCCAAGTCTTATCCTAGTTTCCTGTCAATATCAATTTTCAGATGATGAAGGAAACCATGAGAATCACTGTTCTAGATCAAAATCTGATCAACAAGAAAGAGGACCTGGCTGCCCAAGAAGAGGAGGTTGTCCATGGTCAGATGTATCCTCAGAGTTCAGCAAAGGACACAGAGTTAGGATCTCAGATTTCCAAATGTCCGTGAAAATATGAGGAGAGATATAGCTGTACAGAATTCTCTCTAAAATCTTGGCTTCATAAAATCAAGGGTAAGATGCAAAAGGAGGAAAACGCTTGTACCAGGAGTTACAAGAACCTGAAAGAACAATAAGAGATAGGCCACTATTCAGAATAAACAAAGGTTTATGGGACTGCTCCTGGTTTAAGTGCCTTACACATCCAACAAAGATCTTTAAAGGACTCTAACTCCTCTCTTGGGCTGGGGTTGGAGGAAAGGCTACAGACGTTTGGAAAAGGGACAGACCAGGCTCACCTTCCCAGAACCATAAATGACAGTGACAGCGGAGGGACTGTCCTCCACTTTAGGAAACTTGATCTGGCCCTTCAATGATTCTCCCACAAACTTCAGATCATCTGGGACAGGGAAGGCAGCACCTTCAGAACATAGAATAGGATTTTAATAGTTTTTTTTTTTACAGTTAGAAAAGAAGCCTATTTCCCTCCATCTGCATCTTTTCCTCTATAGCATGTGGTAGAAAAAAATTGTATTTATCAGAATTTCCTTCTAGCAGAGAATGTCATTTTCAGAGAAAATTTTCAGTGAGCCCATTTCGAGAAGGTGAGATCCCAAAGGACCTGCCAGTGGGGATCTGTTCCCTACCTATCTAGAGGGCTGCTGTGAGCATGAGATGTTAAGTCTCATAAAGTGGGGGTTCTCAACCCTGGAGCCATGGACTGGTACTGGTCTGTGGCCTGTTAGGAACTGAGCCACACAGCAGGAGGTGAGCAGCAGGCCAGTGAGCGAAGCTTCATCTGTATTTACAGCTGCTCCCCATCGCTCACATTATCACCTGAACTCCGCCTCTTGTCAGCATTAGGGTGAGTTGTATAGCTATTTCATTATATATTACAATGTAATAATAATAGAAATAAAATTCACAATAAATTTAATGTGCTTGAATCATCCCCAAACCATTTCCACCCACCCCTCCCCCAACCCCCAGTCCGTGGAAAAATTGTCTTCCACGAAACTGGTCCCTGGTGCCAAAAAGGTTGGGAACTGTTGCCATAAAGGACTGAGAACAATGTCTGCCATGTGGCAAGTATAATACCACGATTTTTTATTACTACTTTTTTAGAATCTTGCTCTGGATGAAACTCAAGATAAAGTCTTTTATCTGCCATAGCTACCTTCTCTCCTTTTTAAAAATGAGGACAACATTTGCTGATCTCGACATTTCATATCTTTTCTTAGAAGACCACCTGCTTTCCTGTAGGTGCTCCATGCTCTTTTCAAGCAGGAGGATATAATGTATGGGGGCCAAGGGGACTTGCACAGCCATTTACAATCTCCTCCCCTTTTCTGGACTTTGCTCCAATAATCATCACTTTCATTGATAGAGAAACATAAGTGAAACGGGCAATTGGTAGTTATTCATTATATTATCCATCTCCTCCAAGGACCAGACCTGTGTTTTACTTACCCTTGTTTCTTCTCTAAGGTTTAACATTTTCTTAGCTCTTAACATCTTGTATAAAGCTGGCTAGGGCTACGCCCACTCTGCCTGTCACTCTACACAACCCCTCACCCCCAGGGGGCAGTGAGGGCTTCTGTGAGTCTGAGTTTGGGCAATGTCCCTTCATACTCACCCTGAAAGGTGCTTTTTTTGAGAAATAAGAAGGTGGGGAGGGAACAAGATGAAGAGTTGAAGGATGATTCCCCCTTGGCTCAGATTCTGACACCAGCCCCTTCCCCAGAGCCCACCTCTGTCTCTGTAGTACCTGAGCCTTTGCCCACTGCTGGCAGTTAGAGACATCCCATGGTGACTTAACTCAGGCCAATCCCAAGTGAAAGATTGAAATCTACTGAAGAAAGGAGATTTGTGAAAATCAATGTAGAATGTGTGAAGGTAAAAGCTATATGAATACCAAACACAAAAACCTCAAACCTTATTTGAAGATAGAGGAAATTCCCCAAGAACATACCCTGGGAAATTCAACCTAACATCCAATTGGCATGACCACTTGTCCCAGGCCTGCCATGTCCTCATTTCATTAACCTTGTCACAATAACACTCCTATTTTACATGTTTGAGAAAGTTTTTGGAGCTCATTTCTCAATATCATCAGTGGGGTTGGAAGGTATTTGTTAATTTATGGATTAATTAATTTTGCAGGCATGCAGTAATATTCCTACAGTAACTTTGTATTTTCCCTGACATAACACCTTCTAAGCAATATGTTTACACTTAGAGATTGTCTTTCCCAGGGACCTCAGAATATGACTAGTGCAGTGAAGTGAAGGGGGACAGAGTGTTGCTGTGAATTGGCAGCTGGGTTCTACGCTCTGCTTGGCCCATAGGCAGGTGTGTGATCTTGGATAAGTCAAATAATCTCTCGGGTTCTCTATCCTTACTTGTAAAATAAGAGGATTAAGCTATGATCTAAGATATTTTAACTACAGTCCTCTCATTGCAATGGCTTTGCCCTTCTTTTCCTATTTATGTACAGATCTTGATCTATGAATCACAAAGTTCACATTTTATGGCACTGATTATAACTAATTACAGAATCTTCTCACTTGGTTCCAGTCTTTCTCATATCTCTTTCCTCTTGGAGGAATGCCTATAATGGCATTTATATGGTAACAGATGATTTAAAGTCATTCACATCCTGATGTTTATATCATGCTTACGTCATTGACTTTCAAGCTATTTAATGGATATCTATGCACAAAAAGAGTTAACATAGCAGACCTGACTCCTGTTTTATGAATGGCTTGGCTGGCATCTGAGAACTTATATTTTGGGATGGATCATGTTATTCTAACTGGTAAGGGTGGCTCACAGTTTCTAAACTGTTTGTACAAACAATTTGGTTAATGCTGAACACTTGCTTTCTTCTAGAAGTCTAGAATTTTGGTAAGTGCTAGGCAGAGCATGCCTATGTGCCCATCCCCCAACAAAACTCCTGGACACTGAGTCTCTAATGAGCTTTCTTGGTAGAGAACATTTTGCACGTGTTGTTCCAGCTTGTTGCTGTGTGACTCCATTGGGAGAGGACTCTTGAAAGTCTGCTCCTGGTTTCCTCCAAACTCTGCTTCATGGGCCTTTTTCCTTCATTGATTTTGCTTTGTATCTTTTGGCTGTAATAATTATAACCATAAGTATTTCTATGTGCTGATCCTGTGAGTCCTCCGAGGGAATCATCAAAACCGAGGATGGTCTTGAGAACCCCTAATCCAGTATGCTTGAAATGTTTCCTTTTCCCTATATCATTTCAGGAACTAGTTCATTTCAGAGACATTTCTGGCAGGAACATTCTATGTTATATACCAATTTCCAGTCCTGCATAGACTAAATGAATGGGGTAGCCATGTTAATTGACCTAGGATGTAAAAATACTGTTGCCTTTTTATCCAAGTGTTCTCATGAACATAAATGTTATAGAAAAGTGATTTTCAAACTTAATTTTTCAGTCATAGAATCCTTTGGGTATAGAAAGACCTTATGGGAAAGCCAGTCTATGTAACATTTCAAAGTAAGGATGCTTTGATTGAGGAAGGTCTCAGAAACTTGCCTATGCCCTATCCTTCCCCCTTCCTGATATCAAGCTAGGAAATGTGACTTGGTGGTTACTTTTTTCTTTTTATAACATGTATCATAACTGAGAGTAGTCCACAAGGTTACTTCTTCACAGAGGGAAGGAGCTAGATGATAAAGCAATTGCATTACTTATCAGTGAGCTCATTAAGTGGAATGACGCAATTAGATTGTGACAACATCATGTTTAACTCTTTAACCAAAAAAACAAAACCTGAGCACTGGGGGAGTCACAGATGTCATAGCTAAAGGCACAGCTGAAGTCACTTCTGTACCTGTTTTCCCTCAGTATATAAAGAGTAGGGGACTAATTGTTTTTAAACCATGTGTTATGAACACACTACATATTGTTGCATTTAATTTTTAGAAAACCATTAGAGGTATTTTCCTCTTCATTTTACAGGCCAGGAAGCAAAGTCTCACACTGGTGCAGAGTTGGGATTTAAATCTACCTTTGACTCTTTTTGCTGAAGCACATTGCATCCCTAGGTATCAACCTGTTAGGTTGTCTACTATTTGGCCCAATAGCCCCACTCACTAACCTCATGTGCTGTGATCCTTTCTCTTGTGGCTGCTGAAGTTCTTTTATCTGAATGAAGAGTGGCTGCTAGGCCCCACTTCTGCATGCCCTGAGAAATAGACAGGGAGATTAACAGACTGTCATGTGGCCATCCTGCTCACAGAGGCAGTGTTGAAATCTGGATGAGCATTTAGCCAGAAATACCCTCAATGGTCTAGCAGTCCTTGCTAAACTGAGCACACAGGAAACGTTCTTTAATTACCACTGGCCGCAGCTATCTGAAAGATATTTTGCTGTTTTTGACTGCTTCAGCCTGAGTTTCCTAATTGTCTCCAGTTTTTCTGTGTTTTTGAAGTTATGCTTCAGTGAATGCAGAAAGCATTTCCTTTTCCTTCCCAGCTTGTGATTATCCCACTTCAGCCTGCCATACAACAGCTGTCTGGGATCCAGCTGTCACCCTCCAATGTATGTGAGCAGTCCAGCAGAATGACATTATTCTGTATTCTGGCTTCATCCCAAGACTGTGGGAGGACATCACTCCCCATGGAGGATGGAGGATTGAAGAATGAAGGAAGTTAGGACAAAACTCATAGTTGTAAACACCCAATCCATCAGCAACGTGTGGTCCCAACAGGTGATACAGATTTGAACTGGGGAGACAGTATGTATCCTTATTTTTATTCATTCCCTGTCCTGAGGCTTAAAGACAACATTGAGATAGGGTACGCTTCCCAACACTGGCTATGAAGCATGGTGAGAATAAGGGATTCAGCTCTAGGTAGAAGGTGGGTCACTAGGAAACCAGCCTGTATGACAGGAAGGATGGGATTGTAAGCAATAGAAAGAAGTTCACCACTCATTGGCAAAGAATGAAATAATGCCATTTGCAGCAACATGGATGGACCTGGAGATGATCATACTAAGTGAAGTAAGTCAGAGAAAGACAAATATTATATGATATCACTTCTATGTGGAATCTAAAAATATGATATATGAACTTATTTGCAAAACAGAAATAGACTCACAGACATAGAAAACAAACTTATGGTTACCAAAGGCAAAAGGAGAGGGAGGGATAAATTAGGAAATTGGGATTAATAGATACACACTACTATATATAAAATAGATAACCAACAAGGGCCTACTGTAGAGCATAGGGAACTATACTTAATATTTTGTAATAACCTATAATGGAAAAGAATCTGAAAAAGAATAGATATATATGTATAACTGAATCATTTTGCTGTACACCTGAACCATTGTAAATCAACTCTACCTCAGTATAGTCTCAGGAACGGGGGGAGGACTGGTTCCAGTCCTTTTCTTAGTCTCAGAAGAAAAACAAACAAAAAAAATCCACATTAACTAAAAAAAAAAAAAAAAAGAAAAGACCAAGCAGGAGCAAAATGGTTTCAGTTTGGGTTCAGATTGGGCTCAGGGAGGTCTGTAGAAAAATTACTAAAAGGATTACAGATTTAGTTACTATGGTACATTTTAATCCTTGTAATTTAAGAAGTATGTATCATCAGTACCATTTTATGAATGAGAAAGTCACAGCCCTGAGGGTTTAAGAAATTTGCCCAAGGTAAATATCATTGGTTCATGGTAGAGCCAGGATATGATCCTGGTTCAGCTGAAGTGAAAGCCCTTGCCTGTCAACCATGCCACACTGGGATCAAAACCAAGGCAGCAGTATCAAGGTGAAATGCTAAAGATGAACTCTTTATCTTCCTCCAGAAATGAGCCCTCCTTTGTTCACTCCCTATCTTGGTTAAAGGCACCATGATTCCTGAGCTTGCCGAGTCTGAAACCCCAGATTCATCTTGGTTCCTGCTTCTCCCTTACTCTTCAAGACTCAGCTCATAGGTCTCCTCCTGCACAGGTCTTTCTCAACCTCTTCTAGGATCAACACTCCCTCTGCTATGCACCCACACCACCCTTAGCATCCTGTAACACTGTATGTGCCTGTCTTCCTCCTCCATTATAACTGGGCATCTCCAGAGGTTAGGGACTGTGTTCTACACCTCTTTATATGCCCAGTGCACAGCAAATGCCTGTCACATAACTGGTACTTTAAGTGAATAATAGAGAGAATGAATGAAAACCAGGATATCAAGGAAAATATGTTTCCTTTTATCTATAAGTTTTTTCCCTTTAGCACTAACTGGTAGAGGATATTTCACCCAGGAGTGTTGAATATTATAGTGGGCATCATCTTTGGTGGCAGTGTGCAGGAGGGAAATGATTAGCGCACAATATGTTTATGCTTTTAATAATCACTAATTAAGCACTTTGGATGGACACCACATACTTTTTTTTAAAAATGGCTTCTCCAAATTAATTCATCAATCATTCAGTTATAGGAAGCTATTTAGGCATTAAGATTTATATTGACCATTCTTTAGACGTGGCATTCATTCATTCATTTATCTATCTATTTGCCTGACATAAACGCTGGATAAATGTGCATCCTGATTCCTTTCCCTTCATTGTACATAGCTTAGCAGAAGCCAACTGGCAAGTGTAGGGCTAACTGTGAGGCTGATCAGCTCCCCATGCTCGATCACTGTGCTGTACCTGAGTCCCATGTAGTTGTTACTCCATGTTTCACAAGGCTGGGGAATAAATATGGTCATATCTCTTGCATTTTTCCCAACAGTCATTTGAGAAGACCACTTTTCTTATTCATTAGAAGTCCAGAATTACACTTTTAATACTTTCTCTCACTAAATTGTCCAACAACCTTGAGGATGTAATTAGTTTGGGGAAGGAGGCTGGGATTAGCCCTGCTTCCAAATGCCAGGTACAAGGAAAATCGGAAAAATGGATCAGTCCGTGGCTGCCATTGTCTCTGGCCACTACAATCTGGTGTCAGATGGTTGGGGAGTGGCTTGCTGTCTGTCCAAGGAGTCACTGGAGCCCTCTGCTTAGAATCCTAGGCTAAGGCTCTTTTTAGCACATACCCATATGGCCAGTGGCTGTTACCAAAAGCACAGCCACTGGGCTAAGCTTCAGAGTGATTTCTGGCTTTGGTTATCCCCATGTTGGAACCAGTCCTCCCCCCATTCCTAAGACCTTGTGCTGAATGAAGGTCATCAGAATTGACTTTCCTTGAACAATGTGGAGCCTCTAACGATCTTTGCTGTCAGTAAACCCTAGTCAAAGCCCACTTGGCCCACCGGCTTCTCTAAGTTACACTCTTAGGTAACCATGAGTTCAATCTTCCTCTCTCCTTGCCCCCAAATTCTTTGCTTCAATATGCAAACAAATCCCACCTTTACCTCAGAAATCAATTCTGCTTTTCAGAAGGAGCTTGCCTTGTTCCCTTCTCCCAGATAAGTGGGTTTTTCAATAAGAAGGTCAACTCCAGTGTTATAAATAAATATAACAAATATTTTATAACATATATAAATATATATTTTAAAAATCATTCTGTTTTCCTCTTTCTGTAGCAGTCTCATCTATATATTCTATCATATATATATAACCTCTTACAAATAATTTTCCATTTCTCCATTACTCAAGGGAGGAAAAACATCACTAGATGGATCTGTTCACACCACTGCTCTTTGGCACAGATTCTATCACCAGTATCACTGGTCACAGAAAGAATAGCACCAGAGCCTGAGGATAGACTAAACCATGTTCCTGTAATAGCTAGAGAAACTTGTTAAACTCATTATACTACAGGTCTACTGTTTATGAGCTGAGCATCCGTGAGAAGAATATTTGTATATGGTAAGAACTGTACTTTTCTTCAACTAGTTATTTTTTATCTTATGGACACTCTGAATGTAACATTTGATTGTATTCTTCTTGGGTTGAAAATTCAGAACTAAATGGATGGGACCTTGTGGTATGCATGTATTTATTCTAATATTCCCCCGATTTACCAAAAATAGTTTAACTATACTTCCATATTAACCCTGCTTTCTTTATTCTATTGAGTGAATACATTTCCTTAATGTATCTTTAAACCTTTAAACATATTTGGATAGAGATTATGTTTAAAAACTGAGGGTGGATTTGTAGTATCTTCTTCCTACGCGAGGGCAATTTTTAGTATTATCTAGATCAGATGCTTTTCAGAAAAATAATCAGTGTGATTTACATCCTGTGCCAATTCTTAGTGTATAATGTAATAATATACCCTAATGGACACAAAAATCTCATTGAGAAGATAATGAACCTATTTACATCTCTGAGGGAAGCAGCCAAGGCCATTTGGATTTAAATATAGAAATATCTTTTGCATTCACTAAAGAATGTATTTAAATACAGGCTATTTAAAATATGCATTCATCAGAAGATGACAACTGATATGTAATGAAGTTCATTTGCTTAAGCATTTCCTAGAACTGGTCAGGAAGTCATCTCTACGTACAGACAAAATTAAGAACAATTTAACGTCTAGAATTCATCTCTCACATGCCCTATTTGGAGCCTGTCTTGGATTATTACTTGAGATGTTAATTAACTAGTTAAAGGAATAAAAGGACTCTTGGTATTC
Source organism: Mesoplodon bidens (assembly GCF_964165515.1). Taxonomy (NCBI): domain Eukaryota; kingdom Metazoa; phylum Chordata; class Mammalia; order Artiodactyla; family Ziphiidae; genus Mesoplodon; species Mesoplodon bidens. The sequence continues at coordinate 188,081,768 of NC_138176.1, read as the reverse complement.
TATCTGCTACTACTCAAGCAATGTTAAATAAAGGATTGAGAAGTTGCTGAGAAGATTCAACACAAGTTTCCCTCCCAATCCAAATACTAAACACTGGTTAACTCACTTCATTAGCATATGGTTCATTTAATGTCAAAACCAGGCTCGGTAACTTCAAGGGCCAGATAACTGCGTGGAAAGAAATAGCCACAGGCTGTGTGCACAGAGTACCAGGACTGGAAGAGATGAGGTATGAGCAAGGCAGGCACAGCGCTCATGGCCTGGGCCTGTGTTCACCAGATCATATATCAAAGACAGAATGTTTGTTCACTGGCCTCATCATTTAAGTGCACTTCCAAGAACTAGAAGGCCTATCCAGATGTGCCAAGCGCTGTACTAGGGGCTTTACATACATTATCTTATTCATTTATGAACTCGGAGCTGAGCTAAGAAAAAGACTAGAGGCCAGGGTGGTAAGAAAAATGCAAACTATAGGAGCTGATGTAACTTCCTCATGTTATCGGATTTCTTGTTACCTTTTTACTACCCTCAATTCCCTTAGAATGACAAGAACTTTTTTTTTAGGGGCACAAGAATATTTGGGGAGCCTTGTGGAGAACAGAGTTCAGGGTTGGAGAAGAAGGTGGCAGCAACAAGAAGATGAAAAACAAGAGAATCCCTGAGGCAGTGGTGAACTGGTAAAGGTTTTAAAACTGGCTGTGGTGGTAGGGGAAAGCCCTGATTTGTAACGTTTGTGGATTTGCCAGTTCTCCTGGTGTGAATTTTCTCACCACTGACAAACTCAATACACTGACATAACGTCACTGAACGTACAGTTGGGAAGAGCCGCATACACTCGGCTATGTGCGCTGGTTGAGAGCTATCTCCAGCACGTGCCCGCAAAGAAAAGTGCCAGGAACTCCCTTGAGCCCAGAGATTGGAGTCACCTGGGGTTCATTTTAATGTTCCTGCCTTAGCTTCATGCTTCCTAAAGCTAAGACTATGATTGTTCATCTTTATGTCCTTAACTTCTAGCACAGCATCTGACATATAGCATGCCTGTAAATGGTCTGAAAGACAAGAGTCCAGATTCTAAATTTGGTCTCTATTACTGTTTGAGTGTTTCTCCTTGAGGATGTCACTTAAACCTCATTTTCCTCATTTGAAATATTGGAATTAAATTTATTTATTTTTGGCTATGTCGGGTCTTAATTGTCGCACGTGGGCTCAGTTGCCCTGTGGCACGTGGGAACTTAGTTCCCAGACCAGGGACCGAACCGGCATCCCTTGCCTTAGAAGGTGGATTCTTAAGCACTGGACCACCAGGGAAGTCCCTGAAATATTAGAATTTAAAGTAATTCTGTTCCCATGTCATTTCTGGCTCTGAGATGTTATGAAAAAAGTATTTATTTAAAAAATGTATTAATTTTCTTCAATCAAGATGCATGTTTACTCACTACTATATATAAAATAGATAACCAACAAGAACCTACTGTATAGCCCAGGGATCTATACTCAATATTTTGTAATAATCTGTATGGGAAAAAATCTGAAAAAGAATATATAGATATATCTATAGATATATCTATATATATCTGAATTACTTTGCTGTAGACCTGAAATTAACACAACATTGTAAATAGACCATACTTCAATAAAAAAAGATGCAAGTGTACAATATTTCCCTGATTTCTCAGATTTTTTTTTAATTGAGAAATGGTGTTTAGTTTAATAGGAGTTATAGTTTGTAAACTTCTATGGGCTCTGAGTCATAAATCCTTCTTTTTCTAAGTGCTTAAAAGACAGTGGTATGAATTTTATAAGCCACAGCTTAGCTGTACAAAAACAGAACATTTGTTTTCTAAAACTAAGCTTCAATTTATTGTTGAATTCCAATTCTGCTCTTTAGGAGCAAATGTAATCTTACAAAATCAAAGAAAACTCCACTGAATTCTGCAATTTCTCAGGCAATTCAGGGGTTTCCCTCATCTTGACACATCCAGGCTTGTGTGCTACCATTTTCACTTCTGCAAATGAGGATCATTCAGAATTCATAAGAGCAGCATCAATTTGCTCTAAAGGTTCTTAACAAAAACACATGGGAATGGACCAGGTTATCCTGACATAATCAAGTTAGTGACTCCTGTGATCTCTCTGAGAAGAGACCCTGGGCCTTGGTCATATCTCCCGCTGAGGCTGATGGGGTTTTTTTCTAGACTCCAGTGGCAGCCTATCCCACTCCACGAGGACCAACTAGGTTGCTCTCGAAGGGAGGGATGTCCATTGTCTGCCTCGAGGACCTTGTGTAAGGATTTATATATGGAGCAGAAGCCTCACACAGGATGTCAGCAGACAGAGCTAACTCAGATATAATCAGCTTCCTCCCTACTGGCAAGGGAGACAACATGGAAATTTCTAAAGTGCTCCCTAGGGCTTAGAATCAACCTCAAGGAGGAAAGGAAGAGAAAAAACACTGAGAGAGAGTCTTTCTGAATCATAAACCTAAATGAGAATATGGCTGAGTTGCATTGAGTTCAACTTAGAAACGAGTAGATTGTTTTCTTTATCAGCTAGAATTGTAGCTGGTAGACAGAAATCAAATTTGATTATTGAGTTGGTAATTGTGAAATTCCGACTTGATAAAATAATAATCTGTTTTAGCATTTTGTTAGAAATTGACACCAAATATGTCTATCTCCTCTTTTTTGGAGTGGCAACTTTTCTACTTCTTGATTCTCAACATTGCCTCTGTTTTCTGTAATTATGCAACAGTTACAAAAATGAGCAATATTCACATTTGCAATTCTCAGTTCTTCAGGAAGGAATTCATCTCTGTCTGGAGATTTGTGTTTATTTAAAGCCACTAAGAGCTTTATTTCCAACTGCTTTCCACTTATCCTGGGTTTCCATTCCCTTGCCATCATGCTTGTTCAAGTTTTTCGAGCCTGAAAATGACTGCTCCTTGTGGATTATAATGTACTTTATACTGAACAGATAGATAACACTTACCGTTAGCATGAGTTGTGGTTGATAGATGAAGGGTTATTATAACTAAGTGAAGCCCTGTAGATCATACAGTTGAAGTGAAGTGGGGAATTAATATAAATATGCAAATGAACTTAGCCAAGAACACTTTCTTTTTTTTGCGTTACGCGGGCCTCTCACTGTTGTGGCCTCTCCCGTTGCGGAGCACAGGCTCCGGACGCGCAGGCTCAGCGGCCATGGCTCACGGGCCCAGCCGCTCCGCGGCACGTGGGATCCTCCCGGACTGGGGCATGAACCCGCGCCCCCCGCATCGGCAGGTGGACTCGCAACCACTGCGCCACCAGGGAAGCCCAAGAACCCTTTTTAATTGATCTAGATAACACGGTTTTGCAGCTTCAATTCTTTGGATACTTTAAGTGCTCAGGTTTGTCCCTTTACAGACCACTGTAGATGAGGCTCATCTACAAAAAAAAGACGCTGTGGACAGATCCTCAGACAATTAGAATTTCGATTCCCTCTTGATTGGCCCAAGAAAGTCCAAGTCAAAGAATTAAGGGAAGCTTTTGAGATGCTAATAATTTTTCAATCTTTCTGCAGACTCTTCTCTACCACTCTTTTCATGAAGACAGAGGTAGTTCACCATGTCACTGAGGAAGCTTAAATTTCTAGGCCCTGAAGCAGCCCAAGCAATGTTTTCCTACAGACACGTGTTTTTGTAAGTTTCACAAAAGTAGAATATTTAACTGTAATCTGTTCGGACGTCTGAGTTGTTCTTCTCTGACCTCCTCTCTGTCATATTTACTCTTCTGTCAGGAGGCCTTGGAGTGTCTGTGAACATTTTGGGGACTTGAGATGAGAGCAGATTTAGGTTGGTATTATCTATGGGGTTTACAATCGTTAAATTATAACTGGTTTTTCCTCTGTGATGTGGTTTTCAGGTGTGGTGTGCGACACAAAGTGCAGGATTGGAGGTGTATTGTGACACACCAGTACTTAGAACAGGAAGCAGGTGGGTCCTGAGGAGAAACATGGCTTGAAATATATAGACTCAAAAGCTAATTTATGGAAAATTATTTCAATCACTGGATGTGTACAATTTTAAACAGAGGATTTCATTCTTGTTGATTCCTAGTCAAAATAGAAGTTCTCTCATGTACAGAATATACTCAATAATGCAACATATACAATTGTCAGCCTACTATACTGTTAATAGGAGCTGCTGAAATAGAATTTATCAGAATTTATCTGTGTTTATTGGACAAAAAGCCGTACTCATTTTTTACAAACAGGGAGAAGGCCTGTGGCAGGGAGGGGCAGGTCATGTAATTTAATCATCTCAACTGTTAATTAAAGAAAACAGATTTCAATTAGTCTTATTAGAAGAATGAATTATCTTTTTGTTCTTTCTATAGATTATTTTTAAAAATTAACATATAAAAAGGTGATAAAGGATCATGCAACCAAAAACGTAGGGAAAAGCTATTACAGAACTATGTTAGCAGTTATTTCAAAAAAAACCTTTTTGTTATTTTCTGGATTTTTGCAATGTCCTAGGTACTTTTCAGCTTCTTAAAATTTATAATTTGTGGTGATTTATTTTCTTATTTGAACTAATATTCATTTTGTTACCTAATTTTGATATTTCAGTCTTTTATTCTTTTTCTTAACAATGTCTCCCACAAAACTAAAATCTCCCTTCACAAGCCACCATATTTCCAACTGATAAATTCTTTATCATTCTCAAGATGAACACATTTCAAGTATTATTTATTGAGAAATTATGATGTACAAAAGCATTTCATAGTTATGGTCTGACTTAGGGAAATTTGCTCAGCCTCCCTGAGCTGAAGATTTTTTTTTTTTTTTTTTTTTTTTTTTTTTTTTGCGGTACGTGGGCCTCTCACTGTTGTGGCCTCTCCCGTTGCGGAGCACAGGCTCTGGACGCGCAGGCTCAGCGGCCATGGCTCAAGGGCCCAACCTCTCCGTGGCGTGTGGGATCTTCCCGGACCGGGGCACGAACCCACGTCCCCTGCATCGGAAGGTGGACTCTCAACCACTGCGCCACCAGGGAAGCCCTGAAGATTCTTTATCTATAAAATAGAAAGCACAGTTTGGCTCACAGCATTGCTTTCCAGATTCAATGAGGTTAAATGATGCACATGGAAATGCGTTCTAAATTATCAAGTGCTATTTAAACAGTTAGCCTGGCATACAGGCCACTATGAGAATGGACCACTCTCTGTTATGTTCTGGCTCTACTTTACTAGTGACACTTTCTTGAATCTATTCACTTGTAAAAATGGGGAAAACATATCCAATTCATAGGGCAGTTTGTTATAAGCCTTAAATGGGTAATCACCATTATTATTATTTAATTGGAGCTGTTATTCATTACCAAGAGCTATGTCAAATAATGCCTCTAAAGAAATACAGGGAGTTACAGAGACCTTTTTAAATTAAAGTATTGTTTTTTATTAAAATGTATTAATTATTATTTTTGTACTTTTCATTTGTATGAGATTCACTTATTTTGCAGCCATGAATATTATAACAGCTTTTAGTTTTGTAACTGATTTTTTAGCTTAAGCAATATAAATAAGAAATACAGAGGGCTTCCCTGGTGGCGCAGTGGTTGAGAGTCCACCTGCTGATGCAGGGGATGCAGGTTCGTGCCCCAGTCCGGGAAGATCCCACATGCCGCGGAGTGGCTGGGCCCGTGAGCCATGGCCGCTGAGCCTGCACGTCTGGAGCCTGTGCTCTGCAACGGGAGAGGCTACAACAGTGAGAGGCCCGCGTACCACAAAAAAACAACAACAAAAAAAGAAATACAGCAATACATGTAGCCGAGTCTTAAATATTTGGTCACATCACTTATATTGTGAAGACACATCAGGTTAAAGAGCAATAGCAGACACTATTAAATATCTAGGACCTTGTAGGCATCATAAAATTTCATGAATGATTTGGCAAGACAAATTAATAAAACATCTTTCTTTTCTACCAGGCTTTTAAAAAATATGTTTTTTCTTATTCTTTCACTCCTCTATCATTTATTTCAAAAGAATAGAATTCAAGAGTAACCTTTTCTGGATTTCTTTCCCATTTAGGTCACCACATACCATTGAGTAGAGTTCCCTGTGCTATACAGTAGGTTCTCATTAGCTATCTATTTTATACATAGTATCAATAGCGTATGTATGTCAATCCCAATCTCCCAATTCATCCCCCCAACTTTCCCCCTTCGTATCCATACGTTTGTTCTCTATGTCTCTGTATCTAATAAAACTTTTTTAATGAAAAAAAAAAGAGTAACCTTTATAAAAAGAGCTTTCCCAAACTTATGCTCTTTTCATTTCTTACCCCAGAAGGAGAGACTTCTCCTTCTTTCAATTAAAAAATTTCTCCCCACTTACAGCTATATCTCACGTATAGTTAATCAGGGAAATTGTCTTGGAGCCATCTTTGAGGTATCTAGGGTAACATCAGAGATCAGACAACAAGTAGACCCAGAGGATTAGGAGGAAGATGACAACATTTGCTGGTACTAAAAAGATAAGGGTAGGAAATGCTGTATACCTGTACAATAAGCACTTGAGTCTGGTTTCCTGGCAACATCATCTTTCCATGCCCCACCCTCAAACAGTGTGTTTCTTTTTTGCAGTGAATTTCCACCTCTATGGCTTCCCTGTGGCTCATGTTAAATGTTCCAGTTACTATTGCTGAAAAACAAACCACCTCTAATTCAGTGGTATAGAACAACAACCATTTTATCATGCTCACAGATTCTGGAGGCCGGGAAGTTTGACCAAGCACAGTAGAGACCCTTTTATCTGCTCCATAAATCTGAGGCCTCAGTTGGGAAGAGTAGAACAGCTAGTGGTGATTTGAATGGTTGAGAGCTGGAATCACCTGGAAGCTTCTTTACTCACATGTCTGACTTCTGGGCTGGAGGGATTCAAGTTTGGCTTCACCTGGAACCATTGACCAGAAAGTCTATTTCTGGCCTCTGCATACGGGTTGGGCCTTCTCTAAACAAGGCAGCCATGGCAGTTCAGGATTCCAAGAAACAGCACTCCAGGGAACAAGGTGAAAGATGGGAGCCCTTTAATGACCAACCTCAGAAGCAACATAGTGTCACTTCTGTCATACTCTATTGGTCAAAGCAGTTATAAGCCCACCCAGATGCCAAGAAAGGAAACACAGACCCCACTTCTCAGTTGAAAAGGTATCAAAAAATTTTCAGCTCTTTTTAAAAAACTGTCTCGGTATACAACTTCACTTTAACAACCGAGGATAAGGGGCAAATGCACATAATTGATTTCCCTGGACCACACATCTCAAGATAGAAAACTTGGTGAGAAAAGCGAGATGAGATCTTATGCAATCTAAGAAAGGCAATATTCTGTACTAGAAAGGGCTTTGCGTGGAAGGGACTGATGAATCAAAATCCTGTATTATATGCTTGAGCTTTTTGCCTTCAAGGATCCATTTTCCGGTCAGGGCTAATAAAATGTGTTAGCATCCATGGTTGACATGAAGATCCACTGAAATAATGTGAAGACCAATATGTGGCTTTTATTAGCATGCCCTATCTCCAAGGCAAACCTAAGGCAGAAAAAGATCAAAATTCAATAGTCCCTTAAAATCTAGTCTGGATTTAGGTTAATGAATCACAGATTACATCTTGAAGGGAAACTGTGACAATCTGATGAGCATTATAAAGTTCAATTTTATGAGAAGATTTGTGGCTGGCAATTGGGAGTATGTTTCACTGTTTTAAAGACCTAAGTTACCCTTTAGGCCAATCATGCTTTATGACCACATATCAGATTTATCTATGACACAAAGTCATAATAATATAGCAGCAAACATTTATTAAGAGCTTATTGTGTGCCAAGTATTATGTTAAACACTTAACAATAGATCGTATTATTTTTATCTGCATGTTAGGATGGAGAAGCTGAGGTTTATGGGAATTATGTACTTGATGAAGTTCTGGAAGCATATAAGATATAGAGATATAATTTGAATCCAAATAGCATATATTATACTGACTAATGATACAAAGCCTTCTTTTTTGATAGCCCTTTTTGGACTATGCCAACATGACATTAAATTAGGTTCTGATTCAGTCTAATTAATTTAACTCAATAAATATTTATTAGATAACTCTTCAATCTACCTGAACCAATATTTAATGAGAGGTTAATAGCAGCCTGGCACTGGCATATAGAGTTGACAAGATAAAAACTTCACTTTCAAGGAGAGTGCACAGTTTATTAGAAGAAAAGATTATTGCAATACTTGAGTGGTAAATCCCAGTCTACTTTTAAACATTGTGTAAGTGCTACTGAGGCTAGAAAAATTAGCCAGGTACAATATCTGCCCTCAAATACCTGTAATTTACTTGAAGAACTGAATTCTATTAACACAGCCTCATCAGATAATCCAGGCAAATATCCACTCTGGTTCCTGGTTTACGGTTTCTGATGACTATTGGTAGTTTCTTTAGATTTCAAGATAGTGCTTCCTGATGAAACATTCCAATTTTTTATGAATGTAGCCAAAACTGTCAGAAAATAACCAATGATGCTTTAAATAAAAGAACAACCAGCAGTGCTTGTATAGATGACAATAGCACCACACAGAATGACTGTCATTGTGGATGCATTGCCTTCAATTTTCAAAATGTTAGTTACAAAAGAGAAAACCCATCCTTGATAATTTCCTCTTGAATGGCTAGTGTTTTCAGTTAGTTATGTTTTGATCCATCTATTCATCCATCCATCCATCCATCTAACATTCATTGAACTTCACAAGAGTGTGATGGCATGTTAATGTCATCTGTCAGCTGTGTGCTGAATCTGGCTCACACAGGCTTGTGAGTGACAATTGTTAAATTTCCAGGAATTTGCATGTTTTAAAAACAGCTATTTAAAAAATATTAAATTATATAAATCTACAGTGCAATGAATTACAAATAAAGTTAATAAGTACTCAAAACTCATCATTTCCTAATACTTTTACTACATTTCAGTATTATCTGTGCTCTTAAGGTTATTTAAATTTCTGATATCTGTATGGTAGAAATATTAGATAATGGTAAATTGCTTTGCCTCTCTTCCCAACTCCACACTCAGTGATGTCATGTTGATAGCTTGAAACCAATCATAGTGGGAGTATTTACACTTTGGACACTAGCAAAACTACCTTTATGGGATAAAAATGGCTGGGGTCAGTGTTTTAAGTAATGGTGAGCTCAGAAGGTGTTGATTTCTTTGTTGTTCATTTATTTTGTAATGAATATCTTTTATTTTATTAAACATTTAAAATAGACTAAATATATATGATAGTTTAAAAAATGAATCATCTGGGGAAGCTTTATAAAGGAAAAAAAAACCCCCACAAAACCAGTTGAATACAGTCCTACTCTACATGGCAACTGCTTTTAACACTTAACTGTTTTTTCTAGTGGTTATTTTCATAGTTAGAAACAATATATTTTAAAGTTTAAGATGTACAGCAGAATGATTTTTAAGATTGAGATATAATTGACCTATAAAATTGTATCAGTTTATGGTGTATAACTTGTTGATTTGATACATTTATGTATTACAATATGGTTACCATTGTGGTGTTAGCTAACCCCTCCATCCTCACATAATTATCATTTCTATTTAGTGAGGACATTTTGCAATACAGTCTCTTAGCAACTTTGAAGTACACAACATAGTCTTGCTGACTATAACCTCCATGCTATGCACTAGATCTCCGGAACTCATTCATCTTGTAGTTGCAAGTTTGTACCCTTTGACCAACACGCAATATAAGAAACAATATTCTTAAAATGCATACCATAAAATGATTTCAGACACCAAGATACCAATCTTATATTGTCTTTTTCTGCCCCAAAATGATTAAATAATTTTCACTTAAATTTTTTTTCAAATAGAAAATAATAATTTATATGACTTCATTTTACTTAATATTTATAACTAGTGATGATTTCATAAACTTGTAAAACTATGGCCCTTCAAATCTACAAAACAAAGATTTACTACAGTGAGCACTTAAAATTCCACAAACCATCTCCATTTGCATTTGATTCTAGAATTTGATGTTGAAATTATTTTCTCTTGGAGTTTTGAAGGCACTTTGCCTTTGTTATCTAGTAGCCCATGTTGCTATTGGGATGTCTGCTTTCTTTGACCTTTGTATTTGATCTTTTCCTCTCTGGAAGTTTTTGGATCTCCTCTTTATTCCTAACATTCTAAAATTTCAAAATAATATCCCTTTGTGTGATTATTTTCAATTTAATGGGCTGAACATTCATTACACCTTTCATTTTCCTTTAGCTTTGTTACAAGAGAATTTCTTGACTTTATCATCCAACCACGTTATTATTATTTTTTTAATTTTAAGAACTGTATTTTTAAGTTTCCTGAAATGTTTCCAAATTGCTTTGTTTTAAATGTATCATATCAACATTTATTGGATTGTAGTCTATATCCAGTCTAAGAATCCTTTTGTTATTATAGGTGACTTCTAACCATTTGTTCATTGATGTGACATATATATTCAGTCTTAAATTTACCTTTTTAATGTTATGCTCTTTGCTTTTCATTCATTTTGTTTGGGCACTTGATGGGATTCTTCAAGCTGCAAATCAGAGCCTCATAGACAAATACAGCAAGGTATTGGAGTTTGTTAATTTTATAACCTAAGGACTGAATCATCTTTTATTTCTCTAGACCTTTCCCAGCTATAGAAAAATGCTGAGTTTATGTTATATATGTAATATATATTGTCTGACATTCTACAGTGTATTTACTATATAGAGCTTGTCAGTGACCAAATTTATTTAATTCCCTCCAGTGCTTAGTGTTATTGGGCTTTATAAAAATTATTTATTGAATCACTAAGTGGTAAGATTAACCTATCCAGAGAATAGTTTTTAAAAGAATAACTTGTTTTCTCCAGATTAATTTTTATTTGTGCAGTATATGGTGCAAATATGTCAGAAAACCCAAACATGATCTATAAGATAGAAGAAAGACAGTTGTGAGCACTTCTTGGGTTATAGAGTTTTGAAAGAAGCTGCAGTCCTCAGTATTATACTACTTTTTTTCTCTGGGAATCCTCCAATTTGTAATAGAAGTCAGTAGGGGAAATTTTCCTTATAGAAACTTACTCTATGATCTAAGTCAATTGGGCCCATCTGTTCTATAAATAACACAATGCCTCTAAAAAACAATAACAAAAATATCCATTACACGATTTTCATACTTATCACATTATTAGATCTCTTTTAAATAAGACAGACATTCAAATAGTTAAATGACACAGCGTGAAGTATAACCTAAGATTTTCCCAGTTTAGCCCCATTTTGTTTTTTTCTGGCTCCCTTTAATTAGCCTGGTGGAGTGAGTTCAAGATGTTAAGTCTCATGTGAGCCTCGACCAAGTTCCCAGCTCATTAATGTCCAAGTGTAGCCAAGTTTCTCACAATTTCCTCCTTAAATGTAATGCATATCAAACTCTATAGAAAGGAGAGATCTAAGATGATTCAGATTTGGCTTTTTGTGAATCCAAAACGATATGCTCTGTAGAGTGTATTCTTATGTGAAAGTTGATTAGCACGTGTAACTAACTAGGCAGTTTCTGGGCAAAGTCCCACTCAGTTGGCTCCAAGATCAAACTAGAAAATTATCTCTCTCTCTCTCTTTTTAATCCCTTATTTCCTTCTTTCACATTTCCTTCCTTCCTTCATGTTTAGATGAGAAGGAACCTGTCTTAGTCCTTGACAATATTTCCATTAGCCTTTCCTTGTTCTCCTGACATTTGACATAGTCTGATGAGAAGTAGTGAGAGGCAGGGAAGTTGGCCAGGAGATAAGAGTGAGGAGAGTGGGGTTGGTGTGTGTCAGTTCTCAAAAGAATCATCAATAGCCTGTGCCAGGCCTGGCACACAGTTTATTAGGAATTTAAATGGACATTTCAATCTTGAGATCGCCATCTGGTTCTAACAATAGACTAAAAGACCTCTGAGAAGACCACATAGCTGATAGCCCTGTCTGCCTTCCTTCTTTCCCTTGGAGCACCACTCTGTGCCAGACACCATTCTGGTGAACAAAACACATAGGAGGAAACTGACAAAGAAACAATATACACACTAGGTAATTTACTTATCCAGGATCTTAGAAGGTAATAAGTACCGGGAAGAAAAGTAAAGCAGGGAAGGTCACAGGGAGAGCTGGAAATGGGGATTGCAATTATAGGCTCTACCCAAATCTACTGAATCAGAATATTCAACGGTTTGAGGATCAGGTATCTGAATTATGAACAAGCTCCCCATGGGATCATTTTGCATTCCAAAGTTTGAGCATCACTGATCTAAATAAAATTCCTTGTGTTGCACTATATGTCATTAGAAAGAACAAATATAAACATTCTTCTCCAAAAGTTTCATAGATTTTGTTGCTTATTGAAGCTTTCTTCATTTGCTTTTCCTCTGAACAATTATTGAAAATTTCAGCATCCTCATGCTCTTTTCCAAGGCTCTCACGTTGATCTCTGAAGGTTGGCTTTCAGAGGAGATGGTGAAGGTAAAAACACCAGAAATCTCTGTCTATAGGTAAGACGCACTGATTGGTTTCAGTAAAATAACCCAGAGAAGATGATATTTATACAACAATGAGTTATCATAACAAAATAATTAACTGTCATATTACTTTATTCAATTACATAGAAGTGCTTTTGTTTGGACTTGAGGATGCAATTCAATTTCCTTTTGCCAAAAACATGCATGGTCATAAATTTTTATTATCTTTATCTATGGAAACAGACTACTCTGGATGACTCTAACATCATATGACCTGTTGACTAAACATTTGGACAGCCCAATAAATCTTGATGAACTTTGTCCAGTGTTCTTATTAGTGAAAGATTAAAAACTGAGATATAAAGTAAATGATTTAATAAGTAACACCTGCTCTTCAGAGGCAGTGGGATTAGGGCTTGCTGTAGGGAAAGGCAGTGGAGGCATAATTCTTTCCTTTCAGCTTCCCGTAGCAGCCTCAGGTTTCTGTCTTATTGGATCCTAGTGTCCTCACATAAGCTGGATGTTTGTGCAGGACACAGGGAAATGCCTTTCTCCTGACCTCTATCTGAGCCATGGGAAATAGAATAAAATGAGGACAGGAAATCAGTAGAACATTTCCCATTCATTTTACAGTGAGAGTGAGTTATTAGTTTAACTCTTTTTCTAAAAAAAAGTGACTGAACACCAATATTGTTGTATATTTTAAGCATACAGCTTGAATACACTCCAATTTAACTTTGGTTCCAAGCAAAGAGGGTATACTGGGATTTTAACTGATGAAGTAAACATATTCTCTTTTCTGTCTAGAGAGCCTGGTCTTTTACTGAATGATTCTTAACTTTGAATTTGCTGGTATTTTGTTTCAGAGCTTGAGAAGTTAAATAAATGAGAGGCGTCTTGATATCGTTGAAAAAAATCTGGCATTAGGTTTAGAAAACCTGATTTTGAATTCATATTACTACTAATTACCTCTGTAGCCTTCACTTTTCATTGGCAAAAATTGGAGTAATATGTAAATCCTAGGACTGTTGGGAGGATTAAATAAAATAACATGCAAAGGCAGCTGGCATAGTAGCTAGCATATAGAATAAGCTCAATTGATGCTAGTTCATATAACATGATACAGCATGGCAGGAGTTTTCATTCAATAATCAATGCATATCATTCAGTTGGTAAAGCTTTCTATACCTGCTTGTAGGAGGACTTTCATATGGGAAATGGTAGGGAATTTAGTATCAATGATTTTAGCAGAAATTTTACACTTGCTGGTAACTTTTGAAAGCTGCAACTGCTGGACAGAATCATGCCAACTAAACGCGAAGAACTCTGGGGCAACATGCCATAAAATAGCATCCATACATTTTAATAATTCTCTTCATAAAGGGAAGATCCGCTACAAAAGACAACCCCAATACTCTGTATGCTTGATTCTGTTGGTTCCCAAGAGAAAAGGAAATGCTGTGCAGTGTGTTTGGGTAGGTAGTGAAAGAGGCTGGTGTGTGTGTGTGTGTGTGGAGGGGGTGGAGTGTTTACCAGGACCCTGGGTTTAAAGGTTTATAAATATGGGGAGAACTAGAGCAAGATCACAACGCTGACCATGAGAATGTAACTGCTCGCATTAACTCACTTCTTCAAGTCTGGGAGACTGTTTAGCAACTTGGGACCCTGCCCTAGACAGGAGGATTGCTGTCCTTACATCCTTCTAGTTTCTGGCTGCCAGAGTACATATGACAGCAGCAATGAAGTTTATCTCCATCCTTAAAAAGGCGAGCCTTAACAGCTGTAGTCAAGACTTCTAGACAACATAGAATAGATATGCTGTCTTGCTTTTCCTCCTTATTTGGGAAATATACTTGATCCTGTGACAGAACACTCTCTTGCTTGTGAGGCAGAAAAATGAAATGCTCACCTTCCAGACCAAAGAACCTTGGTGTCGCTATTACTATCCATCCGTGATGCACACCTTTCTAGTCTACAGATTGCTAAGCTTGGCACCGCACGTCAGACTAAGAAGACAGAGAGTTTGTAGTGTAAGGTCAATTTACAAATTGTTTTCTTGTACAAAGGACAGTCTCAGAGGGTCTTTCATAAAATACAATTCCTTTTTTTTTTAAGTCCTATGTTTACACAGACTTGAGCCAGCAGACCTCTTTTACAATTAGTCTTTACTTATTAAACATTTCATCAACACTTTCCAATGTGAGGATATAATCTTCAAAAGATTAGAAGTAGAAAATGAAGTAGTTCAATTCTAAAATAGTAATATTATTCCCAAATCAAATGATTTTTAAGACATCGCTATTTTCTTCAGCCCATTAGTAAGACAGTTTTGTCCATTCAGATTTGGTTTTTAATTGCTCCTCAGGAGAAATGTTTGTTACAGTTGGAAACTTTTTTGGAAAATTTGCCCAAGGGGCTAGAATATAAACTTCCAGTGTCACAGAACCAGTTTGTCATAAGGCATTGTTCCCTATAAAGGAATATAGTCCTACTCAGTAAAGTGATTTATTTCAAAGCAATTCACTTAAATTGTACACAGGATAAGGCACTGTGGGAGGGGTGATGAAGAAGAGGGGAAAAGTACTAACATAGTCCAAGGTCTGCTCCATACAGGCTCTCAGACTTATTGAAGAAGGTAACGGGTAAATAGGATGCAATTAAATGGTAAAGCAAGGCTGCACTTCAGGGTTCCTGTGCCAGATGAATTGTATAGGCAGAAAGCGTTCTAGGAATGGAAGTCCAGCCAGCCAGATCAGGCTCATGATATGAGTAGAGTTTACAATACTCTCCCTGAGGCCTTTGGACATTACTTGAAAGAAGGAGGGACTGAAGAAGGATGGAATGAAGCAGGTGGAAAGTGGTGCGAGTTTTATAGACTTGAACCTGGAGTAGCAACAGCTCTAGGGCTTGCAGATCCAAAATGCCATGGTGGAAGTTTTTCTTCAGCTAGGCTTAATGCTCCTGAGTCTCCCAGACACCTGATACAGTCCCTCATCTACCTAGGTGGGGATCTTTTTCCTTTAACTAAAGTCAAGTTGGTATAGGTGATGAACTGAATAGTCCAGTGATTTTGTTTCTCTGCCTCATACTATTAACAGGGTGAAATTAATAACTCTGAATCAAGTCATGAAGGTAAGCCATATTGGGTCAGACAGACTTTATTTACTATCTCAGAGAGGATTTTAGGTGTAATGTAGACTCTGCCATTGATTACCATCCATATTTTCTCTTTCCACAGATGATGTTTATTACTGGAACCAAAGCACATACTGGAGACTTGTTTCTGGCACTCATTATAACAAAGTATTATAGTGCTTGGGGTGGATGTGGGGTTAGATCTAAGGATGACTTAAGTTAAAGAGAATTTGTAGAGCAAGTAGGGCAAATAAAATCTTCAATCTCAACCCTTTTCATTAAGGCTCCCTTCACCTTTAAGATTCTTTTTCAAAAACAAGGTTTCATTACAAACTAGGAAAATGATTCCTTGGCGTTTTCCTCCTGTGCCAATCATCTGGCAGTACTATTCTTGGTGACAGAAGCATATTTTCCCTGTTATTTGTTAATGTTGGGGTCACATGTCACTATCTTCCAGCATTTGGGGGGATGCACCTGTGAAACAACAGGGCTGATTCTCGTCTCCTCCCATCCCAGGCCTAAAAGCAAGTATGCGAAACCATACAGGGCAGTAGGATGTGAACTAGGCAAAGTCGTGCTCTGAGAGAGCCCTTTAAAAGTAAACAAATCAGGGCTTCCCTGGTGGCGCAGTGGTTGAGAGTCTGCCTGCTGATGCAGGGGACACGGGTTCGTGCCCCGGTCCGGGAGGATCCCACATGCGGCGGAGCGGCTGGGCCCATGAGCCATGGCCGCTGAGCCTGTGCATCCGAAGCCTGTGCTCCGCAACGGGAGAGGCCACAACAGTGAGAAGCCCACGTACCACAAAAAAAAAAAAAAAAAAAGTAAACAAATCAATCCAAGTTACTGTCAAGGTGAAATGGAAACCTCTCTCACTTCATCTCTTATTCAAATTTCCTCAGACCAAATCTGGAAGAAATGCATCATTTTCTTCAACTCTAGGGTCAGTGAAAAAAGATCTATGATTTGATCCATTTCACTGTTAGAAGTTAAAGCAAATCTATAAGGCGCGTGGGATCTGAACAAACTCAAGATTCTGTGGCTCGAACATCTGTGGGTCTTTGAAGACTGCTACTGTGTGTGCCCTTCAACAAGGGGCCCTCTGCTCTTTAGGCTGTTGAAAGCTCATTCCTTTTGGCATCTGCATCTCTGGGCACAGTGACAAAACCAGGGGGCCCAAAACGCTTTGTCAGCTGCTACGTATGGGGTCCCCTGACACCACGTGCGACCGTATGCCTTTCCCGTGTGATTTAGCCATACCACACAGCGGTTGGTGGCCGTTTCATAGATGAGGTGCGAGGGCACCTCACAGCCCGTTCTCAGTGATCTAAAGAGGCATCATTTCTATTTAACCTCTCCTGACTCTCCCATCTCACTTGTTCTGCCCATAACACGGTGCTCCGTTACATGGCTAGCCATCTTGCCTGGTGTTTTTGATAACACTTTATTCATTATTTATATGCCATTTAATACAAAATGTTTTTTGAGATGATTTTGCAATGCTCTAGATCCCTATAAAGGTGGCTTCTGCTGAAAGGAATGGGCAATAGTCCTTTTTTTCCAAACTGATAGTGCTTGCCTTCACCTCAACTCAGGAAAAGGCCACAGATATATATATATTTTTTAAATAATGTAGGCATACGTGCTGCAACGAACGTCATTCTGGAATAACAGACCAAGGTGACAATGCTCCTAGTCACTAAATAGCAACCGAAACCAATGAGAAGTCCTTCTCAATAAGCTACCCTCCTACAGTAACATAAAAGGCGTGTGGGATCCTAGCTCCCGGACCAGGGATTGAACCCGGGCCCCCTGCAGTGGAAGCGTGGCGTCCTGACCACTGGGCCACCAGGGAAGTCCCCAGTAACATAAAACTTTTAAACAGAGAAGTCACTATCCCACTAACAGAGTCTGAAATGCTTTGTGGCTGTTCTGCATTCAGAAATTTCCTTTAAAGTCTTCTTATTTTAGACATGGTTTCTATTAGAAAACAGGCCTTTCCAATTTACATTCATAGAGTACTTAGTCCAGAGTATAGTAAATACTTTCCTCTGTTTAAATAAAGAGATTCTCCACCACATGAAGAAAACTGAATAGAATTCAGTGTTCTATTTGATTGAAATTTAAAAAATATATATGTATTAGAATTCAGAAAGAGGTTTCCTGCAAGTACATTCCACTGCCAAGCTCTAGACGTTTTACTTTGCTCACAAGGTTTTGGGTCACCACAAGAGATTTGAAACAAGAAAAAACAAAGAAGAGAGAGAGAGAGAAAAAAATATCACTCAGTAAACTGTCGAAAGAAAAAGTCCATATTCCACATCTAGTTATGTGAAAAAACACCTATTTTCCTCTGTGGCCCACTGAAACAAATTGTTGGGAACAGGACCTTGCCTTTGTATGAGGAAAATATACATTCCACACTTTAGGTAGAAGGTGGACATGGTAAACAATGTGTGTGGGGAAGAAGTGGGAAAGATTTTGCTGCTTCAGTAAGAAGGGGATGCATGTCCACGCCACAGATTGGGGGTAGAGGGAGGGAAGTACAAAAACAAAGGAATTCCCTTAGTAAGAGGGGTAAGATGGGCACACAGGGTCAGAGGCATTCCTCGGATCTCTCTCTAAAGACACTTACTGACACACATAATGATGATGGATATGTTGACTCCATGAGCTGTGCTTCTTGGTGAGTTCAGTAAATGCAGCATTTCTGTGTGCATTTGCCGCTAAATTTCTGGAAAGTTTACATCCAGACATTAATGACCCATCACATAATCGGTCAGATCAATGGATTTATTTTTCAGTGACTTGCTAGATGATCCTGATTTAAGTCGTCTACCTAAAAATCCTATTCAAAGAGCCAATTAAGATATAACCACTGCATGCCTAAATGGCTTCATTAGTAGTCTCCATAGAGACAGCCAGGGAGACCCTTTTCCCTTTCTTTGCTTCCTTCTACTGGTACCTCTAAGCACTCTAGCCAGGCTGTCCAAGGATTGATTCTCTTTTGCAATGATACACAGTCCAACAGACTCAAGGGGCTGTGATACCTCAAACCCTTACCTGTCCATTTTATATTAATAGCATATTAGAATTACTAGTAATTCTATATTATTAGTAATTTTAGTAGTTACTAATATTATTAATAACTTAAAATAGTATGTTAGAATTAAAGGTAGCAGGCATATTAGAATTATTAGTAATATATTACTAATATAAAAGTATATATAATGTATATATTTTACTGAATATATTATACTTACTGAGACTAATCAAATATATTACTAATATAAACAGTAGTAATATATAAACTATAAATATTAGTAATAGACTAGTCATTCATTCAGTAAATAATTTTTGAATACTCATTTGTCAGACATTCTTTTAGATCTATAAACAAACTTAACAAAACAGACACAAATCCTTGTGAATGCAGACGTTTCCATTCTACTGGGGGAAAAAAATGAACAATAACCATAATAAATAAGTAAATTAAATAGTTGATGACTACTATGGAAAAATAAAAAGTAGAGCAAGACAAGGGAAATCAGTAATGCTGAGGGGAAAGAGGCAATTTTAAATGAGGCAAGAATCACCGAAAAGTTGAGTCTGAGCAAGTCTTGAAGAAGAAGAGGGAATACCTGGGGACAATAGATCCAGGTAGTAGGACCAGCCAGTGCAAAGGCCGTAAGGCAAAGAGCTAGTTGGAATGTTCAACAAAGAGCAAAGAGGCTACCGCAGGGCACGGAGGGGCCTGGGGAGAGTAAAAGAAGATGAGGTCAAGAACCAAAAAACAATGGGTGCAGAGTGGGAAAGCTGATCATGAGTGCCCCATGGGACATTACAAGGATTGGGGCGCTTATTGTGAGTGAAATTGGAAGCCACAATAGGGTTTTAAAAAGGGGTGTGATGCGGTCTGATTTACATTTTAAAAGAATCACCCTAGCTACATGGGGATAGAGTATAAGGGGGAGAGAAGAGGGACTGAAAGAGCAGTCAGGAGGCTGCTCCGATAATCCAGTACAGGATGAGGTGGCCTGGACCTGGTAGTAGCAGTGATGGTGGTGAGAGCTATTCTGAAGTTACTGCCAACAGCATTTCCTTATGGATTTGATTACATCAGACCCTGCAGGACTCCTGAGTGGCATCCTTTGGGACCACTCCTCTAGTGCTATTTGACTTTGGGTATGTCTGTCTGTAGATCAGATTAGGTAAGACTATAGCCCCATTCCTTTGCTCTCTCCTTCTTCATCTATTTCTAATTAAATATTTGTTGTGCATGTTCTTTCTTTTTTCAAAAATTTTATTAAAGTATAGTTGATTTACAATGTTAATTTCTGCTGTACAGCAAAGTGATTCATTATACATATATATACATTCTTTTTCATGTTCTTTTCCATTATGGTTTATCACACGATATTGAATATAGTTCCCTCGGCTGTACAGTAGGAATTTGCTGTTTATCCACTCTCTATATAACAGTTGTGCATGTTATTTCTTGTTAATAATCTTCTTTCTTTGACAATTAGGGAAAAAACAATAAGACATAACGTGTTTAACAACTATATAAATCAGGCCTTGTGCTGGGCACTTTAAATGCATATAATGAATTAGCTAATATTTATTGAGTGCTTACTAAATGCCAGGCATTGTGCTAAACACTTTTATACAGATCATCTTATTTAACCCTCTCACCAATTATGTGAAGCTACTATTATTATCCCTTCTTACTAGATGAGGATATTGAGGCTTAATAAAAGGTGAAGTACCTGCCTAAGATTATCTCATAAGCAGCAGAGCAAGGAATCAAACCCAAGTTTGTCTGGAGCACTTAAGTATTTTGCTTTCCATTTAATCCTCACTCCCCATCCCCCAAAAGGCTGTGAGGGAAGAATTATTGTCTCCATGTAAGTATAACAAATTTCCAGTCAATTTACTGTTATTTTTTATTGCTAGCATGCATATGTATGCACTTGCCTATAGAAAAATTGATTATATGCCATAGCATCAAGTATGATGCCTTGAGCATAGTTAGGGTTGAGTAAATACAAGTTGATTGATTTTGTGCTGTGTTGTTTCATGACATCATCTTACACCACATGCAGGGTCAGATTCTACTTCTTTATGCCCCCAGAGTACGCATTACATAGTGTATGCTCCAGAAATCTTATCCACAGCATATGTTTGTTACTTAATCTATTTCTATCTTTGCAATTCTGCTATGACTCTTTCAGTTCTCACCCAGCTATTTTGTCTGCTATGACTCTTATGAGAAGAAACAAACACTATTTTTTTTTCTGGAACATTTTTATTGTATTCCCACTTGGGCAGATAAAAATGAATCTGACATCAGGGCTCAAACAACAGCAGTGTTCAGATGGACTTATTTTTCCTATCTTTACCAATCTCATGAGATCTGTAAATTTATAGTACTGTTAGTACTCTTCTTCAACAGGTCCTGCAGGCAAATTGGAAAGAGACAGACAGCAATTCGAGCCAGATCAAGGAAACAAGGACAGGTGTCACTGGATAACGTAAGGAAAAGGTATAAGCCTAGCTGCTAATCTAGAGGTCAGAAGCTTAGGTTGGGTTCCTCAAGAACACAGGAGATCTTGTAAAGAATTGTATGTCAGTTACACACTAGTTTCTTGCCTTTCATTGAATAGTCTATTCTCGGGCCATATTGGGGAGCTCCACTTCTGAGAAACAAACAAACAAGTGAACAATAATGGCAAGAAGACATTAAAAAGCACATTCACCTACTACTTATCCTAACTTAAAAACGTTGATTTTTGTCACCCATGATAGGGTCTACATTAGTCAGCTCAGGCTGGCATAACAAAATACCATAGACAGGGTGGCTTAAACAATAGACATGCATTTCTCACAGTTCTGGAGGCTGGAAGTCCAAGATCAAGGTGCTGGTTGATTCAGTTCTTGGTGAGGACTCTCTTCCTGGCTTACATTCTTGCTATGTCTTCACATGGCAAAGAGAGAGAGAGATCTGGTCTCTCTTCCTCTTCTTATAAGGACTCTAATCCTAAAATCCCTTATGACCTCATTCAATCTTAATTATTTTAGTAATAAAGGTCCTATCTCCAAATACAGTTTCATTGAGGGCTTGAGCTTCAATGTATGAATTTTGGGTGGCCAGAATTCAGCCCATAGTAGGGTCTATCTTTGTGATTTATCTAAGACTGGGTTCTATTTATTAAATAGTTAAATATAAATTTTCTTTATCTATAGAATAGTGTTCTCACTTGTCATTGTTTTACCAGTGATAGATCTATTTCTAGAAAAGCTGAGTGTTGTATTATTCCTATTTTAAGATGAAGTGAACAATAACTTTAACAGCAAAAGCAGATGTTTAAAGCCAGCCTTGGGAGCCTGAATGCTACTGTTATTATTGTGTCAACAGAAAATCTCATTAACAATTTAGAAGGTCCCTAATATGATGAGACAAATCTATTCTACTATTAGCTCTAGGATACAGATCAACCTTTTCAGGTATACTAATTTCCTTCATTGAGCACTGATCATAAAACAATAATATTCCAGGCTAACTTTAATATCATGTTGTTAAATACCACCATATCCTTGGCTTTATAACTTAGTCAAAATAAAATCATGTCACTAAACCAGCAACATTAGGAGGAAAAAGAATATTGTTGATCCCTGGCTTTACCTTATTAAAGCCATCTTCATCTTACTAAAGCCATCTTCACCTCAAAGGTGTCTTTGTCTAATGACTACTACTACTATGTCTACATGATTTTCTAAACAACAGACAAGTTTTAGTCAATTTAGGGAAATAGCTAGCCAATATAATCAGAGAGAAAATCAGAGTAGTCAAATTCATTTTTGGGATCACATACATGTCATCATGACTGTACTATTTATTATCCCACTTGAGTCAAACATATAAATTGTGATTGTTAAAGGCACTTTCGGAATATGGGCTGCAAAGTTCAGATTCTTTTGAAACAACCCTGAAAAAAAGGAGCTTAAGAGATCTTCCAGCTCAACCTCTTTTTGGTGGCTGAAACAATTATTGCAGAAGGAAGATAAAAAGATAAGAGCCCATACCCAGCAGAACCTCGACTAGAATGAGGGGCCAGGTTTCACCGTGTTGTATCAAGCTTCTCACCAATATCACCCCATTCTGGGTTTAGATTATTTTCGAAATACACTTCCATGTTCTTTCTGTGCCCAGTAAAACATTCTTCCACCAGTGATACCTGAAACATTTCCAATGAAAGGGTTTGAGATCCATACATATTCTTAAAAGAATATAAGAAGTTGCCTTTCCTTGATTTCCTAAGAACCATGTGGACGTGATGCCTGTAAATTGCCATATTCAGTTTTTTTCTTAAAAACCTATAGTTTTAAAAAAGAGTTATAATTTGGGGGATTCAAAGAACGTTCCTGAGAATCTTAAGTTTTTATTTACTAGTTCCATTCCTCCATCACAGCTATTTTGCTTTACATTCCTTTCCTGAAATCGTGAAACTTCGTTTCCCTCTCTCACTAGCCTGGAAGAATCTACTCGTACTAACTAGATTTGGTGATTATTGTGGGTGAGAAATCATGTGTGCCTATGCATGTATCTTCAGCAGGAATTGGTGAGTTGTCACCATTTGTTTCTGAAGACTCTAGAAATACGAGAATATATCTGCATATCATACTTTAAAAAACATATTGGAATCATTTCCTATTTCTAAGTGGCATGTGATGTGCAACAGCTGAGATGTTTCAAAAATGGGGCAGATATATTAGAAAACACATGTACGTGAAAGACTTAAATTTAGTATTGGGTTTTGATAAATAGCATGATAACTTCGGAGAGTCTAAAGATTTTCCAGTGTGTGATAGACTGAGGGTGCTGTCATATTTATGTGGGCGTATGGTCAAACTCAAGCATGAGAAATAGCTTGGTTTTCTCATGCAGAGTGAGAAGAGTCAGATCATTGCGTTGTTGAACTGAATTAAGCTATGGTAGATACTCTCTATATGGACATATATACATATATACATTTACATGCATGTATATGCATTATATAACTGTAAATATAAGTATACTATAAAACCATATATCAATATATAAATAAGATAACCTATATACAAATCAGGGTGCTAGATTCTGTGAGAACTGCAAAGACTAATAAGAGTGAGCTTGGGGAGGGAGGCATGTAAACATTTTAATAACATTGGTTAGAAAATGACCAGGAGGGCTTCCCTGGTGGCGCAGTGGTTGAGAGTCCGCCTGCCGATGCAGGGGACATGGGCTCGTGCCCCGGTCCGGGAGGATCCTACATGCTGCGGAGCGGCTGGGCCCGTGAGCCATGGCCGCTGAGCCTGCGTGTCCGGAGCCTGTGCTCCGCAATGGGAGAGGCCACAACAGTGAGAGGCCCGCGTACCGCAAAAAAAAAAAAAAAAAAAAAGAAAATGACCAGGACTCTTACAAAGAATCAGGAGACTTTAGACTCTAGGTAAGGGAGTCCTGAAAAGGTAAGGAGACACTGAGATCAGTGTTTCCCAAACAATGAAGAAACCCTCGGAACAAAACAAACAAAGCAAACCAAAAACAATCCA
The DNA here is from genome assembly GCF_964165515.1 of Mesoplodon bidens. Classification (NCBI taxonomy): domain Eukaryota; kingdom Metazoa; phylum Chordata; class Mammalia; order Artiodactyla; family Ziphiidae; genus Mesoplodon; species Mesoplodon bidens. The sequence goes on along the minus strand of NC_138176.1, from coordinate 188,057,481 downwards.
CCCTGTCTCCTTCACAGTTGTTTCTAGGACCCTTGATGAACCTAGGGAAGGCCAACTCCTAGGAATCTTGAATTCCAGAACCAGGTGGCATGGGTTCAAATCCGTGCTCCATCTCTTACTTACTGTGCTACCTGGAAAAATTACTTACCTTCTCTGTGCCTTTGTTTCTTCATCTATAAATTGGAGATGATGATAGTACATGCCTCATGGATCTTCATGAGGATTAAGTGAGTAAATATATGTAAAATACTCAGAAACATGTAAGTGATATAACCCAGAGGGTAGGCCTCATCTTAAATACAGGTGTTGGGGAGAATTTGGGGTGAGGAGGGGAAAACAAAGTACTTTCTTTTGCTACTCCCAAGGACAGTATGTAATCCAGCTTTAAAGTCTTTAAAAAAAATAGAGTGAGACATACTATGTTGGTAAAATATCAAGCTTGCAACTTCATAACTAATAGGCCTTAAGAAATCTGAGCTTATGGTTATTGTCATAGTCATGTCACAGAGGCTCCAAGTTTGCTTTACTGAAGATGAAAATTCAATCATTGTCCAAATCAGATTGCAGAGGAACAGATGAGTTAACATTGTTTTCTGGACTTTTCACTTCCTAACATTTGGGTCAGAAAGGAGAAAACACACAACCTTTACTTTATATGTTATTTTCTCCCCTTTATCTGAGAACTACAATATTCCTTCTCGAGTCAGTAGGGATCTCAGAATGTGCAAACTGCTCCCTGGGCTGTTGGATACTTTTAGAAGCAGCACTGAGGTTATTATAGCAAAACACAGTGAGATTTTTTTTTAAACTGATGTGCTTTATAAGTAACTGTCAAAAAATTACTTTCTTTTTAAGATGTAAATTAGACATCTTGGACTGTTTTCCTTTCAATATTTTTCTAGAGTACTTCGAAAGATACAACAAAAACAACTCAAAACCCTCTCAGTAATTTCCGGATAAATGCCTCCAGTAATGTTTGTGTTTAGGCCTTTGAGCCTACATCATTAAACTGGCAACTCTTCTCTCCTTCAAGGATTCTAGAGTTTTATTGCACTGTCTCTCTCTCTCTCTGTCTCTTCCCCCCCTCCCCACCTTGACATTTCAGATTGAAACAATAGATACCTTTATGCCCTTTATGTACTGAAAAGGCATAAATTGTTTCTTTCCCTAGAAAGACTTATTTAATTTTCATTGATTAACATTTCCCTGGAAGAAGTTGTTTGGAAGGGGAAAATTTCCCTCTTGAGTAATAATAAAATTGACACAAGACTAACAGTGGAAAAAGAAACAAATTTTAATTCATGCTCATGGAGGTCTCATAGAAATGGGATCTAAGAAGTGGTCAAAGCTGGTAGCTTTTATCCTTTTTAGACCGACAAAATATAAATTTGTGAGAAATTGACAGCACAAAGAAACGTAGGTTTTGAGTGCTCAATTAGTGAAGAATCAAAACAGAGTTTGGGCTTGAGGTAGTAGATTAAAGAAGTAACAGTGTTTGTTTGTATAGGCTTCTTGGTCCTAATTCCCTGTCTCTGGCAATTAAGGGTGCCCTTCTACCTCCAGATGCAGAGTGTACCTTTCACATGAGAGATTTAATTCTTGTTTCAGGGCGACGGAAAGGAGGGTCAAGGTGTCCCTCTTGTGTTGGCCATTTCTTAAGTTCCTTTAATTCAAAATAATCACTATGCCATTGAGGTGCATTTGGAGGTGGCCTGCCTTGAACCCCAACAAAATCTTGGAGGGAGGGAAGGTTGGGTGGACATTTTTACTTTAACTATTAACCAAAATGTAATAGTTAATATGAATAAACAGTGTGATCTTTCTAAAGTCATAGGACACATAAAATCATTTATCTCATCAGCAAAAAAAAAAAAAAAAAAAAAAAAACCAGTAAGATTTGAAGCAACAGTCTCAACTTTTAGTTAACTATGAAGAAATGGGAATTCAGAGGTTTTACATATCAGACTTGGAAAATTCGCTTACTGATGTTTAACAGAAAGAAAGTGATTTGTGATTAAAGTCAATATGAAGAGAAAATGTTTGCACATACTTAAGTGGTTCAAATATTTTTCCTCTTTGATTAATTACCAAATGGTTACTACAACCAAGTGAATTAAATTGAATAGCTTATCAGGGAAACAGCAACGGTCAAGCTTTCAAAGTGGTTGGTTGCTACCAAAAGTTATTAAAATATGCATGCTTGTGAAGAAACTAGATTTCTATTAACTATCCTCCATGTGATATCTAATTGCATCCCAGACTCCTAACAGAGTCCAACGGGGGTAGAAAACAACACGGAGGAGACTGACCAGACCTTCGCAGCAGTGCAGGTAAGTTTGCCTGAAAGATCAGGTAGACAGGTGAGCCTTGGCTCTTCTAGAAAGAGGAACTAGGTGACTTAGAAGAACTAGAGGGATTAGGGAAAGAGACCAAGCATAAATGAAAGTGAAAGAGGAAGCCATCAGGAAAGACAGAAATTGACTTTTGTAGCAGACAAGTTACCACTTCCACACACCCACGCCTGACTTCTAACTGTTGCCACCCTTGGTCCTTGCCTGCAGGCTCTCTGACTGCCAGGAGAGGCTGGCAGTAAAGGGGAATTATTGCCCCTCAAAAAGGGGAGTTATTTCCCTCCAATCACTCATGGGAGTTTGTGGACAAAATGCCCAGCTACCTGCAGGGAAAACTCTGAGCTGAGTCCTCACTGACTCCTAGGGCTCCCAGTGAGGATAAGGGCCACTTGCTTGCGGTGGTAACTGGATTGATCTTTCTTCTTCACTGGCTTCCTTTTCCCTCTTGTTCTCTTCTCTGCGGTCTACAGGGTTTCCTGGCACCACCTCCTCGCTAAACCACTTACACTGGAATCTTGTCTCAGGGTCGGCCTCAGGAGGAATCCAAACGAAGACAACTCAACCCAGCAACGTACTTGGAGAAGAAGAGGACACTCTTTGTCAGAAGATGGAAAATGGCAATGTCCATACATTCCCTTCTTTCTCTCCACAAAGGCCACCTATGGATACAGATGGGAGCAAATTAATACCATTAACAATTCTTCTAAGCTATAGCAGCCCTTCTAAGTCTCTCCCATTGGAAAAAAAAGGACTGATGGTATCTGGTGTCATTCAACTTCTTCCTTCTGAGGTATGCTTCAGGTTGCCTGCCTTGCCACCAACCAGGAAACCCACACCTGGCTGCTCCTGTTCCTGCCACCATCTGGGTGATCTACTCCAAGTGCCAGTTTCTGCTTCCTTGAGTGACAGCCAGGCACTAGGCAGGATGTACAGGATTTATGTTGCCATGAGAACAAATGTGCATGTGTGTGCGTGTGTGTTTAGATATTCCCCAGTTTAGCTCATCTTTATGAATTACCACTATTATATGTTTTATAGGCCAGCTAACAAAGAGCATTCACAAAGGACCTGCCATTCTGCATTTCTATCTATCTCCCAGGAGATGCTGATGCTGATAGGCCAGGCGCCACACTTTGAGCAGCGAGGCATTGAACTATGCTATTTCTTACATCAGCTGCTGGCCTAGATTCCACCAGTAGGTTGTGGTCGTAGTACTCTGGAGATAATGGATTCTTGCTGCCTCATTGAATTGCACTACAGGATTTAAAATTGGACCAGAACCTCCCAGTAACCAAGTGCTGACCCTGCACCAGTGGGCTTTTCAGGCCTTAGTCCCTCCAGGTCTATCTGTTCTGTTGCTGTCAATCTTTATGCCAGGCCACACTAGACGGAATGACTTTTTGATTATGACATGGCTCTGCATTGTGGCCAAGATGTTCTCCTGTCCTCGTAGGTGGGCTACATTTACAATGTTTAGTAGAGTTTTTAGGCCTTCTGGTAATTCTCAGAAATCTCCATCAGATAAAAGCTTTTAGGAAACTGATTATGTTTTCCATAATCCTTATTAATGGGGAAAGAACTATGTTACTGACATCCAAGTAGTCAATAACACAACGTTAGGTTTATATTCATTCTTATTTTGTTTTGATTTTAATTTTTGTTTTGTTTTGTTTTCTTAAAGCTAACCTCTAAATAAACATGCATTCCTGTTTTAGGTGTCAGCTAGATAGTGGAGGGAAGTTAGGCAAGATTTTAAAATATGGTAGCAATTTAATGCTTAAAGAATGATTCCCCTATGCACCTGTTTTTGGCAATGGATTATAATAAAAAAGCAGGCAAGGCAAATTCCTAGGACACCAGGTCACGCAGGACTCTAGCTATTCACTTAGCACAAAAAAGCTAAGACTCTAATTCATATCTCTGTTAGTCCACCGTGGGTGATGTTGCAAACCTCACAATTTTAGGAGCTCTGATATGCAACTGGCACAGCATTTCTTGAAGTGTTCCATGGTATGGTGAGAGCTATCATGCAATGAAGATGAAAGAAACAAAGAAAGGAAAGGTAACTAACTAAATTTTGGGAAATATTAGACCAAGATTAGACTAAAAATTAGACTAAAGAAATTTAAACAGAGTTCTTTTATGAAGCACACCCTATAGACTTTAAGATGTCAGGATGCAATAGGAGTAGGAATTAGCTCATGTCTGCCTTTCCCAAACAATTTTTATAGCCAAACTTTTTTTTTTTTTTTTTTTTGGCTTGAATTAGAAAAACATACGGCCTGGGTCAATTCTTTAAAATATGCAACTTCCACTGAATACCTGATGATCATACAGGTATCTTCAGCTCAGATGTCTCTATGAACTGGGTGAAAGCCTGAGGTGGGTAGAGATAGAGTCTGTGGCAAATTGGGAGATACTTTCCAATCCAAAAGCATTTAAATTCAAATTTCTAAAAGCATCCTGCTGGTCAGGTATATTAGTTGGCTGTTACTGTGTAACAAATTGTCTTAAGGAAATTAGCATCTTAAGACAACACATGGTTCAAGAACCTGGGAACAGCTCAGGGTCTCTCATAAGATTGTAGTCACAAGGCTGCTGTCATTTGAAGTCTTGACTGGGGCTACAGGATCCCTCCCAAGCCTAGGCCTTTGGCTGTTGGCTGGAGGCCTCAGTTTCTTGCCACATGGACCTTTCCATAGGACGGCTCACAACATGGCATCTGGCTTCCTCCGTAACCAGTGATCCAAGACAGACAAAGAAAAGGCAGAACATTTCAGTGCCTTCTATGTTGCTTCCAACTTTCTGTAATTATAAAATAGACTGCAATGAACATCTTTACAGTTAAATATTTTAGACATTCATAGTTTCCTTAACATATATTTTTAGGGATAGAATTGTGCTCACACTGCCATCATGACTCAAATATCATCACCTCTGAGAGGCCTTCCCTAACCAGTCTAAAGTAGACATCTCTCCTGTCACTGCTTATCCAATTATTCTGTTTTATGTTCTATAGGATTATCACCATCTGAAAGTATTTTAATAATTTATTAATTTCCTTCTTCTCATAGAGTGTAAGCTCCATGAGGACAAAGATTTTGCTTGATTTGATTGTTACTTTACTATATTTCTGGCATCTGGAATAGTGCTTGGCATGTGTAATGTGTTCAATAAATTTTTAACACATAAATTAATGCATATGAGCCTCCATTTTCCTGCCATCTACATGTCACTATCATTAAGAAAAAAAAAATCTTCAAATAAGTAAAAACTGATATGTTGTTGATGGTGTCTTTTAAGTCTTTGATCAATGTTTAGTTTGAACTTTTTTTTATATGCTTACTGATGACTGTAGTTCTACTTTTAAAAATTGTTCTTTCATATTCTTTCCCCAGTTCAAAACATTGGGGCATTGTTTCTTTTCCTATTGATCAGTAACAGTCCTTTATATTTTGACACTTTGCTTGCCATTTATGTTGCTGGGGCAAATTGTTCCAAATTAATTTCTCTATGCAGGCCAGATCACTTGCAGGCATTGACCTTTCAATTCCAAGATGACAGTGACAGAGACTGATAGTTTGAATCGGAATGGCTGAAAGGACCCATTCTGTTCCTGGAAGTGCAGTTGCAGCTGCTATTTGCAGAATCTGAGCCTTTTGCTCGCTCTGAGTTTCATGTGTTAGCCTAAGGTCTGTAAAATTACTTTCCCATCAGACCAATGTGACAAAGCTGGGCCTCGTCATTTGAAGCTGTGCTTCAAGGAATCCTTAAAATAGTACTCTTGTCTCAACCTGCTTGTGGCTGCCCTAATTTCACTCACAATTATGAAAGTTCCTTGAGTGTCTGGTGGTCATCTGTTTCCCACATGGGGTCAGTTTCATAAAGCTATACCAAGATAAATGTCACTCTATTGCTGGAGTCCCTGGCAGGCCATTTCCTGGTCCATAAGTTCACAGGGAATTCCACTGGAAATGCTCGAACAAGAAGTGGCTTCTGAGGTAGGTACGACTCGAAATGTTCAGAGTTGAGCTTTAGTCTTTCAAGTCACACTCTGCCTGCTGTCATCTCAAAGGGCTTAGCCTTGTTCGTTCAGGTTTCTTCTTTGTCAATCTGTGCAACATTGGATTGATAACTTCCTGACACATTTTGGAGATGGCTTCCACCTTTGCATGACTGAAGAAACTTTTTAAAATATGAGTATATTCCTCTGAGGCAGTTTAGCCTATCTTGATCTGCTTTATTTATCTCTCTCTCTCTCTCTTTCTCTCTCTGTGTCTCTTCTTTCTTTCTCTATCTATCTTTCTATGAAGAAGAGGAGAATGGATTATGACAAGTGGCAAAATGCAAATAAATATGGTCCAGTACCTCTGGCTTATTCCTTTGGTGATGAGGGACTAAATTATATTATATATTCCTAGAATAGGTTTTAAATGAAACCATTTACAACAGCCTTTTCTTCAAATTAAAAAAAGCAGGGAAATAGTAAGACCTTTAAACTTCAGCTCCATGCTAAGCTTCCAGTTATTATAAAATGGGATGACTGGCCTTGGGCAGGGATGGACCAGGAAGTGAAAGAAGGTCTTCATGTTGCCATTTAATTGGGTTGACCTCACGCTGCTCACTGAACTTTATAAGGGCATAATTGGAATGTGTAAATGTAGCACCTCAAAATCAAAGTGAGTCTTCTGTAAAAGTTCTGTGTGAAAATTCAGAAACACTTTGCTATGCTTTTTTTTTTTTTTATAGACTTGGCCTCCTCGGTTCAACATGTAATTGAATCAGGCCAGTGATAGAATCTTCTACTCATAGATGATTGCAAAATTGTTCTTCTTGAATTGTTAATGCAGATGTGAAATTGAGGTCATGCTGTTAATTCTCTTGCTTTTTTTGTTTTTGACTGAAAACAGTATGACTTTTTGGTGTTTTCTTCTAAGAAAGAACAGTGCGAGCCATAATCTTTTGATTTCATTTTCTGAGACAGCACCTTAATTGGGCCATGGTCATCTTCATCTCCACTTGGGCTACAGCTGAGAATCTGAATGGATGCAGACTACAAATTCAGAGGTGCTGTAGAAATCTTGTTTTTGAAATTACTGGCTCTAAAGAATTCCTGGGCTTCTGTGGCTTGTTGCTAGTACACCCCTCCATCAGCTTGGGGGAAACAACTCCGTTTTTTAGAAAATGAACTCTACTAACTTTTCGACTCTGGTCTTTTCTCCTTTGCAGAGGACAAGGAGCTGTGCCTCCAAGTGTGGCTGATGAGCTAGTACCCCACAGTGTTGAGGTACTTTACACACCACAGCACCAAATCCACCAAAAGACCCGTGCTTTAAGATGTGCTGCAGTGGGCCTCCCTGGTGGCGCAGTGGTTGAGAGTCCGCCTGCCGGTGCAGGGGATACGGGTTCGTGCCCCGGTCTGGGAGGATCCCATATGCCGCGGAGCGGCTGGGCCCGTGAGCCATGGCCGCTGGGCCTGCGCGTCCGGAGCCTGTGCTCTGCAACGGGAGAGGCCACAACAGTAAGAGGCCCGCATACCGCAAAAAGAAAAAAAAAAAAAAAGATGTGCTGCAGTAGGGGCCATTATGGCAAGAATCTAAAACTAGTGGGACTATTGTTTTGTCCTCTTAAAAACAGAATTGGGGGCTTCCCTGGTGGCGCCGTGGTTGAGAGTCCGCCTGCCGATACAGCGGACACGGGTTCATGCCCCGGTCCGGGAAAATCCCACATGCCGCGGAGTGGCTGGGCCCGTGAGCCATGGCCGCTGAGCCTGCGCGTCCGGAGCCTGTGCTCTGCAACGGGAGAGGCCACAACAGTAAGAGGCCCGCGTAAAAAAAAAACAGGATTGGTACATACCATGCTACGAACGATTAGCTCCTTCATCTAGGAAGGCTTCTCTGAATAGCTGATATTTTTTGAATAGCTGATATTTTTTATGTCCTATATTTCCTTTTCATTCCCATTCTTGCTTGTACTTGAGTACTATAACTATTCTTTCTATGCAATTTGAACTGTTGGAGGAAGGACATTTAATATAAAATAGAAAGTAACAGTACAATAGCATTTTAATTGGACCCGTGGTGCAGATTGTATGGCTCTTACTATCACACTTACCACTTCAGTGGTGTCCTGGAGATGCATATACTGGCTTCTGAGAGCTACTTTGCTCCTCTCTTCCCAGCCCCACATTTAGTGGTGTCACGTTGGTAGCCTGAAATTAACCACGGTGGCGAGTCAGGTGTGATTATACCTTTAAAAATCAGTCGTATCTCACCTCTCCCCCCACCACAAGAGGCCCAATTGTTAAACATTTCTCAATACAGCTTGGCTATTGGTCCACAAATGAAAGCAGGAGGACAAAGGTGAATCATAAAAATCCACCACTGGAAGTTTTCATGATGGTGGGAATATTACAGCTACTTCAGTTATACAACAACCCATGTAAACGGAGACTATAAGGGCTGAGCAGTTCTTTTGAACAAGCACAACAAAATAGGGAGATCTAAATGTGTTTCCTTTCAAAATTCTTACTAGGAAAAATGACTCATTTTGTTCTGTTTAGCTGTCATTGCTCAAATTAGTTTTGAAGCCTCTTCTTGAAACCAGTTCCAGAGAAATGTTTATGAAGCACGTACACGTTTTATTACTTCATAGTCTGAGACGTAAGATGCAAAAATGCTGAAATATCTTAGTCCTTACCACACTCTGACATGCAGCTGGTAACATCAGCTGGCATTCCTCCACTAAGTTCTCTGCCCCTATGCTGCAGGGGTTCCCAGCAAGATTTCCAGTATTCCATTTTCCTTGCTTGAATGGCATTTCAAAGATGAGCCAGCTCAGTTCCTAATCAGATATGTAACCAAAAAATGAATCATCAGTGTCTACTTCCTAGTCACCACAAACCTCATCAGACTTCTTGTGGGGCTGCCCTCCTTTGGACTCAGGGAGGAAAAGTCCTCTCGTCCCAGTAGGGGTAGCTGAAGGGAGGAAATAGTTACCTTGCGTAACACACTGTGCTCCCCGAAAAGATGAAGTCTTTCTAGCTCCCATTTCTCCTCTTATACTGTTGAGGGGTGAGAAGAGGGGGAATAGAAATGCCTTGTCCTGACACCTCAAGCCTTGGAGAAGTGGTTGGATGCAGCTTCTCACAGTTCTCTTAGAAACTTAGCACCTTTTCTCTCAGCCACGGCCATAATTGTTTAAAAAACCAAAGTCTCATCCAGCACCTAATCCCAGAAATCTGATTGTAAAAATAGTGGGTTTTTTTTTTTTTTTTACAGCTTTTATGCTTAGAAACTCAATGTGTGAAAAAATGGAGGCAATGCAACACAGATTTTTTTTTTTTTTTTTTTTTTCGGTACGCGGGCCTCTCACTGTTGTGGCCTCTCCCATTGCGGAGCACAGGCTCCGGATGCGCAGGCTCAGCGGCCATGGCTCACGGGCCCAGCCGCTCCACGGCATGTGGGATCTTCCCGGACCGGGGCACGAACCCGTGTCCCCTGCATCAGCAGGCGGACTCTCAACCACGGCGCCACCGGGGAAGCCCGCAACACAGATTTTTAAACACTACGACAGAATAGTAAATGGTGAGGGGGTGTGTGTTTGTGTGTGCATGTGTGTGTGTGCAAGCTTGTACATAGAGGAATCAGGACTTTCCTCTTTTTAGCAGCTCACGGAAGTCTCCTCAGGGCTGCTTATATTACTGTTCATTTACTTTTTTTTTCTTTTTTTTGCGGTACGCGGGCCTCTCACTGTTGTGGCCTCTCCCGTTGTGGAGCACAGCCTCCGGACGTGCAAGCTCAGCAGCCATGGCTCACGGGCCCAGCTGCTCCGCGGCATGTGGGATCCTCCTGGACCGGGGCACGAACCCGTGTTCCCTGCATCGGCAGATGGACTCTCAACCACTGCACTGCGCCACCAGGGAAGCCCTGTTCATTCACTTTTTTGATCTATGATTTTTATCTTTACTCTCTAATCTTTTGGGGAACACTCTATCATAATTCAGAAACTTCTCTTTTAGTAGTCCTCTTGCCACTTGGAAAGAAAACGTGGAAGGTCAAGTAAAGAAGAAAAGCTATGAGAAACTGTGTGATAAGTAACATCTACTCATTTTTATCCTGTTGGGAGAATCACATTCACTTAATGTATGCCACTGATTTGAAACAGATGGACACAGTTGTAGAAAACTGGTAGGAATGTTAGAAGTTTTGTTCTTATCACAATTTCTCCCTCTCTGTGTGGTCAATAGCATCTGAGGTACTGGATGCATTTGACTTAGAATTGACTTGAATTTGGGGATGAGATCAGAGCTGCATGTAGAAAGCTTAGAGTCAGGCAAGAATAAGAAAGAAGAGAGAGAGGACCTCTGGAGGATGGCAGTGGCGAAGGCAAGGGCAGGTGAGGTGGGCTTGAGGCTCACCTGGATTAATAGGCAGAATGAGTGGAAGAAAGGGCACTGCTGGGAGGGAGATATTTAACGAAATTGAATTCTATCATAGCCAGTCCCTGGGAAGTGCTGACACAGGCTGAAGGATGTGTTTGGGGATGCAAACCACTGTATAAATTATATTCAATGAATAACACATGGAAGAAGTCTTAGATGTGTACCAGATGAATAATGGAAATTCAATTAGTATTAGTTTTCCTTCCCTTCCTGCTGTTGATGATGCTACCAGGTGGCAGATAAAACACATTGTGTGAGTTTGGGTCAAAGCATCATTGTGACAATATTGTCTCGACAATATTGTCTCAGCAATATTTCCAATGCAGGTAAAAGTTGAACTCAATGTGTGAAATGGCTGAGTGAGAAAAACAGCAGTCACGAATCAGGATAGAAATAAAACTGCAGCCTTAGCTGGAGTTGAGAAAGAAATAATAGGGGTCTAGTTTCCCTTGGGGGAAGCAGGACTATCTTATATCCCTAGGGGCCCATCCATGAGCTAGTGACCATGACTCTGAGAGGAAAACTAAGCCTAGGGAAAAATGTTGGGAAGTCATAAAAAATCAGGTGATATGGGAGTCCATAGATAACAAATCTTAGCATTTGGACGCGTTCAGGAATTAAATCCATTTTCTATCTAAGGAAGCTAGGAGGCACAGGGCAATTAAAGGGGCAGAGATAGGAAGCTGCCTGCTTCTATGTGCCCTCTGGGTAGGGCTTGGAAGTACTGAGGTTGGGCCCTTGGAATCTTCTGCTAGCTAACAGGGGTCTATAGTGTCTCAATTGTTTGAGTTGCCTTTTTAGGGTTCCTTCCAATTATGAAATTTACACCTATTTGAGAAAAAAAATCAAAATGAAACTTTTCTTTTTACTATTTAATCAACCCATCAATCTATATTTAGATACTTCACACACACACTACAAATTAAGTTATCAATTTTCCACTACTCTGAAAGCCCTTCATATCTACTTGATCAGATATCACGTTATGAAGCCTTCTCTAACTCCTTCCATTAGGATAGTTAAGCTTTCACAATGCACTGTAACACTGTAAAACTTCAGAAAACTTTGGCTTGTGTAATGGACCTGCAACACACTTTTGAAATAATGCTGATTTAATTATCTTTGTATTCATTTGCAGGATAGTTGTTTATTGTTTTCTGCCACTCACAATCCATCACCTCTTCTTTTTTTGCTAATGGTGCCTTATTTACTTTGGAGGAGAATTATCTCTCTTCCATCGTGTTTGTGATCTTTTCCCCAAAAGAACATGTCCTGCCTTCTTCTAGTTGCAAGGTGAGTATATGAACCACGATGGCCAAATAGACTCTAATGGAACTCTCTCTAGCTATTTAAGTGGAAGGGGATTTAGTACAGAGAACAAGGCTTCCAGGAATTACTGGCAGTACAAGATTGGTGTGCAAAGAGAATGACTCCCATCAGGAAGGTGAGGAATTAGGAAGCCACCATGCCAACTTCTGGTGCCCACTGCAACTGTGGGCTCCAGGAATATGCCACCTTGGCTGTGACCTGGGGTTAGAATTCACTGCCAGAATTGGTGGTTCCAGAGCCATGACGTCTGCTGGGACTGTACCAATAATATGGATGAGCTATGCCATGCCTCTCAACACTTATTAAGCTAGTGGTTGGGTATTGGAACCTTGGCTAGAGATGTTGCAGAAAAATCAAACATCTTGATATCCATGCTCTGGAGTAGAAATTGCAGAAGCAGCATGAGTGTGGTCTCTACCTCACTTCTGCCTTTCCAATCTCACAGAAATGCATGTGACTAGCTGAACAATAATTCTCTTCCAGAACACTGGCTGCAAGGGAGACTGGGGAATATAGTTTTTAGCTTTCTAGCCTTTACCATAAGTGAAGGGATCCTGGAATAGGGCAAAATGAATAGAGAGCATCAATCCATCATGTGAGCAATGGACTCTTCTCCACACGTGGACTCTTGAGCCTAGTGACTGAAGAACAGAAGAAAAACGGTTGGAGCCAGTGCAGGGTCCTGGAGATCTGCCACTTAGATCTCCCCAAAGCCCTAGTTCTTGTCCTTTCAGGCTTCTGCTTCTTCAGGTTTCCCCTGTGAGCCCCACTCTGACCTCATCATGATTTCCCTTTCACCTGCAATTAGCCAGAGTTGAGTTCTGGTATTTATAATCAAAGACCGTAAATGATACATATATGAACACTGTTTTGCAGTGTCAACAATCCCCAAATTCTTGCTGAATGCATGCATTAAACTCTGTATTTAGAGGTGACTCTTGGAATTCTAGTTTCCTAGAACTCAAAAGCCAAAGAAGTCCTCAGAGATCAGCTTATTCAAACTCCTTTTTTTTTTTTTAAGAGATGAAGAATCTGAAGGACAGAGAACAGCTAAACTCATTTCTTTTCTCATCAGACACATTCCCTTATTATTAGCATTATAAGGATTCTTCCTGAAATATTTCATCTATATAACAGCACAGTCCTAATTGTAACAGCATGGAAATATCCTTGGAAGAAAAAGGTAGATAAACACACTTAAAAAAAATTAAAGTAACATAGGCTTTAGGTTGCTCTTGTCATTAGCTAAGAATTTTATTACAGAATTTGTAGCCAGACTTGTGAAAATCTATAAACATCTTATAGAAGTTTCTTTGATAAAGAAAATCATGCTCAGTGGAAAGGTTTTTGGGGTTTTTAATGCAGCCATTGATCTCCCCTTCTTAAATTTTAAAACTACAATGAGCCCATCTGTCAAAACCTACTGTAATGTAAACTTTGCATATGGTCCAGCCACAGTCTTACATCCTATGAAGATTTCAAAATGTGCTCCATGTCCTCCCTGCAAAAATACTTTCTGATGAAAAATGTTTAACCACATTTTTTATAGTAGTGGCCCAAAGACTTTGAAAAACATCCTCAAGAAGCTACTACAGGAACTTCCAATTTAATGAATTTTAACAGCTGTTCTGCCAGTAGGTCTATAAGTAGAAATTGATTTCCCCTTGCGGTAATTCTATTAATTGTTTTTATTATTTTAGGATAGCTACGATGCTTTAGCTGGCTGGGTTCTGACACTAGAAACTGTGTGCATGGCAAGGGAATTCTGGTCCTAATCAGTACTCCTCTGAGGGCTTCCGCTAAAGACCACCCAGACGGTGGACAGTGTAGGGCTGGGGTGTGAGCGGTGCTGAATCGCCCCATCTGGCACAGAGGGGTGGAACACTTCTGCTAAGCACTTTGGAGAAGTTCTTGGAAGCTTTCAGTGCTATTATATGCTTAAGATGTGGAAATAAAGATGAACACATTTTAAAAAGAAATACTTCTATGCACTTAACAAAAGTTTTCCTTAGATAGGAATCTAATATTAAGTTTACCTAAAAACTTTGTGCCTTATAGATCATTTCCCTCTCCATACAATGAGGTTGAGATCAGGTTTCTGTTTTTTACAATTTTATTGCCAAAGGTGAATTTCAAAGGGAAAGAAGTTAGGATGTTTGGATTTTTTTTTTTTTTTTTTGGCCTCGCCGGGTGGCTTGCGGGTCTTAGTTTCCCGACGGGGGATTGAACCCGGGCCCCCTGCTATGGCAGAGCACAGTCCTAACCACTGGACCGCCAGGCGATTCCCAGGATATTTCCTTGAAGAATATGAACAGTTTGGTCAATAGGAATTCTCTGAGTGATTTATTTCCAATTTAATAATTTTAGTCCATTAAAAAAGTCTTTACATGACAGTATAAGGCACAGTTCAGTTCTTTTAGCCAAATTAATTTGTTAGCTTCTAACATAATCATTCAAAGTAAGAATGATGAACTTGAATTGCTAATTAAATGTTCAAATAGTTGAATTAATGCATTTTGGCACAATGACATGGGCTTTGTGTGTAAAATACATACATACATGAGAGCATGTAAGGAAAGAATCGAATCCTGCAATTGAATTGGCTCCCTGTGGTTTGTGTTGGGTTACGTCTCTATCATAACAAGTACATTGCTTGGGTCTGCCTGACTCGTAGCACCAAGCTTTACTCTACAGCTGATTGAATTGTGAATGATTTCTCAATGAGTAAAACAACTCTGTTATTTTTATTTTGCTCTTTGTAAAGCTGACTTGAGTTTTTGTTTGATTATTGTTGCTGATTTTTGGAGTAGGCAGTCCTGAAAAGATGTGGATGTGGCTAGAAATTTTTTAAAATATATTTGTTCTCTAGTTTCAAAAAATGTACATATTCACTGTAGAAAATGTGGAAAATTCAACAAAGCATGAGCAAGGAAGTAGAAATCACCCAAAATGGCACTATTCAGAGCAAGCCATTTCTATCATTCTGGTATAATTTTTTCTTCTTTTTATTTCCTATGTATATTTTGGTTTTTAAAATATGTACTACTTTGTGATCTATTTTTTCCTTGACATTAAACATTATTTACTTGTTCATCTGATAAGTATTTACTGTCTCAATTATATGTTTTTAAAGAGCTACAAGAAATTCAATATTGTCCATGTTTTACTAACTATGATCAACAAAAGATGGGAAAGGTATGGCTTTTTTTCTTTCTACTGTGTGTGCTGCCCTGATTCACCTAATTGATGTATCTGAATCATTGCCAGTTGAATTTCTAAAAACTCTAAAGTTTGAAGAACTCCTTAAAATCAGGAATTATTGTCATTGTCTCTGTCTGTGAGTTATGAACCTTTTTTTATGTTAATCTTTTTCAATTTATAGAACTGCTAGCCATCATCACTGACTATGGAAAGAATCTATAGTTCAATAAATAAATGTCTTATGGCAAAAACTCTCTCTGTACAATTTAAATAAGCTAAAATCATTAAATATTTTTATTAAAAATGATAAACATTTTATCCACCTTTTCCTTTATATTGGAATAAATTCAACAAATATTTTATAGAATATATAATACACAGACATTGAGCAAGAGGATACAAGGATAAATATAACATGATCCCTACTCACAAACAGCTCACATTCTAGTTGGGGACCCAGTCATGAATGTAATTATCTGACACTTACTTGGTGCTGTACTATAGATATAAATAAATAAAGTGCTATGGCTGCTTAGAGGAATTAGAGACTAATACTGATTGGGGACTGGGGGAAGTTTCACAGAGCAATTAGCATTTTAGTATGCCTTAGAATTCCCTAGACAAGACCCTGATATCTTAGCATGAGGATTTATGTGCAAGTGGTTTATTAAGGAGGTGCTCCCAGGAGAAACGAGTAAGGAATCTAGGGAAGCAGGACAAGGAAAGAAAGAAGCCAAGCAGAAGGGCAAGATTTCAGGCAAAGTCTGGCAGAATGTACCTTCAACTTGACACTGCAGGGTGCTCAGGGGTGTGTTTTATCTCAGAGTTGGCCTGAGTCAGACAGCTGGGTTTTCATGCTCCTGGACTGGTCGGTCAGAGGCAGAGTGATGCCCTGAGAGTGGGGGATAGGAGGTGAGGCAGGGCATAAACTCCCAAGCTCTCCGACCTCTTCCCCTTTGTGCACAATCTCTCCGGTAATTTCAGGACAGTCCTCTGAAGAGTCATAAGTACAGGCTATTAGAAGCAAAAGCTGAGAGGCACACAGAGCAGTAAAAGGGGTCTGAGAGGCTCTGGGTGGAACACTGGCAATATTCACAATAGTGTTAGACATTCAAAGGAAAAATGTAGAGTTTTAAAAGATTTGGAAATAGGGAAGAACATTCTAGACCTGTGCTATTCAATATATCAGCCTTTAGTCACATGTGGGTAGTAGCTACTGTACTGGTCCATGTAGGTATAGAGAACACTTTGCCAACAGAAAAAGTTCTATTGGATGGTACTCTAACTAGACTGAGAATAGGATGAATAAAATCATGGAAAGTTGGAGGAGCAAATAGTTTAATAGGGCCATAATGAAGATAGATGGCTGGAATACAGGCTGTGTTCAAATTTTAACAAGCTTTGGAAGCACTGATCCTATATCCTATATCACCTCCATACCTGGCCTTATGCTGGGTCTCTTTGTGCCCCTAGCTGAAGACCTGGTCTGTACTTTGGTCTCTCTTTTCCTTTGGCTCCTTCTCCAGCCATTTCTCTTGTCACTTGTGCCACTGCCTGCTTTCTCAGCTCTGGCTTGAATCTTAAATCCTGATTCAATGGTTTAGAGTACCTACTTAGCATTTTAAATTTCCTCCCTCTCTTATTAAATACTTCCCAGTCAGCTCCAATTTGTATATAAAGCCCACATTATACATATTAAGAACTAGTAAAGATAAGAGGTAGACTGAGGAAAATTGGGTTAATGGATTTAGGAGTCCCAAGATGTTGGGTAGACTGCATGAAAAGAGCCAGTGGGGATGGAGAAATGAAAGAAACAAATGATAGGGGAGATAATTAATGGAATAAGAAAATGTTAGAGAACAAGAAAGTTTTAGGAAAACAGTCTTCCTTGATTTCCTGGAAAGAATGTATTTCTTGTCATCACTATCTGCTATAAAATGGAGACCAAGGCTATTGTACTAAGTCCTTGTGTTTCCTCAAGCTTCCTGTATAGAAAAATCTTAATTCTATCCTTTCCTCAACCTACATTTTTTTCTACATATGAATCTAAAAGAGGAGAAAATGACAAGACTACAAGCTTAAATCATGGAACATTTTACCTTAAAAAATTAATTGTGGTAAAATACACAGCAAAATTTACAGTCTTGATCATTTCTGGTGTACATATGGTTCGACAGTGTTAAGTACACTTACATTTTTATGCAATCAATCTCCATAATTTTTCATGTCACAAAACTGAAACTCTGGGAGATTGGTTCAAGATGGCAGAGTAGAAGGACGTGTGCTCACTCTCTCTTGCGAGACCACCAGAATCACAACTAACTGCTGAACAATCAGCAACAAGAAGACACTGGAACTCACCAAAACATATATCCCACATCCAAAGACAAAGGAGAAGCTGCAGTGAGACAGAAGAAGGGGTGCAATCACAATAAAATCAAATCCCATAGCCGCTGGGTGGGTGACTCACAAACTGGAGAACAATTATACCACAGAAGTCCACCCACTGGAGTGAGGATTCTGAGCCCCACCTCAGGCTTCCCGACCTGAGGGTCCAGCAATGGGAGGAGGAATTCCAAGAGAAACAGACTTTGAAGGCTAGTGGGATGTGATTGCAGGACTTCAACAAAGCTGGGGGAAACAGAGACTCCACGCTTGGAGGGCACACACAAAGTAGTGTGCACATCAGGACCCAGGGGAAGAAGTAGTGACCCCATGGAAGACTGTACCAGACCTACCTACTGGTGTTGCAGGGGTGGGGGGTGGGTAGCTGTGGCTCACTGTGGGGAAAAGGACACTGGGAGCAGAAGTTCTGGGAAGTAGCTCTTGGGGTGAGCCCTCCCAGAGTCCACCATTAGCCCAACCAAAGAGCCCCAGTGCTGGGTTGCCTCAGGCCAAACAACCAACAGGGAGGGAAAACAGCCCCACCAATCAGCAGACAAGCAGATTAAAGTTTTACTGAGCTCTGCCCACCAGAGCAACACCCAGCTCTACCCACCACCAGTCCCTCCCATCAGGAAGCTTGCACAATCCTCTTGGATAGCCTCATCCACCAGAGGGCAGACAGCAGAAGCAAGAAGAACTATAATTCTGCAGCTTGTGGAACGAAAACCACATTCACAGAAAGATAGACAAAATGAAAAGTCAGAGGACTATGTTCCAGATGAAGGAAAAACATAAAACCCCAGAAAACAACTAAATGAAGTGGAGATAGGCAACCTTCCAGAACAAGAATTCAGAATAATGACAGTGAAGATGATCCAGGACCTTGGAAAAAGAATGGAGGCAAAGATCGAGAAGATGCAAGAAATGTTTAACAAAGACCTAGAAGAGTTAAAAGAACAAACACCAAGAAGAATTAAAGAACAAACAAACAGAGATGAACAATACAATAACTGAAATGAAAATACACTAGAAGGAATCAATAGCAGAATAACTGAGGCAGAAGAATGGATAAGTGACCTGGAAGACAGAATGGTGGAATTCACTGCCATGGAACAGAATAAAGAAAAAAGAGTGAAAAGAAATGAAGACAACCTAAGAGACCTCGGGGACAACATTAAATGCTCCAAAATTCACATACAGGCGTCCCAGAAGGAGAAGAGAGAAAGGACCCGAGAAAATATTTGAAGAGATTATAGTTGAAAACTTCCCTAACATGGGAAAGGAAAGAGCCACCCAAGTCCAGGAATCACAGAGAGTCCCAGGCAAGATAAACCCAAGGAGAAACACGCTGAGACACATAGTAATCAAGTTGACAAAAATTAAAGACAAAGGAAAATTATTAAAAGCCACAAGGGAAAAACGACAAATAACATACAAGGGAACTCCCATAAGGTTTACAGCTGATTTCTCAGCAGAAACTCTACAAGCCAAAAGCGATTGGCATGATATATTTAAAGTGATGAAAGGGAGCAACCTACAACCAAGATTACTCTACACGGCAAGGATCTCATTCAGATTTGACAGAGAAATTAAAACCTTTACAGACAAACAAAAGCTAAGAGAATTCAGCATCACCAAACCAGCTCTACAACAAAGCTAAAGGAACTTCTCTATGCGGGAAACACAAGAGAAGGAAAAGACCTATAATAACAAACCCAAAACAATTAAGAAAATGGTCATAGGAACATACATATTGATAATTACCTTAAACGTGAATGGATTAAATGCTCCAACCAAAAGACACAGTCTTGCTGAATGGGTACAAAAACAAGACCCATATATATGCTGTCTACAAGAGACCCACTTCATACATAGGGAGGCATACAGACTGAAAGTGAGGGTATGGAAAAAGGTATTCCATGCAAATGTAAATCAAAAGAAAGCTGGAGTAGCAATACTAATATCAGATAAAATAGACTTTAAAATAAAGAATGTGACAAGAGACAAGGAAGGACACTACATAATGATCAAGGGATCAATCCAAGAAGAAGATATAACAATTATAAATACATATGCACTCAACATACGAGCACCTCAATATACAAGGCAAATGCTTATGTATTGGGGTATGTATAAAAGCGGAAATCGACGGTAACACAATAATAGTGGGGGAATTTAACACCTCACTTACACCAATGAACAAATCATCCAGACAAAAAATTAATAAGGAAACACAAGCTTTAAATGGCACAATAAACCAGATAGATTTAATTGATATTTATAGGACATTCCATTCAAAAACAGCAGATTACACTTTCTTCTCAAGTGCACATGGACCATTCTCCAGGATAGATCACATCTTGGGTCACAAATCAAACCTTGGTAAATTTAAGAAAACTGAAATCATACCAAGTGCCTTTTTCAATCACAATGCTCTGAGATTAGAAATAAATTACAGGGGAAAAAATGTAAAAAACACAAACACATGGAGGCTAAACAGTATGTTACTAAATAACCAAGAGATCACTGGAGAAGTCAAAGAGGAAATCAAAAAATACCTAGAGACAAATGACAATGAAAACACGATGATCCAAAACCTACAGGATGCAGCAAAAGCAGTTCTAAGAGGGAAGCTTATAGCAATACAAACCTACCTCAAGAAAAAAGAAAAGTCTCAAATAAACAATCTACTCTTACACCTAAAGGAATTAGAGAAAGAAGAACATATAAAACCCAAAGTTAGTAGAAGGAAAGAAATCATAAAAATCAGAGCAGAAATAAATGAAATAGAAACAAGGAAAATAATAGCAAAGCTCAATAAAACTAAAAGCTGGTTCTTTGAGAAGCTAAACAAAATTGATAGACCATTAGCCAGACTCATCAAGAAAAAGAGGGAGAGGCCTCAAATCAATAAAATTAGAAATGAAAAAGGCGAAGTTACAACAGACACCACAGAAATACAAAGCATCCTAAGAGACTACTACAAGCAATTCAATGCCAATAAAATGGACAACCTGGAAGAAATGGACAAATTCTTAGAAAGGTATAAGCTTCCAAGACTGAACCAGGAAGAGACAGAAAATATGAACAGACCAATCACAAGGAATGAAATTGAAACTGTTATTAAAAATCTTCCAACAAACAAAAGTCCAGGACCAGATGGCTTCACAGGTGAATTCTATCATTTAGAGAAGAGCTAACACCCAACCTTCTCAAACTCTTCTGAAAAATTGTAGAGGAAGGAACACTCCCAAACTCATTCTACAAGGTCACCATCACCCTGATACCAAAACCAGACAAAGATACTACAAAAAAAGAAAATTACTGACCAATATTATGGATGAATATAGACTCAAAAATCCTCAACAAAATACTAGCAAACAGAATCCAACAACATTAAAAGGATCATACACCATGATCAAGTGGGATTTATCCCAGGGATGCAAGGATTCTTCAATATATGCAAATCAATCAATGTGATACACCATATTGACAAACTGAAGAATAAAAACCATATGATCATCTCAATAGATGCAGAAAAAGCTTTTGACAAAATTCAAAACCCATTTCTGATAAAAACTTTCCAGAAAGTGGGCACAGAGGGAACCTACCTCAGCATAATAAAGGCCATATATGACAAACCCATAGCAAACATCATTCTCAATGGTGAAAAACTGAAAGCATTTCCTCTAAGATCAGAAACAAGGCAAAGATGTCCACTCTCACCACTATTATTCAACATAGTTTTGGAAGTCCTAGCCATGGCAATCAGAGAAGAAAAAGAAATAAAAGGAATATAAACTGGAAAAGATGAAGTAAAACTGCCCCTATTTGCAGATGACATGATGTTATACATAGATAATCCTAAAGATGCCACCAGAAAACTACTAGAGCTAATCAATGAATTTGGTAAAGTTGCAGGATACAAAATTAATGCATTGAAATCTCTTGCATTCCTATATGCTAACAATGAAAGATCAGAAGGAGAAATTAAGGAAACAATCCCATTCACCATTGCAACAAAAAGTATAAAATACCTAGGAATAAACCTACCTAAGGAGGTACAAGACCTGTACTCAGAAAACTGTAAGACACTGATGAAAGAAATCAAAGATGACACAAACAGATGGAGAGAAATACCATGTTCTTGGATGGGACGAATCAATGTGAAAATGACAATACTACCCAAAGCAATGTACAGATTCAGTGCAATCCTTGTCAAATTATCAATGGCATTTTTACAGAGCTAGAACAAAAAGTCTTAAAATTTGTTTGGATACACAAAAGACCTCGAATAGCCAAAGCAATCTTGAGGGGAAAAAATGAAGCTGGAGGATTCAGACTCCCTGACCTCAGACTATACTACAATGCTACAGTAATCAAGACAATGCGGTACTGGCACAAAAACAGAAATATAGGTCAACGGGACAGGATAGAAAGCCCAGAGGTAAACCCCCATACCTAAGGTCAACTAATCTATGACAAAGGAAGCAAGGATATACAATGGAGAAAAGACAGTCTCTTCAATAAGTGGTGCTGAGAAAACTGGACAGCTACATGTAAAAGAATGAAATTAGAACACTCCCTAAACACCATACACAAAAATAAACTCAAAATGGATTACAGACCTAAATGTAAGACTGGACACTATAAAAACTCTTAGAGGAAAGCATAGGAAGAACACTCTTTGACATAAATCACAGCAAGATCTTTTTTGACCCACCTCGTAGGGTAATGGAAATAAAAACAAAAATAAATGAATGGGACCTAATGAAACTTAAAAGCTTTTGCACAGCAAAGGAAACTACAAACAAGATGAAAAAACAACCCTCAGAATGGGAGAAAACCTTTGCAAACAAATTAACAGACAAATGATTAATCTCCAAAATATATAAACAGCACATGCAGCTCAATATTATAAAAACAAACAACCCAATCCAAAAATGGGCAGAAGACCTAAATAGACATTTCCCCAAAGAAGACATACGGATGGCCAAAAAGCACATGAAAAGCTGCTCAACATCACTAATTATTAGAGAAATGTAAATCAAGACTACAACGAGGTATCACCTCACACTGATTAGAATGGGCAGCATCAGAAAATCTACAAACAACAAATGCTGGAGAGGGTGTGGAGAAAAGGGAACCCTCTTGCACTGTTGGTGGGAATGTAAATTGATACAGCCACTATGGAGACCAGTATGGAGGGTCCTTAAAAAACTAAAAATAGAATTACCATATGACCCAGCAATCCCACTACTGGGCCTATACCCAGAGAAAGCCATAATTCAAAAAGACACATGCACCACCACCCCTCCAATGTTCATTGCAGCACTGTTTACAATAGCCAGGTCATGGAAGCAACCTAAATGCCTATCGACAGATGAATGGATAAAGAAGATGTGGTACATATATACAACAGAATACTACTCAGCCATAAAAAGGAATGAAACTGGGTCATTTGTAGAGAAGTGGATGGACCTAGAGACTGTTATACAGAGTGAAGTAAGTCAGACAGAGAAAAACAAATATTGTATATTAATGCATATATGTGGAATCTAGAAAAATGGAACAGATGAATTGGTTTTCAAGGCAGAACTAGAGACACAGATGTAGAGAACAAACATATGGACACCAAGGGGGGAAGTGGGAGGGTGGGGGGGGTGTAGGGATTAAAAAAAAAACAAAACTTGTTGCTTAATATGGTAATAAAGTGTTTTTATGTGGGAAAAACAAAAAAAACTGAAACTCTGTACCAGTCAAACAGCAATTCTCCATCACCCCCCTGCCCCTCCTCTTGGCAATCATCATTCTACTTTCTCTTTCTATAAAATTGACTATGTACTCTCGTTATCTCATGTAAGTAAAATCACACAGTATTTGTCTTTTTGTGACTGGCTTATTTCACTTAGATAATGTCCCCATGGTTCATCCATATTGCAGCATGTGACAGAATTTCCTTCCTTTTTAAGGCTAGATAATATTCCATCGTATGAATAAGGTGAGTAATATTCCATTGTATGTATATATCACATTTTGTTTATTCAATTATCTGTCAGTAGATACTTGGTTTGCTCCCATATTCCAGCTATTATGAATCATACTGCTGTGTTCATAAATCATGGAATTTTTACAAATAGCTTTTTTAGAATATAGCCTTAGCTTTGTACCAGTCATCATCTTCTTCAACATCATTTTAAAAATATATATTAATAATCATAATGGGAAACTAAAAGCATGCCAAGATACTTAAAGCTATCAAAAGCATTGTTCTGGAGGCCAGATTCCTTATTCAGGTATTTCCTTTTTTATGTTCTATTTCCAAGGCCCTACATTCATAGTGATTACAAATTCAAAAGGCTACTTTTTAAGATATTTAGTATCTTACTCTGTTTTTACGTTACCATTTTTAAAGAAATAATTCAATTATATTCCATATACTGAGTTTCAAAGCAGAGAACACTAGTCTAACACGTTAGCATGATTCTCAAAAAATAAACATTGAAATAAAAATTGATTATGGGTAACATTTTATCTTACCAGAATATTCACTTAATCAGAACATAATAAGTATGTCAATGCTTACTGACTATACTGCAACCATAAAGAATTGTGCTTCAAAGGATGTGAACTCTTGTTTTAATCAAATGTTGAAAGACTAAAAATGACATTTGTGTGTGGTTAATTTGGGGTAGTATGTCCTCAGCCACATGCAAGAACAGCATTTCAAATAGGTCCTTTCAGGACTGAACTTAACCCCAATACATGAGGCAAATCTTTTTAGAAGGATGAAGAATTCCTCAGCCAATTCAGCCAAGTTTCACCAACCATAATTTTTACTGTTATGAATGCCTTCTCTCAGGATTTTTGTTCCTTTTTTTGGAATCTGTTAAATTGCATGGTGAGGTCTTTTTTGCACCACACACTTGTGGTCCCAAGCCAACTAAAGACCTTGTAGCACATCTGTGTAGCTGATAAACAAGCTCACAGAACAGTCACAGGGAACAACAGAAAGCCCTGATTTTCTGAGTGACAGTGTTCTCTTCAGTGTGGGAGAAGGAATGTGTGATATTGAATGAAATAGCAAATAACCAGGCATTTAAATGCATCACTTGGGCCAAAAAAATTTAGTCAATCCGTTAGTTTCATTAACCAAAAGTGAATCACAGTACAGCTTGATTCACAGTCTTATTTCTTTAGTCCTTTTTGGCTTGTCAAGGTGTCGATATTTATATTCGACTTGTAACACCCCCGTATTTTTTTCTCCATCAAGGAGAAAGTGGTTATTATAATATCCTGATCTTCTACCTCTCTGTTTAAACTTCTCAGTGTGAAAATCAGCAGGGCTGCCTTCCTGGATAAAAAAGACTTCGTTTTATATTTTCTACATCTCAGCACTCTTTAAAAAGAAGCATGACAGATACAAGGGACCAAAATTCAAAAATCAGAGCCTGCTGGCAAAGCTTGTGATCATGGCCAGCTAGCGTCCATGGTTTCCTACTAAACCCGTCCTTGAGTGGGTAATATCTGTTCTCTTTCATTCCAGTTCCTTCTCGAGGGATATAATTTTGTCACATGGGCACTGTCGACCAAACCAGCCCGAACAGACGGTGAGTTGTATGACTGTGTACATGGGCAAGGGCCTCGGGAGGAATTTGAGGCTGTGGTACACAGTCACCCCAAATGGGGAGGGATTTCCTGGAAACTGAACTTTAGCTGAAACCCAGGAGTTTAAAAAAGGTAAGAAAGTAAATGTCAGCTTATACCACTGGAATAAGTTATTGACGGTGGATTATGGGGGAAAAAATCATAGTAATTATCTACACATCCCTATCAACTATGTCTTTTTTGTAATTTAATAATACTTCTACTGGGTTTTAAAATGGTTTCTCAATGTTCATATTTGTGTGTGTATGAAAACAGAATATATTTAAAAAAATAAGTGAAAACATAAAATATAAAAAGTTTGATTCTCTGTCCAGTTTATTTTCCTGCCTACCTTTTCTGGGTTCACAAATTTCAATGGGAACTCTGTAAACTAATTTGTCACATGATTCTTACTGACTTGAGAACTGCAAAGGAAAGATATGTGCAAAAGATGAAGCATATCATTGTGTTTCTTCCTCTTTTTCTCTACTCTGAAACTATCTACTTGCTTTTAGGAAAGACTTTCTTTCTTTGTTTCACTTTGGCCAATGTAATATGTATGGTGGAGACATGTATAACTCCTGGTCTACATATTCTTAAAAAATTTTCCTGAGAACATTCAGAAGACAGTAGAGAAACATGAAAAACTGTCATTAGACACCTTTACTCAGAAGATCTGGTTTCAAGTTCCAGCTCAATTACTTAGCAACTTTGTGATCCTGAGTCTACATTCTAAGAATAATGATACCTGTCTCACAAAGTTATTTTCTGGATTAAATGAGATGATGGATGTAAAGCACTGAGTAAGCTGAAACATACCACACTAATTTAAGACATTATCAATATAAGGTTTAGGTAGGTAAGCTCAAAAGACACCAAGCAAAGAAATTCATATTCTGGCCTTGAAAGCACTGAACTGATATGATATGATATATATATATATATGTATATATATATATATATAAAATACACACACACTAATAATTCCTTGAGAGCCTCTAGATACTGTTCAAAACATGATTTTATTAATCTCCTCTATAATCCTCTGAGGTACTATTCTCCCATTTTACAGATATGGAAAAATGCTTAGCTGGGATACCCTGGTTGTATTTCTAATAGGTGGTAGAATCAGGATTCAACCACTGGTCTTGATGGCCTGCTGTCTAGGCCTCTCTACCAGCTACTTATCATACAGATTGTGTTCCCAAGAACTCTGTGAACTATTTTAAGAACTCCAGAAACCGTCTAATGATACTACCATAGGTTCTTATGGTTCATGTTTGCACAGGATTTTTGAGATTCAGAGCAGAAGATAATGAGGCAGCATGCTTTAAGTGCATACTGTAAGCCAGAAACAGCTCTAAATAATGTTTATGTATTGCTCATTCAATCTTTTTAACCCAACAACGTAAGCTCTTCTTTAAGGCCATCCCCATTTTACAAGGGAGGAAACAGCAGCAAACAGAGGCTAAGTAACTTGCCCAGAGCAGCACAGCTGATGAGAGGAAGAAGAGGTCTTTGAACATGCACAGTCTGACTTCAGAGGCCCAAGTTCTTAACCACTACACTGTGCCTCTGATGGTCTGTGGAAGTAAAAGCATGGACATAGAGTACTTGATTCACATTACTTGATCCGAAGCAATATAACTTCAATTTTGTTGTCATTCTTTTCAGTCATCATTTACTCTGCAGAAAACATATACATTCAGGGTCTCCATGTTCAATCACGAGACGCTATCTTACACAACATACTTATCATTTTCCTAAGTTCTAGCATACATGGAAAATAAATCATGTATGAAATATGATCAAAATAAATCAATCCTATCTCCTTGCCTTTTCTTTTTTGCTTCTGCTTCTCAGCAATCCAGACAAGTACAGCAGAATAAGCATGGCCTTTGGAAAGGGGTTACAGTCCTGGCTTCATCATATCAGCATACTAGCCAGGGTGCACTGTGACTTCAGGCAGGTAGCTTAACATCTCTAGTCTTAGAGATCTCAAGTCTTAGTTTTCTCATTTATAAAATAGAGATGTAAAATTTACTTAAAGGTTTATTATGAGGAATACAGAGATCATTTTGCAACGTGTCTCACCTAGGGTAAATGCATAATAAATATTGATTCCTTCCACTTTTGCTTTTTTTGGTATGCATTCCAGTTATCTAAGCATTTTTACCTTCTATTTAAAAAAACAAAACAAAACCAGGGCTTCCCTGGTGGCGCAGTGGTTGAGAGTCCGCCTGCTGATGCAGGGGACATGGGTTTGTACCCCGGTCTGGGAAGATCCCACATATCACGGACTAGCTAGGCCCGTGAGCCATGGCCACTGAGCCTGCGTGTCCAGAGCGGGAGAGGCCACAACAGTGAGAGGCCCGCGTACCGAAAAAAAAAAAAACAACCCACCAAAGCCCACAAATTTATCTGAATTTCTGAGGATATCTTATGCCTAAAAAGGTTTTCAAGCCATTTTCAAATATTTAGTGATCTTCATGTATCTAGCGATACAGACAGTCCCAGGTGGTATCTGATGCCCCAAAGGGTGACCCCAGGACAAAACGTGCCTTAAGATTATTCTGACCCTCACAATGACTGATTAGTTTAGCTGATATGAGTTACATTTATCATTAAAACTGTCAGAATCATTTATTTAGATTAATGCTCTATGTCCCGGCCCCTGGAGTCCTAGTGACCACAGACTCAGAAATCTATTTTTCAAATGGTAAATCAGGGGAAGGTAAAGGTACAGTTCTGGCTGCTGTTACTGGATACACATTTTATTTGTTTGTCTGTTTTTAGACGAACTGATATTCCTGGACAGAGAAACATTTCTTTCCAGATCTCTGGAAAATTTGTTGAGTGGGAAAGAAGTATTTTCTGAACAGGGGAAGCTGCTGGAAGCCTTGAAGAGGGGGATTCCAATGGCAATTTTTGCAAGAACACAGACACCAATGTCACTTCAACTTAGAAAGTTCTGGAGAAAAAAATTGTCTAATATGGTCTGGCACATAGACTTTCTGCTCAGGAAGGACGACATCAAGACATGCTTCCTTGTTGATTCTGGCAAAATCAAGGAAATTAGATGAGAAAGAGACCCCTGAAGGAGCTAGAGCATTTCCAGAGTAAGGAAGAAAGCAAAGCAAAATTGGAGAGCTCTCATGTCCTCCAATATGCAAAGATAAAAAGAAAATTTTAAAAAGAAAAAAGATGGTTATTATACTACCAGAGATGAAAGACAGAAAGAGGGCCCCAGCCAAAGAAATGATGATTATATGCCAAACCAACATTGTCCAGCTACAGACTATTAAAATGAAAGGTCAAAGCACAAAAGAATTTCTGGGCAGCCTAATGTTGATGGTAAGGCTCTTATCTGGTATAGTCAATTGGCAAGCATAGGTGAAATTATCTAGGAGTTACTCTATGTCCATAAGCCAGATAAATGCTGTATATTAACAAACTGAATTAGAGCCAGGTAGAAAGTAGCAGACTTCCTGGAACATAGGAAATGGCAGATACCCAGTTAAAGCCAATGCAAAAAGGAAAGCAGTGTAACCCTCAAGGAATGGCAAAACCTAGCCATGTCCCCAGATAGCCACAAGGGGAAAATGTTGACGCTTTGAAGCTGAACAGTAACTAGCCCTCAATAGAGTGAGAAACTGTGGTGGTGGGACCATAGTGTTACTTTTGAGAGTAGGAGTGTCTGATTTTTGGTCAAGAATCCTAAAGAAACTAAGCTTTTACAAAAGTATTTTCAAAATAAAAGTTAACTTGCATATAACATTGACTTAGGTTTAAATTGCATTTTAGAGCATGAGTAATGTTCCTTCAACAGCAAAAGCATCTCAATTCTCAGCATTTTCCACATAGAGTAGTTGCTAAATTCTTCATGAAGTTGGACAATAACATGTGCAACAGGCATGGAAGGGTTTTTGAGTGAGATTAATCCAGTTAAAATTAGAATCACAAAGCTTCGTAACCAAGTAAAACTTTTAAAACATTTTTTGGTCACATTTTTAGCTGTGCTTAAATATGTAGGAAATATTAAAAGAGGAAAATATGGAACTCTAAGCAAAGGTGAATAAACTAGAAAAACTTCCTGCTAGGTGAAGAAACTGCCCTTCAAAGCAACAGTTGGTTGGGAGATTCTTAAGAGCTCTGAGATATTGCCTGAAACATTAGGATACCCTGTGGAATACTAAGTCAAATTTGATGACCACATTTAACACTGTCTGTCAAAAAGTAGAATTGCTCATTTTAATATTTACTCAGTTGGGGAAACATTTCTTACTTGCATGAAATTTAACTTCTCAAGACTAATTTTCGTGAAAATATTGGTATTTAGAGATGAACATTACACATAAAAATAAATAAACCATGCTTTCTATCTATGTGAGGGTGCTATGAGGTGTGATGATTTGATTTTTTTAGAAAATAGGCCTTGTTAAACTTGGTTAAGAACATACCTTGAATAACATACTTTTGGCAGAGATATCGATAGGAAAGTACTAAATCTGAGTTTGAAGTGATCACTGCTGTTGGAGCTCACAAAGGATAACCTGAAAGAAAAAATTAACTAGTTGTGGTAAATTACAACTAGCTCATCCTTGGAGTACTAGAGGGATTAAGTATGTTTTCAGTGAATGTTTATCACAGTAAGTTTTCCATGTAACCAGCACAGCTGTTGTAACTCACTTAGCGATAGCTGGAAAGTCGACTGCCATAGACTGAATGTTTGTTTTCCCTCCAAATCCACATGTTGAAACCTAATCCCCAAGTGATGGTCCCTCAGGAGGAGGGACCTTTGGAAGGTGATTAGGCCAGAGAGTGGAGCTCTCAGGAATAGGATTAGTTCTCTTATGAAAGATACTCTAAAGAGCTCCCTCATCCTTTTCCATGTGAAGACACAGGGAGAAGATGGCCATCTTATGAACCAGGAAGACAGCTATTATCAGACACCAAACCTGCCAGTGCCTTGATCTTGGACTTCCTAGGCTCCAGAAATATAAGAAATAAATGTTTGATGTTTACGTCACCCATCTTTTGTTATAGCAGCTCAAACAGACTGCTATAGTCTACAGTCTTAAAACCAAGTAGTAAGTGCACTGAAATTCAATTAAATATGGCTGTGCCAGTTAACCTGTGCTGGGTAACAAACTACTCTAAAATTTAGTAACTTAAAATAACAGCTATTTATTTGGCTCTATTTTGTATGTCAGCCATTTGGGCTAGGCTGAGCTGGGCAGTTCTCCTTGCTTTACCAATCTTGGCTAGTGTTACAAGGTGAATTGCGTGATTCCCCCACGTGGCCACTCAAATGCACATTTGCATATGATTGGTGTCCTTGTAAGGAGAGAAAATTTGGACAGGGATGCATACAGAGAGAAGATGATGTGAAGATACAGGGAGAACACTATGTCAACATGAAGACAGCTGTCTACAAGCCAGGGCCTGGGACAGATTCTTCCCTCAGAGCCCTTGAAAGGAACAAACGCTGCTAACTTTGACCTCAGACCTTTAGCCTCCAGGACTATGAGAAAATAAATTTCTGTTGCTTAAGCCACCCAGTCTATGGTACTTTGCATTTAAAAAAAAATTGAAGCAGAGTTGATGTACAATATTATGGTAGTTTCATGTGTACAACGTAGTGACTTGACACTTAAATACATTACAAAGTGATCACCATGATAAGTCAAGTCTAATCCCATACAGAGTTATTACAATATTATTGACTATTTTCCTTTTTCTGCATATTATATCCCCATGATTCATTTATTTTATAAATGGAAATTTGTACCTCTCAATCCCCTTCACCTATTTTTACCTAACCCCCCTACCTCCGTCCCCTCTGGCAACTACTAATTTATTCTCTGCATCTATGAATCTGTTTCTGTTTTGTTTGTTTTTTTAGATTCCACATATAAGTGAAATTACACAGTATTTGTGTTTCTCTGTCTGACTTACTTAACATAAACCCTTCAGGTCCATTCTTGTTGTTGCAAATGGCAAAATTTCATTCTTTCTTTATGGCTGAGTTATATTCCATTGTGTGTGTGTGTGTGTGTGTGTGCGCGTGTGTGTATAAGCCTTAGCAGACTAATACAGCTGGGCTTTCTCATGCATCTGCAGGCAGCTGGTGGATTGGCCAGGCCAGCTGATTATGATGGCTTCCACTGAGGTGTCTGAAAGAACTGGGGTCTCTCTCACTGTGTTCTCACCCTCCAGCAGGCTAGCCAAGTTTGTTCACATGGCATTTCAAGTTTCTCAGAGAGTAAGAATGAAGCTATAAGGTCTTTTGAAATGGAGACTTAGAACTGGCACACTATCACTCTTGCCGTATTCTACTGAGCAAAATAAGTTCCAGGGCCAGCACAGATTCAACAGTTAGGAAATGGACTCTACTTCTTGGTGGAAGGAGGTACAGGGTCTTGTGGTCATTTTTGCCATTTACCACAATAGCCATTTGACATTATGGCACAAAAGCTTTCCCACGGATCAGAAGTGTAGGCCAACATTATGCTCCAATATCAATTCTGGAAACTTCTTGAACAGAACTTTCCATCAAGATTATATTGAGGCCGATATCCAAAAAATAAGGACTAGGTTGTTAAACATCATAGATGTTTTTAAGTACATTCTATCCCCATAAACCAAGTTCGTTTCAAGTAGACGCTAACATACAAGACTGGATCCCTGATTTAAAAAAAAAAAGAAAATTAAATCTCTATCCAACAGGCTGGTTATTAGATCTTAATTTTTATAGATAGAATTAAGCAATTAAAGGGATTATAGGAAGTCATTACCTGCTGAAACCTGCCTTTCCCCAGTTTAGGTTTTTGAAAGCAGAGTTCATCTGCTTTGTTTTATAACTCAGTGGCCTATCTGGACTCTTTAGTATTACCTTTTTAAGTGTCTTCCATTGATTGATAATTATTTCATGCATTTACTTATGAAATAAATAACAGCAAGGGCCTTATTACTTGCAAGGTCCCAGTAACGCATCAGTGAACAAAGTAGACTTGATCTTTGCTCTTGTAGAACTTTAGTAAAGTAGAAGAAGACATTAAGTCAATAAAAGAACACATACAAACATAATTAAAGTTGTAAAATTTTATATAAATATACATAAAATGTGTAGTAAAGGATTACTCATTCAATAAATATGTATTGAGTGGCTTATTATGAGCCAGTTAATGTGCTAGGCACCAGGAATATCAATGTGAACGAGTCAGAGACACCTCTCTTTCTTTAATGGAGCTCACTTTCAGCCCCAAAGACCAATAAGTTAATTAATTACAAATAAACAAAGATGTAACAATAACTTGTGATAAAACGTTATGGGAAAACAAACAAAAAAGAAAGGGACAAAAGTGAGGCCATCTTTAGAGGCTGTGAGCTGATAAGATTTCCATACAGAAGGTGATATTTCAGCTGAGATCTGAAGATGAAAGAAGCTGTCATTTTAGGAAGAGGTAGAAAATTTCCAGGCGAGGAAACAGGAAGTGCAAAGTCTTGAGGGTGAATGATCATGATCGGATGGAGAAAGAACCTTAATGGAAATCCAATGACCAGAGCTGTCGGGGGCTGGGTGGATGGGGGGTGGGTGGCAGGAGCCAGGTCATGGGGCTTTCATGGGACAGTGAGAGAAGTGGAGATTTTATTCTAATGAAGTGGGAAGCCCCTGAAGGATTTTAATCAGAGAGTGATCTGACCTATTCTAATAGTCTGCTGCTGTGTGGAGAATGGATTGAAAGGATTAGAAGTAAGAGTAGTGCAGGGACAGGTAGATTGGAATCTAAAAACTAAAACAAGCTAGTGAATATAATAAAAAAGAAAAAGACTCACAGATATAGAGAACAATCTAATGGCTACCAATGGGGGAGAGAAGGAAGGAGGGACAAGATCGGGGTAAGGGATGAAGAGGTACAAACTACTATGTATAAAATAAATAAGCCGGGGTGGGATAGGGAGGGTGGGAGGGAGACGCAAACGGGAGGGGATATGGGAACATATGTATATGTATAACTGATTAAATTTGTAAAAAAAAAAAAAAAAAAGAGTAGTGCGACCAGTGATGCAGCTGCTACAGTAGTCTAGGTCAAGGATGATGGCAGCCCAGACCGGGGCCACGGAAGGGAGGAATAGAGGAGCAAGTGGCATTTAAACAGGAGTGAGGTAGAGCAGGAGGGTCAAGAAGGCTTACCTAAGTAAGGTTAATGGAAGGTGAGACCCACGGCTGGAAGGTAAGGAGACGCCTTCATTCACACAGTGAAAGCAGGATTAAATTAAGACCTAAAGAAGACTTAAATTCTGAAAAGACGATTGTTTTCCTCTTCCCCAAGACACATGTAATCGCGATGTAATTCAAAAGCGAAACAGGACTAAACCACAAAATAGGTGGAAGCAAGTTCCACCAGATTCACGGTTTTTCCACTACGACTAGGTTAGTGTTTTCACTTTTGAAATTTCGAATATTTAATAATTTCAAGATAGTTTTGCTGATCTAGATCTGCTGAGCCTTTTTGTTTAATCTAGCCTTTTAACAAAGGCCCCGAGAAGGGAAAATGTTTGGAGTGTTTTTGACTGAAAGCAGGCTGCCTCTTATTGATGGATATGCAGACCATGCAGTGACCTGCAAGCTAAACTGGGGACTGGAACTTCAGAACAAAGCAGGAGAAGGTGACACACCTCGGGGTCCTGCCCGGGGCGGGTGGTGGAGAGCGGGATGGGGGCGACCTTGGAGCAGCACCTGGAGGACACAGTGAAGAATCCATCCACTGTTGGAGTCCTGTGCACAGGTTCACAAGGACTCGATCTGGGCTGCTGCAGAACCCTGTCAGATGAGCATGCTGGGGCGATATTTGTTCCAGCCCAGCAAGCAGCTAAGCTGACCTTGGTCCCCACTGATATTCCTATGGTGTGTCTAGAATCAGGGAACATTATCATGATCTAGAAACATGATGGCATTACAACAGCGGTGCACAAAACGGCCTCTTGACATTTCATATCCGTTCCCCAGCAGCCTGTCACAGGGACTCAATCATACCTTGTGTTAATTATCTTATAGAACTATGAGAGTTCCAGTAGTTAGGCCAGTCATGGAATGTGCATTGGACACTTTTCCATTAATTTTAGAGTAAGCTGCTTTTGGACATTCTATGGATTGACTTATCAAAATACTAGTTAAGAAAATAGCATGTTTTCTTTTTGGTCCAATGAGCTGAAGATCACAGATTCTTGGCTCTTGTCCCACACGGCTACCAATAAGCCATGTATGACCTTGGTTATGTCTCTTCATTTCTCCAGCCAATGAATGAGAGTTTGGAAATTCCTTTCTAAATCTAAAACCCTCTCTTTGTTCTTTTCTTTTTTTTTTTCTTTTTAACATCTTTATTGGAGTATAATTGCTTTACAATGGTGTGTTAGTTTAGGCTTTATAACAAAGTGAATCAGCTATACATATACATATATCCCCATATCTCCTCCCTCTTGCGTCTCCCTCCCACCCTCCCTATCCCACTCCTCTAGGTGGTCACAAAGCACCGAGCTGATCTCCCTGTGCTATGTGGCTGCTTCCCACTAGCTATCTATTCTACATTTGGTAATGTATATATGTCCATGCCACTCTCTCACTTTGTCACAGCTTACCCTTCCCCCTCCCTGTGTCCTCAAGTAGATTCTCTAGTAGGTCTGCGTCTTTATTCCCGTCCTGCCCCTAGGTTCTTCAGAACCATTTTTTTTTTTGTTCCATATATATGTGTTAGCGTATGGTATTAGCATGTTTTGAAGGTATAGGTCACTTTGTAGACAGAATTTTGTTATGTTTAATAGATCTGGTTAGAAGGCGGGAAAAAAACAGAGAAGCCTATTAGAGAGCAAGAGAGGAGCAGGGAAGTTCAGACTGGACCCGACTGCACTGACCCCAGGGAGAAATGGGTGTGGCTAGATTACAGGTGCTGATGGCAGTGGCAGAAAAGTTTTCTGTCAGTCAAAAGTCAGGTCAGATGATTCCGGAGGCCAGTTCTGATCAGAAAATGAATACCTTAGCTACTCTACTATTTTTTAAAATACTTATTTGTATACCATTTCTCTATTTTGAGTGGAGCAAAGCAGAGTTGAGAGTTACTTTAGTTGTTGTGAATAAACTGTCAGAGGCAATGTATCGGTCTAGTGACTTCTTCTTCAAAAGAATTGAAAAATGTCATCATTTTTATATTTGGAAATTCACTCTCATTTTGTTCTGTTTTGATCTGTATGGTTTGCCTTAAAGACAATACTGTAGCTACCCTGGCCTGTATGTCTTGCAGTGGCTTTTAACCAAATCCATTAAAATTCTGACCTGTAATAATTCACTTTTGACTGTACCAACTTATTTTTTCTTTCTACATTTTTATTTTCTTTGACTCTCCTATTAGGCGATAAGCTCCTTTTCAATGTTTGAATTATCCAATTCTTTGGTCCACAGGTTTCAGAAACTTGAAGTGAGGAACCTATTCATCTTTGTATCTTGAGCAAAAGGACAGTGCATGAAACAAAACAGATGTCAAGTCTGCTTGTGGAATGGAATTTGGACAGCCCTGCCCTCAGGGAGATTGTGGGTGACCTGCGGAGTCAGCTGCATCAAAAATGACACAGTGCTGTTGTAAGTGGAACAGGGGAAGCAAGTCATCATACAGAAGTAGAAGAGGGAAAGAGAGTAAGATGAGTTATGCACGAAAGTGTCAGGGAGAGTATGAAAGGGGAGGGGATTCCAGGGGAGCAGTTGGGGAAGGACACCCAGTTGGAGGAAACACCATGCAAAGCAGAAGCAAGAAATATTCAGCGATTATAAAGTTCCACAATTCTTAAATGGGCTAAAATGTGCTAAAGGTAGCACATATAGAAAGAGACAAAGTCTAGAGATAAGCAGGAGTAAAAACATCCAAGGCTTTGTAGGTCATGTTATGGAGTTTGGACCTTGTTTGGCTGGTTGTGAGGCAGGGGGCAGGGAAAGGTCTTAGTGTGTATAAGCTGAGTCTCAGTGATATGAGATTGCTAAGTCTCACAGCAACAGATCAGACTTGCATTCTGCAAAGAGCACTCTGGCTGTGTCATTGGAGTTAGTTCAAGTGTGCCGGGGGATTGACTTGGTAAGGTGCTGTGACAATAATGCAGATGGGAGCGGACTAGAACCTTCAGTAGAGCAGATGCCATGGAAATGAAGAGGCCAGGTCAATTCAAGAGATTTATAAGATGATGCAAGACTTGATGACTAGATATGAGGATCTGGGGAGAGGGAGGTAACAGTTTCATGGCTTAAGAGACAGGTAAATGATGGTGCTACCTACCGAGGTAAGGAATATAGGACTGTTTGTGGGGGAATGGGGCAAGTTGACAGTAAAGGGGACAAATCAATCCTTTGGGTCATTTTGAGTGTGGGGTAACTGCAGACCTTTAGAGTAGAGGACACTGCACCTCAGTGCCCTTGCATAACTGCCCAGACAGAGGCAGTTTTTCACAAATATTTTTAATAACATTCATGCCTTTGTTATCCCTGTATAGCACCCTCTACATTGCATTGTTATTCACTTCACTTTTTAGAAAATCTGCATTTTCTCCTGTGCGTTCCATCCCCATTAATGGTGACATATTCTCCCCACTTAGCCAAGCTCATCACCTCAGAGTCGATCTCAATTCTTCTTTCTTACTAGTCACATCCAACATGTCACTCAGAATGTTCCTAATCACTCCCCTCCTCTCCTCTTTCTGGTCACTGTTTGGTCCAGCATACCTGTCCACTGCCATATACACCTATATCCCCAGCCCTCCCCAGTCAGTTTCTTTCTCCAGACTCTTGCAGTGATTTTCTAATTGCTATTTCTGCCTCTAAGATTTGCCCTGGGAAATTACTCATTACTCACACTTATTGCCAGAGTAACCTTTCTGTAACCAAGTCTACTCATATCACTTTGTTACTTAGAAACATCAATAGCTCCTCAATCCCTAAATGGTTATGTACAAATACCTTGTTATCTCATAATTTGGCCCAAACGTATTTTCTAGACATAGCAAATTATTCCTCACTTCACAAATGGTACCTAAATTGACTTTAAACATTGTGAATCAAAGGTACTTTGATATATTAGTTTTATGACTCTGTATTATTTCAGGTAGGTGTTGGACAGGTGAAAGAGGGACTCTGTCTCACTCCACCACCACGGACACAGACACACATATACACGCGCACACGTGCGCACACACACACACACACACACACTGTTAGATTCAGTTCCAAAATTAATTCACCAAGGATACTCTTATGGATTGAATTATATTACACTGAAAATGTATGTTTGAAGTCTTAATCCCTGGTACCTAGGAACGTGACCCTATGTGGAAACTGGTCTTTGCAGATGGGATCAAGTTAAGATGAGGCCATTAGGGTGGGCTCTAATCCAATATAACCGATGTCCTTATGAAAAGGGGAAATTTGGACAACAGTCGCAAGGGGAGAATGCTACATGATGATGGAGATCCTGTAGCTACAAGATGAGGAATGCCAAGGATTGATGACTACCAAAGAGGCAAAGGATTCTCCCCTTCCACTTTCAGAGTGAGCATGGGACTGCCAACATCTTGGTGTCAGACTTCTAGTCTCCAAAACTGTGGGACGATATATTTCTGTTGTTTTAAGGACCTGGTTTGTGGTAGTTTTTGAAGGCAGCCCTGGGGAGCTAATACACATTCGCGATTTCACAGGATGCAGAGTGGCCACAAAGCCTAGCTTCTCCTAGCCTCTAGCATTTCTGGTGGGCACAACTGGTCTGGCAGCACTGTCCCTGCATGGCAGAGGTGCCTTGGATCTGGAAAAAGTGCCACCACTGCACTTTTATGTGTAAACTTACAGCACCATCCCTGAAGAATTTACAAACTCTGGCCTTCT
This sequence comes from Mesoplodon bidens, assembly GCF_964165515.1. Classification (NCBI taxonomy): domain Eukaryota; kingdom Metazoa; phylum Chordata; class Mammalia; order Artiodactyla; family Ziphiidae; genus Mesoplodon; species Mesoplodon bidens. The sequence goes on along the minus strand of NC_138176.1, from coordinate 188,019,209 downwards.
GTTCAAGAGAATGTTTACAAACGTGGCATTCTACTGGTTCTTGATCCAGATTCAACGTTGACAAAGCCACAACTTCATCCAAGGGGAGAAACGACAGCAAGTGTCAGGAATCTCTTAATCATATCTTTGCCTCTAGCTCCCTGGAAAGCCCATTTCCATGCAGACACACTTTTTGATAAAAACTGTAAAATGTTATCTAGGCTTATACTCAGAAAGCTACTCCTATTTGTCTCTTTTTCAGCATTGTGATTTACTTTATCAAAGGCTTTTATATCTTATTTTTCTTTGTAGGTGGTGTAGGGAGCGATTTTTGAGCAAAAGCAATGAAATCCTGACCTTACCTCAATAAGGACCTTGTGGCATTTTACTTGACCAACTTTATCAATTTTGTTCTATTTCATTCGTTTCCAGGATATGCTATGTTTTTTTTTTTACATCTCCTGGCTTTTGCATGTGTCATTTTCCTCACCTAGAACATATGCCTGATGCATTTCCAACTAAAGAATGCCATCACTTCGCTAATTATGGTAATCAACACTGTCCTGGGTACTACACAGACATGATCCCATTCGTATTCACAACCTTGTGATTTAGACTGAGAGAGGTTAGGGTGATGAGGAGGTGGCATTGGAACCTGGCTCTTTCAGATCACAGAATCAATGTTCCTGTTTCTTAGCCTCTTGCCAAGCCAGAAATCTTCCTTAACTTTCCTAGCCAAATATTCACTTTCTCCTCCAAGTTCCTGGAGAGTTTTGTAGTTACTTTTATTGTGATAAGTCACAATAATTTATATTTTAATTACTTATTTGGGTTTGTAGCCCCAGTTGGTTGAATTCCACAAGACAAGAAATGGCTTTTTGCCCACCTGCTTTAATCATGGCTCATAATAGATGCCTCCCAAATATTTGCCGAATGGATTAGAGCATGCTGAATAAATGCGTGCATGGATTATAAAGTCACAGCATCTTCTATTTGACTGTGAACTTCTAGAAGACAGAGACCTTGCCTTTTTAAATTTTGAATCCCCAAAGTTGAATAAAAGTCTGTTGGCAGAACGAATGATTTAGTCAATGAATGATTTGGCTGAATGAATGATTATAGGTGACTAGAAGCCCGGCATGTGGCAGTTTTCCCTCCGTGCTTTATAAGATTTAGGAGCAGGACTTCCCTGGTGGTGCAGGGGTTAAGAATCCACCTGCCAATGCAGGGGACACAGGTTCAAGCCCTGGTCCAGGAAGATCCCACATGCTGCAGAGCAACTAAGTCCATGCGCCACAACTACTGAGCCTGCGTTCTAGAGCCCACGAGCCCCAACTACTGAGCCTGTGCACCACAACTACTGAAGCCCGCACGCCTAGAAGCCCGTGCTCCACAACAAGAGAAGGCACCACAACCAAGAGTAGCCCTTGCTTGCCACAACTAGAGAAAGCCCACGCACAGCAATGAAGACCCAAAACAGCCAAAAATAAATTAAAAAAGAAAAAGATTTAGGAGCAAGTGATAAAAAAGATCATACAAAAAGGCAAAAATTTGTCTAATCTCTGTTAATCTCAGATTGAATGCAGCTAATCCAGCTTCATAATGGAGACTACAATCTGATTTTAAGATCAAGAAAATGAAAGTACTAAAATTGAGGAACAGTTTCATTATTTCATTCATTTATTCATTCATTCACTTACTTACACTTGGGAATTGAAAAAGCACCCAAGAGCTGAGTAATTCACAGCCTTCTTTTTTTTTTTTTTTTTTTCCAATTGTTGGAAGCCTGAGCTTGGGAAACCAATTGGGCTGAATCCCAAAGACAGCCGCTGTGGTAAGATGCCTTTGGGACCATCCATGACATACAAAGGAGTATGGGTCTTATAAATTAGAACAGTGGTTCTTAAAAGTGTGGCCTGGCAACCCATGGGAGTCCCCAAGAGCTTTTCAGGGAGTTACAGATCAGAATCATTAGGACAATACTGAGCTCTTATCTGTCTTTTTAATTCCCATTCAGTGGACTGTCCCAGGCACTACATGGTATGTGGTATAACACCAGACTGAATGTAGAAGTCAATATGCAAATCTAGCTATCTTCTATTAAGTCAAACATTAAAAAGATTTGCAAAACGATAAGACAATGCTTCTCTTCACTATTTTTTGGAAACAGTTATTTCTCATAAAATGATGTCATTTATGTTAATATTTAATGATGTATAGCAGTTATTTTAAGATAAATACTTACAAACATTTTCTCAGTTTTATTTTTGAACATGATAAATGTTGATAGATATAACCCACATAAATAAAAGTATGCTGGGGTCCTCGATAATTTTAAGACTGTTAAACTCATCTGAGACCAAAAATGTGAGAACGACTGACTTAGACAAACATGGACTCATAAGAAGTTTCAGACCCACTGCCCTCTCAGGAAGCATTGCCTAGAGTGTGCTTCCTTCTAGCTGGTGTGTAGGTGGGGTGTGAAGGCAGAAGGTGAATCATTTACAAGGATCTGGACACCCACTCCCTTCACTACTTCATTCCTCTGAACCTACTCTCTCCACAAGGGCAATGCTATTTCTGCTTCACCAGGGATCTGCAGCTGGAACCAGATATTTACTCTCTGGTCTGAGGCCAAACTCTGACATCCATTCTCCCTACTGCAAGTCTCTCAAAGCCATCTTCTTCCAGCACCAGGGAGCCTCAACTCCTACAGAAAATCTGTTCAAGGGCGAGTCATTACAATCAGCTCCTGGAGAGTGCTAATTATGTACTTTCTGAAATGCTCTCTCAATGAAGGAGCCATTCAGTGATAGGGGAAAATAAAATAACTCTTAATCACAGTTGCAGAATTTCTAATAAAAATCTATAATTAAAAAAGAAATTGATCCTCAAGCATTTTCACTTTTATTAAATTGCCAGAAAACAAAGTCGTGTTCACCTCTGGTCTTACAGGAAGGAGCCTAGCAACATGTATACATCCACTCAAGAAATAATGATGGACCACCCATTCTGTGTTAGGGATATTGGGAATGTTTGCAAATACCTGGCTGAGAAGATACTGTGTATCCTATGGCCAGCCCCTGATAAAGAGTTACGGAAACTTGGCCTTTATAAAATGAAATAGAGATCAGAGCAAACGTAGGAGCCTGTTTTAAATGGACCACACTGACAATTAAATTGGTGGTTTACTCCCAGTTCGGGTCTCCAAAGGGAAGCTGGACATGTAAATTGCCAAGTCGGTAACAAAGAATAGCATGGTCAGAGACAAGGAGAGGGTCACGTAGCTTAGGTTAATCTGCGGTGATCCCGATTGGCCAGATCATGAAATAAACAGTGACATCTGACAGTATGCTAAGACAGAAGACTGCGTAGTCTTGTTTTACCAGCTTCTTCATGCAACATGCCGGCTTGATACAGGCCTGGAGATGATTTATTATTTGCTTTCCTTGAGCAGATGATTCTGCCCGGCATTATGGTGATCAATGAGCTCATTTAGCGGCACACTGTTTACACAGACTGAGCAAAATCTGAAAAACAACTTAACCTTCTGAAGTACTGAAACTAAACAGGGACCTCAGTTACCCTTCTTTCAGGGAAATGTTATTGCTGGCTGATTAAATGAAACCTTTTGTGTCTGGAGGACTTTCTGAGAGGAAGCATCAGTTACAGATAGTCTGGGTTTGGGAAATAGGACAACTTTATATCTTCACTGAGGTCCTAATGGCTTTAGTTCCTCTTGAATGGTTACATGGAAAGATAAATATAGTTCAAGCCAGGTTTTTGCTGTTTAAATGACAGGGTGAGCAAATAATAGCCCATATCCACATGGCACAATACTCTAAAAGAGCCAAATGAAAAACAATAATAGCACTCAAGTTGTCTTTATCTATCTTTCATTACTTTGGAAGTTGACACTATGTCTAATACAATTAACGTATTAATAACAACGACATAAACAACAAATGGAACAAACCAATAACAAAACTCAGCTACTATTAACAAACAGTTTATGATATCCCAGTGTAACTGAAAGTGCAGTCTGGCTGCTTGTTACTCAAAAGCCAATAGAGAGGCAAGGTTGGTGGAAAGGAAAGTTTGCTTTATTTTGGATGCTGGCAGCCAGGGAGGGGGGAGTGTGGATGCCTGTCCAAAGGCCGACTCCCCACTTCCTACAACCAGTGGGCAAGAGCTTTTATAGCCAGAGGGAGGGGGTTACACGTAGAAACAGTACAGTTGGCTCTGACAGTCATCTTGAAATTGGTCACTGGTGGTCTGACCAGCATCATCTGGATTGCTTCAGGTATGGTTAATCTTCAGGTCGGTTTGTTTCCATTTCTTTGAGGCCAGTTCTCGGAATTGTGGCAGCTTATGTCATGGCTACAGCCTGCTCATGTAGTTAACTTCTTCCACCTGGTGCGGGCTTCAGTATCTTTAAGACAGCTCACAGGATATGGCTCAGAATATTACCTGTATCCCTTAAGGAGGAACTAAAGGTCCTTGACTATGTTTAATGACTAAACTATTATTATTTGGTCTCCTTTGACTGTTTTCCTTTGTTTCTCTCTTTTTTCACTTATCTGATTAAACTTATTCTTTGGCTAAAGTTTTTCCACAGACAAAAGGCAGGCTGAGGACATGGGGGGCATAGACCACAGGGTCCTGCTCCATTTCACTAGATATTACTAGATAGGCATGGGTATTCTTTTTAAATTTATAGCTAGGGCTGCCATTTATAGAGCTGTTGCTAAGTGCTATTTCCATTTGTTGGGCACTTGGCAACTAAATGTCAAAACAGACAACACATCTCTAGTTACTGTACCAAGGTTGTCCTGTGGGATGGAATTATTTCCCAGCATTCCAGAACAATGTTGCCTTCTGGCTGGAAGTTATACTTGAATGGGGATTTAACATCCTTCTTTTATTAGTGGACTTCTACTGAATGATTACCTCGAAGAAGAACTCATCTGGGCTGCATAGGAGTTTACAGTTTAATCCTAAAACAGGTACATAAACATAGGATTATAAAACTGCTTGATAAAAGCTGTGACACAGGCAAAGCCTCAGCCAGATCCTAGCATTAGGGAGACAGGCTTGGGGGCAGGCCCAGGGCTGTGTGAACGTCCAGAGCACAAGCACACACAAAGGTAAGTGTATGTGCTTCTCCAGCTATCTCTCCTCTCACATTCAGCTCCAATACTGCATACAGGAAAGCATCGTGGTCTCTCAGCTTCTAATCTTTAAAATCATCTTCTTCTTCCACAAAAATTTTCCATCAGGTTACACGCATATCCTAGCGCTTGAACCTCCAAACCAGTTGAGATGCTATGGAGCTCTTAGCATTACTGGAGTGGCCAGCAGGAGGCAAGGCTGCCCCTGGGGGTCTTTCCACTCTAAGTGTGACTTGTGGACCAGCAGCAGTGGTGTCACCTGGGAGCTTATGAAAAATGTAGTGCAGCATCTCAGCCTCCTCCCAGATCTACCAAGTCAGAACCTGCATTTGAACAAGCTCCTCAGGTGATCAGATGCACTGGTCTAGGGCTGCCTAGGAGGCCAGTGTATTCCTTCAATAGGGACACCTCCCAAGGCAAGCTACAAAATTCAGCCTGACGTGCTGGAAAGCCACTTTAAAGATTTGAGACTTTATAGTCAGCGCAGTGGGAAGGCCTTGGAGGTAGAAATATTTGGGGATTTTTATAGATCCTATGCACTCTGATTTTTGGAGGCTCCATTTCCACAGCATATTAAGCAAATATACTGGCATCACGAAAATGCAGACATATTTTTTTGGAAAAAAATTTTAAAAATTAATACTTTTTAAAGTTGTGTTTTTATATGGCTAAATTATTCCTTTTGTTTTCTGCTTTAAAATTGATAATATATATGCGTATACATACAAATATACACATATACTCACACGTACACTTGAATTGCTAGTTAGCATAATGTCATCCTTTGTAGATGTTTAATTCAACACTTTGTATTTTTCTCTTTTGTAGCACGGGGGGCAATGATTTTTTTCCAGGTCCCATATAATTCCACAGGTCCTTGCTAACATATGGCTCTAAGCACTGTGGCTATACGCCTATTAGATTAATGGGCTTTGAGCAGAGAAGTGACAAAGTCTGCTTTATGGTCTAAAAGATCACTTTGACAACAGGGAGGGGATGGGCTAGGGCTTGGTGTGGGAACAGGAGTGGCCGCTGAGAAACGATGAGGTGACTCTTTCGGCAGCTCAGGCAAGAGAAGATGTTGATGGTGGTGATGGAGGGAATCTCCTGAATATGAGAGAGATGCGTGTGGCAGAATTTTCAGGACCTTGGGACACGTTTCTTATGGGGAGTGAGGGAGAGAAGGAGACAGGGATGACTCCCTAAATTCCAGACTAAGAAATCTAACTGGAAAACAGCTTATTTGTATAAGAGACACTGAAGGGAGTTCTTGGGGACAAGATGTTCCTTTACTTTTGGACATGTTGATATCGAGTGACTTGTATCTTGGTCCCTGAGTGGAAATATCACAAAGGTAGCTGAACAATCTGCTCTGGATCATGGAAGAGAAGTGTCACGTGGAAATGGAGATTCGGGAGTCACCAGCACACAAATAGGGATGGAAACGAGGGGTTCTCTATGCTTCTCTGTCTTTACTGCAGAACTGAAAGGGGGCACTACTTTTAAGAGGTCGGTCACTGACAAAGAGGAAAGACAACCTTGCTTAGGGGAGCAAGGACTTTCAACATTTACGGTTAGAGACAGAGTCATTGGCAAGGGAGACTGGGAAGGCGAGTCTACTGTTGTGAAGAAGGAAAGAAACTTGGGAGAATACATGGTCACTGAGGCCACTCCTGTGAGAAGTACCTGCATTCAATGATGCTGAGAGGTCAACTAAGACACACATATTTCTAAGGAAACTAGAAATTGGTGATCTCTGGGAAAGTATCTTCGGTAGGGTGGTGGGAAGCCAGATTACTGAGTGCGGTAGGCAAAAGGACAGCTCCCCCAAAGTACACGCCCTAATCTCTAGAACCTGTGAAGATATTATACTTGCAAAAAAAGGACTCTGCAGATGTGATTAAGGTAGGGATCTTGAGATGACGAGATTATCCTGGATTATCTGGGTGGGCCGAATGTAATGACAAGGGTCCTTATAAGTGAAAGAGGGAGCCAGGAAGGTCAGAGTCAGAGAGAGCTTTGAAGATGCTAAGATGCCAGCCTTGAAGATGGAGGGGACCACGAGCCAAGGAACATAAACTTCCAGAAGCCGCAAGAGGCCAGGCAACAGATTCTCTTCCACGGCCTCCTGAAGGAACACGGCCCTGACGACACCTTGATTTTAGTCCAGTGAGACCCATTTCAGAGTTGTGACCTCAAGAACTCTAAGGAAATAAGTGTGTGTTGTTGCTTGGTTTAAGCCACTAAGTTTGTGGTAATTTGTTACAGCAGCATTAAGAAATTGATACACTGAAGGTCAAAGGAAAGGCAGAGGAAATGAAGACAGTGAGTGTGGACGCTGGGAAATTTGAGGAGGAGCTGTATAAGATATAACAGAAGGAGCCTTTGCTTAAGGTGGGAGAAACTTATAAGCCATAAGGTGAGAGAGACTTAAATTCCTAATGTATATAAATTAGCATATATATATATATATATATATATATATATATATATATATACACTAATGGAAAGATATCAGGAAGAACAGGAAGATGAAAGATTCAGAAGTAGAATCACAAGGTTGAGGAACAAAGAGGGGCAGGGAAGGATAAAGAGCACAGGTGGGAGCACAGACGGGATGAAGGACACATCATCCTAAGAGGAAGAGAGGGAGGAAAGGATGCATCCTGGTGCAGATGGGTTTCTAAATTTGATGTGGGAATACTGAGGTAGCGCCTTACTGATGAGCTGTACTTATTCTCTCCGTGCCTCCGTTTCCTTATTTAAAATAATAATAAGTAATAATGATAATAACAGTATCTCCTAGGGTCTTCATGAGGATTAACTGCCTTAGCACGTGTCAAGTGCAGTGCTCATATGCATTGTATGGGTTCTACACCTGTTAATTATTATTATTATATTCGTTTTTCTAAGGCTGATGTAACAAATCACTGCAAATCGGGTAGCTTAACAACCACTGGGAGCTTTACTGTCTCCCAGTTTTGGAGGCTGGAAATTTGAAACCAAGGTGTTGGCAGGGTTCATTCCTTCTGAGGGCTGTGAGGGAAGGGTCTGTTCCAGGCTTCTGTCTTTGGTTTGTAGATGGCCATCTCCCTGGGTCATTTTACATCATCTTCCCTGTATGCGTGTCTGTCTCTGTGTCCAAATTTCCCCTTTTTATAAAGACATCAGTCGTGTTGCATTAGGGCCCACACTGTAGACCTCATATTAATTAACCACATCTACAGTGACCCTATTTCCAAATAAGGTCATGTTCTGAGGTACTGGGAGTTAGGACTTCAACATATGAATTTGGAGCCGGTGTTGGGGGGGGCACAATTCATTTCATGACAATTATTATTACTCTTTTCTCTGCGAAGAGTCAGTGAGGCTACCTGAGTAAGAGTGGTGAGAAGAAGGTTTAAAGAAAGAGGAAAAGTTGGTCATTTTTATTATAATAAAGAGAAAGAGCTGACCAAGTAAATTCAGCAGGATTGCTAGGGAGTCTTTAGCAACCAGAAGTGGTTGGTATCAAGAATTTACAGAGGTCAAAAACCCTAAATTTTATTTTATTATTATTTTTTTTTGCGGTACGCGGGCCTCTCAGCGCTGTGGCCTCTCCCGCTGCAGAGCACAGGCTCCGGACGTGCAGGCTCAGTGGCCATGGCTCACAGGCCCAGCCACTCTGCGGCATGTGGGATCTTCCCGGACCGGGGCACGAACCCGTGTCCCCTGCATTGGCAGGCGGACTCCCAACCACTGCGCGACCAGGGAAGCCCAAAAAACCCTAACTTTTTATTAGTGCCTCCAGGGCCCTATGCAATCTGACTCCAAGCTTTCCCCCACTGACTTATCCTGCATCACACTCCTCCAAGTTCACATGTTCCAGCCACCATTGCCTTCTTCCTGCTCCTGCACCTCACCAAGCTCCTTGTGGCCTCCTGGCCTTTGCTCTTCCCTCTGCCCTGCATGCACTTCCCCTGGAACATCCTATGGTAAGTTTTATCTCATCACTTAGGCTTCACTCAAATGCTCCCTCTTCAGGGAGGTCACCTCTGACCACCTCTTGGAAGTCGTCTTCCAAATACAACCTACGTTCTGTTTTATAGTCTTTATAACCCTTGTCAATATTGGAAAATAAGGTCTCTTAATTCTTTGTTTCTATTCTATCTCTCCTCCTCCAGAGTTTTTTCTTTTTGCCTTATTCTTTCCTTTGTTCAAATATTCTACTCCCACTCCCCTTCTCCCACAGAGGCAAACGTTCCAATGTGCTAATTTTATATCTTTTTATTTGTATGTGTTTTTGTAAATTATTTTATGCATATTTTCGATTTATGCAAAGAGTATTGTGTTATATATATACATATCTCATATTTCTTTCATTTTTCTATTAGATACTATATATTTAAGGTATATCATTTTTCCTTGTGAATATCAAATCTGTTGTTCTAAGTACTGTATAATATTCTATGGCATATCTCCAAGAACAATTTACATATCCATTCTCCTGGAGATGGATACCTAAGTACCTTCCCTAACCACAATAACACAAAAGAAGCTTCAGTAAACATCCTTGTACGTGTCCCCATAGGGACCTGTGTGAGAATTTTTCTGGGCTATATAGTATACTCAGAAGCAGAATTGCAAGTGAGCTGTACTTAATCTTAATTTGAGTAAAGATGGCTCTCCAGAATGGCTTTACCAGCCTAATATGCTACCATTGACCCAGAACTTAAGTTCCATGAGAACAGGGCTTATAGTTACGTTGTTCCACTAGCACTCACTGTCCAAGTATAAGAAAAAGAAGATTAAAAAAGAAAAAAAAAAAGAAAAAGAAGGTGAGAAGTGGGATTCCTCCAGGATGGGGGCTTCATCTGGCTGTTGCAGAATACATCGTTGGGGAGAAATACCAAGAGTGTGAAATAATGGACTGCACACTAAACTGAGTAAGAAGCAGGGTAAAGACAGGGAGGAAGAAAACAGAGGGTCAAAGAACTAGAGGTCACTTTAAGGTCAAACACACATGAAGAGAAAATAACTGAGCAAATAAGCTTGAAGGATGGAAAGTTGTGGTCACAGAGTATAAGGGCTTATCTTAGCCTGGGTTCTCTAGGAAACAGAGCCTGAGGCAAAGCTCACGTGCTAATTCTTAATGAGGGGGTGTTATCCTAAGGAAACAGGAGAGAGGGAGAAAGAGAAAATGATGGAGAGGAGAGAAAGCAGATTCAAGGTGATACATTATCAATCTGTCACAGCTACTCTAGAAAATAAAGCTGGTTGCTGAGTCATGCTTGAGTAGCCAGAAGTAGAGAACCATTGCATCTCGGAACAGCTCCTGGATGGGCAGGAAGGGTCAGCAATTACCTGCTGGCTTCTTCCTGGCTGTTGTCTCTCAATGGTCAGAGTCAGCTCCACAGCACATTAATTCCACTATATCTCTGGGGTGAGTTTTGGGCCCCTCCAGGCAGCAGCTAGGGAAGCCAGAACTTCTGTGGGTCCAGCCAGGTCAGACCTGGGAGCTGGAACCACTGAGGCTCCCTCTCCAGTGGGTGTTATGGAGGCCATGCTGGTCTGGTCCTGACTCCAGAGGAGGCTGAGGTCGGTGACAGCATTCACCGGGGCTTTACAACCACGGGAAAGGAATGAGGTCCTGCTGAGACCACTGTGTCTAAGAAGAAAAGCAAAGGGCTAAAGCCTTGGGGACAGGCAGGGCCAAGTTGTTCTGGGGTGCACAAGCCTCCATGATTTTAGAGGAGATTCCAGGTCTAACTGTGGCAGTGAATGCCTGAAGCTGAGCGGACACGATTAGGTCTAAGGAGTTGAGAGGCCAAAGTGCTGAATGGATGGTCCACATGGATTTTGAAATAGTACAGGATGTGGGATGCCAAACACTGTGAGCCTAGTGCATAGTTAGTGCACATTGGCTACACCCATAATTAGAAAAATTTAGGAACGTCAGTGCACTAGGGACTAAAACTCAGTATGTGCAGGTAGAAACAGAACATAAAATGTATTTGTATATTGGTCTTTTGTAGTAAAATTTACTATTACCTGCTTGCTAATTAGGCAGATTATTAATTTCTAAATTGTGTCATTATTCCAAACAATTGTCTTTATTCTAGAAGGAAAATCAAGAACACATTTCAAATTCTTTCTATAGAATTTCAGAAATTAAATACAATTCTTCTAGGTAGTAAGTCATAACTCTCTCTATCCCTAGGATTTGGACCTTCAGTGGGTGCTGTGAGAGACACAGGGGAGATGAATCAGATGTGAACCATGCCCTCCAGGTATTTACCATCAAGTAGAGGAGATAAGCCATGTAGATAGATAACAATAATACAAAGTAGAGTGTGATAAATACCACCAGAAGGGCTGAGAAAAAGGAAGTGCACTGAGAAGTGATAATTGAAGCTATGGGTGGGGGGAGAGAGAGGGAGGAAAGGAAGGGAGGGAGGAGAGGAGGAAGGAAGGGGCTAAGGACAGAATCCTGGGAAAATTTAAAATGAATGGGAGTGGGGTAGAGGAGGAAGGTCTTTCAAGGAGAATGTGGGCAAGAGACTGGTCAATTCAAAATGGGAGGCACTTGCAGGCTCCGGCTGCTGCCTGGAAGGGCCAGGAGACTACCCTAATGCGCTGTGAGTTAATGAGCACAGGGCTCACCCTCCTCCCCACCAGGGATCAGCAGGGAGGGATTTGGCAAATGAGAAGCCATTGTCCCCTTGGAGAGACAAAAGTGGAATGGAGAACCCAGCACTAGGCCCAGAAGATTGTGTGATGTGTGTAATGGGCTCCCATAGGTTTCTTTCTCAGGTCTCTAGTATCTTGGCAAATAGTTTTTGTGCTTTTTGTTTGTCTTTTAAGAAAACAGAGACAGTAGATTAAAGAGTGGAATTGGGGGGGGTTGTTTTTTGCATTATGAAAAGACTTCAGCTATGTATGTTCTGAAGATATAACAGTTAAAACAACAACGTCCCTGCTCTGATGTCCAATAAAGGATGGAGACAAGCTGACGAGCCTTTGAGACTTGGGGCAGCATGCTCTTGTGGGGTCACAGAACCACCACTCTGCAGAATCAGGGAGACTTCATGGAGGGAATAAATGGCTTTGAAGTGAAGAAAGGGATGGTGGGCTGCAGGGAGGTTAGACAGCAGGAACACGGTGGTGGAATCAATTGGTCCCGTTTCATAAGCATATTGAGGATGCCGGCCCCTGGACAGCAGGAATGCCAACAGCAAATGGTAGTATTTCTCCTGGGCTAAGGTTTGGCAAAGCTGAAGTGAAAGAAGGGCACAGTGACCTAAGGTTCTGGCTTTAGAAATTGAAATGGCTTCTCACGAGGTCAATCTGGTGAGATACATAAGCATGCAGACAAATGAAAGAAGACAAGAGAGAAGGGAGCAGAACCAAAGAGACAGGGAGAAACAGTGGGAACCAGGATGGTGGATGTGCCCCTCTCGTGTCCTCAGAAGAGCTGCTTCTGGTGGCACATAGGAGAGAGCTCAGCTTGCACCCCGGGGTGCTCTGAGCTGGGCTCAAACGTTGTGAGCACAAAGGCTGATCTAATGGGGTGACCAAGTGCAAGGGCAACTACAAAGTCTCCTGTGAGGGCACTTATCCCAAGAGAATAGTATTCCATCTAGATGAACATGAACCAGAACTCAGTTATGCAGGGCCTTGGGAGTCTGAGCTCAGGGGAAGCAACCTGTTCCCAGCTTAGTCCCTTAGATGCATGTCCATGTGAGAAAGAAAGTACGAGAAACAGATTTCTCTAAAACACCAAGGCTGCTTAAAGGCTTCTTAACACAAAAATGGGCATTTTACTCTCCACATCTCCACAAGCCATCTCTGAGCTTTGACACCATGAGAGCGCTAGCGCTCTGGTGACAGTGCTTGGTGGGGACCATGACACCCAGTGGAGCGGAGGTACACACAGTACTAGAGGACTTATTCATGAACACGGGTCCTGCACTACCAGTGGGCCCAGAGAAACCTTGCAGATGGGGCCTGGAGGTGGCGCTCTGTTTCTCAGTCAGTGGCCGGGAAAGGCCAGTGAATTCTGGCTTCTCACCATCTCCGTAGAGGCAGGAGCCGAGATTTTAGGCTCTGGAATTAGATTGACTGGCTCTGTGACTTATAAGCTCTGTAAACTGGATCACGTTATTTAACCCTTTGGGCTTGCTTCCTCAGGTACACTTACCCTTTTGGGTCGACGTAGTAAATGAGGAATTGCAGGTACACCTTTAACACGTGGCACAGTCAGACCACACACGCGACTCCCTCTGCCTGAAGGTGCTTCCTTCTCACTCCTTGCTGTTACTCATCTTAAGTTTAAATGTCATTTTTTTCAGAGGTGTCATCCCTGGGCTCCTGTAGCAGACTCTGGATTGGCTACCCAGCATCCACTGCCACCTTCTCCTTTTTGTTTAAGTATCGACTCCTCAAAGAATGCAATCCTGAAAAGTTCAAGGGCAAATCCTGAAGAGCCTTGACCAATTGCGGTAATCCTCAACTCCCCGCTGCCGCCCTCATTCCCAGCATTTAGACATGCGTGGGTATGTGACTTAGTTTGGATTGATGACGGGTGAGAAGTCTGCTAGAAGCTTCTGAGAAAGATTTTTTCACTCTGGAAAAAGGACATACTCTGCTACCATGGGGCATTGTCAGGACTGTCTGTCCTAGCGGGAGCTGCTCTGCCTTCCTGGGACCATGGGTGGGGCAGACCCAGTACCATGCTGGCATGCTGGAGGTGGCAGGGGAATAACGGAACCAGCCCTGGGCCTTCCCTGACAGCACTGAGCTGCTGAATTCACCAGATAGAGCCTCTTGACCTTGGGACTTCTTGCCATATGAAACAATAAATTTCCTTATCATTGAAGACATTTTAAATTGGGTTACTTATTAATTGTAGCCTCCCTCATCTAAATTATGATGCCATCATTTTTGCTCTCATATCATATTTTCCTTCATAGCATTTATCACATATATAGTTACTTTTGTGTTTAGTTGATTGATGTCTGTTTCCCCCATCGGATTCTAAAGTGCCGAGATCACATGTTGACTTTGCTCACCATTAAGTTCCCAGATTTTAGCACCTGGCCTAAGGCATAGAAACTGCTCTAGCACATTTGTGGGAAGAATGAATAAAGAGCTCAAACATGGTCCCTCTTCTCCTCCTCTTCTTCACCCTCCTCCTTGTTCTCTATAACTCTGCACTGTTGACAGAGCACAGGATCCCTAGGAAGGAACCTACGTTCTCCCTCAAATTCTGACTCTGGGTAGCAGCCTGCACTACATCAGTGCAAGGAACAGTAAGAAAATACATATTACACGGTTGACCCAGTACACACACATTTACATATTTAACCAAAGAGAAAGGTTTATAGAGCATATTTACTTGTACTATGTGTAAATGTCTCTGATATTTTTATCCTATTCTATTTCATTTAAAAAATGCAAGTTCTGGCCCAATACATCAATTTTTGGACCCATTAATTAGTTACCCACAGCACCACCCCCATGTACTAAATTAAATGTAAGGACTTTGAAAATCTCTGCTTTTCTCTTTTTTTTGTTGTTTAACTGTCCATAAGGCCATTGACTTAAATGTCCACTATTACAGTGACTTAACAATGACTTAATTGTTTTCCCTTTTCCTGTGGAATTCTTCTCCATCCCCATCTCCTCTAGTTGGGCTATTTCGAAGGCCTGCGTCAGATGGAAAGACTCTCTCATGTGTTCATGAAAAAGTACTTTGTACTTTTGCCGATTTTTTTCCAGTTAGCACACACACACAAAAACCAGGACTACATTTTCCCTTCTTTGAAATTTAATGGCCCTATTCAACATATTTTACGTGGGCCTAACTTCTATGTAAGTTTATATATGTACTAGCGCAGACCGGCGTTACACGAGTCCCACTGCCACCCTGTGGTTTAAAACCCAAGGGAGCTGGGTTCTAACATTCTCTAGAGGCACAGTGAGTGAATAGACCCTCACTGTAGTGCCCATTCCTCCGCACAGAAACTGCCCTTGTCTTCGAGGATTTACCAGTGAAATTCCTCTGGAGGCAGGAGAAAAGGGGACAAGCCACACGGAGATCTCACAACTCCAGGGCACAGCAAATAATGCGGTGGGGTATATATATATTTAGAAAACCATAATGCGAGCCTCAGGAAAAAACATGTAATCAAAAGGCGACGGGGAGAGGATTACCAGCTTGGGTGATCAAGAAAGCTCCCTGCCAGAAGACCTACAGATTCCGAAGGTCCCTTGAAACTCGGTTCAAACCACTGCCCCCAGCATCATGTGAACTGGCAAACTCGATGCAAGTTATGGCTCCAGAGTCCGGGAACAGCGCGTCGCCAAGCTGCTCCAGGGTCACATGTCTTCTAGAAGGGGACCGGTGTGACAGAGGAGAGCACGTCCGGGATACGTGCGCCTGTTTGCGCTCTGGGAGTGAAGGCGAGGTGGGAGAGAGCCTGCAGTGAAAACGGACCTGGGGGCGGGGGCGGGGGCGGGAGGAGAGAAGGAGGGGAAGGAAAAGACGAACACCTCCCTGAACTTTCCTCTAGCCTCGTCCCACACACTTGAAATAGAAACAATAACACGAAAAAAAAAATGCTTACAACCACGACGCTATCTCCCTACTTAAGTTGTCTCACTCTGGGCGATGCTGTCGCCGCTAGCGTGTCTTGGGAGTAAAGGCTGGGGCCGGTGTGGGTGCGCGGGTGGGTGACCCCACCTTTAGGGAAGCCGGCTCCCTGTTCTTCCACGCCATCGCCCCGACTGACCCCCGCCCCCCTCCCTTTCGTCCTCGCCTCTCCTCCCTCCCTCCCCCCTCCCTCCCTCCCAGCGCGTCTCCTCTGCACCGGCCCCCGCGGCGGAGCCAGGCGGCAGCACCGGAGCCGCCGCAGCCTGTGCGCGCAACGCCCTCGCCCGTGCCCCCCGGTCCCACGTAGCCCGAGCGGCGGCGCCGGCAGCCCCGGGCCCGCGCTACGCGCCCCGCGCCAGGCCTGGATAAACTGACCTGCCCCGGGAGGCTGGGGAGGGAGGGCGGCGAGAAAGCGAACGCGGAGACGCAGGGGCGGCGGCGCCGAGGGGACGAGTTGCGCACCTGGAAAGTTCCCGGCTGTCTGGTGAGGCTCGCGGGCTGGGGGCTCGGGCACCGAGGGGCGCCGGGGGGCCGCGGCCGGGGTCCGCGCGGGTGTCGGCTGGGCGTGCGGTGCGTGCGGTGCGCCTCCGTTCCACACCCAGCCGCTCTCGTGCCTGTGCTGCCGGCGTGTGGACGTGTGCACGCGGTGCGTTCGTTCGGGGTGGCAGCCAGCCGGGAGCTCCGGGAGGCAGTGGGAGGCTACCGGATTTCCAGAAGCTTGGTTCGGGACGAGGGGCGAGCTCAGCCCGGGTGGGGAGACGTCAGGTTCTCATTCCTTTAGCCCAGGCGTCCCAGACTGATGCTCCGGGCTAGGGGCTTGGCAGTGCTCTCGGGGCGTGCGCTCCCGGCTTCGCTTCGCCGAGCTCCGGGGAGCTGCCAGGAGACGAGGACTTGGGCGAGCACTTGTAAACTTGTGTGGGTGTCCTGTGTCACTCTCGGCACCGTGAGGCGCTTTCACATTTCTCGCTCTGTTTTTCCTGGTGAAGAAGCAAGAGTAAACAAACAAAATCGAATCCGTCACTTTGGGGATGAGAGAAAAAGCAAGGGGTTCAAGTTTGAGAAGAACTAGGGTACGGATGCATAGCAGTTGAAACCCTGCAAAGGCACAACGCAGGCAGAATAAGCAGGTAGAAAGGATGAAGCTCTGGTCTTCATCTCGTCGCTGCGGTTCCGGGGGCTTCTCTGTAAAGGAAGAGAGCAACAGACACCTGCCTGCGCTCCCCACCCCGAACAGTGCCTTAGAAATTGTGGACTCTTCTTTGCAAGTTTCATTTAACTCTTGGAGAAGGCGATTACCTACAAACACACAGTAGGTGTTGCCAGTACTACTATTCAGGTTTACGCAGGAGGGTAGGCGCTAATATGGTGGAGAATTATCTTTGGAGAATTAGAGGCCATCTTCTCCATTGGAACATTGTGTAACTAAGAATAAACGATATAAAAAGATGGTACACAGAGATCTTTCTCTTTTACCTGGAATGCTCCATTTCAGTCCTCTGAAATCCTTACAAGTGAGGGCTAATTCACCTCACAGTGAAGGCGTATGTTGCCTGGATGCTGCCCAAGTCTTTTGAGCCCATATTGTCTTGCTTCCTCTAGGCTATTTTCCTGTCAATCATCCCCTCTTCTCCTATGTTTTCATTTTCTCTATATTCACTGACTCATTATTTGGGGCTTAAAAATACTCTCAAGTTTTCACTATTCTAAAAATCCCCTGCATGAACCATGGTACCATGTTGAAGTCCCTGCTCTCAGTGTCAGCTCTTCCCACCGTCCTTTGTAATCCGGTTTCTATCCCAACTCTTCTGTGAAGGCTAAATTCAGTGCATTTCCCTCAAGTGCTTTGATATGTCTCTGGGATGTGAACTGCAGCTTGCTCACCTCTTGGAAATCTTGTCTTTATGGCTTCCAATGTACTTCTAGATATCCTATTGTACAACTGTTCCTTCTCTGCTTTTGTTATTTGCATCTCCTCCTCCTCTTCTCCTATAAATAATATCCACAGGTACCATCTAAATGTACATACGTAACCATAGAGGCATTCCTTTCTTTTTTCCCTCAGTGATCTCATCTACTAGTGGGACTTCAGTTCTTACCTATGAAGTGTTCTCTTGCCTTGACCTTTCTTCTTTGCTACCATGTGTTAGACATTTCCACCTTGATGACTCATAGGCACCTCAAAGTCCACAAATATAAATCCAGATTCATCACTTTTCCCATAAAGCTTGCTTATTCTCTTGACTGTGGTCAGTGTCACAGTGCCTAACCCAACGATGGTGCTCTATTCATTTTTAATGAATGAATGAGTTCATAGTACTGCCTTCCTCCCCGCCTGCCAAGATCAAAACATTGGGATCTTTTTTGACTCCCCTTTTGGTGCACCCATTTAATTACCACGTTTAGAGATTCTGCCTCTGCAGTATTACTGCCACCATCTTGTCTTATACAATTAGTCCTTCCACATCCTTTCTCTAACACAATAGCTTCTTCTTACCGTCTCTAGTTTTTCTCTCAAACTTCATATAGACCTAAACACTTTTCTTCTCTTCATTGCCAATCTAATGGGCACTTTTATCTACTTCTTCAGCTTCAACCTTTACTTATGATTGCTAGGTATTTTCAGCTCCCCCTTTTTGATTTTCTAGTCCCTTCTTTCTTACTGCCTACTGAACTTCTTGACCTTAAACTTTCCACAGTTTCCTCAAACTGTCCAAAATTAAACTCACTGTCATATCCCTCAAATCTGCTCCTCAGTTTGGTTAAGGACATCTTCTCTTACCCAGTTGCCACAAGGGAAACTTCCAGATCTTCATCTTTCTTCTTAACATCACTCAAATTCCATCAGCTACCGCCTCTGGACCTACACCTATATAATTACATTTCTGTGTGTTTGCCTCCTTATCTGCTACTATGGCACCCCAAAATAGCTGAATGGAATGCTACTACATTTGGCAGTGAACATATGGGATATGCGGCATTTATAAGACTCACTGTAAACATTCTGTGGGGTGTGTGTGTTAGGGCGCCATTACAAGGAGATAGCCTCAGGAGTAGCTGAAACTTTGGTACAATAAAAGCTCATATGACTGCCTGACAAGAGAGAACTACTCCACAAATTGAAATGCCATAGACAGAGAAAACAAGCAGTAGATTCAAAACTGAGCCCGAGGTCAACAGTCACAAGGTCAGATGGACAGACGCTTTTAATTGTAGAATCAATATGAACGTGAGCTGTTTCTCACAAGGACAACTCTTTGTGGTTGCTTCAGGGAGGAGCAGCAGTGGTTTATATACTCAATGATGGTTAATTATTTTCTAAAAGACATTTGGTGAGACAAAGTTAAGAGTAACACCAGATGCATCGGTTTCATATGTACTTATAAAACTATCTCGAGAAGGCTGTGTCATTCATTTGACTTCGGGCTAACCTGCCCATATCGTGAAAAAGAATCCATTCTGCTTTTCGTGATTTATTGAAGGGAAGGAAATTGCAGAGTTGCCTATAGCCATAGCTTTTGCCAAATCCCCTATGATAGTGTTTTTCTCTTTGGGCTACTGTGGAGATGGTTCACTTTTTCTTGAGTTCAAGATATTAGAATAAGGTGGGGACACTTTCCGATGTTAACCCTGTCCTCATCTTCTCTTACTTGGATTGGTGCAGTAGCCTCTTATAGCCTCTTATTTTGTCTTTCTTCCTCTGAGCTCTTTTGACTCCATTCCTTTTTTTTTTTTTTTTTTTTTTTTTGGTGTGTGTGTGTGTGGTACGCGCGTCTCTCACTGCTGTGGCCTCTCCCGTTGCGGAGCACAGGCTCCGGACGCGCAGGATCAGCAGCCATGGCTTACGGGCCCAGCCACTCCGTGGCATGCGGGATCCTCCCGGACCGGGGCACGAACCCGTGTCCCCCGCATCGGCAGGCAGACTCTCAACCACTGCGCCACCAGGGAAGCCCCTCCATTCCATATTTATTGCCAAAAAAAGTTGTTTATTTTTCTAAAGGACAGATCTGACCATATAACTTGAAAAAAACTTGACCTACACTAAAATCCAGATACCGTAAATGGCAAATGAAAATTTTCAGTAGCTCATTCTAGTGTCTTACTGTTTTAGCTTCACTTCTCATCACTCTCCTTCACCCATCATGCATTTCAGCCTGTTCCTTAAATATGCCATCAGCTTTCTTGCGTTCACTCCTAGTACACGTTTTGTTTTGTTTTTAATTAATAGAATTTCTTTTTTCGAGCAGTTTTAGGTTTACAGAAAAATAAGGTGAAAAGTATGGAGCGGTTCCATAGTCTCCCCTCCCCTTCCCTATTCTTAACATCTTGCATCAATGTGATACATTGATGGGCCAATACGGAAAAATTATTAACTGAAGTCCATAGCTTACATTAGAGATCACTTTTCTTGTTGTTCAGTTCTATGGTCTTGGACAAATATATAATGACATGTATCCACCATAACAGTATCATACAACATAGCTTCACTGCCCCCAAATACCCCTGTACTCCACCTATTCATTCCTTTCTCCCTCTCCCCAATCTCCTGGAAACCACTAACCTTTTAACTGTCTCCAAGTTTTGTCTTTTCCAGAATGCCATATAGTTGGAATCACAAAGGATGTAGCTTTTACAGATTGGCTTCTTTCACTTTGCAATATACATTTAAAGTTCCTCCATGTCTTTTCAGGGCTTGATAGTTATTACTTCTCATCACCAAACAATATTCCATTGTCTGGATGTGTCACAGTTTGTTTATCCAGCCATCCACTGAAGGACGTCTTAGTTGCTTCCAAGTTTTGGCAATTATGAGTAAAAGTGCTGTAAACCTCTGTGTGGACCTGTGTTTTCATATCAGTTGGATAAATACCAAGGAGCATGGTATCTCATTGTTTTAATTTGAGATTCTCTAATGACATAGGATATTAAGCATCATTTCATATCCTTATATGCCACGTGTGTATCTTTTCGGTGAGGTGGTTGTTTAGATCTTATGCCCATTTTGCAGCTGGATTGTTCTTTTTCTTGTTGTTGAATATTAAAGAGTTCCTTGTATATTTTGGATAGTAGTCCTTTATTAGATATGTGTTTTGCAACTTCTTTCTCCCAGTCTTGGCTTGTTGTTTCATTTTCTTAACAGTGTCTTTTACAGAGCAGAAGTTTTTAGTTTTATTGAAGTCCGACTTATCGATTTTTCCCTTCATGGATTGTGCTTTCAGTGTTTTATCTCAAAAGTCATCACCAAACTCAAGATCACTTCCATTTTTTCCTATATTTTCTACTAGCAGTTTTATAGTTTGTGCTTTACATTTAGGACTTTGATTCATTTTAAACAATTTTTTGTGAAAGATGTAAAGTCTGTTTCTAGATTCTTTTTTTTTTTTTTTTTTTGCATATGGATTCCCACTTGTTCCAATACAATTTGTTCAAAAGGCTATCTTTTCCCCATTGAATTGTCTTTGCTCCTTTGTAAAAGATCAGTTGACTAAATTTTTGTGGGTCTGTTTTTGGTCTCTCTATTCTGTACCATTGATCTATTTGTCTATTCTTTCACCAATACCACGTTTTCTTGATTGTTGAAGCTTTATGGTAAGTCTTGAAGTCTGGTATTATCAGCACTCTAACTTTGTTCTCCTATAATGTCCTGTTACTTTAGTACATATTTTTTGATCAATAAGTTTTTCCACTAAAATGAGTTGTTTTATTGGCTAAATAATGTTAACAGTAATAACAATAATATTTAATATTTATTGAACACATACTATACGTCAAGCCCTGTGCTAAATGCTTATCATGGTTTATCTCATTTAACCCTCTAACAATTCTAAATGATATGCAACGTTATTTTATCTATCTGTCAATCTATCTATGTGTCTATCCACCTCTTCTATTATTCACATTCCCGCCCAATTTCAAGGCCTAGGGCTTATAAATACTAAGTGAAAGTGCTTGGATTGGGACTCTGGCTCTATAACATTAGCCAGCATTATACCATCTCCTGTATTTATAGATATATATATCAGAATCCAGATGGGTAGAGAGAAAAATAGATACTATCTAGATCACAGCCAAGATTTTGGTTTCAAACTACTTTAGAGCTGGAGGAGAAACAGACAACAAAGGCTAATTCCTCCCACATTGGCTGTCAGGTGTTAATCTGCCTGCCAGAGCGTCCACAGTCAGTTTTGCTTTTCTTGTGTCTTTTCTAGTTACCTCTTGTATATGACATTTCCTAAATCGTGATTAAATTAATGTAATAATAATTTATAACTTTATATAATTTTCCTCTCTTTTGCTAGATGCCACTGCTCATTGTATTCCTTGCTCCTGTCCCTGGCTGCAGAAGAATATCCCCTTCAAAGTGAACCATGTTTTTTGTTGCCTTTGAAGATAATTAGGTGGGCCCTTTTGGTTTAAGGATTTCAGTGTAATATGTTTAAATAGATAGAGGCTACATGAGGGAATTACAAAGGAGTAGTCCTCGCAGTCCTGGAACCTGGGCTGGGTTGCTTATGAAACTTTCTGGTCTTCATCTTTTGGTGGGGCTTCGCTTAACTGGGAGGGTTTCCCAGGTTGTTTGTTCCAGAATGACTTTTTGTCTTAATGAAGACAGAGTAAGGATACCCCTCTCCCCCGCCCCCAATAATTTTCATCTTTAAAGACCTCTTTTCTGGAAGACATCCAGTCTACTAGACTTCTTCCCCACCCGGTAATGATACCCTCTGGGCATTTCCTCATACCAAGTCACTTAGTGCCTTGCTAGTCACATACTATAAACGCTACTTGGTGTGTACTACATGCCTGACAATGCACAGGATACCTTACAAACATAATCTTTATAATAAATCTATGAGATGGGTATAATTATATCCACTTTCTAGATTAGAAAACCGAGGATTCTAAGTAATTTATAGAAGGTTACACAGCTGGGAAAAGGCAGATTGTTTTTCTACCCTGGCTGGCTTGACTTCATTGCTTATGTCAAATCCTGATCTTTGTCTCCATGCTCATTTCTTATTACTTCACTATGCTATGAAAACAAACAAACAAACTCATAGAAAAAGAGGTCAGATTTGTGGTTACCAGAGGTGGTGGTGGTGGTGGGGGATTGGATACAGGCAGTCAAAAGGTACAGATGTCCAGTTGTAAGATAAATATTAGGGATGTCAAGTACAATATGATACATATAATTAACACTGCTGTGTGTTACATATAAAAGCCATTAAGAGAGTAAATCCTGAGCTCTCATCACAAGGAACAATTTTTTTTTCTATTTCTTAAATTTTGTATCTATGAGATGATGAACGTTCACTAAACTTGTGGTAATCGTTTCATGGTGTGTATACATCAAATTATTTTGCTGTACACCTTAAACTTATACAGTGCTATATGTCAATTATATTTCAATAAAACTGGAAGGAAAAATATCCTGATCTTTATCTCCAAGCTCATTTCGTATTACTTTGCATGCTGTTCTCTGATTACAAGAATGATTCTAAGAACCTATAGTTGCTAGATTGATGGAACAAAATCCTGTAGTTCAGTTGTGACTGGCAATATATATTTGAGAAATAGCTTGTCTCTCTTAGTGACTGATGCAGACAGGAAACAGAGGGAGTCTAATTAGGTTTTATGAAGCCAAACACTCGAAGCCTTGGCTTGAGGGACACCAGAATTGAAAGGGGTGAACTAAGTAAGAAATCAGACTTAGTATTGAGTCATTCAGTAGTCCTTACATATCTTAAATTATTGACTTGAAAGATGGGTTCGTTACTCTCATTTCATCCCTCTTTAGAATTCTAAATAGCTCGAAAGATTTATTCAGCTTCCAAACTGACTTCATTAAAGCCAGAGAATAGCTGGTGTTTGGGGAGAATTTAACCACCTCTGCCTAATTGTGTTTCAGGTTTGTAAAATTGTTGGATTGGTACAGAATGTTTTGACTACCAAACATAGAGCAAAAATGATTCTAAGCCTTTTCATATTTAGAATGCTAGAGCTCTTCTCTGTGTCGAATTTGACTGCAAATTCATGGAGCTATGCCGCTGGTATAGTACATGACACTTAGTTTGGTCTTAGTAAACAATTGTTCTATGAATAAAGAATGAGTTGTTAGTTTAATATTAGATTTTAAAATGTTTGTGCTTACTTTTGTTCTTTATAAGGCAATTTCTTTTCTTCCACCCATTCCCCTCCCTCTATCCTGCCTTAGATTAGGAATGCTTGTCCATGAACCAAAAAAACACATCTAGGAGATGTCTCATTGCTGCATGTTAAAAACTTGTGCACACATTAATTTAAGATCCCTTTGGGGGTACCCTTCTCATGCCTGTCATTCAGAATCTCATTCAAGTTTATTCTCAGGTCCCAATCTAACATCTTCTGAATTGCTTATTTAGGTTACCACGGTGTCCTGGGCCACTTCTTTGAATTCTAGTCTCCTTAACCTTTTTATATATTCCTAATATATAAGAATAGTAAATGCTGCTGAGTCCACAGAAACCTAAAGGTTAGACCTGCCACAACTCTGCAACATATTACGGCAGTTCCCTGGAGGCTAATGTTTATTAACGACTACTTTGAACCTGAATTCTATGAAGAATGTCTGGGTATTGCAAGATTACTTTTATAAGTGCATTTATTTTCTGTTTCTACCATCCATCTTAGGTGACCTGCATTGACTATTTGGTTGCATCAGTTTGAAACTTAGAGGCTGTTTATGTCTTTGTCTTTGTTGTAAATGTTCATGATGATTCCGGTAGAGCTAGTGAAATCGGTCTAAGCTTTTATTTCTCTCAGAGTTTGAAATTTGGGGAGAGAGAGGGCCAAGAATGTGTGAGATTTATAACTTCAAACTTCCATCTATCTCTTATTAGATAATAAGTGGTCATTCAAACTTAGTTTACAAGTTTCTTGGGTTATGGCTGTCAAAAATTACACGTGCAAAGGTATGAAATTTAAGTAGCTAGCTTAAAAAGACTTAAACCTTATGATAATTAATCAAAGCAGTATTTTCCAAACTTCAGCCTTTCCAGTTCTTTTTGATTTTGCTCGTGTGTGCGTATTAACTGCAGATGATTTCTTTTCTATTTTCACTGAATTGACTCAGTAAATCAAGCTATCTTACTGAACCTCAAAATTTTGTGGTGCCAATTATTTATATTTCTAATGAATGTTAAATTAAATACATAGCTATTGAACTAAAAAACATTTTTTTAAAAATAAATTTTATTTATTTATTTATTTATTTATTTATGGCTGCGTTGGGTCTTTGTTGCTGCCTGCGGGCTTTCTCTAGTTGCAGCGAGCAGGGGCCACTCTTCATTGCGGTGCGCGGGCTTCTCATTGTGGTGGCTTCTCTTGCTGCGGAGCACGGGCTTTAGGCGCGCGGGCTTCAGTAGTTGTGGCTCGCGGGCTCTAGAGCTCAGGCTCAGTAGCTGTGACGTACGGGCTTAGTTGCTCCGCGGCATGTGGGATCTTCCCGGACCAGGGCTCGAACCCATGTCCCCTGCTTTGACAGGCAGATTCTTTTTTTTTTTTCCTTGCTGTACGTGGGCCTCTCACTGCTGTGGCCTCTCCCGCTGCGGAGCACAGGCTCCGGACGCGCAGGCTCAACGGCCATGGCTCACGGGCCCAGCCGCTCCGTGGCACGTGGATCCTCCCAGACTGGGGAAAGAACCCGTGTCCCCTGCATCGGCAGGCGGACTCTCAACCACTGTGCCACCAGGGAAGCTCTGGCAGGCAGATTCTTAACCACTGTGCCAGGGAAATCCCTAAAAAAACATTTTTGAATCAACTAAAATCATGCCTCATAATCCCCAGTCTGCCTATTACATCCTGAGACTCACTGGATTAGTAACTACTTTGGGGCCTACACTGAGGATATTCTTTACAGGAAAATAATAGAGCATTGTACCATAGGTTGTTATTTTTTGGACAATCTTGGCTTTAGGATATAAAGTAAAGGATGTAGAAGAACCCCCATGTCTCTGTTTTACCTTCTGGTAACTGCCATCCAGAAGTTTGCAACAGCCAGAGTTGTCAGAAAAGCCAAACTTAATAGGCACACACGGCTGGAGAAAAGTGCTAATACAGCAACACCAACTGTGCCTCCTCCTCCCGAAGTGCAGATGTGTTATTTTCTAAACCAGGGGGAGGTTTCTTAGTGTAGCCACTCAGGGAGCTGTGAGAGTTGTGACATTAACAAGCCTCTGCTAGCAGCGGTAGCTGCTCTTGGTGTTTTATCTTTGCCATGCTGACATCCGAATCGCAGTTTTGTTGTGATGCTTTTGACAGCTGTCCGGAGAGAACAACCAAAGAGAAGAGCAGGTAACGCAGGCCGTTTGTGCAAAATACTTATTATGTGGGATGCTTGGGCCAGCAAAGGGATGGGGAAGAACGAAACCAAGTGCCAGCTCCTCCTCATTGAGGGACAAAGGGAATCAATCCATAGCTTTCCTTCTGGAAGCGTGGGGGAATTTATTGGTTACCAAAACGCCATGAGCGCTGTGTTTCTCTTTATGAAACAGAGCGGATTGAGAGGGGCGGCGGTGGCGGTTGGGAAGTGAAACTCCACTAGGGAATCCCCAATTCTCTGCCCTCTCTTAGGTCCTTGCGCAAAATGGGAAATGGTTCCGTGAAACCCAAACATTCCAAGAATCCAGATGGCCACTCTGGGAACCTCACTACCAGTGCCCTCCGGAGCAAGGTGACAGAGCTGGAGAGAGAGCTGAGGAGGAAGGATGCCGAGATCCAGGAGCGGGAGTACCATTTGAAGGAGCTACGGGAGCAGCTGTCCAAGCAGACTGTGGCCATTGCAGAGCTCACGGAGGAGCTCCAGAACAAGTGCATCCAGCTGAACAAGCTTCAGGATGTGGTACACCTTCAGGGAGGAAGCCCGCGTCAGGCGTCTCCGGATAAAGTGCCTCTTGAGGGCCACCGCAAGACCTCGGGATTGGTCTCCCTCCATAGCAGGAGGGGAGCGAAGGCTGGTGTGTCTGCTGAGCCCACCACCCGAACCTATGACCTCAACAAACCCCCCGAATTTTCCTTTGAGAAAGCGAGAGTCAGAAAGGACTCCAGGTAAGTTCCCACCCGCTTTTGGACTCAGGTGGCCTTAAATATTATGAAACATTAGAACGCTATTTATTGAGTCTCCTCAATGGAGAAGCGCGTATGAACCCTTTCAGATTTTGGGGATAGAGGGGCTTCTGAAAGGGTTTTGTTTTGCAACAGGGTCTCCCTTTAAGTAGAACTTCTCTTTAAAGCAGGACTCTGCTTTACCTGGACTTTGAATTGTGATTTGCATAACTGAGGAACCGAGTTTACAAAAGTCATTTCTGTTATCCTGAAAACCCTAGGGGAGTGCAGAGGTGGTTGTAGGAAGTCTGCTCTTCTCTCTTCCAAAGAAGTAGACTTAATGGTGTACACAAATCACGCTGAATTATGAATATGTATAGCAAAAGCCACTTCTTAGCACTTAGTCTGCAGGTATCATGAAAAAGGGATAAGCTGATGCCTCTGAGGGGGGTACATTCATTCATTCATCCCACAGTTTTAGTTAAGCACTGCCTTCTCCCAGCCACTGTGTTAGATGCTAAGTATATATCAGTGAATAAATAGACACAGAGCAGTTCCTGTGGGAAGATAGTATACACGGAAACAAGTAAACATTGTGTAATTATTAATTAAGATTAATGAAATGATAAAACTGACAGTAGAGTGGGTGGTGTCTGGGATTAAGGGGGAGAGAAGGTCAAGGAGGGGACAGAATTGGGATTGTCATGGAGACCTGGTTGAGGAGGTGACCTTTAACTGAGACCCAAAGGAGAAAAAGGAGGATAGACCAGGTAGAAAGGACACTTACTTCAGGCAGAGGGAACAATTAAAAGCTAGAATTAATTTTAAAAATAAGGATTTTTAAAAGAACATGTAAATATTTCCCACAGTATTCTTGTGTGTGTGTGTGTGTGTGTGTGTGTGTGTGTGGGTGTGTGTGTGGGTGTGGGTGTGTGTGGGTACGTTTCTTTTCTGGCTCAAGTTTGAATTTCCTAACCAGGAAAGATTGATTAGAAACATTATGAGTTAGGGTCTCCTTTCTGCACTATTTTTAAATGAGTAAATATTTATTAGTTGAAATTAGATCTTTTGCCTTGATAATGTCTTGGCTGAGCCTGGATCCTTCTTGCAAAATCCAAGATTTGTGAAATTAAAACAACTTTAATTTATTCACACACATAAATAATATAAATCAAGATAAAACATCTGACTTAAACAAATAAATGATTAATTTTGATAACAGGATTATAAAGGGAGGTTTAATTCATCAATCTGTTGACAGTGCTTGGCACATAGTGAATGAGCAATAAATGTTTGTTAAGGAAACAAGTCATGCCGGATTATAAACGCATAATACTCTGTGGTTGAAAGAATCTGATTGACGTTAGAGTTCAGAAGACTTTTTTTAAGCCAAGAGTTTATTTATTAGTTGGCTTAGAAAGGTCTTATCTATTCCCATTGCAAAAATAATAATTATTTATTTTCAATGGTGTGAATTCAGAAATTATAAATGTTGCTTACAAACTTACGCTTGTTTTTCAAAAATTGAACATCATAGTGTTCTCTTTTGATGTATAAGAGATATATGCACATATAATAATTGTATTATGCATTCTCTCTATGTACTATACACATACATATGTTATGCATACTATATATATATACATAAGACAATATATTATTTACCCACAAAAATTCTTTCAATAACAATGTGCTTATATATCTAGGAGAACTGCGAGAGAATTTAATAGTAATTCATCTTCTTTGACCCTCTTCCTACATATTCCACCAGATTTCTCCTCTTGAATGAAGATTATTTTCAATTATTTTTTCCAAAGACTTATGCCTGTCTTGAGGCAAAACACTGTTCTCCTGGTGTTAGGTAACAGAACAATCCAAGATAAGTACATTCTTCTGTATTTTTTATTAGCTCTATTATAACGAGGTAAAGGAAATCAATAGCTAAGCACAGTTAGTTTTGGGGCCAAACCACCTGTCTGTAGTGAATGGGACACAGGAGAGGAAAGACATTATAGCCCTTATAAGGATGGATGAATAAGGATGAGCAGTGATTCCCCTCATCCATCATAAAGGCAGGCCCAGTGGGTATAAGTTTGTGTTGGGGATATGATGAAGAAATGGGATAACTGATTCCTTAATGATTAAATCCTAAAGAGACCAAATTAGATTATTTATGCCTTCATAATCCCTTTATGCTTTCATAGAGCCTTTTGGTTCTAAATTGAAAAATTAATTAGAATATGGGAACCACTCTTTTGTCATTGACGGGTTTATGTCTTATTTCCCCTTGCAGACATTTGTACCTGAATTTTCCCTGCAATTTCCCTTACAAAATGTCTTTCCCCTTAAGTCTGGAATAAGTGGCTAAACGCAGATAGCTAACATCAATTAAATCAGAGATTTAAAAATGTCCAGTTCTTTGAAAGTGCTCAATATTATAATTCATTTTCCATTTTCAAATAGTTCCAGTTTTAGAGAAAGTCTGTAAGTAAAGTTTGGATAATTTATCCAAATATAAATTTTATACAGTCTTTATATACAGTCTTTATACAGTCTATCAAAAATTTTGTAAGAAAAAACTTTCTGGAAGTTAGAACATTAGAAAAGATGAGAGCACCATTCACTGATAAAAGGATGATGGACAGTGTCCATTGGTTTGGCTACTTTTCCAAGCAGTTCCTGTTAGATATTAGAGAATTTAAGATAGCAGTCAAAATGGAGCCTTCATTTAGTTTTAGGTTCTCATGATTTATTTGTTGAACTTTATAAAGTTTCCTGGCTGACTTTATGAATAAATTTGTTTTTACTAATACGTGTCAACTACATTTTGGATCAGGTTCCCCTTCCACACTGGATCAGAAGGTCATTGAATGGTTTTTTAGTCTTTTTGTCTAACAGGATGTCTCTGATGAGTATTTAACAGTGAGCAAGAAAGTAGGGGGAGATTCCAGCCCTCCTGCAATCAACAGCGTGGGGGAGATGTGAAGTACTGAGAGAAACCAGAGAAGAACATTTGGGGGGATGATAGATTTCGAATTTGAGGATTCAGATTCGGTAATTCATGAGAGACTCTCAAACCCATGCCACCTCACTCTGTGAGTTTGCTGAGGCCCCTGTGCTCAGATGTATTGTAAATGGCAAGTGGACCTCAGCAACTGCCAGGCAGCCCACTCATGCCATCTTTGTTGTCTTGTACCCAGCAAGTGTACTTGTAAGGTAGGAAGGGGGAGCTTAAATAGTATAGTTGCACCTCCCTGCTTTATCTGGAGGAACTTATATGCTCTAATGGCATTGGAGAACTCTTTTAATTTGTCTCTTGCAAAATTCAAGGGGCTACTTTTTTTTTTTTTTTTTTTTTTTGCGTTACACGGGCCTCTCACTGTTGTGGCCTCTCCCGTTGCGGAGCACAGGCTCAGCGGCCATGGCTCACGGGCCCAGCCGCTCCGCGGCATGTGGGATCTTCCCGGACTGGGGCACGAACCCGTGTCCCCTGCATCGGCAGGCGGACTCTCAACCACTGCGCCACCAGGGAAGCCCCAAGGGGCTACTTTTTAAGATCAGGTTCTAGAATAACTCAGTGCTGTTCAAGATAATTTTCTGCAATGATGGAAATGTCCTATAATCTGTGTTGTCTGATATGGTAGCCAACAGCAGAATGTAGCTGTTGAGCACTGGAAATGTGACTAGTGCCACTGAGGAACTGAATTTTTAATTTCAAGTTATTTTAAAATTAAATAGCCACATGTGTCTAATGGCCACTGTATTGGATACTGCAGTTCTAGATTATGTGGTTTTGACTGTAACCGCTGTCTTTTGAGGTGGGAATTGTGACTGTAGTGAAGTTTGAGAGAACTTACAGACAAAATAAGACCTGTGTTCGGTATTAGGACAATGTCACAGAAAATTAAAATAAGCCTGTCAGATTGAGGTGGGCACAATGTGGAATCCCTCTTCAGCTGAATGGAACCTGCAGTCTATCATAGCCTTTTGTAGGGACTTGGCTTTGTGCCCACTGACCATTTTAGATCTTCAGAAGCATATAACCATGTGGGCATGTAGCCCATTTTTTTTATAGGTACTCAGCCTTTCTGAATTATCATAAATCATGATGAGTCAGAGCATTCCAGTATATCAAATACTCTGATCTCTGATTTAAATCTATTACAAGAACTATCTGAAGACTTTAGAGCTGGAAGAACCTTAGAGATTGTTTCATGCTTCTCCCCTATTGGAGAAGTGAGGAAACAGGTGCAGGGGAGTTGCAGAATAGGCCATGGTAAGTGGCAGAGCTAAGAATAGAACCCAAGATTGACTTTGAAACCAGTTCTTTCCCTCTACCATCCCAAAAACGGTTGTGCAAAGACTGGATTTGCCTCTGGGTAGGTGTCAAGCCAAAAGACACTACCAAACCAAAGAGCAGGAGAAGGAAGGATTTATTACTTGCGGCAAGTAAAGAGAGCACCGAAGATATTTCCCAAAGCAGTATGTCCCTGAACAGCAAAATTGGGAAAGTTTTAACTAAGGGTGCATGCATATTTATGAAGGGGCTTGGGCAATGTATGCATATTCATGGAGGAGAATTCAGCGTAGAAATGGGGCAAAGATTGACAGAGTCCTGGCTCTAGTTGACTGAAATCAATAAAGGTCAGCATGATCATTCCTTAGGTTCCAGTTAATCGGGTGGTTGAGTGCTTGAGGGAGTTTTGGATCCTGCAGAATAGCTCAAGAATATGCTTCAGACTGATCTTTACCTTTGAAACAGAACTGGGAGTCTTTACAACTGATTTATTGTCTCCAATATGGTTATTTTCTGGCCTGATCAAGAGCAAGCATTGTGGCCAGACTTAGATCACAAAATGGCTTAGGCCTAAAATGGCTTCTCTTATGTCAAGAAAGATATGTCTGGTTCTCTTCCTCTGGGGGTCCCCGACCCTATCTACCTATACTAGTGTTCTTAACCCACAAAGATCAAAGGGCTCAAGTCAGGTTCATTTGGGCACCAGTCTGCTTTATTTTGATACACTGTATTGATTGGTAGGACGAACAATGCTGCTTCCCCGCTTCTTCCAAGCAGAGTTGAGCAGAGTTTACCCATTTCATTAATATTCACCAAGTGCTAGATCCTCAGAGCTCAGGCCTGTGTGAAAAGGACACAGAGAATGGATTTGATCCATCTGATGGTACAGACTGATATATATGGAGGGGCACGAATGGGTTCTGAAACAGGTACAGAGCTTCTCAGGGCTGAGAACTGAGTATCAGTGGCAAAGGTGGGTGAGAAAGAGCTCAGATCACATTTCTGTCCATGTCTGACCTGCCTTGAGCACCAAGACAACCATGCCTGCAGAGGTCAGACCTTTTACTGAAATTAAATTTTCTGTTGATGTAGACATTGCTTAACAAACTTCAGCACCAGCAGAACAAAATTATGAGCTCGTGCAGAATGTCTGGTGGAACACAGGCAAATTAATCAGAGACATCTGGCAAGTCGCTGGTATGACTTCCTTTCACTGAGAACGCCTTAACTATCATCTGAAACTATTGTTCTTCTTTGAAAAGGAGAGGTAAAACAAAGACTTGCCATCTGACTTCAGATGTTGACTCTAGTTTTAGGAAGGACAATGGGTCTCATTTGTCACTCCCACCCCAGGAGCAGAGAATAGGTAAAAGTTGAAGATGCTGGTGAGTAACGCATTTAAATAAGATGTGGAAAAACAGCCAGGAAGAAAGAGTGTGTTTGTTATTATTTGTTCTTCCTTTCTAAAGCAGTGCCGAGCACTTCAATGTGCATTATAGAAATACAGCTCTTTTACTGAGCAGAAGTGTTTGCATGGAAAGATAATGATAATAGTAATAACAACATTTCTACATCGCTAATGATGTGCCAGGCACCACTCTGAGTGCTTCACAAATATTGGATTATTTAATCCTCACAACAGACACATGAAATAGATATTATTATCACCATCATAATAGATGTGATTATGTATCATTTTATATATGAAGAAACTGAGGCTTACAGAATTAAATAACTTGCCTAAGGTTACACAGCTTTTAATATAGGAACCGGGATTCAAAACCAAGAAATCTGCTACCTAAAGTCTGTTCTAAATAAGAACTGACAATACAGCACCGGGAACTGTATTCATTATCTTGTAATAACCTATAATGGAAAAGAATCTGGAAAAGAATACATATATATAACTGAATCACTTTGCTGTATGCCTGAAACTAACACAATGTTTAAACCAAGTATACGTCAATAAAAAGTCTGTTGTAACAACAGCAGTATCCCACTATACCAAAATGAAAATTAGAGGAGGATTCTTCATATTTTAGTTGGGAAGCCTTGTAAAAAATTAAATAATTAGAAATAGATACGTTTCTAATTTCTTTTTCATATGGTTACAAACAGTTCCCTGCTATTGTTGTTAGGATGTTTGAAATCAGAATGTTTTATAGCAATAACGTTCATTTAGACATCCAGATCAGACCTGGCTACTCAGGGATGGGGTGAGAAAATCAAGTGTTTGGGCAACTGCTAGGCGTCTGTTGTTTTCTGTGTATTATCTCATGGAGACTTGCCTAGTGAGGTAGGTGTTACTTTAACCTTGGACCAAAGGTGAAACGAAAGCTCAGAGGCGTTCAACAGTTTGCTCAGGGTCCTCTGCTGAGCCAGGTTTCCCGTGTGAGTCTGCCTGATGTGAGAAGTGTGTTCTCTACCGTTGTGTGCACGACTCTTAGAGCCGGAGCAGCCTGCAAAGTGAATGGCTCCCCCTTGGGGTTGGTGAGGGGTGTAGAGGGGATAGGCAGTGCTGTTAAACTTCAGAAAAAGGAGAGGTTAGGAGCGCGGAGGAATTGAAGAACCTGCCTAGAATTCAGTGGCAGCTGCCTTGACACCTCAGAGAAGTGAGATAGATTTTGGCAGATTTTCCGAGTCCTGGCACCCAGCGCCCAGGACTTCCTTTTCTTCCTGCCTTTTCTTCTTTCTCTCTAGAAGCCAAAGGGCCTGGGCTCTCCTCACTCTGCACCCCACCTAAGCCCTCTCTCAGCCTCTCAAATTACCCTCTGCTTGGTTTATAGTCGCCCTCTGTTCCTTCTCACTTTATCCTCACATCTTCCAGTCTGTCAGTTGCTAGGTGTTAGGAAAAATGTGTAATTAAGCCTCAGAAAACACTCAGGACCCAAGGACTAATCGTTGTGAAAATCAAAAATTGAAGTGCTCATTTTAAGTTCCCAGCTGACTCGGAACCACCCTTCCCTTGCCTGGTGGTCGGCGTTCCTGAGTTACAGCATGTTCTGTGATGTTTTTATACTACTGCACAATAACCACAGCCTTTTTTTTTTTTTTTTTTTTTTTTTTTTTGCGGTACGCGGGCCTCTCACTGTTGTGGCCTCTCCCCTTGCGGAGCACAGGCTCCGGACGTGCAGGCTCAGTGGCCCTGGCTCATGGGCCCAGCTGCTCTGCGGCATGTGGGATCTTCCCGGACCGGGGCACGAACCCGCGTCCCCCGCATCAGCAGGCGGATTCTCAACCACTGAGCCACCAGGGAAGCCTCACAGCCATTTTTGACCCCATAGCCTTGGCTAGAAACATTCCCTTTACGCCTTCAGATGAACACATTCAGTTCAACAAATATTTATCGAGTATTGAATTCTTTAGTTTTGTTTTCTTTCCTTTCTTTTCTGTAGTTCTTTCTGTCTCCTCTCCCCCATTCCTTTCACTTATATGTTTATTTTGTTTGCTCCTAATTTTCCTCCTCTCTCAGCATCAGACTAGTCAAGGGCCATCAGTACCAATTTCTAGTACCTAGTATAGCCAGACACTGAGTTATCTCATTTATTTTCATAACAAACCTACCGGGTGAATATTATTGTATGCAGCTTACCAAGAGTAAGTAACTAGCCCATGGTGGTCGTCAGTAGTGCCTAAAGCTGGGCAACCTCACCTAGATCCCAAGACAGCTGCCACTTAATCGGAACAACTCTGAAACCTACACTTATTATATTTTGCCTGCTCTCTTACTACTTTATGGGATATTTATAGCAGCTTGTGGATCTGCTGCCTCTAAGTAAGTTACTCCAGGTGAATATAGCAGGGCTGGCTTTGAACAGCTGTCCTGAGAGCCTGGGCAGAGCCTCCAGCTCTCCTTACTTATGGCTTTTAAGTGTCCTCTGAAATGGATTACTCGTTCCTGACCCATTTTTTCCCTCACACACATTTCATGCCTTTCTGGACACTGCCCATTTCCTTGCTAGATTCCCGGGAAAGAGTGTAGTAGAAACAGTATGGTTGAGAAGACAGTGACCTTTTCTCCTTGCTTGTCCAATCAGAGGGAAGCATCATCACTGACCTCTGCCAGTGCAGTCAGTTTCCAGGGAGCCTCCCCTTTCTTTGCAAAGCCTGAGCAGCTCAGCTCATCACCTGACTTTTTCTAGGGTTTAAACTGCTTCTCAAGAAGGGGGAAAAAATCTAAAGCCAAGGAAAAGCTTTTCAGTTTTTAGACTCTGGAAATACCTTCTGTGTGAAAGATATATTTGTTGTAATGATCCTTTAACTAAACCTGATTTCGTTCTTCAAAATCTCATTTTAAGATAATTTGCTCTCCTCCATGCAGACTTTCCTTAGACACATTGGTGAGTTGTAGATTTTTCAGTGCAGTCTTGTTTGACAGGTTTTTGTTTTTGTTTTTGAGATCTAGGGGCAAGAGTCCCCAATTTCCTTTGAATCATTCCAGGAGTGTTTGTTTGTCATGACAAATTAATTTGAATTAGTAAATTCCAAGCATCAACTTTCTTAGTCTTTTTGGGGTTTACAAATCAAGCTCTAGAGAAATATAAAGGAAAGAAAGATCTGTAGCTTCCAGTCTCTTCTCTCCAGATGAGGTGAGAAAAAAGGAGGTAAAAAGTGAGCAGGAGAAGATACTACTTGATAGTCCTTGGAACCAGAAACTCAGGGAAACCCAGGTGTGTTAGTTTGCTATTGTTGGATAACAAGTTACCACAAACTTGGCAGCTTGAGACAATGCATATTTTTTATCTCGGCATTTCTGTGGGTCAGGAGTCTGGGTGAGGCTATTTAGATAATCTGCTCAAGGTTTCAGCAGGCTGCAGTCAAGGTGTCAACCGGCTGTGTTCCTTTCTAGAGCTTTCTAGTGGAAGAGGTCCTCCTCTAAGCTCAAGTGATTGTTGGCAGAGTTCAGTTCCTTGTGGTGGTAGGACTGAGGCCCCCACTTTCTTGCTGGCTGTCAGCCAGGGGCTGCTGTCAGCTCCTGGAGGTCTGCCCAGAGTTCCCTGTCATATGTCCCCCTCATATGACGGGGGCCCTCTCACAACATGGCTGTTTACTGCCTCAGGGCCAGCTGGAGAATCTCTTTACTGTAGGCTAAGATGAAGTCTTATATAACATACGCTGGGTGACCCTCCCATCACAGTTGCTATATTGCGTTGTCAAGGAGCAAGTCCCAGGTTCCATCTCCACTCAGGGGGAGGGGATTGTATAAGAGCCTGACACCAGATGGGTAGAGACAGTGGGGCCATCTTAGAATTCTGCACACCATACTGGCCCCTTGGCATCTCTGGTATGAGATTCTCTGACTAAGAATCTGGCCATGCTAGATATGTAAAGCCATATATAAAAAGCCCAGAGTCTTGTACATGCATATTCATAGCATATTCACAAGACGCAAATACTCGCTGATGGATGATTGGGTAAATAAAATGCAGTATATACATACAATGAGATACTATTCAGACTTAAAAAGGAGGGAAAGCCCTTCCTTTTTCATGGTACAGTATGAATGAATCTTGATGACTTTATGCTAAGTGAAATAAGTCAGACTCAAATTATTCCACTTTATATTAGGTACCTAGAGCAATCAGATTTCTAGACACATCAAGTAGAATGGAAGTTTCCAGGGGCTGGGAGGAGCAGGGAATAGGGAATTATTGTTTAATGGGTACAGAGTTTTAGTTTGGGAAGTTTAGAAAAGTTCTGGAGATGGGTGGTGGCGATAGGTGCAAAATAATGGGAATATACTTAATGCCACTGAGCTGTGCACTTAACAGTAGTTAAGATGGTACAGTTTATGTTGTGCATTTTACCACAACTGAAAAAAAAAAAAGTCCTGGGGCTGATTTCACAGCGTGCCTCTAAGTGCCAGGCTGGTTCAGTTTCCATATAGGATGCTGGAAGGAGGTACAGTGATGGTTTTCTCTTTTCTTATTCTTTTTTCTCTTATTGGTTATCTTGTAAAGGAGAATAAGATACAGCAAAGTCTTGTGACAAATGAACATCAATTGATTATTGTTAATTAATCAGCCATTAATTACTTAATAGTAATTGATTGATTGCTTGTTGAGCCTTCAATGGAGGCTTGTTCCCAGTGCTGTGGGAAAATAGAGGGAATGAACAACTTCAAGCTCCCTTGTGTTTTCTTGTTTACAGCTGTAATTCTTAAGCTTAAGTGCACATTGTAATCACCAGGGAAGTATTAAAAAATATTGATGTCCTGGTACCACCCCGAGGGAGTCTGATTAAATTGGTTTGAGGTAAAGGCCCTGGGTATCAGGATTTACAGAAGGTCCCTTGATGATTCTAATGTGCAGTGACAATTGAGAACCATTTTGTTATAGGAACAGGCTTCCCTGCAGCTGACTCTAGAAATATTCAGTTTGACACTCTAAGAGCAATGCTCATTACAGACATCTAAGAGAACTATTAACCATTTCTACCTAATTACCATGCAGCGCAATGTTGATTATGCATATCACTGAGTGTGTCAGATTAACTTCCTTATATGCTTTGGTTTTCAACATTTCATTATTAAGCTCTGTTCTTTGATGGTCCCGGAAATTGGATCATCTGCACACATTTAAGAAAGGGAGAGAGAAATGTTTGTTGTAAGCATGAAGTAACAGTAAACATGATTCAATTACAACTGTACTTAATTACGTGGGCATTAGGGTAAGAGAGTTGACAGGACAAAGTCATGCTCATTTTCTCATTATTCATGGAATGACCTCATCTTTTCATGCTGGTTTCTCAAATTATAAACGTGTGCATTTATTAGCTATTTTTTTCTTGCTGGTTTATTACTCAAAAAATTTGGGGGAGAAGTAAATAGATGTTTATCTTGCTTATTTTCTGTGCCTGTTTAGTGGGTGATGGACATTTCTCACCTCCACTCTTGTTTCTGTACCCAGGATTTTTAAACTAGGAGAAAGAACTTGAATGTCCTTTAGTATTAATTTTGTTAAGTCCCTATTTTGTGCCAGGTGCAATTCTGATTTTAGGTAAGAGGATGAAGAAAGTGTTGTCACCCTTGAAGATCTTGGTCTCTTTGGGGAAATCAAAATGTACTGCAGTCTTGTGTGATTGATATTCTAAGAGATGGGTGTACAAAGGAGGGAGGGAGCATCCTGTGCTTGGTGGGATCAGGGACACCTCCATAGATGAGCCGACATTGAGCTGGGTTTTGAGGAGGAATGGATGGCTGGGAGACCAAGCGGCCTGGCACATTTGGGGACCTACAAGCAGTTCAGTGGGCCTGGGGTACCCCGAGCATGGGGAGGCTGGCCAGGTGGGGGACCTGGATTGTCAGGAGTTTTACTCACATTGTGAAGGAGTCTCCCTTAATAAATAGTGGTGGTTCGCAAGTATAGCGTTTTTAGAGCTATTTTAACTCGAAGATTTTAAAGTTGCTGGTAATTTGCTGACATATAATAGTACAGCTATTCCTTCTGTAATATATTTTATGTGCCAGGCCATGTTCTTAGTGCTCAGTATTGTTAGCTAACTTAATTCTCATAGAAATCCTATGACCTGTGGACTGTGTTCATTGTCATTTTATAGCTGAGAAAACTTGAGATTAAGTGACTTGCCCAGAGTTCCACTGTTCGTAAGTGGCAAAATTAGGAATCAGACCCTGGCATCCCAGCTTTAGATCTTGGGCCCTCGACAAATATGCCTTCGAATATACTTCCTATTTGTATATATAATTAAACTATGATATGCCGCACAAGTAAAGTTGCCTTGGCCTTTGTGCTCACAAGAAATTCTTGACAGATAAGAAAGTAGGTGGAGGCCTCTGGTCCCTGCTTGGCACTGAGCCTTGTGCAGAGAAGTTTGCAAGACACATGCTTTGTCGGACCTGACAAAAACAAACAGTGAGAACACAGGCTTCTAGTAAACAGGGCCAGAGAAGGAAGATTGAGGGCCCAGCTTAACAAGAACTGTCAGTGGACTTTGGCAAATTAAACTTCCTGAAGCAACTTAGAGGACAGGAATTTATTGCTTCAGAGAATATTGATTATGTAAGTAGTGGGTGTAAAAGGATTATGGCACACTGCCACTGATGTACATAAATTCGAGATCCAACCCTATTGGAGGAACTTTGAACTAAGCAGAGAGTCTTGGCAGTGCCTCTTTCTTTCTTCGTGGTTTCTAGAACTTTTCACATCCCACCCTTCCCCACAAAAAGCATACCATAACCACTACTATTGCCAACTACTACTATCACTGCCATTTATTAGACATATATTAGCACCTTATCTGAGTTCATGTGCATAGTATCCTTACGATGCAGGTATGATTACTAAGCTCTATTCACAAAGAAGAAATCTGAGGTTCAGAAAGGTTAAGATCACACAGCTAGGAAGTGGCAGAGCTGGGATTTGAACCTAGGATCTTCTGCCTCCAAAGCTATGTACACATTTTATTTTTTAAATGAATTTTTTATTGATGTGAACAAATCATAAAGTGAACACGCCCATGTAACCACCAAACAGATCAGGAAATAGAACCTCACCAGCACCTCAGAAGCCCCTTCTGCTCCCTTCCAATCCCTATCCATTATCTACTTCGAAGGTAGCCACTATCTGCACTAGTATTATCATAGATTACTATGCCTATTTTTGAACTTTATGTTAGTGGAATTATAGAGTATGGACTCTACGGACTCTGGCTCCTTTAGTTTATATAGTGAGAGTCATTTATGATATTGTGTGTGGCGATGGTTCATTAATTATCGTTGCTCTATAGTGTTTGTTGTGATTACGCTACAACTTATCAGTTCTACTGTTGATGGACATTTGGTTGATTCTGGTGTTTAGCAATTTTGAGTAATGCTGCCATGAACATTTTTGCACTTTTGATTTATATATGATTTATGATAGGTATATAACTAGGAATGGAATTTCTGGGTGGTACATTTTATCTAAGTTCACATTTTGGTTTTATAAATTTATTTGTTTTTTATTTATTTATTTTTGGCTGCATGGGGTCTTCGTTGCTGCACACGGGCTTTCTCTAGTTGCGGCGAGTGGGGGCTACTCTTTGTTATGGTGAGCGGGCTTCTCATTGCGGTGGCTTCTCTTGTTGTGGAGCACGGCCTCTATGCACGTGGGCTTCAGTAGTTGCGGCACGTGGCCTCAGTAGTTGTGGCTTGCGGGCTGTAGAGCACAGGCTCAATAGTTGGGACACACGGGCTTAAGTTGCTCCATGGCATGTGGGATCTTCCCAGACCAGGGATTGAACCCATGTCCCCTGCATTGGCAGGTGGATTCCCAACCACTGTGCCACCAGGGAGTCCCTAAGTTCACATTTAATATAGATTGCCAAATAGTTTTCCAAAATGGCTGGACAAATATATACCCCCCACCAACAGTGTATGAGTATTGCTACTTTCCATCCTCACCAGCATTTAGCACTGTCAGTCTTTTTCATTTTCGCCATTCTGGTGGGTATGTTTACGTTGTGGTATCGCATTGTGGTTTTGACTTTCTTTTCCTTGATAATTAACAGGGTGAACACTTTTTAATTTATGTGTTTTCCATTGATGTCTGCTTTCCCTCTGTAGCTCTGTAGTACAACCGTTGTCATAAATCAAGTATCTATATATGTTTAGGTGGGTTTTAGTTCTTTCTATTCAGGTCCCAAGGTCTTTTTTGTGCCTCATTGTGCAAAGAGTATAGTCTCTCAATTATTTTGATTAATAGTATTTTTTTTTTTTTTGGCCACGCCGTGCAGCTTGTGGGATCTTAGTTCCCCAACCAGGGATTGAACCCAGGCCCTCGGCAGTGAAAGCGCAGAGTCCTAACCACTGGACTGCCGGGGAATTCCCGATAATAATTCTTGATATCCATTACCTTAAGTCTTCTAGTTTTGTTATTGTTCTTCAATGTTGTGATGGCTATTCTTGGGCCTTCTTATGATTGTAAGAATTTTAGAATTAGCTTGTCAATTTTCATAAAAAATTTTTTAGAATGTCGATTGAGATTTCATTG
The DNA here is from genome assembly GCF_964165515.1 of Mesoplodon bidens. NCBI lineage: Eukaryota > Metazoa > Chordata > Mammalia > Artiodactyla > Ziphiidae > Mesoplodon > Mesoplodon bidens. Next base: position 187,978,064 of record NC_138176.1, on the reverse strand, counting down.
AACCTGATCAATTTGAATAGAATTGACATCATTAAAAATTGTCTTCTCATTCATGACTCTGCTATATGCCTCCATTTATTTAGCTATTCTTTCATTTCTCTTAATATTTTGTAATATTGTTTGTAGAGATTTTACACATTTTTGTTGTATATAATCTTATATAGTTGATATTTTTGATCTTTTTAAAATGATGTCATTTAAAAATTAGCGTTTTCACTTTGATACTGAGATATAGAAATACGATTGAGTTTGTTTACTGACCTTGAATCCAGTGAGATTATTGAAATCACCTATTAATTTTGATGATTTTACCCTGTCCATTCTTTTGAGTTTTCAATTTACATAACCATGTCTTTTGGAAAGAATGACAATTTTATTTCTTCTTTTACTGTGTTTATATCCTTGATATATTTTTTCCCTTTTGTTTCTTTTTTTCTTAATTTATTAAGTTTGCTCAGACTTTTTATTCAGGGTGGAATTGAAGTGTCCCATTTCTGATATCTGGAGGAAAGCTTTCAATATGACACATGTGATATGATACTTTCTGTTTTTGTTTTGTTTTATAGATTTTTTATCAGATTAAGGAAATTCCCTTCTATTTCTAATTAACTAAGTGGTTTTTTTTAAAATTTAAAACTCATATACAGGTGTTTAATTTTATCAAATACTTTTTCCTCATACAGTAAGATTTTGCTATGTATTTTTCTCCTTTATTCTTTTCATGTGGTTAATTACATTAATTTTCAATCTGGTCTAGACTTGTTTGTTTTTGACTTTTGTACCTATCTTCATTAGGAATATTAACCTTTAATTTTTCTTTCTTGTAATATGGGTTTTTGTTATTAGGCTATTCTGACACTATAAAATAAGTTGGGAAATTTTCTTTTTTCTATTTTCTGGAAAAGATTATGTAAGATTAATAATTTTTTCCTTAAATGTCTGGAAAACTTAATGGTAATGTCATCTGGGTCTAGAATTTTCTTTGTGGGATAGTTTTTATTTTTTATTTATGTATTGCTAATCCAATTTTCTATTTTTTTCTTATATAAGGTTTGGTCTGCATATTTTTCTAGGAAATTTTCATTTAATCTAAATTTTTAAAATAGTTATTCATACTGTCCACTCATTTTTCCTATCTATAATATCTATAGTGATGTCCCTTTTCTCATTTCCAACACTGGTAATTATCCTTTCTCCCCACCCCACTCCCAGTTGCCATGAATTTTTCAGTTCTATTTGACTCTTCAAATAACCTATTTTGGGCTCTCTTGATCCTCTTCATTGTACTTTTTTCTTTCCGTGTTATCTGTTTCTATTTTGTTATTTCCTTTTCCCATTTTTGAGCTCAATTGCTTTTCTTTTTCTAGCTCTTTGAGATAGACACTTAGTCATCCACTTTTAATCTGTTTTCTTTTGTGATGTATCTATTTAATACTGTAAGTTTTCCTCTTAGTATTGACTTAACTGCATCCCACAAGTTTTGATAATCACATTTTTATCATTTATTTCAAAATATTATCTGACTTCCCTATGATTTAATCTTTCTTTGATCAATGACCTGTTCAGAAATATATTACTCAGTTCTCAAACGTTTGAGGATTTTCTGATTATTTTTGTTACTGATTTTTTATTGATTTCTAGCTTAAATTTTTAGCTTCTACTGTTTTCAAAGAATATACTCTGTATTATGCAATCCTGTGAAATTTGTTAGGTTTGATTTACAGTCCCCATAAGGTCAGTTTTCGTGAAGGTTCCACGTGTACTTGAAAAGAATGTGTATTCCGAATTGGTTGAATACAACCTTTAAAATAGCTATTAGGTCAAGAGATTAAGTAAAGTTTGATAATCAAGAGTTTAGATCTTCTATCTTCTAACTAATTTTTGTCTGCTTATTCTATTATTTCTTAGAGAGATGTTTTAAATCTCTCAAAGTGATTGTGGATTTGTCTATTTCTTCTTTTAATTTTGTCAGTTATTTTTTTGTCAAGTTGATGGTATCTAACTAGATGGATACACATTTAGAATATATGTATTTTCCTGAACATATCAATATAAAATATTCCTCTTCATTTCTAGAAATAATGTCTTTCTTTAAAGCCTACTTTCCTGTATCAAGGAAATTTTTCTTTCTACAGGCATACCTTGTTTTGTTGTGCTTCACTTTACTGCACTTTAAGATATTGCATTTTTTACAAATTGAAGGTTTGTGGTAACCCTGTGTCCAGCAGATCTATAGGCACCCCATTTTTTGGACAGCATTTCTCACTTCATGTCTTTGTGTCATGTTTTTGTAATTCTCACAATATTTTAAACATTTTCCATTTTTACTGTATTTGTTATGGTGATCTGTGATCAGTGATCTTCAATGTTACTACTATGACTTGCTGAAGGCTCAGACGATGGTTAGCATTTTTTAGCAAAAAAGTATTTTTTAATTAAGGTGTGTACATTGCTTTTTAGACATAATGCTATTGCACACTTAATAGTCTACAGTATAGTGTAAACATAACCTGAGAAACCAAAAAATTTGTGTGACTCACTTTATTATAATATTTGCTGTATTGTTGGGATCTGGAACTGAACCCAAAATATCTCTGAGATATGCCTGTAATTGGTGTTTGCATAGTATATCTTTTTCTGCCTTTTTACTTTGAACTTTTCTATATCATTATCTTTAAGGCATACCTCTTATAAGCAACATATACTTGGTATTTTCTTTTTTATTTATTTATTTTATCAGTCTGACAATCTGGTCTTTTAATTGGGGTATTTATTACATTTATATTTAATGTAAATACAAAATATTTGGGTTTAACGTTAACATCTTACTACTTGTTTCTTATTTGTTTCATTTCTTTGGTTTCTTTTTCTCTATTTTCTTTCCATTTTCTTGAATTAATTAAGTACATATTATTATTCCATTTCCTCTTCTAGTTAAACATTCTATGTCTAATCTTGTAGGGGTTACCCTAAATTGTAACATGCATCCCTAACTTGTTCAATTTCCAATATAGATTAGTGCTTTTAAATTATGTTAACTAACTCCATTTACTGACCATGCAGTTTTGGCTGTTTGTTTTCATACATTTTGTTTATCACATATTTCAAACTCTACAAGGTATTATTATTACTCTTTTATAAAGATGAGTTTCCTTTAGTCACCCACATATTTACTTTTCCCATTCTTTCTTTCTTCTAACATCTACTAGTTTCCATCCAGGATCACTTTCCTTCTCTGTTAAGTCTGTTGCCAACGGAATAACATTTTGACAATATATTCATTTTGCTCTCATTTTTGAAGGCTGTTTTCACTGGGTAAAGACATTGGAATAGGCACTCTGAAACACTTTGAAGATATTCCACTGTCTTCTGGTTTCCATTATTTCTGTTGAAGAGTAAGTCAGTCCTGTTGTTGGTCGTTTGAAGGTAATATGTCTGTTTTCTCCAGCTGCTTCATAGATTTGTCTTTTTGTATTTGGTTTCCAAGAATTTGACTATGATGGGACTAAATATTTTTTAATGTATATATTTTGTTTGGAGTTTATTGACTATGGCTTGATACATTTTCAATGATTTAAGAAAATTCTTGAATATGATACCTTCATGTATTGTTTCAGGACAATTCTTTCTCTTTCTTTGGGGGTCCAGATTATATATATGCTCAACTTCTCTATCATGCCATATATGTCTCCTGTGTTTTGTTTTGTTTTTGTTTTTATTGTTCTATTTTCTATCCTAGATCTTCTCCAGTCTTCTCTCTGGATATATTCTACCTGCCCATATTCAGTTTGTAATCATTTTCAGCTGTGTCTTATCAAATATTAAACCCATCTATTGAGGTCCAAGCTTCAGATATTGTATGTTTCAATTCTAGAATATCTACTTGATTTTTAAAAAGGTTCATGTTCTCTGTTGACATTTTCCATTTTATCTTTGATTTTCTTAAACCTATTATAGTTGTACTAAAGTTTGTGCTTGATACATACAATTTTTTTAATCTACTGTGGGTCTGTTTCTATTTTTTTTTTCCTCTTGGTCTTCAGTCAGTCATTTGATCTTTTCTCCTGGTATGCCTGATAGATTTTGATATCATGCCAGATACTGCTTATGGAAAAATCATAGAGAAAATTTGAGTCCTAGATTTTGTGAACAGCCTACAGAAAAGATTCATCTTTGCTTCTCACAGGCAGTTAAGTAGGGGCAAATAATTTTAGCCAAAATAGGAATAGTTTCAAAGTTGGTTTGGGGCTCTTTTTGCCTGTTTTTTGTTAGTCTTTACTTCTAGTTTACAGCCCTTTAGATGTCCCATCTGAAATTCTGAGTGTTTACCAGGATCCTCTTTCATGGTGTGTCTTGAACACTGACTTGTGTCTTCCCAACCCTTTGAGACTGCCAAAACTCTGCTTAATGCTGCCTACAAATCAATAAATGCCTTGAAGGAAAAAGCAGAGGTGAATGTCAAATTCATGTTCTCTTGCTGATCATCATTCATCAAGCTGTTGCTAAGTTGATAGGTCTCCAATGCTGTCAAACAGATTTGTAAATATAGATTTTAATCAACTTTTATACTTGTTTTGTGTGAGCAAGGAGAGTTGTGCTTATAATAGCTGGCCTATATCATAGTTATAGGAGAAGTTGCAAACTTCATACTCTTAATCACTGCTGTGTGCGGCTTTGTAAACAGAAAATTCCAGACAAGACCCACTCCTCTAAGTATTTATGATTTAGTTTGGAGAAAACCTCATAGAGAGAACTCTTTTCTTTCTTTCTTTCTTTTTTTGTTATAAATTTATTTATTTACTTATTTGGCTGAGTTGGGTCTTCATTGCTGCACACGGGCTTTTCTCTAGTTGTGGCGAGTGTCGTTGTGGTGTGCGGGCTTCTCATTGTGGTGACTTCTATTGTTGCAGAGAGACTCTAGGCATGCGGGCTTCAGTAGTTGTGGCATGTGGGCTCAGTAGTTGTGGCTCACGGGCTCTAAGTGCAGGCTCAGTAGTTGTGGTGCATGGGCTTAGTTGTTCCACGGCATGTGGGATCTTCCCAGACCAGGGCTCAAACCCGTGTCCCCTGCACTGGCAGGTGGATTCTTAACCACTATGCCACCAGGGAAGTACCAAGAACTCTTTTCTAATAGAATATTACAATGTGTTTATGGACTAAACTAAATTAAGAGGATCTGGGAACTCTTTGAGGCTATGGGCCATGCTTTACTAATTTTTATGTCTTAAGTATTTGCTTGATAAATTTGGTGAGTTGGATGGACATGAAAACAAGTACTCTAGGAGTTTAGGGTAGAACAGAAGGACTGTGTGAGCTACAGTATCCAGGCAGGGTTGAGTAGGTCAAAAGGGGTTTCTTGGTAGATGTCTAATGTTTGGGTAGGTTGAGGGGAGAAGAAGCTAAATTCAAGGAGAAAACATGTGCCAAGCCTGAAGGTAAAGCTGGCAAGCATAGGAGACAATGAGGAGACCAGTCTATCTGTAACAAAGGATTTGTGTTAGGGAGTAAGTGTTAGATGGATAGAGTGGAGGCATATGGTGGGAAATGGGGAATACCAGATTGTGGGAAGTTGATTGTCTTCTGTGGCAAAAGGGTTTTGATAACACTTCCATGGAATGTTAATAGAAGTTAAGCCAAAAAAAAGAAATAAATAAAGGAGACACTGAGGTTTGGGAAACATTGGTTTAAACAGATTTGTTTCCTGCAAGATTTCTTTGAACCTTTAAACTGTGCGTGCTGAATTTCCAAAATTGTTTAAACTCAGCAAACTTTTGATTATAAAGGAACAGTGACTCTTGGAACATATTTTGGGAAATTGGATTATGTGGGCATTGAGGAAACTCTTGCTGGAATGTTACACTAGCATGAAAGACTTGTGAAATCTGGAACTTTTATGATATTGTTCACAGTTCTACCCTTGAGGAGAATATCTTGCAAAAGTATTCTTTCGGTGTATCTTAATTGAATGAATTGTTGGTTTTAGTGGATGAAGGAAGATTGAAATCAGGGTGAAGTCAAGATGAATTTACCAATGTGAATCTGATAGTGTGGTATAGGATGGACTGCAGGGGGAAGAGGTGGAAGCTGAAAAACCAAAAAGGAAGCTGTTAAAATTATCCAGACCTAAGATTTTTTCTTGGATGTGGTGACCCTTGAAAATGGAAACTAAAATGGATAACAGTGATATTTTGCAAAGAGAATTGACAAGACATAGTGATAGATTAGATGAAGGAGGAAGGAAATTCTCAAGGAGCCCAGAGAGTTCAGATGGCTCTGAGGTTGATGGAGTAGGGAAGAAGGAATTTCTGTACAAGACTTTGTTCTGTTTCCTTCATGAAGCCTAATGATTTGATAGATAGGATCATAAAGTATGTAATTCCATGAATTTTTACCTTGTGTTTGAGAACTTTCTTCTTCTTATTATTTTTTAATTTAGCCGCACCACCTGGCTTGTGGGATCTTAGTTCCCCGACCAGAGGTCGAACCCAGACCCCAACAGTGAAAGCGCTGAGTCCTGAATCCTAACCACTGGACCACCAGGGAATTCCCTTGAACACTTTCTGTGCAGAAAAGATCACAAGTTTTTAAACAACAAAGCTATGTATGGGAGAGAGTTTGAATGAAAAATACAGGAAAATACCCATATTTTAAAAGAATCACACTGAATTTTAGTGAAAGCAAATATATTGTGCAAAGATTCTGACTTAGGCAACTTTTCTTCCAGCTCGTAATTCTATGATATCTACATATAAAGTATGCTAATTAGAACATTAGAAATTTAAGTTGATGCAAATTAGGCAATTATTTTGAGCTACTTCTTTTCCAAAAGAAACTGGAGTGTTCTAGGATTACCAACAAGTGGGCTTGTGATTTGGGGAGTGAATAGGCTGGGAGGTTGGAAATGTAGGTTCTGTCTAGTCTAGACATACTAAGAGTCAAAACATAGGCAAACCTGAACTATCACCATCACCTGCTATGTCTGATCAAACCTTATGAGTCCCAAGGGAGCTGACTTCTCCAGCTCAGAAGAAGCAACAGATGGAATGGAAGCAGCACAGACTTCAGACTCACAGACTTAGATTTAAATCCTAGGGGAGAATAAGTTGCTTCTTAGCTTTTAGTCTACTTATCTATAAAGTCGGAATAATCATCTCACAGGATAGTAGTGAGGATTAAATAAGATATAGAATGACTAGCACCGTAGAAATTAGGCACGCGTGTATACATCAGTGAATGAATACTGTGTTATAGTCCCTTAGATACACCTTCTACCTACCAACCAGACCTGCTTCCCATCTGAAAATCATATGTCCATTAGTATTTCATCTAGGGACCTTGAAGGATGCTACCTTTGTGATGATGACAATTAGGAGTGATGATAAAATAGATTTAATAATGATTACCAGAAAAAAATATTCAAAAATGTTTTCAAAGGATTTCCAAGTAAAGTATGGTAGTTCTAAGGGTCAGGTGTTGGTGGGGCTAGAAAAAAATTTTTTCCTTGCTGGAAAAGTTGTAAATACTTAGGTAGTAATATCAAGAATAAATATGAAGTGACTCTAAACAGCAAATCATAGTTTTCACTAATTGTAACTAACATCTTCTTTCCATTATACCAGTGAGAAGAAGCTCATTACAGATGCCCTTAATAAAAATCAATTTCTGAAGAGACTGGATCCTCAGCAGATCAAAGACATGGTGGAATGCATGTATGGGAGAAACTACCAGCAAGGGAGTTACATTATTAAGCAAGGAGAACCAGGAAACCATATCTTTGTACTGGCAGGTGGGCTTCACAGATTTTTCCAGTCACCATATAATAAATATTTGCCTATAGTTTAATGATTTTTTGCAAACATTTATAAAAATGCAAAATTGGTTGCTCTGTTTGTAGAAAACATAACAGATTGAGCTCATGAAATAGTAACCTTGTTGATCTAATTGTCATGTCGCTAATACTTAATATTTACAGAATGCTTTCTATATGTCCAGCATCCTACTGAGAACTTAATAGAAAGATCTCATTTCAACTCACTGACTCTGTTAGGCAAGTGCTACTATCTTCATGTTACTATGTGGACTGTGTCACAGAGAGGTTAAGTGACTTACCCAAGGCCACACAGCTCATTAGTGGTGGAGGTAGAATGCAAATGTAAACAATCTTATTAGAGAGTCCATACTTTTAATCACAATGCCACTCACTCAACATATGCAAGAAGGTGTTTCAGAGCATTCAAAACACTGCTGCTTGTGTTGACCTTTTTACATTGTTGTACCATGGAAAAGAAAACAATTATTTTTGTGACTTTGTAAAATATTTTCATTATATACCAATGATTTCAAAAGACAATTTAGGTACATTTAACCAACAGATAAGTCAAATGGAATGCCTTAAGGTTAAAGCTGGTGTTTTTAGAACCATTTAAATGGCTTCTTCCATACATGATCCCTTGAACATGCTTCCATGCTGGGTAGATTATAATGGTTAGATAGGAAAAGGATTTATTTCTCAAATGCCTATCAAACATATAAATCTTATACTGGAATTCAACAATTTTTTTTTTAGATATAGAAGCAAGAAATCATCTGAACAGAGCTTACAGTTACTGAATGCCCTGTCAAATTCTGAATTGCTCCCAATTTTTGAGTTTTAGGGGGAAAAGTTAACTGGCTTGCTCAGAGGTAGTGGTAACCTGGGATGTGCTGTGGCCTTTTATTTTGCACTGTAGGTCCTGACGATCTAAGCAATGCTTTATAAACTTTATAATTTTTTATTGATGGCCAACTATAGCCAAAGCCCAGTGCTGAGTTCTGAGAGAGACACAGGTGAATAAGACATGATTCCTGTGGGAGGTTACATTCTGGTAAGTGGCCTGCAACTTTAGACAAATCCTTGTATAGCAAGAGGGGTAAAAAGAATCACAGAAACTAAGAAACAAAGGTAAGCAATGCTTTTATGATTCTTGTTTCCTTGAGGCCTTAGATGTAGAGCAGAAGTTGCCTATCCAAACAAATTAATACACATCTATTGACAGTGTATAAAAGATTGTTTTCTCTATTTTGATTCTTTAAACATGCCAGTTGCATAATTATTAGTGTATTATTTGCCACATACGTCTTTGTAGACGGCCTTAAAACTATTATAGTCATCCTCAAGTAATTATTCTCCCCAAGAAGTGAATTACAGTCTTAATTTAGCCAGCCTTCAAGTTTTAGGGACAGGTGACCCAGAACAATTTCCCCCTCTTTCAACTTTTCTCTTGGCTCTTTCATTTCTACATTAGCAACACTAGAACATTCTGGCAAGAGAAGATAGGACATTAAGTCAACCAATATTTGGAAACCTGCAAGGAAGGATGGGAAACTCATGTCAGCTCATCTTGTTCTTTGCCAGCAACTCTGATGAAAGGCTTGGGGAGAAAAGGGTTTGAACAGAAGTCAGTATCAATATAGTTATTGAAGTCAGGGCTATAGCACACATGGAAATGAAAATTGGATGCTTTCTTATTTGAATTAATTATGATGTTATCTAAAAATTGAATTGTGTGATTTAATTGATGGAGCAAATTAGTTTGTTAATTCAAAATCTCCCCTTTATAAAATATAGCAAGAATAGCAAATAGTAAAAGCATATTTAGCTTAAACTTTTGGTATTCCATATAATAGTTCAGTGTTGCTCAAGTCCCATGTGCCATAACGAATTGGAAAAAAACTTGAAATGCATAAAGTTCCATGATTCTAACTCAACAGTGAAGCTAAGTAGTTTTGATGGAATAGAATTTAGTTATAATGAGAAATTATTAAATTGCATAACTAATATATAAGATTCAGAGCCAAAACAATTTATTTCTTACTAGAATATAAGTTCTAACAGGATAAATATCTTTTCTGTTTTGTCTACGCTGTCTCTCTCTCACCTGGGCTAGTTCCTGGCACAGCATAGGTATTCATATCAGATGCATTGAATGAGTGGGTGGACAGAGATGACCCAGAGCTACTTAGTGATGAATTAGGAGGAGGAAAGACCAGTTCTTCAAGGGAAAGAGAAATAACCCCACCATTTTCTTCCTCTAAGAATATAGGTCATTTTTGCAAATGCTTTTGATTAGCTAAGGTTTTATTTGCATTTGTTTGAAGGGAAAAGAGAAGAGAATTGCCAGGGCAGAAGCATGGTGAGGAAGTTGCCTCTCCTTTCCCCCAAACTCTGCTTAGCCAAAGATTGGTGTCAAGCACTCTTCTTTTTCTTTTTTTATGACTTTAATTTTTAGAGCAGTTTTAAGTTTACAGCAAAATTGATAGGGCGGAATAGAGATTTCCCATATACCCCTGCCTCCCCACATCCACAGCCTCTCCTGTTATCAGCATCACTCACCAGCAAGGTACAGTTTTTTTTAAACCAAGGATGAACCTACATTGACACATCGTAATCACTCAACGTCCATACTTGGTATTGTACAGTCTCTAGGTTGCGACAAGTGTATAATGACATATATCCATCGTTATAATATCAAACAGAGTATTTCCACTGCCCTAAAAATCCTCTGTGCTCCGCCTATTCATCTCCTCCCCAACCGCTGGCAACCACTAATCTTTTAATTTTCTCTGTCGTTTTCCCTTTTCCAGAATGTTACATAGTTGGAATCATATAGTATTTAGCCTTTTCAGATTGGTTTCTTTCACTTAGAAATATGTATTTAAGGTTCCTCCACGTCTTTTCATGGCTTAGTATCTCATTTCTTTTTAGCACTGAGTAGTATTTCATGGTCTGGTTGTATCACAGTTTATCCATTTACCCACTGAAGGACATCTTGGTAATTTCCAAGTTTTGACAATTATGAATAAAGCTGCTATAAATATCTGTGTGCAGGTTTTTGTGTAAACCTAAGTTTTCAGCACCTTTGGATAAATACTAAGGAGCACAATTGCTGGATTGTATGGTAAGAGTATGTTTAATTTTGTAAGAAACCACCAAACTGTGTTCCAAATTGGCTGTACCATTTAGCATTCCCACCAGCAATGAATGAGAGTTCCTGTTGCTCCACATCCTCTCCACCATGTGGTGTTGTCAGTGTTCCAGATTTTGGTCATACTGTTAGGTGTGTAGTAGTATCTCGTTGTTTTAATTTGCATTTCCCTGATAAATGTGATGTGGATCATCTTTTCACGTGCTTATTTGCCATCTGTATATCTTCTTTGGTGAGCCTCTGTTAAAGTCTTTGGCCTTTTTTTTTTTTTTTTTTTTTTGTGGTACGCGGGCCTCTCACTGTTGTGGCCTCTCCCGCTGTGGAGCACAGGCTCCGGACGCGCAGGCTCAGCGGCCATGGCTCACAGGCCCAGCCACTCTGTGGCATGTGGGATCCTCCCGGACTGGGGCACAAACCCGTGTCCCCTGCATCGGCAGGCGGACTCTCAATCACTGCGCCACCAGGGAAACCCTGGCCATTTTTTAATTAGGTTGTTTTCTTACTGATGAGCTTTAAGAGCTCTTTGTATATTTTGTAAAACTGTTCTTTATCAGATGTGTCTTTTGCAAAAATATTTCCTCTCAGTCTGTGGCTTGTCTTTTAATTCTCTTCTTAGTGACTTCATTTATTAATGCATTTCAGTGAATGAGGGGTTAGGCAACAAGCAAGGCATGGTGAAGTAATGTACCCCAGGTCACATGGCCAAAGACTAGTCAGAGCCAGGCGGCCTGACTCCAGGGCCAGCATACTTCTCATTTATGACAAGTTAGTCCTTCTGCCAGTGTGAACACCTGTGCTGTGTTTTCAAGACATACAGTGATTGTTGTATTCCTGTGCAAGAGAAGTAGTTTCATGTGCTACATTTTTCATGGGGTAGAATGAATTTTAAATGAAACACTTGCCATCCACTGCTTCAGGAAAGAACTTTGTAACAATCACAATAATAATAATATGGGATTTTGTTTGTTTGTTTTTGTTTTTTGTGGGTTTTTTTTTGGCTGCACTGCACAGCATGTGGGATGTTAGTTCCCCGACCAGGGATAGAACCTGTGTCTGCCTGCAGTGGAAGCACAGAATCCTAATCATTGGACCGCTAGGGAATTCCCAATAGCTAACACTTACATGGCATCTACTATGTCCTAGCCATGGATCTGTGATCCTTACCTATAGTAACTTACTTCTCACAACTGTATGAAGTAAATATTATTAATATTATCCCCATTATTGATGAGGAACCCAGGCAGAGTGGGTAACTCTTCAGGCTAATCAGCTAATAGAGAGTGGGCCTCAGTCTGCATTCTTAACCACTTTATTATAATGAGAATCATAAGATATCTTATCTGTATGCTTTGTATACCTTCTGATTGTTTTTTTTAACTTATGGAATCCAGGTGGATTTTGATTACTTGTGTTTTCTTACATTCTACTTGATAGAGGGTCGACTAGAGGTGTTCCAAGGGGAGAAATGGCTATCATCCATTCCTATGTGGACGACGTTTGGAGAACTAGCCATTTTATACAACTGTACAAGAACTGCTTCTGTGAAAGGTAACAGGAGATGAAATACAGTATTTTTAAAATTGTTACACAACGTTAAAGATAACCTAAGACACTCTTGCATCCTGAGTCTTTTTGTCTCCCACTGTGCCCCATATGCTCTCATTAATAGAAAGGCTATGCTTATAAAAGGATTTATATTGAAGCCCTTGTCTAAATGATTCAAGCTTAAAAAGACCTTTCTGTCAGATACCAGTATATAAAATATGGCTTTAAACAGAATTGATTCCAGTATTTTCTATCGTTGCCACTTCAATTTTTTATTATGTAGACATTTGCCTTTGGCTCATCCAGCATGTTTGCTTTCTATTCTCCATGAGGTTCTGACCGTATTACAAACCAGAAAATTTAATTAAACCAGTAAAAGTGTATAAATATCAAAAAGGATATGAATTAATTAGTGAGAGTTTTCATGAGTGACTTTTGGGATTAGTTCAGTTGCTTCTCCTTAGGGTTCTTGTTTTTATCGACTTTATTCCTGGTAATATCGGGTTTTCTTCTGAATTACTTAGATGTGGTGTTTCTCAGAGTTTGGGACGAGGTTATGTGTGTCAGCATTGTTGCAGTATTTGATAAAAATGCAGATTCTGAGGCTCCACTCCAAATAATCTCTGACAATGGGGCCCAGGGATCTCTATTTTTAACAAGAATGTCAAAATAATTCTAATTCACTCTAAAGTTTAGTAAACCAGAGATTTTGATTTTGATCTCTTCTGTAGGCTCTCATCACTCCTTTAAAAAATATCTTACTACCATAATTTCATACAGATTTTTTAGGGCTGCTACTTCTGCTCTTCTTCCTTTTTAGATTTTATTCTTGCTTTTAATGTCTTTCCTATGAAAAGGTTGTCCCAAAAACTGTCTTGCATAATCTCTTTGAAAATGATTTTATATATTTTATGTAAAAGTAACCATAGAGATTCTTAAAATATATTGGCTCTCGTTAGCAACAGTGTCTAAACAATATAAAAAGACACAAAAACAGACTCACACGCAGAGATCTTTAACTTTCAATTATCTGCTTGTGAATTCTTCACTTTCTGGATTAGCTACAGGCTGGCTGGCTTTCTTTTGTATCACAGCACAAATCTAAAATACCTCCTGATGATGTAGTGTGTAATTAGGGATTGCAAACTAATTTTAAATCACCCTAAGCAAAACATAATTAGAATGGAAATATTTTGCTGCTCACTTTCAAATCATCATTTATTTCAAAGTCAAAAAGGATTTTATAAAATTACCTGCTCTTTACATCACTACTTCCTTCCATTTGCATGCTTAAATAATGCATTGTTCAAGAAATATCATTTTATGAGAGTACCTGAAAAATTTATTGATTAACATGTTGGAATGTTTTCTTAATCTGAGAGCTAAACAATATTTTATTATTTTCTTGATTTTTCTAAAGCTATTACCAATGTTAAAACATGGGCACTAGATCGAGAGGTATTCCAGAATATAATGAGAAGGACAGCTCAAACTAGAGATGAACAGTACAGAAACTTCCTCAGAAGGTAAGAATAACACGCTGGTGGCAGAAAGAGCACAAGGTGGTGTAGCCATATTGTGGATATGTTAGTTTTATCAGAGTAATTATTTTACTACAGTCTTTCTTATTTAAACATTTTCCATATGATTAAGCCAAAGGAACAAAAGTATTCTCTTGCAGTAAATGCCACTATATATATGAAGAATTATGTTTCATTCCCATTAGTCTTGTTCACTGATTTATTTCTCTTGCTAATTTTGCCCTTGTGTTGATGGAGTCATTGCACATAGTATAGAATAATGTGCATAAAATCCTAAAATATTCACTTGGGTTGCTCAGTTGACTTTGAAAGATGTCCTGTAATTTGGAAGTAGATAACAAAAGATAATAATGCTTTGCTTAAAATAATATTAAAATAAATTATTTTACTGTCCTCACTTGCTTTACCTGAGACATTTTTTCTCATTGGCATAGCCACGCCATCTTCCAAATTACTATTATTTGCAGCAAATTAACTTGCCAAAAATGTTATTATGCTTGCTATCACGACATGGATCCTTGGAACATACACATTTTGTCAACTGTTCTGAACCCCCAACAACTTGGATGCATCAAATTACAGAGAAACAAGTACCTTTGTAACTGAAAAGGTCAGCTACACACTAAAAACATTTTTTTGGAAAGTATAAGTTCCTTATTTAAACTATTTCTGTGTCTTTTGTGGGAGATTTGACAGTCTGTGAAACTGCAATACATACTGTAATGAAATGTAACCTTTGATAAGTGGTAATAACAATAAAATATCCTGTGGTTTCCAAAAATAAATTCTAAGTTCTTTTTAAGTATAGTGACTTTATCTTGCATAAGTAGCCTGCAAAGTCAATGATTTTAGGGCTGTGCCGTGCCTAGCATATAGTGAGGACTCAGTGAATATTGAATGAAGGCATTGTTTATCAGTAGAACATTGCAGGCATTGAGGTTTTTCATATGGACGCTTGCTGATTTACTTTCCCGGAAACAATAATGACTCCTGGAAGAGAGCTGCAGTAATGACAGTGTGACAATCAGTGCCTTAGCCATCATGTTGTGGGGTCTACTTGAGTCTAGGTAATCTCAAAATCCAGCAACTGAGCAATGCAGGTCAGTATTTAAAGCTAATAAACTGCACTTATGCAAGGGCCAAAAAAGGATACATAAATAAACCGGTGCCCATGGGTTGCATCATGTCTGAGATAAAACCTGAGCCACTAGGTTTCCCCTTGGAGTGTAGTGTGTTCTGCCTTAGTGGAGGGAGCTCAGAGAATTTACTAGTACAGGTTCCTTCCCTCCTTTTCTTCTTTCTGGTATCTCATTCATGCATTCGTTCAATGAATACTTATTGCCAGGCGTAAACATTGTGGATTCAGTGGTGAACAAGATAAACCTGACCTCTGCCTTCCTAGAGGGGAGACAGACAAAAGATATTTTCTCATATCAATTTCCTCACCAATCCCCAAAGGTGATAGGCTTACAGGAGAGAATTTTCACTAACGCTAGAGTGCCCAGTTTGGACCCGAAGTAGAACTTTCATGACGGGCATGTGTTAGTCAATTAAACCAAAGGAACAAAAAGTATTCCCTTTTCTTCTATATGCCACTATATAGAAAAAAATTCTGGTTAACCCTTTTACCTTTTCACCATAAGGTGACATATTAGTGAAATACATTTCTCTTTGTTTCATAATATACAGTAAGCTCTTTTCCATTTACATCTTTTTTTTTTTTAAAGAAGATGTTGCAGGTAGGATTTTATTAATTTATTTATTTTTGCTGTGTTGCGTCTTCGTTTCTGTGCAAGGGCTTTCTCTAGTTGTGGCAAGCGGGGGCCACTCTTCATCGCGGTGTGTGGGCCTCTCACTGTTGTGGCCTCTCTTGTTGCGGAGCACAGGCTCCGGACACGCAGGCTCAGCGGCCATGGCTCACGGGCCCAGTTGCTCCGCGCCATGTGGGATCCTCCCAGACCAGGGCTCGAACCCGTGTCCCCTGCATTAGCAGGCAGATTCTCAACCACTGCACCACCAGGGAAGCCCTATCTTTTTATTATGAAGTATCTGACACGTATCAAATGATACATAGTACACATGTAAGTTATAATAACATAATAACAAAGTGAGCCCCATCAAGCTACAGCCCAGACTAAGTAGAAAGTTAGCAAGTTGTTGACATTTTCATTTGCTCCCCTATGTCATTTTCTAGCCTTCCTTGGGGGTACCTCCTCTCCTTGGAGTAGTCTGTATTCTGAAGTTTGGTAATTGTAACCTTGCTATTCTTTATTATTTTGCCTGTAGCTTGGTTTAGCCTATTTTTGAACTTTACAAAATTGGTGTTATTTTTGCAAGTCAGTTTTTTCACTCAATACATTTTTTAAGGTTCGTCTACTTGGTTAGTGCAGTCATTTCTCCTGTTGTAGAGTTCTGTTATCTGACTCGACCACAGTTCATTTATCTGCTCTCCCATTGGGCATGTTCCAGTGTTCTGCAATTACAAATGATTCAGATGCAGACATTCTTAGACCCAGCTCCTGGCTACGTGCCTCCTGGTCCTTGTGTTCAAGAATGAGTCTAGATCTCTCTTTTCAAAACTCAGATCCAATCATGCATTTATGGAGGAGCATCATTTTTTCCTTAGGGGTGTCAAATTTTAGATGTTAAGAAAGAAGTATCTATCTTCTAGAAATTATATAAACAGTCCTGAGTAAAAATGGGTAAAGTAGAAATTTCTCTAAAAGAACAATTTAATCATACTGATGGGTTAATCATACTGAGTGGAATTTTTTGATTTTTTTTCAAACAATTTCAGTGTTCCATCATTCTCTGTATATTATTATTATCTGTAAAAATGTTCCTATTACATGCCTCTGGCTACCATTAATTTTAAAAGACGGTACAATATGACTAATAATCAAGATCATTTCCATGCTAATTCCTACATTCCCTCCTGGATTCAGTCTTTACTTAATTACAAGGATTTAGATGAAAATCTGATTCTCCTCTGGAAGCAGAGGTCCTCATCCATGCTAATAAAAGAGATATTGAGATGTGGAACACATTTCTGGATGTGATTCACTTCGAAAGCCAACAACAAATGTAATTTTTTTTCTCCAAAGAAACAAAATTTGATTTTTTTCCTTTCATGGGGTCTTACTATTTTTATTTATTTACCTGTGATAAATGTCTGCTGTTATATGTGATCATATAATTTCAATGTATCTGAAATTCAGTTATTTATGTGTGATATATTTGGTGGCTTACTTTGGAAAAATTAAAGTGCATTATATTTTTTAAATGCATGCATGAATCTATGTAGAGGTGTATATTTATAGTTTAATTTATGATGATAATTAAATAAAGGTTTCTTTTTAATTATGCAGCGTATCCTTGCTGAAGAATTTACCTGAAGATAAATTAACCAAGATCATTGACTGCTTGGAAGTGGTAAGAAATTTTAAAGTAAAAACTATATTTCATTAAAAGATTATATAATCTAATCATTATTAGCACTGTAAATGATTATAAAGGAAACGATGGTGATCACCAGTCCACAGAGACCAAGAGCCTTTTTCTATTGTGAAAACTCACACTGATTAAGGGGCTGGGGTGGGGTTCGGGGACTCTTTGAAATATATAAAAGAAAATTAGATTTGCATGTGTAAAGTGACATTTGATTTACATATTTTAATCTTTTTAGTATATTTTATAAAACTTATCTGCCTCATTCAAGAGGCATTTGATTTTCTGCAATTAACATCACAATCCCTTACAGAGTTTTCATAGTATGAAGGAGTCTGTGATGCATAATTAGGTAATGGAGTAGAGAAAGGGTATATTGGGACTTTCGTGAACAGGCTTCTGAATCACGCTATGAAACACTCCATACTTGAAAACTCTAAGCTATGAAAAGACATTAAAAAACAAAACAAAACAAAAAAACCCTGTACTTAAGAAGCACTTTACCTATTTTAACATCTAGGGGAAAATGGCGTATTGGAACATGTTCAAAAATTCATATTAAGCATCATGCAGATGGTTGGTTCTTGTCCAAGACTAGTCAAGTCTTTTTGTGAATAATGTTTTTATGACATGTACCTTGGATTCTAATAATTTGCATTATACAAAAACCTCTTCAGAGATTAATATTCAAAGTAAATAACCTCCGTCTAACTTTTTTTTGGTGTGTGTTGGTCAATTTCATTGAAACCAAATTGCTTTTTGGGAATTTAAAGGAGGTAAGGAATAGTAAAGGAATCAGATGTAGACTTTAAGATTTTATAAAGTTCTTCTCAGTGGGAGACAAAAAATACCCTGCAAGACTGATTGTTGACAGATTCATGCCTCTGTCAATCTCAACATACAATGTAAACTAATACCTGTTGAGAAGGGAGCACCAACCATTTTATCCTTAAGTGTAAGTGACACCAGTAATGTTTCCATTTACAATTCATGGAACCCATCCAGCAGTTTATCAAGGACAGGCCATGATGACACAGTGCCTGGCCTTGTGTCCCCAGAGCGTTCAGATATGAAGTCATTTTCAAGAGGACTGCTTGCCCTGCATCTCTTGGGATTTTCTCAGTGTAACATAACCCAATCACAGATGTTACAAATTAATAATTCATCCTAATTTCTGAGTAATTTTTTTAAAGCTGGAGAGGCCCTATATTTTTCTGTTAACCGAGGAAATCTGTTTTTAATATAACACTAATAGAGTAGATTCACCAGAGGGGAATTCCATGCTGACAGAAAATATTAAAATTTAGTATCATTAAAAATAAATAGTACATTAGACATATTTATAGTAGCCACAAGCAATAGCTACAGAATATATAGATGGGGGCTCCAACCTAGTATTAATTAACACACAATTCGAATTTGAAAGTCTCATCTTTTAAAACACGTAGGAGGTTTTATTATATATTAGCATTTGCAGACAGCAGTGTGGTTTATAAAGGGCTCTTTATTCATACCTGGCAAACAAATGTGTGTCTCTGTAATGTGTGAAAATTCACAAATTCGAAAGTGATTAACAAGGGAGTAATGGGATCTATTTAGCGCTAAGAAAAGCACATAATTTACCAGCATAGCTTGGACTAATGACCCATCAACTGGGTCCTGACCACAGCCAATCACTAATGCATTGGAGTTATGACAGAGCACCTGCTGAGTTCCAGGGCCAGCTGTCCCACAAACTGGCTCCATAATCTTTGAGAAAAACAGGCTGAATCTGGCATGCTATTTAGGAGTTGATTTGGGGTGGTTTTAAGTTTTTGTGAAGGGGGCGGGGAGGGAGTATCAGAATTTCCCATCACCATGCAGTTGGTCTGATGTGTTTGTTAAGACTTTTGTTTGTTGAAGTCCTAGACCACGTGGCCCGAATGTGCAGTGTGCCAACAGCATTTCTTGCTTTAACATACATCACCCAAAGTATTCAGTTATGGAGGCAGACATTGCCTTTAAACTTCTTCTCATGGGCTAATGGGAAAAAGAGGGTGGGAAAAATAGCAACATATTCACTGGTGTGCTTTAAGAGTTAACTAATGAACACCCTAAAGCACGACACAGATTCCAAATGCAGTGTGACTATTAATGATAATGAAAATGACACTGTGACTTCCGTACCTGGCAGTTGGGTCGTACGGAACACAAGAGTGGGAAGAGTTTCTGTTCCCACTCTCGGTGAGAGATCCGGGAAGCCTGGGATTTGACTGTGTGGTGGATTGAAAAGTTACGGAACTCTTTGTTACAGAGATTTGGTATTTGACCCAGTGACCCTCTACACTGCCACTCTGACATGGCATCTTTCATGAAACTGGAGCTCTAGTTGGAGTGGGACTGGGGTGGGGAATGTGAAATGTCCTTGTCCTTAATCAGATCACCAGTGATGCTGCTTAAAAGACAGATTCCCAGGTACTACCTCACACTTACTGAATCAGAAACTCTGGGGTAGGGACCCAGAAATCCACATTTTAACATTTTAACAACACGATTCTTAAAGTTTAAAGTTATGAATTGAATATATATATTTAGGGTTTGCCATAGTCTGCCTCTTTAGTCACAAGTTTTCCATTTTTCATCATTTTTTGAAAGTCTGGTCTTCCTTTCTTGTAGTTCCTGCTAACACTTGCATAAGCCAGAGGGTTTTTCTCATTTTAATGGTTACATCTAGAACCATAAGAAAGTTGAGATAATTGTGGATTTTGCCAGTTTATGGACCCGTTAATTAAAGGGGGGGGCAGCTAGGTGACCTAGAAAGTTAGTTAGTCCAAAGTCTGGAGATTAAGGTTTATGGTCAAGCCTCTATCCCTCGCAGCTGTCAGTTAATTGTGGTGGGCATCAGGGTCATCTCATCTATAAAATAAGGGGGTGCTGGGTCACATCTCTACGGGCTGTCTCAGTGTTTCAGTTACAAAATTCTATACAGTTGGCTCACCCAAATGGAGGAATTTCTGTTGATTTTCATTTTGTAGGCTCTGGTTCCTTAGAAATAAGCAATCAGATGCTAAATTATGCCGGAATGGTTGATAGGGTCCACCTAATCCAGGTGTGTTTGCTTTAAAATTTCTAAGGTGTTTTAACTACTGTACTTGGACAAACAAAACTAGCTGGTAGCAAACCCCAATAAATGTATACAGTTTTTTAAACAGTCAACTTAGGGACATGGTCACATGATGCAGGGTTTGTGTGTGTGTGTGTGTGTGTGTGTGTGTGTGATCATACATATGACTGTGTATCATCAATTCTTCTTTGTGATGAAGATTTCTAGCCACACACTAAGGAAACTAAGGAAATCATAGGCTTGCTTCTTTGTCTTTGTCCTCCATCACCTTAGATTTTAATTCTGGTTTCATATATTCTATTTACAGGCACTCAGGCTCTATCTATCATTTTGCTAGCTATCACAGAATGAGCATTTTCTTTACATGAAAAACGCTTTCTGTCTTTAGCAGTTTCTGATGTATGGTTTTCTTCTTCTTCTTTTTTTTTTCCAGTGTATGGTTTACTTTAAACCTCTATCTCTCAGTCTGCCCTGGAATTGATTTCCTAAGTTTCCTTTTGGCCATGTACTAAGTACCTACTCTCAGTGTTTCTAAATATCTTCTTTTAAATCATCTTTTTCAGACTGTGGGACACAACTCATTAGTAGGTCATGCAGTCAATCTAGAGGAACACTTTAAAAAAATATCAGAGTAGTAAGCATAAGTATTGTTCAGATATGTTTCAGTTTTATAGAAATGTGTGTGTGCACGCTCACATGTGTGTATGTGGGTGTATATGTAAAATATGTTTCTTACTGTAGGTCAGGGTAAAAACTGCTTGAAAACCATCGCTTCACAGGGTAGGGTCTATGGCTTCTTGGTCCTCTAAGGGACCTCTTTGCAATGTAACCACCGGCCAATAAACCACACTATTTGCAGTTCTCTTTTTGGTCTTGGTGACCACCCTGGCTAGACTGGCTGCACTCCCCAGTTGACAAACACTGGCTAGTCTGGCATCGTAGCCAGTACTTACCACTATATATTTTTGTTCTGATCTACGTCCACAGTCTTTTCTGATCTATGAAGTTACTGTCAACACACTGGGAGGTATTATTTATCTTCCTTCCATGGTTTTGGGTGACAAAGACTCATCCCTGGGAAAAATACCACTAGGAAGCTTGCCCCTTAAGAAACAACAAAGCTCTTTCTCAGTGTTCCCTTTCCAGCTTCTGCCTTTTGGCTTCTCCGACTGACAGAAATTAAAGCTGCACATCTGCACAGACCAGAGGCTGTCTAATAACTGAAGAACAGCCTATAAGCAGTTCAGAAATTCTCCAGATTCCTTCTGCTCCATCTGGGTAATGGGGACTGAGACTGAGATAGGAACAGGAGAGCCTGAGACCGCCTGAAACAGGAACGTCCACCGTGACACTAGCAGTTCTAATAAAGAGAATTGAACATTAACTATATCATGAAGACCCCTGCACTGCAGTGTCATGGTCACTCACTTAACCTTTGCGAGTCACAGTCTTCTCAATGGTAAAATCACACTTGAATGGAGTGAAGGTTTGTGATAGAGCTATAATGAGAAAAAATAGATAGTTGGAGTAAGCAGCTTGTGATGTAAAAACTCAAAATATTATTTTCCAGGTAGAACAGAAGCATGTTTCCTGCTCACATAACAGTTCAGGGAGGATGGTCCTAGGTGGCTATGCAGAATCCTTCAGGAACCCAAGCTGATGGCTACTCTGCCATCTTCCACATGGTCCCTCTCCCAAGATTTCTCTGGGACATGCCATTACAATTGGGGCACAAGTATGAAGGCACGTGTCTGGAATGGTTCATTGGCCTGGCATGGAAGTGGCATATGTTGCTTCTGCTCAGACCCTTTTAGCTGGAAGTTAACCACATGGCCACAGCTAACAGCAGGGAGGCTGGGGAATGCAGTTTACCTGTGGAAGACATTGATGACCAGCTCACAGACTCTTTCACAGGAATTAACAGTCACCAGGTGACTATCTCACCTAGTCCTCACACATCCTTAGGTGTGGTAGGTCATACCATCTTAATTTTATAGAATAGGAAACTGAGGTCCAGAAGATTTAAGTAACATCTAAGCAAACCGTTCTCAGCCTCCCCCTTAACATGGCAATCATTAATTGAGTATTTACTACATTTCAGATGCTTTTAATGCATCAAAAATTAATTGTCTTTAACTGACTTATGGTGGTAGGCAAAAATGGACCCCCTCCAAAGTATCCACATCCTAAACCTTGGAATGCATAAATGCGTTATGTGACATGGCAAAAGGAACTTTGCAGATGTAATTAAGGTTTGGGACCTTAAAATAAGGGAGATTATCTTGGACTATCTAGGTGGGTCAAGTATTATTACACGGGCCCTTAAAAGCAGAGAATTTTCTCTGGCTGGAATCAGAGAGATGCAGCAGAAGTGGAAGTCAGAGAGATTCCAAGTGTATGAAGAATTCCATGTGCCCTTACTGGTTCTGAAATATCGGGGGCTCTGTGCAAGGACAGGAGAGAAGTCACTGGGAGCTAAGGGTGCAGCCCCCAGCTCACAGCCATCAGGGAAATGGGACCTTATCCTACAACCGCAAGGAACTGAATTCTGCCAACAACCTGATTACACTTGAAAGCAATTTTTTCCCCAGAGCCTCCAGAAAGGAGCACAGCCCTACTGACACCTTGACTTCAGCCTTGAGAGATCCTGAACAGAGAAATTCAGGTGAACCACACCATTCCTGGACTCTCTGACCCACAGAAACTCAGATAATAAATGGGGGTAGTTTCAAGCCACTAAGTGTGTGTGGTTATTTGTTACAGCAGCAATAGAAAACTAATGTGCTTATCTTCTCTCAATCTTTTAGTATAAATGTTCTTATTTGAATTTTCTGGATTGATGAAAGTGAAATTCAAAGCAGAACTGAGATTTGAATCTAGATTTCTATGGCTTCAAAAGTGCTTTTTCCCCTGAGATATTCTGTTTCCTTCCATGAGATGTTGAATGCCTTATAAAATGTATATATTGCTATGTAAATAAAAGGTAAGTTTATTAGTATTAGGAGTAATGTTTATTCCATAAATGTAAATATGTTTTAAGAGTAAATGACCCAAAATGATACTGAACTATAGCAGACACAAAAGTAGTTTTGTTTGGATTTTATTTTCAAGTCTAAAATAAAAATAAGAGAGAGCTATTGTGTTGTTCTTCATGCCTTTTACGAAAATTAAACAAGCCCATTTTTGTTTGTGTAAATAATTAAGAGATCCATTTTAGTTCTATGACTTTGTGGCAATATCAAATTAAAGCAAAATAGGAATGGAAAGTTTAATCCATCTTTTATTTTCTAGGAGACTGAATTGCTTTTTTGGTCTGGCAGGTGGATGAATTACTTTTCGCTGACAAGAATTCTCTGATTACACTCACCTATATGAGGGAAACAAAGAAATAAGTGACAGTTTAGGATTTCATGAGGTTAAACTTTGTTGAAAAACAGAATTTACATGTAAAAATTCTAATGTCAACCTTTCATGATGATAAATCTTTGGAAAGAATCCATATGAAAGAGCTCCTTACTGTGTATGTAGAATTTTCGCAACGATTGCTCTGAAAGAAATTAGGAATTGAGGCTGATATTCCTCATATCCATTGAGGATAATATTTTCAATTTATTAGATAATATTTGTCCTTTTTCTAAACTCTAGCACCAGTTTCAGACTGTTGCAGATCACTAAACAGTTTATATTTAGATTATTTGGGTGAAGCCCACCTGTGGATCGGTGATAATTGCCTTGCTCTTGTTTCTTTGTGTCTTCAGTGTCCATGCTTGAAATTCACTATTCCAGGTGAACTTTTTTTTCCATGAAAGATAAACATAAATGCAGATAAACAAACAAAAGTCTCCTTACTTTTTCATGGTTTAAGACTACAGTATTTAAGAAGATTACAATTACAATAAGCAAAAAATAACAGAAACAGGTGTGGAATGCTCATTTCTAAAACACCAGGAGTTCTATTTCATTTGTGTCATCTGAACGTCTCCGCTGCATCTAACTTTTTCTTTTTCTCTCATCCCCATAGGAATACTATGACAAAGGAGATTACATTATTAGAGAGGGCGAGGAAGGAAGTACCTTTTTCATTTTAGCAAAAGGAAAGGTAACTATTAGTTAAAGCTCACTTAAAGTAAATCAAAGAATCATATCAAATCTGTTGGCCATAAACGCAGCAGTGTTCTGCATTGCAGCCTAAGTCCTCTGTCTGCAGTGAGCAGTTAAAGAACCTTCTGCTCAGAAGAGTCCTGGGCAAGTGGCGGGGGCAATCTGAGCACTGGCTTTGGGCCCACAGGAGACTTGTCTTGGGTTCCAGCTGATGTATTAATTTCTTAGTGACCTTAGTCAGGTCACTTGGATTTCTTTGGATGTCGTTTCATTGTGTATAAAATGACTGGATTATTTCTAATAATCCAATGAGTGTGTGATTCTCAGCCCAGGGGTCTAAGATCAAGGGCTGGAACATTTCCCCATCCTACTGATAGGACAAACAGCAGGTGGAATAGAATGAACTAGACAATTGAGGACAGTATGATCAGGCATCAAGCTGTAGAATATGGCTCAGCACTTCAGTTCGTACACAGTTGCTCAAGTTGATTTAGATGCTGATGAAAATTTTACGCTAATATAGACAACAAATCTTTTTTCTTAACTAGATGTTGAGTGGATAACATGTTGCTGGTTATTCCCAGCTTGACTCTTTACAATGTTCCTCAGAGACAGAAAGCATTTGTGGAATATTAATGGCAAGGATAAAATCTTGAGCACCTGTGTCTATAAACTGTCAGATTTTCACAAATGCTCTTTCTTCCATGGAAGAGTTTATCATCAGAGAATCAGACACTGCCCTTTATAAACTGGTTTGTGGTTGAACTTTGAACTGGGCCCCCAGTGACGGAAAAAACTTTTTTGACATAATAGTTTCAGAAACTCTTCAACACTCAGAACCACTTTTTCTCATTTCTCCTCAACCTGGACCTCATATTTTGAAAGAATTCTGGTTAATAAACAAATTGCATTTATCATTTAAAAAATTTTAAATTTATTGTGATTTCCATAAGTGCTAACCAGAATTTCTAATCAGAATGATGCAGTCCTTCTTACCATGTTGAACTGGAATAATGCTAGCCACAAAAAGGAATATTGAAGTTTTTGTTTGGCTCTGCTATGGGGGTTCTTGAACCTTCCTGGGCTGTGGATCACATTGGGACTGTCATGAAAGTTGTGGATCCTCCTCCATATCCACATTTTATATTCAGTTTTAGAGGGTACACAGGAATCAATAAGTCAGTCATGGACATGAGATTTAGAAGTCTTGATACTCAGTCTTATTCTTTTTTTTTTTTTTGCGGTACGCGGGCCTCTCACTGTTGTGGCCTCTCCTGCTGCGGAGCACAGGCTCCAGACGTGCAGGCTCAGCGGCCATGGCTCATGGGCCCAGCCGCTCCACGGCATGTGGGATCCTCCCGGACTGGGGCACGAACCCGTGTCCCCTGCATCGGTAGGCGGACTCTCAACCACTGCGCCACCAGGGAAGCCCTCAGTCTTATTCTTGATTGATTTGTCAACTCCATTTAGCTTTTTGAAAAAATGAAATTCCCACAGGACCATTATTATTTGCTTTGAGCATCCTTAGGAAGGAATAACTGGATTCATGTAAAAAATTATAACTTTGAGTGGTGAGGTTTGGATGGAGAAGCTTCCTCTTATAAAAGGTGGATTGTGTTCAATCACAGGATTTTCTAGTCCATCCAAATGAGGTGACTATAGTTAGATTGTCATAACTACTGCAAAATTAAAGCAAAGGCTTTAATTTTTCCTTATTGAGGCAAGTTTATACAGAACGGGAGGGTCTGGTTGAATGGGTATGTGTTCAGATTTTCCTTATTTTCTTCTCTCTCTCTCTCTTCTTAAATTATTTGACATCATTTAGGTAAAAGTCACCCAGAGTACTGAGGGCCATGATCAACCACAACTGATAAAAACTCTGCAGAAAGGAGAATATTTTGGAGAAAAAGCTCTTATCAGGTGAATCCATGAATTTATATTCCATACTTAGATAATTCTTTGGTTGTTTTGCATGTGCACCTCCCCATTGAGAGTTGTCAAACTGAGCTACCAAATTAATGGCAGCCATTATCCAGGAAATAAACAAAAATTTTAAACTGAATTCTAAAAAATTCATTGTTAAGCAGGAAATAAGTATACTAATTTTGCACGGGAAATAATTTTAGAAAGTCTTAAGTCTGCTAGTGAAAATAAAATTGGTGTTCTCTTAGAATTTTTAGTTTAAAAGAGAAAGAAATTAAAGACATGAAATTTTAAATTTTCCCATAAGAATGAGTTTTTATATTTTCAAGGTTTGAAATATTGTCCTGTTTCACCCTTTAAGAAATGATCAAATAATGACTTTACATATTTTTTGTGTTTTTAAATCATTATGTCAAAGGTAATATTTTCTTAAGAATTTTTATTGGCTCATTTTGCAAGCTTTAGAAACAACTCAAAATGGTGTATTTGACATTTCTACCTGAACCTTAGGCCTTTTGAGATATGAGTTTAGTTACTGTTGATCTAAGTTATGGAAGAAACATTTGTAAAGATTAATCAAATTGCTCAGGAGACACTATGTGCTTCCTGGAACTCAGAAAACAACTTCAAGTCTGAAAAAAATTTTACTTATATATAAGTAACTTTATAAAAATTCAAGTTAGAATTTTGAGCAACACACTCTTTTTTGGAGTTACATATGTTTTTAAATGAATACTTGAAATTAATTAAGAAAGAACTTAAAATTTATGTTATTACTAAATGCTTTTTATTTCATATTTATGCTTATAAAAATGAGTAGTGTGTCTGCTCATTTTTCTTCCCTTTTAATTTTTGTCTGTGAAGCCCTAGTTCTGCTGATTTACATGTCAGGATTACATTCAGTACAGAACAAAGAAAAAGTGTTCATATATTACCTGAAGACAAATTTGATTCTTTAAAAATCATAAAGCTCTTATTTTTTAAAGAAAATTAAACTACTTAATCCTAGTAAGTTAAGTTATGGTTATTTTGTAAACAATTTAAAAATTGAATTTAAAGACAAGTTGAATTTTTATTTCCCATTTTCTAGCTGGTAATCAACTTATTTCAATAACAGGGAAATTGTCCTCTTTTGTTTGCTTATTTGTGACAGAATATGAATTTGTTGACGTAAAGCAATCATGTAATACCATTATTCAAGACTTCAATGTATTTGTTCTTAACATTAACATTATTTTTCTCATACCTTCAAGCAAAACTATTAAAGTTTGAAAGTGCAGAGAAATTATTTATAAATACACTATAGACTCAAAATAGCTCTGGAAAGGAAATATGCTGTCTGGTTATGCTGGATCTGAAATAATTTGTGCTCTATGTTGCAACCAGCCAATTACAGTGTTTTCCCATGAGAAACATGGGGATTTATATTTAATAAAGACACAACTCCCCAAAGCATTTACAATGTAAAGCTAAAATCAATGAGGAGGAGAGTTGGATACAAATATTTTTCCATTTTTGTGCATTTTTATGCTATCACTTTTTAGGGCCACTGACTGTGGCTCAATGTTCCTTATATTCTGTGTATTTTCCATGTATTTCCATTAAATAGTCCCAGGAGTTCTTTCAGCATTTTATGTGCAAAAATAAATCTGTGGCACTTACACAGTTATTATGAAAGAAACAGATGTGTATTTGTAAACATCTAATACTTGTACAGTGTTTGCAGAGAATATTCCTAGTCAAAATCATGACACTGACAAGTGAAAGGGATGCCATACCTCTTTTTTTTTTAACTAACAAAGCAAATAGTTTACCCATATCCAAGATCATATCATATAGATATCTACACACATGCAAGTTGAGTGTAAACTACCCAGCTCCCAACTCAAAAGCATATCAAGCTGAAATGTTTCACCTGTGTCTTCTAGCAAGGATCCTGTAAACTTGGGAGGGACTGTGGGTTATGTCAGAAGGTTTCTGGATGCCAGCTATGTGGATGGGGGACCTCTCTGGAATGAGAGATGGGCTGCCAGGGTTTTCCCTGTCCCATCGCTGAAGGAAGATGAAAGAACTATACTTTTTGTGATGCTGGTTTTTGTTGTTGTTGTTGTTGTTGTTGTTTTCTTGCGGTACGCGGGCCTCTCACTGTTGTGGCCTCTCCCATTGTGGAGCACAGGCTCCGGACGCGCAGGCTCAGTGGCCATGGCTCACGGGCCCAGCCGCTCCGCAGCACGTGGGATCTTCCTGGACCGGGGCACGAACCCATGTCCCCTGCATCGGCAGGCGGCCTCTCAACCACTGCGCCACCAGGGAAGCCTGTGATGCTGTTTTTGATGAAGTTGCTTAGAGCAGTCTTAATATGATTGCTGCTCCAAGTTACCTTAAATAAATCTCAGAGCACTGAGTACCATATGGATGTACCTTCTTTTCAAGGTCTTTAGTTTGTAACTAATAGAGGGAGACAACTAACATAAACAAAGGTCTCTAAAGAAATACTTTACCTGGTGCTTGACCCATTGGTATTCATTAGGTAATTAAATTTACCATCATTAGATCATATGCTATAATTCATTGTATCTAAGGGGATTATTGTGAGATGCACTATTATATTATGTACCCCTAAGAAAGACGGTGCTATTAATTACACTGTGACTCATCGTCAATTGTAAGGCATGCTCTGATTTCAGAGATTTTAATGGAAAATGTACATCTTAGACTATGAAATGAAAGGTTTTAGTATTTCTTTAGTTCACTGGGTGATATGACACTAACAACACTTTCTTTAGGTTTTATTCCTGACTGGTTTGTTAGAAGTTAATTACTTCAATGTTTTTCTTATAAATTTCTTTGATCAGTTCATTCCAATTTTGGCTGCTTATTAATTAGCAGTTCCTGTTTGGTCAAAGTAGGGCTATCTTATTTGGGCTAACACAGAGCGCAGAATGAAATTCCATGCACAGTTTTACTCACTGATTCCTTTACATTCTCAGTGCATTTAGCTTCTTCTCCTCTGTATTCCTTGTGTGCATGCCCTTTATTAGGACACATTTCAAATCCTTTTTTGGGGAAGGGGTAGAGAATAAATTATGATTTTAAAAAAGAGCATAATCTTTGGAAGGTTTAAGTGACAGTGTTTCATACCAGTAGCAGATTTCCCTAATAAAAATGGATGTTTAATTTCTCACTAGAAAATTGACTTTCCTGTTTTTATCTGCAGTGAAGATGTCAGATCAGCTAATATTATTGCTGAAGAAAATGATGTTTCATGCCTGGTTATAGATCGTGAGTGAGTATACTGATGTTGTCGGAGAATGCAGGCTACTGCCACCTTTGAAGACTTGGCCTTCTGTTACTACAAGGGCCCATCTGTCTTCCCTTTCATCATCACTTGGAAACGCTGGCCAATCCTCAGCTGCGAGTACATTCTATTAAAATTCATGGGAAGGAACTGGGCCTTCTGATCTGAATCTGTCTGCGGCAGTGGCAGATGCTGGCAGGCTAAATATTTTGTGTGCAGAGTTTGTACATAAATATCAGCAATAGACTGGTTTAAATTCTGCATCTTACAGAGAAATAAGCTTATTACTCTCATGGATTTTTCCCCATACAATGTAGTGAACAATTTCATAATTTATTGCTAAAATGCTCTAAGCCATCAAAAACCTCTCTCAAAATATAAAACGTTCATTAGCTAGATGTATTTCCAGAGAAGTTTTAATTTAATGTTTTTAGTAATTTGCAAAAGATGTGTGTCAATATTAATCTCTAAATGTCTGAGGTTATTTTTCAGAATATTTCATTTTGTGTCCTTAACTCACTTCAAATCAAATTTGAATCTGACTCCTTGGATCTCTCATTAATCAGTTGAATATTTATTGACTATCTAGATATAAAAAAGGAAATTCAAATATACCAAAACTAGGCCACTGTCTGACAAAACCCATGTATAGTCAAAAGAAATAGGGCATACTCATATGAAATATTAACAAAAAATAATAAAATGACAATAGGTATCACAAGAGTATGTAGATGATTGCTAATTGAACACAACATTTATTGAACATAGAATCATAGAGATTTAGAGCAGGAAAGAACTTTGGAATATTTTACAAAATCTTTTTATTATGGAAAATTTAATACATATTAAAAAATAGGATGATATTATGGACCCCATCATGCAAGCTCAAGAATTATCAATTAAAACCTTATCTATACCACTTTGCCATCCTCCCCCTGCCTTCTACACACTATTTTCAAGCAAATTCCAAACATAAAATTATTTCATTTATGAATTTTAGTAGTATCTCTAAAAGCTAAGTATTATTTCTAATACATGACCACAATAACATAACATGCCTAAAATGTTACCAATTCTTTCTTTCTTTATTATTTTTTAATTGAGGTATAATTGACACATAATATTATATTAGTGTCAGGTGTACAACATAATGATCCAATATATGTATACATTGCAAAATGATCACTACAATAAGTCTAGTTAGCATCCATCACCACACATAGGACAATAATTCTTAGTATCACTTTGAGTTACTTTAATCTTTCCCTTACAGATAAAAAAAGTAAGTCCAGGTCAGTTAAAGAATTGCCCCAACAGTGTCATCTGTGAAGGAACAGGGGCTCCTGCCCAGGTCTTCTCATGCCTTTCAGCAGTCTTTCCACCATGCCATATGGTTCCCATAGCATGTGTTCAGAAGGGAAGCAATCACAATACTGTGAAGTGGGGAAAGTTTTACTTTATTTTTTAAGTGTGGAAATGGGGCTTAAAATTCACAGGAGTTTTCTAGGCAAAGAGGAAATGTGGAAGTCTCTCCAGGTGAGGTAAACCTTAAAAACAAAGGCATAGGGCTAGGAAGTGCAAAGCATGTTCAGATGAAAGTAATCTTTGGTGTCATCTCTCAAATGGAAAATATATTAATATGGTATTGCCCTGACAATGCATTGTTTTGTATATGAGTTCCTTAAAAATATATGCATGCACTAAATAGCATTGGCGGTGTGGTAAGATCTTATAAATTGCTCCAAAATGCAAGGACTAAAAACAGGATAGAAAGGAAGAACTCCTCCCCCTTTTCTTTATTATAATCACATAACCAAATATTTATACAATATCTCATGGATTCATAATCCATGTATAGGATGCAATGGTTTTTATAGAGTTTATAAATTATTTGGAAGTTTATAATTTTAAAATGCTTAATTTACATGTGCATAGTTGAGATTCTTATAACATAGAGAGTACTGTCCTGTTAGACACAATGAGACATTAAAAGTTACATGAATTTATTCTGTGCATAAGAGAAACTGAATATCAGGTATGACTGGGTTGACCTACATCCTGGATTTCCTGGGACAGTTCTGGTTATTCCAACATGTTTATGATTGACACTCCCCTTCAGTCTGGAAAACATTCAGTTTGGATGTTAAATTATATGATCATCGTAGCTATCACTTATAAAGCTCGATTAAGATCCTGTAATAATTCTCCCATAGCACCCTTACATCATTGTTCACACTTTATTTGATTGCTTTATTTAACATCTGTCTTCTCACTCTTCTGTTTCTTCATGAGGACAGAAACATTTACTTTGTTCACTGCTGTCGCTGTGCCAGCATTAGACATAGTCCTTGGCATAACAGGAAGCGATCCAGATGTTGGCTGAATAAAGGGCACCATCCTTGCAATGAAATATAGTCGCTGAAAGCCTATGGCTCTTTATTTCTTCTTTCCTAATTCATAATTTTAAAAATGCATATTTGAATGTTACAGCTAGAATGTTGTAGCCATTTAAACTTTAGTTTGTGGAGAATTTCTATAGACCTGTGACACCAGTGTCACATTTAAAAAATAAAATTTGTTTACAACAATACTTCAATTAGTTTCATAGCAAGCAAGATAATGGTGATATGTAGAATAAATAAAATCAATGGGATAGGGAGGGTGAGAGGGAGATGCAAGAGCGAGGGGATATGGGGATATATGTATACCTATAGCTGATTCACTTTGTTATACAGCAGAAACTAACACAACATTGTAAAGCAATTATACTCCAATAAAGATGTTAAAAAATAAATAAATAAAAACAAAAAAAAAGAGACCAAAAAAAAATGCAAAGTACAAGAAGTATTTCCTTTTACTTGAAAATTTCAACCACTGGGAATTTGAAATTTCATGGCAATACTCTTTTGTTTCTCACTACTGTACAGTCAGCAAAGCCGGTCCACGGAGCAGGGCAGAAATGAGTGCAGAGTAGATCTGAAGGGGGAAATGGAAAATACCCAGCACAGTGCATAAGATGTACTTAATAATGTAAGTGTAGGTTGGTGGTCAGTTAAATGTGGGTAGAGGTCTTCAGGGCTAGGCAGGCAGTAAGTGGCAACAGTACACTAATGAGGTGAACTCTGGTTTATTAGTTTCAGTTTTAGGTGTTTTGAGGTAAATTTTCATTCCTTTCATTTCTTTATGTCCAGGAGCCTAAGATTTACTGAGGTGATTAAAGCATGGTTTCTAGAAGGATACTGTTTTGTAGTAGGGAAGAGAACTACCCTGAAAATCACGAATCCAGGTAGATTGTCAAGTGTGGGGTGCGGGAAGCACTGGAAGGATAATCCAGAAAATAGGTTTGTTTGGTGAGGAAGGGGATTATTTTTTTCTCATGGGCAGTGCCCTGTGTAAGAATTCCCAGAGACAAGGGACTGGGGACAGGCAGATTAGATGGGACACTTAACAAACCTATGCTCCGTGAGGGTGAGGGAGGTAAGGGGAAGATGCTGGCTGAGCCTCAGGGAACTACTAAGTTAAGGTAAACAATTTGGATTTAATTATGAAGGAATGTGAAATGAGTAGTATTATCTAGGGACAAAGAAGAGATAAAATGTATCCTTGACTTTAAAAATCAATAGCTTAATTAATTTGGTTAAGCAAAGTTAGAAAAATCTGGAACCCATGTAACCTGTTGATTCAGTAAACAGATCATGTAGCCTATTTCCTTTTCACTGTCTTCTTTAAAAAAACAAACAAACAAAAACAAACAAACAAAAAAACAATATTGATAAACCTGAACCACAAGGGGGAAAATTACAGAAATGGTGTCTCTTCTCATTGATAGCCTCTTTGCTTTCAGAAACTCAAAGGGTCAATTATATAGCTTCCAATAACTATTCTACATGTGACAGCAATTTTAATGTAACATAAATTATTGAAAATCAATTTGCAAAGCTGTGAATAACCATACAAATAGTCTTTTATGAGCTTAAGAAGAATGGCAAGTTGCAATGGTAACTCTCAGCGCTGAGCTTTTTATTTTCTCTTATTTTATTCATTTAGAACATTCAACCAAACAGTCGGGACTTTTGAAGAACTCCAAAAATACCTTGAAGGGTATGTGGCAAACCTGAACCGTGATGATGAAAAAAGACATGCGAAGTAAGTGGAGGAATATTTTCCTAAGCCGGATGTGACTTCTGGCAGTTGATAAAGAAGGGGACTGAAGGGTGTGATTTGCTGTGGCGTAACTTTTAGTGTGTTGCCATTAGAAAATTTGGGGGAGTTCTTTTAAATTGTTCTTCCCCAAAGAGGATACCATTTGCCTGGTATCCTCTACCAGGATAATAATAGTATGGCTATTATTTTAGTCAATAAATAGTTTCTTATTTTCAGTGATGGGTAGTAATGTTAGGCAGAAATTTCCTGATAGGGAACCTTGGGAAAGGGATTCTTTACATTGACTGGTGACTTAGTTCAAAAGGACATTAATTCAGAAAGGAAGGCTCTCTTGCCCATGGAAATCAAACAGGAATACCAAGGCATAGCATAGCCCATTCATTCTGATTCCAGGTAAAGAGCTAGGGCTAGAGTCTGGGTTATTTCAAAATATAAGGGAGCTATTGCCCATGGTCTTGTGTGTTGGGTTCTAAATGTAGTAATACTGATGAAAATGTTTTTTTTTGTTGTTGTTTAATAGAAGCAATACTTTGTAAAATTAAAATTATTTGAAAATCCTTTGCGAAAACATTTTGTAAAATGAATACTTAAGCATATATTCACCAGATAGTACCATTAAAATTGAAGAGCTGAAAGTTCTAGAAGACTGACCTTTGAGTTAAATTAGAGCATTCAGTCAGGACTGCATAAGTTTGTTTTTTTTTCTTGCAGGGAGTAACTTGCAGTTTTTATGCCAAAGGCCTTTGTAGTAAGAACAATTTATAAATATGTAACCCAGAACAGTAAACTCTAATTAAAAGAGAATTGAGTATTTCCAAGTAACAATGCTTAGACATAAAATATGAACTGTATTTTTCATGTTTCACAAAGCAGTTATTCTGGTTCAGCCAGAGAACTCTTCAAGATCTAACAAAAATAGCAAAATATGGCAAAGATTCTCAGTGTGGAATCCTCCTGTATGTGCAACAAAGGAAATGGCTCTCTTTTCTGGTTTTATTTCCTCTCACTGATTCTTTGTTTTTTAAACAGCTTTATTGAGATGTATTTCAAATACCACACAATTCACCTGTTTTTACCTCTCATTGATTCAGTTTGACTTTTGTCTATTTTTTATTGCGTGTGAGTATATCTGTTTTTATTTGTATAGTCTATTGTTTTTCTCCCCAGATGTAACTGAATCTGACCCTATAAAAGTTGAGATAAGCTCTGTGGTAACTATGGGCAGTAATTACTGGCAGAAATAAGACTGTTGTAAGGGTGGAATTTATGTGTGCCGTGACCCCTGCTTGCCCAAGGGAGTGTATGTAAAGTTTCTCTTATCTCCTACAGGAGATCCATGTCTAGCTGGAAGCTGTCCAAAGCACTCTCTTTGGAGATGATTCAGCTGAAGGAGAAAGTGGCCAGATTTTCCTCATCATCCCCATTCCAGAACCTTGAGATTATCGCAACACTGGGCGTTGGTGGGTTCGGAAGAGTTGAGCTTGTAAGGGGTTTACGTTTCAAGCATCTGAGAGAAGCCTTTTGACTTTTTTTTGTTTTGTATTCCAGTGTATTTCGGAGGAATATATGCATTGTTATTGCTGTCTAAACATTGCTTTGAACAGAAATTGAGAAAGTACACTTTTCACTCTTTATGTTGTGTAATAGCAAGTCTGTGCTAGTAACTTATAACAATATAGCTGCTATTTCAAGCCTCTTACACCACATCCTTTTGTGATTTTTTTTTTCTTGAGGGCAGTTATTGGAGAATGTACCAGTAACCATACCCAAAGGCTACAAAACATAAAATGTGTTTCCTAACAGCAAAATGTATGTATACATACGTTCAAGATGCATTAACTATATGCTAAAGCAAAGAAGAATGTGTCCAGTGAAAGTGTCATAGAAATGAAATCTTTAATATCATAGCTTCATTTCTTAAACAACTCCCCTGCCATGTCTGTATTTGGCTTTCATTATTCTATTTTTGGGTTGCCAAATTTTCTATCCAAAAAAAATAAAAGCTGATGCAAGGAGATGTTTGAAGAGCAGCCTTCGGTAGTTCTGGTCAGGACAGCTGGGGACTCATGGCCTGATTTCGGCTGCATCTTCCATATCACCACCGCTCTGAGCTTTATAATCAGCTTCCAAAGAGTAGCAGAGCGGTGCTGTCAGATCAAGTGCTCTGAGGAAATGGTAGAATGGAGATCTGTGACCTTACTGGGTAGAGATGGCTCTGAACCCTTGGCAATTACCAAGCCCTTCTTTGCCCAGCAGATTTGTAACAATTCACTGTACATTAACCTTGGGAACTATGCTGACACTTCCATCTGCTGGGTGGCCTGGGTGTGAGCAGATCTGAAATGCTTCCAGGAGACTCTGGGTAGTACACTTTACAGCCAGTCAATACTTGGGTAAGGGGGGAAGAAACAATTTCTTAATAGGCCAAAGAGTATGTGTAGTGTTCCTTCTGCCATATGGAGAGATAAGGGAGAGATCCATCTGCTGTATTTTTCATCAAAATCTTGGCAAAAGGATTGAATTAACAATGCTGAGGTTTCCTTTTTATATAGTTAGATAATAATAATTGAAACAATAATTCCACCATTGATTTAAAAGTCATAGGCAGCACTAATGGCAACTGTGAACAAAATGTGGGGTGCAACCATTTCTGCACAGTTTCATTACTTGTCAAATATAGGCTGCTAGTGGAGTTTTAAAAGTCTAACTGAATGCTTATTAAATTTTAAAAATTTCCTTTTAAGGGACAATCCTGTTTGTCCATCTAGAGCATGAACTCCAACAGAGCTTTCTGCACTGATGGAAATGTTCAGTATCTGTGTGTCCAGTAGGGTGCCACTGGCTATATGTGGCTGGAGAGCTTTTGGATCACGCAACTGAGGAACTGAATTTTTAATTTTA
Source organism: Mesoplodon bidens (assembly GCF_964165515.1). Classification (NCBI taxonomy): domain Eukaryota; kingdom Metazoa; phylum Chordata; class Mammalia; order Artiodactyla; family Ziphiidae; genus Mesoplodon; species Mesoplodon bidens. The sequence goes on along the minus strand of NC_138176.1, from coordinate 187,941,077 downwards.
ATCAATTTAAAATTAATAACCTTATGCGACTAGTGGCTATTATGTTGGATCGTGCAGATATGAATCTTGATTTAATATGCTTTGTTTTGAAACTCAAAGTAGTGACTATTAAGAAAGAACGATTTTTGGCAATTCTGGCCAAAGTTTTTCATGTCACATACTCAAAACTGAAGAGATTTCTAAACATTCAATCTTCTAACTAGAGTATTTTTCTTGTTTCAATACAAGCATTCTAGAGCCATGTTCCAGATACGTGAACTCTTTTGGAAATTACAGTGAAAAGGAAGTGGGTACACCTGGATAAAATTCAGTTCCCGGAGGGATAAGTGGTTAAAAGCTTACATGCTATTTAAATGTGAAAGAATTCGAACTCTCATTAGTTAACATGTCCCTAGATATTGCAAATCTTTCCTAGTAGTTCATTTTGAGGGCTTGTTCTCTTCTTCCCTAGGTTAAGGTAAAAAATGAGAATGTTGCTTTTGCAATGAAGTGTATAAGGAAAAAGCACATAGTTGACACGAAACAGCAGGAGCACGTCTACGCAGAAAAGAGGATCCTGGAAGAGCTGTGCTCCCCCTTCATCGTGAAGTAAGCGAGCGTTTCGCTCCCAGAACTTAGCATCTTAGGCTCTCCTTTTGAGTGTTTCCATGCAAGAGGACAGAGGAGGAAGAGGAGGCCCCGCTCTGAATTCTCCAGCCCAGTCACAGCGATGACACATAAAATGTTAGAAGTTTCAGATCTGAAGTCAAGAGTCCAGATTTTTTTATTCTTGGATAAATCTCAGGAAAGCGTATGGGGTGTATGTGTGTGTGTGTGTGTGTGAATATAAAATTATTGTGGCAATAATTTGAACTGCTTATTGAATTCAGACCCAATGCAGAATTTGGGAAGCAAGAATTCTTTCAGAACCCCTTAGGGGATGTGCTGCTGTTGAATTTCGACAAGAAGTGGCATCTGGACATATTTAGGTTGTTGAGGAGCTGGTCCTAGCGGTGCCTAGATGCCAGAAGATCCACCGCCTTTACAGTTACTGCTTTCTTTAGCTATCACCAGAGTTTGCAAGAGAAATGTATTATTCTAGGCCATGGCTCTCTTGTGAATTCATGGGTTAGTGGTGTAGGCCAGTTAAGGCATATTTTTTCCTACCTGTCTTAATGCTCCTGGAGTGTAGCTTTAGAGATTTCTGGGTGATGTAAAGTGCCTCTATAATGAGTAGCATCTATGCTTTTTGATCAAAATGCCTTGAGAGAGTCTCTCTGCCCATCCATATTCTCAGACCCATTTGTTTTCAAGATAAAAAATGTCTGAACCCATGCAATGCCGGCAATAGAGTCATCCAATTATCTTTGTCTGACTTTGTGCCCCTCCCCGCTTTTTAATCAGTAATTCATTAAAAACTATCATGAGCAGCTTCAGGGCATGGATTAGGTTTTATTCATTTTCTCATTTCCAGCTCTTTGTAAAGTATCTGGCATAGAGTAGGGCAATAATAATATTAAGAATAAACATTAATGGCAGCACTTATTGTTGAGAAAGTAACATGTGCCAGGCAGTTTTCTAAGCAAAAATTTAAAAATATCTTATATATACTGTATATAATATATTTATTTAAAATATGTTGTATTTATATTATAATTTATATTTATTTTATATTATATTTATATTGTATATAAAATAAATTAATACATGTAATCAATAATATGTAATCAACATGTAATGAAATGAATATATGTATCTGTTATGATCCTCATAATAAAACAGGTAACTGTTATGATTGTCCTCATTGAACAAAAACAATGAGAAAACTGAGGTTGCTTAGCTAATAAACGGCCAATTAGGGATTCAAGCCTAGGCAGCTGGATCCAGAGCCCACACTGAACCACTTACTAGATTACTTCTGCTGTCTGTGTGTGATATGGCTGCTCTGCTGTCTGCATTAGCCTGGGCGTGGTGCTAGGGAGATGAGGACATCTCTTGAGTAAGACCCAGAAACTGCTTTCATCCAATGTTGAAATATGCCCAGATCCCACATCTGGACTGAGGCTTTCATTCCTCCAGCTTCTGGGAGTCTTGCCAGCTGGGGACTCTAGCTCATTCCCTCTCCAGCCGTTGATCTAAGGTGAAGAGAACCACATGGCCCAAGACCATACTGTTTCTCCAGGTACATCCTGCATCCAGTGATGGCAGAGCTCCTTGAAGCTGAGGCTTTTGTAAAATTAGGTCACAGCCCAACTATCCCTCTGCCCAAGTCTGCTTCCTTCCTCCCCCGTGGGTGTTGGTCCCAAGAGCATTCCCCACTAAACTTGCTGCTTACAGATTTCTGTCTCAGAGTCTATTTCCTGAGACCAACTAGAGGACATAAGACATGGGCATGAATAAGTGTTACACAAGGCAGATCTTAAAGGAGACTATGCAGAGGTCTCTTTGGGGAGGAAGGAAAGGCCATATCTAGTGGGTGGGTTAATGAACTGCTTTTTCAGGAAGGAAGACCCTGAGCTTGGCCTTGAGGGATGGATAACACTTTTACATTGAAACTGAGATTAAGAATTCAGTCTGTGGGTAGCGGGAGAGGAGTCCAAGTAAAGGGGTCAACAGGGGCACAAGTAAGGGAGGAAGAAAGATCAGAGTGTTCAGGGAGCAGCCTGCTGTAGCCGGAGGGTGTTTGGAAGGAGATGAGGACCATCTTCCAAAGTGTTATTGATGATGCTCTTAAGCAACTTGGAAGACATTTTAAAACTGGATTTCTAATAATAACTGTGCTTTTCTTTATCTTCACAGATTATATCGCACTTTCAAGGACAATAAGTATGTGTACATGCTTCTGGAGGCCTGCTTAGGTGGGGAGCTATGGAGTATATTAAGAGACAGGTAATGAAAAAGAATAATAAACAATAACTTTTGTCTCCTGTGTCATCTAAAAGATGCTATGTTCATGATCTTCTAAAGAGGCATGAAGAAAGTTATTAAGAAATGAGTCTAAGAACGTATTATCATGATAAAAAAGTAGTAATAGTGATATTTTCTTAGCTAACATTATAATCATGTAATAGGCACCCTGTAAAGCAGTTATTGTCATTCTCATATTAGGGATTAAAGAAGCCCAGGCTTAGAGTGTGAACCATCCATGCCACATGGTTAGTATGAGGCAGAGTAAGTATAAACCCAGATGTTACTAATTCTGAATCTTGAGAAGAGAGATGATGAAAGGGGTGGAGAGTGGTGAAGCCCGGACTGAAAGGCAGAGTGAAATGTCTGCAAAGATTCAGTTTTACAAAAGGGGTTATTTCCACACAATCAAAACCACAGGTATTTACTAAGCTCAACCTACTACAGGGCTCCATAGTAGACAGTGTGGGAGTTTTCTAAACAAAGTAAACTGTTCTAACCCCTCAAAGTATAACGTTTTCCTCCAATGAATTTAGATTTTATTTTGGGAGATAATGTAATGTGCAATTCTAAAACATTTCATTATTTAACGTGAAAACTAAATATGACAAAGAAGTTGGCAGTTTGTAACTAAATGTCCAATGAGTGTTGTGGATAGTGAGCTTGGAGAAGAGGAAAGATAGAAAAATATGATGGCCAAGGAAGGACTTGAGCTAAACTCTAAAGATAAAATTTGGAAAGGCAGAGAGGAAGGTGAACCGCAGGAAAGTTAGGATAGGATTAAGTGTCTTAACTTGCTGAGTAAGAGCAGAATTTGAATAGAGGACAAGGGCAGCAGAAAAGGAGATGGGAAGATGGCTTTGCATTAGGCTGTGGAAGTTAATGCCGGGCCAAACATTTAGACAGCATTCCCTGGCTTAGTGGTTCTCAGCCCTGGCTTCACGTCACAGTCTCATGGGGAGCTTTTACAAAGTAAAAATGCTGGGCCCTAATGCCAAAGGCTTTGATTTGGTTCAGCTGCAATGGGTCCAGAAAATGATTTTTAACTGCCTTTCAGGCAATTCTAATGTGCATTCATGGTCAAGAATCACTGACCTAGGTAATAAGAGACTTTTGAGCATCTGAGTAGAGATTCATGTGTTGTACTAGGAACATATGGTTGGATGGATCTGAATAGGGGAAACCTGGAAGTGTTGAGGAAACTTGCATGATACCTGCAGAAGCATTTGTGTCTTCCATCTTTGCTTTCATAGGCAAATCTTTTTAGAAAATATAAATCTATTTAGAGGTGGGAGTTCCTACTCTAGTGTTAGGCAATTTACCTGATCCATAAAACAGTCTTGTTAAGTCAGTAGTAAACCCATTTTACAGATATGAATCTGAGGCTCAGAACAGCCGAACAACTTGCCTAAGGACGCAGTGAGTGGAAGAAGAAGGAGTCAAAACCAGTTTCTCTCATTCCAAAGCCACAGCCTTCTATTATACCATGCAGCAAATCACCACCACATTTTAATAATTCAGTATGTAAACCTACACACAGTGCTGACACAGGGCAACTCTAATATCATCAAGGTGCACTAAATAGGAAAGAGTTATGACCCCGTTTCTACATGGGTTATTGTTACAAGCTATACAAACAGGAAACGAAAATGATCACTTGAGTCATTTTTAGTCAAGCAATCAAATGGAGAAGTATGGTTCAAGCACTCCATTGAAATAGTTTTCCCCAGAGTTTGCCAGAGATGTCTTTGAAAAGTCTTATTTTCTTGTCTTTCCATTTTATATGTTCATATATGATTGCCAGAAACAATTGTTTGGATGTAGACACTTTAATTTTAGTGAAGTGGTTCTTGTTTGCATCAAGTATCCCCCTAAATTTCTTTATAATCAGTGGTCTAATTAATTGGCAGCATGAAGTATTTTTTAGTGCTAATGCCATACAAAACGTTTATATTGCATAAATTTACTATATAATAATTGACACCTAGAATCTACAACAAGGATGTGTGTCTAGAGTATTAAGAGGGAAAATGATTTCATTGCAGAGGCAGCTTTGATGAACCCACCTCCAAATTCTGCGTTGCTTGTGTGACAGAAGCATTCGATTACCTACATCGACTAGGCATTATCTACAGAGACCTGAAACCAGAAAACTTAATTCTAGATGCTGAGGGCTATCTTAAATTGGTAAGACAAATTCTGCAACTTACAGTATCGTATGAGATATTTCTAAACACAAAGCTGTGTTACAGTTGCAATTCTCTTTTAATTTTGGTACATTTGTTATTTTAACTCTGGGGGATATGGCCTTTGAAATCAGCACACTTAACACAGGGAGCGATGCTACAAGTACATTCTTTTTGGCCTAGGCACTACAGGTTTCAAGCATATTTGTGACTCCTACTAAGGATTCAAATAATAGAATGCCTTTAAAATTGGATTTTGTTAGCATTTTCATATAATTTCAGGTAGGTTTTAATAAATTCCTGCTACATATAGGGATTAGCTATGAGGAATAAGGAAAGAAGATAGTACGGCTTCTGTCCCAAGACAGCCACTGTCTGTAGAGGGGGAAAAGATACACATACGAATGTTGGTAGTTTAAAAAAATATTTGTGAGTGAGGTACAACCAGGGTTGAGAATCAGAACACAAGACTGTAGTTTCCTTGAGGACAGAGACTTCCCTTGCCATGCATCTTTGTAATGGATAGCATGCCTAACGTGAATCCCCTTGCATGTCGCACAACAGAAAAAAATGCTACCTGTCACGTAAACTGCTTCTGGTGCAAAACTATAAGAGAACTGGGCAGTCATAATAGTAGAAAGCAGGCATTTTGGATCTCAGGAGGGAACCTCGTCAGGATGGGGAACCCAGGATGAATTTTCCCTGAGTCCATTTTGTCAGGAGCTCAAGGACATTAAACCATCTCTGAACTTAACATTTACAAAGGTATTAGAAGTTTCTAATAACAGAACTTTTTTTATATGGAAATAATAATAGCTACCATTTAGAGTGTAAAGCTGTGCTAAATAAACATTTTGCAGTTAATATATTTAACAATTGATGAGATGGGTTTTATCATCCACATGTTATAGTGTTCAATTTAACCTTAGGAATTAAATTCACAATGTGTAATTGCTAGGTGATTTCTCTCCATAGTGAAGGAGTAAAGTAAGTCCTTTCATGTGAAATCTGGCTAACTTCCAAGAAACATTTTGATGCATTCAAGCTTTACTTTATCCATGAAAGTCAGCTTTGGGAACTGGTAAGGTACTAACACAAGGCCTTAATCACTTGTCTCCTTCACAATTCCTTCATTGGCTATGCTCTTACAGCTCTTTAGAAAAACCTTTTGGAATATTCTAGAAGTAAAACCATCATGAAGGAGGTAGATTATCCATTAAATTATTTTTTTCTATTCAATTATTTTTTTTATTGGAGTATAGTTACTTTACAATTGTGTGTTAGTTTCTGCTGTACAATGAAGTGAATCAGCTATATGTATACATATATCCCCTCCCTTTTGGACCTCCCTCCCACCCCACCCCCATCCCACCCATCTAGGTCATCACAGAGCACCGAGCTGAGCTCCCTGTGCTATGCAGCAGGTTCCCACTACCTATCTGTTTTACATATGGTAGTGTATACATGTCAATGCTAATCTCCCAATTCGTCCAACTGTCCCTTCCCCACTGTGTACACATGTCTGTTCTCTACTTCTGCATCTCTGTTCCTGCCCTGCAAATAAGTTCATCTGTACCATTTGTCTAGATTCCACATATATGCATTAAAGTACGATATTTGTTTTTTTCTTTTCATACCCATTTTTAAGAAATCAGGTAGTATATTCAGTATTTATAGGCATAGACATCCATAACCATCTCTTCTGTTAGCCATTGTTATCTATCAGCTAACTCATTTGACAACCAGCTAAATGAAGAGTAATAACTAAAGCCTTTAGAAATTAAAAAGTAAATGTTGAGTATTTCCATTTCTAGCTATATATCAAACCAGATATATTGAAATTCTCTTACTACAAAATGTCTCAAGTACTAGAGGAAACATGAAAAGCAGTATTATATGCCTGCTGACTTTATAAGACAGCATTGGGAGCCCCCTGAGGCTGAGAACCAAAATTGGGCAGTAGTGAAGGGTGGAACTCAAACATTGAAGCTACTGTCTTGTGGGCACCCAGCAATCCTAGGTGGCCTAGAGGTTTTATTTTAATTGCTGTTCGCTCTGGAAACAGGAGACCAAGTTTTGGATCTGGGCAGTGTGGAAAGTTGAATCAGAGAACATTCTCAAGAGCCAGGAATCATACAGATTGTACTCTCAGAGAAATAGAAAACAGGAGAAAAATCTCATGTCTAAAGGCAGAGTACATGCAAGAAAACATGCTTTTCTCATTATTGGGCTCTTGGTAGAGGAACAAAAGAGTCTAAGAATACTTGGCCACAGGCTGGTCTTCATGGGGTTTTGGGTGCCCAGTCTTCAAGGATGGAGAGCCCCAAGAAAAAATTTAAATGAAAATGGATCCATGTTGGTAGCATGCCCAAGTTTCTATGAATCAATGTATATTCTCTCTGGAAGAATGTTCTCTCAACTCAGGATACAGAGAACTCCCAGAGATAAACTTCCAGGGAATATAAGCTCACATTAAAAAATAATGTTTATATGCATGAAGAAAAAAGGTGCTAGAAGCACTATTTGGCAGGCACATAAAAGTCTCATATATTCCAGTAATCAGATACAAAATGTAAAATAAATACATCTAAGTCTTTTAAAAGTAAGAGAGGGACTAACAAATGAGTAAGGAACAGAGACTCTCAAAAAGGATCTAACATGTTTAGGAAAAAAATAACAAATAAAACTTCTATTAAGAAATTAAGAATATAATAATTGAAATTAAATATTCAATGGAAGTTTTCATTAATGGTAGAGTAGCTTGCATTGGACTAATCTCCTTGCTGAGGTTAATTATAATATATGTATAAAAATGTGTGAAAGCATTGGAGAGCAACAAGAAATAGACATTCAAACCTTGAAAATAGGGAACCACACTGGGTGAAATCCATATTAATACAGCTGTTCATTTCAAAGCACTCTTTATTGTATAAGGTATGAAGAATAAACTGTAGTTAACATCATACCTGACAATGAAATATTGAATATTTTCCATTTAGATTATGAACAAGATTATTTTCTTTCACTACTTTTTTTCAACATCGTAACAGAGGTCTTAGCAAAAGAAATAGAACACAAAAAAGCAATGAAAGGCCAAAATTTGAAAGGAAGAAGCTACCTGTCTTTATGTGCAGACAACATGATTGTTTATGTAGAAAAGAATGAAGAATCTACAAACAAGTTCTGGAAAGAATAAGTAAATTAAGCACAATTACAGGTACAAAGTCAATATACAAATAAAAATTTAAATTTTATATACTAGCAGTAAATATTTATAAATGAAATTAAAATGCCATTTGTAACATCAAAACATAAAATAAATGTGTAAAAATGTGTAAGACCTCTACATTGAAAACTACAAAGTTTTATTGACAAATGACTAAATGGTAAAATACACTATGTTCATAAATCATATAACTCAGTATTTCATAAGATGTTCAGTCTTGTCCAGTTGATCTACAGATTTAAGGCCAATGCAATAAAAATTGGAGCAGCCATTTTTAGAAACTGAGATGTTTATTCTAAAATTTACACAGAAACACAGTTTAGAAGAGTCAATAACCACTTTGAAAAAAGAAGAACAAAATTGAGCAATTTATAATCTGATGTCAGACTCACTATAAAGCTATAGTAATCAAGGCAGTATGATAATGGTGTAAGGACAAATTACTTAATCTAACAGAATAAAGTCCAGAAATAGACATACACAGTCAACTGATTTTTAGAAAAAATGGAAGGGTCAGTCTTCTCAACAGGTATTGCTGAAACAATTAGATATACGTGGCCAAAAAATGGAACATGACTCCCACCCCACACCATATAAAAAAATTAATTCAAGATGGATCATGGACCTATAAAGCACCCAGAAGTAAGCATAGAGTAATATCTTCACAACATGGGCTAGGCAGAGATTTCTTAGAACACAAGTAGTAGTAAGCTTGAAAAGTTCAGGCTACTATAACAAAAATACTATAGACTGGGTGGCTTAAACAACGATTTATTTAGTTCTAGAAGCTGGAAATTTCAAGGTCAAGGTGCTGGCTGATCTGGTGTCTGGTCAGGGCCAACTTCCTGGCTTATAGAGAGCTGTCTCCTCTTTTCTTCACATGGGAGAGAGACACACAGAGAGACACACAGAGAGAGGTCTCTCTACTATCTCTTCTTATAAGGGTACTAATTCCATCATGGGGGTTTCACTCTCATGACCTAATTATCTCCCAAAGGCTTTACCTCCAAATTCCATCACACTGGGGATTAGGGTTTCACCATATAAATTTGGGGAGGGGGGATACAAACATGCAGTCCACAATAATTGGACTTCATCAAAATTAAAACATTCTCATCATCAGAATATACTGTTAAGAAAATGAATAGTCATGCCATAAACTAGTAGAAAATATTTGCAATATATCATTACATGACAAAGGACTTGTGTCCAGAAATATATAAAGAACTCAGTAATAAAAGACAAACAACCCAGTTTTTAAAAATGATCAAAGATCTTGAAAAATCACTTTACAAGAGAAGACATAGGCATGATCAATAGACAATATCAATAGTCTTTAGGAAACACAAATAAAAACCACAAAGATGTGACATATCACATCCACTAGAGTGACTATAATTTAAAAGATTGACAATACCAAATGTTGGTGAGGAAACTTTCCTAAATTTTGAGTGGGAAAGCAAAATGATAAACTGTTTGAAGAATAATTTGTCAGTTTCTCATAGAGTCAAACATACCCCTATTCTACAATAAGAAATTCCACTCCTTAGTAGAAATTCCACTCCTTGTTATTTATCCAGGAAAATTGAAATCGTGTTTTCAAAATTCTTAGACAAGAATCTTCATAACAATGTTTTCCTGAAAGCCCCCAAATCAGAAGGAGCCCAAATACCCATCATCAATTCAATGTATAAACATATAGTAGTATATTCATCAATGGAACTCTCCTCAACAGTATAAAGCAAAGAATTACTACAGGCAACAATATGAATGAAGTTTAAAAACTATGTGGAACAAAAGGAAGACAGACACAGAAGACTATCCCTCTTTATGATTACATCTATTGTAGAATAGGGGGTAGAAATTAATGCAACAGTTGCCTCTGGGAGGAGCATTTGACTGGAAAGGGGCATGAGGGAACTTTCTGAGATAATGCAAGTGTCTGTCTCTTGACTATATATGGTGGTTGTGGTTACATGAGTATAATCTGCATCAAAATTCAATGAACTGTACACCAAAAATCTGTGCATTGTATTGCTTATAAATTATACATCAATTTGAAAAATGTAATGGAAAGGTTAAATAGTGGATGATTCCCAAGTGAACAGAAAAATCAGTGAATTGAAAGATAAACTAATTTACACAGAATGAAGCACAGAGACACAAAAAGATGGAAAATAAAAGAAATTAGGAAACTTGGGGAATAGAGTGAGAAGTTCTTAAAATGTTCAGTTGGAGTCCAAGATAAAAATATAGAGGAGAGAAAAGTATTTAAAGAAATAATGGCTGAGAATTTTCCAGAAGTTATAGAAAATACCAATCATCAGGTAAAGGAACCCCAACAAATCCCAACTGAGACAAATTGTATTTATTGTAGCTTCTGTCTTTGTGTAACAAATCACTCCAAAATTTAATGGCTTAAAATAACAAGGATCGTGGATGATCTCTCACAGTTTCTGTGGGTCAGAGGTTTGGGAGTAGTGCGATTGGTTGGTTCTGACTCAGGGTCTCTCAGGAAGTTCTGTCAAGTGTCGGCTAGGGCTGCAGATCCACATTCAAGGTGACTCACCCCTCTGGCTGGCAAACTGGTGCTGGCTGTTAGTTGGTGGTCTTAATTCTTTTCCATATGAGTCTCTTTCTGGGTTGAACGTCCTCATGGCATGGCGGCTTGGCTTCCCTCAGAATGAGTCATTCAAGAGACGGAGGAATAGCTACACTGCCTTCTAAGACTTACTCTCAGTCCCACACTGGTGCTTCCACTGTACTCTGTTGGCCACACGGGGCCAGCCCTGATTTGAGAGAGGACACCTCTGAATACCAGGACAAGGGAATCATTTAGGCTGTCTTGGATGTTGGCTATTGTAGTGGCAAAAGTGCAGAACAAAAGCAAAGTCTTAAAAGCTACCAAAGAGAAAGGACAGTTTACATATAAAGGAGTAAAAATTAGGCTTTCAGTTGACATCTCAACAGCAGCCATGGAAACCAGAATGCAGTGGAATAATAGCTTTAAAATTCTGAGAGAAAATAACAACAAACTTGAATTATAAATCCAGAGAAATTATCTTTCAAGAAGGGTGAAATAAAGGCATTTTTAAACAAAGATAAAGAGTGTTAACCACCTACAAAAGGATGTGCTTAAGGGAGATGAAAAATCCCTGTTGAAGGGTTTGAGATGCAACAGGGAGTGGTGACTATAGAAAAATGGTAAACATGTGGTTAAATCTTTCAAAATTATGGTATGAAGTAATAATTCTCACTCTACTATGTAGTATTAAAAGTGAGAAAATGCTAAATAACTGAACAACAGCAGCAGGTAAACTGAGAGTAGGTGTAATTGGAATAAAAGTGGGAGAAGATGTCAATCATTTTAAAAGAAGGCAACAAAGGAGAACAGGAAACCTAGAAAAATAATCAAAGAGAAAATACAAATTGAAAGTAGAAAGAAATTTAACATATGTAAACAGACTTAACTCTTCAGATAAAAGCCAAACACTGTCAAATAGATTTCAAAAATAAAAATGATGTTTACAAGAGACAGACCTAAAACATGAGGATGCAGAAAGTTTGAAATTAAAAGGATAGAAAAGAATGTGTCTGGGAAATATTCAGCAAATTGAAATGCAGGTTTCATTATGTTGGTATCAGGAAAGAAGTATTACTAAAGATAGAGAGGGTTACCGTATGACGATGGAAGGTTCATTTTACCAAGATAATGTAACAATCCTGATCTTTTATTTACCTACCAAAATGCTTCAAAAATAAGAAGCAGGGCTTCCCTGGTGGCGCAGTGGTTGAGAGTCCACCTGCCGATGCAGGGGACATGGGTTCTTGCCCCGGTCCGGGAAGATCCCACGTGCCGCGGAGCGGCTGGGCCCGTGAGCCATGGCCGCTGAGCCTGCGCATCTGGAGCCTGTGCTCCGCAACGGGAGAGGCCACAACAGTGAGAGGCCCGCGTACCGCAAAAAAAAAAGGAAAAAAAAAAAAGGAAGCAGAATTTGACAGAACTAGTAAGGAGAAATGGACAACTGTTGGAAATTTTAATACACCTTTTTCAGAAATTGATAGAACATTCTGACCAAAAATCACTAAAACCTTAGAAGATGTGTACAACACAATTTATAAACTTGATATAATTGGCATGTAGGATATTCCCAATATTTAGAGAATGCACATGAACAAAATTTGATCATATACTAGGTCATTAAGCAAGTTTCAGCAAATATAAAAAAAATAGGAATTGGGCTGGCAGCTGGCAGCCTAACAGTGCTGCTGCCTTTGAAGGTTCCTGAAGGGGTCACAGTAGAAGTGAGGGCAGTGAGGATGCCTGGTCCAGCACATCAGGAATGCATGTCTGGGTGATGGACACTGGGCACTCCAGACTTGGACATGAATGTCCTTGAGGATGAAAGACTCCTTGAAAGGATGACCTTGGTCTCATTCTTCAAATTTTCATAAGTGCTGTTTTCATTTTCCTTTATCATTTCTTGGCAATATCAATGAGAGGTCAGATATCTAAGGACAACAATAAGGAAATGCTTTTTTCCCCTCAGCAAAGAATAACCAGCAAAAGCCTGGAAAAAAGACCTAAGTAGGAGAAAGGTCTGCATTTTGAAAGTGTCTCTCTGGAGGCTTATAGAGGTTTGCTCTTTAGTGATCATTACAGAAGATGCGTTTGTAGTGAGGGATGAAGACTTGATTCTACTCTTCTTCCCCAATTCATGATCGAGATTGCCAGCCTGGTTCAGTCCCACATGGAGCCCACCTGGTCTAAGCCGTCTCCATCAGGAAACGTATTAGGTGGAGACGGAACATTAGCAGATACTACTAAAGGACAATGGATATTCTCACATTACCATCTCTCATCTGCCCATCCAATAACTTCCTAAATTTTTCTTCACTTTCAAGGCCAGGGAGAGCTGATGAAGGCAGTCATGGTTATGAGTCCTCCTTCTGGTTATAATGAATGAATCTGGGGTGATATTAAGATGTAGGACAGTACTTAAAGAGTTAAAAACTGACCTTGTTCTCAACCCAAGCAGAATTTATATAGTAGCTAGCCTTCTTGGGGTTGCACAGGAGAAAACTTGGTTGTAGTCCAGTAAATCTCAGCTGTCACTCATTAATAAATGTTCTATATGACTGTGCTATTAATTCATGTGAGCAATACACCTCATGTGATAACAGAACACCTTAATCTTACATTTAGTATTGTATAAGAAAATACATTAAATGTTGATATTATTGCCTGCTTCTTTATGATCTCTGTGCCCGTCTGTGCTGATAGCCCCATAATGGCAGCAACTGTGCTATGGTATTTACTGCTGGACGTAACACACTGCTTAGCACAGAAGAATGAATGAAAGGTCGATGAGGGGACTTCCCTGGTGCTCCAGTGGATAAAACTTTGTGCCCCCAGTGCAGGGGCTGTGGGTTCAATCCTTGTTCGGGGAACTAAGATCTCATATGCTGCATAGCACAGCCAAAAGATAAATAAATAAAAAATATGAAACAACCGAATAAACAATTTGTTAAAAAAAAAAGTCATTGAGGTCACTTCCTCTTCACTCCCAAAATATTTAGGAATGTAAAGGTTTTGTTCAGTGACATCAAAGTATGTTAGGTAGAAATCAGTAACAAAATTTAAAAAACAGGACTCCAATAAAGATGTTAAAAAAAAAAAAAAAGAACTGTATGGCTGACTTAAAAATTGCTTCAAAATTTAAAAGGCTAGATCTCATGTTAAGTGTTCTTACCATAATAAAATTTTAAAAATTTAAAGTAAAAAAAAAATAAATAAATAAAAAACAGGAAGAAATCACTAAAATTTTTTGAATTCATCTCATTGGAGTTTAAGGATATTTCAAAATAACTCAAGGATCAAAGAAGAATAAATTTTAATGAATATTATAAAACAGAGTTGCACAGTAGAGAATACTACATATCAACACATGTGGGTTGCAACTAAAATGATAGAATAATGTTTATAGCTTTTAATGTTTCAACTAGGAAATAAAGAAGGCTAAAAATTAATGAGATAAGTATTCAACTTAAGGATATGGAAAAGGGAGGAAAAAACAAAGAAAAGAGAAGGAAAAAAACAAAGACCATGAATTAATAAAATATAAAAGGATATGAAGTCAGGATGTTTTGAAAAACTAATAAAACTAACAAACTGTGAAAATACTGATCAAAAGAAAAAAAGAAGCGGTACAGATAAATGCTATAATGAGTAAACACAACTACAGTTATAGTAGAGAGTTACATGATTAGAAAGTATTTGGGCAACTCTACTACAACATATAATATAGTATATAGTATATTATCTATATAAATGGTTAGGCTTGGGTGAGAACTCTCTTCCTGGTTTGCAGGAGGTTCAGTATTTTATAGGAGGCTCTACACAATGCAGAAAGTTACAGATAAAATTAAAAGAAAGATTGGAACATAAACAACAAAACCTATCTTCCCATGTGATACAATTAACTATAGAAATCCAGAATGTAACAGCAAATTACTAGAATTTACTAGAGAGTTCAATATGGTTGCTGGATGTAAGGTTAAATACCAGAAACATAACTGATAAATAGGAATACAACTGCCATTTACAAAAAGCATAAAAATATAATCTATATATTTATATAATATAAATATAATGTATCTAGGAATAGATCTGACAAAAATATGTGAAAGCTTTACTGAGAAACTTATACAAATTTATAGAAAGACATTAAAAAGACCTAAATTAGTAGGTTCATTCTCATTTCTTTTGGGCACAGAGCCAGAAAACTTACCCCAACCTTCTTTGTGGCTAGTTGTGACCATCTGACACAGATCTAGCTTGTGAAATGTGAGGTGACATGCTTTGCACCGCTGTCAGACCTGGGCTGATGGTGATCTGTGCAGCTGATTTCTATGCAGTCTTTCTGGCTTGTGGCCGATGAGCACAGCCAATTTGAAGTTGGCAGAACCCTAAGATGGAAGGATCCTGCATCCCTGAACCACTGCTTGGAGGAGATTTCCCTGCTGCTCAGGAAAACCCATTATGTGAGGAAGAAGTAAATTAATGGAGAGTATAAGCTTCTATACTTTCTTGGATATCTTTGTTGCAGTAGCTAGCATTACTCTAATTAACTCAGAAAAATGTATTAGGTTTAAAAATAGGAAGACTCAACATCCTAATGGTATCGATACTTTGCAAAATGATCTGCAGATTAGATCCACTTCCAGTGGAATTCCAGCAGAGCTTTCCATGAAGCTTGGCAAGCTGATTCTAAAGTTTAAACAGACTGACCAAAGGCCAAGAATAGCCAAGACATTTCTGAGGGCAAACAAGAACATGGGGGGGAACTCTCTCACATATCAGAACTAATTATAATGCTGTAGCTCAAAATAATTGTTAATGGGAGGTTGCAAATTAAAACCACAGTGATTTAATACTTAGAGATGGCAAAAAATAAAAGTTGATGTCACTGAAGGATGGTGAGGATGTAGGACAATAGGAAGTCTTTACCACTGCTGTTGTGAAGGGGTTCGTAATATAGGACCTAAGGAAAATAATTTGACAATAAACAGTGAAGTTGAACATACCATGTCTTTGACCCAGAAATTCTACCTTCTTACACATATCCAGTAGGCAAGATGGGAAATGATGTTAACAGCTCGTCACTGTGCTCCATCCAATTCAACAAATGCAAATACATACCTGTTAATGTTAAATGATGTTTTTGTGTGATAACACGCTATTGGATATAAGACAAATTTCCATCCATGGCGTAACGGACAAAAACTTTACACCATTTACAGCATGTCCTTTCAGTGGTGTATGATACAGCAATGTAAATGTACTGCAAAATGGATTAAATTCAAAAATACGACTTTTAAGTGAAAAAAGGCAATTTGCCCAAGAATAGATAAGATTTATCTAAAAATTTTAAAAATGAGAACTATATATCATATAAGGATATTAGATATGTGGGAACATTAGAAATGAAGGCAAGCAAATGATAAACTCAAAAAGTCAGGGTAATGGTGGCCTCTTGGCAAGAGGTAGAAGGACAGTATGGAAGGAGCACAGAGGGCTTCTGCATTGGTTCTGTTCGAATTATTAAACTGGTCGTGGATACTGGGGTGTTTTTATTCTCATACTTTATAACTTGCATGTATGTCACATTATTTTCTGTGTGTCAAGTATTTCTTAACTTGAAAAATAAAAGTAATCATTGACTCTATATTCTTTTTGACAGACCGTTATTAGCTGTACTTATTAAGTGACAAACTTTTCCCACTAACATGCTTTTTATGTTGCTCCTTTTCCCTTAAAAATCTACTTACTAATGAATTTACCTGTAATGTGAAGGTTCCTTTGGAACCTGGTTTCAGTCTCATCTTATGTCTCCATGACCTTGCTAGACTTTAATTTTGTCATCTTTAACATTGAGATATAGTCCCTAACTCATAAAGTTGTTGTGAAGATTATACATGTACATCTTATTGAAACGGATGTTAACAGTTTTGTCTTCATTCAGATTCTTTCATCAAACACATGTTGACCATCTGCTGTGCTACAAATGCTGTAGGGGGTACAAAATGAATAGGATGTAATGCCTCTCCTCCAGGAGCTAGATTTAGTCATGCACAACTAGGCAGTGCTGCCGTAGCGGAGGTCATTGTGGAATAGAAACTGTTAAAGAACCTCATAAGAGAAAGGAATTGGTTCTGTAAATTCAAGGGAGGCTTCAAGGAGGCGGCGGCCTGTGAGTTGAGCCTCCGATGATCTGAGTTTTTTTGTTTGCTCTCTTGTGTGCAAAGCTCCCCATCACCGTTCCCACTTTCCACTAAACACTCTAAGTATTTCAGGTGAGTCACCACAGTCACCTGAAGAATGGGGTGTGGCTGTGAAGGCCTCATCCGTACCATACCTTTGCCTTTCTCACTTGCTCTTGCCTCCAGTGGAAGCCATCCACAGTTGTCCGTTTTAGTAGATGGACCTTAGTATCACAGGGACATGAAATCCTCCTTAGTTGTTGGTGGATAGGATAAATAGATTCCACTTAACCTTTGTCTAGACTTGGGCAAAGTAAGGGCCCTAAAAATGCCACATAAATATTTTTTGGGGGAATGTTATGTCTCTATGAATCATCTGGCTTAATTAGACTGGTCCTTTTATATCTTTTTTTTTAATGTGACCAAGAGAACCAGTAGCTGACAAATTTACTGACCCAGAGAGAAACTTCTGGGAAAAAGCTAATACTTACTGGATACCAGCTCCAACAAGCCACAGTGCTAATTTTTCTTTCTGAATGAACCAATCATTGCTTCAGATATAGAAACATCTTATAACCTTCTGGTTTGTTAAGATCTTTGGAGACAGTGTTTTTAAGCTTTCAGCATAATGTAAGCTGTCTTTCATAATGGGAATTTAACAGAGACAAGGGAAAACCTGTGTGCAGCTTCTCCAGAGATTCTTCTTGAAAACCCAGTTCTGCTAGGAAAAAAACATTTTTAAAGGGAAGGTGTCTATTTTCTTATCTTCTAGAATGAGCCCTTTCAAACATTAGTCAAGCCATGCATACCCCTTCTCTACCGCTGGAGTCTACCCCTCCAGTGGCCTCCTAGAAAACAAATCTGAAACTCCTTCCGTGGTTTACTAGACCTCTCCACAATCTGCCCTCACTTCCTGCCACTTCCCCTCACACACTATGGCCCAGACACAGTGGCCTTCTTGCCAATCCTTGATCTTCACCTCGCATGTTCCCGAAAGTTAGGGCCTTTGTGCTAGCTCTTTATCTGTCAGAATCATCCTTGCTCAGATTTTTACAAAGCTCTCATTCTTATTTCATGCAGATTTCTGCTCCAATCTGCTCAAATGCTACCTCCTCAGAGAGACTTTTCTGATCACCCCATTTAAAGTATAATTCCTGTTGATCTCAGTACCTAACTGCTGTATGTTTCTCCATTGCATATATCACTATCTGGCAATATTACATATGCTATGATATATTTTTTGATTGTTTTATTGAAGTATAATTGATTTATGATGTTGTGTTACTTTCAGGTATACAACAAAGTCATTCAGTTATATATATACATAGGTATACATGTATACACACACACACACACACACACACATATATATATACATTCTTTTTCAGATTTTTTTCCCCTATGTGTTATTACAAAATATCGAGTAGAGTTCCCTGTGCTACACAGTAGGTCCTTGTTGGTTATATGATATTATATTTTTTATGCATGTTCGCCTCTTTCTCTTAAATATAAGCTCTAAGAAGACTGGGGGCTTTGTCCGTACCCTGGTGCTTGGTACCTAATGGTTTTCAATAAATATTCATTGAATGAACAAAGGAAAGAACTTACTTTCTATTGACTAGAAGATAAAGGTTAAAGAAAAGATTGAGGCTTCGTGGTGGTATCCATGCTGGTACAAGACAGAGGTAGTGTGAATTTTTTATAGAAAATACACAGAACTTCACATCAGAAGATCTGGGACCTTCTATATTTGGCATATGACTTTGAATAGGTCTGAGCATCAATTTCCTCCAACCAAATGGATTAGACTAAAGTTGATAAGATCAAAGGAGATAAAGGAAGTGGTAAGTTTTCATAAATCTTAAAATCTTAATATAATTATTGCCATCTCTTTGGGTCAATACGTAAATACAAAAGCAAAATCAGGAACTCAAATTAAAATTTCTTACTTTCAGAACTAGAAAAGCTCTCCTAAGCATCGAATGAACTTCCAGTCATCCTTACATGGGAAACTTAAGTGCAGTTTAAAAAATGAGTTGAAAGGCTGTTACAGAACAACAAAATATAATATTTCCATACATGCATGGATGCAAATGCAATTATAAACATTGCTTTCTTGTCTCTTAAATTTCAGTCTTTATAAAATTAGCTAAGATTTTCATATTGGTTCTTTATCTGAGGAATAAGTAGATATGCTAATTTCAGCTAGTTAAAAATTTTAGTTTCATAATATTCCCAGCCATCTCTTAGGTACAATCTTTGTGAGTCATTCTGTGTAGATAAAAGAAAAGAGTAAAAGCCCACTTCAAATTAGGTTGTTTAAATTCCCTTTTTTCTAATAAGGATATCCTTGCTGTTATGTGATAAATACTAAAAAGCCTTAGTAAAAAGGTAAATTTCTAAGAGATTTTTAAACATATGACAAATATTTTAAATATTAATATTTGAATAAATAAATGAGGGCTAGATTTTATAGTTCACTGATTCATATTTTTTAGGTGAGGGCCTATTTTGATGTGTTAACCTGATTTATTTAATTTTTTTAGCCAAGATTATTGCCATATTATTGAGATAGTCCATGTGTAATGAATCTATTAAAATGTGCATGTTGAAGCCCAGCTATAATTTATGTGTCTGTTTACTTGAGGGAGGTGGAGGGTGGTTTTACTAAAATAATATCTTAGGTATTGGAGATGAAAAGTACATGCTAAATCGCCCCTGTGGAAGGAAACCAATTTTGTTTTGCAGGACAGGGCTTCAGTCATATACACTGCCTCGATTTAATGAGCGGGCCTTCTGTTGATCCAGCTTGCTTTCCTGTCTTTATTCAGTTCACGGAGTTCATTGAATAGAGTCTCAGAGAAGTGGAAGGGCCTATCCTGAAAAGACAGAAGAGGGTAGCACCCATTCATCATGCTGGGAGAGTTCCTAATCCTCAGTCAGTGCTGAGCTCAGATGTTACTTCTTAATGATGTCTTTCCCCACCATCTTCTCCCTAATGTTCCAGAATTCTATGTCTTTTGGCTCTTTGAGTTTATATTTTGCGTAATCTTCTACTATATCCTGTCTCACATGGCAGTTTTTTAATCACATCTGTTTAAGTATTCCCAGTACTCTGAGCTTCTTCTAGTCAACACTGTATCTGCAGCACAGAGCCTGGCCTATTGTGAGTGCTGACAGTATTTTTGCAGGATAAATAAGTTAATGCAAGTGCTACCACCCTGAGAGAGACTGAGGGTGTACAGAGTTCAGCCAAAGTTGAGATGGGATGATCCTTGCTTTTACTTTGGACTGCCAGCATTTAGAGGGTGCAGACATTGTGCATGAAGGTTTTTAAAGACTGTCCAGAATTTTAAGCCCCTCTTCTTCTCAACAACAGTCCCTTTCCCAAACTCTCAATTCTGCTATCATTTTTTCCTTTTATGATGAAGCTCAAAGGGCACAAGGGTCTATCACTTCCCCCTTCTCTCTTCTTGCCAATGAATACCACTACTGAGTTGCAAGTTACTTGTCTGCTTGCCCTGAGCTTCACCTTGGTTGTAAGGGTCTCTCCTTGCTAAACCATCCCTCTTGTCCTCGTGGGCGTAGAGGTGTGTGCATGGAATTTTCTCCAATGTAACGAGATTTACACTTGGCCCTGCAAAAGAATAAATGAGAGGGTCAGTGGAGTGTGTGTGTGTGTGTGTGTGTGTGTGTGTGTGTGTGGTGTGAAGGGTAGGATGGAGGTGTTGAAAGAAGATTGAAGAAGTTAGAGGAAGACAAAGAAGAATGTGAGTTTTATGGTCTCTGAAAATTTCTTTGATCTTCTTTTCCAGGTTGACTTTGGATTTGCTAAGAAAATAGGATCTGGACAGAAAACATGGACGTTCTGTGGAACTCCCGAGTACGTAGCTCCTGAAGTCATTCTCAACAAAGGACATGACTTCAGTGTGGATTTTTGGTCCCTGGGAATTCTAGTGTATGAGCTCCTCACAGGCAAGTAAGTACCTTGTGTTTTGTCTCTTCTTTAGAGAAGTGCAAAAATAACTTACTAATGATAAAAAATATATGATTTAAGAATTTAACACTTTGGAAGTGTTTTTGATTAAGCATGATGCCTTTTCCTCTTCACATTATGTCATATATAACATGCTTTCTAGCTTGTAACATGGTGAAAAGATTCAGGAAGGTGCGGGAAAGGAGTACAATATTGCTATGGTTTACCTAGAATGGCAAGGCCTGTTATTATAGATAATATATCAAGTGTGTGAAGGTTTGGGGAATCCATCATAAAAATAAGAAAGGAAATTGAAGTTGTGGACTGTTATTATTTCCTCATTTTTTTTGTAGTTGAGAAAATAGCAATCATAGTTCCATTAAATCCATTGATCAATTAAATTAAGCCATGTTCTTCCATCTTCCCAATAAATCATTCACCAGAAATGCTGAAAGAAGACAACATTTCTGGATTTAAATTTTAATCCCCTTGTCAACTGCTTTCTAGAGGTGCTAATGAACAGAGACAAGACACAGCAGGAGTTTTACAAGTTAAAATTGGATTGCCATTCCTGAAGCGATTAAAGGGCTGTATTAATGAATCCAGGATCCCAAATATTCAACCTGCCTGCACACACATACACACTTATACACACACATGTACACACACATATTACCTCATATTTATAAAGCCCTTGACAGCTTACAAAGCACTTACATGTGTATTATCTAATTTTGTTTTCACAAGCTTGTATGGAAGTTAAAGCAGAAATTGTTTATTATCTTATGATTTAAATTTGTATTATGATTATTTTATGATTTAAATCTTATAGATTAGAAAACTGAGTCAGAGAGCTACTTGCCTAAGATCAAGGATTTAATCTCAGGTCTTCTGACTCTAAATATGACACACTTTTCATTAAACACGTGTGCCTTATACATAAGTTTTTAATATAATGCATGGCTGTATACACAGGATTCAGATCAGGTAGTTTTCTTTCCGGTTTTCTACCTCCATTTCTCATTAACTGATTTGGTCATTCTTTTAAGCCTTTACAACCAAATATTCTCAGTCTTGATGTCAGGGAGGATTTGCATTTGAAATGGCATAAGAAATGCTGGAATGAGCCCAGTGACGGGGATTCCAGTCTCAACCCCTGCGTTACAAAAGGAGAGTTTTGTAGAATCTTCTTGAACTATTTACACTGCGTATTTCAATGTTGGGTTACCCATGGCTCCATTCTTTTTCCTTGTCCACATGAAAGATTATTTGATATTATCTGTAATCATTTTCAAATACTCATTGCTTAAGATTTTGAAGTAAAAAAGAGAAAAATTTCCAGGTAGTCGTTCAGAGATAAAGTTGATTAAGGTCTCAGGACACAAGGATTTCTATTTCAAGAGTTTGTTTCCTCATCCCTGGAAAATTTGTCAACTGCATTTCTAAGACATTCATAATGGCTCTTTTTTTTTTATTGCTTCACAATGGTGTATTAGTTTCTGCTTTATAACAAAGTGAATCAGTTATACATATACATCTGTTCCCATATCCATTCCCTCTTGTGTCTCCCTCCCTCCCACCCTCCCTATCCCACCCCTCCAGGCGGTCACAAAGCACCGAGCTGATCTCCCTGTGCTATGTGGCTGCTTCCCACTAGCTATCTACCTTACGTTTGGTAGTGTATATATGTCCATGCCTCCCATTACCCTTCCCCCTCCCCATATCCTCAAGTCCATTCTCAAGTAGGTCTGTGTCTTTATTCCTGCTTTACCCCTAGATTCTTCATGACATTTTTTTTCTTAAATTCCATATATATGTGTTAGCATACGGTATTTGTCTTTCTCTTTCTGACTTACTTCACTCTGTATGACAGACTCTAAGTCTATCCACCTCATTACAAATAGCTCAGTTTCATTTCTTTTTATGGCTGAGTAATATTCCATTGTATATATGTGCCACATCTTCTTTATCCATTCATCGGATGATGGACACTTAGGTTGTTTCCGTCTCTGGGCTATTGTAAATAGAACTGCAATGAACATTTTGGTACATGACTCTTTTTGAATTATGGTTTTCTCAGGGTATATGCCCAGTAGTGGGATTGCTGGGTCATATGGTAGTTCTATTTGTAACTGGAGAATATGCATTTCAGTCTTCATCAGCTGGAATAAATTGTCACAAAAAGTAGGGAAATAAAGTGAGAGAATAAGGAAGGGGAAAAAAATCCTCAATAACTTGGAGTTGCTGAAGTGACCTTGAGCTGTCATGAAGAAGGTGCAAAATTGCTGTTATAAAGGCTTTCGGGGTAGGGCGTGAGAAAAGTTCAATTTAAATTCCCTGGGCTTCCCTGGTGGCGCAGTGGTTGAGAGTCCGCCTGCCGATGCAGGGGACACGGGTTCGTGCCCCGGTCCAGGAAGATCCCACATGCTGCGGAGCGGCTGGGCCCGTGAGCCATGGCCGCTGAGCCTGCGCGTCTGGAGCCTGTGCTCCGCAACGGGAGAGGCCACAACAGTGAGAGGCCCGCATACCGCAAAAAAAAAAAAAAAAAAAAAAAAAATTCCCTAAAGTCAGGAGGTAAAAGAAAAGAACTAAAAAACCAAACCAAACCAAAACACAACCTACTTGTAAATATATAAATAAGTTGAAGGAATTGTAGCAATGGTTTTTGTTTTCTACCTCATTTTCTTTTCAAGTGAAACATAGATTATTGAAAAGTTGGTGCACCGAACTTGTTTCAGGTTCATTACCAAGAGTGGGAACTCTCAGTATCCAAAGGTCTCAAGCGTGACCAAGATACAACAGAGTCATTCATGAAAATCATCTTTAATTTTCAAAAATTAAATGACACAATAGAATAGGTATGAAAGTGTTTTTAAAAGCAGAGTTCATGCATGAACATGTTATCCAAATCCAGTGGTTAATTTCCAGTGCTTTCTTACTCGTCTTAGCAACAGTTGCCTTGAAATTCTCTCTTCATGGTTTCTAAGACCTCCCTTTCTCTCATTTCTCTCCCCATGCTAGAGGCTCCAGCTCAGCGTCTGTTGCTGGATTCCTCTTGTCATCCTGACCTTCTTCAGTGGGCATCGGGCTACTTCAGTCCTTGACCTCTTTCCTACCCACTCACTCCTTGGGTGATAACCAAGCCCCATGGCCCATAGATACTGTCTGATGACTCCCCAGAATCATACCTCCAGCCCTAACCTCTTCCCTGAATGTCAGACTCATAAATGCAACTGTCTGCTTAGCATCTCTATTTGGATGTTCAAGATGCAACTCAATTCTCTTCCTCAGAACCTGCTCTGAACCTGTGCACTCCCAGCCTAAACTCCACATCAGTCTTAGTAAACAGTAGCTCCGTTCTATAGGTCAAAACACTTCAGTATCATTCTTGAATCCTTTCTTTCTCCTGCGTACCACATTTACCCCAGTAGCAAATCCTGTTGACTTTATGCCATCGAAATAATCCAGAATCCCATTTCTCACCACCTTCACCACTACCGTTCAAGTCCAGGCTACCAGTCCTGCCTTCCCCCACCGCTAGTACCATCACAGTTTATTTTCAACACATTTTTAAAAAGCTTACTCTGGCTTCTGTAAATTAGATCACCTGACCTGAGCATATCCCCAGGTCCTTCCTGTAGCCCACTAGATCGAGATGACCATGCTGCCCTCATCTCTTATACTCTCTCCTGCCTCCTCACTCCACCAGCAACACTGCCCTCCTTTCTGTTCCAAGAACGACCCATGTCCACTCCTGACTCCTGGCCTTTGTACTTGCTGTCTTGGAATCACTTGTCTGTGTGGCTCATTCACTCCCACCTCTGTTCAACTGCCAACATATGAGAGATGCTTTTCCTATCCACTGTATCTAAAAAAAGAAAAACACACCTCCTCTCTCTCTCACTCTCTGTCCTCCCCTTTATTTTTCTTTTTAGTGATTATCACCATTTGACAGATTACCTCTGTGTGTATGTGTGTGTGTGTATTTTGTTAAGTGATATGAAATTATTTTCTAGCATATATCCAGATTTGCTATAAAACAACTCATGAGAGGGAGGGAGGGAGGGAAAAAAAGAAAAGAAATTTAGTTGTAAATGTGTCTCAGATGCTGGTCCTAGTGTCCTATTTTGGCTTTTCTCTAGCCCACCCTTTTCTGGGATTGACCAAATGATGACCTACAATTTGATTCTCAAAGGAATTGAAAAAATGGATTTTCCCAGAAAGATAACCAGACGACCTGAGGATTTGATTCGTAGGCTTTGCAGGTGAGAATGACTATTAAAAACACCTTGTTCTTGGGGGAAGGTGTGAAGGCTTCTCATTTCTGCTGCCACACATTTTAAAGTTAGGTGTATACTTACTTTTTGTACTTTTCTATGTAGTTAAATTTTATTTAATGAAAATCATTTTCTATTTTACCATCTGTGCTAGAAGTTTGAGTTTCCTTCATGTAATACACAGTACCTACTTATAGTTTAAAAAAGGTGCAGATTGTTCAGATGCAGATTGAGAATCATCTTTGTCTGTTAGAGGAAAATAGAACCACAAAACTTAGCTTAATAAAGGAGTAGTTTACAGCCTTGTTGTTCTGAGAGAAAATTAGTGGTGATGATAAAGTGTTACTATATGTCCTCTTTCAATCTTCATTAAAAAAAAGTACTCCTATTTTAAATTACTCCAAATTTCTACTTACCACTAAAAATAATTTATTGGAGAACAGAAGACTTCTAGAATTTTGTTTAAGCTTCATTTTGTTGCAGTTTTCTTGCACACTTGAACTTTTTAAGAAGCTTTAAAATTTAGTAAATTTAGAACATGAAACCTAGCTGTGAGTTGCCCACAGAAATTTCTGCATGCTTCTAAAATTTCAGCTCTGTTGTAAATGCTTCTCTAAAGCTTTCCCTCGTTTCCTTAGGAGACTTGGTAAGGTGGCCTCATCCTGTTCTTTTAAGCATTTATTCATAGCTCATTTAAAGCACTGGGAGATACCTATATCTATATATCCGTATGTATATACCTATATCTATATATTGGGATACATAGATATTGAATACATATATTCATATTCCTGACTGTAATTTGACTGTGGCTCCCCCAGAGGGGGCATGTGTTTTCCATCTCCTGTATACTCAGATGTGCCTGGTCTATGAATATTGTTGACAAAATGAATGGATGAATAAAGAAAAATTGTTAAATTTTAATGTAAAATTCACTCAAACATAATTACTATAAATTGACTTAAAATTTTTATTTTAGGCAAAATCCAACGGAAAGACTAGGAAATCTGAAGAATGGAATCAATGACATTAAGAAACACAGGTACATAGTTACTTGTTTGCCCAGAAAAATCTAGAAATTTATTTTTTTTTATTTTTTTATTTTTTCAAATGGTACACAAATAAGCAAATTTTATTTTATTTTATTATTTTTTTAAATTTTTTATTTTTTTATTAGTTTCTGCTATATAACAAAGTGAATCAGTCATACATATACATCTGTTCCCACATCCCTTCCCTCATGCATCTCCCTCCCTCCCACACTCCCCATCCCACCCCTCCAGGCGGACACAAAGCACCAAGCTCATCTCCCTGTGCTCTGCGGCTGTTTCCCACTATCTATCTACCTTACGTTTGGTAGTGTATATATGTCCATGCCTCTCTTTCGCTTTGTCACAGATTACCCTTCCCCCTCCCCATATCCTCAAGTCCATTCTCAAGTAGGTCTGTGTCTTTATTCCCGTTTTGCCCATAGGTTCTTCATGACATTTTTTTTTTTTTAATTCCGTATATATGTGTTAGCATACGGTATTTGTCTTTCTCTTTCTGACTAACTTCACTCTGTATGACAGATTCTAGGTCTATCCACCTCATTACAAATAGCTCAGTTTCGTTTCTTTTTATGGCTGAGTAATATTCCATTGTATATATGTGCCACATCTTCTTTATCCATTCATCCGATGATGGACACTTAGGTTGTTTCCAGCTCCGGGCTATTGTGAATAGAGCTGCAATGAACATTTTGGTACATGTCTCTTTTTGAATTATGGTTTTCTCAGGGTATATGCCTAGTAGTGGGATTGCTGGGTCATATGGTAGTTCTATTTGTAGTTTTTTAAGGAACCTCCATACCGTTCTCCATAGTGGCTGTACCAATTCACATTCCCACCAGCAGTGCAAGAGTGTTCCCTTTTCTCCACACCCTCTCCAGCATTTATTGTTTCTAGATTTCTTGATGATGGCCATTCTGACTGGTGTGAGATGATATCTCATTGTAGTTTTGATTTGCATTTCTCTAATGATTAATGATGTTGAGCATTCTTTCATGTGTTTGTTGGCAGTCTGTATATCTTCTTTGGAGAAATGCCTATTTAAGTCTTCTGCCCATTTTTGGATTGGGTTGTTTGTTTTTTTGCTATTGAGCTGCATGAGCTGTTTATAAATTTTGGAGATTAATCCTTTGTCAGTTGCTTCATTTGCAAATATTTTCTCCCATTCTGAGGGTTGTCTTTTGGTCTTGTTTATGGTTTCCTTTGCTGTGCAAAAGCTTTGAAGTTTCATTAGGTCCCATTTGTTTATCTTTGTTTTTATTTCCATTTCTCTAGGAGGTGGGTCCAAAAGGATCTTGCTGTGATTTATGTCATAGAGTGTTCTACCTATGTTTTCCTCTAAGAGTTTGATAGTTTCTGGCCTTACATTTAAGTCTTTAATCCATTTTGAGCTTATTTTTGTGTATGGTGTTAGGGAATGATCTAATCTCAAACTTTTACATGTCCCTGTCCAGTTTTCCCAGCACCACTTATTGAAGAGGCTGTCCTTTCTCCACTGTACATTCCTGCCTCCTTTATCAAAGATAAGTTGGCCATATGTGCGTGGGTTTATCTCTGGGCTTTCTATCCTGATCCACTGATCTATCTTTCTGTTTTTATGCCAGTACCAGACTGTCTTAATTACTGTAGCTTTGTAGTATAGTCTGAAGTCAGGGAGCCTGATTCCTCCAGCTCCGTTTTTCGTTCTCAAGATTGCTTTGGCTATTCGGGGTCTTTTGTTTTTCCAAACAAATTTTGAAATTTTTTGTTCTAGTTCTGTGAAAAATGCCAGTGGTAGTTTGATAGGGATTGCATTGAATCTGTAGATTGCTTTGGGTAGTAGAGTCATTTTCACAATATTGATTCTTCCAATCCAGGAGCATGGTATATCTCTCCATCTATTTGTATCATCTTTAATTTCTTTCATCAGTGTCTTATAATTTTCTGCATACAGGTCTTTTGTCTCCTTAGGTAGGTTTATTCCTAGATATTTTATTCTTTTTGTTGCGATGGTAAATGGGAGTGTTTTCTTGATTTCATTTTCAGATTTTTCATCATTAGTGTACAGGAATGCCAGAGATTTCTGTACATTAATTTTGTATCCTGCTACTTTACCAAATTCATTGATTAGCTCTAGTAGTTTTTCGGTAGCATCTTTAGGATTCTCTATGTATAGTATCATGTCATCTGCAAACAGTGACAGCTTTACTTCTTCTTTTCCAATTTGGATTCCTTTTATTTCCTTTTCTTCTCTGATTGCTGTGGCTAAAACTTCCAAAACTATGTTGAATAAGAGTGGTGAGAGTGGGCAGCCTTGTCTTGTTCCTGATCTTAGTGGAAATGGTTTCAGTTTTTCACCATTGAGGACAATGTTGGCTGTGGGTTTGTCATATATGGCCTTTATTATGTTGAGGAAAGATCCCTCTATACCTACTTTCTGCAGGGTTTTTATCATAAATGGATGTTGAATTTTGTCGAAAGCTTTCTCTGCATCTGTTGAGATGATCATATGGTTTTTCTCCTTCAACTTGTTAATATGGTGTATCACATTGATTGATTTGCGTATATTGAAGAATCCTTGGATTCCTGGGATAAACCCCACTTGATCATGGTGTATGATCCTTTTAATGTGCTGTTGGATTCTGTTTGCTAGTATTTTGTTGAGGATTTTTGCATCTATGTTCATCAGTGATATTGGCCTGTAGTTTTCTTTCTTTGTGACATCCTTGCCTGGTTTTGGTATCAAGGTGATGTCGGCCTCGTAGAATGAGTTTGGGAGTGTTCCTCCCTCTGCTATATTTTGGAAGAGTTTGAGAAGGATGGGTGTTAGTTCTTCTCTAAATGTTTGATAGAATTCACCTGTGAAGCCATCTGGTCCTGGGCTTTTGTTTGATGGAAGATTTTTAATCACAGTTTCAATTTCAGTGCTTGTGATTGGTCTATTCATATTTCCTATTTCTTCCTGAGTCAGTCTTGGCAGGTTGTGCATTTCT
Organism: Mesoplodon bidens; assembly: GCF_964165515.1. NCBI lineage: Eukaryota > Metazoa > Chordata > Mammalia > Artiodactyla > Ziphiidae > Mesoplodon > Mesoplodon bidens. Next base: position 187,911,742 of record NC_138176.1, on the reverse strand, counting down.
AAGAATTTGTCCGTTTCTTCCAGGTTGTCCATTTTATTGGCATAGAGTTGCTTATAGTAATCTCTCATGATCTTTTGTATTTCTGCAGTGTCAGTTGTTACTTCTCCTTTTTCATTTCTAATTCTATTGATTTGAGTCTTCTCCCTTCTTTTCTTGATGAGTCTGGCTAATGGTTTGTCAATTTTGTTTATCTTCTCAAAGAACCAGCTTTTAGTTTGGTTGATCTTTGCTATCGTTTCCTTCATTTCTTTTTCATTTATTTCTGATCTGATCTTTATGATTTCTTTCCTTCTGCTAGCTTTGGGGTTTTTTTGTTCTTCTTTCTCTAATTGCTTTAGGTGCAGGGTCAGGTTGTTTACTCGAAATGCTTCCTGTTTCTTAAGGTGGGATTGTATTGCTATAAACTTCCCCCTTAGAACTGCTTTTGCTGCGTCCCATAGAAATTTATTTTTAAAGTGTGGTAATCTTGAAGCTTCTCTCAGTCTGTAAAGATCCCTACACAGATGATCAAGTTTTCCTTTTTGGTGCTTTATTTTTAATTTATGTTTTACTAGCTGTGATGAAGTTATAAAACAAATGACAAAATCACATATTCAAGTTATGGCAACTTAGCTTTTTATCTGCTGCAATCTCCATTATTATTTTTTAATATTAACTTGGATCTATAAAGGAATCAAGTTCTAATTTTGACGTTTCATTTACAGTTAAAGTAGGATAGTTATTGTTCTCAATATTCTAGAGAATGGGTCAGCTAAACCAACTGTTAAATAGTATTCTATTTCAGTTTTAATTAATATTATATACTTATTTTAAATTTAATTTTCCTTTGACCAGCTCTCCACATTTTGAAGCTTCCTATCGTATTTTACTTTTGGAGTAAAGTACATTGATTTCCACAAAACCTCAAACAGTGTTTTCTCCTTATGTAATAATCTAACAAGCACCTTTTTCAGGTCTGTGAATTTCTAAAGCTGGTCTTTAAAACCATCAATAACTTCCATGATATAAACTCTCTGATTTCATTCCATATGTGGAAGTTCAGACCTTGGAGTTTTTTTTTTTTTTTTTTAATCTATGCCTAGCTAAATCCTGCAATCCTTGAGATGTTTTGATTTTGTTTATGATTTACAGAAGTGAAACATCACCTATTGATAGTACAAAAAATAAATTTGAGAATTTCATTACTGAAAACCTTTGAGCACACTGCTGTGTTCACTTTCAGAAAGAAAAACACCTCTCAACATTTTATTCCTCTCTGGATATTTTTACTGAAGAATTAGGGGTACATCAACACAGTGTGAAAATAAAGGGAGAGATGCTGCTGAATAGAAACACTATTCGTTTTTCTGAACAGCAGTGGTGCAGCTCAGAAAAAAAAAAATCCCCAAGCTGCCAGCCCGGCTCTATCTATTCATGAAGTTTCTTGAAATAAAGCCATGTATTCAACATTGTAAATTCATATCGGGCTGTGCCATAAGGATATATCAGGACAGGGATGGGGAAGCAGGGAGGGAGGAAGAGATGGAGACAGACACATCTGTGGATTTTATAGACATTAAAATACGTATTTTATTGTTCTTTGTCATCTTTTGGATTGTCTTTAGTGTAAAGCTCATTATTTGTCTTAGATTCCAATTTATCTCTCTTCCTACGTGCTGTTATCACAGTTTCTTTTCTCATGATAAAATGACACCTAGACACACCATTCATATTGAACAAACAAGTGTCCAGTCAATTAAAGTCCCCCTTCCAATGTATTTCCTCTTTTATCTCATTAAAGAAGTGTCTTCATGTTTGCTCTGGGGTAGATGGGAAATAGAAGTGATATAATTGTTAACAGGTTCCCTTTTTATCTCTTCTTATTTACCTGAGGCTCATTTAAATATAGCTGTCAAATTGTGATTAGATGCACATGCAAATTCACGCTAAAGGATTTTCTCACTTCAGCATGGTAATGAAGAATTTTGAATTTCCTTCCCCATAGGGATTAATTTGTCCACTCTTCTTAACAGACAAGGTGTTCTTTGCCAAGTAGCTGAAGCATACAGCTGAAGCTGCTGTGTGTAGGGCAGAGTTCACTAATAAGATGTACCAAATTTACACAGTGCCTTCCAGTGAGCTCAGGAAGATCAAAAACATTATTTCATCTGATTTTCATAGTGCTTCTTAGCATACAAAGATGGGGCACGGGGGTCTGAAAAATAGAATTCTCTTTGCTTTCAAATAGGAGTGTTCTATAACCTTCCATAAGTCTCCAAGGCATATATAGCTTCACTACCCAGTATATTCTTGTAATGTTTTTTTAAAAAAAACATTCTTTCTAAAATTTGCCAGCAGATTTTCCCACTCCTCTCTAAAGTAAAACATCTTTTTTCCTTGGAGAATCATTTACTTCAATTTTGTATCTAAAAACAATACAGTTAAACGTGGCATATTGTTATATGTTTGTCCAGTCTGTGTTAAATCATCTTTCTTAAAAATAGAGTTCCTTCCTCTCCTGTTTATAAGTTAACTTGTAAACTAGGTACCAATCATGTCTCCCGACACCTCTCTGAAAAGAGGGATAATACATTTCTAGGGTACAATTAAATCTTTCCTGCTAAGTAGAGGAGTAATTTGTTTCAGGTCTCTTAATGTTACCTTTAAAATTTCCAGTCTCTAGAATTTTACTCTCAAGAATAGCTACTACTCTTCTAAAAATGAAGAAGCAATTTATGTACAGTTGCTGCTAATATTTCTTTAGTGAATATTTTTCACACATGACTGCATGCTGGCACTTGGATTACTTAAAATGTGGTTAGTGTCAAAAAGGCCAGGTGTTAAGTGAATAACCACTCATGTTAAGTAAATATTGCCATAAGTCAAATTGTAACAAGTACTCAGCAAGAAATGCATAGGCTCTTTGATTCAGTAGAGTAACAGTAATGATTTTTATTAATATTTATGGAGTAGCATCTGGGTAGAGAGCATCGTAAAATATGTGAAAAGGAATTGTGTCAGTTATCGGTGGCAAAAGAAAGGAATCCATAGAACTGTGTGCCTAGAAATCCCTAAAACTGGAGCCTCGGTCTGTGCAAAGGAGGTGATGGGTGGATCATGGAGAGGACTTCTGTGGTTTTGCAGCAAGGACAAGGGAAGTCATACATCTAGCATTGCTGTCTGACTCTCTTTGCTTAGAGACTCAACAGTGTAGACTAAAATGTCACTTTGGGTTAAGAATGGCATATGAAATGGAATGTACTAAGAACCCGCCCTTTCTGTTTTTAGTACTTTTTCTCTTGCTAAGCTTAGACTTGGAATGGGAAATCCAGTCAAGGAGTGACCCAAAACCAACTCCACTAGAGGGAGGAGATTGAAAAAGGTAGAAAAGGGTAACTTCGTATACGGTTGACAGACCGATGAATATGAGGGCCTCCTAAAATCTCCCAGCCTTCATTCTGATACCTCCCACCACCACCCTTAAACTGCCCCCCCTGCGGTTATTCTTCACATAGCAGCCAGAATCGTCTTCTGAAAACATATTTAGATTGCATCACTTCCTTACAACTCTCTACTGGCTTCCTGATAAGCATAAAATCTTGATTCCTTGTTGTGTTCTACAAGACCCTATAGGATCTGGCCTCTGGCTGGTTCTCAGACATCATATTTTTCTCTCGTTTCCCCTCCACTCACCACACTTCAGCTCATTCCTATCACTTTCTTCCATTCAGAAGGTCATTGCCACAAATCTTCCCATGGCTTCTCCATTCTCTTCATTCTGGCCTCAATTCAAATATCACTTCTTCAGATAGCACCCTAGCTAAAAGCAGCACCTCCCAGCCCACCCCTATCCCAGTCATCATTCACCATTTTATTCTCTTTTATCTTCCTAGTACGTATTAGTATATGAAATTAATGTAAATGTTCATATTGTTTACTTTTTTGTTTGATTACTTGTTACCTCCTGCCAAAATAAAAATATCTTAAAAGCAGGGTCTTTGTTGTTTTTGATGCCTGGGACCAAGTTGACTTTCCATAAATTTTTGTTGGCTGGCTGACCTGACCTCAGTGTCCCAATAGAAAAGATCAGTGGATTTAAACAGTATTATTCCAGGTTCTTTATAAGATTCTGAGAGAGGGAGTACATTGTTTCTGTCTGAGAGGAGCAAGTCCTCCTCATTTCTGGTGTTGCATTTCCAGCTCACCAAGCCTGATACGTATCCTAAAGACCAGATCAGTCCTTCCTTTTAGATTAATAGTTTGGAAGCAATAAATGACAGAACTTCATCTGGCCATCAGCCTCCTCTCATTACAGATAACTGCAAAATACTTTTTATCTTGGAGCCTCTTATATACATTTCACCAATAGCATCACCACCATGGCAGTGTGATACTGTAAGACATGATAGTTAGAGGTCCTATGTAAGGGTGTTCTCTTGTAGAGTCATATCAGTTATTCAACAGACATTTATTGGAGCCCCTGTTTTGTGTCAAGTACTGTTGCAAGTGTTAGGGACACAGAAGGAAAGGAAACAGACAAAAACCCCTGCCTTCATGGAGATTGCATTCTAGTTGGGGAGACAGAAAATAAAGAAAATGATTAAGTCAAGTGTATAGTAGGTATATTAGAAGGCAGTAAGTTATAAGGAGAGAAAATAAAGTATGGAAGGAGGATGGGAAGTACATGGGGGTGGGGTTGGGGAGGGGTTGCCATGTTAGACTGGATGGCCAACAAAGACCTCTCTAAGAAGATGACCTTCGAGAAAATACCTGATGGCATTGAGGAAACAAACCATGTGGAAATCTGGGGAAAGGACAATTCAGCTACAGGGGCTCAAGTGCAAAGGTCTTGAAGTGGGAACATCCCAAGCTTGTTGGAAGAATGTTGAGGAGACAAAGGAGCAAAGAGAGAGAGAAAGAGAAAGGTAGGGCAGTGGCAGGGTGGGGGAAGGGAGGTGGTGGAAAGGGTGATAAGGCCTGTGGGTTTTAATAAAGACATGGTAATGACTTTGCCTTTTACACTGAGTGAAATTGGAAGCATTGGACAGTTTTGAACAAAGGCATGATGTGAATAAATGGCTTCAGGCAGGCAACATTTAGTGTTTACTGGAATGGCAGGCAACAGTTTTTTTTTTTTGTCCACAGTTGATACAGTGATTAGATTACTCTTTCAAGTTTTCCTCCAAACTTAAAATGTTGGAGGAAATATTTCCTCCAAATGACTTGCATTTTAAATTATCACCCTTGCTGCTGGGCTGTTTCCCATGGACAAAAGCAGGAGGACCTGTTAGGATGTTATTATACTAATACAGGCAAGAAATAACTGTGGCTTGGCCCATGCTGGTAGAGTGGAGGTGTTGAGTATTGGCCAGGTTCTGAATACCAATATATTTTGAACATAACAGACTAGATTTACATATGGACTGAGATAGGATGTAAGAGAAAGGATAACTCCAAAGTCTTTGGTTTGAGCAACTGGAAGAGTTGAGGGAAGTTTGTTGGGGAAAATTTGGAGCTTCAATGTGGACCTGATACAGCTAGATGCCCATTAGACATCCAGTGGGGAGATGGTGAATAGCACTTTTAGCTAGCAGCCTGTTAAGCAGTGTGTGTGTGTGTGTGTGTGTGTGTGTGTGTGTGTGTGTGTGTGGAGGGGGGCAGGGTGGTGGTGGAAATAGCAGTTTGGGAGTAATCAGTTTATACATGCTATTTAAAGCCACAAGAGTGAATGAGATTTCCTAGAAAGTGGCAGTGGTTGGAAGAAGAAGAGGTCCAAGGACTGAGCCCCAGAGCATGCCAACTTCCTATGGAAATAGCAATGGAAAATGAGAGAAAGCACCCAAGATGGTAGGAAGAAAGCCAGGACAACGGCATGTCTCTGGAGCCAAGTGAAGAAAGTGTTTCGGGAAGTGTGAGTGATGAGCTGTGCTAAGAGTAAGATGAAAACTGAGAATTGAGGGAATTCGCTGGAGTGGAGAGGGTGAAGCCTGATTGCTGTGTGCCCAGGAGAAAATGGGTAGTGTCGACTGAAGAAAAACACACAACCTAAAAGTTGCAAGTTATGTTTTATTTGGAGACCTTACTGAGGACTATAGCCCAGGAGACAACCTCTCAGCTCTGAGGAACTGCTGCAAAGAGGTAAAGGAGGAATCAGGATATATAAGAGTTTTTGCTTTAAAAACAAAACCATGTAGTACAACATTGGAAGATTACTGCTGAAGTGGGGAGGGGTCATATAGGGGTTGGAGAGTAAGAGGTACAAACTATTAGGTATAGAATGAGCTACGAGGATATATTGTACAACACAGGAAATATAGCCAATATTTTGTAATAACTATAAATGGAGTGTAAGTTTTAAAAATTGTGCATCACTGTATTGTACACCTGTAACTTACATACTGCTGTACAGCAACTATACTTCAATTTTAAAAAGAAAAAGAAAAAAAATTTACCGCTAATCACAAATAGAAGACATCTCAAGTCAACGACTTTACTGCTTTTCTATGTATGGGAAGATGTAAGAGTTTGGGCTCCTTGAAATTATCCCTTAGATATGCATCTTAACTATCTAAGGCCAGTATTCAGTTTTTCTCCATCCTGAATTCCCCATCAGGTGGCTGCAATGGCTGACGGCTTCAGGGCAGGCAACATTTAGTGTTTACTGGAGTGGCAGGCAACAGTTTTTTTTGTCCGCAGTTGATACAGTGATTAGATTACTCTTTCAAGTTTTCCTCCAATGGGAAGAGAGAAATGGAGTGAGAGTTGAAGGGGAGTTCAGGTCAAGGGAGATTGCTTTATGGTTGGAAGAATTTAAATGTTTCCATACTGATTCGAATGCCCCAGGAGAGACGATGTTAAAGATTCAGGAGGAGAATTTAAGGAGCATGTCTGAATAGAGAATGTCTACAAGATCAAATACACAGTAGAGGAGCTGACCTTAGCGAGAAGCAAGGGCAGTTCATTCACGGTGCAGTAGAGAAGGGGAAGACACAGATGTGCGTACACAGGAAGGTTTGCTGGTGGAAAATTGTAGAAGTTCTCTTTTCTGCTCCTGGTTTCTTAGTGAAATAGGAAGTCAGGCCATCATTTGGGAGGGAAGATGGATAGGAGGTCTGAAAGTTTGAGGAGAGAGGACGAAGTATGGATTATGAGTCTAAGGGAGTGTGAGGAGGGGAACAACAGGGAAATCTAGACTGACTGCTGGGCAGTGTTAAAGGCCTCCCTTAGGGTAGTGGGCATGGATTTAATGTGAGAGATACACATGTGTGTGGGCATGGTTGGTATTTTCCTCTGATCACTTGCAGCTATACTGTTGCAGGCAGGGAGCAGGCAACAAAATGGGTGGACAGATGACTTGACATGCTAATAGTTTATCAGATAAGTAATATTTCTCTGTACTTTTCTGATTTCTCAGGTGGTTAAATGGTTTTAATTGGGAAGGACTGAAAGCACGGAACCTTCCATCACCTTTACAAAGAGAGGTATGGTATCTACTATATTACTCTCTTGATTTTTTTCTAAGTATTTGTTTTTGTAAACAGATTTTAGATGTGTGTGTGTGTGTGTGTGTAGAATAGATTAAAAAATTTTTTAACAGTTTTTAAATTTAAGTGAAAGTGTCTTTGCAATTGTGACTATATGGTCTAAATAGTATTACGTATTCAGTGGACCTTAGCTCAGCTCTTAAGAATGGATTACATGTAAATCTAAATCCCAAGGTAGCCAGTGTTGGTCAGGCTGACAGATGGTTCTAAAAATATAATATGAACCTACATGTAATTTAAAATTTTCCAGTATCCGTATTAAAAAAGGTAAAAAGAAATGGGTGAAATTAATTCTAATTATCATAATACATTAAAATATTATTTCAACATGTAACAAACACAAAATATTAATATATTAATAAAGATGTTACATTTATTTTTTTCATACTAAATTTTCAAAAATCCCAAGTGGATTTTCCACTTTCAGCCATCTCAGTTCCAACTAGCTATATTTCCAGTGCTCAGTCCCCATGCATTGCTGGTTGGACAGCACAGCTCCAGAGAAAGCAGAACATTTGCTAAGTTGGGGAGGGAGGGGGATGGCTCAGGAATAATCTAGTCCACACCCTACAAATGTTATGTTGTGTTATCTGTAAAGGAATTTTTTTTCTTTTTTTTTTTTTGTGGTATGCGGGCCCCTCACTGCTGTGGCCTCTTCCATTGTGGAGCACAGGCTCCGGACGCAAAGGCTCAGCGACCATGGCTCATGGGCCCAGCCACTCCGTGGCATGTGGGATCTTCCCGGACCGGGGCATGAACCCGCGTCGCCTGCATCAGCAGGCGGACTCTCAACCACTGCGCCACCAGGGAAGCCCTGTGTAAAGGAATTTTGAGGATCTTTGTACCTTTTTTAGATTGACATCTGAATTTTTTCATTACATGTCTAAGGCATTGTGGAGAATGTAATTTCTATTATGTTGTAAATATTGACATTTTACAGTAAAACATTACTCTTACTTTGCCCCTTTAAATATATCCAGTGTAATCTAAATGCCATTGAGATATGAAACCCATCAGCCATTTAAAAAATAGAAATATTACATGACTACTTTTTCCCTCTAAACTCCTATTTTCATATTTCCATTAGATTTTCTCTATAAAATTTCATCCAAATGTAAAAGAGTTTTATACTGGGTGGTCTTCTATTAATCATTCTTTAAGTGCCTTTCAATTTTAGTTTTATAAAATTAAAAATTTTTGTGAGAATAAAAATTTCGCTGGCAACACAAATATTTCTTCTGGATTCAGTTATAATTACATTTTTGTAGCATGCAGTATCAAACAACATACATATATTAAAATTTTTTAAATAATTATTAAACAAAAATTTTTTGAAAAGAAATTATTTAATGTACTTGCGGATGAATATTATTTATTAAAAAATGGGATCAGATTCCACATCAATTCTCTTTCTTTTTGAAATTATTTTTCTATAGATGAAAGTGCTAAGAGTTGTGTTCACATAAATAAGTAAATGAGAGCAGAGGATTTTATAATAGCAGTGTCACTTTGAGCACCTTCTGAGTAGTCTCCTTATGCCCCCCAAAAACTCATTATGATGGATCATAAATAGTATTTTTAGTGATCTATCAGCTGATAATTCAATTAGGTACTAATGAAGATTGTTTGAAAGCAAAGGATTGGAAACCACTTGATTTGCAAAGTAATTTAATACCAGAGTCATTTCACTCTTTCAACAAGGTCACTAGTATTTTGAATTGTCCCTTTGTTTGACATTCTGGAGAATTTATATGGGTCAATTAACCCTATAAAAATACAAGATCAGTGAGAAACTTTATTATAAAGTGGAAGAAGGATTCTGGCAAATTTTGATTTTTTTAATATTTCCTTTAAAATATTTTCCAATTTGAAAAAAAAAAAAGAGGCATCATTCCTGTCACCTTTTCTTTCAGAAATAACTCCATAAGCCAGGTAGCTCCTACTGCACATAATTCTGGGACCCAATCCATTTGTTCTAAAGGGGAGATCTCATGAGACTGAGAGTATAACTCAAAAATGATAACTGGGGCTTCCCTGGTGGTGCAGTGGTTGAGAGTCCGCCTGCCGATGCAGGGGACATGGGTTCGTGCCCCGGTCCGGGAAGATCCCACATGCCACGGAGTGGCTCGGTCCGTGAGCCATGGCCGCTGAGCCTGCGCGTCTGGAGCCTGTGCTCCACAACGGGAGAGGTCACAACAGTGAAAGGCCTGCGCACCGCAAAAAAAAAAAAAAAGGATAACTGGTTATCTTTTCCTTATATGTACATGACAAGTGGTTGCAGTAGAAAATTAGTGCTCAGATACCGAAAACATTCCCCATATGTTCTAGCATGCTTCATCAACATTATCCTCACCTTTGGTTTCATCCTTTTTCTACTAGCTAAGTGGACCCACAGATCACAGCTACTTTGACAAGTATCCTCCCGAGAAGGGGGTGCCTCCTGATGAGCTGTCAGGCTGGGATAAAGACTTCTGACAGAAGAAAAAATGATTACTGCCCTACATACACAAGAGGACTATAAGGACCAACAATCCAACACTGATTATTTCTCTTCAGAGTATTATACTATCTTTTAGAAGACCATTAGATAAAAGAAATCCCTGCCCATGGGCTGGGAGTGGGAAATAGTAGGTGCGGAGGTGGTTCTGAATGATAATGTCTCATTTAGATGCTGTGAAGTATTCTTGTGTTCTGTTCTTTGCTTTTCTCAAATGTTGAAGGCTATCCTATTCCCCTCTCCAAAGCCAGAACCATTTTTGTCAAAGGGACACCATTTTCTCTGCAATCTGTTGCTCCATCCCAATCATATTTGTCTCCTTTGAGTCCTGATAAGGTTTAAAAAGTGTCTTGCCCTTGAGCAACTAAGTCATTCAAATAGAAGGAAGAACAAGGGTGAATTCTGGAAGATTTCCCCCGTTCTCAACAATCCCACGTAAGCATTATGGCGTCTTGAAGTCATGGCTTGCAGTAAACTTGGTAGTCAACAGAAGTTCTTGATTTTCACCTGTGTTCAACCTAATATTGATAGGCTTCTGAACCTAGTCTGGGGAAAGGCAAATTTGAGTATTAGTCATTGGTACCACTTTCTAACACAGATGAGTTAATGAATCCGGCCAGATAATTATATTCTATTGGGGAACTGAGAAACAAAGCAAAAAATATTTTTATTCTCCTGTGACCAGCTATGATACCTCAGAGACTTTTCAAAAGTCTTGTTAAAGATGGTTATAATGTCTGGTTAATTGATGGGCCTTTGGAAAGGTTTTATCTTATATATTAAATATTTTCACAATCAAATTAGAAAACATGCAGGAACTACATTGTGAAGGCTTTTCCTTTCCATTACATATGGAGGGAAAAAAAAATTCTAAAAGGTATAAATGCTGACTCTTTGAAACTCTGAGATATTTTGGCCAGTTCTGTGATTGTTGCTATTAATAAACCAAGAGTATAGAAATAACCACAGTTAATTTTAATGGAAATCCTATTGGCAAATATTGATGCACGCCTAATCACTGCTGCATTAATAACTTTTTAAGGAGACATTTGAGTCATGGGAGTGTTTATAATTTTAGATTGTTAAGGCAGGCAAGCCGCTAGAGAAGTGATGGGACGGTAAAAGGGACATCCAGCATCTGTCCCCCACCCCCGGCTCCTCCCTGCAGTCTTCAAAATAATGAATAGATTTGTTTCAATAGCATTGGACACCAGTAACCTAAGAACTTAACTAGTAGCATGTTTTTATGTATCGATCATGATCATTCTCCCACCCTCCTTCCCAAATGGATGGGAAACAGATTTTCTCTTTGTCTTTTTGATCTGGCAGAGTAAAAATAACATCGAAGTTCCTGCATTATTCAAGCTTCTGGTTATACTTTCATATGCTAATGTTCTATAGGAAAAGCATCGCTATCCACATCCACCCATATTTTCAGCATTCAGAGAGTCATCTATCTGCTTCTGAAGTGTTAAACCAGATAAGTGAGGCCCAACCCAGGAAGGTGCATCCTTAACAAATTAAATTTCCACATTTAGAATCCTTTTGCTGAACCAAAGAATTTTTCTTTCCTGTAGTAGTATTTTTAAAGTTTATGTATTGTACATAGAAGAACCATTTTTAATAGGATCAACATAACCCGCTTAATGAATTTCTAAGATTTTTTAAAGATTTTTATTTGAATTTGGTTTGTAAGCACTGTATGTTTTTCCATGTATATATTTTTAAATTACCCACCTATAAATGTAGGGAATTTATGTATTGGGTGGATATTAGAACTGTACAGTTATACTAGCAATGATATTCTCAAAGGTGATCAATAGTTGTAATTCAAAAAAGACTTACATATATACAAATAAAAACCAACTTAGGGTACTACAAGTTTATTTTGGCTATGACTGGCCATGTCAATATATAATCTCCACATGTGATTTTATTGTGTTTCCTTTGGAGTACTTTATAAAGATGGAGAAATGAGAGACTGAACCATTAATACAATCCCATTTCTATTTTGTAGCTGGACGACTTTGCGAAAATGACTTCACTTTTTTGAGTACTAGCTTTCTCACCTGTAGAAAAAGCACAGTAAAATAATACCTACTTTAGGCGCCGGTTTTGGGGAGTAAATTGATACCTAGACAGTCCTTTGCCAATTTCAATGAAATAATCAATGCTGCGTAGATGGGAGCTACTGTTACTATCTCTATTAGAATTAAAGGGGACTTAATAACCATTTAGTCCTGGACCTTATGTATCATTGGTATCTGTATGCACAATTGTACCAATTAAATCCAGTATCAATCTTTTCTTTTTCTTTTAAATCATGAAGTAAAGATGATTAATCAAATTTTAGTGCATGTGATGAAGAGTTAACCCTCACCAAAATGAAGTGCTTTATTAAGAGTTCACTGCTCACCTAAGTTTCTAAGTTTTAACTTTTTATAAATTAAGGATATATATGTATATGTATATGTACATATATATATTCTTAGAAAATACAGAAAATTATCCCCCTATATACAGACCCGTCATATTCCTAATCATTAAGTCATTCCTAATCTGTCTTTTCTGGGTGCAGAGTTAATTTTTCATTCCTGAGCCTCTTCTCTGCAGGGCCATCTTTTCACAATGGTAATTTCCTGATATGTTCTCTAAATATTAAAATGTCTGGAGGGAGGAGAATGTAGTGGTGAAAAGTAAGACTTGGAGTCAAAAATTATGGGTTTGAATTCTTGCTCTGTCCAGATTTGTGTGACATTGAATAACAAACCACATCTTTATTTACCTATAACTTAGAGATGGTACAGATAAAGCTTTGGAACACTGGGCTAGAATATTATTACTTGTAGGTCATTGATAATAACCAGTTGGAAATACGTCTATTTCTTTTTGGTATAATAATAAATCCTTGGTTTTTTATTGCCAGGTATTGTACTAGGAGCATTTACATCCATTATCTCATACACACAAGATTCTAAAATAATTATAAACACACTGACTATTGACTGCCTTCAAAGCTAAATATTGGCCTCAAATATGCCTTTCATTCTCAATTTAGCTGTGATGGTTTTACATAGCTTAGATCCAGTTGCTATAACAATATAACAAATTAACCCACAACTTAGTTGCTTGGAACACCATTTTATTCTTCGGGATTCTGTGGGTCAGGAATTCAGACAGCACATGGCAAAGATGGCTTGTCTCTGCACCACAGAATCTGGGGCATCAGGTGAAAAGATTCAAAGACTGGGGTGACTCAACAGCTGGGAGCTAGAATCACCTGAAGCCTTGTTCACTCATGTATCTGGAGCCTGGACTGGGACAACTCAAAGACTAGGACTGCTGTTCAGTGTGCCCACACACGTTCTCAACATGGTTTGAATTCCTCACATTATGGCATCCTTAAAGTAGTCAGACTCCTTTCACGGTGGCTTGGGACTTCAAGAGCAAGTATTTCAGCCAACAGGGAGAAGCTGCACTAAACTTTATGAACCAGCCTTGGGATCACATCACTTCGCTTCTGCCATACTCTATGGGTAGAAGCACAAGCCCACCCAGATTTGTGGAGAGGGAACATAGGCTCCATTTCTTAATGAAGAGAGTTTCAGAGAATTTGCACGCAAGTTTTAAAACTGCCACAACCCACTTTCTGGCCACAGACTACTTACATTACTGCCATATGCAAAATAAATTCATTCCCTCTCAAGAGTCTCCCTAAAAATATCATCTCATTACATCAGACTCAGGGTCAAGGTCTGGGATCTTGTCATCTAAGTTCAATTCAGGTGTGGATAAAGACTCCTCAGGTGTAATTCCTTGGATACATTCTTTTAGGTCAGAAAGCCTGTACACTTAGTTAACAAGTCATCTGTCACCACACTCACAACACTGAATGGCGAGACGACCAGTGGATAACCACAACGGATTCTTGCATTCTGAGAGGGAGAAGATGAGAGGCACAAAGCAGCACTGGTCCATAGAATTCTGAAATCTGGTGTGACACGTGTTACCATTTCACTGCTCACGGCTCAGTCCTACTCCCTGTGAGTTGTTCTCTGCAGCTCTTGGTCCCACCATGTAGAATCTGGGTTCTGCCTCTGAGTTAGCCTTTTTGTTTGTTTGTTTTTTCTATAAGATATGGCTGGTATTTTCAACTGAATAGACTTCTTAGCCTGTTTCCTGCCTGTAAATGTTTGGTGGTAGAGATGCCTTTTTAAAATTTGTCTCTCTCTTCATTGCAAGTTGATACATTTCTTTTAAAAACTTTGTGAATTTCCAATGTATAAATTCATGATCCACTCCATTAGGCAAAAGCTACACTCAAGTCTTTTCTGTGAAGATGCTGTGGAAATAATGATTCTTAGTTCTATTTTCTTAAAAGTGAGGGTGTGTACAGCACATGCTTAAGATGCTTGGAAGGTCTTTTGCCTTTTGAAAGGCTCTGGTAGTCAGTTTCCAAGATAACTTCCAATGATCCTTGCTTATGGTGTCCATGCCCTTTTATAATCCTCTCCTCTTGAGTGTTGACTGAATCTAGTGACTTCCTTCTAACAAATAGAATATAATAAAAGTGATGGGAAGTCACTTCTGAGATTATGTTACAAAGTCAATCTTCTTCTGTTCACCTTCTCTTGCTCTCTCATTTGCTTGCTCTGATAGAAGCCAGCTGCCATGATGTGAACTTCTCTATGGAGAGGCTCATGTGGCAAATAACTAAAGGAACTGCTGGCCAAGAGTCAATGAGGAAATGAGGCCCCCAGTCCCACAACCTGTGATGAACTGAATCCTGCCAACAACCGCAGGAGTGAGCTTGGAAGTAGATCCTCCTTCACTTGAGCCTCCAGATGAGACTGTAACCTTAGCCAATACTTGGTCAAAGCCCAGTGAGAATCCATGAGCCAGAGGGGTCAGATAAACAACTCCCAGATTCCTGACCTGCAGAGACTGTAAGATAAGAAATGCGTGTTGAATTAAAGTACTAGGTTGGGAAGGAAAGACGGACATGAAGTAAGGGAAACAAGAACAAAGTGGGCACAAGAGAACAAACTGGCAAGCCAGAACCCAAGAAGATGAACTTTTGAATCTGTATCTGTATTTCATGGTTGCCAACCTTGGCCATATGGGTGGCTTGCAGGATAAGCTGACACCTTTTACATGTACCTGGCTCGGGATGTGCAGATGCCAATGGAGCAATCTGGCTGGAGCTAAAGGAACCACAAGCCTGAATGCTGCCCTTCACCACCAAGGTGAGGCAGCAAATCAACAAAAATGTGCATGAGCTCCAACTGTGCTTGGTCTTGTGCCGACGTCTGGAGTATAAATATGTCTGCTATTCATTTTGGCATTTCAGGTCTTATGCAGATTTCTCTTGTGGCAAAGCCAAACTCAGAACCACACAGAGAAGGAAAATCTGGGAACATATTTCTGGCTTAGCTGAATTGACACAGTACCAAGTCACTCAATTTCAAACCTATATATGTCATTATTTTTATGTAATTTACTTAGAATTTTTAACTAATGAGATTTGCTTCCTGTCTTTCTACCCACCTTCACTTATCGAAGTGCACATAGAGCACAAGCCACATTACTCAACTGAAACCAGCAATATCAATTTGACTCAGGTAATTTACAGGCAAGCTCTAAATTGAGTTAGAGCTCGAGAATTTTCAGTTTTGGAAAGTACAAAACCAAGATATTTTTGTTTCTTTAATTGTTTGTTATAAATTTAAAATGGTGTAATAAAAAGTAACATGAAATTTGTTTTGACAAATACAAACTTCCTCAGTGAGGAAAAACCAAGTGGACATGCGCTGGGAAAATGAAAAGCAGAAGAAAATATGATGAGATCAAGAAAGAATACCAGCAATGCATCAATCCTGGAAACCAAGTAGAGCAAATGGGGCAAGGAGAGTTAAAACATTAAGGTATGCCTAGAAATACTTAAAAATTTGATCCATGAGTCAAGGCCAAAGAAAGTAAAGAAAGGCTAGTAAAAATATTAAAAAAAAAAAATATATATATATATATATATATATTTTTTTTTTTCATCAAAGGGAGTAAGTGGAATCATTCTAAGGAATAGTGAATATGAAGAAAAATATTTAATGCATGTCTTAGTAGATTCATTCAACAATTATTAATTGAGCACTGTTCCAGGCACTCTTCTAAGTGCTGAGGATACAGCAGGAGGACAAAAATCACAGTCCTAATATATATTCATACTTATTGGATGACTAGGTGATGATCTTCAGGTGGCGTGATCATGGATATTTTCTTCTAAGTTTTATACATTGAACTTATATCTTATAATAAAGAACATTCACTTTAAAACATATACTTGCATCAGAGAGATAGGATAGATACCAGAAAAATTATTGGAAAAAAAAGAGAGACTGGGGAACATCAAGTACAGATTTCACTATATCAAATCACTTTAAAGGCAGGTGACAGATATACCCTCTCAGGCCTCTCCAGCATGAAGCTCTTATTTACATAAATCTTTGCATCAAACTTTTACAGACTCTTTGTTCCTTACCTCTAAATTCTGACCTATTTCTACAGATCCAAATTAAGGCTTTCACTTGTTAGCAACAGGCGATTTACTTCACTGGGTGTTTTTAGCTGTTTTTGAAAAATATCTAGTTCTGCTTCTGCCAGATCTCCTATGCCTTGTTCCCCCATCTTCTCCATCATCCCCAGGCAGAGTATCTTCTGACACCAAATTCTCTCCACTACATGCATATGCATAACTTCATTAACTAGCTAATTAACCAACTGATTGGTCAATTCCCTCCACAAATATTTGTGTGACTACTCTGTACCAGACCTGGCGTTTAGCAGTGAACAACATAAAGACCCCTTCCATCGTGAAACATATGTTCTAATTGCAAGAGGATGACAGTAAATTGTTAAACAAATGGAGGGCATTAAAAAATTTAATTCAACATCAAATCTGGATGTGCATAGATAAAATATAACTTAAAAAATTATCTGTAGTTTATCTCATCTCCTTTGGGCTTCCACCCACTGGTTAGAGGGAGAGACATGAAAAGTCTCATCTAGTTTTAAAGTTAATCCAATGAAGTAATTTAAACAGTCCTTTTAGGGCAGTGGTTCTCAAATTTTGGTGGATATCAACTTTTGATGGGAACTAATACAAGTATAAAGGCCTGGGCCCCACTCCACTTCAAAGAGCATGGGTCACTGTGGGCTTTATAAGCTCCCCAGGAGGTTCTGATAAACCAGAGTTTGAGAATCATTGCTCTTCAAAAGGTTCAGTCTCTCTTAGACAAAATTTCTCAGATTCTCCTTTAGAGAGAATCTAATTACGTCCCTGAGCAAGATGGAGGATGAGTCAAAGCTCTTAGGCCAGATATCTACTTGGTTGCCATGTGTTTGACTGATGTTCATGGCAGAAGTTTATGGCTGGAGGAGCTCATCATTTGTCCTCTCTGGGCTGAGACAGGGCCCAAGCCCTCCCTCAATGACTGAGCTTCCCTGTGGTTACTCCTGGCACTAAAGACCTTTGGGGATTGACTGTGGTCCCTTCCAGCTCTAGCTGAGACCTGCTCACTGCAAAGCCACCTACTCCCTACTAAGGTGATGCCCTCTGATGAGCGACCTAAAAGACCTTCAGAATTATAGGTTCTGTTTTTACAATGCAGAAGCCTAGGGGACTTAGGATGAAATAGCTCAGAGTCTTGTACTGCAGGCTACGCCGTGTCCCCAAAGTTACTATGCTGACGTTTATCCTAGAGCAGCCTGTTATGAATCCCAAACATGGGAAGGAGCGCCTTCCTCTCCTCCTTCCTTCCTTCCATAGTTCCCTGAGGCTAGAAAAGGGCAGGCTTCCTCCTCTTTCTCTTCTGTCTGGACTTACCTTACTTACATAAAATTCTCTGGTCTCTTCCACAAAGCCTGATCCTTTATAAGCTAAAGGACATAGAGGAATTTAGATAATCCTTTCTCAGGACCAAAGCTTGGCTTTTGAATTCCAAAAGCATAATGTCACCTAAGACTTTCTCAGTTCTACCCTACTGGAACTAATCCTAATCGGCAGGTGGATGATTCTAGAAAAGAACAAAGATGTGTTCTCAGGAAGCCAAAAACAAGATCACATTAATAATTCAAAAGTAGAATTATTCCCTCTTTGAAAAAAATAAGTAAGACATTTTCATCACAGCAATAAACTCTATTAATACAATTAAGTAGGTTAGTGTGACAGAGTGAGGCTGAAGAGAGGTGAGAATGGTTTTGAATAAGTGGTAAGGAAATGCTTTCCTGAGTAAGTGACATTTGAGATGAGATTTGAATGGTACAAAGGAAACAACCTTGAGACTGTCTAGGAAAAAGTGTTCCAGGCAAAGAAATTAAATGCAAAAGCTGTTGGAGGTATTAATGAATTTGGCATGTTGGAGAAACAGAAGTCTTGTAAGTTTCCAGAATAGTGAGAGCTCAGAAAGGTAGGCAGGGCCAGATTAGCAGAACCTCATGGACCACAGGCAAGTGTTTGGTTTTTATCCTAAGAGAAATGTGAAGCCTTCTTTTTTTTTTTTTTTTTTCTCCTGTAGAACAGGAGAGTGACTTGGGCTGATCTATGTTTTCAAAAGATCACTCTGGTGACTGTGCTATCTTCATAACACATAACATAGGTGGGGGAGTAAAGGAAGCAGGCAGATCAGTTAGCAGGCAGTTGAAGTGTTTAATTCAGGGGAAAACTAATGGAACTAGTTCAGACTAGAATGTCAAATGGGTCACATACAAGGAGTGATACTGAGGTTATGTTTTGGAAAGGGGTGACAGGTGAAAGGACTGGATGCAAAGAATGAGATAACGAGAAGAAACAACAAGAATGATTCTTGGGATTTTCAACATTCTAGGTGAGTAAACAGATGTATACAGGTGTATCTATATGTGTGTATATATGTATATGTAAGTATATGTGTATATGTATATGTAATTTTTAAAAAAAATATTCTTTCTTCTTCTAAGAACTGTTTGTGGTCTCAGTTATTTTTCAAGTAGTGTTGTCAGATATTGGTGATTACATTGTTCAAGTTAAAAATAAAAAAAAAAGTAAAGAGATTAACATCTTAAGCACTATGTGACGGGCAGTGTGCTAAGTCCATTATAAATTTTATCTCAGTTGAACTTTATGCCTCAACTTTATGAAGTAATAGTTTCTACTACTTAATAGACGAGGATATTTTACCCTGGAGGGGAAAGAAACACTTCAAACATGTATTCAACCAACATTTTTAAAGAAAATTCTGTGTGCATTTTATTCATAGTTGAAGGTCAGTATGGATAAATAACAGCATTCCCATTACTATGACCATTTACTAGGGGGAAAAAATGGTCTTAAATCCTACTCATTGTGTGGTATATTTTCTGGGTGCAAAACTAGTTAAAATGAAAGACCTTGCCTTTCATGTACTAATTTAAACCAGACATAACAGTAGTGCTCAAAAATACTATCAAGCATATGCTGTTCCAGGGTGTCAGTCAAAATATGTATATTATATACAAGTAATGTTGTAGTGGTTTTAGATGGTGGAGTGTTTTATCTTTTTATCCCTCTTCATGCTAACTTCAATTTCTACTATATTTTTAGTTTTCCTTGGAACAAAGCAGAGTTGGGATTCCAGCTGCTCTAACAATCCTCTTCACTTCTTGGATTCATCACTTCTTTCTTTTGTAGGAGTCTACATTTCCTCTCTTCTATGGAATAGATCCAATCCACAGACTCCAATGCAGCTTTCTTAGTTCTCCTTGGTTAGTTTTCTAATTTTTTTCCAACTCAAGCTCAATTCTGGTTATTCCTAGCAGGGTTGTCCCATCAAATTTATCTCCTAGCTTTCACATAAGACTTTATTTATTTATTTATTTATTTATTTTTGCTTCTATGACTTGCATTCATGATATGCAAGTATGAAAATAAGGAACAAGATTATTTTTAGTGGGAAGAAGTATATATTCAAAAGATTCTTAGCTACTCAGGGAAGTCACCTATAGAATCATGCTATGAATCAAGTTATCCTTTACTCCAACTTCTCTCTAGATGGAAAGGGCAACCTAAAGATATATGGAAACACATCAGAAATCCATGCCAGCCAAGTGTAAAAATATAGACTAATAGGAATGATAAACAATACCATTTTGGTTCAAAATAATGTGCTGCTATCAAGAGAAGAAATGTACTTTCTTGTAACCCAGGAGATTGCCAAAATTTTTGGAGTGTGTAGCCTCCTAAGGAAATGTCTTTAGGCATGGAGTAAAGTTCTAATATGCTTGCTAAATATTAGGTCATACCACCTTATTCACACCTTCCTCTTCCACTTGCCAGGTTTTATTCATCTTTTAATTTTTTTTACTACCTGAATTAAAGCTCACTGTTATTTCTACTCTTTAGTCAGACTCTGGACATTTATTTACTATATTAGAAGTTTTTGTACTGGTTGCTGAACATATCTAAAACACAATTCCTCTTCTTTCATCTCCCAAATCCTGCTCTTCTTCCCACATCTCTCGAGAGAGGGTCAAATTGCTGTCAGACTCGGACTCCGTGGCCTATACAGACCAACTAGCCTATATAAAGATACAACTATCAATTCAACACTTTGGACTTAATCCTCTATTCAGGACTCTGGTATTCACTTTCTCTTCATTCCTCACAACTGCTCTCTGTCAAATCAAATTTTCACCACTTTTCTCAATTCCTCTGGCCCCTCACTCTTTACAAATGGCTCCACCTCCTACTTTATTTTTTACTATTACCTGTGTAACTGTAACTCCAATTTCCTACCTCTAGACCGGACCTTACAGCTGAGCTGCAGGCCAACAGGACTCTGATCATATACCCTAAATTTTCTAGCTATCACAAACTCAGTTCAAAACGTAACTCCTCATTCTGCATCTCTCATCTTTGTTCAGGCTAACAGCATCTCTTGCTGAGATTATTTGAACTCTTTAGGATTGTTCTCCTTTCTTCCACTCTACATCTGTATCAGTAACCATTTGTACTTCTGTTAGAGTATTTTTTTCCAAGGCACAAATTTAATGACAGATAATTACTTTGTCTAAATTCATTTTTCTTAAAAATACTACATCCAAATTAAAATTGTTATATGTTAAATTAAATTTGAGATAAAGGGTCTTTAGATTTATCAAAGATGTATTTATTGTGTTCAAAAGTAGATCGGGGGGCTTCCCTGGTGATGCAGTAGTTGAGAGTCCGCCTGCCAATGCAGGGGACATGGATTCATGCCCTGGTCCGGGAAGATCCCACATGCCACAGAGTGGCTGGGCCCGTGAGCCATGGCCACTGAGCCTGTGCATCCGGAGCCTGTGCTCCACAACGGGAGAGGCCACAACAGTGAGAGGCCCGTGTACCGCAAAAAAAAAAAAAAAAAAAAAAAAAGTAGATTGGAAAAAACCACGAAACATGCAAGGCAATAAAACTAGAACCAATAATAGGGTAGCTCCCAAACAACTATCAAGTAGGAAATTAGTTTTTTTCCAAATGACTCTAAGTTTTAAAGGTGACTTTAAAATATAAAATTTCAAGGTAGAAGTTAATAAGAACATGAGCAATACATTTCAAAAACTTATGAGATATAGTTAAATAGTACTCAGAAAATGTTTATTCTTACATGAGCTTGCTAAACCACTATAAGAACTGAAAATAAGTAAATTCCATATTCCCCATAAGAGGGTAGAAAAATAAATAAATAAATCCAAGGAAATTAGAAGAAAATATTTTGTTGACTAAAGCACTACCTAATGAAAGGGGAAAAAAGCTGATTTTTTTTGAAAAGATCATTATAATAGGAAAAATATGTAAGATCAACATGGGGGAAAGAGAGAAAACATAAATAAATGATGGTAGGAATAAGAAAAGGAAAAACTACAGATGTGGATTAATTTAAATGATAAAATAAATTACAAACATAGATAAAAGGATAATTTCCAAGAGCATATAAATCACTAAAAATCAACTCATGTAGAGGTATAACATCTGGATTGATCGAAATGAAATAACTCCCTACGCCCACAAAGCAATCAGCCCAGATCCTTTACTAGCATTCAGACCATTCTTTTGATACTTAAACTCTTTCTGCACAAAGAAAGAAAAGTACTTCCAAATTCATTCTCTTAGCTAATAAAACCATGATACCCAATTTTATCAATACTATATAACAACAACAAAATAAGTACACCAATCCTACTTATAAAAATAGTTGCAAAATCTTAAACATCAGCAAATCAAATCCAAAACTATATCACAAGATTTATTCACTGTAACCAGGTAGTTTAACTCTTAACTATTTGGAAATGCATTAATGGAATTTATAAGATAAATAGATTAAGGGAAATATATTTAATCTTACTGATAAATCATTTTATAAAGATAAAATTTAAGATCCAATTTGGAAAAATCTCTTTGTAAGAGAAGTTATATATATTTCTAATGAACTTGACAAAATGTTTCTGAAGTTGATCTGGAATAGTATATGAAAAAGAAGAGTCAAAAACTTTAAAAATAAGAACATGATTACTATCATATATTTGTGAAGAAATTTACAACTTCCAAATCATTGTCATCTGAATTATTAAATTTGATTTGAGGTGCTGATAGCACAGGTACTGCTGCCCTCCCCATTCAAGCCACCATTATCTTTTACATAGATTATTGAAATAGTAACCTTGCTGGTCTCACAGCTTCTACTTCTGCCCCCATTTTATTAATTCCCAATATGGCAGCCCAGGCGATCCATTCAAATATAAGCCAGACAATATCACTTCTCTCTACAAAACCCCACGATGACTTCTCATCACATTCAGAGGAAGAGCCCAAATCACTCATTTCCTATAGTCTAACTCACTCCACCTCCATCTCTGCAATCTCCCTGACTTCCTGCCCCACTTCTTTCTCCCACTCACTCCACTCCAGTCACACCAGCCTTCTTGCTCTTCCTCAAACATGACAGTTCCACTCCCACCTCGCGCTCTTTGCACTGATTCCTCCCTCTGCTGGGAATGTCTTCCCCCACCACATTTGCCTTCCTTGATTTTGACTCAAATCTCACCTTCCAGTGTGTTTTTTCTTGATGACTCTACTTAGCATTGCAAATGCCTTGCTATTGTTTATCCCTATTCCTCTTGTCATTTTATTCCACAGCACTTACCATTCTCTAATATAATCTACATTTAATATATTTACCTATGTATTTTGCTGATTTTCTGTTTTCCTCCAGTAGAATATAAACTTGATGAAGACAGAGCGCTCTACCTGGTGTCTAGAATAGTGCTTGGCATGTGTAGGTATTTCTTGGATGACTGAATGAATGACTGAATGAATTGTGGGTGAGGTAACTGAGCCCAGAAGATTTATGTAACTTCACTGGTGTCAGCAAAACTATTAGTGTCTCAGTCTTCTGATTCCCTAATCCAATATATTTTTCCAGTATACTCTTTTACCACTATGATATTCATATATTGAATTAAATTTGAATTTGTTTGGTTGTCTATTACCTTTAAATACTTCCCAATGAATAGAGTTTGTTTCCATTTACAAAAATCTCAGAATTTAAAGCATGGCTTGAATCTGTTGATTTCACAAATATTTTCTTTTTAGAATTTAACTGCTTTTTAAAAAAACCCAACTATAACCTAACAGAGACCCTAAAATGTTCAGATTAGTATGTTAAATAAAAGAGCACATTAGACCGAGTTGCACAAATATGCCAAATTATATTTTTATGAATGCAATGAGATGTTGATACATTATCCAGAAATGCCAATATTTTCAGTAAATTCAGGGGATGTCATCTTTACATTTTTATGGACCATCAACATTATCCAACATTCTGACCTTCACATCAAGTTGCAAGACCTAATCCATCCTCACACATTTTTGCTTGAGAATGTTGGTGTTTGTCAGAGAGCTAGGAAGAGAGAAGATAGATATTAGATTACTTTTCTGCCTGAACGGTATATTGTACATTAAGAGAAAACCTACAGAGATAGGAAATAATATATATTTTTTTAAGTATCAAAAATATACCAGGGAGTTTTGTTTTAACCTGAAATCTTCCTCTGTCTTGTAAAAGTCATACTTATGGTGCTCTATTACTGTCTGGTTAAATGGTTGATTATTTTCCCAAGCCTCTTTTAAATGTCGCAATCATTCTCAAGGTAAGTAATGTGAAGGTTGATGAAGGGGTGGCTCTGTCACATTTGTTACCCAGCTCGAGCTGTTTAGAGGGGAACAATATTAGACATACTAGTATAAACCTGTAAGGAGTTATTTTCTCTACTTCTAAATGAGGATTGTTAACTGATGGTAAGCCTCCTAGGGAAGCTGGGGCAATTCATTTTCATACAAATGAAGCGGAATGATTTTGAATTTTAAAAAGTATGAGTGCTCAGGGTTAGAACTGCCACTTGGGGTTTTGTTTGTCCTACTTTCAGCCACATCTGATTTGTGTTTATATTTGATAGGTCAGGGAAATGAAAGTGGCTTTTAAAAACTGCAATTTAAGCAGTATTCAAAGCATAGAAAAGGATGGCAATTGCAAAATTTGCCACATCCTCTCTGAAAACTGATCAAACAATAATGTGACAAAAGGCACGCTTAAGTATCATTTCCTGAAAAAGTTGTAATTGAACATGTGCTCAAGAGGAATTCCATTCCAGATCATTTGGCATTTAATCCTTTAGATTAAATGAGGAGGTGAAACTATTTCTCGATTTTTTTTTTCTTATTTCAGTGCAGCAATATTCTCTCACCAGGCAAATCTAATAACTGAGAATGCTTTGGGAGCAGAAATATCTGACTGAGGAGAGATATCTGCCTGAGGGGTGCACAGAATACTCTTTCTCTTTAAAAACAATAAAAAATAAAGGAGAGAGGGAGGAGGAGAGGGAGAGGAAGTGGGAGTCTAGGAACATTTAAATGCAAACTCAAAATTCTGCTGAAGAGCCTCACAAAAGGATAATTAATTCACAACAAAGAGAAAGAAAAAACGCTTTGATCCGGGACTTATCTAGAATTGTCCCCTTCGGAAGCAAGGGCTGTCACAGAGCCTTCTGCACAGTGGCGGGTCACATTCTGGGTGACCATGGAAGCTGGGATGCCCTTCAACATGCAGTGTTGTCTCGTTCAGACTAATAACTGGACTCCATCTAGTGGTCATAATAACAAACCGGGATCTAGCTGCTTCCAGAAAGCAAAGCAAAATAGACCAGTCCTGATCTTGAGATTTGACTTGCTGCTGTTGTCCGAGGGGGCTGTCATGACCGAATAAAACAACAGCAACAACAAAGCACAAAGCCTTAGGCCTCTGTGTCAGACATTCTGCTACCCTCCTTTTGCAGGTAGGAGACTGTGTGGCTGAGGCCCTGTTGGCCATGCAGTGCTTTTCCTCCCTCTGATGGTTTGTGTGACGTATTTTATTATTATGTGAAACATGGGAGGTTGGTGGGCACATTACTTGGTGAAGCATCAGGAGCATCATTTCTGCTATGTGACTTCAGGCAGATCCTGGGGCTAAACCTCTGTGGGACAGGTTCTGCAAGTCTAGGGTGACAGCATGAGATGCATAGCTTTTCTCCACTCCTCTGTTTACTACCGGCCAGATCCTCTGCTGAGTGCTTTGTGGGACTCAAAAAGTTTAAAGTTCAAGAAAGAAATGTGTTTAAAGTAAGTATTGAAAATACATTCTAGAAGGTACTAAATTCCATAGCAGAAGGCCACAAGAGAGTTCCATGTAGATGTCTGAGGGTTAGATAATTACTCATAGGTGTAGGAATGAGGAGGTGTCATAGAATATTAAACTGTATCTGTGTCTGTGACTGTCCTTGGCTATATCCTTGTCCATATCTATTCTGTGTGTGTATACATATGTAAATATATACACATATAAATATATACACACATACTTCTCAGTTGATTTTTTTTTTTTTTTTTTTTTTGCGGTATGCGGGCCTCTCACTGCTGTGGCCTCTCCCATTGCGGAGCACAGGCTCAGCGGTCATGGCTCACGGGCCCAGCCGCTCCGCGGCATGTGGGATCGTCCTAGACTGGGGCACAAACCTGTGTCCCCTGCATCGGCAGGTGGACTCTCAACCACTGCACCACCAGGGAAGCCCTCACAGTCGATTTTAAAAATTCACAATCAGCCAAAGACAGATGACCACTAGGGAAAACATTTGGAACATGAACAACAGATAAAAAATTTATATCGTTAATGTATGAAGAATTTTTACCAATGAATAGCAATAAAAAAAAAAAACTTCCTTAGAGACAAGAGGAGCAAAGTACATAAACAGGTCATTCTCAGAAGAGAACTACAGATAGTCAAAAATCCATTAAAAATACATTTAAGCTTACCAAGCAAATAGATAAATTAAGTCAACTTTTAAGTAGTGAATTTAGTTTTAATTACTATTTAATTATGCAGTTAATTAACTGTTAATAATAATATTTTATTATCTTTTATTATAAGGCTTTGTGCTTTCAATCAAGATGGGAAAGATTCCACTTTTAGTATATCTAAAAGAAACAACTGGATGGACAGCTACACAGAAATGTATTTCTAATAATCTTTGTTGTAGCATTTTGTATAATAGCAAAGGAAATAGAAAAGAACCAGCAACAAGCAACCAACCCTAAATATTTTGTTATTTAGGAATGGTTAAATAATAGGGATAGAGCCACATATTAAACTGTTATACTATAATGAAAATTTTTATAGATCTACATTTATAACATAAAATATTTATAATACATTAAGGACATCTAGCTTGCAAAAGAATATATGTATGTCACAATTTTATTAAAATAGTGAATTGTGGGGGCTTCCCTGGTGGCGCAGTGGTTGAGAGTCCGCCTGCCAATGCAGGGGACACAGGTTTGTGCCCCGGTCTGGGAGGATCCCACGTGCCGCAGAGTGGCTGGGCCTGTGAGCCATGGCCGCTGAGCCTGCGTGTCTGGAGCCTGTGCTCCGCAGCGGGAGAGGCCACAACAGTGAGAGGCCCATGTAACAAAATAAATAAATAAATAAATAAATAAATAAATAAATAAACTAAAGTAGTGAATTGTGTATGCACATGAATTACCATGGAAAAATATCCAGCAAGATATAAATTAAAACACTACTAGTAGTTGTCGCTTGGTGGTGAAATTACAGACAATTTTCACTTTCTTTTTATACTTTCTCTGTTGTCTGTATTTCTCACAAGTATGATAAATTACTTCTGTTATCAGATAGATTAAGCAACTTTTATTGAAGATGGGAATAAAGCCTGAGCAACTGGGGCAAATTTCCACAAAAATCTCTAACTATGCCTTCCACAGTGTTTCCTAATCTAAATGTATAATTTCCTGCTTCAGTTTATTGCACTACAGAGCTAAATAAAGGAACTAACAAGAGAGATGTATTTTTCACAGACCATAAAAGTTCCATTTCACTGGTAAAAAAATTCTCTCTTCTCATATCCCTTAGGCACGATATTAAGGCTCCATACGGAAGGAGGTAAAAAGGAAACTTGCAAAGACAGAAAGACGGTCTCTGCAGGAGGCAGGGTAACAAAGAACTTGCATGGTCAGGACACATCCCTTCTGCCCTCAGTCATCCCCCAACGTGGTGGTGTGTGTGCTGTGGTCAGAATCAGGTGTCAGAGCTGAAGAAATGGCCAGTGAGAGATGAGTGTAGACAAGGGGGTGGTGGGGATGACTGAGGATACAGGCCTTTCCTGGGCTCACTGGTGACCACAGTGGTGACAATCCTGTCTCTATACTTATGGGCCAGGTCCTGATTGTCTCCCACTTAAGCTTCTCTGAGGACAGTCTTCCTCTTTAGTCCTTAACATTGCTGTCAAACTTACTCCATTGGCTGCTACAATGAGCCCAACAGCACTTGTGTTTAAATCCTGGCATTACCATTTAATATCTCTGTGATGCTTGGGCAAGTAACTGGACTCTCCAAAATTAGAGTTTCCTCATCTGGAGAGCAGGGGTAATACCACTGCATCTAATTCTTGTGATGGGTTAGGTGGCGATAGCTGCAAGAACTATGATTGCTCATAGTCAGTGTTCCAGAAATGAAAATTAAGCCATTCACTGTGTATTAAAACGAAACAAATATTAACCTCCATTAGACATACGGTGGGCAACCATATAATTTATGAGAGTAAAAGGAGGTGCTTAATTAAGCCAACGCAAGATGTAATTTGGGAACTGACCTGGGCAAATTAAGATGGATGATCATTCTGGTTATAAGGTTCTTAATTTGATTCCCTCGAACTGTACAGCATTCACAATGGCTGGTGTTTTATTATCAGCCTCGAATCTGGATGGTTTCCTTATGGGACGTGGGTTGGGAGAATCCGATGGTGCCCTGAGTCCACGTCTATGGTGCACAGATGCCATATTCCTATCATTTGCTTGCACGTCAGTGTCCCCGTGATGCATTATGTGACTTTTCATCCTTGGTGCCTAGCATATTGTACATGCTCAATAAATGTTTATTGAATTTATGACCAGATGCCCTGGAACAATTAGTCTCAGTTGCCAGGAAATGGCTCCTGCATTTTCTGGGTGGTTCCTGGCTGTAAGCCCAGGTTTCTAGCAGTTGAATAATTGTACTGTGATGGCCAGCCTGAGGCAGCAACAATCATCTCTACTGCCTGTCAGGTCAAGAATAGAGGTTGCTGACTGCTGCTCTCCATATGATGTGCTAGGAATTTTTGAGGGGGTAGGACACCACCTGGTCTTCTTTGCATCCTGGCGTGTCCTTCTGCTTTGCCGGCTGGATCACCTGTCTACTGGACTGTGAGCACTTTGAGAGCAAGCACCAAGATAATCTTGTTTAAGCTTGTATTCCCAACTTTGACAGAGTGCCTGGCACAAAGCTCACTAAATAACTGTGGAATGGATAAATAAATATGGTAATAATGAAATAATTACAAAGTAAGAGAATCAAAAAATAAAAGGTGGAAAGTACCATAACTTGCCATATACATTTAGAAAATATTATCTTTGAGTCTCATGTTTACTATTTATAGAATTGGAGTAATCATATCTCACAGAATGGCATCCTCTTTGTCAGTTGTCATAAGTTGGAAGCACTATTAATGGAGCAAGTCTGTCAGTCATAATGGCTATGCTGTTAGCTTTGCATTCAGATTTGAATCAGAGTTCACATGGAATCTATCTACCTTTCCTTAACTGTAAGGTCTTTAACATTTACTTACCTTTTCCAAGTCTTGGGTTCTGCTGTTGTAAAGATTAAACTAGATGTTACGAAAAGAAATTAGTATTGTCCATTGCTTAAAAAATGAAAGATACTATGAATATTATTATTCATACTGAGGATCTTAGAATTTTATGATTTTTGTTTCTATTATCTATGTAACACCTGTAAAATAAAAGAGTAGTCTTAGCATTCTTATTCACACTTAGAAAATCAGGAAGATTTATTAGGTTTAGGTTATTGGGAATTGAGAATGAATTGATAGATACAATGCATAGAAACCAATAATAACTAAAAGTTATATTGTATTTTATGGTGCACAAAGTATTCCACAACAAAAAGATTCACAACGCTGGAATAAACTATGGGCTGTTGATAGGTTTCCATGAATTACTGTGGATTGTATTTTTTTTTTTCTGTGGATTGTATTTATTCCTCTCCATATTATTTGGGAATTCCCATGAACACTAAAAGCCATGTGTAACTCATTTACCTGGCTGATTTAAGAGGCATTTGATAGTTTCTGAAAGTTTCCACTCTCTCTTTCCTAGCCAGAAAATCAGAATGCAGGTGCATCAGAGAGACGGGGGAGAGAGTTTAATGTAGATTTGTTGAGTGGGGGAGAGTAGTTGGAAAAACACTTTTTGTAACTGTATGTGTGTGGGTGTGTATGTGTTCATAAACACACTCTGTCTACACACCACCAAAGAGAAAGAATAACAGCAGGGAAAGAGCTCTTCCTGCATGAAATGAGAGAAAGACTATGATAAAGAGAAGCATCACAAATTTGTTCTGGGCCATGGAAGAATTTCAAAGCAAGTTCTTTCCTCTCCAGTCTTTCCAAAACTCTCATTTAAATCTACTTAGCTTTGTAAGTAAATAAGTATACTAATTTATGGATTTCTCAATCAGAATTTATGAGCACTTCTCAACCTCAACCAGCTCAGCTTCCACTTCAAAAATCTTAATTCAGTTATGAACTTTTTCTCTAAACTGACTTGTAAGCAAGAATGAAAAAAATCAGTGCTCATTTTCATTTATCCATTCATCTCTGCAGATGGGATTCTGAGAAAAAATATCCTAGAGCTACCCACACATTTTGAAAACATAACTAAAATATATTTTACACACATGATCCCATTCTTAGTCCAGAAACATTAACACTTGCAGTCAGCTGACACAGGCTTGTGTACCCTGGAAAGTTAAAAACAATTTTTAAAACGGGTTTTAGAGGGACATAAGTCCTTCAGAAAACAGAAAGCAAGTATATTCTCTCTGGGTTATAGAGACTGAAGATTTCCCCTCAGCTTCTCTGGGCAAAGACCCAACATCACACGGAAAAGAAACTGGCAAGTCTGAAACTGACTGCTTTTGTCTAGTTTATACCCACAACTTTCTATTTTAGCCTGGAAAATGGCTACCTTTAGGACATAATTATTTTTAAATATTTATTACTTATTTTAATAGCAATCAATCTGTCTCAAAGGAATGAGGACAGACAAGAAAGTTGGATAACGATTTCACCTTTTTATAAGATACAAATATATAATTTTAACAATACTGTGATTTTCTTCTATAACATTTTACATGGTTGTCAAATCATTTGCTTGTAGAAAAATTAATCAGCAGAGTTACTATCAGAAAGGAACTGAGGGGCTTCCCTGGTGGCGCAGTGTTTGAGAATCTGCCTGCTAATGCAGGGGACACGGGTTCGAGCCCTGGTCTGGGAGGATCCCACATTCCGCAGAGCAACTGGGCCCGTGAGCCACAACTACTGAACCTGCGCGTCTGGAGCCTGTGCTCCACAACAAGAGAAGCCGCTATAGTGAGAGGCCCGCGCACCGCCATGAAGAGTGGCCCCCACTTGCCACAACTAGAGAAAGCCCCCGCACAGAAATGAAAACCCAACACAGCAAAAATAAATAAATTAATTAAAAAAAAAAAAAGGAACTGAGATGATAACTGTTGATGAAAAACAGGGTGGGGCTTCCCTGGTGGCGCAGTGGTTGAGAGTCCGCCTGCCGATGCAGGGGACACAGGTTCATGCCCCGGTCTGGGAAGATCCCACATGCCGTGGAGCAGCTAGGCCCGTGAGCCATGGCTGCTGTGCCTGCGCGCCCGGAGCCTGTGCTCCGCAATGGGAGAGGCCACAACAGCGAGAGGCCTGCGTACCGCAAAAAAAAAAAAGGGTGAAATGGTTTAACAGTATTTAATGTATCTGTTCATCTATCACCCACACATATTCCAAATGTTCAGAAAGGGCTAAAGACCAGTTTCTCACAAAAGTGGACTGAATGGCTCAGGAATAACTGGGGACAGATCTAATGTTATCTTACGAAGTTGTTTAGAATCAAGGGACAGGCGTTGGGAGCTTTCTGTGGGAAGCAGTGTAAGGCCGGAAAGAGTAGCATAGCTGGGTTTGGTAATTAACATCTGTATCATAAATAGCAGGTGAGTAAAAACTGGATCCAGTGCCAGGAGAAATGACCTGAGGCAGATTTTAGGTTAGAGGGTGATTAACATAGAATCTTAAATAAGTACGGGTTATAAACTACACATTGTAATAGTTTTTTTTTTTTAATGTTAGTTAGCCAGGAGGGCCCTGCATCTTTTACCGCGTTTCAGAACCTGCATATTGGCCGAGGATCTCTGTCTTTGATAGTCCACCTTGTCCAAATGAGAGACAATAAAACAGACAACATTTTTCTGAAGAGTCAAAGTGAAACTACTTCCTGCTTATCCCTTAGATTAGCTCTATCCAAGAGAACTTTCTGTGATGATGAAAATGCTCTATATCTGTGCTGTTCAATAAAGTAGCCACTGGTCACATGTGACTATTGGGCACTTGAAATGTGGTTTGTTGGATTAAGGAACTGAATTTTTAATTTTATTCAGTTTTAATTAACTTGAAGTTAAACAGCCCTGTATGGCTAGTGACCACCGTATTTGTGCAGCCTTAGATTCAAGCTCTCCTAACTCTTTGGTCTACTGAGGGAATTTTTCTGAATGGTTTAGTATCAGATGCTAGACCTTTAAAACCTGGGCCAAAACTAAAATTTAAGTTTCCTATCATTCAAACTACTGAAGAGCCTCTTATTTAGGGTCCCTCCACTTTTAGCCACTACTATTTATATGGATTAATGAATACATTACTACTTAAGACTGATGGTCATTGGTCATGTAACACTCTTCAAATTCCCAGTGGTTCAAAACAGACATTTTTATTTTCTTTTTTTGAGTAAGAGGCTTTAAAAGCAAAATAATTATTTTTCATCAGTCATAAATGTCTAGGACTTGATGCTGTCATTTTCCCAGAAATGCAATAAATGTAAAACAAAATCCTTTCAATCAGTAAATATTGAGTGTGTAGATTTAATCATTCCATTTTGCACTTATTTTTTTCTGTGTATCCTAATTCAGGTTTGTAGACCATCATCTATATGTGCCTGGTAACAATTCTTGGGGCTATTGAGCCTTCTCACAAATTCAGATTTTATTCCAGAAAGCTGCAAGCGGCCTAAGAAAGAATAATAACACAGTCCAATGTTCTTTAAGATTTTAAAAAATATAAATAAAATACAACATTTTAATTTAAATCAATATACTCATGTTTGGGTGATCTCTCCCTTGTTCTCAAACCATGGGGTCATTTTCTTACATGTCTAATAGGTAGTTCAAAGCAGAATGTAGTAGAGGAGTCTGCCTTCTACAGGATGGAAATATCTCATCTCGATGATGAGTTCTAGACCTTAATTCTGTAACTAGTTGGAGTGGGATAGAATTTTAAAACAACTTCTATACATAATAGTTTGCATCTGCTAATCCCAAACTTCTAATATAGAATGGAAAAACAACAAAGTCCTACTGTGCAGCACAAGGAACTATACTCAATATCCTGGTGTAAGCCATAATGGAAAAGAATATAAAAAAGAATGTATATGTATGTATAACCAAATCACTTTACTGTACAGCAGAAATTGACACAACATTGTAAATCAACTATACTTTAATAAAAACAAAAACAAAAAACCAAACCAACAAACAAAATGCAACTCCTATACCACTCTGCTAGCAGAAATGGGAACTACTGATGACTTTAGCAACTTCAAAGTGCTCTCAGCCCAATCTATCAAATCTTAAACTTCGTAATATTTGTTGTTGTCCCTTGGAAGTGTTACAAAGTGAGCTTCAGATCAAAGGAAGTAGAAAGCACAGCTCCAAAGGGCTCAGTTATCTCCTGATGCATGTTCCCTTGCCAGACAGGCTAGCCACCTCTGCATTGTAAACTCCTCCAAACACTACCAACAGCTCCAAGTTTCCCAACTCATGTTATTGACACCAGAGTATGGGCTCCAGTTTCCATATAGTGTTTGTCTATGTGACTGTTTCGACTGCCAAAATTTTGATATTGTGTCATTAATTTCTCCCATTTCTAACAAATAAGATGACTTAATGAAATTACATATGCTGGACCCAATTTTAAAAGTCCATGCATGTTCATATGTATGTATGTCAGTGTTTATAGTGATGGAAAATCTCCAGAAAGCAGAGCTGAAGTCCTATAAACACCAAAATGTTTCTCTTAAGTAAGTCCATTTTGGGAAAAGTTCTGTCACATGGTTCTTGCAGATAACTGCCTCACCTCTGAACTGCTGCATTCATATCTGGCCTGAGCCTCCATGAGGTGGGACTTGGTTTGGACTGGAACCTGATGGCAGTTTGCCTGTGTTTTGAGCCTGAAAATGCAGTTGGCTACCATTTTGAGTCAAGGGGTTGGAAGATAACCATACCTCCCTCCCTGCTTCAGCGACATTGCAGTGGAGCTAGCATCTGTGTGTGTGTGTGTGTGTGTGTGTGCGTGCACGCGTGTATGAGAGCAAAAGATACTGGGCAAGGGGTTGGGATGAAGGGAATGGGGGGGAGGAAAACACCTGCTACTCTCCAATTGAACTTTCTTTGGGACTGGATTTCTTATAGCCCTCACAACAGTGTTTCAATGCCCCAGATGGAAGTGAGGACAAAATGAAAACCAAGTTGTCACAAACTAAAATCGACACACTTAAGGGTGGGGGGAGGAGTAAGCTTCATATTCTCATCTTGTTAATTATCAGCAGCCTCCAATTGTCTCACAGGATAGACGTCTCTCTCCCTACAGGCTAGAGCTCAAATATCCAGACAACCTTGGCCTTGAGGCAAATCAAAGATGGGTTTTCTTTTCACATCCTCTGATGGGTCTGGAAAAAATCGGCATAATAAACAGGGTAGGGGAATTCTTTTTTTTTTTTGGCTGCGTTGGGTCTTTGTTGCTGCATACGGCTTTCTCTAGTTGCGGAGTCTACTCTTCATTGCGGTGCACGGGCTTCTCTTTGCGGTGGCTTCTCTTGTTGCGGAGCATGGGTTTTAGGCACGCAGGCTTCAGTAGTTGCAGCACGCGGGCTCAGTAGTTGTGGCACACGGGCTCTAGAGCGCAGGCTCAGTAGTTGTGGTGCATGGACTTAGTTGCTCCGTGGCATGTGGGATCTTTCCGGACCAGGGTTCGAACCCGTGTCCCCTGCATTGGCAGGTGGATTCTTAACTACTGCGCCACCAGAGAAGTCCCCAGGGGAATTCTTAAAAAGCAAATCCTAACATCTACCTGAAATGATTGCTGTATATTGTGTTTTCTCCTTTTAGGTTGATGACAAATGTTCATTATAATTTAAAAAGTGATAGAAGACAGTTTTGATCACAGGGATGTTAGAGGAGGTATTTTACCCCATTCTTCACCTTTCCATAAATGGGGCTTTACTTCAACCCCACTTGGCAAGAGGGAACATAGCAGAAGGCACGTCCTGGGGAGGAGTGGCTTCCCCCGGGGTAAAGGAGCAACGATCCTAGTGGTGACAGAGTCAGAACTGGCCATTCGCCAATTGGTCCCTATTTCTCAGTGGGGACATGTTAAGATTCAAGATTCCAGTCACTTGTGCTCTTGTTCTCTTGGGCTGTCTGAGCTGAATGGGATGTAAGGAAGTGCCTCACTTCCCAAGTGACCCCGTTATGGGGATTGGAGATGGAGGCTCTGAGTAACACCCCACCTCCCTCTTGTGTCCCACACAGGGAGTGACGGGTCCTTTGTCCTCTCTGTGAGGGAACAGTGTGGGAGCACCCTTTTTAGTTCCTGTCTCCATCTTTTCTTTTTAAAGGGAGCAACTGATCTGATTGATGTTATGAAGAAATGGAAACTGAAAGTACACAGTTCAGTCCCTCTCTGACTTTCCCCTTTTCAGAATTATCTGTTTGAAATACACATGTTTCCACGTTCCAGGATCTCAGCTCATGGGACAGTCTCTACACCACTTGGAGCTGGGCAGGGAAGTTCAGCTCCAGGGGAGAGGCCTCAGATCCAAACACTAGTCAAGCAAAACTTACTTTTTGCTCCCTATCCAATCCCCTTATTTCCCCCCAATTTTTCAGAACTCCAAGGGAATACATATTCTGATGGCTTTTTTAAAGTAGAGGCATCTGAAGCAAAGTGGAAAAGAAAAGAACAGGGTGAGTCAACCACTGCTTGAATTTCAGCTCTGAAGCTACCATGGTTCTGACTTCAGTTAAACCAGTGATTCCCCTTGATCAGTAAAATGAGGATAATCCCTGCGATCCTACATCTCAGGGTCAAATGAAGACTCATTCATGGAAATGTATAAAATACATTTAATAAATCAAAAAGCTAATATTCTAGGACATTTACTTTGTGCTGTAAACATTTCTAAGTGTTGCATGTGTAATAACTCAAGTAATCCTCACAACTCTGTGAGGTAGGTTCTGTGTTTTGTTCTTGTTTTACACATGAGGACATGAAGCACAGAGAGGGTTAATAACTTGTCCCAGGTCACACAGCTAATAAGAGACAGAGTTGGGATTCTAATGCAAATAGTCTGGCTCCAAGCCTGAGCCCCTAACTCCCATGCTAGCCTCTCTAATTAATGACAGATGAATCTAGTTTAAAAAATTATTTTCCTATTAAAATGAGAGAATGAGTGCTTTAAGTTAAATACAGGCATGAAAGGTAGAGGCATCTCAAAAGCACCATCATAGGATAGAAGTGCAATAGAATCTCTGATCACCTAAGCTGAGGGCAGGTTGACCCCCTTTCCTAGTCCTTTCTCACCTGCTTCCCACTCTTCCTTTCATCAGTACTTTGGCTCTTTCTTCCGAAGACATGATCAGGACAAAAATGTTTGGAAGTTGTGATTTAGTAAGAATGTCTGGATCATAGAATCTGTTACACTTGAGAAGGAGGGGATTTTAAAGACCATTGAAGAGAAAATTAAGGCCACCAGGGGGTGAAGGAACATAACAAAGCACACAAGCCCAGAGCTTAGCAATGCCAGGGCCAGAATTCAGGGTTACACCAAATACAACTAAAAAAAATGAATATTATAACCCAATTTAAGTGTGAAAACTCATACCATGAGAAGATCCTTTTTTTGTGAACCTAAGTGCATGAAGAGAAGACCTGTGGATCCTTAAATTTTGTGTTGTGGATCTAAATGTATAAACCTGTGGCATTGTGCTTTTGCCCACTGTGATAACGTTTTAGCATTACTTGTTGATATTCATTTGATAATAGTTACATATACCTAATTTCCAGTTCTGAGACTGTGGACAACTTAGACATTGATGTTCTATATCGTCAAGCATATCTCCGCTAATTAAGATAGGGTTTGTGTTTTTTTGTTGTTGTTGTTTGTTTGCTTTTGCAGGGACAATGTCATCTTTATTTTTACATCCTCTAAACATCTGGCATAGGACCTTCTTCGCATTGAATTGATGCTTACTAGGTGTTTTCTGTTTTATTTTTTCAGTTATATCTATATGCATATAAATGAATAAGCAATATTGCCAAATATGTATAACATTTTACAATGTTCAAAGAGCTCTCCCACCCATTAGCTTGTTTGATTACTGCAACATTACAAAGGTAACTGGTTTTCTGACTTGGCAGCAAGCAAACCAAAAGTAACTTTATTCCAACTCACCACTGTCCCTTTAAACCTAACACTGTAGAATCAGTCTTCTCTGTCGCTGGATAAAATCCCGGAGAGTTCTTGTAGCTTTTCCCACCACTTCAAGATTTTGAAAGCCCCAGTCCAGTCTAATATTAAAGTTTCAAACCCTCATTCAATATCTAATTTCTCCCCTCCCCGAGCTTGAGTTTGTGCCAGGCTCAGAAACCTACATCGGGGAGTTGTAGGAGTGTGGACAATTCAGCTCTGGTTTCGCTTCGCCTCCTTCTGCACTGACCGTTTCTGGCCTCTGCAAAGTCAGGTAAACGGAAGGAAAAAGAGATAAGAAGGCCAAGGAAAGGTCTCTCTTGTTAGGCACAGGTGTAATCTGGTGTTACTGCCCCTCCCTGGGTGTGGCAGTTGTCCACACGTGGACTTGATTCTTTCTCTTCTGTGACCCCCTTTTTAAAAACTTTTTATTTTATATTGGAGTCTAGCCGATGAACAATGTTGTGATAGTTTCAGCTGCACAGCAAAACAACTCAGCCCTACATATACATGTATCCATTCTCCCTCAAACTCCCCTCCCATCCAGGCTGTCACCCAAGGGATTAGTCTCCAAAATTTAAAAACAGCTCATGCAGCTTAAGACAGGGTTTTGTACAAGCTGAATAGTCTTTAGGAATACAAACATCCCATGTCTTTACACTTCGCAAATACTGTGTTTTTTACAAATTGAAATTTTGTGCAACCGTATCAAGAAAGTCTGTCGGCACAATTTTTCCAATAGCTTCTGTTTACTCTGTGTCTCTGTGTCACATTTTGGTGATTCTAACAATATTTCAAAGTTTTTCATTCTTATTATATCTGTTATGGTGATCCGTGATCAGTCTACTTTGATGTTACTACTGCAAAAAGACCACGACTCGCCAAAGGCTCAGATGAAGTTTAGCATTTTTTATCAATAAAGTGTTTTTTAATTAAGGTCTGTACATTTTTTTTAAGAAATAATACCAGTGCACACTTAATAGACTACAGTAGAATGTAAACATAACTTTTATATATACTGGAACGCCAAAAAATTTGTATGACTCACTTTATTGCAGTATTTGCTTTATTGTGGTGCTCTGGAACTGACCCCATCTCTGAGGTGTGCCTGTACTAAGTGATTTATAGGATGATATGGATTTGTACTCAGAGTTCTTATTCTCAACCCTTACCTCCACCATATCTTCTGCTGATAGCTGCAAAGTCTTATCCTAAGAGATATTTCAAGGCAATTCCTCTGGCATGAGAACTGAGTCAATGAATTACAACAGTGACCCTTTTGGAAGTCTTCACAAGTCACAGAACTGACCACCCTGATGGCATGATGACCTGGTTATTATTCCTCAAGGGCACATGTCACCCTGATAGTAACTGGAAGTGCCAGGATTCTAATATAAAGCTTTTTTGACCTCAAAGACATTGCTCCCTCACGATGCTTTCTCTCATTCATGATGTTACAAAGGGTTCTAATACCAGTTTTCCTAGTAGTTTGTCAGATGACACTGAGCACACTCAACAACTCGATACAGCGTAGTCAAGATTCTTTGGACTGCAATTTACAGACATGGGCTCAAACCTGCTTATGTAAGAGTGAGCACGTTACTGAGTTTGCAGGGATATCTCATGTCACCCAAGGAGAGAAAGTGCAGTTTCTGAGAGACAGGAGCAGAAACTGGAATATCATCAGGAGCAAGGCAGCCATTCTCCTTACTCTGTAAGGCTCAGTGTTCTATCTGTGCCAGATTCATTCTTCTCTCTCTGAACTGTCCGATGCCCATCTTTGTTGGTGTCAAGGAACCCATGTCTGTTGGTGGGAGCCGGTTTTCGGAAGCGGGTATGATGAGTAGACAACCAAATAGGTGTAAACCACAGCATGTCTACATTTCCTTATTTGGAAAATGAGAAGACTGGATTAGATAAAAATAATGATTGATAGTAACTAAATCTTTATTCTGCTTCAGGCGCTTGGCAACATAATTTATGTGTATAATCTCTTTAAACCTTGTAACAACCCTAACATAATTTATGTATATAATCTCTTTAAACCTTGTAACAACCCTATAAAGCAAGAAGTTTATTTTAGATAAGTGAGGCATGGAGAGATTAAGGAACTTGTTCAACGTGATCTTTAGAGTGCCTGGCAGTTACAAAATGCTATGGTTTTTAATGAAACAACACAGTCTAACAACACAGAATAAATGTAACAGAGATAGATTAAATGAGTGAAAATAATATGAAAGTATATTTTGTTTCTTAACCTCAGGTCATTTTTCTTCTTAAAGAGAAAGGTATAGCCTAGACAAAAATGGTGAAATACATCACAGTGATCAGATTAATTAAATTAGATGCTTATCATCCTAAAATGGACAGGACATGGTAACAATGACAGATGAAATAAAGTTATTGTCAAATAACAGGCATCCAGAAAAAAATTTTCTAAGTGGAGTTTGTGGTTAAACAAGAAATGCCGAGAGAGAAAGAGAGGGAGAGAGAGAGAGAGAGAGAAAGAGAAGGAAAATATGAAACAATTCAAATTGAGTTTCTCAAGTTCGGAAGACATAAGAGTTTTCTCCTTATGGGTATATTTCAATATTGTCTCACAGTGTTAATTATGTTTCATGTTATGTTGTTTGTAGGTTATGATGCTCCATTCATGATACCATTTGAAAATGTTCAACTCTGTGCCCAAACTTTATTATCTCTTTTCAAATGCAGCACAGTTTTTCAACTTTTTCAAGTTTTGAAATTGTGGTCTTTCCCAATGATAAGTAGAGGAGAATGGGGAGGCGTTCAGTTAAGCAATTTTATTTCCAAACTGTATAGTGAAAAGCTCTCCATTACCGGAGGAAAGTGATACAAAGCCAGCAAAGCTTACACATCAGTAGTGAAGCGTCCTTCACAGTTTCACTGCAATACGCCCCTTTAGCAAATGTACTGAAGAATCAAATGTCATTTTGCACATAATAATTGTAGTAAAAAGAACTTTTTCTCACCATCTAAGTACAAAAATTATTACCATTGTAGATAGGAAGGCAACAGTCATTAAATAAATTAAAAGCATCTTTAAAGTTTTTCCATATACATATATAATATATATTTTCAAAATTGCCATCGACTGTACAAGCATTCAGTTCTCAACTAAAACATTTACAGAAACTACTGTGGAAAGCCGAAGGGAAAGCTTGGTTTTTAGGAAAAGGGGATCATTTAAGCACCTATAAACTACATTAAAATACAATTCTCAAGGGAAAAAAAGATATACAGAGAAGTCAGACTTAACCAAGGTATCATATTTAATCTCATATTTAATCTTACACATCAGGTGTGCAAAACTATTTTTTAACCTAGCCTTGATTCAACCAAGTCAATATCTAGGCATTTCTTACTTGCTAGCACAGAGAAAAGTGAAAGACTAAAACTGAATAATGTAATTATATAAAACATTTTTATAAGCCAGACTGATAATAGTAGTATACACATATGATTGTCTATGAAAATAATAAATGGGCAAAAAGGTTTTTTTTTTTTTCCAGAAATGTTAAGGTAAAAAATCTTAGCTTAATGAATAAATGATCATCAGTTAATATATAGCTAGGTGAGTGTCAAAATTGATCTGGAATATTTTAGTCCTGAGATCTGGGGAGTCCAATCTTCCAGTTTAAATTCTACAACCCCAAATCCTGTAAATTGCATATTAATTTACACAGGTTACAACAAAAAACTTTGAAAATACTATATCGACATCGGCACTCCCTGAATTTGAATTCAAGGGAAGAGTTACTGAAAAAAAATTCATTTTTAACTAACTATGTGTGTGTGTCTCATATGTAGGAATGGGGATGGGAGGGTGGTTGGAAGAGAAAGAGGCATGATTTAGGAAATGCCATTATAAATATAATTTCTCTTCTCACTAATGCCACTTCAATATCAAGACATTTATAAAAAGTTTATATAGTAACTATATAGATACTAGTACCTAACAAATTGTGAAATAATCACTCAATTTTCCAACTATTTCATGTAAATTTTTATTAATTAAAATATTAACTCATTTATTTCAACTCCTACTTCAACCTCTTCAACCCCTTTAAAAGTAATCTTCCTTTACTTTGGGGGACTAAACATTTTCCCATTTAAACCGTAATATTTTCTCAATACAGTAGAAAATGATGGTTACAAGGTCACCGAGAAATAACTACTGCTCAAACTCTTTCATTGTGTTGTAATTTTGTCATATCAATCGTTCTTAAAGATAAAATATTATTTAGAGAATTTTTTTTTTGGCCATTGTAGGATTTAATCTGTAACAAGTGGGCATCAATTTAAATGAAGAAAGGTAACAGACAGACATCACGATAGAAGAAGGCTGAGAAGTACAACTGGGCATTGCTAGAGGTTTTGGTTGATACATTTCTAGAAAAAACTAAATTAAGAATTTCATTTCAACCTACCAATGAAAGAAAACTTTTCTTTATTGAAAGACAATATGACCAGGATAGGGTAGCCGCACACTGCCTCACTTCTACTATATAATTTTGTTTTCAAAATTTTGACAAAATTTAGTAAAAAATAATTTCATCCCTTGTTTCCTTTTGAATCATTAACTTTATGCTACCAGAACAAAAAATGACTGGAAGAAACCATAGTAACTCAGGCACCAAGACTTAATTCATTATTTAGAACAGGTGTGTCTCATTCATGGCATCAACACATACTCCAGAAGTGTCAAAAACTTCTTTTCATGGTACTTTTTTAATGGGTTTCCAATAAGATAGAAATACTACTTAAACCATGGAGGATGCCATACTCACTCATAAACACTGAAGAGTAGGATGTTTTTTCCTTTGGTTTATGACTAGCTATATTTGCAGTGTTTTTAAGCTCTATTGCTACCATCCATTCAAGGAAGATGTGTGTGACATAGAAAGTACTGTATTGTAAACCCAAGCTTTCGGTAGCAGAAGGGACTTCCAGCTCAACTAGTCAGCCTCTTTATTTTACCAGTGAAGACACTGAAGTTAACACATGTCTTTCAGAAAGTAGATGTTCAATTAGTATTATTAAATTATGAACCACCCTAGATAGCTATAGGCAGGGACAGAGCAAACCCTGTGTCTTCTGATACTTCACAGCCTCTGAAATGGCTTAGTTGACTCTAATCAGGTCAGGCTGAACTGAGATAAGGATTAACCACAGATAGAATATCAGCAACAATCCATGGTCTGAAAACATTTCTGTCACACACATAAATATAGTGAGGAAAAGATTTTTGAAACAATTTCTTGAAGGCAAAAGTGTTAAGAGGAGATATTTATGACAAATAGAAATTGGAAAACACCAAGAAGTGTCTATATTTGATTTCCATGCTTGTTGGATAATTTTAGTGAGTTTTGCTAAAATGTAGATTCCCCATCTGAGCCAAAGACCTTGATCCATGTCAAAAAGTGCCTGGACCTGGACGTGGCTGAACAACGATATTGAACGTGTGATTGTGATTAGATTGTCACTTAAAGAAATCTCCAATATTCCCTCCACCTCTGAGCCTTGGTATCTATTGATTACTTCATAGGAAGTAAAGGCATATCAAGAGAATTAAACATTTAACTGAATTTTTAAGTTCCATTTAAAAGAACAAATGAAAGCACTCATGGAAAATAGATATGGAAGAAGAATTACATCTGGGTTTTTGAAAATTGGGTTGCTGGTTCCCTTTCCTGGGAGGCCATGATATGAAAACATCAGTATTTCCAAATAAATGGCTAAGCCAAGTGATAACTCTCTGCATATGCTTTTGGATCAGTCTATCCTTTTTGGTAAAGTTCTCATAACTGAATGGAGCTTGTCAGAACATGAAATGAAAAAAAAAACAAGAATCCTGTGCAGACTGAATTATAAAGCCATGTTAAGCAAACCTTCCTAAAGAGGGCACACGCCCCTGGCAATGTGCTCACATCCATCCACACAGAGCACACACTCTGCACTCAGCTAGTCACACAGTGACCTGTAGAGACAAACACAGGTAAACAAGTCTCCACAAATTTTAAGATAAACATCAGAGCTGATAGGATTATTTAGCACTTGATGCGTTGCTCAGGAATCTAAGGCAATAAGCCTACTTTAAGATATGAAATGATTCTATTCTCTATGAGCAGAGATCAGTGATAAGGTATTGGGTTTTTCCAATCTATTTTCAAAGCCCATTACAAAAATAAATCAGTTTGTTCTCTAATAGTTCTAAAAACAGTCTGATCACTTGTCTTGCGTGATTTTTTTTTTTTTTTTAAAGAAAGAGATGTCCGTATTTTCTAAAATCTTGCTTTGAGTTACATTCAGAAACAGATATAGTCCAGTTCTCCCTGGTGGAAATCATCAGTCTATTTACTCATTCTCTTTTGACTATTAAAATATCTTTTGAAATGAAAGGCATTGGCAGTGCAAAAAAAGAAAGTCCATAAAAATAAACTAATGATTGAATTAAGCAGTCAGATGAGTTCTTTGCCGGGTTATCTGCAAGCGCAAGACTCTACCGTCATGTTTGGATATACCTTAAGTACCACATTCTTATTTTCATCAAAGAATAAGATGCTGAGCGAGGACATCTTTTCTGGCACACAGCAAGGCTCAGGAATCCCAGGAACGACGCCCACTGCTCTCACTATACTCTGGATGGTAGCATGATTTGATGGCTTCAAAGACTGGAAAAGAAAAGGGAGAACACCAATTAGGTGGAACTGCTTTTCCGCTCTCCAGCCCTCGTCGCTAAAATGTATATATTATGAATCTGTTTCAACAGCTTACTAAAGCCCTGGCATCATTACACATTCAACCCAACCTCCAATATCACCATCACCAA
The DNA here is from genome assembly GCF_964165515.1 of Mesoplodon bidens. Classification (NCBI taxonomy): domain Eukaryota; kingdom Metazoa; phylum Chordata; class Mammalia; order Artiodactyla; family Ziphiidae; genus Mesoplodon; species Mesoplodon bidens. The sequence goes on along the minus strand of NC_138176.1, from coordinate 187,867,580 downwards.
AATGGTGATTTGACATTTACGAAGTGCCGGCTCAGTGCCAGGCATGTTCTGTGTAATATTTCTAATCCTTACAACAAAACAGCCATCTCGTACATTTTACAGGTAGAGACATAGACTCAGAAAGCTTAAACGACATGTCTAAAGTCATGTAGACATGTAGAGTGAGGATTTTAATCCAGTTTTTAAAGCAAGAATCGTTTAATTAAAAATGACTTACTCCCCAGAGAATTAATACACCCTAGGTTGTTTTGTATAACAGGATTGCAACAGAAACAATTTGATCTTGATCCTATGCTAATCATAAAGAACCCTTAACAAAAACCTATTTAACATAGATATTTTTGCCACTGCTATAGTGAAATTTATACTTTGTTTTAAAAATAACACCGGTGTGTCGAGAGGCATTGATTTATTTAATGATTACTACCAGGATGAATTGATGGTGATTACACAATTGGCCACTGGGGGTCACTGTTGCTCAATGGGTTCGGACTTAAAGGTTGTAGCGTCTTCTATGTCTGGGGCATATCCTCAGGGAATAATCTAGAGGGCCTGAGGTTATCCCATGGCTGTCAGAAGTTTGACCAAAGAAACCTGGGTAAAAGCTGTTCCCCAGAAATGCCAAATGGGATCATTAACATCCACGGGAGATGTGTGGTTTTATCTAGAGAGTATCATCCAGCTCTGCTAAGCATTGAAGACTGGTCACTCTTCCAAGTCCAGAATGCTTAGTTATTGCCAGAGTGGTAAGAACTTCTTCATGAGCGGTGCCACAGTTTTCAACATTAGTTCTCCCCAATGTCTCTTTTAAGCAGACGAAACCAGTTTTGTTTCAAACAAATTTAAAAACAGGAATTTGGTAACTTGCCAGAGATCATGTGTCAATTCAGGAGTGGGATTTAGGCCAAAACTCTGGTTTTCTAATGTCAAGATTTTGAGCCATGTTTCAGAGACACCTCTGCCCCCAGTGAATTAATTGGTATTCTAATTTTACACACCTAAAACTCCCAGTATGGGAAACTGGAACAAGTTAAAAGGTTAAGAGTATATACAAGCCAAGGAAGAAGCAAATAATATAGAAAGCTGGCACAGGGTAAAAAAAAATAGGATTGGGGGGGAAGAAAAAAGGCAAATCTGATTTGTCTCATCTCATCTTTCAATCTTAGTGAAAAAAATTATGCATACATTAGACTTCAACGTTATTGCTAACAGGCATAAATTATTTTAAAATTAGTCTGATGATGGCCAGCTGCCTTATTTACTCTTTCTTCCTAGAGATTTTAAGTGTAACAAGAGTAGTTAACTTACAATTAAGTAGCATTGCAAAGAAAGGTATTCTCTCCCCTTAAGGATAAGAAGTCTATGTTGCTCTATTTTGCATATCACGTGCCCTGTGGCAACAATACTATCTGTGTAACTGATAAACTGCAATCCATATTGTACAACAGGGCTCAATGGCCACTGTTTGCTATTTCATTAGTATTGGTGATTTCTAAAGAAAACTTTTGCAGCTACACTTTTCTCTATTAATTTATTTTTAAGATTCAATCATCCAAACAGCATATGATAATTCCCCAAAGGATTTCTTAAAAACCATAGATTTTATGACAATATTCTGTTATTGTTAATGTTTTACTGACTCCTATAGTATTTAATTTTCATATAAAGTAGATCTATTTAAGTAGACGAGGACTTGATCCATAAATCCTGCTGTGCACGGCTGGTCCTTAGTGCCTGAAGCAGAGCAGGCTCTCTAGGCACTGAATTAATACTTGCCAAATGGAGGAAATACTTATAAATAATAACATACCCTCCACTGTACCTATTTCTGTGGAAATAATTCCCATCAACAAAAATAAAAGGTTCTGAGCAAAAGACCTAGCGCAGATATGGAAAATATTCATGGGTGTTCCCTAGGAAAATTCCTGTCTTTTTTTTTTTTTTTTTTTTTTTAGCTCTAACTCACAAATGATAGATTCAGGAACTCTGAGCTGTCTCTGGTGGGCTCACTGGAATCCAGGTGCAAGCCCTTGATTCCCTGCTGGTGTGTCTTATCAGCAACCTCAGTTTTCAAGGGAGTTGTCCCCTTTTTTCTCACTGTGAAGTTCTCTGATCAAGCTGCCATGACCAGGAATAATTATATCATGCACAAAAGATCCATGTGGTCATTTGCTACTGTGGAGCATTTGCCAGTTTATCATTTTTGTTTGTTTTTGAGCTCCGATTACATTTCTCAGGACTCTCTTTACGTAGCTTAAGAAATCTAGTGATGACAAATGCAAACCTGTGTTGTTTTTCTCCCCAGTCTCCCTTTTTATTGAAGGTGAAACATGACATCGACATCTGTTTAGGTCATTTTTTTTTTTTTTTTTTTTTTTTTTTGCCTAGGTAACTCGGTACATCAAGATTTAGGATTTTTAGAGTTCATCTTCATGATCAGAGATTGGAACTGGGAACCTCAGGAAATTAATTGAGGGCACATCATTTTGACCTCATCCATGTGAATTTCTTCTTTATATAGGATGCTTCATTCAAAGTGTTTAGCTTCTTTGCTCCCTAATTCTGTGTCTTTGCTATTCCCAGCCTTAGCACCATTCCATGTAAAAAGTCCTTCACTCCTCCAATCCTTGCTGGCTCCCTTGGACCTCTGTCAGCAACAATGGCTCAATCATTTTCATCTGAAATCTCTGTTTTCCATCTCTTTTATGGTGGTGAGGGGAGGCAAAAGCATACGGCTTGGCTAAAGCTACATGGGTATTTCTCATCTCATGGCAGAATGCCAGGGGTCTCTCTCCCTGGGAGGACAGATTGGCCGTAGAGGCTAGAAATCAGAAAAATTCAAGCTGCCATGTCTGTGAATGAAATCTGCAGTGGTCAGGCCCGCACCTGCCAAGCTGTGGATGATGTCCTCTAGTTGAATTTGATTACAAATGCATTAGCAGGGGAGAGTATGTCATCAGCTCCAAGCCTTCATTCCTGACTCAGGCCATGGGGTTTTGCTCCACACTCTTCCAGCCCACATGGGTGTGATAGCCCAGAAACTATCTAATTGGAATCAGTGAAAGGGCAAAGCCTGGAATTTGGGAAAGGCAGAACACAGCTGTTCTGAATTACAGACAGGTTGTCAACTTTTGCAGACAAAGAACCCGCTCTAGAGAGCAGGCTCTCACTCAGGAGGCCAGAAGGAAGGAGGGCCAGCAGAGGAGTCTGGCCTGGGAGAAATTTTCTCTGGGGCAAAATGTATATCTACAGTCTGAAAGCTCTTTGGCACCTCACTTATTCCACATGTGTTTGTGCAGATCTGGTCAGAGACCTTGTTTTCCTCTGTTGCTCAGACTATATTTTTATTTAAATAGTTTACTCTGCTTACCATGCTGGACACTGCTGATAACAGGAACACTGATTAGTTACCCCTGATGTCACAGCTTCACACTGCTTCACGCTTCCCATCCTTTAGGTGACTGTACCATTTGAAAGACACAAAGCCTGGAACACTTAAAGGGAACCACTAAAAAGCTTGAAAAGCAGATCCACACAAGGTGATGAGACTGAGAACTCCACATCACAGCCAAACTTCTACTCTCAACTTGGCAGAAGGAAATCTCCAACTCAGAGAGAAAACACCCTTATCCCTGTTAAGTCTCCCTGCAGTTCTGATGCCATCTCAAGTTTTGACAAATATTATCATGAGTTCAGAGCTGCAACCAATGCCCTCCTGATTCTATTACCCTCCAAAGAAGTTATGGACTGTTGGACTGAAGGGAGAATCCAGTTTGTAGCTTTGTGATGTTTAAAAAGGGGTAAGAAATATATACAAAACTTTTTCTTGTCTTACATCTTTTATTCTTTTGATCCCTTTTCCTAAGTGGTTTTTCTTCAGTCTCCTACATTTGATTTTCTATTCTCCTCAGTCCATTGGCCATTAATACAACAATAATAATAAGCAATGGCCATGAATAATTCATGTCAATGGCAAAAATTTGTTGAGTGCCTACTAAGCACAAGGTGCTCTATGATCTCATTTTCCCACTGTTTTCATTATGTAGATACTATGATATTTTTATTTACTGTGGTACCTGTTTCAAAGATGAGAAAACTAACATACAGAAAGTTTGAGTAGCTCCCCCCAAGCAAAAAACAAAAGTAACAGCAAAACAAAACAAAAAAACCCCCACAAAGCTGGTAAGAAGTGGAACCAAGTTTTAAGGCAAAAGGATTTGACGACTCAAAGTACGATGTGTGGACCAGTAGCATCAGCAACATCTAGGGGTTTGTGAGATATGCAGAATATTAACCTTGACCCTCAGAACCACTGGATCAGAACCTACAGATTAACAAGATCCTGAGGCAAATTGCAGGCATCATAAGGTTAAGAAACCCAGCTATGATCGAGCATGCACATTTAATCATTCTGTTGCACTACCTCACTTCTTTCCTTAAACTTATCTCTTCTATTCTTAACTTAACCCTCATAAGTTTTTGAATTATTATTCTTTAGATCACTGAGAGCCATGATGAAGATCTATGGAAGCAAGTTTTTTGAACAGGAAAAGCAGGCGGAGCCAACAGGAAGTGGGAGAGGCAAATTGGGGTAATGTGGAGACCAGGCCAGGTAAGCTAACTGACTAAGTATCTCCATGTTATCATGGCTCCCTGGGTCTTAAAATCTAGAGTCAAGAGGAAAGAGGGAAACTCCTTCCCCAGGCTACCTAAAAGAAACCACCGTTTATGAGAGTGAGAGGAATTATTTGGAAGACTCAGAGACCCACTTAAAATCAGTCATCCCAGGTTTAGAGACAGTTTGAATCTATTTCTGCCTCTCAATGTTACAAAGCAAGCCACATTGTAAAATAAAGATTCATCACTGCCTGTTATATTTGGCATATTTTTTGTGTGTTTTAAATGCTATCCCAGTTTGACCAAGTTTCGTTTGATCAGTAAAATGTCCTTTATAAATATTTAGACAAGATAAGGCAGTTTATGTCATTATAAATGTATATAATGCTTACTTTGTGTTTGCGTTGACAAAACATGGAATTCACAAGGTCTAGAAAATGTAGAAAGCTCATCCTCCTGAGACATTGTAACAGGAAAATGGGATTTCAGTCAAGGTGCTGGCCCTGAGGCTGACCTGGTCTTTTTCAGTCGGCCCTTTGCTTTATGGGTGTGTTGCCCTTAGCATCCCATGATCACAGGCCTGTAACATGAACAAGCTGCTTTAAAGATCTGTAAGCAGAAGTTGGTCACTTTTTGAGGCAAATAATTTTTTTCCTCCATCAACATACAATAGCAGAAGTTGATTCACCTCAAGTTTTGCAACAAACAAACAAACAAAAAACAAAATGAAACAAATAAACACTCTTATTCTTTCCCTGAATTCTATTTCTAGGAACACTTTTCACTGTATAATTCAAATTGTTACAAGCTAAGAATGAAAGTGCAGCAATAAGCTTAACGGAAGGCAAAGGGGTACAAATATGTTTTATTAACTCTAAATTCAAAGAGAACAGTCGCTCGGACTTGCTGTGCAAGATGGAGGTGGGATTGGGAAGGCTTCTGAGAATATATCTGTCAGGATTCTGAGTACTGATGGGATGAAGTTCAGTCCATTGATTTGGGAAGAGGCACAGGTAAGCTCTGACTGGTTGAAATGAGTCTTAGAAGTCTACAGAGTCATTGTCCCCTATTCTGACTCCTGATATTTATCAGAGAGGCAAATGATATAAGCATCTGGTGGATTTCATGAGGTAAGTTTTCCTAGCCCAACCCTGGTCTTAAGCCCCATGATGACAATTCATCTCACAAGAGACTATCAAAAGATGTACTGAACCAGGGCATCAGTCCAATTAGTCCTTCCTTTTGCTCTCATGATATTCACTCATTCCCTGAATACCCCTTCAAAGATCAGCCTTCTACCATTTGGGGCTTGCTTGTTGTGGACCGGCACAGATTCACATGTGACCAGGTAGCTGAATATGCACTGTGTTTGGAAACAATGCAAAAAACATGTTTTACACATACATATTTTTCCTCATGTCCTTCTTCATACCAATATTGACTTCAAATTACTTTAACAACCATTAAAGAAAAACCAAGCATAACCATGTTACCTATTACACTTTAGAATGCAAGAATAAAGGTCCAGATGGATTCTGTAAATGAAAACACACACTCAACTTGTGCCTTTCTACTCTGTGGAAATAGGAAGGACAGGACAAAGAACAATGGCTACCTTTGGCATGGGGAACTGGCATGCTCCGGAGCAATAATAGGCATCAAAGGACTTGGGGGAGATAATCCATTCACTCCAGCCAATATCTGCAAAGTCCACTTTAAGGTACCGCCTGGCACAATTGCGAGGTTCAATCCATTGCTTTCTTCTTGCCTTCTTCAGGGTCTGTTCATCAAACTGGAGCGTCTGGCTCTTCTGGTGAGGTCCCTTTCTCTGTTTCTTTTTGTTCTTACTCTTTTCAGGGGGCTGAGTCTGAAGAGTCTTGTAAGGTTTTCTCTCCTCCCATACCCCATCCTCCTTATACCGATATTCTGCCCCAGGAAGCTCATTGTTCTGCAGAGGCAGCAGGACCCCAGCAGAGCGCTTCTTCCTCCGTTCAGTAGAAAGGGCAGCCCTGATATGGCTATCCAGTTTGGGCACAGCTCTAGTGGGGAAATTCCAGTGTCCTTTCAAGCTTGATACCACACTCTCGGGCTCAGAAATCGCAATATCATTGGCATACACCAAGATATAAGGCTCAGGAAAGGGTGTTAACTTCTTTGGCAGCTGGTGGCCTTTGGAAGTAATGTTAAATCCTATGAGGAACTCTTCATTTTCCTTGGCTTTCCGCAAAAGTTGAGTGATGTCTTTAGACAGCCAGGAAACAAAATCTCGATGAAGTTTCACTCCATCTACTGAAAGATGACCCAGGAGTTGACTTTGGTTTCCGGTAGATTTGAGGATCCATGTAGAGAGCTCAATCTGAATGTGTTTCCTTTGGGTATGATGTAAGCATCCTTGGGACACAGGACAACTCAGGCTGATATTTATTAGCTCTCCAATATAGAAATACAGTGTGGCAGATAAAATGTTTTCAGACTTGGTTAGAGAAGTCAGGTTAAAAATATGCAGTTTCTCGTTTTCAAGGGCTCCTAGGAAGAAAAAAAAAAAAGAAAGTAAACAGGAGTAAACATGACCCCTACCTCACATCTATACAAAAATTAACTCAAAATGAACGAATGACCTAAATATAAGCACTAAAATCATAAAATTCTTAGAAGAAAACATAGGGGTAAAATCTTCATGGCTTTGGATTTGACAGTGGATTTTTATATATGATACCCAAAGTGCAAGTAAGAAAAGAAAATAACATATAAATCAAAAAAGTAGATAAATCCATAAAATAGGTAAACTGGACTTCATCAAAACTTAAAATTATGTGCATCAAAAGACATTATCGGGCTTCCCTGGTGGGTCAGTGGTTGAAAGTCTGCCTGCTGATGCAGGGGACACAGGTTCGTGCCCCAGTCCGGGAAGATCCCACATGCTGCAGAGCGGCTGGGCCCGTGAGCCATGGCCGCTGAGCCTGCACGTCCAGAGCCTGTGCTCCGCAACAGGAGAGGCTACAACAGTGAGAGGCCTGCGTACCGCAAAAAAAAAAAAAAAAAGACATTATCAAGAAAGTCTGTACAACCTACAGAATGGAGAAAATATTTTCAAATCATATATATGATAAAATCTAGGACGCAGAATATAAAAATAGCCCTTACAACTCAAAACAAAAAGACAAATAAACCAATAAAAAATGAGCAAAGGAATCAAATAGACATTTCTCCAAAGAAGATATACAAATAGCCAACAAGCACATGAAAAGATACTCAACATCATTAGTCATCAGAAAAATGTAAATCAAAACCAAAATGATGTACCATTTGACATATACTAGACTGGCTATAATAAGAAAAACAAGATAACAAGTGTTAGTGAGGATGTGGAGAAATTGGAACACTTTTACATTGCTGGCTATAATGTAAAATGGTTCAGCTGCTGTGGAAAACAGTTTGACAATTCCTCAAAGTTAAACATAGAAATATCACATGACCCTGCAATTCTACCCCAGGTATAAACCCAAAAGAATTGAAAACAGGTGTTCAAACAAGTTCATGTACATGCACGTTTATAGCAGCACTACTCTTCACAACAGCCAAAAGTTAGAAACAACTCAATGTCCATCAATGGGTGAATGGATAAATGTGGTATAGTCATATAATGGAACATTATTCAGCCATAAAAAGGAATGAGGGACTGATAATACTCCAATGTGGATGAACCTTGAAAACATTGTGCTAAATGAAAGAAGTCAGACACAAAATGTCCCATGTTGTACAATTCCATTTATGTGAAATATCCAGAACAGGTAAATCCATAGAGACAGAATTCAGACTAGTGTTTGCCAGGGGCTGAATGTGGAGAAATTGCTTAATGGGTAGGGGGTTTTACTTTGGGATTATAGAAATATTTGGGAACTAGATAAACCTGGTGGTTGCATAACACTGTGAAGGTATCAAATGACCTTGAGTTGTTCACTTAAAAATAGCTATATTTAAATTATGTAATTTTCACCACAATTAAACAAAAGGAGTAGTTTTATAAACTGGATGAAGATGAAGGCAAGGATCAGCCATTTTTACTAATTTTCTCTTTCCTTTACTGAAACACACTTGTAAACTTAGTGGTATGAGAGCTGAGAGTTCTGGCTTTTAATTATGAGACTGCCAAGAACTATTGCTATAATTTTGGCACAGTGTCATGATAACATCTTATCTGAAGCAGCATCTAGCCTCCTGGTTACAAGCATTGGTGGAAGTAAATTCACTTTGATTCAAATCCTGGCTCAACCACTTATTAACTATGTAACTATGTAACTCAGCCACTTATTAACTACGTAACTAGTGTTCTCATTCATTAAGTGGAATAATACTCCTGTCATCAGAATTAAATGAGATGTGTGTAAATCAGTTCATAAAGGGTCCAGTAAGTATTTCTCAAGTATAAATTATTATTGTTGTTCATGCTGGTGTTAACCATAATACAGGGATTACCCCTTCTTCTATCTTCCTCACAAAGTTAAGGGTTCAGGATGAGGGTGGTTAAGCAAGACCATGTACCTCCATCTTCAGATAACATCTGAAAAATGAGTCACACATTCAAAGTGTCATGAAGAATGAGTGCTGTTGTGGAGCTTGTCTAAAGTTTATGTAATTACATGAATATAAGTGTTAAGTTGCTTCTGTAGAGTGCGACAAATTTATTGAAACTGGGCAATTTGTATTTCCAAGTCTTCAGATGCAGAAATGAGAGAGAGTAACAGAATGGGCGATTGATTAGTAAGGGCAGAAATTGGTTCCTGTTCTTGAGATCATCTAATGAGCTAATGGTAAGGCTGAGCTTAGGCTCAAGAATCCCCTGTCCTGGGATCGGTCACCAGAGCCTGGGCCCTCCTCCATACACTAGTTTCATATACATATTTGTTTCAGAAACATACATGCAATCGTGAAATTATGCTCTTGATCAAAAACATATTTTAGTAAACACAAAACATTTTTATAAAGATCTGGAAACTTAAAATGAGTTCATTGAATCCCCATTTATAAGGGAAGTGCAGTGGGAAACATATTTTACTCATTTCTAACATTGTGTGAGGGAAAAGGAGTAAACTGCCATTTGTGAATGTTTGTATAATCCATGACACCAAGATAATATTTTACAGAACTTTATAACAAAGCCATGGCATCAGGCTTGTTCAGACTCTAGCTTTAATTCATACTTTTAATTCATACATTCAAAGAGCGTGTACTTTTACCCAGATGGAAGTTTTAAATGGAAGGAAGAGAAGTCACTCTGTTCTAAGTATGTGGCAATCAGATGGTTGCCAAAGGAACACACGCAGGGAAGAAATGAACTCTGAGGGATGTGGGTGGTGGTGTCTTATTGGGGAAACCAATCCTACTCCTTTCCCCTACATTTTGCTTCAAAATATTTCCTTCTTTCACACATGTTTCCAGACACCTTGTGCCCTGCTGTTAACCAGCCTTCACCTTGTGTCTAATCTTCAATATCGTCTCATAAATGTCACGGAACTCGCCATACTGCCTCTTCTGATGGCTTTAATTTTAATTCAGTGCCTTCGTTTGAAGTCAAAGCCCTATGGCCCAGCCTCAGCTCCACCACACCCAATAGCTGTTCTCAGGCAAATTACCTAAACTCTTCAAGTCTCAGTTTGTTCACCTGTAAAATGAACCCAATAGTATCAATGGCAGAGTTATTGTGAGAATTAATTGAAAGAATGCAGGTAATGCACATAGCCCTTAGGAAAAACTCAATGAATGTTAGCTAACTAGACCTGCAATGTCCACTATGATAGCAACTAGTCACTTAAGTTTGAATTGAGATGTGCCGTAAGTGTAAAATACACACTGTATCTTGAAGCCTTAGTATAAAATATCACATTAATATATTTTATATTGATTATGTGTTGAAATCATAATATTTGGATACACTGGGTTAAGTGTTGTGATACTATGATTTATAATAAGGAATACATATTTGGTCTTCGTCTCCATTGCTGGTCTAGAACTCCGAAAACTCTAGGAATTTCCTAAGTGATGAGAGCCATAAGGTGTCCTTTGTTATGTTAATGAGGCGACTTTTGGAGGTCACCTAAGAATGGGGTTTGGTTGCCTGGGAACCAACCTTGTGATTGGGGGTTTGAACTTTCAGCTCTAATCCCCACCTCTGGGGTGGGGAGAGGGGCTGCGGGTTGAATTAATCACCAATGGCCAATGATTTAATCAGCCATGCCTACAGAATGAAGCTGTAACAGGGAAGAGTCAAACGTGACTACATACTGGATCTGTTTCTTTTACTTTAACCTTTGCTTTCTGCTGCTTTTGTTCACTGAAAGGATACTGTCTATACATAATGGCCTGCCTCAGGGAATCCTGCCCCTCTGTCTGAATGTTAAACCAAAGTGCCTTTGTTCAGGGAAACAACTGGATCCTGCCCACCTGAGGATGGCATCAAGAAAGAAGAACTTAACACACCCCCTCCCCAAGGCTGGCCATTCCAGGGGATATTTGCAAAACTTATGGTCTTTTTACTTTACTTCCTTATCTCTTCCCCCTCTCTGTGCTCTAAAAGAAACTGGCATCCAAACCCTGATAAGATGGTTTTTCCGAGACACTAGTCTGCCATCTTCTTGGCTTTCCAAATAACATTGTATTCCTTGACTCAACACCTCGTCTCCAATTTTTTGTCCTGTCCTGTTGCGAGCAGAGCAAACTTGGACTTGGTAACCAAGCCTCCATAAAAATTTTAAAAAACAAGGTTTGGAGAGCTTCTGGGTTGGTGAACAAAATGGAGATTTGGGAGAGTGGAATGCCTAGAGAGGGCATGGAGTCTCCAAGCCCTTTCCCCTACCTTGCCCTCTGCATCTCTTTTATCTGGCTGTTCCTGAGTTATATCTTTTTTATACTAAACTGGTAATCTAGTGAGTAAATGGCTTTCCTGAGTTCTGTGAGCCACTCTAGCAAATTAACCAAACCCAAGGAGGAGGTTGTGGGAAACTCCAATCTGTAGCTAGTTTGGTCAGAAGCACAGGAAACAACCTGGGTTTGGGACTGGCATCTGAAGTGGAGGACAGTCTTGTGGGACTGAGCCCTTTACCTAGGGAATTTGATGTTGTCTTTTGGTAGATGGTGGCAGAATTCAGTTGAATTCTCAGACCCCCTGCTGGTGTTCAAGAATTGCTTGTTGGTGTGGGTGAAGAACATTTAAAATGTAATATATTACTGAAATTAATTTCTCTTTTCGCTTCTCATATTTTTTAATGTGGCTACTAAAATTTTTAAATTACATATGTGATTCACATCTGTGGTTCAAAGTAAATTTCTCTTGCACAGTGGAATGACCACCATTTTTGTGGTCATATAGTCCAAAAGGAAAGAAAAAAGGCATTATTTTTCAAAGGCGTGAAGAATTAAGAATTTGCTAAACATGAATATGCAAACCAAAATGTAAATGGAGCAAAAGATTATTTTCTTGGAATGCAACACAACTTCCTTTATTAAGGAAATTATATTAAGATAATTTTGGTGAATACTTTTAAATTTTCCCTCTAGCTGTAGCTATTCAGTTCAACCTGCAATCAAAAGTCTAAGACCAGTAAACTGCTCTAAAATATAGTTAGATGGGCAGTTGAACAACAGTGCTTTATGGCAAAGCAATTATACACATAGCTTCAATTGTGTTATTTGTGTATTACACATATACAACCACTACAACCAACAAAGAACAGGAACTAAAGCAAAACAAATGTTTTACTTTAACAAATATGAATTGAACACCTATTAGGTGCTGGACCCTTGACTGGGTCCCAGGGCTGCCCAATGGCCACTGCTGTCCACACCAGGACAAGGGGAAAAGATTAATATGCAGGTAGCTACGCCATGATGATGCTACTTTCCGTCAAAGGTGTTAACTATGCTTTTGGAGTACAAAGGAGGGAGCAATGAACTTTCACCATGTATGGGGAAGAGGGACATAGGGGGAAGATGTAACCTTTAACTAGACTTTTAAGAATGAGGAGAGAAAGACAAATATATGATATCGCTTACATTTGGAATCTAAAAAAAAGAACAATATAAATGTGCTTATATACAAAATAGCAATAGACCCACAGACATAGAAAACAAACTTATGGTTACCAAAGAAGAAAGTGGGGAGGGATAAATTAGGAATTTGGGATTAACAGATACACACTACTATATATAAAATAGATAACCAGCAAGGAGCTACTGTACAGGGAACTACACTCAATATTTTGCAATAACCTATAAGGTAAAAGAATCTGAAAAAGAATATATATATATATATATATATATATATATATATATATATATATATATATATATATGTATGTATAACTGAATCACTTTGCTGTATACCTGAGACTAACATGGCATTGTAAATCAACTATACTTCAATTAAAAAAAATTGAGGGCTTCCCTGGTGGCGCAGTGGTTGAGCGTCCGCCTGCCGATGCAGGGGACACGGGTTCATGCCCCGGTCTGGGAGGATCCCACATGCCGCGGAGCGGCTGGGCCCGTGAGCCATGGCCACTGAGCCTGCGCATCCAGAGCCTGTGCTCCGCAACGGGAGAGGCCACAACAGTGAGAGGCTCGCATACCGCAAAAAAAAAAAAAAAAAAAAAAAAAAATAGAGGAAAAAGGAGTGTTGGGGAGGAGATAAAAGCAGCACATTCTAGTCACAAGCAGTGCTGGACATCTGGAAGATTTTGCATAAGCAATATTCCCAATGTTTAATGGAAACTTAGAAAAATATCCCAGACTAACGTAGTTATTCAAAGTCCTTACAGACACCTAAACTGCCGAAATTCAGAAAAGGAATGGCCAATTCACATTTAGCTCCTAACTAAAGGTGTTGTATGATACGTAGCACTCGATGACTTTGCTATTTCCACCCAGATGAGGAGACGCATTACCTCTGCCTGTCCTAGATCTCCCTCCTCCCCATGTCTTTTAAAAAAATGAGCTAGAAGTCTCAACAGTTCCACAAAACATTCCTTGATTTCTTTAACCCATACTTTATTTTTGCCTTCCCTGACTTTACGTATTTCATTTCCGTGCAAGTCAATGCTCTTTTTCCTAAAACAAGTCAACAAATACTTAGTCTTGATAAATGGACAAAAAGAGTAGTGAGAGAGCTGCATGGAGTTGAGTAGATGAGTGCAGTAGAGTATATAAGATAAGATAAATACCTCCCTGCAAGTTGAAATATGTGGTAATAATATCTATGCAATTACTCTCATGCTTTTTTAGATTTTATATTAATCTTTTTCAAAAAAGTATCTTCTCGTATACTTAACAACAGGAGTTTTGCTGTAGCCTTCTCTCTCTTCCCCATGAGTACCAGACTTATCTGTGAAGAAGATATCTATGTTGAAATATCAGTGAATGAAAAATGCTTTCGTCTTCACTTTTTCTATTCTTCTGAAATATCCCGATACTTACCTATTTGGAATCGATGAATCCGGAAACGGAGGTATACTTTCTGGTTAATAAGAACAAACATATAATAATAATATTAAAAAGCAATGGCAGATGTTATCAGGTTACAAAACAATAGTTTGTGTATTTTTAGGCTGTTGGTAGTCTTCAGGTATTAGAGAACGGAACTGTGCCACTCCAATCCAATCCTACCTAGGGTTGCATGCTTAATTCTGGGTGCTCTCATTTTAACTAGTTTGTTGATATAAAAGAGAGCAACTAGGAAAGTAACCAAGATGTTGGTCTTAAAATTATTTCTTACAAATTTGAGTTAAATAGAGAATACCTGCTCTGGAAGAAGAAGAAAAAAAGGTTAATCAGTGACGTGAGAATTGTCTGCAAATATTTGAGGGGTTACAGAGAGATCAGGGTTTTTCTTGTCAGTGTCAAAGATGAGAATTAAGTCTTAAGGTGATAGCTGAATGGAACCAGAATCAAGGTCAACATTAAGTAATGACTTTCTAAGTGTCTAGCCTGAGGGTGAGACCCCTGTGGGACCAGGCAGACAGAAGAGAGATGGTCATAATTCAAGACTATTACAGGAGGATCTCTTTATGGTAGGGAAGGTGTGAAAAGTGAACTAGATAACCTCTCAGATCCCTTGCAAGGAACTACGATAGGCTATATTTCCAGCTCTTCCTAAGGAAACTTTTTTGATGCCAAAATGTAACTACCAATAGGTGGTGCTGTTTTCTTACTGTTTGCTGGCACTAGCACAGGCTTGGATTTTCCTTGCTGAGAATACATACGTCTACTGTGGTCTAGTTAGGATGGGCCATTGGCATGATAATCTTATTCTGAATTTTCTAGAGTCATAATACCTGTGAATTGGAAAGGGGTATAGAAGTCAGGTGAGTTTCAGAACAAGCCATACTTTCCTTTGCACATCTGTTAGGACTTTGCGGCTGCTGCCACTTCTCCCTGAAATGCTTTCACCCAACATAGTTCTCCTTGATTATTATCCAGATTCGATTTTTAAGGCAAAGCAGAGGCAAGCTTGTCACGACAACCCACTCCTTCGGTTCAGACCCCTCCTCTATTACTATTTTCATTATATTGTTATTCCTTCCTAAGACCATAAATTCCGTAAAGACAAGGCTCTGTAGTAATTACATCAGACTCTTCAGTCCCAAGCATGGAGCTTAACTCTTAAGCGGTGCTCAATAAATGCTTCTTTTGTGAATAAACAGATTTAGTCCAACCTATTCATTGTAGAAATGTAAAAATGAAGGACCGTAAAAGCCAGCCAGCTGGTGAGCATTGATTTTGGAGAGGAATCCAGGTCTTGGACTACCTATATGGACTTTTTTAGGAGTTTGGTTATTAGATAAAGGTAGAAGATCTGTTTCTGTTTTCATCTGAAAAGAAAGCACTTGCACCTCATGAAACCAAGGGCTCAACAAGGATACTGTGACTTGGGACCAGCTGTACTATTGCGACAGTTCAATTCCTCTCAGGGAGCAGCCGAGGCAGTGCCCAGGGAGTGGTGAGTGGAAGGTCACCTTCGTGCTGGCCCACACAGAACGTTTTCAAAGGGAAATAGAATATACAATGGAAAGCTTTCTATGTAAAGTCTGATTTTAAAACAAATAGACTAACTGAAATCTTGATGATTTGTTAAATCCCCAGGAAGCAGGGAAAACATTTTAGTCATACAGAAAATATGTAACTAAGAACAACTCTTTTTTTCCACCTCTTTCTCCAAACAAAGCACAGCTGCTAGAAATGCAGGGGTGCCTAGGACAGGGCCATATATGCCCAAGGTCACTGGCTGAATATTTGCTGTAGATTATGAAGTCAAGGCTGCATTTCCTCTATGCCACCTTCTGTTTCCGGGCAAAGGTGAGATGGAGAGATTCTAAATAGAACACAAAGTCAGAATGTGATTTTTCTTGCAGGGTTCCAGTGAAATGACTGACTTTTGTGGGATCTCAAAACAACCATTCTCTATGTCCAAAGTAAAACATGGCCAAAGATGGTATAGTGTATGTTTTTCTAAAACAGCAAAATGTTCACTAATCAGTTTATCTGCTCTTAGCCTCCACCCAAGGGCATTCCTAGACTGTGAGCTCTCAGAGGGTAGACCCATGTCCAGCTAAAGTTTTGAACTCCTAGTTCTTTGCACAGTCTGGAGCATTGATATCCTGAAAAATACTTGTCAAATTTGTTGAATGAGCAATGGTATAAACTTACCAGATTCTAAAGTGTTTCCTACTTCACATTAAAGTGAAAAAGCTTTCAAGTGAAAAAACTTTCAAGTCAGCAAAGGGCCTTCTTGGGGATAAGTACTGTTGGAGTTTCAGTTCATCAGAAAAGAAGCATTACAAGAACAGTGGTATATAAAATAGAATAGTTTTGCCATTCAATGTATATGTGGTAAAGTGCCTTGTGGGGAATTCTTTCATGGCAAGTTTATTTTTAAAGGATCCTTTGCCTGGCAAACAGCTTTTCTACTATTTTTTCTTATCTAGTCCTCTGAACATCTAATTCAGGTCAACTGAAATATTTACTGAGTGACTACTGTGTGGCAAACTATGCCAGGCCTTCAGAATACAAGCATGAAATGAGATATGCTCTTTGCCCTCCAGAGACTTGGCCCCTGCCCCATCATCCTCTTTCTAGCAACCCTATCAGGCCCCAAACTCTCTGCAGCTGTGAAAGAAGAGTAAGACGTCTTTATCAGCTTACTTTTGAACTCCTCCCCAGGGTAAAACTGTCATAAAGACATTAATATACCTTCCAAAGTGAAAGAAAGTTACCCTTACATAAATTAATAAACCATTTGTCTGGGGGAAAGGCCCACTAAAAGGGCCAGATGAGACCAGAACTAGAACGTTAATCAATCCTAGATTTCAGACGCTGGTTATAAGATACTCAAAACTCCAGAGACATGAGCTTAGAACAGAGTGTCTCAAACATGCATCAGAATCACCTTGATGGCCTGTGAAAACAGAGATTTCTGTGCCCCAAGCTCAGAGTACGATTCAGATGGTTTGGGTGGGCTGGAGGATTTCTAACAATTCCTGGGTGATGTTGCTGCTGCCAATCCAGGGACCATACTTTGAGAACAACTAACTTCAAGAAATCACTATAAAAAGGTGCAACTCTGCTGCATGCAGCCACCAAGGTCAGGACAGAAACAGTAATTTCTTGAATGTAGGTTTGGCATAGCATAGACCGTATTATAAGAGGACTACTACCGCTTCGTATTTACATTGCTACCCAGATATATCCTTTATGCTACAAACAATTGCAATTATTAATATTTTATGTAGGTTTAAGGTTTTGTGGGAAGCTAGAGAGAAACAATATCTCCAAATATTAAGAATACCTCATTTATATAGGGCTTCCAAACTTTTAATGCATTTTCACACTCAATTTTTTTCAATTAAGTTGCACCATCTTTCTGTGAGACTAGTACAGTAGGTGTGACTTAAGCCATTTGATAGATGTCAACACTAGGCCTAGCAATATTAGATAACTTTATTAATTAGCAATTCAGCCAAGATTAGCATTTAGATCTCTTAATGCTTAGCCTCAACAAATAGAAAAACTGAAACTCTAGGAATTTATTCTCTTCTTGAAAACCATTTATCTTAACTCATGCTTAAGTGCAGCAAATTATACTCAATTCAAACAATCTTTAGATTAATTCCATGCAATTAAATTAAAATTTCCTTTGAAGGAAAAGCAAAGAAGATCATGTTGGGTCTCAATAGTTTTAATTGTAAAATCAGAGGACTGGGCAAAGAAGCTTTCATTTCTAAAGCTATTGGATGCAATTATTTTATAAAAGGAATATTTAACACTTACTATAAAATTTAATAGGAATATTTAATATTTACTCACTCAATAAAGGAAGAACATATTGAAGTTGGTAATACAGTAGGATCTGTTTGTCCAAACACTTTTATTTACAGTGTGGCTAAATAAAATCAAGGCACTGCATTTACTGTGGTTCTATTGCCAAGAAACGATGGGTCATAAAGGAAGGTAGATCACTGAAGGAGTCAATAAAACCCCACGGTCAATTGGCTTATGACTTACATGCTGATGTTTCAGATGAATAAAGAGACATTCATGCCTTTAATAATATCATCCCTGAAAATATTCTAGGACACAGCCACTACTAACATATGAATAGACTAGCAAATTTATGGATTTTTAAATATATTCCATAGATGAGGGCTCTTCGGTCACTGCCATGGTTTACTATGGTCCAAAGTAGATATTATCCTGGTATACTTGTGTCACTTGATTAATCCTATGTCAGTGTTTCCATTACAAAATTCTATTTTCATGTGTTTGTAACATAATCCTAAAAATTCATTCTGAATTGAAACTTGGCGTAGGAAAGTTCAAATAGAGACTATTTGTGAAGCCAAACTTCTTTCCACCATACCACTGAAATAAAGTTATTAAGGTACTGATTACTAGGGTATACACATTGGATATATGAGAAAACCATTAAAATTTTAGGAGAAAATTTCTGATGTAGGAGCACAAAAATCCTGAATAGCAAATACAAAGTATATGCAAAGTTGCTCAATAATTTTCACTAGGCTTTTTGATAGGTATGATCTTTATTATATCCAATAAATACAGCAAACAAATTGGGATTATATAAGAGATTTGATAGGTGTCTATAACTAAGGATTAATTGTGGTAAAACATTAAAGAAGTGATGTGCATGATCTCTAGCGAATTTTTCCACAAATAAAGTAGCTTTTCTTTTAAAAGAATAATACCAGATTAGATGTAAAAATAAATATTAATCTTATAGAAGAAAACAATGAAGGAGAATTCATAGGGAAACAGGCAAAATAAAATTTAATGACAGAAACTCTAAAATTACATTCAGAGAAGTTTAAGATATTTAATCAGGGAGATGGTAGAGTTGGCCCTTGGTATTTGCAGGAAACTGGTTGCAGGACCCCTGAAGATACCAAAATCCACAGATGTTTAAGTCCCTTATATAAAATGGCATAGTATCTGCATATAACCTACCACATCATCTTGTATACTTTAAACCATCTCTAGAGTATTTATAATTCAGCAAAATCAAGTTATGCCTTTGGGAAATTTCTGAAATTTTTCCCCTCAAATATTTTCAATCTGTAGTTGGATCCCTGGTAACCAGGGATGTGGAGGGCCAACTATACAATGCCAACTGGACTCAAGTCCAAAAGCTAACAATGTAAGTAAACATCCTGAATAAACAAATGAGAAATGAGACAGTTTTCAGTCATAATATTCACTTGAATTTTGCATATCTTCTTTCTTGAGAAATTAGGGAGGCTCTGAACCAATGTTTCCCCAAATAGATATCTTAGAACCATAATTCTCTAAAATGCTCTCTTGGGGAGAAAGTGATCCACTCTTAAGAGGGTCCACCAGCATTTAAAGGACCTGAAAGGTCCCAAAGCAAACTGATCATTTTTCCCAAACTTATTTGACCATGGAATGCAATTTTATGTAACACCTGTTAACATTTTTTAAAGACCCTCTTTTAAAAAATCTTCTCCTAGAAAATAAGATGATTAGAAATCATAGGTTTTGAGATGAGCTCAGTATGTTTGAAAAACTCTCTGACAAATACATCATGATGCCCATTTCTTCTTCCATTTAAGTAAGGGGTTGGACTTGCTTTCTTTAAATCCTCTTCCAAAAACAAAATTGTATAATCCCAAAATGCTTACGAGCAGGTTTGACATCCACATCTCTATTTAATTTTTAGAAAAATCTGAACTGGGTCAATTAAGTGCTTATACATTTCCATTGCTTTGATAAAATGTCTGTAACCCTTTTAATATATTCTTAATTATGTATATATTTTTAATGTACAAATATTCCCCGAGTGAATTATCTGCTTAGGGGATGTTTTTCATTGACCCTCGTAGTCTCTTGGTCTCTTTGAGTATGTCTAACTATACTAAAAAGCTAAATTTAAATTACTTTCTATGTAATACATTCTCTTTCTCTTTTCCATTAGCATAGATAATCAAGAATTCATGGTTTTATGGATTTTTAAATGTCAGAGATTGTAAAGCTGTCTTGCCTATTACAGTAAAAACTTCATTAAGGGCTATCATGTATTCAAAGTAGTGTGTAATTCAAAGCAGCTGCACATCCAGCTCCCCCTCTCCAGATGTACTATTGTTCTTGGAATAAAAACATCAGATAATCTAAGTACTCTTTAATTTCAAGCCTAGTTTCTAGGTGCCAGGAATTTCAAGGTAACTGTGTTTTAATAAAGTTATTACATCCCTTTGCCATCAAATCCATCAAAAATGATGCTTTCCCACTGGCCCATGAATTTTACAGGACTGGCTCCTATTGGAACGATTGTTTAGCCCTTAATTATATCTTTCCTAAAGCCTTATATTTTAGACTTGCACTTCAGAAACATGTCACTTTATAATTCTTCATTTTTAAAGACTTTTGGTTACAGTAGGAAAGACTCTCCCCTTTCTCACTGAAGGAAAATATTCACTTTTGGGTCTGACTTTCCTCAATTTTCTTTTCTTTTTGTCTATGAAGTCTGTGTGATTTTTTTTAAAGGTGACATAAATCCACTGAAATGCAACCATTTTTGTAGTTACATGTCATAAATTAAAATAATGATAGTTTCCTAATAAGAACATCTGTGCTTTAATTGCTTTCCCTAAAGAGGTTAAATTTATGATTAAGAAAAATAAGATTAAGTGACTATGGAAATGATGAGAAACTAATGAACACAAAGTATGTATCTTAAAGGATCAAGCCAGGAGAAAACCTCATGTAAAATACTCTTTTTTTTTATTACATAGAAGCCAAGGACAACTTAAACTAAGATTAAAATAAAAGTTGATTTCATATCCCTCTTGTCTTCCTTTAAGACGGTGTGTTTTTCTAAAGCCGAACTTCTCTGTCATCAATAATTTTGTAAATTACATTTTACAAAGGGAAAGATAAAACATATCTTTATGTAAACCCTTACACATCACAAAAAGACTTATGAGTTCTCCAAACTTACGGTTTTGGCACACCAACTGCACACCATTGAGGGAGGAGAAAAGGGTTAGCAGAAAGTGTATTTAGGATGAATGCCACCCACCATCAAGTAATGGTTTAAGTAGAAAGTAATCAGAGGGAGACCACAGCAGCTAAATTTCAACCAAAGATATTCTAGGTTTAGAACAATAAATAATTTTAATCAGGTATGTTCCAAGGAGCAAATAGGGCTCTAAGGCTATAACTCAACCTGAATAAGCACTGGGAAAGTCTGCCAGAACAGCAGCCACTCCATAGATACAGCACACACCTGACCTTCCATTAAAATCTGTAACATCCTTGGTACGGAGAAGCCCATACGTTGTGAAACTTAAACACTACGGACTAGAAAACATATCTAATTTATTAATGCAGACAGCATCTTTCGCCTGCATCAGAACATATGTCACAAGATGAAGGATGTTACAGAAATGCTCTTATGGATAAAGGAGAGAGACACACACGAAAGCCTTAGCACCTTCCTGGAGCCCTGCCTTATTAAAGCCAGAACTGCCTCATAATAAGGTCCTTCTAGTGTGTTAGTAACTAAACACTCTTGGAAGGGGTCCAAGGCGAACAGTCTCTCCAGGAGTCTCCAATGTAGTAACAGGACACTTCAGCTTCCACAAAAACCAGTGTCTACATTTGATGAATAAGTCATTAAGACAGTCTCTAGGATGTTAAAGGAATTACTTTTCTTATCAGGGCACGCAGCCTTGTATATATGCTTCAAGCTGCAGTTCATCATTTCAAGGGAACTTCTGGCCTCTGTATCAGAGTTTATCATTTGATGGTATAAGACTACAGAGAGGCTGATAAGGGACACTCTGAAATTATAATGCATGGAGTGAGTTGGACCCAAAAAGTAAATGGGGCCTGAGTTATTCAAATCCTTATCCATCTCCCACTCATGGTTCCCTCAGTCTAAAACAAACATACAAAAACACTATACAATAGGTGTGAATGAAACAAACTCACGTGCTACCTCCAAACCTCATGATTCATACTAAAATGAAACTTGCTGATACCAAAAATGCTATTCACCTTTTGGGTACCTCAGCTATTCCCTAGGAATTGTACCAAGAAAATGAATATCAAGATAAGAATGATTCAAGTGTCTTCATTATTGCCACCTGCCTTGCCCACCCAACTACCCTTGTTTCTCCCACACTACTTCTTCCTTGAGCTCTGCCCTTGGAGTTGCACTAAAGTAAACAGGACATTCACTGGTGTGGTCAGCTGTCAGGACAGCCTTCTCAAGTGGCTGACACACTGTGGATGAACCAGAGCAGGTTTCTGTTTCCGTAGCAAAGGCCAACTCCTTATAGATCATGCTCGTGGTTTTAAGAAGAAAGTGAAATCTGGTTCAGCTCAGACTATAGCTGAAGACTTCTGCATTAGAAAGCATAATTCACGTTTATTGTAAATGTCATCATGCCTATGAGCTCTAGAGTATATTTACAGTGTCAACCTAGGGCTTTCCTTGATGGATGCTTTTGTGTGCCTCTTTTCCAGGAGTCCTACATATCAAAGCTTTGGGAGATTTCTTTCTAGTGATTCTGACAGAACTGATAGAGCATGAGGCATGGCCTCCTTACTTGAAGTTCTTGGCTATTTTTCAACGGTTCACTGAAGACAGGTCCCTTTATCATGAATGTAGTGAACAAAAAAGCCTGGTGCATCCTCAAAGCACAGAAACCGAGTTAGTGTCCAGGAAACTTTCCCTCAAGCTGTTAGCACAAGGGAGGCAGGCTGTTAGCATAAGTTATTCGCTTCACCGCAGGGGCCAGGAGAAACCTTGTTAAGCCATGAATTTCAGTCCGCAGTGATCTGTGTGTTGAAAAACGGGATGAGCAGATTTTCATCGGCGGATTCCAAGAGGTGTTTACATCCACGGCTGCTCCCCTCCCTCCCAACTCCTCCCAGGGTGGGTGGTACGGCCCCTATTTGCCCAGATGGGTTTTAAATAATCGAAACACCCAAGCACCTGGTTTAGTTTGTGTGTTTGCCACCAAGGGACTATCAAGTAGAAAGTGTCAAATCTAGTAACAGAGGACACCAGTTAAGAGGAGGTGCAAGGTCTGGAGAAGCGACTGTCTAAAAGCCCGAGGGAAGGCATCTAGTTCAGGTGTGACTTTTCTCTCTGGTGCCCCCGTGGTTGGCATAAAATGACATCTGCCTCTAGGTAAATATGGCTAAAGCCCAGTCCAAGGGAATTTCCGCTGACCGACTTAAGAAACATCAGCACAAGGTACCCCAGAAAAGCTCCAGACACCCAGGGCAGGAGGACCCGGGGGGGGCAGCCCCTTCCCTTCTTTCACGCACTTCCTCCAGCCGACCCCCTCCAGGGCTCGGCGCCCTTCTCTCCGCTTCTCCCTCTCAATTCGGACTCTACCATTGGGCTGACTCACAGGCGGGATGCGGGGTGTGACAGGACCGAGGGGCTCGGAGGGCAGCTGGAGAGCGAGGGAAGGTCTCTAGGTAACACAGGGCAGACGAGGAAGCCGTGGGGGTCCCGGGAGACACCTGGGGCGGGACCGCGGAAAGGGGGCGCCTCGGGCACTCACCTGCTGCTCCGGCTCGAAAGCTGCGAACCGTGTTGCCCTCGCTCAGGGGCTGGGGGAACAGAGGGGGCGAGCCCCGCTCCGAGAACCCCGGTGTCCGCGCCGCCTCGGCTCTGCCGCCGCCGCTGTACCTGTCGTAGAGCCGCAGCATGTGCTCTGACACCTTGTCGAGCGGCTGCGGGAGGGGGTCTGGGCCACCACCTGCCGTGCGGTCGCCTGGCACGGGCTCGCGGAGCTCCGGGAAATGCTGCTTGAGTCTCTGTCCGTGCGCCAGGCTCACGCACAAGCAGCCCAGCCATAGATGGAGCAGTCTGCGCGCCCCAGCCATAGCGAGGTCCGCGTCCGCTGCTGCGTCCTGGGGGTTCCCTCTGCGGCGCGCGGGGCCGGCGGCAGAGAGGAAGGTTGAACTCCCAACGAGCTGGGCGAGGGCGCCCGGAGCCCGGACGCTGCCTGAGCAGGACAGCGACCAGCCCCACTTTTTGCGCCGGTCGATCGCGGACCGGCAGGTGGGTTCTTCCCCGGCAGCGGCGCGGACCTCACGAGCGCAGGGCGCTGCCGGCGCAGTCTCCACTCGGACCCCAAGAAAGAGCTGAAGTCGTGGCGTGTGTGGCCGGGGTGTTTTCGGATCTGTTTGTACTCTCCCTCCCTGCTTTATTTTTGGGAACACCCGGCCGAAGTTGCCGCGCTGGGCACGGGGACTAGCTCCGGGTCGGGCGCAGAGACTGAGCGGGGTTGAGCGCCGCGGTCCTGAGGGCTCTCGCTCGCCTTTTGCAAGGATTGGAGCAGCCGCGGTGCGGCCAGTCCGAGTTTTGAGTGTATGCGTGCGTGCGTGCGTGCGTGTGTGTGTGTGTGTGTGTGTGTGTGTTGTGTGCAACGGAGAGAGAGAGAGAGAGAGAGAGAGAGAGAGAGAGAGAGAGAGACTGCCTTCGTTCTCTGGCTGATCTGTACAGTCCGCAGCCAATCTCTCTGTATCCCTCGCCCTCGCAGACAGCTGGGACCCCGCTATAGCCGGGAGAGAAGGGAAGGGGGAAGTAACCAGCAAACCAGCAGGGGGAGGGAGAGAAGAGGAAGCAGGGCTGGGGGTGGTAAGGGAGAGGAGGGGGAAAGAAGATCGAGGAAGAAGGAAAGGGTAGGAGGGACGGGCTATTATTTTTTTAATCCCTGCAAGAACATTGGCTATGTCCCGGCCAACAAGAGAGCAGAGGAAAAATAAACTTCTTCCTGGACACTTTCGCCTCTGATTCCAAACAACATCAAGATGTGAACACCATTCTCGCTTCCTTTAGTGGGCCTCTCGAGACCCAGGTTGCGGACCCTGCACCTGTGCCGGGTTGCCATCTCTCCCTGTCTCTCTGAGAGCTTACCCATCATCGCTCCTTCTCTTCTGCATCTTCACTTTGCATCCACCCCCCCCCCGCCCCCAGGAGAAAAGTACGTGCGAGTGGAGTCAATCCCGTCTTAAAACAAATAAACAAGCAAACACACTACAACCCCCGCCCCCAAATTCCCCCTCAAGAGGATTCTTGTGAGCGGTGGTGAAATGGAAAGTCTTCTGGAACACGCCAGAATCCAGAGTGGGCTCTCAGAGTTAGCACTTCTTAGATCCTTCCTCACCCTGTCTTTCCTGGCTGTAAAATGGCGATTAAACTACTAGCTAACTAACATTTTACCCCACACTTATCACGCTCTAGGTACTCGCTGTTCTTTTGATTTCAAGTGTATTATCTTTAAAGGATTTTAATGAGAAAGCCCATTTTACCGATGAGGAAACTGAGGCAAAAGGACACTCCTAGATGGCAGACCTGAGCTCCAAACTCAGGCAGTCTGATTCCTGGGCTCAAGCCATTAATCATCACACTATTAATAATGAAACTACCATTTATTTAATTTATTTTTTAAACATCTTTATTAGAGTATAATTGCTTTACAATGGTGTGTCAGTTTCTGCTTTATAACAAAGTGAATCAGTTATACATATACATATGTCCCCATATCTCTTCCCTCTTGCATCTCCCTCCCTCCCACCCTCCCTATCCCACATCTCTAGGTGGTCACAGAGCACCTAGTTGATCTCCCTGTGCTATGCAGATGCTTCCCACTAGCTATCTATTTTACATTTGGTAGTGTATATATGTCCATGTCACTCTCTCACTTTGTCCCAGCTTACCCTTCCCCCTCCCCATATCCTCAAGTCCATTCTCTAAGAAACTAGCGTTTAAACTGAAGTTTCAGTGTGACAATTCAGGTACATGTTCTTAGCACAGTGCCTGGCCTGTTGCAGTAAAGACCTCAGTAAATGTCTGTAGCAGCGTATCTGTCTGTTCCCTCGGTGGGAACAGAGTGGGGTTTATGGAAAAGAATATAGGCTGTGGGATCACATTGGGCGTCCAAGTCTCCCTTTCTTCTTTGAAGGTGAATAAGGACACATCCCTTTTAGAGTTTTGTTTGGATGACAATAGAAGACAGTGCTAAAGTGACTGGCACACTGGCTAGCCTCCAGTAGGGGCTCAATCTCTTTGCATTCCAAATTTATCCCGAATGCAGACTACATCCTCCCCACTAAGTCACTTCTCAACCCTTTGTGGTTTGGATTTTGCCCTTGGCCACCCATGGAACTGTTCTGCAGATAATAACACAAACTTCAAGGCTGGTTGTGAGACTCATGTGAGATCGTGTGTGTGTGATCTTTGCCTGGCATAAAGAACATAATAGTTTTTGTGATTAATAATGAAGACCCAGGCTTCCCTGGTGGCGCAGCGGTTGAGAGTCCGCCTGCCGATGCAGGGGACACGGGTTCGTGCCCCAGTCCGGGAGGATCCCACATGCCGCGGAGCGGCGGGGCCCGTGAGCCATGGCTGCTGAACCTGTGTGTCCGGAGCCTGTGCTCTGCAATGGGAGAGGCCACAACAGTGAGAGGCCCGCGTACTGCAAAAAAAAAAATAAATAAAATAAATAAAATAATAATGAAGACCCAGTTGCAAAATTTAATAGGCCCTGGAAATTCTCTCCCTCTTTGATTTTTTTCTGTGAATCTTTGGTTCTTTCCCTCTGCTTCTTGCTCTCTCTCAGTTCTGTGAGCTGCCTCCTCTTTCTTGGCCTGCCTTCAGTGTTTCTCACATGTTTATAACCTGCCCTGAGAGGATACCAAATTGAGAAAAAAATCTCCTGCTTTGGTGGTCACCTCTGACCTTCAAATATATAGTTCTGGCACTCTCCCAGTCCCAGTCTGCATTGCTTAAATTTCACCTTCCTCCATTTTGAAACCATCCCCAAGACTTCCCTTCCTTTAGCTCTAGTGCATAGCTCCATTGCTACTTCTGCTACTTTGTACTCGATGTAATTTATCCTTTTTAGAAGCTGTGCTGTGACTGCTGGAGTTGACCACATGTCTTCAACGTCTACCCTTACTTCTTTCTAGATGTATATACTTTCCCTTCCTTGTGTTTCCATTTTCTTATTTGAGTCGTAAGTATAAAGTAATAGTTCCTGTTGACAGGGTCATTGTAAAAAATCATGGGACAGCCCATGTCAAGAGATTAGTACAGTGCCTAGCACATAACAAATGCTTAAGAAGAATCAGCTCTGAGCTAAGAGAGATTGCTTGTATGTTTTTGTCTAAAGCAGAGGTCAAAAAAAAAGACAGAGGTCAAGCTATACTCATCTTTATATTTTAGTGACCAGCCATTACATTCAGAGTAAACAAAGTGACAAGGAGATATTAAGCGGGTAGACTAACCCCTACCTGGGACTCTCACCTGTAATTGCAAGACCAGATAAAAAAGTGTGGATAAAAGCTGGCAAACTGAAGAACACTTGTAGCAGCCAGATCCTGGACCAAAAGTGCCTCATTTACAGCTAACCTACACCCAAGTAGATGGAGCAAGGGATGAACAGATCAAGCCAGCAGCATAATGTTCTTCAATGACAAAGAAATGACACTCATGTCAGACCTTCTGAGTGACCTCCTGAGAAACTGAATTGAAAGCAAATTGAATTGGGAGTAATAGTTCCCTCATCAGAGTACCTAGAGATGCCATCTTATGATACTTCACATCCGTAGCACAATGTTTCTTTTATCAGAGTTCACAGAATCACAGATCTGGATGGTTTAAGTTGTCTCAGAATGCTGGTATCTTTAGATGCCTTCCCCCAAAATGGATGAAAGATGGGATTCATAATTCTGGCTCAGCATCTGGCTTACCTGATACTTGGAGGATTTGTAGCTATGCAAAACAAGGAACTTCTGAATTGAATCCAATGGTGGTACATGGTCTGATTTCTTATTGAGTCTGGTTAATTAAAATCTGTCTTATATTTTAGTAATAGGAGTTTCCTATTTTTATCTTAGCGAGTAGCTATTACTGTTACTGCCAACCACTGAATCAGAGGACACTTATCAGTCTCTTTTCCTAAACACAAGGAGAGTTAAAGAAAGACATTTCTGTAATTTAACAGCAGATGCAAATTAGAGATTTTAGTGGATTCCGTTGAGTTGAGCTCTACTTTTGACCACAAAATCATGTCTCTCTGTGTGTGTATATGTATATATATATATGTATATACATGTATGTACATGTATATACATGTATATATGTATGTGTGTATACATGTATATATGTATATGTGTGTGTGTGTGTGTGTGTGTATATATATATATATATATATATAATGCATGTCCTCTTATTAGCCTTCTTAAGCACTATATATATTTATTTTCTAAAAACATCCCGTGGACAATTTTTATTGAATACTTACACAAGTCTGCAGTAGCAATTGTGGGGAAAATATATAAGAAGATTGTGTCTTAGGCTTGGAGGAGTTTAACCTTCTAGTAGGTGAACCAAAGAAACCCACGTGGGCCAACTAACAAATAATGGGAGAAGTAGTGTTCAACCATGTTTTGTAGACTGTGTCACAATTTGCTGTGTCAGTCAAAAGGAGGAAATCAGTGGGAGATGGAGTAGCCAGAGAAGATTTCCTGGAAAAGGTGAGTCTCTTTTTAGCCTTGGAAAATAAGTAGGACTTTAGACAAGTCAAACACAAAGGACTTGTAATTTAGGAAAGAATAGCAGTAAGAGACGAGTTGCAGAAGTAAGAATGAGCTTGCCGTGTTAATAAGGCTGTGCCTGTTGGGACTGTGGTTGATCTGATTTGAATAGAGCATGTATGCTGGAGAATACAGGAAATAGAGATGGACTGCCGGCTGGAATGAGTTTATGGAGGACCTTGAATGCTAGATCAAGGGGAAAGTAGGGAACCATAGAATGTTTTTGAGAAGAGAAGCATTTCTAATGGTCCAAACTCTCCAAAATGGTCTGGAAAGTTTTAATAACTAATAAATTTCCTGCCTCTGGAAGTATGTAAACATAAGGTAGATGACAACTTGGAGAAATTTTAGAACTGATTCAAATATCAGAAGGTTGATTAAAGATATTTAAAGCCTTATTAGTTGCAAATTTACTTGACTGCAAGGATATATATATATATATATATATATATATATATATATATATATATATATATATATCTGATTCACAGCGGATTAAACATACAGGGATTTATTCTTCATCCTGTTGTAAGAAATCTGCAGATAAAGAGCTGTTGATACTTGTTCAGTGGGTTGACAATGTCATTAGTAATTTTTAGGTGACTCATCTTTTCTCTCTTACTGCCTCAGGGTCACCAGATGGCTCCTGCAACTCCAGCCATCCAGCCCTTGCTCAAGGAAGAAAGAAGGAGGAAAGGGGAGGCACCAGCTATGTCTTTTCCTTTTCATCAAGCAAAACAAATGCTCTCTCAGAGCTCTGGCTCTTATCGCTTATATCTCACTGGTCTAAATCTTATCTCATGGCCATCTTTACCTGCAGTCATTCAAAATTATCTGAATGAGGGGGACTGAAGTATCTTGTCTCAACCTGGGCACATTGCCATTGCAAATAGAATCTGAGTTCAGTTGTCAAGGAAGAAGGGACAATGGAAAATGTAAAGTAACTAACAGTGTTTGATATAAGGACCCTCCCAATGTTGAGAGTCTATGAATCTTCAATCCATTTATTAGTTATTTTCTATTCTGCCGGTAAACTTGTTTAGTTTTTCTCCATTCTAAAAACAAAAACAAACATCAAAACTCTTTTCCATATCTATTTCACAAACTATCATCCTCTCACTTTCTTTTCTTTGATCTCTGAGCATGTTTAAAAAGTAGTCTACACCTAACATTTCACTTTCTCACTACCTATAATCATGTCACTTCATTTTATTTCTTACCATCTGTAACAAGATCTTTGTACTCTACTGAAAATGTCCTTGTATTAGGCACTAACCTTCTAACCACCAATCCAACTGCCACCCTCCTCCCACCCCCACCCCCAGGCTTCATCCTTACCTGAGTGTTTGACAGTATCTACCACTCTCTCCTTGAAACTCTCTTCCTTTTTTATCTTACCTATTCTGGTTTCTTCCTATCTTTTTGATTACATATATTGTTGTTTCATTCATTCAACAAATATTTAGTGTCTACTGTGTTTTATTTATTTATTTTTGGCTGCGTTGGGTCTTTGTTGCTGCACACGGGCTTTCTCTAGTTGCGGTGAGTGGGGGCTGCTCTTCGTTGTGGTGCACAAGCTTCTCATTTTGGTGGCTTCTCTTGTTGCAGAGCACGGGCTCTAGGCATGCGGGCTCAGTAGTTGTGGCTCGTGGGCTCCAGAGCACAGGCTCAGTAGTTGTGGCACGTGGGCTTAGTTGCTCTGTGGCATGTGGGATCTTCCCGGACCAGGGCTCGAACCCATGTCCTTTGCATTGGCAGGTGGATTCTTAACAGCTGTGCCACCAGGGAAGTCCTCTACTGTGTTCTGGATGCTTAGTTTGGTATTGAGAATACAGAGATGGAATGAAATGGTCCCTATCCTCTAGAAACTTAGTCTACTGGGGAGATAGGGATATTATCACTTAAGAAACGTTAAGATAATTTTGAATGGCTGAATAAAGCTGGAAGTGCTACGTGGAGGAGATGATACTTGAACTGAGATCTGAAAGTTAAATAAGTGGTTTTCCAGGACCATTTCAGATACGATATTCCAGGCAGAGGAAGTATCCAGAGCACAGAAGTAGGAGAGGCCTTTCTTCTGGGATCTTCTTCCAACTTCATACCAGTCTCTCTCTCTAACTATTTCCTTGGTAGTTAAGTCACTTTAGCTATGTACTCTTATCCACTTTTCAGAAACTCCCCAAATGACTTTCCTTATCTACAAAATTTCAGGCTCCATTTTTTATAAACTTGTGGATGTTCTGTTGGCATCATAAATTCTGTGCCTCTGTAATGAAACTGATCAGCACCCTCCCCACCATCTTATTCTTGGTTTCCATTCTTCTGTGAATGGCACCATTATCCTTATAGCCATCTACGTTCCAAGTCTTAGAGTCACATTTGCCTTCTCTATCTCTCTGACCACCATATCTAATCATTGCTAAGTCCCAGCAAGTTATTTCTGTGATATCTCTGCCATCTGTCTTCTTTATTTTTATTGCAATCTCTTTCATTTAGTTGCTAATATATTCTAATCTAGATGAGTTGTCTCCCAAATGGTTTCCAGTTCCTTGTCACTCCAACTGTTTTTGATTTCTATTGCTGTATAACAAATTACCACAAACTTAAAGGCATAAAACAACACCCATTTATTATGTCACAGTTCTGTAGGTCAGATCCAGGTGGGCTCATCTGTGTTTCTGCTCAGGGTCTCAGATTGAAGGTGTTGGATGGGTGGTGTTCTTATCTGATAGCTCTGAGTAAGAATCTTCTTCTAAGCTCATTCATGTGTTGACAGAATCCAGTTCCTTATGGTTATAGGACTGGGTTCTCATCTTTTTGTTGGTCTTGTTATCAGCTCCCAGAAGCCACTTGCCATTTCTACCCTGTGGTTATCTCCATCTTCGAACCAGCAATGGATAATTTCTTGGATGTTTTATACAGTGCTTCTAATCTCTTTCTCCAGAAAGAGTCCCCATCCTTTTAAAGGACTTGCCTGAGGTCAGGCCCACCCACCAAGGATAACCTCCCCTTCTTAAACTCAATTTTGCCATATAGTATAATCACCAAAAGGATATCCCATCATATCTATAGCTTTCTCTTACACTGAAGATTGTACAAATGACTGGAGTCAGTTTAGAATTCTGCCTACCATGGTAATCATCTAAATACTGCTACTAGATTTATCCTCCTAAAACTTAATTCAGTAATATTATAAGCTTTCTCAAAAACAAATAAGTAGTTGCTCATTACCAACTAAACTTAAGCAAAACAAAATAAATCCTCAGTTTGATACTCATAACCTTCCACAGTATGTCTTCAGCCCAGTTTTCTGGTGTATCTCTGTTCTTTCCCACATATTCTCTATGCTCTAGCCAGAGTAGATGGTTCTTTTCCACTTTTTTTTCACTTGCAGTCTTCCTTTGCCTGGTTTGTAATCTTCAAGATCCATCTGAAAATGCTACCTTTTCTGTGCAGTGATTCCTAATCAGTCCAATGGCTTGTGAGCTCTTAATCCTTTAAATCTTCATAGCATTTAGTACCTCTTATAGCACTTAAGAGATTCTGTCATATGCTGCTTTTGTTTACTTTTATAAAGAAATAGCTGTTTCTCTAATAAAACCCAACACCCTCAGTGTTGGCAGCAATGGGAGAACATCCACCTGTGGAAGAAGTGGCTGAACCTCTTGTCTGACTCTTCGTCCCCAGCGATTTTCCATCTGCCCCATGTTTCTCTGGCTGCTTCCTATTTTTACTACTGCACTGCACAAAAGGATTCTGCTACACTTTTCTCTCTCATTCTAGCTAAGCTTGAACACACAACTAATTTAATTTTGGATTTTTGTCACATAGTTGACGCAAGCCTGGAACTTGCAAACAATAATTGACTAAAGGTTCATGGAAATAAACACACAGATATCAACATACAGCTCCATCATCTGACTTATACCACATTTTGATTTTCTGCTTTTTGGGTCTTTTTCTTCCTGGCTCCTGTCCTACCATAATTTTTGCTAACAATTATTTAACTGGACATCCATCATGTATCAGAAGTCCCTCTACGGTGCTGGACAGGCAATGGGAACAACATTTTTTTTTTTTTTCAATCTGGGGTCAAGATAGCAAGACCCAGAGAGGCAGAGGCAAGTGCTTCCTCATCTATTCATAAATATTCATTGAGCGTACATTATAAGCCATACGCTATTCTAGAAGTTGGGGATATAGCCACACAAAAGACCATTGAAATCCTACCCTCATGGAGTTTATATTCCAAGAGAAATGGACAATAAAACCAAGCTGAAAATTTAGGAATTTCACAGAAGTATCATGAAGATAATACAGCAAAGTAACAGGATCTAGAATGGTATGTGTGTCTGGAAGGGGATGTTGGGTTATTCCAGGATGATGAGGTGGTCAAGAGACATCCTCTGAAGACCCAGCATTTGAACTGAGACCTGGAAGTGTCCTTACATTTATCTGACTTCTTATTAGATTCAAAGGCAGGGAGAGTTATTCATCTTTTACGCCCACCACCTTCCTCTAATTTCCTTACACTTCATTACATGCTTAACATAATATTTGCGGAACAGAATCCAACTGACTAGTGACAAGATGAAGGGGTGTTGCACCAGACATCTCCCACCAAACACATTTGTTTTCCTATGTAAATACATAGAATAAAACATGTTTATCTTCCTATAACACAAAATAATTTGATTTTAGCTGTTGCATATTCCCTTTTTTTCTGAATTCATTTCAACTGCTTTTCAACTAAGACATTCCTTAAAATTTGAACGATGTGAAAATTAAAGATGACTAAACAAATATAATAAGGAAAAATAATTAGATCCTTAAGGGCAGAAACAGTATTTGATATACTTTCACATTACCCATTGTCATAGGGCTGAAACAAAACCAAAATTAGCATCTTGGGATATAACTTCTCAGTCTCCCTTCTTCTGTGCCTAGGGCATAGAATATTTCCACGTGTTAATTATATCTTTAGAACCACACTGTATTTTGACTTTTTACTGTTTAATAAAAAAATAAAGAAATTATACTGTGAGGGGGCTGGATCCTTTTTTATGCTTGACGATGTTGATTCTGCTTCATAATCAATATATCAGAACCACATGTACACTAAGGTTTTATAACTGACATGCCCAGTCATATTCTCCCTTGTATTATTCAATTCCACCTATACTGAAAATTTCAACTGATAATGATGCTATGAGAATATGCCATTACACCTCCTCCCTCCCCCAAGAAAAAGGAAAGGACTTTACTTATAACAACTGATGTTTTTCCCTTTGGTAGAATGTTTTATGTCATGCTTGAATCACAGCATGAGAAATTTTGCAAGCCTGTCTTGAATCTTTCCTTCCACTGGCTGTTCATTTAGTCCTTGTGATTTGATAGTTGGAGTGTCTCCTCA
This sequence comes from Mesoplodon bidens, assembly GCF_964165515.1. Classification (NCBI taxonomy): domain Eukaryota; kingdom Metazoa; phylum Chordata; class Mammalia; order Artiodactyla; family Ziphiidae; genus Mesoplodon; species Mesoplodon bidens. Next base: position 187,833,406 of record NC_138176.1, on the reverse strand, counting down.
AGTGCTGGTCCTACTGTTTTCCGAGTGTTGTCTATAGGATTTGCATGTGGAACTCTACCTGCCATCTTAATCAGCTTCTTCCTTCAGGCAGTTCAGGTGGCATCCTTCCTCTGGAATTTGTGTTTTAATTCTTATGGCCTCCTAAAGATCTTTTTACCAGCAGATTTCTCTCTCTTGGGCTTAGCTGTTTCGGTACATGACAGTTTACTGCGTTTGATTCTTTTGGGAAAAGCCGTTACTTAAAAGAAAAAAAATCTCCTGTTCCTAGAGTTCATCTCTCTGTTCTCCCTCACCCTTTTGGTGATTGTTTCCTAAACTGAGTTTCTAAAAGTATAACACTTAAATTATTTTGTGACCTAGCACAATTCAGTGAACATTTCCATTCATATGTCCATAGTACTCTCCAGGGTAGTCATGCCTCTAAGCCCCCAGAGGTGAGGATTAGCTGGCAATGCAGAAATACATGTGGCTGCCCCATTCCTCTTCCACTCTCAGGCTTACACCTCTCTCTCTACCTTTTCCCACTCTCTTAATTCCACCTCCTTTTGTCCCTCTTCCTTCCCAACTGGCCCTACCTCTAAATGCAGTCCATATGATGGTTGGCAGTAGGACTATGGATTGAAAAGTTACTGACCCTCCAGTATCTGGAGGGAGGTGATCTCATTTGTCACCTTGGCAACCCAGGGATCCAATCATTGGCATGGCTGCAAGCATCTGCCTTTTCACCCTGCAAATAAATTTCCAGGCATAGCTGCTCAAAACACCCACGTAAAAACCTTAACAAGATCAATTAAAGTTGCTTAGGTATGGTGATGAATCCTTTAAAAATGTAATAATCCTTTAAAAAGATGGGGGGTGTAGAAATGATAAATATCACCACTGGGAACTAATTTTATTCTCTACTTTCACTTTAGGATTTCCAGGTGTTTTTCTATCATTTCTTCCTTGAGGGAAACTGCTCCTGGATATCTGCCCACAGAAAAGCAAACAGCTTTCTTTGACCACAAATGATCAGCACCAACAACTCCTCCACCCTGTTTTTCAATTTTTGAACTCTGGGGTAAATTCTTGACTTATAAAATTAAGATCTAGATAACCCTGGCAAGGAGCCAGCCCCTGCAAACCCGTCTTTACTAGGCAATGAAGAGTGATTGCATAAATGCTATATAAATGTTTCAGGTATCCATGTCGTGAATCCTGATAACCATTGCTGAGCTGTAAACAGAGCAGGAGTGTCTGGGTAGTGCTGGGCGAGCTAAGTAGGATTTGGCTGGACTGGAATTAACATTGAATGGAAGCTGACAGATCCTGAGCTCAGCAAGACCAAAGGCTGCTTCTTTTTCATCTTTGTCATCCTAAATCTATACTAACTATACATTTTATTGAAATCCATATTTTGAAGGAAGTGTAAATAATTAAAAAGAGATTTGTGATGATCTTTGTAGCTAGTTCAGCATATATTTTTGAATTCTAAGGAACTGACAAGGAATACCCTCAAGGAATATGCTGCTGTCCTATGGCAGCTGTTCTTGCTTTAAAACACTCTGATGCAAATTTCCTCCTCATGTGACACCCAAGCCAAACCAAAATGTGAATCTTCTCCAGATCAGCACACTTCAGATTTTATTTTTTTTTGTAAAGCTTTCCTGGATGACTTCAGACCATTATTATCTGATACATAAACATACGAGAAGTTAACTGACCATGTAAAATGGGCATTTGTATACATTTGCGTCTCTATTTAGAATGCAGCCTCCTAAGAACAAGAATCACATGTAGTGCCTGGGAGAGCTTTTTGCCTACAGTAGATATTCAGTAGCTACCCTTTAGAAAAGTAACTGAAATAAGAACACTGAGGCACAAATAGTGATATCCTAGTTCTGTCACCTAAGATGACATAAAGATGAAAAAGAGAAGCTTTAAACTTGGGATAGTCTATTATATCTCCAAACCCCAACAGGGCTGTATACAGAGGAAATTCATGTTGATAGCAGAAATGTGTTTCCTTTTTAGAGAAAAGCAGTACTACTCTTCCAGTGATGAAAACGATTGGGAGAAAAAATTTTTTCAATATTTTTCTCTGTTCATTCAGCACTTGTACATAATGTGAGTGTAACTGCCTTCTCCAATATTTGTAAATGATGCATGTCATAAAATATATGCAAGTGATCATAGAGCAAACCTCAGCCCCTGAGTGCCTATTTCCCACTTTCCTTTTGAATCATGTGTAATAGACTGACTATTTGAAACTAATTTAGGAAATCATATATAAGTTCCAACAAAGGGCAATAGACAACCAGGTATTTTTCTAGTGGTTTCAAATTGTTCCAATTTTTCCCCATTTAGGTAGGAAAAGGTCTTAAATGTTGCTGATCTTGGAATTGCTGTGGGAAATGTCTGTCCTGCTAGGTGAAAGAAATCCCAGCTGGTGGCAGTGTTTGGATTGTATTCCCAGTAAATATCAAGGCACAATTCACTTACTAAGAATATTTGGGCACAAAGAATGGAGGGACGAAATGTTTTCAGGTATCCTGCTGCTTAAAAAGGAGGTAGCTCAGACAGAACAAGATGGGTCCTGATGTCAGAAACTTCTGGGCACAAAGGTGATTTTTTGTTTCCACTTCTGTCCTTAAGACAAAGCAAAACCTCAAAGTATACTGGTTGACGTAGTAGGAGAAGAGGTTTCTCTCTGGAGATTTCTCTGGGGTGGCAGAGCAGGGGCTGAATGGTCCCCTGGGCAGTAGACATTGTGAGCAATGAGAAGGGAACAAACTGTCCATCAGCAGTTCAAAGGGCTCTTTTCCTTGGTTCTTGAAATTCATCCAGGCTTCAAGAGTTCCCTAATAAAAAGGTAGGTATCTCCGGGAAGGCTAACACTTTGAGCATTATCAACAGGTATGTTAACACCTTGAGGGAAACTAGGGAGAGTTGCCAGAAATAGGTAGAAAAAGAAAGGGAAAATAGAAACAGTCCCTGGGATAAAGTATTATCTACCACCCTCTTTAGTCCAGGATGGGCCCTGCTTTAATCTCCAGAACAAGTGGACTTCTGTCTTACCTCAGTGGCCTTGGGCAAGTCATTCAGCTAAGCTAGTTTCTGCTTTATCTGTTAGTAGGGGAGAGTAATCATTCTTTATCTCATGAAGGGTGTTGGGAGAATTTATGGTCTATAAAACATTTGAGATTTTTCAGTGTGAGGCAATTCGTAAGTACAAAGTGTTATTAGTGGTTTTATTACAGGACTGTAAACTTGATCTATGTAATATCATAATGGTAATATCTTGTGGAAGTACTTATCTCTAGTTCTGCAGAGAGGTGGACCTGTTTGTATCCCCTTGCCAGGCCATGGTAGAAGTCCTACTAACCACTGATGAATATAGAAGTCCTGATAGAAAGGAGATGTTGTTGACTTTTATTACCTAACACAGGTGTTTTATAGTATTTCTTATCAGAGAGTGATATCTGAATGCATAGCTAAGCCCCGTTCCAAGCAGTTTGGATAGATTTTTTTTTTTTTTATCCTGTGAAAAAGTGGAAGGCCTTCTTTTCCATGTCCACAGTCATTTCTATTCTCCCCCTCTTCCATGGCAGCCACACTCGTCTTCATGCCAGCTTAGAAGAATCACTTGCTGATGTCCCCTATCTCTGTCCACATAGCAACAGGACAAGGAAAGCCGAGGATTGCCTGGTTGCTTCATGTTTTGGGAATCTACAGTGACTGTCCAGGGCCTAACAGAGTTAACATGTGAACTCCTCGGTCCAGAATTCAAGGGCTTCTAACTTCCATCAGCTACATTTCTATTTCCATTTCCATTTTTCCATGAACTCAGTACATCCAATCATTTTGCCACTAAATGGCTGACCCTCTGTGTCAACTCCATGACTCTGAGGACAGTTAGAGCCTCAGTACTATGAAAAGCATCTGGTTCATAGTAGCTGTTCAATAAAGAGTTGCTGAATGCAAATAAATGATTTAAACCCCATAACACTTTTCCTTGTTCTTTCTCATAATCTGTGTTGTTGAACCACCAGGCTTAAAACTCAATTCCTTCAGGCAGCCCTGTAAGTCAGTGTGATATATTTGCCAGAATAGGCAAACTCATAGAGGCAGAAAACAGATTAGTGGTTGCCAGGAGCTGGGGAGAGTGACTGCTTAATGGATATAGGATTCTGTTTGAGGTAATGCAAAGATTCTGCAATTAGCTAGTGGTGATGATTGCGCATTGGTATGTATACCTTTATAATGGTTTAAACGGTAAATTTTGTGTTATGTGTACTTTACCATACACACACACAAGCTAGTGCAGTGTTAAATTAATATAGTCTGACTTGTGATTGGCTAGATAACTTTGTGCCAACAATAATTGGAAAGATCCTGCAAATCTGTGTAACACTAATATTTCTTTTCGCCATACAATTTACTGCAGGAAGAGACACTTTAATGTAGGATGATCAACTCGTCTTGGTTTGCCCAAGTCTATCCTGGCTTTAGGACTTAAAGCTCCATGTCCCACTTAATCTCTCTATCCTGGGCAAACCACGATGGTTGGTCACTGGATTAGTCAGTGTTCTCCTGCTCTCAAGACCTTCAACTAATTGGATGAGGCCCACCCCACTATGGAAAATAATCTGCTCTATTTAAGTTCAACTGATTGTGAAAGTTAATCACATCCACAAATATCTTCACAGCCACATCTAGACTAGTGTTTGATGAAATAGGCACCATAGCCTAGCCAAGTGGACACATTAAATTAATCATCACAGTCATCACTTTAAATGCCTCTTGAAAAATTTGATGTCTACAATAATACAATCTTGAGGAAGCAATGGAAATAAGACATTTCAAAAAGAAATCTCATAAAAATATGGATATTGACAGTATACTTTGCAGGGCACTAAACGTGAAATGAGCTATTTTTTTTTTATAAAACTGACATAGAATTGTGAATACTTCAGAGTGCTGAAATAGTTACATTTTCAAATAGAGAATTTCCAATTTATCTGAAATTGAATCTAGAAGCACAGAGCAGGTGGAAGAGGGTAGCATGTTATGCTACGGTGCACGTCAACTCAGTGAGATAATTGTTCTTCAAATACAGATACTGCAGTGATGGACCAAAGAGACAGTGAGAGGACACATTAAAAATACACTGGCTGGAGTAAAAGAGTTGAATTCAAATCTTGGTTTATACACAGTACTATATATAAAAAATAGATAATGCACAAGGACCTACTGTAGAGCACAGGGAAATATACTCAATATTTTGTAATAACCTATGAGGGAAAAGAATCTGAAAAAGGAGATGTACATATATATATATATATATATGTATATATGTATACACATACATATCTGAATCATTTTGCTGTACATCTGAAACTAACACAACAATGTAATCAACTATACTTCAATAAAAACAAAACAAAACAAAATAAATCTTGGGTTCTCGACTAATGGCTTAGGGGACTTGAACAGGTTACTAAACCTCCATGAGCCTCAATATACTCATTTACAAAATTTGTTGTAAGGTTGTTGGAAGGAGTACACAAATACTCTTTTCCTGGTGCGGTGTTTCACTCCATTGACACTCACTCTATGGCAGCTACAGAGAGGGTAAGAGAGCGTTTAAGTGGTTAACAGTCATTTCATATGCTATGAGCTGTACTAGTCATTTTACAGACATTATTTGTTTAATCCTCACAATCACCAATTATGTAGTGATTGTTATCAGTCCTCATTTTACCAGTGACATAATCAGGCTTGGAGGGGTTAACCAATATTCCAAGGTCAAACACATAGTAAATGGTAGAACTAGGATTTGAACCCAGCCACTGAGATTCTAGAACCTTCTAACCTAAGCCTTCTAGCACGTTGACTGTTTGAAAAAATTAGTTAAGGTTAAAGTCCTTAGATGAGGCTAAGCTTGAATAATTGTTGAGTCAGTTATTTCCTAGATGGATGTCCTTGGGCAAGTTATTTAAGCTCTCTCTATTTCTCTATTAAATAGGAGTAATGATAATTACGGTCAATCCTTATTATGTGCAGATTCTGTATTTGCAAACTCACCCACTTGCTAAAATTTATTTGTATCCTCAAAATCAATATTTGGCACTTTTTCAGGCATTCATGAACATGTGCAGTGTGGTGAAAAATGTGAGCTGTCCACCGTGCACATCCCCAGCTGAAGTTGAACAAGGCAACCCTCTGCTGTCTTACTTCGGCTCTCACACTATAAACAGGTGTCCTTTTCACAGTCTAGCTGATGCCATGTTTTTCACATTTTTGTGCTTTTTGTTGGTGATTTTGTCTCCAATATGACCCCAAGCATAGTGCTCTAGTGTGTCTAGTGTTCTTAAGCACAAGGCTGTAATGTGCTTTATGGGAACTAAGGTAATGTAATGGATTTAATAAGATAATGTAATGTGCTTGGCACAAAGTAGAAACTCAGCAAATTACAACTAGATTTTTTTTCTCTTTCAAGATACTGTATCACTTCACTCTAATTTAGAGAATATTTAGTACAAATTTTACTATGTTGTTCTAATATGTCATTTCTAAAAGTTACCTTTAAAAATACATGTTATAACCCATATCTCAAAGAAACAACAGAAAATATTTTTTGAATATTACAGTAGGAGGCAAAAACTGTTGCCTATTAGACCTACTGTGAATCCTCATGCGTGGATGCACAGAACTATGGAATAGAATCAAGTAATTACTGTTTCAAAAGACAAACTCTTATTGCCTTGATTCTCCCAATCATAAGAATAAAACATGGATTAAAAAAAATCATGGGGCTTCCCTGGTGGCGCAGTGGTTGAGAGTCCGCCTGCCGATGCAGGGGACACGGGTTCGTGCCCTGGTCCAGGAAGATCCCACATGCCGCGGAGTGGCTGGGCCCGTGAGCCATGGCCGCTGAGCCTGCGCATCCGGAGCCTGTGCTCTGCAACGGGAGAGGCCACAACAGTGAGAGGCCCACATACCGAAAAAAAAAAAAAAATCAGGAAGCTTCTATAAATGCTCATACAATTGAACAGAATCCTTTACTTGGCGGGATTATTTTCTTTACTAAGGTCTTTTCAGTAGAACAAAGAAGAATGAAACACATCAAAAAACCTATAAGAACTCATGTACTTGTAAAAATATTGAATGAATAGGTCACTATTTTAAAACATTTTTATCTATCTCTGTTAGATTATATGGAATTGTTAATCTTGTTCAGCTGTTTTTGAGACTTTCATAAAATTTCTTAATTTCTCTCAAACAGGATAATTTCTTTACATCCTATTAACCTCGTCTCAAAAGAATATATATTATTCTCTGGAAAGAAAACCTTTTAAGTTTAAAATTTACAAGATTGTTTCAAAATCATTTAAATGTCAATAAAATGGGTTTTAGTTTTCTGATTACTAGTCAGTTCTTTCTAGTAGGAAAGTCATCCACAGTGGAAACACGTGGCAAAGGCTTGTTCAACATTTGAGAGAGTGCAGATTTTATTTCCTTTGTGAAGTCTCTCCATAGCCAAGGGGAGCTTTCCAGTCTTCTCTGGAAGCATTCCCAGCATACTGTGTTGTCTTTTGTGTCACTATTAGTACCTTATAATTCTTCCTCTGCCATCCCCCAGGGTGGTGAACAGTGCCTAGTACAAAGAGGATGTTCAATAAAAGCTTGTTGAATGAATAAACGAATGAATCAATTCCACTAACTTCCCAGTGTTGTGTGTGTGTGTGTGTATGTGTGTGTATTTAGCTACAGCGTGTTTGTTGCTTTTCTTATCCAAGGCACATAGCTAGTAAGTAGCAGGGTAGGGTTAGGAAAAAAAAAAAGTTCTTCCTGATCGAGTGTTCTTTACACTTTATCCTTAATCTTTACCCTCTAATTTTAAATTTGGGATCCTTGAGACCTAGTGTGTTCTGACAAGGAGATCTTCTGGTCTGTGAAACGAGGTGAGTTGATAAAGCCACGTCCTTAAGAATAAATAAGAGGTCATTCTCAATGTGTTTTTCTTCCTCTAGCACTTACCTTTTTTGGTGTAATGAATGATATCTCCACCAACTGTAAAACAAACTTAGCTCTAATGCAGCATATGTTAACATTAAGGATCTTACTGATGAAGTTAAGATAAGTAACCTAGAAATCTAAGAACCACTCTTGACCCCGGTGCCTGGAGAGCTGTGAGCATTTTGACGTGTCTTATCAGTTACCACCGGTTTGAGGAAAACTTACTGATTTCTTGGTTTTCTATGGTTCTTAGAATGACTTAGCTCATTTATATTAGGAAATTATTCCTTTTCATGTGGAATTTCTCAACCAAAAGCTTCTCATAATTTTGCAATCTTTCCTTCTTCTTTTACCCTCTGTTTCTAATTGTTCTAGAGTTTTGCCAGTTCTTCTGGTAAAGATCTGATCCTTTTAAAAATATTCTCATTGACACCACTCTAGTTTACATTTCTGTGTCCTGAGGACTGTTTATGCAGCAACCTCATTAAACAGTTTTCCGACCTTTCAAATTCTTGATTCTCCTTCCCATCCATCCATTTTTGCATACAAGTAATGCATCATCTTTCTGCAGTACAAATTGATTCTCTCTTTTTTTTTTTTCTGATAAAAACACATCTAACGGTCCCTTTTGTCCATCTGATTAAGGATGAAAGGCCTGGGTAACTTAGGGGAGATTCATCATCACTCTTACGTTTCTGTGACCTGGACATAAAGTTTATGTGCGCTATGCCTATCTTTGCTCACAGCTCTGTCCCAGAACTCAGCAGGGCATGTGACATAGAGGAAGCACTCATGCCTAATTTTTGATTGAACAAATAAATTTTAAAAAACGGTGTGTAAATTCCATTTGACTTGGGTTTAACCTCTAAATGAAATATGTAGTTCTGTGACATTTCATATTAATGTACACGGACTCACATACAAAGGCACTTTGAGTCTAGAGGAGACATAAAGATATGAATTTGGTTCTAGTTCTTGCTTCCCAGCCCACCTGTATGTATTCAAGTTTCCTTAGCATTTTGCCTTTATGTATCAAATTATCCAGAAATAGCAACAGTTCTTGGATGAGTGATTGTGTCTAAGACTAGTTGTTGTTCTTATTGTTTTTGTTGTTTTTATTCATATTCCAGTACGGTTTAACGTGGGAACGTGATGGAACAATGGGAGTTTGATTATTCAGTTTTTTCCTATTTCTTCCAGACCCATTCCTAATAGTCTTCAATTTTCCTCTCTTGTCACCATTTCTGGGTAAAAAAGATTAGTGGGAAATCTCTCCAATAAATATTATGGAAGTTCAGCCTTTTCTGCCTCTTCTCTATTTCATCTCTAGTGATATCGCTATTCTGCTCCATACTTGGGTTCTCTAAGGCTGCTTTATTTCTAAGCCAACTTTTACGCTAAGGAGAGGGGAAATCTGGTCCTCTTCTCACCAGGAGCAGATGTGTATCATTTCACATTATTAAGGCAGTATAGATCAGCTTGACCGTATTTACTTCTATATACAGTGGGAGAGTGTTTCAATCCTTAGTAATTGACCACTCTACCCACTAAACCTTGTGAATTCTTTCTTGGATTGTGACAAAGTCTAGGCTCAGCTGTGACTTTTTTATCAGCTTTCATGGGATGTCCATACTGGCCTTTTCTACTTCTTCCTGGCCCTTTTTCCCCTGCCCCTCCTCCCTTCTTCCTGTCCTCTCTGCCTGTTACTGCTCTTGCCCAACATCTGCCTTTGGCCCAGAGGGCAATTTCCAGCTCTGGGTATTGTCTACTTTTTTTCTTTTTTACAACATCTCCTTCAGGGCAATAAACACACATTTGCATTTCAATAGCAACTCCTGGCTATGTTTAAAAAGTACCACCCATAAATAATTAATATTTTAACACAAGAAACCCTGATTCCCCTTTCTGATCTGTCTTCTCTCTGCTTTCAGAAGGGAGAGGGTGTTGGCCTAAGCTTCTCACACACTGCTTGCTTTGAGTGCAAGCGAAGCTTAAAATAGTCATGCTTGACTAATTGTGCTTTTCACACTTTGAACTTGTGATGACTGTTCCTCCATTTATGGTTGTAACTGCTCTCACCTTTTTCCTTGGGGACTCACCACACCTTGTTTCCTATAAACCATCCAATGTTTGACTTACAGAGGAAAAAAATGGAGACTCCCTTCTCTCATTCACACCTTCTGCAGACAATCCCTCTCCATCATGGAGAAAGATGATTGAAGACACTTCAACTTCTTTTGTACAAATGCTCACTTCTCCCTTTCCCACTCTATCCTTAACCTCACCCCAACACCCCCTAGATAATGTAAAGGTAGATTGAAAGGGACAAAATCTGTGGGAACATACCAGGGACTTTTCACTTTTTTCAAGGAAGTGAAATAAAAATTACTTAATTGTGTAGAGCATTTGTAAATTCCAGAGTGCACTCATTTGAATATTACAATGACCCTTTGGGGTAGGAAGGATTATTCAATTATAATATTATTACTATATACATTTTCCTAAAGAAGAAACTGAGGTTTAGAGAAGTAGGTTACTTGATCACCCTTCTGTCAAAAACCAAACAAATGAAAAAAAAAAAAAACCCAAAAACCCACAACATATATTAGTCTGCACTTCCTATCCTCTTACAGTCCAAGACCAAACTCATTCATTTATTCATTCATCCAGCTAAGATTTCTTGAATTCCTACGATGAGTGAGGCTGTGTCGACTGCAAGACTGGGAGGTGCTTATGGTAGATGATGTGATTTAAAGTTGTTCTACAGGTGTCTTAATAAACCTCCTCCCCCTCCCACCCCCCTCCCCCACTTGGTGCTTTGACACTACTTTAGCACTACCCAGTTGATTCTCACATATTATGCTATCCATCCTTCCCATAGTGGACCCATGGGACCTGGTTTTCTGCAAGCTTCAGTTAGAACTTTTGTAATTGTTTATTGTAACATTTACTTCTCAAGAATTAATGGATTCTTATTTGTTGGACTCAGATTCTCCTGCTCATGTGCTTTTCCAGATTATTACTTCTATTTATGTTGTTTTCTTGGGGGAAAAAAATGTCATGTATAAATATTTCTTATCCCAAGTTAACAAAAGTGCCATATAGATATTTCATTTGCCAACCTTCTATTAGACATTGAAAATAAGATATATGATTTTTAAAATATGTATCAATGTTTAATAATAGACAAATCAGAAAAGAAAATAGCAAATGAGTATATCTTTGTTGCAATACTTGAAATAATTTGGTCCTGGTGTAACAGGCAGTTCCATTTATTTGAAAATGTATGGAGGTAGGTAATGAGGAAGATGTGTTATTGTCATCCTAAAGGTTTTTTCCTTTAGTAAGCAATTAAAGTAATAACTTATTGACACTAAAAAAATGACAAAAATATTTTCTCACATTGTAAAGGTAATTATACAACAATACAGTAGCTATACACTATTAATTAAGAGCAAGGTAGAAGGTGAGACAATTTTCTAGGAATGGGTTAAATTATATCAACAAATCCATAGTACAAATTGTACACCCTTCTTATTGTACAGAGCCATTTTTGAGGTAAGATGGCAATATACTTGTGTTGGCATCAGTCAATGGTCAATTAAATTGATTAATAGTCAGCCTAGATAAAATACTGAGTTAACTTTTATTGAGAACTTAGTATGTGCTAAGGACTACTCTAAGAACTTTATGTTGATTACCTTACTAAGTTATCTTAACCCAGTGAAATGCATACTATTATTATTCACTTTGCAGATGAGGAACCTAAAGCTTCATGGGGTTAAGTTACATTCCCTAGTTCACACAACAAGTGAGTAACAAATAGGGACTGTGCTATGAACCTAGGCAATCTGGTTTCAGAAACATGAACTCTTGAAATTAGTTAATTCAAGTCCAAGTTCTATCAGATACATTTTGAAAGGTCACCCTCTTAAAGCTGATTGATGATGGAGAAAGTAAAACTCTATTCTGACCATATTTTCCAAACAAAAAATTAGTACACACAGTTTGACAAACAGTAATATACTCTGTATGGCACAGAGGGGCCACTCAGTAATTGTCTGGGGTGAACACGGCAAGATGTTTGAAATCAAGGTTGTCTTGGAACCCCTTGGGAGATTTGGTGCTGTATACATGCTCTTCAAGGGGCCAACCATAGACCTTATGCATAAGGTGAATATGTGATATTCCTCCTCTAGAATGAAAGACTAGTTGATATTCTTTTTCATGGTCTGTTGGTATCCATCTAGTCATTCACCTAGAACTGAATCATTTAATCGTTTGTTGACTGGTAATATTTAATCCGTGGTAATTCATGTATTGATTGAATACTTGACTTACCTGGTAAAGCACGAAGTCTAAAATCTTCTTTGTATTATTTATAATTAACTTTAATCTAGGTTTGATGTAGCATTATAGAATTTTTTCCTGTTCAACTGGGGTAACTTTGCTGGGGTTTTTCTTAAAAATGAAATAGTGTACACAGGTTACTATTTAGTAACCAAACATAAAATCAAAGCAAGGGTCGGGAAAAAGAAAGAGAAGTTCTTTCTCCTTTAATTTGTTTATAAAAATAAAATGAACATTTCAAGAAGAAGCATTGGCCAGTTCCAAACTTTAGGAGGTTACAGCTTCCTAAATCACTTTGGAAAATTCCAACAACCCTGTCTCTCTATGAGACAGAGACCCAGCAGCGATATTGGTGAGTACAGAGTGGAAATTTCAGGATACTGTGTTAAGTCAGGTCTTTACTTGAAAGGGAAGAAACAGTAGAAACAGATTGTATCTGGCCTATTATCATTCCTGCAGACCCTCACCTCCTTACGCCATGGAGCTTCAAAAGAATCTTTCAAAAATAAATATAAAAAGTAGGACTTAGTTCAACTGACTTGGAAGATGTCTTCAGCATCAGCAGTGATGTGGTAATGGTAGTATTATGAAATAGAAGGTGTAATTAATGAGTTCTTGTGATCCTGAAATAGTATATTGGTGAAAACATCCAGACACACATAGGAGGGCTGATATAACCATAGGAGAGAAGTGATGTATTATTTACATTATACTGTTTCATCCAGTTGATTTTATATTCCCAGTGAAAATTTGTGTGTAGACTTTACATTATGTAATTATACATTTTTAAAATTGATTTGTTCAATCAAAATAATCCCTGAATGGGAATGGGTGTTATGCTTATGGGAAAGATGACAAATGGATATTATAAAGACAATTGAGTTTTTTTCAGGTATTCTCCTGTGTGTGTGATATATATAATGCTGAGTCACTTGTACCTTTAATTGTTACATTCACAATCTTTTCTTTAAAATGTCACCTGAATGTGGAGGTTTTGTCATCATCAAAGAATAAAAATAGTAAAAATAAGCATATGAAGTATTCTTAGAAGCAGTATATCAGGGTGGATAAGAGAATGAACGAGGGCTCAGCTCCATGTGTTCAAACCCCAGTTCTGCTGCTTAGAGCTGTGTGACCCTCAGAAATTTACTTGATCTCTTTGTGTCTCTGTTTCTGCATCTGTAAAATGGGGACAATTAACAGTACTTCCTTCAGAGCGTTGCTTAATTAATTAAGATTATCTAAGATCACACAAGTCAAGTCCTTAGAACACTGTATATATGTGCTAGCTACTTAAATTAACTGCAAATCCATTCCCTGCTGAAGAAATAGTTTGCAAAAGTGCAATCAGGAAAGCATCCCATTCTAACTGATGTACCTAAGCTGCTTCTTCAGGAGGTAAAAGCAAGAACCATAGCCTCATTAATGTTACTGCACACCAACTGATGGTGTGTATCAATGGAAGATTGGAATTGGTCAGGGGAGACAAGGAGCAAGAATTTATCAGTGCAGACTAGATCTGGCCGAAATAGAGGTTCCCCTGTCAGGTTAGGCCCACTGTAGACCCAGACATAATGATGTTATTCTTGAGTTGATCCAAACCCCTTTGCACCTACCCCATGCTCGCTCACCAGAGCCCTTCTGAGAGGAGTTTAGTTTCTCATGTGCTGGGGACAGAATAGACCCAACCAACCTGAGTATTACCATTTTCTTGGCATCTATATTTCTTTTTATAACTCTTTCTATAATTACATTTTGGGTTATATCAGGTTCTGTAAGTTTTACTTCGAAAGGTAATATAGTATTGTGCAGAAGTTCTCAAATTTGAATGGGTAAAACAATCACTTAAAATTTGTTTAAAAAAATTTAGATTTCTGTCCCCCTTCCCCAGAAACACACACACACACACACACACACACACACACACACACTCCTTGTGTGGAAGGTCAAGCCTGGGGTCCAGGAACCTACATTATAAACAGACACCCCAAGTGCTTCTGATGCAGGTAGTCTTTGGACCACAATTTGTATTGGCATATCAGGAAAAGTTAGCTTCATAATTAGGGAGACCAGGGTTTGAAACAAAGCTCTGCCTCCTACAATTTGTATGATTTGGGGCATTTCTTAACATTTCAGAACTTCAGCTTCCTCATCTTGTATAAGATGGGACTGATGAGGTTCTAGTGAGTACTAAAATACGTATTGTGGGGAAAGTGCCTGACAGGGTCCTTGTGTGGCAGTTATTATTATTTCATCAGTGTGAGGCAGGATCTAGGAGCCTATTCATCTCAAAGAGAAGTGAAGCACCTATTAATATGCTCCAAACCATGAACGCTCGAGACTAGACCATAGAAAATGTGACCACACCAAGATGCTACCAACTTAGTGTACTTACTTCAAACATCTAACCCACTGTGGGTGCTAATTGGAAATCAAATTCTTTCCCTCCTGCATAGACAGGTGGCATCCCTTCTTGAGATCTTTTACTTATATATCCTTTGTTTCAGAATTTCCAAGATGACCAAGCAAAGTTCCAAAGCACACACTGGTACATCACATTTGGTCTGTTTGGGACAAACATCCCCAAAGTTAAAATACTTTATGTTACTTGTAGAATCACTGAATCTTATCTATGAAGCTAAAAAAGTAAACTACACCCTAGTGATGCCTTTATTTGTGTTATAGAAATTTGAAGCTGGAAACGACCTTAAAATCATCTGGTCCAGATCCTGTCTAATGTAAAGATGAAGAAACTGAGGCCTGGAGGCACTGAGAGCCAGGTCTCAATTCCTGTTTCTTGTCCCTTCGGTTCCTCCAGTCTTTAATGGTTCTCTAGGTAGATGTTTCACAGCTACTCAGAAAGCTCTGTTCCATGAGTGTGGCTCAGGAGGGGCAGGTTTCTTGGAGAATGGGCTCTGGTCATTGTAAGAAGGTGGCTGTGTGAGTGACTTTAACAGCTTTGCTTTGCTTCCCAGATGAGAATCTGACAAAGTCCAGGCACTTTGGAGACTGCTGTGTGCTGACAAATGGCTTGACAAATGGGAGACGTGAAGAGGGTGCTGGTGGGTGGGAGAGGGGTTGATTCTTCCCTTGGGAATACTTTAGACCAAAAGCCAAGGGCTACAAAGTGATTTCTGAGTGTGTGGCCTCCTTGGATTTAACTGGAAGGCTTCTTTTTGTCATGAGTAGTTTTGTATTTCACTTGATATGCAACGTCAACTATCAGAGAATTGGTCCTTTTTCTTATAAAGGCTAAGTTAGAAATTCATTTTGGTGTTAAGCAGTGTATCAGGCAGGTTCATTATGGGAATAAAAGGAAGTGTACTTTGTGCATTCTTTATAGTACTATAATCTTTTTTCTCTGTAAGATATTAAGATCTGAAAGTTATATGCACAAACATTTAGACCTTAACCTTGGTTTGTACATACTGAGAAGGGTCAAAATTCAGCTGCTTATCCCAGAAATTAATTTTTCACTCCAAACTTTCAATGAGAGTGTTTTCTATGCCTGTGGGTAAATTTATTTGACCCTCACAACACACTTTTGTTCCCCCATTAACAGATCCTGACTCTGTGACTACTTTTTTGTATCCCATTTGGCCAAATGACTTTTGCAGGATGAATTATATGTGGTATACATCACTGGTAAACAGTGTCATATATAATTTCAGACTTGATAACGAAAGAGCAACAATAAAATAGTATTAGGGAAAGAAAGAAATGAGGAAGAGGGGAAGGAAGTAAGAAAGAAGGAAAGAAAGGAGGAAAGAAGGAAGGAAGGAGAGATGGGAGGGATGGAGGGAAGAAATGAGGGAGGGATAAAAATACAAACTACAGGGAGAAATTCATTGTGTGACTAAGTTAAGGCCTAAAGGAAAGTAGTGTGTTTCTATGAAAATGAAGGGCTTGTAAAAGTAGAGGGAAGATTATGTGCAAAGGCAAAAGCTCTATTCCTGTTCATCCCTCTCTCTTTCTGAGAATTATCACTATATGCTACCAGATATTTCTCCCCTGTTGAAATATTTTATTGAAGACTTGTCTACAGTGTGACTATTCCTTTGTGTTCTGCTTCTCTACTTCTGGTAGAAGCATCAAGGGACTGAGAAGTGTCTGTGTTCAATGTCCTTAATGCCGTCACTTATTGACTCTGTCCAGACAGTCTGCTCTAGCAGGAAAGAATGGAATTTGTAATCTTACATGTCAGATGAAAAACACATGTCTTCAATATATTTACAAGGTGGACTTGCACAAGTTATAAAACCTCTCTGACTCTCAGTTTCCTCATCTGCTTAATGGGGATAATAGGCTTTTAGAGAGGTGTGCTGGAGGGGCTTGTACCAGCTCCTAAGAGCCTGGTGTGCACAACTCTCCTAACTCTGTGATCAGAGATGTCCTATCAGTAGTTTGAAATTGAAATAGTAGTAGTAGAAATATTTACACTAAATAAATCGGTAAAGACTACAGATCAAGGCCCCCTTTTTATTTCAGAGAGCTTATTGTTAAACATTTATCAGTACATCTCTGCTTATGTATAAAATGAGATAATGAATAGGTTCTCATCAATTGTAGGGAGGCAATATGAATTTTCCTTCACCTGAGCCATCCCTATAGAGCACATGTGTCTGAAAATCTTTGATATCAACACCTCTAGACAAAACAGAATGATAATAGATTTTTACTTGGAAACTTAATTTCATATTATATTATGTGACTCAGTTCTCTACTCTCTGTTTCTCTCTTTCTTTCAGTCCAGCTCAGACAAGATCAGAAATTCAGCCTTTTTTCTCTAATTCTCCTTACATATGTCTAATACAGTGTCCTGTGGAGATCATTATAATATTGCACTTTGGTGATGGTTTTCAGTGTGGGTATAGATAGTTCAACATCACCTTTAACGGACTAAGAGGCACAAGTTTAACATGCTAAGAGTTATAATGGATTTAACACATACTAAAGGTGGAGACAAGATTTCACTAGGGAGATGGTATTTGTGCTGATTTGCAAAATATGGTAAAATTTCCCTGGGAGAAGGGTGAGAATGAAGGTTAAGATAGGTAAGTGAGGGAAGCCTTAGCTGTGTGAGGAAGGGCAGAAACCCAGGATAGAGCTGATACAGGTCAGGCTGAGACTACGTCTTAAAAGGCAGACAAGGCAGTTTGTACTTCTTTGACTAGATAAAGGAAGGGCTGTGGAGTATGAAATAATCAGAATTTTACAAAGATAAATGAAGTAGTGTGAAAGATGAAATGAGGAGAGGAGAGATTAGAGAGTTGTGGAGAGTATCAGTCTCCCCTAGCTTCAGTTTCTTTGCCCATCAAGTGTGAACAGCAATGTTCTCTTGTAGGGGTTATGATGATGATCAAATGAAGCTTCATCTGTAAATGATGGACATGCACCTGGCACAGGGTAGGTATCAAGAGGACCCTTCTCTCTTTCCAAATTCCTCTTGTTATTGTTGACTTTCAATTCCCCAATTTCAATCTGGGGAAATAACAACATGTTTCAGACAGAACTGGGAGCTGATAACATACAACTGGATGGAAAAGATGCCAGGAATCTGTATAGAAACAAATGGAAATTGTTTTCCTTAAAAAGACTGAAGACAAGAGAAAGATGTGTGAGAGGCAGACAAGCTATGGAAAAACTGTTCTAGTGTGTAGTCTCTGACTCTCAGCATTCACGTAATTAGCACGTCTTGACAGGGGGACAGTGGCCACCCAGCCTCTCCCTTTGAAGGGCCAGAGGTCATTGACAGCTGCTGCTTGGGCCTTTGGGGGGATATGCTGCTTGAGACCAGCTGGGGGAAATAGATCCCCGGGAAGAGTGGTCACTCAGTGATGAGAGCTCTGTTCCTTTTTCTTGTAAACAGTGAACACCCTTGAAGGCCCATCTGCACTTTTCCAATACATTCTGCACCTGGGTTTTTGTTTTCTTTGCTGAAGAAAAGTTGCCTGGTATGCATCAGGAGTTCCCATCTGTCTCACAGATAGTCATGGATCTCTTGACTGTGTGCATTTTATCTAAGAATGAGTGACTCAGTTCATTCCCACTCCAAATCAAAATTTCATCCTGGTCCCAAATCTCAATATTATGAATGTTTCAGTGGCAGAATAGGATTGTAACACAAAATACAGAATTATATACCTACATAAGACTTAGAAATGATAGACTTCTTCCCTGTCATTTAATGTAAGTCTCATTCTTCTTCAGACTTCAACTTCAGAATTTTTGCAAACTGCAGTGTCTGCAAAAATACCGTTCCTCTGAAAATTCCCAAATGCTTTACTTTTGTCATTTGGTGCGGAATACTGAAATTTGGATTTTATAAGTTATAAAAAGCAGGAAATGCAGGAGGAAAATACTTGCCAATACCATTTTTGAAAGCCAGAGAAACAAAAGGGCAGATAATTTAGGAATCCAGAAGCACCCAACTTCTAATTCAGAGGACTTCACCACTAGGTGGCAGATCCTCTAGATAGGAGTAGGATTCCTATTCCCTCTTCCCGGGTTCTATCGAATTGCGTTTGTTGTGTGAAGTGGAAATCTGGTGGAGTGCCCTCAGCCAAGACACAATGATTCCAAAGTGCCTTTTTTACAGTGATGGGGTGCCACTGAAAAACAGTTCAGAACAGGTTTTGGCATTTACTGTCCAGTGTGCCTAGATGAGCAAACTAATTCCACAAAGATATGGATGACAGAACACTTATGTGTGCTTTTGACAGAATTTTATTTGGTTTTTCTCTGTCCAAGGATCTTTACCCTTAAAATGGGGGATAATATGTAACTTTCAGTGTTGTCTCGAGAGTGAGATGGAATAACCCTTGAAAGGTTACCTGGCACATACTAGTTCCTCCATAAATATTTGTTCAAAGGATGACTGAATTAGTCAACAAGAAGATAGAGGTAGATAGTTTTCCTGAAATGCTCTGAATTGAACATGGCCTTGTCCAAAGAAAGAGAAACTTAAAAATTATCTTACAAGAAAATAAAGTAGACAAAATCATTTTATAAAATACAAATATATATACATATAAATATAAAATACAAATATATATATAGTTTAAAATACACTCTTCCAAAAATTTCTGCTAAAAGGTGACCTACTGTCTGGTAATACTATGAGAGAAGAGTGGGTTATCACTCTAGGTCCTGGACGAGGGTCTATTGCAAATGCAAGGACCGTGGTAATTCACTAATAGTGTATCCTTTTTCCTTTGAGCTGCTATTTCTTTTTTTTTTTTTTTTTAAGATGTTGGGAGTAGGAGTTAATTAATTAATTAATTAATTTATGGCTGTGTTGGGTCTTCATTTCTGTGCGAGGGCTTTCTCTAGTTGTGGCAAGTGGGGGCCACTCTTCATCACAATACGTGGGCCTCTCACTATGGTGGCCTCTCTCGTTGCGGAGCACAGGCTCCAGAAGCGCAGGCTCAGTAGTTGTGGCTCACGGGCCCAGTCGCTCCGCAGCATGTGGGATCCTCCCAGACCAGGGCTCGAACCCGTGTCCCCTGCATCGGCAGGCAGACTCTCAACCACTGCGCCACCAGGGAAGCTCCCTGAGCTGCTATTTCTTTGAGGACTCTGTAGTTGCAGATGATGGAAAATAAAGTGTAAACTACTCAGTATTTTTTAGATGTTTAAAAAAATTGTCGACAATAATATAAATCCATGTCTATGTATTTTGAATAATTAAGTAAGTCCATTCTAAGCTTAAGACAGCTTCCAGAATTTACATGGTAAGAAGCTTTCATTCTATCATTTAAAAAGCTATACAAATGGAAAGAGTAGGATATATGATGAACGTACAGTCTTAAAAAAAAAATTCTCCAAACTCTGTCATGTTAAGATACTTAGACATGTTCAAACACTTAGACACTAACAAAATCCACTAAAAACAAAAAAAACACACCCAGTACAGCCCCAGCTATCTCAACTCTGTCATGTGATTCATTTTGTAGATGGCATAACTGCAGTATAAGTTTTCATGTATTTCAAAACAAAGTCTCTTAAAACATTTCACGAGTGAAAGAAATTATACACATTTTTTTGGTTTACTTGTTTCTTGGCTGATAAGATTCCCTTTCATTTGACTCTTTATTTCGTACACTATTTTCACTACATTTCCCTTTTCAACATCCCTGTAAGGTACGTTCATTATGAAGATGAAGACTCTGAGACTCTGAGAGGCTATTTCTCCTCAGCCACACAGCTATTACTACTCAGTAAAAACAGGATTCAAATCCAGATCTTCTGACTACAAGTGCAGTGCTCACTCACTTAGCAAGGCCGTAGGTTTCTGTGTGGTTTTAGGAAACTGAATTTGGATCTGAATTAAGTGAGTTTTAGCTGTAAAGAGGACTGCTGGTCAAGTCCTATGTCATTTCCAACTGTAGCAAGAGTAAAGGAACTAATACTAGGCAGGTTGGGACAAGAAAAAAAAAAGAAAAAGAAAAATATTTGTAATAAGATAAAAGAAAAAAAAAAGAAAAATAGAGGAGAAAATGAATGGAGACATGGGGAAGAAAGACACACGCGAGTTTTCAGATCACTTCCTTGGAGTTTGCTCCCTTCCACACCCACAGATCCCATGACATATTTAGTTACTTTTGCCACGTACTTCTACAGAATACTCTATCTCTCAATTATCACCACATTATATTATATTGCTTATTTAATCATTTCCTTGTTATTTAGTAAGCCCCATAGAGGCAGGTGATATCTTTCACACCTTTGAAATTGGTATGTGATATGCACTTACTAGATGTAGTTTGAATGCATTAATAAATAGGTAGGGGATAGTCTAATACCTTGGGCTGCTTGGATGTCACTAAATTTTGCCCACATATATTCTACAGGGAAGGGATCTAGAAGCTGGAATGTTTGCCTGAAAGTGGATCACAAATGGTTGGATCCTTAAGGAGTTGCCGTTTGGACTGACTAATTTGGTATTATTCAAAAAATATAATGGATATTCAACACTTTAAATACACTGAGAGAACAAGTTCTCCTCTTTTGAATTTTGGATTATTTTCTGAATGAGTGCTGATTACACTCTGTTTCTTTTGGGTAGAGTTTTCAAATTACATAATTGGACACGATTCATGTTATACTCATATTAAAAAGTGAATTTATTCCATACTACCGAATACCATAATTTGGCAGTGGAAAGTTTATTTTTTTCTTCACTAATTTGATTAGGAAGCCCCTGTTTCATTCTCTTATAATAATAATGGCTGTAATGTTTTTGATCTGTGCCCGAGGTCATTTATACCTCAAGAGATTTATGCGTCTTTTCTATGTTGTTTCACTTCCTGAGTTTAAGACTATCTCTATTAAAATATTAGGTAATTAAATAATAGGTAAGGGAAAAATGTCTCTCCAGGGACAGAAACAATTCCTTTAAGTTTTATGTTATAACTAATATGAAATATTTGAAGTTTATAGAACCCTAGAAAAATTCTCTCTCCCTGTTATTTAAATCTTACTTAAGCTGGAAAATAGGCATGTGTTTTTAGACCACAGAAAATCATAAAATGCAACTCTTCAGCTTACTCTATGTCTTAATTACTTTGACTAAATTGTATAATATGGATCATGTTATTAACATCAAACTTAAACAAGTAAAGATTTTGTTTTTTGAAGCTTAGAACCCCTTTAAAATTCTGAGTTTCTGAGACACTAATCATAATCTATCTGGTGAATAGTTCAGAAACGTCTTGGTTAAGAAGTCTTGAAATTATATTAAGTTTAAGATCAAAGACAGCTGTGTGTATGTGTGAGTGTGTTTATGTGTCCTGTTCTTTGACTATGCATTTTCAGTTGTAAAAATATCTTTCAGTGGGCATATTCTGACTATGGGTGCTAATACAGAGTCCTCTACATGGAGGCAAGGCAATTGCTTAGGCTGGGGATAGGGTCTGGAATTTCTGAAGGGGAAGAAAATTTTATAAATAAGATTATTTGGTTTAGTGTATCTTTTATCAAGAGTTTTAAATCTTTATTTGGTCTGGTGTTTGTTCCTTCCTCCTCCTCCTCTTTCTTTTTTCTTCTTTCTTCTCCTCCTTCACTATCTCCAAGTACTTAGTAAAGTCTATTTAATGTGTTGGCTTATTGCCAGTCATGCCAAGAGCAGGGAAGTCATGGATGAACACTGAGGCCACATTGACAAGAGAGCAGTGGCCCTGGATGATGCTGCGCTCTTGGCAGCCATAATTAACAGCCTTTCTCCCATATGGAGGATGCATTTCCAAGGAGACAAAAGTTAAGGTTACAATGCCTACTGACTTTTTCCCATGTGGAGATTATTTTCCATTGCCAACCTTGAAAAATCTTAGTTTATATTCAGTAAATAAAGAGAACAGTCCTGTAACTGGGTACTGAAATAATGGTTGGAGAGTATATAAAGAAGAAGAAAGTGTAGTCCCAAATTTAAAGAATTTGAAATAATAAGAAAAAATATTAATATTTGAATCCTATGTTAGATTTTACAAGGCACTTCAACACACATATATCATAATTTTGCCATCTTCTTCATTTTACAAATGGAGTGGTCACTTGCCTAAAGTCTCTGGTAGCTCAGCCTGGGTGACAGAGGGTGGCATAAAACAGATTTGCTGTTGTTCTGACTTCAAAGCCAAATGTTTTTAAAACTATTACATCATCTGGTGTTTTAATTTTTATGTTTTCCTTAAAAATTACAAATTATGAAATATTTATACATACCAATACCAAAACTTCAGAAAATAACACACACATATATACTACTACTAAGTCAAAGAAGATATTTATTTCCCCCTATATTTGTTTCAGCTTTCTCTTTTTCAAAACCTCTCATTTTGAACAATGTAATACATTAAAAAACCAAACAATTAAAAAGAAATAAAACATTGAAGAGCACTGTTGCAATTCCCATCTGTCTCATACCCACCAACTATGTGTTCTACTAGCTCCCGTTTTTCTGTCTCTCATTTTTGCTTCAGCAAAGAACATCTACTAACTGCTTAATGCCAGTGATACACTAGTAAAAAATACAAACAACCCTTAGACATTACAGTCTAGAGAGAGAGGCAGACAGTAAAAATATACACAAATAGTGGAAGTACTACAGATTACAGTAAGTTACTTAAACAAAATAATAGATACTGAGATGTCAGTGGTTCTTAAAACTGAATGGGCACAAGAGCCATCTTGTTCTCTTAAAACAGAATATGTTAATACATCCACCTTGTAGAAATAAACTACATACCACAGAAAACTATATAGTGAAAAGCATATATATCCCCCAAATGCTTTTCCTCAGAGGTTAAGTTGTAATAATTATATGCATTGCTCAAGTTATTTTATATATTAATTCAAACATATTTATAGGTACATATATAATAAGATGTTAAATATGACTTTTTTATCTCAGAATTTCTGCTGAGGCTCCAAAGCAATAGAGCTATTGCTCCTAGAGCAATAATAGAGGTACCAAGTTCTCCTTATATAGTAAAGCAAGATGCCAGACTATCTATACAGGATGTATTGAGAAGCCATAAAGCTTGTGTGGCTGCTATTGGCTCATTATCCATCACAAGGCAATAAAAAAAATTGGGAGAACAACATTTTTGGAAAGTCATTTTTCTGCTGTATGGATTCCTTTCCCCAATGAGGGGCACTTGGGTGATCCTTCCTCTTCACGTTAGCCCACTTGGGAAAGGACACTTCAAGAGAATTGCTTAGAGATCTTGCCTTGTGCCATCTGGGGTTTGGAGGACACAGTGACCTTGACTCATGTTTGCAAAGTCAAGGACAAGAGACTCTTGAGGGACAGAGCAGATTGAGGACTGCAAGTACCTATTTTCTAAAGGAGAAGATGCAGGGAGAGGCAAATGTAGGTGAGTGGGAGGGATTCTATTTGGAGTCATCTTAAAAGGGATCTCATGTAAGAGGACTGCCTGGAAGGGCCATGTAACCTCAATAGAAGCCTGGATTGTCTGAATCCAAAGGCTGAAAGAATGACCTAAACAATCAGCCAGAGAAGTAGCCAGAGACCATTTGAAGGTCTCCAGCCTGAAAACTCTGACCTCAAAAGAAACCCGTAGAAGAATTTTAGTGACTGTGAAGCCACCTCAGTCATGGGGAACCAATGCCAGGTTACAACTGCACCAGCTACCTAAAGCTGTGTGCTTTCTCCCCAAGCTCCTTTCATTTGAACCCCCACCTTAGAAAGATCAGGGACAGCAGGTACTGAGCGGCAGAGGAGAACTACGAAAGTAAGAAAAGAGAATAGATAAGATGCTTGTCATTGTTTCCAAGCTAGGTTTCCAAGTCTAAAGCTAGCCATAGTCTTGGGGTTAGGGGAATGGGGTATTATTATATTTTAACTTTTTTACTACTTTAATTTTTTAATAAAAACTTTTTATTAACATCCATTTAATGTAACATTTATGCTTATTGTATAGTGCACAGCCTTAGGGAGGGGGTAGTTTTAAGACAAATTTTATATTATTCTCTTTGACTGGTGTTAGTAAAACTATATCCCCTCCCCCCAATCCTGATTTTTAGCATTCACCAATTTTGTGAATGCTAAACCATTGCCAACATCAAGCTACCAAAACTTTAACACCTGGCACGAAAGGTCTCCGAATGTAGATACATTTTAACCTCAACTGAGTTGGTGCAAATTAGTTGAGATTGTTCTGCGGTAAACAGAGAAGGGAAAAGTTATAGGATAAGTTCTTCCTCATGGAGTCTAGGGTGGGGAATTGGTGTAGGTAAGAGAATAGGCCAACAGAATCAGTTTAACAGGGAGTGTTGAGAAAGAATTACATATCTGTATGAGGGTTCTCCAGAGAAACAGAACCAGCAGGATATCTTTTTATCTATCTATCCATCTATCTATCTATCGATCAATCAATCTATCTGTTAAAAGAAATTGTCTCAAACAATTATGGAGGCTGAGAAGTCCCAAGATCTGCAGTCTGCAAGTTGGAGACCCAGCAGACTAATGGTTTACTTCCAGTCTGAGTCCAGGTGAGAACCTGGAGAGCCAAAGATAAAAGTTTCAATGCAAGTCCAAGTCAGAAGACAAGAGAAGACCCACGTCCTAGCTCAAAATCAGTCAGGCAGAGAGAGGGAGAGAGAGACACACACACACACACAGAGAGAGAGAGAGAGAGAGAGAGAGAGAGAATTCTTTCTTACTGAGCCTTTTTGTTCTATTCAGTCCTTCAATGGATTGGATGATGCCCACCCACATTGGGGAAGGTAATCTGCTTTGGTGAGTCTATTGATTCTAATGTCAATCTCATCCAAAATCACTCTCAGGGTCACACCAGAAATAACGTTTAACCAAATATCTGGGCACTCCGTGGCTAGTCAAGTTGACACATAAAATTAACCATCACAATATTATTATTATTGAACTCAGCTGACTTGAGTTTAAATATCTGTGGAACAGGGTGTTAAAGTGACTTCCTAAATGTTGGCTAAGGCAGAAAGTGGAAAAAAATAAGAGATAAATATTTCCCTATTCTAAAGAGAATTACTAAATTTATCTCCTCTTTTTGCATGATGAGTGAGCTTGTCTCTTAACTAGCAGTACTCATCTAAAGCATATAGGAAAGAAAATTACAATTTGGAGAAATCAATTTCCTAAAGAAATGTGTCGCAGTAGGAAATATTTTGACTTTTCTCTTCCCAGAGAAGAGAAGAGGGTACTTCTTTTCTCAGCCAAAGGAGAGTCTCTAAGTCAAGAAACACTTAAGAAGATTGGGCAGGCATGCACCAGATACTGACTAGGCTGAAGCACAGCTATGGGCATGGACCAAAGCATCAGGTATGATCTCAATGCATGTTCTCTAAGGGTCAGGAGTGTATGTAGTTATAGGGATAAGTGGTTGCTTCCCACCTGGAGAATTATGAAAGTGGGAAGCTAGCAGAGTGAGGAAAGCAGTCCACAGCTGGGTAAGCTGCCTATTGGTGGAGAAATAGAGCATGCCATTTCCTGAAGATCAGGGACATTTGGGATGGTGGCTAGGTCTGAGCTGTCTTGAAAGGAGCCTCCCCCAGAGTGCTGCCTGCTGGGCTGGGCCATGGCACCCAACCGAAAGGGGATATCTCATGATTTCTAATGACAGTATATGAATGTGCCACTGTCTGAAGATGTTGATTGCTGAGAGCTAGGATGTAGCTTTATTTTTAAAAGACTTTCCCAATTACTGAGTCGAGTTTAAGATCCACTGGATTTTTAGTTGATAACCTCTGTGAACATCCATCCACAACCACCTGCCTAACTATCTTCATTGCTGCCTCCTCACAAGTGTAGTAAACAATCTAGAAAAAGTATACATTCAAACTTTAAAAAAACTGCATGTATAACATGTAAATGCGAATATACATTTAATTAAAAAATGATGTTTTACTTCCCTTACTGCTCAAACAAATGCACGCTCTCTTACTTCTAAACAGAACCTTTTTCTTTAGCATATTGCTGTTACGTTGCTGTATACCCAGAAACTGCTAATCGCTACTCAGAGAAGATATAACTATCCTCAGTTCCACCCTGTTTTAGAAATTGGCGGGATTAAAATCCAATAAAATAGATTAGCTTTCTGATATTTTCTTTTTAACCTTAAGATGATTTTGATCTCATATTTCAGCATCTTCTGTAATTTTCAGCAATCTCAGTTAAACTCACATAGAAATCATACTATACAGCAGAAGATAACACTTGAATGATATACACATATTATATGCTTTTCGTATGGAAACACTTTTTGCTGCTAGTGCTTTTTGTTTATTTTAAGGTATAGTATTTTCCCCTGTGTTTCATAATATCACTTGCACTAGAAAGAGAATGGCAGCAGAGTTTAGGAGAGCAAGCTGTTATTGATGAGTACACACTTGCTCCTGAAGCAGGTTCAGCTTTGACAGCTGTTCCCAAGAGCTGAGCTTCACCAGGTGCTTTTGGTTATTATCATTTTGAGACACTGGCCAGGGAAATGGCCAAGATCTGTGCTTTTATGACACATGGCTGGCTTCAGGAATTTATTCATTAACTTTGATTTCTAATCTATTGTTAAGATCTAGCTATGAAAAGTTGGAGAAACTGGGTAATTTTCCTGGAGTATGAACCACCGAGGGACCTGGCATATGACTTTTTGAAATTGTACAAGTCTGGCTGCAAGTCACATCCTTGAATTTCTCAAAACAAACAAACAAACAAACAAAAAACAAAAAATAAAACCCCACCCATCTCTATATTCCTTCTTTTAGACAGGGAAAGTCTTATACATGCACAGATAAATCAGATAATGAGCCCCTTCTGCCTTATTTCCACGCACAATCCTTCTCCTTTTGTCTTAATACCAAACTCCAGCCAACTGACACTGTTCTCCTCATCTCTCCCGCCTCAAGTTTCTAATCTGGTGTTATGCTGCCCCAAACAGGTCCATATGATCACAGATTCTCCAATTTTGGGGACAATGAAACATATTCACACCCAGACCACATCTATATCAGAATATGTTCATCAGATGTGAATGCTGCAGAATTATTGACGCTCACATTTTGCAGTGGGGCAGAAATTATTTGAGTGGGTTCAGCTTCTAATTTCACTATGAGAAAACTTAGCTCTTAGCCTCCTGGAGTTAATATCCTGTGTATATCATTTCCTTCATTAAGGATAATATGATTGACCTGTTGCAAGTGTTTGGATGGACTGACTGGCAGGTTTAGCCAAATTGGCTTTTCTATTTTCTATTGGTAAAAATACCATACAAGGCTCAGAAAGCCAGAGACTGAAAAGGATTTCAGAAATGAAGATTTATTATGTAAACCTGGTGTAAGACTGTCCCAAACATAGGGAAGTAGACTAGCCTGTTTAGAATATTGCCATCCAGTGTCCAAATGATATATTACAATTTTAACCTTTCACACACAAGACCAAATGGATTACCACTTTACCAAAGATGTACAAAGCTAAGTGCCCTCAAAAGATAAAGTATTATTCTGTCTATGGCCTATCTTTGTGCTCAGAAAAGAAAAGCATTTGCTAGTCTGTGGCCCTGGGCACAGAGAGCCTATAACTTACAAAGATAAGGTTTAGGCTATAGTCGGAGATGACTACCTCTAAGTTTCCTAAACTTTCCTGGACATCATTTTCTTCAAGTTTTGCAAGTATTAGAGGATATAGTATGCAAAAATACTCGAAAACAGTGCCTGCATATAACAGGTATTTGGCAAATATTAATGCCTTTTCCTTTGGCTAAGTAAAATTACATAGAAACGACTCTGAGACTGGTACAAAAGCCACTTCTGTGCATCTTCTTTATGTATTAATGACATGTTTGGGCAACATTTTAGAAAACATTTTAAATGAAAAGTCATACTAAATTATAAACTTTTAGCTCTTGGATAATTTTCAGCTGCTCCATGAAGATGCTGGGCTAATGTGTGCGAGTCAACATAATAAATAAAGCAAGCTTTTCTCCCACCTCCGCCATGAAATCTGTGCCACTTTCACTAGGTTTACTATCGCTTAATGCCATCATCACTTTCCCAGTTTCCCAGGCTGGAGATCACTAGGTCATCTGCAATGTCTTCCTCCCTCATGGCCAATAGGTCTCTAAATCATGTTAATACTACTTCCCCAATATTTCTCACATCTGTTTTCTTCTTTCTAGACCTCTGTCACCCCCTGATGATTCTTTCATGAATTATGGCAAGTGCCTCCTAAGTGACCTTCTTGTCTCTCATCTCTCCAGCTCCAATGTTTCCATCACACTGAGTGATCCAGTCATATCTCTGCAGAAGCTCAAGAACTAACCAAGACTCTCCTTTTCTCTCTTCAATCCCATGTCATCTAATCTACAAATTAAAATGCCCCTTCTTCCATTCTGTCTTACCTCAATCCTATTGATACTTCAGCTTTTTCTGTCTAGTTTTCCCAGGTTTGTCAATACAAAATACAAATGCATGGGTAGCATGTAGGAGGCCTTTCATGATCTGGCTGTTCACCTCTCCTTCCCATCTTGCCGGGCACATCCTGCTGCAGACACTTTGTTCCAACAAGCCTCGTTTATGCAGAGTCCCTTAAACACATCCTGTTCTCTCTCTAAGTCTTTTCCTGTAGATGTCTCACCTTTGCCTGGGTCTTTCCTCTCCTTCTTTAGGACTTATCTTAGGTATCGCCTCATCCAGAAAGCTGTCTTTGTGCATCTTCTTTAGACTATCAAATAATCTTGTGAAAACTTCTGTCATACTCTTTACCCCATTTAATTAAAATCATTTATTTATCTATTCCTACTACTATGTTTTCAGTTCTCAGAAATTCTTAGAATTTCTCAGAAACAGGTTAATTCACCAAAAGTTGAATCATTGAAAATAAATCATGGAAAGCCCATTAACCCCTTAGTGAATTAAACAAGTATGAAGTGGCTGAGAATTTAAGCTTCCTGTGGGCAAAGCCCTATATTATTAGCTTTGGTGTCTCCAGTTCTTCCTCTAGTGCCCAGCAGAGCAGGCATTCAATACACAACGTCCCCAATATAATTGAATTACTTCTCCCTTTATGTCTCCTAAGTGTTGTTAGTTCCAACAACACTGATTTTCTTGTTTCATAGAAATACCATTTTCCAACAGTGCCCTTTTAGAAGTAGAGTCAATATTATGTAGGAATAATGAAGTTATTTTCTATGTCAAGAAGGTGATCCTCTTTTCTGAAAATATTGAACCAGTTTCCTTATCCCTCTGTATGACTCCCACTTCAGCCCATATAATGTGCCCTTTCTTTGGTGAAAAAGTCCCAAAGCTAAGGAGGACATTCTTAAAACTTTTATGTGGTTATCATTTCTGGGAAAATCATTGCCCTGTCATCCATATGTTTGGCACATTTGTCTCACTCTGTCTGCCTAGGGCTCTGGGCTGACATTGCTTAGAGACAACAACATTGTCATTTTCAAAACATGGAAAAATAAGGAAATCAGAGAATGGAGAAACAAACATTGGAACATCATTAAAGAATCATATCAACCATAGGGAAATTGTTCAGACTACAAGAATGGTCATGGTCTGAAGATTATCTACAATGTTTATTGCATTGTATGTTACAGAGAGACCCAGATAATACGTTGTATCAGAAGATTTTTATTATGACTGCCTTCTAAAACTGTACTATGATATTTACTCTTTAGTACCATAAAGATAATTCAATAAAATTAGTTTTAAAAATCTAAAGTGTTCCTTTTAAAGCAGATCAGATATGTTACACCAGTTCTTTAAACTAGTCATGAGGAAATGACATAAATGTGTGCATTTTCTACACATTTATTTATTCATTCTTTTATTCTTTCTGTTCAACAAAAAAATTCTTTAGTATTTATTTACAATGACCTGAACTCGGAGCATTGGGGGTTCAAAGATAAAAGTCAACATTCTTGTTCTTGAAAAGCTCATAGATTTAATAAGGACAAAACATTTCTGTATTAAGAAGTTAGAAGGAACTAAAACAAAATTAAGAGACATAAACAGGGTAAAGAAAGCACAGAAGAGAAAATGATTCATCTCCTGCAGAGAAATCAGAAAAGGTCACTTGGAGGAGATGGCAATGGATTTTGAATTTGAAAGACAACTAGAATCTCAGCAAGTGGAGATAAAGAGGAAGCAATTCCAGACAAAAGATGTGCAAAGGCACAGTGGTGGGAAAGTGAACGACCGATTTGGAGAGTAGCTTATAGACATTTCTTAGGTATGTAATGGTGAAGGGAAATACTGGAAGATGTCTACAATAATATTATAAATTCTTTTATATATAATGTTGACTCACTGGAGTTACACTTGACAGGAGAATGGTTGCTACAGTCTTGAGCTGGAATAAGAGCATAGGGATGTTCTTAAATTGACTAACTAGCAGCACATGAGTATTCATTTTCAATTGCTGCTGTACCAAATTAACACAAATTTAGTGTCTCAACACAAAATTATTATCTTCTAGTCCTGTATAAAGGTCAGAAGTATGATGTAGGTCTTGCTGGACTAAAATCCAAGTGTCTGCAGGACTGTGTTCCTCTATGGAGACAGTAGAGGAGAATGATTCCCTGCCCCCCCCCCTTTTTTTTTGGTCTTTCCAGCTTTAGAGGCTGCTTGCATTCCTTGTCTCTGGCCCCCTCCCTTCATCTTCAAAGCCAGCAACCTTGCATCCTCTGACCTTTTCCATTTAGTCACATTGTCCTCGGATCACAGGAGGAAAGCTTCTTTGATTTTAAGAATTTGTGATTAGCTTGGGCCCACCTG
Organism: Mesoplodon bidens; assembly: GCF_964165515.1. Taxonomy (NCBI): domain Eukaryota; kingdom Metazoa; phylum Chordata; class Mammalia; order Artiodactyla; family Ziphiidae; genus Mesoplodon; species Mesoplodon bidens. The sequence continues at coordinate 187,801,783 of NC_138176.1, read as the reverse complement.
AATAATCCACAATAACCTCCCCATCTCTAGGTCCTTAAACTTAATCACATCTGCAAACTCCCCTTTTCCTGTGTAAGGTGACAAAGTCACAGGTTCTGGGAATTAGGATATGGCGATCTTTGGGGGACATTATTCTGTCTTTCACAATGTAGGTGGATTGCAACTGGGAGGAGGCTTGTCTTAGGAATTAATTAGGTGGCTTTTGATCCTCCCTAGGTAAGGAACAGGATGCACTTTGGTCAGGGCAGTGGCACTGAGAATGTAAAGAGGAATTGACACAGGATTGGAGATCTACTAGACAGACTTTGAACTAAGTAGAAATTCTTGGATATCGTAGGATATCAATGGGAATGGAAATATCAGAAGGACAATGTTTACAAAGAAATATTATGAATTCCATTTTGAATTTGTTGAGCTTAATGTGCCATGACTTATTCAGGCAGAAAAATTCAACAGGCACTTGGTAAAATGCATCTGAGTTTTGGGAGACTGGCTGAGGCACAGAAATGTTACAGTAAAAATATATGTTCCTGTATCAGGGGGCTATGCATACCCCTACTGACTATGTGATATAACAACTTAGATGAAACATCCTTATATAATGTACAGTGTAAAAATAAAAAACAGACTGCATCTTGTCAAATGAATACAATTAATGGAGGAAAATTGGTAGTCCCCAAATTGAATTCTAATCTATAATATTTTCTCATTTTATGTTGTCAGCTTTCAGACTGAAATGCAAGCATTTGACTTGGCATTTAATATTTCCACCCTAAATTTCATTATGTTTAGTAAATTCCTTTGGCATTTTTTAAGTGGGTTGCATCTATTTCAAAGAAACATATCAAAATATCAAGCAATGGAATCTCAGTCTAATATCAGGGTATTGAGGTTTGCATCTCAAAAATGTTAACAGTTGAGATAGGATCATCTGTATTTAATTTGGGGTTTAGCCACCTCTTTCCTGGCCCTGTGCCCGTGTTGTTCTGCCATTGCCTACTGATGCTCTGCTGAAGCTAACAGAACATCAGGATATGTTTTACATTGGGCAACAGGAAGAATTCTGCACTTCTGAATATTTTTGAATTGTTCACTAGCCTTAAAAAGGACAATTAAAAGAAGACATAGCACTGAAACAGAATGTACTTTTTGAAGATGACTTTAACCTTATAAATATGTTTCTCTTTTTCAATATTTTATTGCAAGGGGTTGTTTCAGGTCTTATATCAGTTAATTCTAACAAAATGTATATGATTATCACTTTTTTTCATGTGAGGGATCTGAAGATTGGAAAATTAAATTGTGATTTACTTAAAATAATTCAGCTAAAAAGTGAATAAACTGGCACACAAATGAAGGTCTCTTGAGTCCAAAATCATAGCAATTTATATTATGCTACAGTTGTTCCTCAATCTTAAAAGCACAGTTGAAAGTTATAGAATAATGTTATCCTTGGCTGTTTCTTTGTCTATTGTCTGTGTTCTTCACTGGAAGGTAAGATCCCTGGGATCAGGAGCTTTGAATATATTGTTTACTGCTTCAGTCCCGGGGCTTAGAAGCTTGCCTGGCACATAGTAGGTGCTTAGTATTTGTTGTATGAATAAATAAATAATACACACTTTAACAACATCATTGCTTAGGTAGTGAATATTCATATTTCTAGGCACTTCACAGTATGTGACAGTGTCAGATGCAGGCCTTCAGGTTGATGCTATGTGGTGCATGCAGACTCTCATCAGGAGATAACTGGAGGAGTGCCCACAGACTCTTCCTAAACCCCTATGAGGGGAGAGAGGCCCTGTACAATATTCTAAACTGTGTTTGATTGCAGTCAAGGAATTATGACACGTGAGAGCTGCACGGCTGAATATGGACCCAGAGCAGTTAAAGAACTTACTCAAGTATACTGCAGGGGGTAGAACAACAGAAAATGAACTTGGATCTTCTAAGACTAACGTTGGTGAAGGTTTTTGGGATGTTTTGGTATGTATCGTGTGGGAGAAATAAGTAAGGGTACCTTTTAACTTTGCATTACAGATATGGCTGGTCAGAGTTACAGTCAACAATAACAGTTGTAGAATTTGGCAAATGTGCGTTTAGGTACAGAAATGCAAAATCACAGGTTTCTATAACTTACATTTCCAGGAGTCTCTTGAAGGTTTTTATTTGTTTGATTCCATGCCCCTGCCCAACCCTGCCATTTGTATGTGATTTTCTAAGTTTTCAGCTTCCTTAGTACACTTTTGGACTTAGACTGGAATTTCTCATCATTATAATAGTTAATCCTTCATACAGAGATAAACTGAAAGAAACACTGACCAATTTAAAAATAATTGGCAGGAAGTCTGGGAAGGACACTGCTCTGTATGCCATGCAGCCTCCTGGGAGTAGTAGTCCTGGTCCTGAGGCAACTGGAGAGTGAGCTCGTTGTTTATTTGTCTCTTCAAATCTCATCTTGCAGAAAGGACGTGGAATGAAAAAGACACTGAAACCATGTGGCTGACAGGGCCATGGTGCTCTGGATGGGTGTCAGTCCTGTGCCTCTGAGATGGGAAAGCTGAGTTCAGGACATTGGCCCACCAGAGACCTCCTGGCTCTACAACATATCAAATGGTGAAAGCTCTCCCAGAGATCTCCATCTCAAAGCTAAGACCCAACTCCACTGAATGATCAGCAAGCTACAGTGCTGGACACCCCATGCCAAACAACTAGCAAGACAGGAACATAAATCCACCCATTAGCAGAGAGGCTGCCTAAAATCATAATAAGGTCACAGACACCCCAAAAAAACCACTGCATGAGGACCTGCCCACCAGAAAGACAAGATCCAAACCCACGCACCAGAACACAGGCATCAGTCCCCTCCACCAGGAAGCCTACACAACCCACTGAACCAACCTTAGCCACTGGGGGCAGACAACAAAAACAAACGGAAATTCAAACCTGCAGCCTGCAGAAAGGAGACCCCAAACACAGTAAGTTAAGCAAAATGACAAGACAGAGAAACACACAGCAGATGAAGGAGCAAGGTAAAAACCCACCAGACCAAACAAATGAAGAGGAAATAGGCAGTCTACCTGAAAAAGAATTCAGAGTAATGATACTAAACATGATCCAAAATCTTGGAAATAGAATGGAGAAAAAACAAGAAATGTTTAACAAGGACCTAGAAGAACAAAAGAGCAAACAAACAACGATGAACAACACAATAAATGAAGTTAAAAATTCTCTAGAAGGAATCAATAGCAGAATAACTGAGGCTGAAGAGTAGATACCTGACCTGGAAGATAATATAGTGGAAATAACTACTGCAGAGCAGAATAAAGAAAAAAGAATGAAAAGAATTGAGCAGTCTTAGAGACCTCTGGGACAACATTAAACACACAAACATTCGAATTATAGGGGTCCCAGAAGAAGAAGAGAAAAAAAAAAAGGGGCTGAGAAATATTTGAAGATATTATTGTTGAAAACTTCCCTAATATGGGAAAGGAAATAGTCAATCAGGTCCAGGAAGCACAAAGAGTCCCATAAAGGATAAATCCAAGGAGATATACGCCATGACACATATTAACCAAACTATCAAAATTAAATACAAAGAAAAAACATTAAAAGCAGCAAGGGAAAAGCATCAAATAACATAAAAGGGAATCCCCATAAGGATAACAGCTGATCTCTAAGCAGAAACTCTGCAAGCCAGAAGGGAGTGGCAAGACATATTTAAAGTGATGAAAGGGAAAAACCTACAACTAAGATTACACTACCCTGCAAGGATCTCATTCAGATTTGATGGAGAAATAAAAACCTTTACAGACAAGCAAAAGCTAAGAGAATTTGGCACCATCAAACCAGCTTTACAAAAAATGCTAAAGGAACTTCTCTATGCAGGAAACACAAGAAAAGGAAAAGACCTACAATAACAAACACAAACCAATTAAAAAATGGTAATAGGAACATATATATCGATAACTACCTTAAATGTAAACAGGTTAAATGTTCCAAGCAAAAGACATAGACTGGCTGAATTCATACAAAAGCAAGACCTGTATATATTCTGTCTGCAAGAGACCCACTTCTGACCTAGGGACACATGCAGACTGAAAGTGAGGGGATGGAAAAAGATATTCCATGCAAATGGAAATCAAAGAAACCTGGAGTAGCCATTCTCATATCAGACAAAATAGACTTTAAAATAAAGACTATTACAAGAGACAAAGAAGGACACTACATAATGATCAAGGGATCAAACCAAGAAGAAGATATAACAATTGTAAATAGTTATGCACCCAACATAGGTGTACCTCAATATATAAGGCAAATGTTAACAGCCATAAAAAGGGAAATCGACAGTAACACAATCATAGAAGGGGACTTTAACAACACACTTTCACCAATGGACAGATCATCCAAAATGAAAATAAATAAGGAAACACAAGCTTTCAATGATACATTAAACAAGATGGAGTTAATTGATATTTATAAAACATTCCATCCAAAAACAACCAAATACACTTTCTTCTCAAGTGTTCATGGAACATTCTCCAGGATAGCTCATATCTTCGGTCACAAATCAAGCCTTGGTATATTTAAGAAAATTGAAATTGTATGAAGTATCTTTTCCGAACACAACTCTATGAGACTAGATATAAATTACAGGAAAAAAATCTGTAAAAAATACAAACACATGGCGGATAAACAATACACTACTTAATAAACAAGAGATCACTGAAGAAATCAAAGAGGAAGTCAAAAAATACCTAGAAACAAATGACAATGAAAACACGATGACCCAAAACATATGGGATGCAGAAAAAGCAGTTCTAAGAGGGAAGTTTATAGCAATAAAATCCTACCTTAAGAAACAAGAAACATCTCAAATAAACAACCTAACCTTATACATAAAGCAATTAGTGAAAGAAGAACAAAAAATCCCCAAAGTTAGCAGAAGGAAAGAAATCATAAAGATCAGATCAGAAATAAATGAAAAAGAAATGAAGGAAACAATAGCAAAATCAATAAAACTAAAAGCTGGTTTTTGAGAAGATAAAAAAATTGATAAACCATTAACCAGATTCATCAAGAAAAAAAGGGAGAAGACTCAAATCAATAGAATTAGAAAGGAAAAAAGGAGAAGTAAGAACTGACACTGCAGAAATGCAAAGGATCATGAGAGATTACTACAAGCAACTATATGCCAATAAAATGGAAAACCTGGAAGAAATAGACAAATTCCTAGAAAAGTACAAACTTATGAGACTGAACCAGGAAGAAACAGAAAATATAAACAGACCAATCAGAAGCACTAAAATTCTGACTGTGATTAAAAATCTTCCAAAAAACAAAAGCCCAGGACCATATGGCTTCACAGGTGGATTCTAACAAACATTTAGAGAAAAGCTAACACTTATCCTTCTCAAATTCTTCCAAAATATAGCAGAGGCAGGAATGCTCCCAAACACATTCTATGAGGCCACCATCACCCTGATATCAAAACCAGAAAAGGATGTCAAAAAAAAAGAAGACTACAGGCCAATATCACTGATGAACATAGATGAAAAAATCCTCAACAAAATACTAGCAAACAGAATCCAGCAGCACATTAAAAGGATCATACACCATGATCAAGTGGGTTTTATCCCAGGAATGCAAGGATTCTTCAATATATTCAAATCAATCAATGTGATAAACCATATTAACAAATTGAAGCAGAAAAAACATATGATCATCTCAATAGATGCAGAGAAAGCTTTTGACAAAATTCAACACCCATTTATGATAAAAACCCTCCAGAAAGTAGGCATAGAGGAAACTTACCTCAACATAATAAAGGCTATATATGACAAACTCACAGCCAACATCATTCTCAATGGTGAAAAACTGAAACCATTTCCTCCAAGATCAGGAACAAGATAAGGTTGTCCCCTCTCACCACTATTATTCAACATAGCTTTGGAAGTTTTAGCCACAGAAATCAGAGGAGAAAAAGAAATAAAAGGAATCCAAATCAGAAAAGAAGAAGTAAAGCTGTCACTGTTTGCAGATGACATGATACTATATAGAGAGAACCTAAAGATACCACAGAAAACCACTAGAGCTAATCAATGAATCTGGTAAAGTAGCAGGATACAAAATTAATGCATAGAAATGTCTTTCATTCCTATACACTAATGATGAAAAATCTGAAAGAGAAATTAAAGAAATACTCCCATTTACCATTGCAACAAAAAGAATAAAGTACCTAGGAATAAACCTACTTATGAAAACAAAAGACCCGTAAGCAGAAAACTATAAGACACTGATGATAGAAATTAAAGAGGAAACAAACAGATAGAGAAATATACCATGTTCTTGGATTGGAAGAATCGACATTGTTAAAATGACTATACTACCCAAAACTATCTACAGATTCAATGCAATCCCTATCAAATTACAAGTGGCATTTTTCACAGACCTAGAACAAAAAATTTCACCATTTGTATGGAAACACAAAAGACCCAGAATAGCCAAAGCAATCTTGAGAAAGAAAAATGGAGCCCAAGGAATCAGGCTCCCAAACTTCAGACTAAACTACAAAGCTACAGTTATCAGGACAGTATGGTACTGGCACAAAAATATAAATATAGATCAATGGAACAGGATAGAAAGCCCAGACATAAACCCACACAAAAAAGGTCACATATGGTCACCTTATTTTTGATAAAGGAGGCAAGAATATACAATGGACAAAAGAAAGCCTCTTCAGTAAGTGGTGCTGGGAAAACTGGGCAGCTACATGGAAAAGAATGAAATTAGAACACTCCCTAACACCATATACAAAAAGAAGCTCCAAATGGGTTAAAGACCTAAATGTAATGCCAGACACTATAAAACTCTTAGAGGAAAACATAGGCAGAACACTCTATGACATAAATCACAGCAAGATCCTTTTTGATCCACCTCCTAAAGAAATGGAAATAAAAATAAACAAATGAGACTTAATGAAACTTAAAACCTTTTGCACAGCAAAGGAAACCATAAACAAGACCAAAAGACAACCCTCAGAATGGGAGAAAATATTTGCAAATTAAGCAACTGACAAGGGATTAATCTCCAGAATTTACAAGCAGCTCATGCAGCTCAATATCAAAAAACAAACAACCCAATCCAAAAATGGGCAGAAGACCTAAATAGACATTTCTCCAAAGAAGAAAAACAGATTGCCAACAAACACATGAAAGGATGCTCAACATCATTAATCATTAGAGAAATGCAAATCAAAACTACAATGAGGTGTCACCTCACACCGGTCAGAATGGCCATCATCAAAAAATCTAGAAACAATAAATGCTGGAGAGGGCGTGGAGAAAACGGGACCCTCTTGCACTGGTTGGTGGGAAGGTAAACTGATACAGCCACTATGGAGAACAGTATGAAGATTCATTAAAAAACTAAAAATAGAACTACCATATGACCCAGCAATCCCACTACTGGGCATATACCCTGAGAAATCCATAATTCTAAAAGAGTCATGTACCACAATATTCATTGCAGCACTATTTACAATAGCCAGGACATGAAAGCAACCTAAGTGTTCATTGACAGATGAATGGATAACAAAGATGTGGCACATATACACAATGGAATATTACTCTGCTATAAAAAGAAACGAAATTGAGTTATTTGTAGTGAGGTGGATGGACCTAGAGTCTGTCATACAGAGTGAAGTATGTCAGAAAGATTAAAACAAATACCATATGCTAACACATATATATGGAATCTTAAAAAATAATGTTTCTGAAGAACCGAGGGGCAGGACAGGAATAAAGATACAGATGTAGAGAATGGATTTGAGGACACAGGGAGGGGGAAGGGTAAGCTGGGATGAAGTGAGAGAGTGGCATGGACATATATACACTACCAAATGTAAAATAGATAGCTAGTGGGGAGCAGCCACATAGCACAGGGAGATCAGCTCGGTGGTTTGTACCACCTAGATGGGTGGGATAGGGAGGGTAGGAGGGAGAGGCAAGAGGGAGGAGATACGGGGATGTATGTATATGTATAGCTGACTGACTTTGTTATAAAGCAGAACTAACATACCATTGTGAAACAATTATACTCCAATAAAGATGTAAAAAAAAAACAAAATTGGCAAATTAAAAACTAAAAATTTGGTTTATAATCTTACTGACCTTTTGACTTTGACATGTGGTTATAACTTGCATAGTAAGCACATTTTTCCCCATTATCACATGCCAGCTATGGAATTAATAAACTGCCAAGAAAAAGCAGAAATTATTTTTCAATTTTAAATTTTACTTATTATATAATGAGATTAGCAAATACCTACTTATTTGATTTCCTGAAAGAAATAACCACAACACATTACTGGATGAATGTTCATATTTTTTGGAAGAAAATTTTGCCTGAGAAGGGGAAATCTTTCAAATAATGTTCTTTTTTCCCATTATGAGCCATCTGAAAATGAAATAAAATATCTTTTCTTCAAAATTGACAGTTGTGATCTTTAAAAATAGATATTATTAAAATAAGAATCATCAGTGGCAAGGATTGTGAGAACCAAAAGGAAGATTTGAAAGCTGGTAGTACTCACTCAAGTATTTTCCAAAGTGTAAGAACAGAGCAAATCAAATATTGGAGAAATTGAGATCCAAATTGGTCCGGTGAGAAAGAAGTGAAAGTAAAATAAAGACTGATTCAAGGTATCAGTTATCAGGTGTCCAATTCTTATACATGTTTTCATGGGCTACTGGAGGCTGAAACCCACCATTGAGAAAACATTGCTTGATTTATGTTTATTTGCTGTTCCTCATTAACTAATAATTTTCTGATTACTATGGCAGTACCATACAATTTAAAATCTTCAAGGAGGCTGGTATTAAGTGCTATCACACTAGGAGGACTTGATGCAGTTTTCCTAACCTTATAAACACTAAATTACTAAATCTAACAGAGCCTGGAGGGAACCCCTATTAATTAAAGTCTGATAAAATGGATTGAAATACATAACTTGTTATCAAAAGCAAACTTGTCAAACTGAAGAAAGATATGGGGTGCTTCACACAACCGCTATTATGGCCTCAAGATGCCAAGGCATGATCTATACCTGTGGTCCTCAACTGCTGATGATTTTGCCAACCATGCGAGTTTTGGCAATGTCTGCAGACATTTTTTTCTATTACAAGTGTGTAAGGATTGCTACTAGCTAGAGGCCAAAGCTGTTGCTGTACATCCTACAACTCACAGAATATCTCCCTCTACAATAAAGAAGCTTGTAGCTGAAAACATCAATAGTGCTGATGCTGAGAAACCCTGGTCTATACTACCTAGAGGGTTAGATAGGAGTCCTCTGCTGTCTTGTCCTCCATTCCCCAACCTTTATTTTAAAAATAATTTCATCATTTGTCCCAATGAAGTATTTCTTGAAACATAAAGAGGTGTTGTAGCTGAAAATGCACAGGAATCTTGGAGCTCCATTAGCTCTGCCTTCTATTGCACTTTGAGATGGTCCTTAAGGCTTTTAACCGTAACTTCAGGGCTCTGAAGAATACAGTTTAAAAACAGCCACTATGGAGAACAGTATGGAGGTTCCTTAAAAGACTAAATATAGAACTACTATATGACCCAGCAATCCCACTCCTGGTCATATACCTTAAGAAAACCATAACTCGAAAAGATACATGTACCCCAAAGTTCACTGCAGCACTATTTACAATAGCCAGGTCATGGAAGCAACCTAAATGTCCATCAGCAGAGGAATGGACAAAGAAGATGTGATACATATATACAATGGAATATTACTCAGCCATAAAAAAGAACAAAATAATGCCATTTGCAGCAACATGGATGTACCTAGAGACTGTCATACTGAGTGAAGTGTCAGACACAGAGACAAATGTCATATGATATTGCTTATATGTGGAATCTAATTTTAAAAAGGGTACAAATGAACTTATTTACAAAATAGAAGTAGAGTCACAGACGTAGTAAACAAACTTATGGTTACTGGAGATAAACTGGGATATTGGGACTGACATATACACACTACTATATATAAAATAGTTAAGTAATAAGAACCTGCTGTATAGCCTAGGGAACTCTACTCAGTACTTTGTAAATGGCCTATATGGGAAAAGAATCTTAAAAAAAAAAAGAGTGTATATATGTATACGTATAACTGATTCACCTTGCTGTACATTGGAAACTAACAGAACATTGTAAATCAACTATACTTCAATAAAAAATAAAAAAAATAGCGCTGCTCTCTCACATGTGTACTATTATTTTACCACTCTTAAAATAACCGCACAAGAAGAAGAAGGAATCCTTGCAGTAGTGTGTATGTATGCCCCAGGTACAAGACCCTTGAGCAGATAGGAATAATCTTGGTAAAAGTGCATGCTGGGAATAACAATTGTCACAGTATCTTTGGTGCTTGGCAAGATGAGCATAGGAGAAAGTCCTAACTCAGCCTAGGACAGATACCCAATATAAATGATTGCTAAGGACAGCTGCATGCATTCTGCTGTGGTTGAGGAACATATGTGAGTAGATAATTCAAGCAATATCCAAGTGCAGAGTGAGTGGAGACAGTGGAAATGTCACCATCTTCTCAAGGTCTAGATAGATTTTACTTCATTGGACAATTAATTTAAGTGGCTAAAATTTATTGAGTATTTATTATGTGACAGATATTATTCTAAATGCATACATTCCTTATATGCCCTTTTGGATAAAGATAATGTAAAAAAATATTGTGTGAACTATGAAAAACATAATGAAGATGAACGTGCTCTAAAGGACATTAAAAGCTATTATAAGAAAAAAGAAATTAAAGCATGCAATGACCCAGCAATACATGAGATATAGATACTAGAAATGAACTAAAAAAAGGGTGAATTTATTATGATAAATTTGGGATTTTAAATTAGTGAACAAAAAGTGAATTGTTTTGAAAAATACTAGGACAAATTAATAGCTATTTGAGAAAAACATTATTTTAAATTTCCTGCATCATCCCTTATATCAAAATAAATCACAAATGTACAAAAATGTACATCTAAACAATGATAAAAGTATCAGAAGAAAATTTTAAATGTTATTACCATCTTGGAGTGGGGAAATCTTTCTGCCATTAAATGCAAAAGCTAAGCACAATTGAACTTGACTATTTAAAAATTAAATCCTTTTGCACAACAAATGTTACCATAGAAAATCAAATAACAATAAACTGAGAAAAATATTTGCATCACATATTTCAGAAAAAAATAATTCTTTATATATCCCAAACTTTCCCAAATCAATTAGAAAATAAAGAACATCAAAATAAGAAGTAGGCAAAAATGCAAAAATACATAAAGGTATTCAATAAATACATAAAAATATGTTTAAACTCACTTATGATTAAATAAATACAATGAAACTACAATGGAAAACAAATATTTACCTATTAGTGAGGCAGATAATGAAAAGATCACTAAGATGCAGTATCAGTGAGGAGAAAGATGCACCTTCATATACACTTTAGGATTATGAATTGGTGTAACATTTTGCGATGGCAATTTGATAATACCCATAAACATTTAGACATACCTTTTGACCCAGCAGTTCTATGTTCAGGAATTTCTCCTACATGTAAATCCACTCCATGGCAGAAAAATACATGAAAAAGGATGTTAACAAAAGTACAGTTTGTGACAACAAATAGTTAAATACCATAAATACCAGACTCGTTAAAAACATTATGGTGCATTTCTACAATGGAACAGCATGTAGTACTTAGGAAGACTGAAATATGTTCATGTTCTCTTGGTCTTTGTCTTGCGTAAATGCCTACAACAGCAGGCATCTTAATATTTATTGAACTGAGTGGGTGACCTTCATTCTAAGTGTGGAGCAATAAGAAGTGGCATGTAGCAATGCTCCTAAGTATTTAGGGGAAAAAAAGCCACACATACATATACATGCAACCACAGACAGTTTCCTGGAAAGAGAGAGAAGAAACCATTAGCAGTAGAGCCTTTTCTAGAGTGGACTGAATACAAGAAAGCAGAGCCAGACCTACAGTGAGGTGAATGAGGCACCTAGGCTACAGGGTAGAGGAAGCACCCTGAGATTAAATACCTCCTTAAATTTTATGCCCAGGCATCTAACTCACTTCACGCTCCCCCTGACCTATGAGGGAGGGGACTTGACTTCCAGTTTTCTATTTTTCAATCTTGTTTGAGTTATTCGCCTTGAGAAGGTAAATGTAATTTTGGAATTTTTAAAAAAAGGAAATTACTTGATAAAATTAGAATTTAAGAATACAGATTTCATTCTATAAAAACTTCAAAACTGAAGGTGACATTCAAGCACTTTAAAAACAGAATCGAGAACAACTATCATAAATATTGCTACAAAACTGATGTTAAATTTCAGTAGATATTATTGAAAGAGAGGATATATTAAAAATGAAAATAATATAGCCTTATAACTTAAGATTACATTAATAAGTACTGAAAAATGTTGGGAGTGGTAATAAATTGGGCACTTATTTATCAGACAAATAAAAACAGATATAAAGTAGGGTTGGTATTTTAAATTTCAGAAAAAAATGGGATTCAGGTTAAAAAAAAAAAGGAAATTGAAGGTTCTTTTCTTTTAGTAAAGGTAAAACCAATGTTGACAATGCCCATGAAGAACAGCAAAAGAAGAGTTTCAAAATTAATTAAACAAAAAATTTTTAGATTTACAAGGAATAATAAACACTTTTTAGTAGAAAGCTAGACTATATATCTCTGTTAGCCTCTGATGGGTCAAAATATATACATTCATACATATGTACATACATACACAGATATACACATAAAAGAAGAGATATAGGTACTTGGATAATATGTTAATAAAATTTAAATGCATATTAAAACAATACTCAGTTTTTTCAGCCATCTGTGGAACACTAAACTAAAAAATAAATAAATAAAACTAACTGTAAGCTAAGTAACAAAAGAAAGCAATAAAATCCCGAAAGTAGGAACTATAAAGGCAATGTTCTTTGACAACAATGCAGTAAAATTATAAATCATGTTCACAACCTTAGATAAAAGTAATTAGGGTTACTTTGAAATTAAAAAAGGATTCAACAAAAATTTTGTGCTACAGGCAAGTGCAAGTCTACAAGTTTGGAGTACTTACAAAATAAGAAAAATGAGAACACTAATTCTCAAAATTTGTTGATTGTGGCCAAAGCTGTTCTCAGAAGGAAAGATTTTGTGTTAAAAGCTTTCATTATTTTAAAAAACAAATAAATAATAAATGACTAATCACAACTCAAGGAGTTTGGGAAAAACAACAAAACATACCTAAAAAGGCATAAAGAAGGATGTGGTGAAGAATAAAAATAAAAATAAAATTAATCAGAATCACAATCAATTAAAAAATAAAATGGTAAGCGCTTTAAAACCAAATAGCTTATGAATGTAATTAAGGGAAAAGGTCAACACAAATTTTAAAAATAGGAATTAGATATTTGACATCACAAAAAAGTATAGAGGAAATATACTATGAAGATATTATATACTATTCTATGAAAATATGTTAGAAAATTTCAATGCAGTAGATATTTGAGAAAAATTTAACATTCAAATTGGCTCAAGAAATAAAAAGCATTATTTTCTCTTATCCGAAATAATCAAAATTTTTTTGTGAAAAGCTATGAGCCATGTGGTTTTACTGTTGAGAATTATGTCAAACTTTTTTAAAAAGATAGTCCAAATTCTACATAAAAACTTTTCTCAAATATGGAAAAAGCCAACTTTGATTTTTAAAGAGTCTTTTAAAGATAGTATGAGAAAACTATACTGTATACTTTAAGAGAATGAAAAGAAAAGCCACAGATTGGGAAAAAATATTTGCAAATCATATCTGGTAAAGGACTTGTGTCCAAAATATACAAAGAACACTTAAAACAATAAGGAAACAACCCAATTAAAAAGTGACAAAATATTTGAACAGATACCTGACCAAAGAAGATATACAGATGGAAAATAAGCATATGAAAAGATGCTCAATATCATATGTTATTAGGAAATTGCAAATTAAAACTACTGAAATACTATTACATACGTACTAGAAAGGCCAAAATCCAAAACACTGACAACACGAAATGCTGACAAGGATATAGAACAATGGGCACTGTCATTCACTGTTGGTGGTATAGCCACTTTGGTAAACAGTTTGACAGTTTCTTGCAAAGCTAAACATAGTCTTACCATATGATCCAGCAATCACAGTCCTAGATATATACCCAAATGAGTTGAAAATCTATCCACACAAAAACCTGCACACAGTTATTTATAGCAGATTTATACCATAACTGCCAAAACTTGGAAGCAACCAAGATGCTTCAATAGGTAAGTGGATAAATAAACTGTGGTACATCCAGACAATGGACTATCATTCAGCACTAAAAAGAAATGAGCTCTCAAGCCATGAAAAGACATGGAGGAATTTTAATTGCATATTACTAAGTGAAAGAAGCCACTCTGAAACGGCTATGTACTACATGATTCCAACTATATGACATTCTGGAAAAGGCAAAACTATAGAGACAGTAAAAAGATAAGTGGTTCCCAGAGGTTAAAGGAGATAGAGGGAGAGGGATGAGTACCTGAGGCACAGGGAATATTTAGGTCTCACTATTTGGATATCTGCTTTGATAACTGTTATGGCGGATACAAAAGAGTACTTGTGTTATTTGGAAACTATACTTTCTGCTCAATTTTTCTGTAAACCTAAAACTTATCCAAGAAAATAAATTCTATTAATTAAAAAAGTTACCTAAAATTCAATATCCAGTGTCCATAAATAAACTGTTGGCAAAGAGGAAAACTACATACATAGAAAGCACTCATAAATAGAATTGCAGAAATCTCAAATAATACATGAACAAAACAATTTGGGTGGTCTATTGAAGAAATCATTCAAGAAGCATTTTTACCTGGAAGACATCTCAAAATTTATACACATAGCACACTGTATAACTTAATTTTATTCATAATAATAATTTCAACTGATGGCAAAATTGCATTTGGAAGGAAACACTGACATCCATTCCTGGTTAAGTCTCAAAGCAGCATTAGGAATAGGAGTATATTTCCCCCCAGATTAAAATATTAATATTAAATCAAGGGTCAACATCACACTAATGATTTTTAACTAAGTGTGTTGCTAGTTTCAAGAGATTTCATAGTAGATATTTCTTGGATGTCTTCCCAACTTATGATAATTTCCCCCTCTCTAGAAACAGCCCTTGAGACATAGGAATGAACTTCCAAGTGTTATGTCTGCCATTTGACCTTGACCATTGCTGACTGATGCAGTGGGGGACACCTAACCCTCCTGTGGCTGATCAGGTTCCATCTCCTGAGAATTTGGAATTTGGGATTGATAGAGACTGGGAAGTGCATGGAACTCTGCTTATTTACTGACAGTGTTTGACAGAGAGTCTTCCAGAATTCTTTATTCTTTCTTTCCTGAGTCTTAGCTTTCAACCATTCCTTGGATTCTAGTATACTCCTATATCTGCTTAAATGTGTGAGATTTGTTTTTGTGGCTTGCAAACAACAGAAATCCTCTGGTAACTCAGACACTAATAGGTGTTTGATGGTGAAAATGGAGAGGTGTTGATCAGTGGACAATTTGTGTGGGAACTTAAACACACTTACAGAGCTGTCTTTATTTTGGAACTTCCCAGAGTCAAAAAAAATGTCACATTGTGAGTCTCTAGGAGAAAGCTGTGGTGTGCAATTTCTCAGCCTTATTCAACCACAGAAAATTTTATTTTTTGGAAGATACTTTAAAAAGACTAGTGTGCTACAGAACACAGAATTGGGAAATATTTCCCTAGTGGTATTCCCAATAAACCAGCATGGTCATCCTCATGACTTCATATGGTTCTGGAAAGTCTTGGCCAATTCATAGAATACCTGTAACAATCTATTGGTAGCTGTAATGAGGAGGAAATCCACCCATAAGAGCAGCAGCATCAGCAACAAAAATAAAAGTGTAAGATCCCTCAGATTTCTTTTTAATCCAAGTTGGTGAATTTCTTGAGGGAAGCACTTATTCACTATTGTGCCCCTGGAAGAGTATGTGGCTCACAAGAAACAAACAAATGAGTAAGTAGTGTGTCCTCTATAATTAAATAAGTAGGTATTTCTTTTTAATTTCCTTGAGATTAATATAGTTTCTGGTTATTGTCGATTGTTTAAATCATATTATTCTGGAAAATACAATAACATTTGAGGAGGTTGGTCATAGATCAAGCAGGTTTAATTGTATAATTTCTTATCTTAGAAAGCTGTGTTATAAAGCAGGAATCATACAAAAAGAATATTCATGCAGTCACATTGTCACTGCTGCTTTTCTTGCTTTTGTCACCACCAGTGAAAAGAGGAAGAATGAATTGCTACTCCAATGACTGAGTACCTTAGCATCCCAGACTTCTCCCTTTTCTCTCTCCTACACTCTGTCTCTACTCCATTGAACTGGATGCATTGTTTTGTCACAGAATTACCTGCTTTTTGAAGATTCTTATTCATTCACAAAATTGTTATAGTTGTATTAAGGAGAACATAAATCTGCCCAGCCTGACCGTTCTAGATTTTAGTGGAGCTTGGCTCCCGACTGATGTTGAGTCAAGTTTCCCTTCTCTGAGAAAAAAAGAGGACTTGGTGATAAAAGAGAAGAGGGAAGGGAGGGAAGAAAAGAGGGAGGAAGAGAGAGAGGAAGAGGGAGAGGGAGGGAAAGGGGGAGAGGAAGAGAGAGAAGTGTGTCTGGAGAAACAGAGAGGCTGTTTTGTTGGAAGAGAATAATGATGCACAGAGAAAAATACAGTAATGAGATAGAGCGGGACGTCTGATAGTGTTCAAGTGTTTGATTATGATTGTTCCTGGGATGCAGATATATTCCTTTCTTTAGTTCTTGGAGACCCCTCAGTGTTTTTATAATAAAGCTTCAAACTGGATAACCATCACTTGCAACTAGAGTCTTGGACAATGCGCTTAAACTATCACTTGGAGAAAATTACACTTACCTAGCAAGGTTATTCTGTTCATCTGAGGGAGTCTATAAATAGATTAGAAAAACAGCAAGGAGAAATCGTAGATGTTTTGCATTTTGAAGGGACCTTCAAGAGCCAAAGTCTGGAGAGATAAAGTGATTTGGTCAATTACCAACATCAGCTTGCCAAACAGTCTGGTTCTTAATGCTCTTTACTTTGTACTGCATTGCTCGATTTCTGGTTTCATTTCCTTTCTGTTGGCTAGCTCATTCTTTGGTCCTGTGTCTTTGGCCTGCTGTTCTGCTGATTCTCACATTCATTTCACATATTCCATTTCCTTGGCCCTGCATTCAACCATTAACTTCAAGTTAAAATTACTTTCTTCGTGTACCCTGGACTCAGGCACAACAGCTTTCTAATTGCTCTCTCTTCTTTACTGGGTAAAATTCAACCTAATGAGCTTCCATAAAAGGAATTTCCAATTTCTAATAGTTGCATTAGTTTGACCTCAGTACTGCGACCACAGAGCAACGTAAGATGTGAGAGATAAGCTCAACAAAATGGGATGTTATTTAAACATTATTAGGAACTGTGGCTCTGTTGACAGAAAGAATATGAAAAAAAAAATCAGAAATAGAAGGAAACCTTGAATATCAGTCAACCTGGGTGGGTGCTGCAAACTTAAATCAGGCTATAAAACTAGGCAATATGACATATGAATCCAAGGCCATTCACATTTAAAAGACATGAACCTCAGAAGGAACCCTCAGAAGTCTAGACTTGGCTTAGCATTGAACGAGAGGTTCTAATCATGAGAATGTCCTGGGTATTTGTAGTCCACAACCCATGCTATGGGCCAAATTGTGCCCAAATTCATAACTAAAGCTCCACCCTGCCCCCACCCCCACCCCTGGTACCTCAGAATGTGATTGTACTTTGAGAAAGGGTGTTTAAAGAGATAACTGAGTTAAAATGATTTCATTATGGTGGATTCTAATCCAATCTGAATGTTGTTCTCACAAGAATACGAAATTTTGACACATGGAGAGACACCAGGGATGCCTGCACAGAGGAAAGACCATGCAAAGAACAACAAGAAGCATGTCATCTGCAAGCCAAGGAGAGAGGCCTCAGAAGAAACCAAACTTGTTGATAACTTGATCTTGGACTTACAGTCTCCAGAATTGTCAGAACGTAAATTTCTATTGTTTAAGCCACCCAGTCTGTGGTATTTTGTTATGGCAGCCCTAGCAAACAAAAACATCCCATAACCCAACTCAAATCTCTGTTCAGTATTTACTATCATTAAATTCAGTTCAGAAGGTAAAGTAAAAATTACTTGTGATGACATAATTAATTTTTGTGTCTTAAACCATGGGACTAAATATAGGAATAATCTGTAAATATACAAAGTATTTTAAATATTTGAAATACCTACACTTAAAAATATTTAAAATAGTTAAAACATTTAAGAAACACTGGCATATTAGAGGATAGAGTATTTAATAGGTAAGCATTATTTTTCCAGTTTAAAATGTATACAAAACAGAAACAGACTCATAGACATAGAAAACAAATTCAGTAAGTCCCCTACACACGAACAAGTTCCGTTCAGAGAGTGCGTTTTTAAGTCCAACAAAGTTAGTCTAGGTACCCAACCAACACAACTGGTTATATAGTACTGTACTGTAATAGGTTTACAATACTTTTCATACAAATAATACATAAAAAACAAACAAACAAACACAAAAAATAAAGAAAACATTTTTAATCTCACAGTACAGTACCTTGAAAAGTACAGTAGTACAGTACAACAGCTGGCATTCAGGGGCTGGCATCGAGTGAACAGTCAAGAAGAGTTACTGACTGGAGGAGGGAGAGGAGGTGGGGGATGGTAGAGCTGAAGGATCGTCAGCAATAGGAGACGGAGGGCAAGCTGCAATTTCACTCATGCCTGATGTTGATGGCACAGGTTCTGGTTCCTTGCTGGATTCTATTCTTTCTACTCTCTTGAAAAAATGACCCAGTGATGTCTGGATAGTAGCTCTTTTTTTCTCATCATAGATGACATGGTAGCGCTGGATTGCATTCTGAACCTTGCAGAAGGTTACATTGCTTCAACCTTGGCGTACCATTCTACTTTCGGGTCCTGTGCCTGAAAAACTAACAGTGTCTCCTCAAATGAAGAAAATCCCCTGGCCATTTGTTGTGTCGTGAATCTCCTCAGTTCTTCAGTTACTCCTTCTTCCTCTTGTCTCTCTTCCTCCTTGCTAGGCACAGCAAGTTCCATTGTTATTGCTTGGCGTTTCTTAGCAGTACCAGCTACATCACCGCTGCTTTTATGCTTGCTTCTGGACATCCTGGGCTTGAAATAAAGATACTGTACTACTGTACTCTATACAGTTCTGTACAGTAAAAGTACACAAAAGCACAACCACTTGTAGAGGATGCACACATATGACAATGTACACCAGACACGTGAACTAACTTACGTGATTGGAGATGTGAACGTACTTTCACATCTTTGAAAGTTTGCAACTTGAAGGTTCGTATGTAGGGGACTTACTGTTTATGGTTACAAAGAGGAAAGGAACGTGGAGGGGAGGGATAAATTAGGAGTATGGGATTAACATATGCAAACTACTATACATGAAATAGATCAGCAATAGGATTTACTGTATAGCACAGGGAATTATATTCAATATATTGTAATAACCTATAATGGAAAATAATATGAAAAGTATATATAACTGAATCACTTTGCTGTACACCTGAAAGTAATGCAACATTGCAAATCAATTATACTTCAATAAAAAAAAGAAAAAAATATCTAAATTAGATCAGCTGAGAGGCAGCTCCTAGAAAAAAGGGATTAAGAGAAATTTAAATCTTGATAGAAGTTACTTTTATTTAAAAACAAAATAAAATGTGATATTTGAATAGTTAATTCAGACTATTTTAAATTGAAATTTTATAAATTTGTGAACTATATTGAAACTTTATTGAACTATATTGAAACATGAATCATTACAATTTTAATTTATTAAATTTATGACAGCTATTTAAATGTGTATGAAAGTTTATTTGTTACTTGGAAATTTGAAATCATTACAAAATTGAATGTAATGAAGTTCATAAATAAAAGTTAAAATGTTTAAAGGAATTTAGTTAACTGAACTATAGAAGAAATAAAAATGATTGCTAAAATTTCATCAAATCTATAGATAGAACAAACTAATTTGTATACATACTTAAAATATAAGTAGAGTTTTGAATTGATAAATATAATAAATCAAATATTTATTTTATTTCAAAAACAATCTCAGACTTACAGAAAAGCTGCAAGTACAGCACAAATAATTTTTCCCCATAAAATTTTATAAATAATTTGCTGACATGATGCCCTTTGACTCCCAAATGCTTTAGTGTAATTTCCTACAATCAAGGACATTTTCTAATATAACCACAATATAATCATCAAAATCAGGACATAAATAGTTTTATATTACTTCCATCTAATCTTCAGAAATCATTCAATGTCCCCAAATTCCCTTTATACGGTATGGATGAAACTCAGAGTCTTGTGTTGCATTTGATTATCATGTCTCTCTAGTCTCACTCAATCTGGGAAAATTTCTCAGTCTTCTACTTCGATGATCTTGACACTTTTGAAGATGTCAAGCCAGTTATTTTGTTTAATGTCCTTGGATTTGGGTTTGTCTGTGTTTTCTCTTGATTAGATTCAGGTTATGCAACTTTGGCAGGATTATTACAAAAGGGATGCTGAGTTCCTCTGTTGCATCCTATTCGGTGGGGAACAAATTCAGTTCACCCCATTACTAATCATATTCTCTTTGATCACTTATGAAAGGGTGTCTTTCAGGTTTTCCCATTGTTCCCTCTGTAATTAATAAGTATTTTATGTGAGATACTATGTAAATATCCCATTCCTCATCAATTACTCATTTACATAGATCAGTATAGACTCATGGTTTCCTATTTTATGCCTGTTGTTATCACTACTTATTTTGATGCTCAAACTGTCCCAGATTTGGTCAGCGGGAATACTTTCAAGGTGGATTCTGTGTCCTTTTGATAAGTCCCCTTCATTTTTCCAGAACTGCTTTTCTTTCTGGCACAGAAAGAGATTCCAGACTCTTTTATTTTACCTGCCTCAGCCCTGGATCAGTCATTTTTATAAGGATCCCTTCTTCCCTTTGGCAGAAAATGTTGTTGAGAAACTAAGATCTGGGTGCTAGGTGTGCTCACTGATATAGGGTGCTGCTGCTCCAAGGCCCTCTCAGTGGATGGAGCATTGGAATATGCAGACATACACACATTAACATATATTCTGTACCTGTTGTATATATTGAAAATGATGAGATCACACCAATATATCCAATTCTAATTTAACACCACTCTACTCACCTAGATTGAGATCTGACACCTCGTGCCAGACCATCACCTCCACCATGAATACAGCCTTGTCACCCCATTGTAACTGGGGAATTCCTGCTCCGGGTTCTCCCACCCCCATACCTACACTGAGCAGACTTCTACCTTGCTTGTCTCCACCTAATTGCTTTAGAACTGGATTGTTTAGAAAGGGAAGAAAGACAATGGAAAGGAGAAGAGGAAGAGCCAAATATTAATCTTAAATCACAAATGGCCTCTGAACATCTTTTCTGCATAAAAGCCACCTGCAGGGGCATATTAGGAAAACGTGTTCTTCAGTCTTCTGAGGTCCTCATTTCTCTAAAATCTTCTGGTTTCCTTTAGATTTCATTTTCTCAGCTTTATTGTCATGGGGTTCATACTGTCCAGGTACATAAACATATCAAACACTTCAATCATTTTATAAATCATCTCATGGGATATTTCAGATTATATTTCCTCTTGTAGTGCTACTAAAAACCTTGTATTTATATTTCCTTATGCCTGTCTTCCAGTGATTTCGGGAGATAGCACTGTCATGTGGTATAAGGCTTGGCCTGCTATACTTGGCAATAGCAGGACCCAGAACATTTTTGGAACATTTGGAAATGTGGAAAATCTGAGGTACAAAAGAAGTCACTAATTACTATATCTTTGAAGTAGCAACAAGATTTTCTCCCATGAACTATTGCAATTAGCTTCAGGGTTTAGGGGAAAAAAATTTAGAAAAACCTCAAATCAGATTAAGAAGTTATTTGTACCACAATACAGATAGTCAAGTTCATGATTTTCTTTCTAATTTCTTTATCAACTTTTATTATTCTGATTTGCCTTATAGCTACAGGACTCATTTATTATTCTAATTTGCTTCTGGTTACAGGAGTCATTTAAATTTAGCAAACCATTAGGAAACCATCTAACATGTTGGTAGTTAAGTCTTTCTTCTGGAAACGTGGTCAAAAATGACAGCTTGTATGTAGAGCTCTGTCTGGATAGGGGTTCTAGTAGAGTTGTCACCTGGTTGAGCCTAAAATATATAAATCATATCGTTAATCAGTCGAGTCCATGAAAATAATTAGCATTAAATGAATTTTCTTCGTGCTTCAATGTTGTAGCAAACAGAATTAAGAAGGCTGTGGCCATGGAAATATGTTTGTGATTCCCCCCAGATTATTTTTCTCAGGAGCGGTAATAATTCCAATCAGGAGCTTTGAGGCCCTGGGTTGTGACATTACTGAAAATATCTAGGATCAAAGCAGTGTTCCCCAGGTTCATGCTTGTCTAGATTCTGCTGAACCCCATGGGTCACTAACTCTGTAAAGTTCCCAGGGAAGGGTAAACACATGTGATTGCAGGGTAATAAGTCAAAAAGAACACTATCTTGATTTCAAGTTTGTCAAATAAAAATGTCTCAAGTTTGGAATTGGTTCAGACTAGTGGAACTAACTACCTGTCCCTGGTGGGTTTCATAAAAAACTTCTTATCAGTTTAAAAACTATTTGATCTACTTTTTTTTCGCCTTTGTATTGTAATCTGTGAAAAAAGTTTGGTCCTTTTGCCTTTATTCACGATAGTCTGTCATGCTTACAGGCTCCTAGGGAACACCTATGGGGGCAAGCGTTCACTAATGTGATACTGGTAAGAGAAAACAGTTGCTAAACAAGTCAGACAATATCTACAATTGCAAAATATTAGTCATTGGGCCTTTTCTATATTTGAAGTACAAAAGAATGATGTTACTCGCTCTCTCTCCTTCTCTTGTAGGAAGAGATGATAAGAAATTTAGATCTGGGACTAGAGAGAAGCTTTGATATTGCCTTTTCCCCATAGTATTCATTTTCTTACACTAGTGAGAAATAATATATTTGACCCATCTTTGGTTAAATAGAGTTTGTAAAATTGTAAAGATTTTGAAATGGGTAAAACAAAAAGAGTGGGTGTCTCGAGTGGCTTACCCGTCCACGTTTTTGTGCCATTTAAAAAATATTTAAGTTGGAGAAAACTGATAATAATGCAATATATTCTGGTCTACAAAGATGCAAATTAATTGTGCCCAGTGGCATGCAATTGATTATTGCCCTGTATTGGGACCTGCTTTGTACCAATTTGTAAATTAATTTTATTTAACTTTGTTGATCCTCTGTTACTTTACATATCTTCCTTTTTGCTATTTTTGCATTTTGTTTGTGTTTTTGGAACTTTTACAATGAATAATTATTCCCCCACCCACATTATTCCCACATTTATTATTCCCACATTCCCCCAATGTTGTCACCCATTGGTGACAACAATGATTTGAAATTTGATTTTATGTCTTAACCTTAGTGATCTCTGTAAATAGATTAATAGATCACCGAGATTTATTCTTTCTTGAGGGAGAAATAACAGAGAATCTGATTTGTTAGCACTTTTTATTTATTTGTTTACTTGTCTATTTTGAAGAAATTAAGAATCCCACGCACATCAGGAAAGAGGACAACTCTTTGATATATGGACTGGTAAATTCTTTGCGTTTACTTTTGAACTGTGGCTAATGTTTAGATTTGAAGCTATAAGTTCCCTACATGTCTGTGTGTATATATGCTTAGAATTCAGAAAGGCCTTTGTATCTTTATGTGTGAGTATATAATATTTTCCTATCTCTGGAGGAATTCATAAATTAGATTTAAAAGTCTCCTAAATTAAAGAAACTCTGTTCTGATTGGCCTATAGAGTTCTTATACAAATAAGTTCTTATGTAAGTCAAATATTTATAAACTTCCAGGAAAATATGGAAATTAAAGTTTGGATACTCTAAATGTGCTATCCTTAAAAAGTTATTCTCACAGAAATGTTTAAACAACTTAAGGTCATATAATTGAGATAAATATTTGGTAAACCAGACTACTGTAATAATTTTGGTTTAATGCAAACAGCTTGTCCTCTGATTTATCAATGTTAGGTATAACATAAGCATATACATTTTATTCTACTGTACTTGGGTTTACTTTTTTTAAACTTATTGAGATATACTGGTCAAATAAGTTAACGTTACTCCAACACAATCTTTAAGATAATGAGAAATGTAAGTCTGTATTCAACAAACTCAAATCATTATTCTGACAACTTTATGTCAACAGTAATTTTGTTTATTGTGTCAGCCTGAATATAATTCCCCAGATCTTTAAGTAACATAAAAACTTAGATGGCTATTAGGTTGAATTACATAATGAATATTCATATGATATCCAGATAGTTTCTAATTATGATAGAATACTGAAAATTTGATGCCTA
The DNA here is from genome assembly GCF_964165515.1 of Mesoplodon bidens. Lineage (NCBI taxonomy): Eukaryota > Metazoa > Chordata > Mammalia > Artiodactyla > Ziphiidae > Mesoplodon > Mesoplodon bidens. Next base: position 187,777,035 of record NC_138176.1, on the reverse strand, counting down.
ATTATTAGGCATAATTTTAAGTTTATATACTTTGCTTATAACCAATGGAAAGTTCCTATCTTGGGTCATGTTAATGAACTGTTCATTTTGTCTTTTTAAAAAGATCTGTGGGTGGCTGTACAAAGATGTAATATAAACTTTGCTTGTCTGTTAAAATGCTTTTGGGAGAGAGACAGTACTTAGTTATCTACCTCTAGTTTTCCCTATGAAATAGAAGTGACTTTGGTTAAAAATCACAATTAATATGAATGGTTGAGACTACATCATAAGCAATAGGGACAGACTAATAACACTGTCTCTTTGCTTTTGTGTTTCAGAGAGAAAGTAGTTATATCCTATAGTGGAGGCTTTATAACAGTATATAGTAGTAATTAGACATATCTATATAAACATATAACAAATTTACATATAACTTATACATTTATATATTTATAATTTATATATTTATAAATATAATTTATATAAATTTTATATATTTATAATTTAAATATGTTTATATATATATAATCACTATTATAGAAACTCCCCTCGTGGCTCAGTTGATAAGAATCTGCCTGCCAATGCAGGGGACACGGGTTCGATCCTTGGTCCAGGAAGATCCCATATGCCGTGGAACAACTAAGCCCGTACACTACAACTACTGAGCCTGTGCTCTAGAGCCCGCAAGCCACAACTACTGAAGCCTGTGCTCCTAGAGCCTGTGCTCTGCAACAAGAGAAGCCACCACAAGGAGAAGCCCGCACACGGCAATGAAGAGTAGCCCCTGCTCGACGCAATTAGAAAAAGGCCAGGTGCAGCAACGAAGACCCAATGCAGCCAAAAATAAATAAAATTAAATCTTTAAAAAAAATCACTGCTATACATTGTTATAATTATACACAATATATATTAAACATAACTATATAATGTATATATAGTAGTGCTTTTCAGGCTTTTATTTTTCTCTCTTTTGTTCTATCTCAGAACCTCTGTAAAATCTTGGGACTTACTGAAGACCACAAAGAACTTTTATGTGGATTATAACTGTCAATATTTACCATACTAGAAGTGGAAATTGAGCAAATTTAAAATACTGATTCATTTGATCATAGCTATGATGAATATAATTGAAATGTTAACAGAAATAACATCTTACTATTAATATAAAAATTATTTTGAGTTCATGGATCGCCTGAGAATTGCTGTGATATGAAAAAGCAAAATGAAGGACAAAATTCGGAAGTAAATTTTCCTTTCCTTGGTTTATAGTACTTGAGTCTGAATAGAAGTGATGAAATGTGCTAAATTTTAGTTAAGTTTGACCTGTCTTGATGGACTTGATTACTGGCTAATTCCTTTGCCTACTATATGAAAGTCTTTTCTTTTCTTTTTTTTTAAAACCTTCTGTGTATTCTGTCTAGGTAGCAAATTGTGTCTTACAAGAATAATTTTCTGTGCTTTATGATGAATTTATTACATCCTTGATTGTTTAAGAAAAAGAAAAAATAAGAAACAAATAAAAGAAAGCAAAGAACAAAAATTCCTCACTTATAAAGAGCTAAGGTTCTTTACAATCATGTTAATGTAATCTTTATTTTTAAACGTTTTGTTGTCTTAAATGTTTAATTAGTTAACTCAGTATTATTTTTTTTGTAGCACCTTGATCCTATCTTGATCAAGTGTCCAAATATCTTCTGATAATTTTTTTTCCTGATTTTTGACTTTCCATAATTCGATCCTAAGTATAGAAAAAATTAAGACCTTCCAGATATATTTTACACCAGAAACTATATTTGCGATTTTCCAGAGGGCCGCTGGAAAAATCACAAAGATTTATTTTTTCACCTTTGAAAAGAAGCGCCAGAAAGAATTAGATTTTTCTGTAGAATTCTGCGGGAAGAGTTTAAATCAGAAGAGGTGCTCAGCCTTGCCGGGGTTAGATTTGTATAGGTATAATGTTATTAACATAAATATTTCAGATATTTTGTGTGCTTTTTGGGAAGTCCCTGGAGTTATGTCATTGCTCTTGCTGTCTTATAATATGGCTTTACCCTCAGGGAAAACACTGATTGCAACTCTTAGGAATATTTCCATCAGGTTTTGCTATATTTAGCAGAGTTCTGGTGGTACTGAGTCTGATGATATTAGACAACAGTAGTATAATGTTATCTGTCATAATTTCAGCTCTTGTTTTTAATGATACAAATGTTTAGGTCCTACTGCAGACTTACTGAAACTCTTACTTGATGTTACTGGTATAAATAATTATATCTCAGGATTATTTTATGTCATATCTCAATAGTTCTTCCTCTATAAAATTATTTTCATCCATTTTTCTGAATCAAATACAGCACTCACAAACTTCGTTTAAAATAAATTTAAGCATTATCCTTAGATGGTTTGTCATTTTTTTGTGGGGGGGGGCAGGGAATGGCTTTATCATCTTCGTTTTGCATGCCACAGAAAGCACTAACCATTTTGTTTTCTGCATTATTCTTATTATGAACGCTCATCAGACCGTTCACATTTGAAAATTATTAGTAATAAATCACTCAACCATTTTAAGTCCCTATCACCTACAGATGGTATTGTTTTACTCTGATGCTTCCTTGAAGTCTCTCTTATAGTTACAGGTGAGAATCTGTCTTCAACTAAGAAAAAAAGTGTCAGAATATTGTAGAAAAGAACTATACCAGGTACTTCAATTATTGACACTTCAAAGCTGAGCTGACATAGATTAGACAACTTCCAAACTGCACCGCCGATGGACTGAGTCAGGATTTCCAGGTCCTGTTATGACCAAACGAGAGGACTGCATAGGACAGCTAACCAAAGATCCAGTGGAACAGGAATCAATTATAATAAGACTGAATGAACTAATATGAGAAATTATACTGTGGCTATTTGTCTGGAATATTCTTGATATTCTTTTAAGGTTCTATTTTCAGATATATAAGAACTACCCTATCTCTCTCTTGTTAAGCAATATGTAACCCATTGCAATTTAGTAAAGTCTGCTTTTGTAAACTGAAGTGAAACTTTTTTTTTTTTTTTTGTGCGGTACGCGGGCCTCTCACTGTTGTGGCCTCTCCCGTTGCGGAGCACAGGCTCCGGACGCGCAGACCCAGCGGCCATGGCTCACGGGCCCAGCCGCTCTGCGGCATGTGGGATCTTCCCGGACTGGGGCACGAACCCGTGTCCCCTGCATCGGCAGGCGGACTCTCAACCACTGCGCCACCAGGTAAGCCCTTTTTTTTTTTTTTTCTTTTGAAGTGAAACATTTTTAACTGATACTTGATTCCCACTTCTCTTCCAGGATTCAGAAATTTATATTAAGTCTCCTGACTTTCCATGGACATTTAGCTATTTGCATAGGTTCAATAATGCTCCGTCATCTATAATTGTACATAATATAATTGTACAAACTATAAAATCAGGGCCTTGCCTAGAATGTCATACTTGAAAATAATGCTTATTTAATCAGGTAGAAACAGCCACTCTTCAGGGATTAAGTTTGACTTTACTTATGGAAGCAATGCCTACGAAGCTCTGGCCTATTTATTGGATTAAAAAATCCAAGAATATTATATATTCTGTGTAACTAACTTGAGCATTCCTTGGGCTTGGTTTCCTAGCCTCAGGTCAACAAATAATAGAGGTTTTTAAAAATCCAATTTGAGAGTTCTTATGAAAATTTCCAAGCACAGTTTAATTTAGTATTTGTTCAAAATTTTATGGATTTAGGGTTTACATGGGCAACTTAAGGTGTCCAATATAGTAAAATAAAATTTTTACTTCACCTATGTAAAAAATCAGTCAACTCTAATGAGACCAGCTTTATTTTATAAGAATAATCTTTCTTTGAAATTATTATGATAAAAAGAAGGGAGGAGACTGTCAGGGAAAGTTGTGAGAGACTGAAAGGGCAAGAAACAAATGGTGACTATCTTGACTACTTACTAATTTAGCTTTTCTCATCTTTGATTGATATTACAACTCTGTAAGTGGTAGAAATCTGATAATAATGCAAACAATTCTTGTCTCTATAAATGCAAAGAAGTTGTGTTTGATGGACTGCAACTAAGTTTTGCACTGATTTTGATAGACCAGTTTTGCATCTAGTTGTAAATTCATTTCAAAATTTCTTTTTCCCTTTATATGTCTCTGCTCTGAATTCTTCTTGGAATCAATAGTAACATCTACCAGTTCCTCATTAATTAATGAGTTAAAAATCTTTGATACATGCTCATTTTATATCCTTAATGATAGATAACAAGAATGCTAGAAATAATATCACATATACAACAACAACAACAACAAACAATGCAGTTCGTTGAGAAAATTCTGCACTTAGAAAACTCTGACTCCAAGTTCACAGCACTGTAAGGACTTGCTAAAAGACTTCTGCCTGGGCTTTCCTGGTGGCGCAGTGGTTGAGAGTCCGCCTGCCGATGCAGGGGACACGGGTTCGTGCCCCAGTCTGGGAGGATCCCACATGCCGCGGAGCGGCTGAGCCTGTGAGCCATGGCCGCTGAACCTGCACGTCCGGAGCCTGGCCCAGGAGAGATGGGGACTCCAAGACAAATATAAAATATGAGTAAAACAAGACACTGGGATAAGATCATTGGTTATAAATAACTGAAAAAGAATAATTGACCAAACAAAGTAAAAGGACTCTAAACTTACTCTACAAAATCTGAGAAAAGTTATAGATTTAAATGTATAAAGGAAACCATAAACGAATCTACAAGAAAATATCATTAAATACTTGCCCATTCTTAGTATGGGAATCTTTTTAAACATAGAAACATGGGAAGAAATCAGAAAGGGAAATCAATAGTTTGGACTATATAAAATTTAAAATTTGTATGCCAAAAATATTATAAATGTGAAAAGATAGATATCTAAATTGGAATGTGTCACAAAGAAATATGAAAGCCAAAGATTTTCTACATTTCATACTTTAAATTTAATGAAAAAAAAAACCTACTAAAACGCCATAGAAAAGTGTGTAGAGGGCAATATACTAACATGCATGTGAAAGAAATGTTCATCCCTGATAATAATTGAAAATGAAAATCAAAGTGACCCTCAATTAATCTGAACTATAAAATTAACAAAGCTTCAAAAGTATGCAAAATAAATAGAGCATGGTTTGGGGGCAGTCTTAAACAGTTCAGGTATAATTGTAAATTGATATGGGTTAACTGCCAAGTGATTTGACAATATCTCTCTAAAGCTTTACAATGTATGTATCTTTTGACAAAGCAATTTCGTTTTTAGGAGTCCAACTTAAAGAAAAAATCAGAAACTTGGTTATAGAGAGTTGTTATTTAAACCTAGGGAGAAAAACAGAAGCCAACCTAAATGTCCATCAGTGGGAAATTCTTATATAAATGATGAGTACTTTATAGGGTAGAATATTGTTTTACAGCTTGATTTTTCCATTTAATAGTGTAAATAAATATCTATCCATACTAACACATCAACTTCAATAAGTATAGCTTTAAGTCGTTTTTAAAACTGCTTCATACTATTTCACTGTGATGATGTATCATAATTTATTTAATCATTGCCCAGTCATGGACATATGGATTATACCCAGTTTTTAACTATTCCAATAAAAAAATGAAATTCTTTTAGAACTTTCATTTTTTTTCTAAGTTGATACACCACCAGGAAACAATATCTATTCACAGAGCACCTATTCAATAGCACATTAAACACGTTCTCTTATTTAATCAGCACAAAAACCTTGTGTAAAATGGTTGTTTTTTACAGATTTAGCAGATGAGAAAACCGAGGTAGAGAAATGCTCCAAAAGGGTTAAGTAATTTGCCCTAATCACGAAGCGGATAAGATCTATTTAACTCCAACTCATTTTACCTATTGCCCTCTTAAACAGCTTTTCCCTGCCTGAGTCCTGGTGGTTATTCCCCACACTTTCCCACTTGTCCTGTTGTTCTTCTAGCCCCTTTCAATTGATCCCAGGCATTTTGGAGAGCCCTTAGGTCTTCAGTTCTCAAGTGGAATTCATTAAAAGACTTAGGCAGGTCTTGTGAATATCCTAAAATATTATTATATTACCCTGTGTGTGGCCCCATGTGTGCATTTTCTTTTCTGAGCAAATCCATAAAATGTATCAGATTGTTAAAATAAGTTGTGTTTCCCAAAAGGTTAAGAACCTATTCTCTGGAGAGCAGCCTCATGTGCTTGTTAAGGCAGTGTTCTGGGTTACCAAGTTGGGGCTGCCATTTGTTTGTTTGTTTTATTGTGTTTTTTACTCTTGCTTCAGCTATTTGAGGCTATGTGTATCACTGAGGCCACCAATACTTATGCTGAAGACATCCCAAGCAGCAGTAACCATTTAGAAGTTATCAACATGAGATTTTTCTCTCTTGCCAATGGACTTGATCACTATTCATGCTAGTGTGTTCCATTTTCCAATATATTTCAATATCCCTCAACCTGCTTTAGGATTTCAGTGACTCAGAAACTGTAAGCATCTGCTGGGGTGGTGAATCGTTAAGGAGCTGACTACGTGTTCAACTATTGAGACCCAGAAGAAATCATGCTCTCTTTGAATTAGAAATGATCCATTAACTGTGGTATTGCATCAACAATGACTCCACACCTGATTCTGTGTTTCTGGTGCCTGCTTCTCTATCATTAGTTATCAGTCTTTGAAATCATGAAGGAAACAATTATTTTGTTCTTACTTAAACCTTTCATTTAGCCAAGAAACTAACCTTCCACTCTTTCCTTCCTTGTCCTGATTTGTGACAAATTTTGCAAAAAAGTGAGCATGAATTAGGGCTAAAGCTCTCTTCCTCAAATTTCTCCATTCTCATTTCTGTTTTGGTCTGTTTTACCATTGGCATAATGTTTGATTAGGCTTTCCTAGTCGGAGGCTTAAAACAGCAATTTTCCTTTGTCATGTATGTTTTATTGAAATATGCACTTTTCTTTTCACAGCAGATATTCAACTTGGACGGTGAAGGGTTATCATTCATACTTTCATTACTAAGCATTGATATATATATATATAATAATTTTAAATTATATATATATATATATTGTTTCTTTCTTCCAGCTCACCTTTTCTGTGCTACACCTTATATATGAGTTCATATATTGGACAATTAACAACAATGTGCTTATCTCTAGGGGTTGTTGCATAATACTGCATAAGAATTAAAATCAGTTTTCCAGGTTGAGAAGAGGTCATCACATTTAAGTTTTAGGAGTTTTAATTCATAAAAGCCAAGCTCTGTTGTGTAATTTTTAATGTATTCTTCAAGGCCATTGATTTTAGCAGTTAGTTGAGTAAATACTTAATTTATATGTGGTGGACTTCCAGTTCAGGTATACCAGGTGATTTCCCAGGGGAGAAAATGTTTAAAAGCTTCTTAGTATGTGGGTGTTTTAGGTGTATAATCAACCAAACATTCAGTAATTTGGGCAGCAAAACCAGAAAGTTGGCAAGGTCTCCGCTTTACTTAATAACTGTGACTGTGCCACAGTTAAAAAGCAACTTTTACAAGAGCCCTCTGAGGAAAATCCAGGAGCCAAAAAAGTGGTGCTGGTGATTCAGTAAGTATCCCCTGCCCCATTAATTCAAGTTTGCATGGAGTTGAGGGAATGCTGTTGCAGACTTTGAAGAAATCATAGCTTCTCTTAAACCTATTCTAGTCAATATGGGTTCTTTTTAAAACTATACAATAGGAAATATACCTGGGCCCTGTAAAAAGACAGACTGTAAAACTGAGGACCTTCAGTGAGGGTGGAGCTTCAAGAGAATAAATTCAAACCATCTGCGGAAAGGATGTAGGAATGTTATGGGCCACCATTTTGAGAAGAGAAATTTCAGCCTGTGACAAGCCCAGATGAGTCTAACATAGTCAATGAACTGGGAGGCAGCATTAGGAGGCAATTAACACCTTTCCTACTAATAGTAGCAAGTGTTTGGTTAGGGGTTTGCGGAACAGAGGAGAGAGGAGCTGTGAGGAGGTATTGCTGGAATCGTCCTCTAAATTCAGCAAACAAACAAGCAAACCCCCCCAAAACGAAAACATATGTTTTCATTAGTAGAAGTTAATTTAATTTTAAACCTTGTTCACCTAGATATTGTTTTGCTCATAGAAAAAGAAAGTAAAATTTGGCTTTTTGATTTTTTGTGTCTTTTTGCATCTGTATCATACACAATAATGATTATACATTCATTTAAAAAAATAATAAAATACCAAGAACCTAACACAGCGCCATTGTCCTGGACACCTAGATTCAGCACTTCAAAGTTCAGCAAAGGACCCCCAGGGTTAACTCACCTACCAAGGACAGAAAAGCACCAGAGTCAATTACTCTGGCAATTTTCAACTCTTTAGAAATAGTATTAACTCTACATATGTTTCAAATGTCTAAGATCCTAAAATATTTTAAAGTTAACCTCAAAAGTTTCCAGGAAATTTTTGGCCCTCCTATTCATTTCTTTAACAAATATTTAATATTCAGTTTATTCATTCCACAGATGTTTACTAAGCACCTGCCATATGCTAGCACTAGAGACCAGAAAGGGTTTCTGCCCTACGTTTCAGTTTATGCTTTATAAGTCTCTGTCATGTATGTTTCATATAAGCCTCTGGGCAAACCTACCTGACAAAATGATTCTTGATGAGGCCATGACAGCAAGAATGAGTACCATCACCCTCATTCTATAATGATCCAAGTAGGGAAGGAAAAATAGTGGCGATTTATCAGTGGAAACATCTACTGCGGTCATTCATATTACTGTGGAGGTTATCCAGAAGCCTTTGGTGTATGGTTTGTACTTTGTAGTCAGTTTGTGCAGTTTCAGGAATGTGTAATTTAGACTACTTAAAATTAAGACTGTTGACTTAAAAGGTGTTTTAGAGGAATGAAGTTTGATTACTTTACTGATATATGGTAAGGTAAAACAATAGCTAATGATATATCACTATGAAAAGCAGTATATATCAAATCCAGCTAATCTTTAAGCTCACCTGAGGAGATATTTAAAAATACTCCTGGGCATATATCTGGAGAAAACCATAATTCAAAAAGACATATGCACCCCAATGTTCACTGCAGCACTATTTACAATAGTCAAGACATGGAAGCAACCTAAATATCCACTGGCTCATGAATGGATAAAGAAGATGTGATATATATATATACAATGGAATACTATTCAGCCATAAAAAATAATGAAATATTGCCATTTGCAGCAACATGGATGAACTTAGAGGTTATCATACTAAGTGAAATAAGTCAGACAGAAGACAAATATCATATGATATCACTTATATCTGGAATCTAAAAAAATGATACAAATGCACTTATTTGCAAAACAGAAATAGACTCACAGACATAGAAAACAAACCTATGGTTACCAAATGGGACAGGTAGGGTGGGGCATAAATAAGGAATTTGGGAGTAACATATACACACTACTACAAACAAAACAGAAACAACAAGGACCCAGTGTATAACAAAGGGAACTATACTCAATGTTTTGTAATGACCTATATGGGAAAAGAATCTGAAAAAGAAAAAATATATATAAATGTAGAACTGAATCACTTTGCTATACACCTGAAACTAACACAACATTGTAAATCAACTATACTCTAATAAAATAAAATATTAAAAAAAATACGAATTCCTGGGCCTTGCCACAGACTGATGCAGTTTCAACCTCTAGGGGGTGGAGCCTAGTGTTCTTCTGATTGGCTGGCATTAAGAGAGAGGAAGGGGAAATGTTATATTGAAGTGAAGGAAATTGCTACTAATCAAGCCATGGTGGGCTGGATGTTGATGAAGAGCTCTTGTGATAACAGTTTGCATTCCAAAGTAGCACAGTTTTATGTTTGAACAGTTGTAATTTTCAAAAAGAGGAGACTGGGTTGGGGAGTGCTTGCTGTATAGACAGGAGTATTGATATGTAAAGAGAAAAGAAATACATCCTGCTAAATCAATGCACAGTCTGCATTGCATACTGTCCAAGTTCTGTGACACTCAGGGTGAACCAGAAAGGTTTATGCTATAATAATGTCTTTTGTTTCAATTTTTTACATCTAATAGAAACCACGCATCTCTAAGATCTTTTAACATTTTTGTTTGTTTGTTTGTTTGCTTGTTTTTGTTATCAGCTATTTATCAGGGAACTATATTCAAATGCACTCTATTAGACACTGAACAAAGTAACAAAAAGGAGCCTCTGTCTTACTGAATTTCACATTTTTCATACAATTGATTTTCTTTTGAACACCAATTGGAGTTTAGCCAACAGAAAAAAATCCTCCTTTCAAAATGTCTTAATCATTTTTGTACTCAGAATTTTTTATTCTAAGTCATAACACAAATGGTACAGATTTTCATTGAACTGTGAAGAATGGCAAAAACTCATTAGATTTGGCTTCCACTCTTGGAGTTCAATTTTCTCTCACAACTTCTCTGCTATTTCTCTTTCCTGTACCTTGGTCTCAACCCTGCTTGCAGTTAAGAATCACCTGAGAGCTTTTAAAAAGTATGGATGCCCAGGCCTTCCACCCAGACCAATTAAACTAGAATCTTTGGGGATGAATCTTTGGGGATCAAATATTCTAAAACTTTCTGGGTGGTTCTGATGTCTGGCCCATGCTGAGAATGACTCTTTAGCCAAAAGGAGCTCCTCTCCCTTCCCACGTAGCCGCATGCTCTGTGCTTCCATACCTTTTATGTGATGTTCCTTCCTATCAGAATACTCCTTGGCTCCAGTCCTCCTGTTTTCACCATACTCATCCTTCAAGATCCAGTTCAGATGCTCTCTCTTTCATTAACATTTTTTTGAATGCCTTAGGTCCAAATTAACTTCTGCCTCCTTTGAATTCTTAGAGCATTTTCTTTCCTCTCAGGTCACTTTCCAGCTTGCCATTTCTGTGCGTATTTTATGTTCTCACCCACCCACCAATTTACCTATCAGCTTTTTAGGGCAAGAAACCCACCTTTCTGGTCCATTTTTATACCTCAGAGTGCCCAGTAGTTACTCGGTAAACATCAGATGAGGAACAGGAGGATGGAAGGAAGAATGAAGAGGCGACAGACTGACTAACATCCATCCAGCTCACCTTTTTCTCTATACTCATCCAGAACTAGAACTAACTCTCTTTCTCTTTCCTAAGTGTTGGAGTAAAGTGAGATTTCTCAACCACTTTTTCTTCATTGGTATATTCTCTAAGTTTTGTCTTTACCTGGATGGCCAAGTAGTTGTGATACTAAAAATGTAAGTCAGAAATATCCTAACTATGGTAGGGCCCCTAATTCTGGTTCTCTTTGCTCTTCACCTGGATTACTGTTATGCTCTCATCTTCTCCAGTCTTTCTCCCTAGTCTGTCATAATCTACACCCTCTAATCTCCTTAGAGCACAACTTTCTTCCTGTTATTTCCCTGCACAAGAGCCTGGACATATTTCCCCATTTCCTGTCAAGTCTACTCCAAGGTCCTCATCAGTCTTGCATTCAAGGCTTTTCATGACCTTTCCATGCTCAATTCCCATTCTGCTCCTTCTCCAAACCAATTCAGCAGCCAAATTCAACTATTTAGGTTTTCTTTGCCTTCGTTTTACACTCATCAACCTTATCTTTGTTAATAGGTTTCATTCCTGGCATTATCTTCTTCTCCATCTCTATGAGTTCAATTCTTAATCATTCTTCAATTTCAGTTAAAAGATTACCTCCTCTATTAATAATCACCTAATAATCCCCAATGCTGTCCCCTCACCATCCCCTTTCCACTGGCTCCTGCCTTAGATCAAAAGTCATCTCTTCTTCCACTGAATCCCCAAAGCATTTCTCTTTTTTGAAACATATCACTTTCTTCCTTATGTTGCAGTTATATTTTTTGCATGCCTGTTTCCTTAAAAATCTTTCAAGCACTTAAAGGGCAAGGGTTGAACTCTTGCTCATCTTTACATTCCCTATGGTGTCTCAAATTTATGTTTAAGCTCCATTGCTAGATTCTACTAATGATGAACTCTGTGACCTTGAGCAAGTCATTTAACATGTTTGTGTCAATTTGTTCATAAATCAAAAACATATTCTAATTTAACAGTCTTAATTTGAGACAGCTTAAATTACATATTCCTGGGACTGCACAAGAACACTTGAAAGCACATACCAAAATAAAGGTTTCTGCATAACCTCAACAAAGCCTATAATTATGGCAACACTAGCTGTTTCCACCAATAAGTTCCTGTAATTTATTTTCTGACTTACTTGGATCAATACAGAATGGTGTAACTGTACCCTTTCTAGCTATCACTGTTACCTCAAGCATCTGTGACATAATCCACTCCTCAACTTTGAATTACTATAGCATTATATTTGTGTGTTTGGAGGGAATCATTCATTTAATCATTTGTTACATGAATATATATTAAGTACCTATCAACCAGACATTTTTCCAGGTGATGGGTTCTCACATTAGTAAATAGAAGAGGGGAGGGGAAAGGAAAAAAGCTGGTATAACTGTGGAAGATTTTTCCTATTTTAACCATTTTTTACAATCTCTCATTTTATTAGTAGATCATGAAGGTTTTAGACCACCTATGTTAGGCTAAGACTCAAAGCAAACTCTTTCAGGTTAATGTTTCCTAAAAGCAAAAGAAAAATGCCTAGTTTTTCTCATTTGTCCAGATAATGCAGAGGAGTGAGTGCAAAGTGCGTCCCTTCAGTCCTTCTAAAGATAATACAATGGAAACATTTTGGTGGGTGTGAATCACTTAGACAAGCATTCTTCACTCAAAAGTAGAAACTGACCTTATTTGTTCCAGATGTTATACAGCTGCAGGGAAGTTAAAGCCAGTGGTCCTGTTTTCAGTGCAACCAAACTCTTATTGCATTGGGAATTTCTTAACCAATGAACTCATATTACTTGTTCTAAGACCTGCACAATTTTCTTTTTTCCACTCTTACCATTCACAAACAACTATGTTTCATAGGAACCATGCTTCAGAATTAATGAGTCTACATCTGTGTTGTACAAAGGAAACACATCCTGTTTACCAGTATTTCCACTTTTCATTTATCTTGACCCCTTTAATTTTAAGCATAAAATATTTCAAAGACAGTACTTGAAGGAGAGTTGAGTTGTGCTGTTCTTACAACATTTTATAGCATTTTAACTATGGAGTTATTAGAAGGTGTTCATCTTAGGAAGAATTGTCAGCAAAATTATTAAGAATTATTATTAAGAATTATTAAAAATTATTATACTGCCTATAAAAATGTAACTCGTATTGTTATTTGTAGTTAAAAAAACTTGACATATTAGCTTATTTCTTGACTCTCCTGCAGGCCTGTAAGAGCTGCTACGTGGATGCATGAAATATAAAAGGATCATGGCTCTTTGATGAGGGTGAAAAAGCTAAGAAATCAGGTAGGTGATGTACATGCTACTTTTATATCTAGTCCATAAAAATGAAAATATATGTGTTATATTTTGTTTGAGAACACTTGTGTTTGGGAATAGAGTACCAGATCTCTTGAGATTATTGTGTTTTTATAGATAAGACTTTTTCAAATTGTGGTTCATGGCAATCTACAGCTGAATCACACTGGCCACTTATGAAAATATGTACTTCTGAGCCCAGTTGAGTCAGAATCTCTGTGAATCATGTCTGAGCCTGTAGAGGGACTCCAGAGATCAGAAAACAATGATAACAACAACAACAACAGACTCTCATCTTCCAGTTGTGAACAGTAAAGCCTAGGGAGGTAAAGTGAATTTCTCAAGGCCATGCAGCCAGTTAATAGTAAAGTAAGGCCTAGAATTTTGTTTATTAATGCTGAGACCAACATTCTTTTCCAGTAAGGTTTTATCTGTAAAAAGATAAGCTTAAAATAAAATTTAAAGAAATAGAAGTACCCAAATATCATTGGATGTCTCACCCAATAATTCTTAACTCTTATCATTAGTTAACCAAATCCTTGTTCATTCTCCAAGATTTTGGAAGTACCTTTCCTTCAGACTCATCATGAATCTTTTGAGTTATAATTAAATTCTTCCAGGAAAAAAGAGGAAGATGTTATATTTCATGGATTGTTGACTAAGTCTTTGAAAGATCATGATTGATTACTTTGTAAATGCATGTTTTAGTTAAAGTTATTTGAACCAGTCAAGCAGCAGTTTGGATTCAATAATGATTCTTCAAAGACATAGACAAAAACTCTAATTCATGACATACATTCTTGATATATGTATATGGCATCAGTTAAAATAGAGCCCTGAAAGAGTCTGTGTGATATCATTCAAAACTGATTCAAAAATTTGTTTCATACATCTTAATGATTCTATAAATCAATTTATATCTTTTCTTATGTACATAGTTTAGCCTTCAAAAAGGAAAAGACTCTGTGAATGCTATTTATTAAGTTTTCTGTAATTTGCCACAAATGATAACATTTTGACACCCATCTATGATGAGTATAGAGGCACCACCAGAGAGAAGATGCATTCATAAACTTCTCTGCTATTCATAGATTCATAATAAATATGGCCCTACTGATGCTCAGGTCCAGTCCCTCATCTTACTAATGAGAAACCTGAGAACAACAAAAAAAAAGAGTAGTGTTCTTTTTTTTTTTTTTTGCGGTACGCGGGCCTCTCACTGTTGTGGCCTCTCCCGTTGCGGGGCACAGGCTCCGGATGCGCAGGCTCAGCGGCCATGGCTCACGGGCCCAGCCTCTCCGCGGCATATGGGATCCTCCCAGACCGGGGCACGAACCCGTATCCCCTGCATCGGCAGGCGGACTCTCAACCACTGCGCCACCAGGGAGGCCCCGAGAGTAGTGTTCTTTTGAAGGAGATAGTGTTGGGTCAGAAACTGTCACCATGGTTGTTAACTCTAACTCTCCCCCTCCCCCAAGGGAATGTAAGCTGTGGAGAAGGGTTATCTTTGTCTCACAGGAAACTGCCAGAATAGAAAAACAGGAGGTCACCAGAACTGGTTAGAACCGGCCAAATCTAAAATGGCTGATGACCTGGTCTTCAGTAGACCTTGAGCCCCATCATACGCTCATTGTAATACACGATCATGCTAAGTGACACGCCTGCCAGTGGCCATAACTGGAAGTACTGCACCATAGAAGGAAAAAAAGGAGGTGGCAACCAGTTCCAGGAAGAACCCCACCTATTCCCAGAAAGCCAATGCATATGCCTCCCTGTCATTAACCTTACCTTTAAAAATCTTGCCTTGATCACCCCCTGACTAGAAGTTGATTTGTGCACTAAGTTCCTGCTTCTCCATTCTCTGGCCATTGAATAAAGCCTGTGTTATTTCAATCTCAGCATCAGTTTTGTTATTGCCTGTGCAAATCTGAACAGGAAAAGAAGCTCCCCTGCCAAGGCAGGGGTCTTCAGCCGGGCTAGGACACAAGGGTGGGGGGCGGGGTCCATAAGACCAATCTAGTAACAGAACTACTAGTTGTCTGCACAAACTTCTTTTCTCCCTTTTGTAGAACTCTTGTTTCTAGCTGGACATATGGCTACCTAAATAAAGATTACATTTCCCAGCCTTCCATGTAGCAAGATATGGCCGTGTGACTAAGCTCTTGCCATGGAACATAAGGGACCATGAGTGTGGTAGCTTTGGGGAAACTTCCTTACAAGGCAGTGGGGGCATGTTCTTTGTACCTACTCACCTTCTTCCATACATTCTGTTTAAAAGGTGGTTGTTTTGGCTGGAGATCTATGTTGGCCTAAGAGGATGAGGGCCACCTTGGCCCAGATGACAGTGTAGCTGCCACTCCAACTTTGGACAGCCACTATCTAGACTTACGAGTGGGAGAGAAAGAAGTCTCTTTTCTCTTTAAGTCACCAGCTTGGGGTTTCTTGTGTTTGAAGCTGTATCTGATTCAGACAAGAATCTATTTCTTGCTACAAAATTTCCTTTATTCATTTTTTGAAGCACATAGTTACTAAGTACTTTTTATGAGCAAAGAACTACATTAAGTGGATATGAAATTAAATATTTTTTATTTTGAAAAACTTTTTGAAAACTTTTTTAGATTAAGACTCCCCTTTACCTTCGGTCCATCCTTTACCTACCCCAGGCATATCACACAATTTCTGTTCTTTCACTATGAAGAATTATTTCTCTTGACTTTGGATTTTAGACTGATACTGTCATGTGAGTAACGTGTTTTCCAAAAGTTAAAAAAAAAAAAAACACCAAAGCAACCCAAGCATACGACTTTTACGTTTCAACCTTCGCCCCCAGCTATATGACAAATCATGATTAAAAGTCATGATGTAAATGTAGTCTTTGAAAATATGTAAGATGTAAACATTTGTCTTTGAACAAATTCAAAATATCATGGGACATGTTTTTAAAATATTTAAATCAAATGTATTTTCTAAGTTAATGTTCAGAAATGCACTAAGCACAATACTGTTTTCAGTGTTAGTCACATTAAAAAAGGTACGCATGTGAGGTGAGAGTCTCTCTTCCCTAAATGACTCATCTCCCTTTTCAGAGCAGAAAGTGACTGGACTCCCCAGAATCAGAGCAAACAGATTTGCTGTCACTGGCTCCCTTACCTAATTCTGCTGTCAGGCATGGAGAAGTGTTCCCACACGTGAGTTCCACTTAAATTCCCCCCAAATTCTTCCTTGTTGATTTCTGATAATTTATTGTTTTGAAGTTTTTTTCTTTAAGAATAGTAGATGCTCTAAGTTTCCACATAGCTTTTCATTTCTAAATTTAAAAGCTTAAGGTCAAATATTTAATAATTTTTGAATGATGGTAGAGATACAGTAAAATTTGAGGAGATACCTAAGTGTAAAAGCAGACTTACCTTAGGGTCCACATTGAGAATTTTTCTGTCTCTTTTGTATTTGAAAAGTAAGCCTTCTGGATTATCAGCAATCACTTCATAGTTGGGAGTTGAATTCCAAACAGCAACATGACTGTCCCAGTTGTAAAAACTATAGAAATAAATATTTATTAGGAGTTAATATGCATAATGAATTAAATTGACAAATATATTTCAGAAAATATTAGGGGCAGTTCAGCTTCAAAATAAATGGATAGGATCACAGTCCATACAATCATGTAGACCACATGTGTGATTAAAATTCTTGCAGAAAAGATTAGACTGGGCTATTTTCAAATCATTTAGATACATATTTATGACTGTTTTGCATGATTTCCTGGTTTGGACACTCTAGGACCTAAGACCTATTCCAGTATCATATTCCCAGGAAGTCAAGAAGAAAATTGATGCAATTTAAGGCTATTTCTTCTAGTTCAGACTCTTCAGGATATTGAGTATTCAGGGTATTAAGAGACTGTTTACTGGAAGAAAAGGCAGGCTAAGTCACCTCTTTTCATTCAAAACAAATTAATTCATTTCTTTAAGGTTCTATTTTTCAATAATATGTTTCCCAGGCAGTAAGAAAACTACTTGTGTTTGAGAGGTTACCAGAGGCCAGGCATGATGTGATGTATTCTACAACAACACCCGTATGAATTTGCTCTTATTTCACAGACAAAACAAGGATACTACGGGAGTTCAACTAACATAGTTAACACCCTGCAACTGATACATCATAGGGCTAATATTTCAACCCAGATCTATGTGTTTCAAAGCATATGCATGTTCTTTCTCCTGTTCAACATTGCCTGTTCAATCCTTTCTTTGGATGTTCATCTATGGAAACTTTCTATTTTTTTCCATCTCTCATTTTATACTTACTTGTCAAAAACAAATATAATGCTGTTATGTGCATTGGAAGTATCCTCAATACTCTTATTTTTACATATCTTATTCCCATTAACATATTTCTAATATTATGTTTGCTTTTAAAATGACAGCCACAGAGCTAAGTCATGTAGAGCTCACAGCCCAGTATGCCTCTCAAATATTTGTAATATTTATTTTTAATCAGTTTCCCCTTATCCTATTTCTGGGTTGTTTTTCCCTTTATTACTCCTCTTCTTCATTTTGAAAGAGTAGATTTCATTGATTAAACTCACTCTGAATTACATTGTTTTCTGAGGCATCACCTTTTTGCTACTACCTGAAAATGTAATATATTTACCCTCAAATTTTTTAATACTCAGAAAAAACTGATTATATAGATCATATATTTATATCTTTGGGGGTGCATATTAGTGAGAACTATTCTCTCTCTTCCCCTCTAACTCCTTCTATGGCCAAGACATAGGAGTGTCTGCCCTTTCTGAGGCACAGTGTTAGGAAAAGTGGTTTTCCAACCATCTCTGTCTGTTTAATCAAGCCTCCGCAAGAGAGCAGGAATGACTATCTGATTAGTGAACTGAGAAAAGGAGCTAAACATTCATGGCTTTCTAGGTCCTCACTTTAGCTAGCTTTCATGAGTGAAGTTTATAATGGCAGGCTCAATGCCCAATAGGGTGATGATAGGAGAGCAGCCTATAGTACTGGTGATAAATTCAATCCAGTGGTAAAAGTATTACAAGCCAATTTGACTATGCATCGAAGCTGGGTCCCCCAATTCAGTTTAATCCATAATAAAGAAGATAAATTGACCTCCATCCTCCTGCCTGTTCAGTTAGGAGATTCACAAATTGGAATAGGGGAAATGGGTATGATCCTCAATCTTATATATATATGTATACACACACATACATATATTTCTGAGATATATAGATATATGTAATCCTAATAAAATGTTTGAGTCATAGTTATGCTCAGAGTGGCATGGTTTATATCACACATCCTTATCTTGTTGCTCAGACCTCAAATTAAAAGACTTATTGAAGTACAGGCAGATTTTATATATATACACTTTATCAAAAAATGTTAACTTGTGTAGCACGTGGTACTTTTGATGACGTGATTTGGATTGTTAATCAATACTTTTGTTTTACTAGGCAGGGAAGGGAAACAGGTTTCATTTCACATACCAATTCTAATAGCTAATAATTATTAGTATTTAATAAAGATTACTAACACTTATTTAATAAGCACCACACCATGTGTTGGGTACTGTTCTGAATGAACAAATGAATCTATTATCTCATCAACCTTATTGTCAACACCATGAAGTAGCCATAACACTACCCCCTTTTATACATGCAGAGCCCAGGTGATCTTGAAGTGTACTTGTGGATGAAGATGAGGGACTGAATTTGAGAAGACATTGAAAAGTGGATTTAATGGTTATGAGAGAGACATCAATGAGATAAGAGTCTAGGATTACTCTCAGATTTCTGGTTTGAATACCTAAGTGGATGGAATTATTTACTAGGAAATAAAATACAATGTAAAGAACAGATTGCAGGAGGTGGGGTGGGGGGCGTGTAGTTCAGTTTTAGACGTCTTGAACTTGAAATCCTTATGAAATATCCAAGAAAATGAAAGCAAGGATCTGGGTTTGTGTTTTTTACTGCCCTATTTCCAATTCCTTTTTTCAGCCCACGCCTCACAATGGTAGATGTTAAATGCATATTAATGGAATAAATAGATAATGGATGAAAACCTGAAGTTAGAGAGTTTTCTTAGATGGAGTAATGTATCTAGAAGTACCAGCAGTGTTTAAATTCAAAGAGGTGACTGAGATGGACAAAGGAGAAGATGGAGATAAGAATGAAATCTGGAACATCAATTTTATTGAGTAGGAAGAGAAATCAGCAATAGAGAGTAAAAAACAGTGATCTGAAGCATCAGAAAGAACCAGGAAAGAGTTACTTAGTTGCAAAAACTGAAGAGAGGAAAATATATCAAGAAATAGTACTTTAAGAAAGACAATAGTGTCAAATGCCTCAGATATTAGATAAGGAATGCAGAGAGTTCATCAAAATTTGCACTTGGAAGGATATTACAGGAAAAGCAGTTGCAGTAAAATGAAATGGTGGAAGCAAAATTCAGTTATAGAGAATTTAAGGGAAGAGGGGAACAGATTACTGAATAAAAAATTCCTTTATTAATTTAGTTATAAAGTAAACAAGAAAACTAGGGCAGCACTGGGGATATAAAAAATTAAAGGTCAGCTTTTTATAAAAAAAAGATGAAATATTCTTGAACATGTTTCCATGGTGTGAAGAGGGAAAAGTAGAGAAAGCAGGATCCTAAAGAGGCAGGAGCTATAAAAAGGCTTTGCCATAAAAAATTCTGTATGAGAAGATGTATCTAATATACAACAGAACTATGATATTCCTATATCTATGTAGTTTAATTTGATTTTAGTAAGAACCCTATATATTATTTATTACTATTCCTATTATATAGATGAGTGAACTGGAGCTAAGAGAAGATAATAAAAAATTTGAAGTTTACATTACTAGTAAATACTAGAATACAGTCTCAGACCTAGTCTATAGAACCTAAAACAAGTACGTTTTCTAAAAAAAAATTATTTTATTGTGGTAAGAACACTTAACAGGAGACTTGCCCTCTTAACAAATTTTTAAGTGTACAATACATTATGTTGACCATAAGTACGATGCTGTACAGCAGAGCTTTATAGCTTATTCATCTTGTTTAAGTGAAACTTTATGCCTGTTGATTATTAACTCCTCAATCCCCCTTCCTCCCCAGCCCCACATAACCACCATTCCATTCTTTGAGTCTATGAATATGACTATTTTAGCTACCTCATATAAGTGAAATCATACAGTATTTGTCTTCCTGTGACTGGCTTATTTCACTTTTCATAATGCCCTCAAGTTTCATTCGTGTTGTCACATATTGCAGAATTTCCTTCTTTTTTAAGGTTGAATAATATTCCATTGTATGTATATACCACATTTACTTTTTCCATTCATTTGTCAATGGACATTTAGGTAGTTTCCACATCTTGACTGTTGTGAATAGTTTCTCTTAGACCACATATATGTTGTTTTTTAAAATCAATTTAGCCACTCTGTATTTTGATTGGGGAGTTTAATCCATTTATACTTAAAGCAGTTATTGATAGGGAAGGATTTACTCTTGCCATTTTATTAATTGTTGTCTGTTAGTCTTGGAGTTCTTTTGTCTGTCTTTTCCTCTCTTGCTGTCTTCCTTTTTGTTTTGTTAATTTTTTTACTGATATATTTTGAATACTTGATCTTTTTCTTTTGTGTATCTTCTATAAGTATTTTTTTGTAGTTACCTTGGGGTTAACATAAAATATAGTTGTGAATGTTAATTTTAAGATGATAATAACAAGTTTAATCACATACACAAACTTTACATTTTAACTTCTCCCATCCATGTACTTTATGCTATTGTCAAAATTTATATCTATTCATACTGTATCTTTAACTTTTTTGTTATAATTATTTTTTAATACTTTTGTCTTATAATTTTTATAGTAGAATTAAAAGTGATTTACCCACTGCCATTACAGTAATACACTACTCTGAATTTTTTAATATATTTACCTTTATCAATGAGTCTCATATTTTCTTATGCTATCATGTTTCTTTTTAGCATCCTTTCATTTTAATTTGAAGAACTCCCTTTAGCATTTTTTGTAGGGCAAATCTAGTGGTGGTGAACTTTCTGAGCATTTTTTTCTGTGTGGGAAAGTCTTTATCTCTTTTTCATTTTTGAAGGACAGTTTTTCTGGGCATATTACTCTTTGGTAGTAGCTCTCTTCTGTCAGCAGTGTGAGTCTATCATCCCATTCCCTTCTGGCCTGCAAGGTTTCTATTGAAAATCTGTTAATTGTCTTATAAGAAGGCGAGGAGGGTCCATTGGATGTGACAAGTTGCTTTTCTCTTGCTTCTTTCAAAATTCTCTCTTTGTCTTTGATTTTTGACAATTTAATTATAATGTGTGTCTTGAAGTAGATTTCTTTGATTTATCTGATTCGTGTCCCTTAAGCTTTTTGGATTTGGATGTCCATTTCCTTCCCCAGATTTTGGAAGTTTTCAGTCATTATTTCTTTGAATAATTTTTCTCATCCTTTATCTCTCCTCATTCTTGGAATCCCATAATATGTGTATTGGTTCCTTGATGGTGTCCCATAACTCTTTTAAGGTTTTTTCACTGTTTTTCATTGTTTTCTTTTTGCTTCTCTGACTTAATTATTTCCAATGACTGGTCTTTGAGTTCATCAATGTTTTATTCTGCTTAATCTAGTCTGATGTTGAAAGACTTTAGTGGTTTTTTTTAAAAGTTTAATTATTGTCTTTAGCTCTATGATTTCTGTTTTGTACTTTTTAATATTTTTTCCTTGTTGAATTTCTCCCTTTTTTCATGAATTGTTTTCTTGACCTCAGTGAGCACCTTTATGACAGTTATTTTGAATTCTCTTTTAGGTATACTATCAGTACCTTTCTGTAGTGTCAGTATCTGGAGATTTATCTTATTCCTTTTGGGGGGGACATTCTTGCCTGATTCTTGATTTTCCTTGACTTTCTGTGTTGCTGCCTGCATATTAGACATAGTAGGCACCTCTCCCAGTCTTCATGGACTGGCCTTATACAGGAGAAGACCTCCACCAAGCAACTGGACAGAGATTCACTGGCCTCTTCTAACTTTTTCCCTCCCCAGGGAGAAGCAGGCAGCTGTGGGTTTTGTCACTTGCTCTGTGATGAGCAGGGAGTAAGATCTATATATGATGTATACCAGCCCAAGCTGCTGTCGCCATTTTCCTCCAGGTGCATGGAATGTGTCTGGCCCACCAGAACTCCAAGACTGGCGAAATTGAAGTTAGTCCTCTGGGGACCCTCCCCCCCCCCTTAGAAGAGCTGGGAGTCTGGATACACAAACCAACCCCTGCCTCCCTTGGGAGAAGCTGAGAGCTAGGGTGTTTCTTTTTCATAATATGGTGCTATGCTGGCAGTAAGGATTCCAGTAAGAGGGTGTCCCAAACCTCTCTACTGGCTTTGGTGAGGCTTGCTTTACATTTGCCTGGGGGTACAGGGACCTTTCAATTAGTTTCTGGATTCCTCACAAAGGGAATTTGTCTAGGAATTATTGCTGAATCTGTGTATTTGCTGTAGGAGAGTCCAGGGCTTCCTACTCTGCTATCTTGCTGATGTCACGAATCCAAATGCTCTTTTTAATCTGCTATTTCTTGATTTCTTTTATTTTCAATTAATTTTTATTGGAATACAGTTGCTTTACAATGTTGTGTTAGTTTCTACTGTATAGCAAAGTGAATCAGCTATACGTATACATATGTCCCCTCCTTTTTGGATTTCCTTCCCATTTAGGTCACCACAGAGCATTGGGTAGAGTTTTCTGAGCTACACAGTAGGTTCTCACTATTTATCTATTTTATACATAGTATCAATAGTGTATTTATGTCAATCCCAATCTCACAATTCATCCCACCCCACCTTTCTCTCTTGGTATCCATACATTTGTTCACTATAAAACTTTTCGTAGAACTAACAAACATATAAATTTCAGCTAAACAAGGAAAAGATTGAAAGAAGGAAGAAAAAAAGAGAGGGAGAGAGAAAGAAGTAAAAAAGGAAATAAAGGAATAAAAAGGGGAAAAGAAAGAAGAGAAAAGAGATTTAAAAACTTCCCCAAACTTAGATTCTCTCCAGGTCATCACACTTTTATCCTAATATATTATAATTAAATCTATCTTCTCTATGCCAGCTTACCCCGACCACTGTTCCATCTCAGTTCTCTCACCTGAGCTGCTTATCCACATGACCTGTTCAATTGTAAATACTTACTGGGATAAATCATAGACTCCTCAATCTCAACATATCAGAAAATAAATTTTTCCCACCTTCTAAACCTGTTTAAACTTGCTGTACTGTCTCTATCAATAAGTGGCACTCGGGGCTTCCCTGGTGGCACAGTGGTTGAGAGTCCGCCTGCCGATGCAGGGGACACGGGTTCTTGCTCCGGCCCGGGAAGATCCCACATGCTGCAGAGCAGCTGGGCCCATGAGCCATGGCCGCTGAGCCTGTGCGTCCAGAGCCTGTGCTCCGCAACGGGAGAGGCCACAACAGTGAGATGCCCGTGTACCAAAAAAAAAAAAAAAGAAAAAAAGTGGCACTCAATAAATATTCATTGACTAAATTAATGATATATGTCCATCTTTATTATTATTTGTGATCCAGTTTATTACAGTATTTTTAATTATTACAGAATTAAAATAAAGAAGTAGCAAGAAAATTTATTTTAAAATGTAATTAAGAGAATTGATCTAGAACATTGATCTGGGACTTAGGAAATCTAAACCCTCATGCAGTGGTTTCAGTTTTCTCTTATCTAAAGTTTAGAGGTTGAACTATATATTGCAAAGGCTCTTTACAATGGTAATAGACTGTTATTATGAAAGCCTCCTTTGATTCAATGAGTTCTTATATGTTATTTTAATTTATGTCTAAGTGGTCACATCTAGAAAATACTTATAGAAAAATTCAAACATACTGTATCTAAAATAGATAGAAGAAATTAGGGGGTAACTTATGTGAAATTATTTAAGGTTTAGGAATAAAAGAACAATTTTCCATTTGCTCCCCATGAAAAACATCCAAGGTTTGGGCATTTTGTTGTATGAGAGTGTACTTATACACAACTTATACAAATAAGTTGGGATAATGAATTGAGATAAATATGTGTGAAATCTGTTCACTAAGTAATAAGGGGGTCCTCATGTATGTTTTTGGAAACAGTTACCTGTTTGTCATCTATTTTACATGATAACTCTTGATACCAGAGAAAATATTTTTGTGACATTACACGACAACAGAGCACTGGACCACCAGGGGGAGTAAATTTCAAAGCCGTGTCTCCAGAATACTTGTTTGCCCTAGTTTTGCTCAATATCTTCCTTCAAATGGAGTGCAAATGGCATATTTAGGGAAATTATGGAAGCACAAAATGGACAATGATATCAAAGGTTAGAAAAAATTGCACATAAAAATACATTTAAAGGCAATCCAAGGCCTTAGGGGTGAATACAGAACAAAAATAATGACTATAACAATTGTAGTCTCCAGTACATAAAGCATAGGGAAAAAATAAGATCACTACCACAAGAACAGGAAATTTGAAATCACAGAGAACACATCACTGAAATAGAAGCTATTACCATCTAAGAGATTTTCCCCATGAATATAACCAATAGTTCATAATGATTAGGAGGGAGTTGTTTCAATCTCTATTAATTATGGAATATTTTGGGGTTTTAAACAGTTGGACCAGTAGGCATTTACAGTACCTAATACTTGAATATGCTTATAAAGTTAAAAAAAACATTTCATTTGAGAGAAAAATAAAGAATATTTATAAGATATAATTTTTAGGACAGAGAGATATTCATATTTAAAGGAAATTTGTAAAAAACAAATAAAATAAAAAACCTACAAAAACGGTTTTTGTGAAATCAAAAGATTTTTATTGAGGGGCTTCCCTGGTGGTCCAGTGGTTAAGAATCCACCTTCCATTGAAGGGGACTCATGTTCGACCCCTGGTTGGGGAGCTAAGATCCCATATGCCGTGGGGCAACTAGGCCCGTGCACCAGAACTAGAGAGCCTGTGTGCTGCAACTACTGAGCTCGCGCACTCTGGAGCCCCCATGTTGCAACAAAGAGCCTGCTTGCAGCAGCGAAATATCCCACATACTGCAACGAAGATCCCACGTGCTGCAACTAAGACCTGATGCAGCCAAATAAATAAATAAATAGAAACACAAAAAACCAAAAAAACAACTGACAGTGGTTTACACCAATATTTCATTTCTTTAAAAAAAGATTTTTTATTGACAAATGAAAATTCAGGGGATTTTATGAGAGTCATGGGGACATTTAAGCATTAAACATTATTGTCTCCTTTTTAATCTCTCTGTAGACAGTCTGTAAGTAGGATGGCTTTACAATTTTACTGTTCAAACTAGCCTCCTTCTGTGAAAGAAGAAAGCTGCCAAGACAATAAGAGTAAGCCCAGACGATGCCAGGAAAACTGAGATGTGTGGTCTCTACACCTACAAACCATTTAAACACTGCTGTTTTAGAGCTGATTTATCCAATGTTTGTGCAAAATGTTTCCAAAGTTTGCCAAAAATATGATAAAGTTGTTTAAAAAATGCTAAAACATGTTTTCTTATGGTTGATACTTTTTATTTTATTTTATTGCTGTGGAAAAATTATATTATATGAAATTGCAATTGTGGTATAGAGACATGAAATTTAATCTAGAATAATAAACACTCCTGTTCTTTTTCTATTTTTCAAATAATATCAAAGCAGTAAAACATTCTATAACAAACTAATTTCCTGAAATATCATATTCCATGTAAAAATATAGGTTTGGTCAGTTATTTTGGTTGGTAAGAATATGAAATCTAAAGTTTAGTGTTTCCATAAGTTAGTTAACTTGGCTTCTATTCATGACTATATAATGTATCTCTAACTTCAATCAGCTATTTAATAAATGCATATGCCAGTTGAGAAAATATAAATAACTGTTGAACAACCTACTGTAATTATTAAAATAATTGAGAACATTAAAAGCCCTAGTGACAGGTAGTCAGAAGTGTCATTCAATTCAATTCAACATGTCAAAAATGCAAACAAAGGATTATAATACAGCATGAAAAATGATATAATAGAAATTTGTGTGAGGTATTTTTGGATGGTAGAGGTTAAAAACAGTACATATCTTGCTGAAATATATTTCTAATGAGATTTTCCTGATGGAAAGAAGCAGGGCCAAGCATTCCAGGTAGAAAAGATAGTAAAAGTTAGATTAGATAAGAACTGAAAAATGTTCATAATCAGTGTTAACATTTATGAGAGATATTCAGTAGTTTACTGCTAATGAGGCAGAAAGCAAATTACTGTGGATTGAGAATTAAATGTGAAATGTGATTATTAACTGCCTTCTACCAAAGTGCAGAAAGTTTGGGTGTGCATTCCCTTTGGGGCCAGAGTGGCTCAGAGCAAAGGAAGCAAGGAGAGCTGGTAAGGTTGGCTTTCCTAACCCTTTAAGGCAGTGGATAGAAGGGAGTGTTCATTGCCAGCAGGCTATTGCTCCTAATTTTCATTTGAGTCAGAAAACAGATGGTCACCTGTCTAGCATGTTCATCATATTATGTGCTCTGAACCCAAAGTGCAATGTCAAGTATATGGACTGGTTATGGAAGGTGCTAAGGGAGAAATGAATGTAATATAATACCTGGGATATTTGACTATTTGTGATAAGTCCCCAACAGTAGAGAATAATGTAACCCTTGTCAAGAGGAACCCTTCTTACAGGGAGAGATTCTGAGGAAGTATTCCATAACTTCTTCCATACTCCTATGCTGGCCTCCTCACTGAAGACCCTAGCCCTCTGGTGGGATGTCTGGAATGCTTCATTGCTAGTTCCATGCAATGGGAAAGAAGCAGGTGAAAATCACAGATGTACTTATAACCATATCTTCCCATAGTAAGGCTATGGAGATAGAATTATGAGTTACACAAAGCTCTTTCTGATTTTGCAATCAGAGCAAGTATTAGAAACATCCTGAGAAGTATTTGCAACTTCTCAGTTGCAAATCATAAAGTGAGAACCTCAAGGTCAAGCAAGAATGCCAGTGGCTAGTCATATAGAAACTGGGCTATGTGGCCATTCCCGGTGAAGAGATTGCCAAGGAAGCACTTTCCCAAAGCAGAAACCTGAAGGAATGGTACAGGGATGGGGTGGGTGTCCCAGAGAGCCCTACCTTAATTTCATTCTCTTTCTGATATTATTATTGAAACAACTGCCACTTGTTATTTTATACTGATGTAGTGCTTTGTCATTTACAAAGAGCTTTCACCTTTATACTCTTGTTTAATGTCCAGAATAATGATGTATTAGGTAGGGTATTTATTTATAGCTTATTACAAAATATTGAATAAAATTTCCTGTGCTATACAGTAAATCCTTGCTGCTTATCTATTTTATGTATAGTAGTTTGTATCTGTTAATCCCATACTCCTATTTTGTCCCTTCTCCCCTCCCTCTCCCCTTTGGTAACCATAAGTTTGTTTTCTATGTCTGTGAGTCTGTTTCTGTTTTGTTATATGCATTTGTTTGTTTTATTTTTTAGATTCCACACATAAGTGATAACATAGAGTATTTGGTTTTCTTGGTCTAACTTATTTCACTAAGCATAATACACTCTAGGTCCAACCACATTGTTAAAAATGGCATAATTTCATTCTTTTTTATGTCTGAGTAATATTTCATTGTGTGTGTGTGTGTGTGTGTGTGTGTTTGTGTATACACCAACTCTTCTTTATCCATTCATCTGTTGATGGACACGGGTTGTTTACAAACCTTGGCTACTGTAAATAGTGCTGCTATGAACATTGGGGTGTATGTATCTTTTAGAATTAGTGTTTTCATTTTTTTTCTCCATATACACACCCAGGAGTGTAATTGCTGGATCATATGGCATTTTTTTGTGGAACCTCCATACTGTTTTTCACAGTGGCTATATCGATTTATATTCCCACCAACAGTGTACAAGTGTTCCCTTTTCTCCACATCCTCACCAACGTTTGTTATTTGTAGACACATTTTATGTTTTTGATGTCACAGTTTGCACTGAGTATAGATAAGAGTCGAGCCTGAGGAGACAGAGAATTGCATATGAATGTACGAGGAGTAAGACAGTGCCATGAGAACCAAAAGGAATAGAAGGCATGAAAAAACAATAAGGAGATCCCCTTGTCAAATGCAAGGAAGGAATGAGAAAATGGCCAAAATTTGATGGCTATTGTTGGTAACTGTTCTCTTTGGGGTTAGCGAGCATTTATCTTAGGCTAAGGAGATTGTATAGATAAGTAATCTCTGTTGCTTCTACTGGAATTACAAGATTAGAGTTCTGTTACTTAAAAATAACAAACACTTTGACTTAACATACTCTTTCTATCTGGAAGTCTTGACGCCTCAAATTTTGTGAATATGAATATATTTTGAACTATTGCTCCACTCAGCAACCTCACACTCATTTTTACATTATGAATATTGAGATGTTCTTTAGGTTTACTGATCTTTCTATGAGTAGTATGCCAATTCTGCCCTGTAATCACCATAGTTTTCCTTCATATCTGTGGATATATTTCTAGAATTAGAATTTTCTAGTCATGACTATGTGACAAGGCAAGGCTTTTCATTAAAGAAATGTCAGTATATTAGGAAGAGGAAATCATGGCGGGTCTTGGGTCCTAGGGACCAGGGAAAGAAACCAGAAGGGAAAACTAGAGTGTAGGTATGTTGTGAGGGAGACTGGCCACTCCCCCAGGCTCAGGCACTGTAATTGTGCTTTGAGGTAAAATGGCTTTGAATTTGTGTAAACTAAAAGAGATGTGCAATTTAGAACTATATTATAAGTGAGTTTAATGAAACAAAATTTAGGCAGCGTGAAGCTATGATGGAGGAACTTAATGCTGGAGGAGAGAGACTTCCTTCTCCGCTGCTATACTTGGAGACATCACCCAGATTAGCAGTAGAACCCCAGGTCATTAAAGTACTTTTCTTAAGTGGATAGGAGTTTTGCTAGGCATTATCTGCCTGGTATGCTATGTTTGTCTAGGAAATAGGATCATTTGGCAGTACAAGTAAGATGATTTTATGAACGTTAGAGTTTCTGTGTTTAAATCACAATTCTCTAGAAAGGGAAGGCATCTAAGCTTCTAGGTGGCTGGGTTTCAACAGGGACAACGTGTTAAAAGGCGGCTCCTTGGCTACTGAAGATGATTTTGTGACTTTGTGTCCTTCAAAGGATAGTAACCAAGACTTACTCACTTTGGAAGGCTTGGTAGGCAGAATTCAAAATATCTTCTGTGATCTCTGCTCTTTGGGGTTGGATCCGCAATATGTTATGGCACTTGGCAAAAAGGACTTCACTAATTGTTTGACCTTAAAATTGGGAGAAAATCCTAGATTATCCAGATGGGCACAATGTAACCATAAGAGCCCTTAAAAACAGAAAAGGAAGCCAGAAGTCAGAGAAATTCAAAGCATGAGAAGGATTTGATGCACTGTTGCTGGCTTTAAGATGGAGGGACCATGGGGACCTCATTTCTATAACTAGATAGAACTGAATTCTGCCAACAGTCTAAATGGGCTTGGAGTGTATTCTTCCCCAGAGCATGCAGAAAGGAATGCAGTTCTGCTGACACCTTAATCTCAGTCTTGTGAGACCCTGAACTGAGAATCCAGCCACACTGTGCAGACCTGTGGACGGTGACATGAGTGTTATTTTAAGCTGCTAAATTTGTGGTAATTTGTTACTCAGCATTAGAAAGCTAAGATAGTAGGCATTGTAAGTGCTTTGGAGTTAGCTTAAAGGAGTATGTTGAGGATGAAATAAACATTTTATCACAGTTGGGAGGCTGGGATGGATCGGAGGCTCAAAATATATTTTGAATATTAAAAGGAATGTGACCTCATTTTGTACTCGAGATTGGTGAAGCAGAATATCAGTTATAAATAGAATGTGATCAGGGAGAAATAACAAAAATAACACTGAAACAACACAGATGAAAGCAATGAGAATCCATGTAGTAGAAAAACAACCTTAGGCAGAAAGAGAAGCCAAACACTTCATAGCCTTTGACTTTTCAGTGGACAATTTTGTATTTCTGTACATGCTATGGAAAACTATCTTCAAAAAAATTTATGTCTGGGGCTTCCCTGGTGGTGCAATCGTTAAGAATCCACCTGTCAATGCAGGGGACATGGGTTCGATCCTTGGTCTGGGAAGATCCCACATGCCGCAGAGCAACTAAGCCCGTGCACCACAGCTACTTAGCCTGCACTCTACGGCCCATGCTCTGCAACAAGAGAAGCCACCTTAATGAGAAGCCCATGCCCCACAATGAAGAGTAGCCCCCGCTCGCCACAACTAGAGAGAGACCACACGCAGGAACAAAGACCCAAAGCAGCCAAAAAAATAAAAAAAAGAGAGAAAAGATGTGCTGGCTCTTCTGGGATAGAATGAAAATGGGAGCACTTATTCATTGGGGCCCATCATGGTGAAGGTAGTAAGAATTGAGGGGGCAAAACATTAAGTGGAAAGAATCAGAGCTGCTCATTCAGCTCTCCTTCCTCAAGTGACATATCTCCCTTGAAGGCCTTCTTTATTTAAATAATAAAGTGTTTAATGATTTGTATTTACAAGTGAGACCATTATCTTATACTTGTTCTTTTATACCAGAGCTCTTTCTACTACACTACAATGCTACTCAGTCTTTTTCCTACAAATGATTCTCCTTCTTCCTTTGATATTTTTTAACAGTGAAACAGAAGAAACAATGTCTTATCACGTTTATGAGCCATGATCTGATGAATGTGAGTCATCAGTAAGTGATACCACTATCCACCCTGTTACCCAATCTAGAAATGTGGGTCACCTCAGGCTTTTCCCACTTCCTCACCCTGCATCTTGTCTCCCATCAAGTCTCATAGATGCTATCTCCATAACCTCTCATGTCCACATACTCCTCTCCAAATGCTGCATAATATACCAATTCTTACCTGAATTAATACAATACTTTCACAATCAGTCCCCCTCCCCCTTTTGTCTGCATTCCCTATTATCTATCATTCTTGCAATCACAGATATCTTTAAAAATATCACATCAGATATTATATCCCTGCTTAAAATATTTTCTTGACACCTATGGCTTTTTAAACACACTCTGTAGCTTAACACACAAACTCTCCAAAACCTGGAAGCTGCCTCTCTGGCTGCCCCACACACTCCCAACCCCAGATTTCTCTTAAGCTTTTCCCACTATCTGCATTTCTTTAAACATGTCATTCCAGGCCCTGTCAGTGCCTCTCTACCATTGGACATGCTGTTTTCTTTGCCTGGACTGTCCTCTCCACATTTCTTTTTCTCACCTAATTAAGTACTACTCATTCTCCAAATCAGATATCATGCAGTACCTCTCAAGGGAACCTCCAACCCTCACCTAGCCTAATCTATATGCCAGTCTCTGGCCTGAATAGTTACCTACTAACAGAAACAAAAGTTCTGTCCTGTAACAATTGATTTACTATTCTGTCTTCTCAATTAGCCTGTGAGCCTCATTAGGGTAGGAACCAGCTTTATCTGACTACTCCTAGAGCTTCTTGTGGTACCTGGCACTTGGTTATTTCCAACAAATGTTTAACCTTTCCCTCCACTACCATGAGGTTGCCATGAGAGGTATGACTTGACTTTCATCGTCAGCATCAGCTTCTCTTTTGCTCTTGGGTCTACTGTCACCTTCTTTGTCCTTTTGTCTTCACTGCTCTGCTAAGAGCTTTGAGTCAGGACATTATGAACTACTCATACATTAGCACAAAATAGTATGTGACTTCTTTCATTTGCCAATTTCATGGATCTCTAATTGTCGGGGTGTATGCTCTGTCACTTTTAAGAGGACACATTTTTTGTGTGGGAGGTGAGGCAGTTTCCTGACTGTCCTTCAACCACATCACATACTCATCAACCTCTTTTGTTTATACAAAGCATAACTCTCTTGTCAGTATGACCGGAGTATCAGGCACCCCATTGGAAACTGAGTGGCAGAGATCACTATAGTTGGGTAAAACACACTGCATTTAAAAATCCATTGTTTCACCCTTAATAAAGCTGGTAAGATATGCCTTTGACAAGTATTTGAACTTGATAATAATGACAAAATGTAAAAAGGTAAATTAGCAATATTTTGTTCAGTAAAGATAGAGTAAGAAGACCCAAAGAGACTACACATTGAATGTTATAAAGCCTCCAGAGGAAATGAAAGGGAAGACATGTAGGTTACTGTTTATTTGATTGGCACATACCAAGGGGTTTCTCAAGCTTAAAAGTAATGGAAGAAATCCTGAAGGAAAAGATAGATCAGTTTAACTTCATAACAATTTAAAATATTTTTATGTCATGAGAAGTCATAAATAAAAATAAAGGCAAACAAAAAATAAGGAAATACGTCATATAAATATCCTTAAATTATAAAACTCTCTTATAGAGTAATTTTTTAAATTTCAATGATCCTAAATTTTAATGTTGGGAGAGACCAAGGATAGACAGATCACGAAAATAAAATAATAACCAAGAATAATTGAAATGAGCATAAACTTTGTTAATAATAAAAATAATGTTTTTGACTTTTAAAATGGGGAATAATTAAGAAGCGTGTAAAACTTCCTACTAGCAAGTGTGCCATGAGACCAGCATGTGCATTGATAGCTTGTGAGTGTGCAAGTTATTACATTTTTGGAAAGCAACTTGGCAATGTGCATAATAAGTCTTGTAAGTATTTATATCACTTGACCCAGCAATTCCACTTCTAGGTACTATAGACAAAGATATATGCACATAAAGACTCTTCACAGTATTATTTAAAATAGTGATGGTTTGAACTCAACTTATGTGGTCCAAACTCTTATTCTAGGCAATCAGGAGGCCAAATTCTTACTCAAACTGGGTCTGCAACAAGTAGTAGCGATGAGGAGCTAGTAGTAGGAAAAGGCAGACTGGGAGGTAGAACATGTAGAGAACAGTGGTTTTTAAACAGCAGCTATTATGAGTCTTTTTTGAATTGCAAAATCAATTTGCTGGACCACAGTCAGAATGAAAATCCAGAATGGTGTAGAATGGAGTAGAAAATATCGGAGGGCATTTTACTGGGTAATTTTTACAAAATGTTTATCTAGAGTATTTATTTAGAGACTCAGGGATCTCCTCTTTCCCTTTAAAAAAATGTTTTTTGAAACATTTCAAACACACCTAAAAGTAGAGACTGGAGTAACAAATCCCCATGTACCCATTATCTAGCATCAATAATTATCCACAAAGCGTCCCTCAGTTTCGTCTCTCCCCTCCCACAAACTCACTCCCACCAACCAAATTAGCAAGTTCCGGACTTTATATCATTTCATCTGAAAAAAACTTCAGTATGGATTTCTGTGATATTGTGATATAAATCGGAAATATATATTTGGTCTTCTTCCAATAAACCCTTGTAATTTCTTGAGCAGTAGGAGTGAGAGAAGAATGTTTTGTTATTCAAACTAAGCCCTTTTCAACCATCCCTGAGTGTATGCTAATGAGCAGACTCTAGGTGGGGTCCTAGATAGCTTCAGGATGAGGGTTGGTTGCCAGAGGAATTGACCTTGTGATTAGAGGGTTAGAACTTTCAGTCCCACCCTTGAACTTCTAGGGAGGGGAGAGGGGCTGGCTGGAGGAGCTAGAGATTCACCAGTGGCCAATGATTTAATCATTCATGCCTACGTGATGGGACTTTTATAGAAACCCCAACCAATGGGGGTTTGGAGAGCTTTTGGGTTGGGGAACGCATCCCTGTGCCAGGAAGATGGTGCACCCCAAACTCTACGGGACAGAAACTCCTGCATTCTTGGACCCTTCCAGACCTCACCCTATGAACCTCCTTCTCTGGCTGTTTGTCTGGGTCTTTTATAATATCATTTATGATAAACTGGTAAACATAAGTAAATATTTCCCTGACTTTCATGAGCTGTTTTAGCAAATTATCAAACCAGGTGGGGGAAGTGGGAACCCCTGACTTTGCAGCCATCTTGGACAGAAACTTGGGGACCCATTACTTGCAACTAGCATCTGAAATGAAGACAGTCTTGTGGGACTGAGACCTTAAACCTGTGTAGTCTGACTCTAACTCTGGGTAGTTAGTGTCAGACTTGCATTAAATTGGAGGAGACCCAGTTGGTGTCCTGAGAGTTGGAAAATTCGTGAAGGGAAACCCCACACCCCATATCAGGTGTCAGAAGTGTTATAAGTCGAGAAACAGCTTTTCTTTAATCTCTAAAAGATAGCCTTTAAAAAAAATCTAACTACCAGTTTTTATCATACCTTAATATGACAATAATTATTCAATACCACCAAGTACCCTGTTACCATTCAAATTTCACCAATTGTCTTATTAGTTTCTTTTTTACATAGAGTTTGCTCAAGTCAGAATCCAAACAAGGTCCATATTTTGTAGGAGTCCTGAGACTTCAACCAATGGAGGACAAAGAGCCTTAGAGGGCACTGAAATTATTTTGAAATAATGCTTAATAATTGAAAATTGTTTAACTAAAGACAGCACCATAAAGTGAGGTACTGGCAGCTGTTGTAACTGATATCCATGAATAATTTTCAGAGAGAAGATAAAGTGCTTACTATATAAGATTCAGAGTTGCATATATACAATAAGACAGCAAAAAAACAAATCCATGAACACACCTACACATACGATTGACTACTTGACAGTTGCCGCCACCTTTGATAGAACTTTTCCCTCTTTATAGTAATATCACAGTAAAAAATGGCAAATATGTTCTTGAATGCTTACTGGACCTTAGAGTGACACATACACTATACATGCTGTTTTTGTATATATCCTGAGAGACTATAATGAAAGGCAAAAGTGAAAGGTTGTAGTGGAAGAGACAGTGGTAGAGGTGGTGAGAGGTACACAGTTTGGGACCCAGTTAGATTCAATTCCAACTCCACAAACAGGTGTGCCTGAGAATGTCTGTAACCCCCTCCCTGATTTGTTAGGGGCAAACTTGTATTAGCAGCAATCCTTTGAAGGCAAAGCCCTTAACAACCAGGAAGGAAACCCTCCTTGAGTTAGTGATGTTTTCCCCCTTGGAATAGGTTATTTAAGAAAAATATAAATGTTTTGCTGCTCTTGTCTTTGTTTAGCAAGTAGCAGGCATGTAACTGATTACATGGCACACATTTGACCTACAGTCACTGAACTGAACAGAATTTTGCCCAATAGCCAATCTTCTATCTTTTCCTAACATATGTGTGTCTATGTATGCTATATATACGTATATTATATATGTTATATATGTATGTATACTGTTTATATTTATAACATTTAAAATTATTGTAAAATTTTCTGTTTATAACATTTTAACATTTATAACACTTCAGGATTTTGAGTTAGGAGAGATTTTGATTTTCTCTTTTATACTTTACACGCTTTTATAGTTTACATGTTTTCCACAATGAGCATACAACATTTTTAAGTCCAAAAAGAGCAAAATTGTTTCTTTTTAAATAAAGGAAAAAGAAAACTCTTTATTATAATATGTGTATTAAATAGATAAATAAAATACATGGTTTTCTTTGTTTCCAAGTATGTCTGGACGTGATATGCTTTGCAAGATTATATGAAAAATCTTGAAGTATAAACTGGGGGGCTGATTTTGAGAAAAAAAGTATTCTTGAGTTTTTATCAGGGACACTAAAAATTGACATGAAATCCATCTATAAACAGTAAGTT
This sequence comes from Mesoplodon bidens, assembly GCF_964165515.1. Taxonomy (NCBI): domain Eukaryota; kingdom Metazoa; phylum Chordata; class Mammalia; order Artiodactyla; family Ziphiidae; genus Mesoplodon; species Mesoplodon bidens. Next base: position 187,740,829 of record NC_138176.1, on the reverse strand, counting down.
ATTGTTTTATTTTTGAGAAAAATATTTAAAATTACCTCTCAAGCTTTTAGTCATAAAATCAGGAAAAAGAGTTGTACCTGTTTCCTTACCTTTATATATTTTAATTTGAAAGTAAAAGTTAATGATATTTGTCAACTGTCTATCTCAAAACATATGTACTATTCACATATACACAAAATAATAATAGTCATTCTTCAAAAACAGTAAACAAAACTGGTACTCCTATAAAAGGAGCATTATCACTGCTAATGGTATAAAGAACGACCTCCTTGGCTAACTTCATTTTCTCTCATTGTGTTAGTTATTATTTATATTTTAAAAATTCTACATCCATTTCTCTGCCTGGACATCTCAGAGATTCAGAATTATATATCTATCTACTGTATTTTAGATATTCCACTGGCACTTTAAATGCAACATATCCAGAACTGAGTCCTTGATCTTCCCCCTGAACTAGAGTTACCCTGAATTTTCCTTCATATATTTGTTGATACCTCTGTTTATAGAGACATTCATGTTTTAGATCTGGAATTGGGCTTGACTCTCCTCTCTCCTCTCCACATAGCCAGTTTCCACTCAGTTCTGCCAGTTTCCCTTCATTAATATTTCTCATATCAGGTCCCGTGTCATCCTGCCTCCCTCGCTACTGCCCTAATCCAGGCCCTTAGCTTGTCTGTCTCCTTTCTTCCTGTCTTATATCTATTCAGTCCATCTTCAACACAACCTCCAGGATGTTTCTCATACTCAGTTTTAACCACGTTGCTTCCCGATGCAAATCCCTTTCAATGACTCACCATCACCTGTAGCATAAATTCCAAGCTTCTTAATTTGGTTTGCATGGGCCTTCATGTCTTATAGCTCTCAGTTTGAGGTTTATGCTGTAGCAACCTTGAACTGTGAATAGTTCCTTTCCTATGGCTTTTGTTGTTGTTTAGTTTTTTGCCCTTGTTCATGCTGTTCCCTCTGCCCAAATGCCATTTCCCCATCTTCCATGCCTGGAAAAGCCTATGCATTCCTTAAGAATGAGTTCTGTTGGCACCTCCTCTAGAAAGCCCTGTCTTTTCCCCACATGAATTCTTTCTATGTTTTCCTCTATAATTGGATATGCCCTGGGCATATCTATATCTTTCTATTTCTAAACTGTTTTATAATTGTTTCTCTATGTCTCTAACTTTTTATTGGACAATGTGCTCCTTGAGGGAAGGAACTGTATCTTATTTATCTTTTATAAAATCACTTAACACTATGCCCAATGCATAGTAGGTTCATAAATAGAAATTTAGAAAATAAAATAATAAAGATATGTGGGAGGATAAGCTGAACTATTTAAAGATTAAGGATATGAGAACTGGGCTTGGTGCTTGCATTTGTCAATTAATATGGGGGGAACGGTGTCATGAAAATTTAGACTGGAAGGAGACAAATGTGCATATTAATAAATAAGAAAATGGTTATTTAATTCATGAGAAATAGAATAAAAGTCATGTTAATAGAAGTACTTTGTGGGTTTTAGAAGGATTAGGTTGAGTAACTCTCGATAGGGAAATAATATTCTATTTGTAAGTTGGCTTTACTTTTTGGGTTTACTCAGTTACTTTTAGAAAGTCAGCCACAGCCCAGAATAGAAGTCCTCATCCTTACCTTAACCACATCTCAACTTTTCCTTTCCCAAATCCCCATGTATACTCCTAAAAATATTAGAAACTGAGGCCAGAGCTTCTCGCTTCCTCTGGCAGAAAGAAGTCATGGATATTTAGGGGACTTCTGGACATCATTAGGAAGTAACATAAAGAGACTGGAGGCTGAGGCATCACTATTTTGTAGTAAAAGTCACATATCTTAGGGCAGGCTGGCTCGGAGACTTCACACAGAAAGGAGCTAAAAGGAACATGCATTATGGGAAGAGAAGGTAGGAGAAGGGGTTAGAACTAGAGGGTAAGAGGATATCCAAGTGGCATACCCTCTCAAGACCTAAAGACATCATGTGAAGACCTAAGTCATGAATCTTGGCCTCTTCTGCAGTCCAGGAAGCAGGTTAGGTACACTGACACTACAATCTGGCTCATATTCTATATGACCCACCCCCCTTTGATTTACTTAGCATTGATTCAATTTGGTTTAGTTAGGAAATACTTTCATCTCCAGTGGGATCTAGTGTGTATTCAATGGAGAAAACATAGATGAGTCACATTCAGAGTGAGGAGCTAGGAGTCCAGCTCCATATTCATTTGATGGATATTGACAAATTCTGCTTATTACCTTATTTGTCAGGAAGGAATTTTGACCAGGATTATTGGTCTTGCTCTATAAGTTTGAAAAGGTATGTATAATTGTAGAAGTAACTTCAGTGCAAGATCCTGGGGTGGGGCTGGAGATGGAGAAGTGCATCACACAAGAGTAGTATTCTGCATAGAGGAGGTTTTACAAGTCCAAATTTTTACTAAGAATTAAAAAAAAAAAGGTTAGATAATTCTTTAAGAGAGAAGTTATGTTTGTGGCCTATATTGTGGAGCTGGATGGGGTATCCTAGCAGGCCCATGTACACGGGGGCACATCAAACCCTGCCTATGCAAATGATCTGGGGTAGGCATCCTACTTTTGACAACTGAGGGAATTAGGTTCATGTAAGAAAATTACAGCTCCCTTTGATTTTATCTGGATGGTGATCTTTGCAATAGTAGTATCTAACATTGGCCTGGAATTATAGACACAATAAATTTTCCTTTAATGAACTTGATGTCCTGATTCTATGTGAACCAGATAAACTTGGACCAAAACAATAGAAAATGATGCCCACCTAGAAATGAAATGATCCAGACACTGAACTTGTGAGTCATGGATTTGACTCAGAGAGAAAATAGTTTCTCATGTAGCTTGTAAAATGAGAGGACTGTTTAACTTGAAGTAATGGATAATTCAATTTCACCTGAGGATCTCATAGTAATAGCTGAAGATGGAAAATATTGCAATAGCCTGAAATTATAACAGAAAATTCTACCCATTTGAATTATAATGTTCTGAGAACTGTAGATGACTGCATTTCTGTCTTAGACATGATTGTGACCTGAGGCTAAATTCTTGAACTTCATGTACGACATTTGTCCAGTAAGTTGAATTAGAGGGTTGCATGGTAATTCAACATGGTTATTAAAACATTTGGAGGCTAAATACTGATATAATACATTGGATTATAACCTGAATTGTGGAATCTGGAAACCATTCTAACTAGGAATATTCTGTTATTTGTAATTTGCTCCTTGTAGTATGCTTTAGGAATTAACATTTAGAACTAAATGTGCATTTACTGAAATAATAAGAAGAAAATAAATCTAAGTCCTCAGGGTTTGGGGTTCAGTGCCAAATTGTGGAAACTACAGACAGTCCCTGGCTTTTGCTTATACAATTTACAACCAACAGTTACACATGCTATTGTGTGTGGGCTCTTCCTTTACCCTCCTGATTGACAGAAGGGCCTGTGCTGCTGCTGGAGACCTCAGCCACAACACAGTCTACAGATCTTTTACTTCTACTTAGCTTCCTTACAGATGGAAACTGTAAATAGAACTTACATCCTCAGAAACCACTTCCCTGAACCCAGAGTTTCCCCTGATTTAGGGGAAGCTGCTACTGAGGCAGCCCAGACACTGCCTGTAAGATTCCATTCAGTCTCTCTTCCTTACCTATCCCCCTCTCTTCCTCTACTGGAGCTGGATTGTGACACTTGTGACTGAGTAGGGTAGGAAATTTTTTACCTTTAGGGTGGGAAAATTCTGTTATTGGATATTATATATTATTAAATTATATTAGATATATTATTATATTAGATATTAGGTATAAACATTAGAACTTATAAAATGTTTTTTACATAAAACCACTACTATAGATAAAAGACAGTTATCAGTTTGCCATTAAAGTTTACAGACACCCACACACACATAGCACACTACAGAAGTAATAGTATCATTGAACAGATCTGACTTCGATATGTAACATTGTTGGAAAAATACAGTAAATGTTTCTAATAGCCAGTTTGCAAACTTCTGGAATATAAATCATTTGTAAATTGGGGTCTACAAGGATTAGCTAGATATGATTAATCATAAATTAGATTCTATCATTTGTTAGTTTTCCCCACCATTTTAAAGTGGGGGGAAATTTTACTTTGTTATTCATAGCCATGGAAACTAGAAATTCATCTCGTAATTAGAATCAAGGCATGCAGTAACAAAAGAGATATAGGCAAAATGCTTGTTTTAGATGTGTTGTGAAATGAACTGAATCATCATAGGTCAATTGGAGATTACGCAGTGTTACCCAGCTGCTTTATGAGTGCAATAGAAAAACAGGGCAATGTAAGATACCAACATTTAAGGTGAATAAATAAAAAAATCATGCTTGATTGGCATCTTCCTATCTTAAGAGAGGCTTTAAAAATACTTTCAATGAGCAGAGATAATGGTACAGCGTGTAGCACTGAACAGACATCACATTTAAGTCTAGTTCTAACTGTGTCATTAATCTGGACAGGAAAGTATACCATTTCCTACCGACAATTTCTATATCTATATAGGAAAGCATCTGGAGTTGGTGATTTCTAAAGTCCCCTGGAATGCTATAATTTATGTTTTTGTCTAATGATTAATTTAGAGTAACAGTGGTGAATGGATTGCTACCCTAGGAAATTATACAGAACAGAAAATTGTGTGATGTATTCTGGAAGCTGTCTGTATTATGAAATGAGCAAAATAATAATCTATTGTGTTTTTAGAGCCTATTTATGCTGTATGAAATCCTTCCTCAAAGCACAAAAGGCTCAGATTCTTTGGGAAATGTTCCATGGAAAGGAAATGAAAGCATTAGCCTGGCAACTGCTGGTGGTGACTATTGAACGATTTGGAGGCTTGTTTATCTGAAGGTTAGCCAAAATTCTGGTAAAGAATATGAGCTGGAGTTCCCTCAAACACAACATCTTACGTGAGGCTTCCAATACTTGTGTAAGTAATTACACAGAAGAATAGCTTCCCTTGAATTATTATGATATTTCTAATTCCTTTTCAAATCTAGAAACCAAAAGACATTCAAAATCTAAAACAGAGAAAATATTATTATTAGTTTTTCTTTTACCAAAGTAAGACTGACATGAGGATAAAATTTTGAAGGGTAATGCATTTGAGAAGTGACTAAATTCATCCATACTGACCATGTCATTTTTTGTCTAGACTTAGGTCTCCTGCCCTGATCTATTATCTGTAACACAGTTGTCTTTCAACAGCCTCCAGGACATGGTTACTTGGATGTGCCACCTTCATCAGGAAACGCAAGTCCAAAACTTGCTCATCTTCTCCTCTTGAAAGCTATTTTTCCTTGCCCATCTCTTTTAGTATCACCCTGGCTAGAAATCTTGGAGTCAGCTTTGACTTTTCCATTACTAATATCTTATATCCAGTGTGTCACCAGGCCTTTCCTTTCAGATAATTTCTTCCTTCCAAATGTTGCTCATAGTAACCACCTTCTCTCTACTGCTCCATACTCAACACTGTTGGGAAACGCTGGATTACTTAACTTCCTAGCTGGTCTCCCTATTTCCACACTTTCTTTCCTTGAATACACAACACAAATTACTTCACCCCAGATTTTATTCCCTTGTATTTTATCAGTTACCTTTTCAAAAACCCATAATAGTTCCATCCTTACTCTTGAATTGAGTTGTAACTTGGCTGCTCAGCTAGACTTTCAATGTCTTTTATAACTTATTTTCTCCTAATTATATAATCCCAGCAACCATTATTCCCTTTCTGTTAGAATTTTCTGGAACCTGCCCTGGCTGAATTGAAAAATAAGGAATTTATTAAAGTATCAGAGGAAGAGTTCCCAGAACTCACCCAAGGGATTAAAGTAGTTCAGGTTCCCTTCAGCTGGACTGTAGGAATCAAGCTTTGCCCAAACACAGCTTGAAAACAAATGTCAGAAGGATCTTACTGATTCCATATAACTTAATTACATTTCAGGGCAAAGTGCTACACTCCTTAAAGGAATACAAAAATATCCAGCACCCAAAAATGTAAAATCCACAATACCCAGTTCTAATCAATATACTAGATATACAACATGTGATCCACAGCCAGAAGAAAATATCAATTAATGGTAATATACTCAAAAGTGACAAAGATGATGGGCCTCGTTTATAAAAGAACCAGTATATATGTTTTAAATATGCTTAATAATGTACCTGGTAAAGAGAGAACATGGAAAATATGAAAATAACCCAAATGAAATTGTAAAGAAAAAATATATAGTATTGGAAATAAAAAATAAATTTGATGGAATTAATAGTAGATTAGACATTGCAGAAGGAAAAACAATACCAGTGAACTTGGAGACACGGCAATAGAAGCTATCCAAAAAAACTTAACAGAAGCTCAGTGAGCTAACAAAGGTGTAATTGGAGTCCTCAAAGGAGGTTAGGAGAGAGAGGGAGGATGCAGAGGGGATAGGAAAGAGGGAATTCAGAAAAAAATACTTGAAAAAATAGAGGCCTAAAATTTTCTAAACTTAGTGAACACTACAAGCCTGCAGCTGTAAGAGGCTCAATGAACTTCAAGTAGAAGACACATTAAAAAAAATGCACCAAGGCAGCAATACACCAAAAATTGTGGAAAATATACCAAATTGTAGAAAATCAGTGATGAAAAATCTTAAAAACCAGAGAAAATGATACATTATGTGCAGATTAAAAAAAGGGATAAGAATGATAGAAAATATCTCATCAGAAACTATGTCTTCTAGAGAAAATGAAGTGACATCTTTAAAGTACCTAAGGAAAAAAAAATCTGTCAACCTAGAATTCTATACACAGTAAAAATATCTTTCAAAAATGAAGATGAAATAAAGATGCTTACAAAGATAATTGAGAGAAATTTCCAAACATTTTAAAACAACCTATGGATCAAAGAAAAAAATCACAAGAGCATTTAAAAAGTACTTTAGATGAAAAAAAGTGTAAATAAATATATAAAAATTTGTAGGATGAAGCTAAAGCAGTGCTTAGAGAAACAGCAATAAGTACTTATACTGGAAAAGAAAAAAGAACTCAAATCAATGATCTAAGAAAAAAGGAAATAATAAAGATAAAAGTGTACTTTTATCAGTAAGATTGAGGACAGAAGAATGACAGAGAGAAAAATCTATGAAATTAAAACCTTGCTCCATGAAAAGATCAATAAAATTGATAAGACTCCAGTTGACTTGATCAAGAAAAAAGAAAGTAGACATATCCTACAAATGGTAAAGAGGATAATGAAGGACTATTATGAATAACTTTCTGTTAAATAAATTTAACAAATTAGATGAGACTGACAAGTTCCTTAAAAGACACAAACTATCAAAGCTCAATTGAGGAGACAGGTAACCTGAAGAATCCTATATATATGCTCATTTAGAGATGCACACTGCCTTCATTATTAGAGAAATGGAAATTAAATTCAAAATGATACACCACTACGTTAGAGGTTCTCAATAAAGAGATGGTTATTTGCCCCCAGGGGACATTTGACAATGTTTGGAGACAGGTTTTGTTGTTATAACTAGAGGATTGTTATTGTACAGGCATGTTTCTAAACATCCTACAATAAACAGAAGAAAAAGTTATCTGGCGTCAAATGCCAATGGTGCTGAGCTTAAGAAACTGACACTACATACACAGTAGAGTAGCCAAAATTAAAAAGTCTCACAATACTAATGTTGGTAAAGATGTGGAGCAAAAGGATCTCATAAAATGCTGGTGGAAGCAAAAAATGTTACAGCATCTTTGGGAAAAAGTTTGGCAGTTTCTTAAAATGTTAAACATGAGCTTATCATATCCAACAATACTACTGCTAGGTATTTACCTAAGAAAAACAAAAACGTATGGCCACAGAAAGACTTGTTTATTGCCATAGCCATTTTATTCATTTTAGCAACAAACTGGGAAGAACTAAAATATCCATCAACTTGTTAATGAATAAAGAGATTGTGGCATATCTATATAATGAAACACTACTCAGCAATAGAAAGAAATACACCATTGATGCATGCAACAGCATGGATGAATCCTGAAAGCATTAATCTAAGTGAAAGAAGCCATACTTCAAAGACTACATGCTGTTTAATTCCATTTTTATGAAATTCAGGAAAAAGACATATTATGGTACCAAAAAGCAGACCACTAGGGCCAGATTGGGGGTTGGGGATTGACTACAAAAGGGTGAAAGTTATATTTTAGGGGGTGATGAAAATGTTCTATATTGATTCTTGACTGTGGTGGTATTTGGTGGTATTTGCATGACTGCATACATTTGCCAAAACTCACAAGTTGTACATTTTAAAATCAGGAAGTTTTATTGTATGTAGATTACATCTTGGAATAAACTGATTAAAGGCAGAAATAAAGAAAGAAACTGCATGCCAAATGAGGGAAACTCCTTCTATAACTCTGCGTTTCAGAACCACTCAGCCTCTGTCAAAATTGGGAAGCCCCTGTCCAAATAGGAAGCTGCCTCTACAATTCCAGTTCCCTCTACCTCCTTCAGAGCCATAGTTCACACTCCCAAACTGGATGCTTACCACCCACCTCCCTCTCCATAAACACACATCCAAACTGAAGTAGGAAAACCTATTTCTCAGAGTCTAGCTGTACTGGAGTCTGAGCAATGTGATTTTTAGCTCCGGATTCCATAGCACATTAAGGCATATTAGATGGAAGTTGGAACCAAAAACAAATGAGCCAGTACAAAGTGTTCACCACAATTCTTCAGCTCACCTTAAAGCAGTGACTGGCTAGTCTCTTCCCTGCTTCTCACATGTAATTTATTTTCTTCTTTCTCATTTGGGATCTCTCTCTTGTTACCTTCCAACGTTTCTCTCTCGCTTACTGTCAAGTCCTTCTTTATTCTTATCTGGATCCTTACTATCTTTCCAAGCCTAGCTCCAGCCCTTCTTTCTGACAGTACTGCTCCTAGGCCCAGGGAAGCAGGGCTTACATGTCAGGGGCCCCTATTTTTGGAGTGCCCTTCTAAAAAATGTCAAAATACCCTTACAGTGGTACTTAGTGGTGGAGATCAACTGTGGTAGGCAGTGCTGTATGGGTGGAGAATCAGACCATCAAGACCTGTGTTTTCTCTGGTCCCCGTTTTCCCCCTTGAAGGTCCTCTCTGACCCTCCTTTATCCCTAACTCATGCTTGTGGGATCCACCAGAAGACTCTAGGAGCTCTTAGGATTCATACTTTCAGGGTCTTCTTAGACCCAGTAGCTGGATCCTCTAGCATGAGATCACAAGAGATTGTGCTGCTAAGAATGAGGATGAAGTTGAGTTTGAGTGAGCCTCACTTATGTCTGACACAGGAAGTATTCAGGACACCAGGTTAGCCCTGATGGATGTGTCAACTTTCTCTGTCTGTTAGGATTGCAGCCCTGCTCAGGTCTACAGCACTCTATGGCCTCCACAGGTCCAACGCAATGAAGAAGGCAGTGTTCCAGGACTGGTCATGTCTATCCTCTCCAAGGGCTTTCAACACTGTTGCTCAACTGTGCCAATTAGCTCTTCTGATTAATGTTCTCTCTTGACTCTGACTAATAAGATGACATATTGTTTGCCTCGGTCTGTCTTAGGTCATATGGATCTAGGGTTGTACCTTCTTCATTGCCACTGACCATGAGTCCCTTGCCTGTCTCCTGGTAAAGATAGGTATGTGGTGATAATCTGATGCCCAGGTATTATCTAACTGCAGCCTAAATATTAATTATGCTGGTGGAGGTAGAATAAGTTCTTGGAGAAGGAGCACTGCATCTTACATTTCTTTTGCATTTTCAGTGCATCCAGCTCTATTAGGCACTAGCATGAAATTACTGTTGTATGTTTGTTTGCTTTTTCTCTGACAGATTGAAAGGCCCACAGAATACTTAATCATCTCAATAAATCAAATATTTAATTCAGGGGATCAAATGCTTAATATTTTCTCTGAAAACAGAAGCTATTAAATAATGTTGGCATATTGCCTTGAGGTCAGCATTCCTTAAGTTAAAAAAAGGAAAATACACATTTTTATCTTTAGATAATTCAAGCCAAATTCTGCTTGTGAAATAGAGTTCTATGTCAGTTATGTCAGAGACTAAACCATTTTGCATGGTATAAAAAAATTTCAAGTAAATAGACACAGGTTTCTTGAATGTAAAACAAGTGCCTCTTCTTTTTTTTTGTAAATCATTTTCCCTTTCAAGAAGTACTTCTTATGGCATTATGTAGATCCTGACAGAAGCAATTCTGATTTCCTTCCTCTGGTATGTGGTATGGTTTTAAAGGTTGGTGTGATGTGCTTTGGTATAACATGAAAGTCATCATGAGATTTATGGAATTGACCAGCATCTTATTGCAGCCAGATTTTTTCCTAACAACCTAAGCCTGACATCAATTTGGATGATAAATGTACTCAACTTAAATTTCTTTTTAGCATACAGACAAATAAATGGTAAAAAAAAAAAAAATCTGCCATTTGGAATAGATACCTGGTTCCGAATCTATCCAACACCTGTGTTGGTCATAAAATTAAACCAAAAAATGTTTTGATTCTCTTTCTCCTTTAATCAACACATTCACTAGTATATTTGATATGAAAATTCTTGTAAAACCAATTTGTATTTATGTCAGAATAATGTCTTCAGAAGTGAGTTTGGCAGAATAGAATGGGAGGAGTGTATGAGTGAAAAAGATGGGAAAGGTTAGAAAAAAGAGTGATTGCAATAGAAAAGGAGATATTTTATATATAAGATGGCTTTAAAAAACCAAAATCAAGCAAAAACTTTAAATAATGGATCTGACCAGAGGCAGAGAAACAAAAAAGGAACAAACCACTTATGTTTCATTTTATTTAGGTACTCTTGAAGTGCTCAATTTTAAATGTATAAATACTTTAAATATACTTATTTTAAGAATAAAATGTTAAGTTTGGGATGAGTCAAAAAACTGAAAGCCAAAGATTAGGAAAAGTTTGTAAGATAAAGTGTTACTGAACATTTATTACATTATCCAAATTGCTTTTTTTTTTAAATAAGGAAGTACTTCTAATAATATATATTTTTTTTTTTTGGGGGGCGGGGTACGCGGGCCTCTCACTGCTCTGGCCTCTCCCGTTGTGGAGCACAGGCTCCGGATGCACAGGCTCACTGGCCATGGCTCACGGGTCCAGCCACTCCACAGCATGTGGGATCTTCCCGGACTGGGGCACAAACCCGTGTCCTCTGCATCGGCAGGCAGACTCTCAACTACTGCGCCACCAGGGAAGCCCTAGTAATCTATATTGAGAACTAGAGAGGGAGGTACAAATCTTGCAGAGAACTTTCACTTTATATTTCCCAGACTATTTTCCTTTTGGAGTAGAAAATGATAACACTGACCATTTTAATGAAGTCAATAACATGTAAAATAAACTGTCTATTTGGAGATAAAGTTCAGATGTAAATTTTGGTGTGCTAATCTGCTGGGTTAAGAGGACGTTTTATGATCAAACATATGTTTAGTTATTCTGAACCTTTTCCTTGCATAGTGAATTTAGATGTAAATATCAATTTGTGGACTTTTTAAAGTATGAATTAATTCAAGCAATTGTTATTAAAAACATAATTAATAGCAGGTTGTTTGAATACCATTTATGGTTTTCAAAAATTCAATTATCTGACTAAATTGAACCATTTAAAAAACCTGTTTTCATTGCAAGCCTGCTTCAGAAATTGAATAGAGAGTTTAAAGCACACTGTTTTCTAAATTTTACATAGGCCATTTTTTCCTTTTAAAATCACAGAGATTTTATTTATTGTTTTGGAATATTGAAATGAAATAACTTGTAAAAATGAATAAGAATTTAAAAATTACGGTAATTTCTCTTTCCACTTGAAGTTTAAGAAAGGCAAGGCATAAAAAAAAAAAAAAAAAAAAAAACTTTCTCAGAATGAAAAATTTACAGCAGCAACGCATACATTGTACATCAAATTTAAATGTTTCCTAGGACTCTAAAATATATATTACTGGTATGTATTCCTTTGGAATCATTAGACCATTACATAATATATTCATTTTTCATATCTGTTTAGAACAGCTAATTATGAATTTATCATTAAGATTGTCACAATTAAATTCCAAATTTTAATCTGGTGCCATAGCTGGAAGGAAACTAAATCTTTTTTTTTTTTTTTTTGCTTTATAACAAATTTAATCAGTTATACATATACATATGTTCTCATATCCCCTCCCTTTTGCGTCTCCCTCCCACCCTCCCTATCCCAACCCTCCAGGCGGTCACAAAGCACCGAGCTGATCTCCCTGTGCTATGCGGCTGCTTCCCACTAGCTATCTACCTTACGTTTGGTAGTGTATATATGTCCATGCCGCTCTTGCACTTTGTCACAGCTTACCCTTCCCCCTCCCCATATCCTCAAGTCCATTCTCTAGTAGGTCTGTGTCTTTATTCCTGTCTTACCCCTATGTTCTTCATGACATTTTTTTTCTTAAATTCCATATATATGTGTTAGCATATGGTATTTGTCTTTCTCTTTCTGACTTACTTCACTCTGTATGACAGACTCTAGGTCCATCCACCTCATTACAAATAGCTCAATTTCATTTCTTTTTATGGCTGAGTAATATTCCATTGTATATATGTGCCACATCTTCTTTACCCATTCATCTGATGATGGACACTTAGGTTGTTTCCATCCCCGGGCTATTGTAAATAGGGCTGCTATGAACATTTTGGTACATGTCTCTTTTTGAATTCTGGTTTTCTCAGGGTATATGCCCAGTAGTGGGATTGCTGGGTCATATGGTAAGTTCTATGTGTAGTTTTTTAAGGAACCTCCATACCGTTCTCCATAGTGGCTGTACCAATTCACATTCCCACCAGCAGTGCAAGAGTGTTCCTTTTTTTCCACACCCTCTCCAGCATTTATTGTTTGTAGAGTTTTTTTTTTTTTTTTCTTTTTGCGGTATGTGGGCCTCTCACTGTTGTGGCCTCTCCCACTGCGGAGCACAGGCTCCGGACGCGCAGGCCCAGCGGCCATGGCTCACGGGCCCAGCCGCTCCGCGGCATATGGGATCCTCCCAGACCGGGGCACGAACCCGTATCCCCTGCATCGGCAGGCGGACTCTCAACCACTGCGCCACCAGGGAGGCCCTGTTTGTAGAGTTTTTGATGATGGCCATTCTGACTGGTGTGAGATGATATCTCATTGTAGTTTTGATTTGCATTTCTCTAATGAGCAAAGATGTTGAGCATCCTTTCATGTGTTTGTTGGCAGTCTGTATATCTTCTGTGGAGAAATGTCTATTTAGGTCGTCTGCCCATTTTTGGATTGGGTTGTTTGTTTTTTGTTATTGAGCTGCATGAGCTGCTTATAAATTTTGGAGATTAATCCTTTGTCAGTTGCTTCATTTACAAATATTTTCTCCCATTCTGAGGGTTGTCTTTTGGTCTTGTTTATGGTTTCCTTGGCTGTGCAAAAGCTTTGAAGTTCCATTAGGTCCCATGTGTTTATTTTTGTCTTTATTTCCATTTCTCTAGGAGGTGGGTCAAAAAGGATCTTGCTGTGATTTATGCCATAGAGTGTTCTGCCTATGTTTTCCTCTAAGACTTTGATAGTGTCTGGCCTTACATTTAGGTCTTTAATCCATTTTGAGCTTATTTTTATGTATGGTGTTAGGGAGTGATCTAATCTCATACTTTTACATGTCCCTATCCAGTTTTCCCAGCACCACTTATTGAAGAGACTGTCGTTTCTCCACTGTACATTCCTGCCTCTTTAATCAAAGATAAGGTGACCACATGTCCGTGGGTTTATCTCTGGGCTTTCTATCCTGTTCCATTGATCTATCTTTCTGTTTTTGTGCCAGTACCATACTGTCTTGATCACTGTAGCTTTGTAGTATAGTCTGAAGTCAGGGAGCCTGATTCCTCCAGCTCCATTTTTCATTCTCAAGATTGCTTTGGCTATTTGGAGTCTTTTGCGTTTCCATACAAATTGTGACATTTTTTGCTCTAGTTCTGTGAAAAATGCCAGTGGTAGTTTGATAGGGATTGCATTGAATCTGTAGATTGCTTTGGGTAGTAGAGTCATTTTCACAATGTTGATTCTTCCAATCCAAGAACATGGTACATCTCTCCATCTATTTGTATCATCTTTAATTTCTTTCATCAGTGTCTTATAATTTTCTGCATACAGGTCTTTTGTCTCCCTAGGTAGGTTTATTCCTAGATATTTTATTCTTTTTGTTGCAATGGTAAATGGGAGTGTTTTCTTGATTTCACTTTCAGATTTTTCATCATTAGTGTACAGGAATGCCAGAGATTTCTGTGCATTAATTTTGTATCCTGCAACTTTACCAAATTCATTGATTAGCTCTATTAGTTTTCTGGTAGCATTTTTAGGATTCTCTATGTATAGTATCATGTCATCTGCAAACAGTGACAGCTTTACTTTTTCTTTTCCGATTTGGATTCCTTTTATTTCCTTTCCTTCTCTGATTGCTGTGGCTAAAACTTCCAAAACTATGTTGAATAAGAGTGGTGAGAGTGGGCAACCTTGTCTTGTTCCTGATCTTAGTGGAAATGGTTTCAGTTTTTCACCATTGAGGACGATGCTGGCTGTGGGTTTGTCATATATGGCCTTTATTATGTTGAGGAAAGTTCCCTGTATGCCTACTTTCTGCAGGGTTTTTATCATAAACGGGTGTTGAATTTTGTCGAAAGCTTTCTCTGCATCTATTGAGATGATCATATGGTTTTTCTCCTTCAATTTGTTAATATGGTGTATCACGTTGATTGATTTGCGTATATTGAAGAATCCTTGCATTCCTGGAATAAACCCCACTTGATCATGGTGTATGATCCTTTTAATGTGCTGTTGGATTCTGTTTGCTAGTATTTTGTTGAGGATTTCCGCATCTATGTTCATCAGTGATATTGGCCTGTAGTTTTCTTTCTTTGTGACATCCTTGTCTGGTTTTGGTATCAAGGTGATGGTGGCCTCATAGAATGAGTTTGGGAGTGTTCCTCCCTCTGCTATATTTTGGAAGAGTTTCAGAAGGATAGGTGTTAGCTCTTCTCTAAATGCTTGATAGAATTCGCCTGTGAAGCCATCTGGTCCTGGGCTTTTGTTTCTTGGAAGATTTTTTATCACAGTTTCAATTTCAGTGCTTGTGATTGGTCTATTCATATTTTCTATTTCTTCCTGATTCAGTTTTGGCAGGTTGTGCATTTCTAAGAATTTGTCCATTTCTTCCAGGTTGTCCATTTTATTGGCATAGAGTTGCTTGTAGTAATCTCTCATGATCTTTGGTATTTCTGCAGTGTCAGTTGTTACTTCTCCTTTTTCATTTCTAATTCTATTGATTTGAGTCTTCTCCCTTTTTTTCTTGATGAGTCTGGCTAATGGTTTATCAATTTTGTTTATCTTCTCAAAGAACCAGCTTTTAGTTTTATTGATCTTTGCTATCGTTTCCTTCATTTCTTTTTCATTTATTTCTGATCTGATTTTTATGATTTCTTTCCTTCTGCTAACTTTGGGATGTTTTTGTTCTTCTTTCTCTAATTGCTTTAGGTGCAAGGTTAGGTTGTTTATTCGAGATGTTTCCTGTTTCTTGAGGTGGGATTGTATTGCTATAAACTTCCCTCTTAGAATTGCTTTTGCTGCATCCCATAGGTTTGGGGTCGTCGTGTCTCCATTGTCATTTGTTTCTAGGTATTTTTTAATTTCCCCTTTGATCTCTTCAGTGATCACTTTGTTATTAAGTAGTGTATTGTTTAGCCTCCATGTGTTTGTATTTTTTACAGCTCTCTTCCTGTAATTGATATCTAGTCTCATAGCATTGTGGTCGGAAAAGATACTTGATACAATTTCAATTTTCTTAAATTTACCAAGGCTTGATTTGTGACCCAAGATATGATCTATCCTGGAGAATGTCCCATGAGCACTTGAGAAAAATGTGTATTCTGTTGTTTTTGGATGGAATGTCCTATAAATATCAATTAAGTCCATCTTGTTTAATGTATCATTTAAAGCTTGTGTTTCCTTATTTATTTTCATTTTGGATGATCTGTCCATTGGTCAAAGTGGGGTGTTAAGGTCCCCTACTATGATTGTGTTACTGTCGATTTCTCCTTTTATGGCTGTTAGTATTTGCCTTATGTATTGAGGTGCTCCTATGTTTGGTACATATATATTTAAAATTGTTATATTTTCTTCTTGGATCAATCCCTTGATCATTATGTAGTGTCCTTCTTTGTCTCTTCTAGTAGTCTTTATTTTAAAGTCTATTTTGTCTGATATGAGAATTGCTACTCCAGCTTTCTTTTGGTTTCCATTTGCATGGAATATCTTTTTCCATCCCCTTACTTTCAGTCTGTATGTGTCCCTAGGTCTGAAGTGGGTCTCTTGTAGACAGCATATATATGGGTCTTGTTTTTGTATCCATTCAGCCAATCTGTGTCTTTTGGTGGGAGCATTTAGTCCATTTACATTTAAGGTAATTATCGATAGGTATGTTCCTATTCCCATTTTCTTAATTGTTTTGGGTTCGTTATTGTAGGTCTTTTCCTTCTGTTGTGTTTCTTGCCTAGAGAAGTTCCTTTAGCATTTGTTGTAAAGCTGGTTTGGTGGTGCTGAACTCTCTCAGCTTTTGCTTGTCTGTAAACGTTTTAATTTCTCCATCAACTCTGAATGAGATCCTTGCTGGGTAGAGTAATCTTGGTTGCAGGTTTTTCTCCTTCATCACTTTAATTATGTCCTGCCACTCCCTTCTGGCTTGTAGAGTTTCTGCTGAGAGATCAGCTGTTATCCTGATGGGGATTCCCTTGTGTGTTATTTGTTGTTTTTGCCTTGCTGCTTTTAATATGATTTCTTTGTGTTTAATTTTTGACAGTTTGATTAGTATGTGTCTTGGCGTATTTCTCCTTGGATTTATTCTGTATGGGACTCTCTGTGCCTCCTGGACTTGATGAACTATTTCCTTTCCCATATTACGGAAGTTTTCAACTATAATCTCTTCAAATATTTTCTCAGTCCCTTTCTTTTTCTCTTCTTCTTCGGGAACCCCTAGAATTCGAATGTTGGTGCGTTTAATGTTGTCCCAGAGGTCTCTGAGACTGTCCTCTGTTCTTTTCATTCTTTTTTCTTTATTTTGCTCTGCAGGAGTTATTTCCACTATTTTATCTTCCACCTCACTTATCCGTTCTTCTGCCTCAGTTATTCTGCTATTGATCCCATCTAGAGTATTTTTTATTTCATTTATTGTGTTTTTAATTGATGCTTGATTCATCTTTAGTTCTTCTAAGTCCTTGTTAACTGTTTCTTGCATTTTGTCTATTCTATTTCCAAGATTTTGGATCTGGGAAATGGAATCTTGGATCATCTTTACCATCATTATTCTGAATTCTTTTTCAGGTAGACTGCCTATTACCTCTTCATTTGTTAGGTCTGGTGGGTTTTTATCTTGCTCCTTCTCCTGCTGTGTGTTTTTCTGTCTTCTCATTTTGCTTATGTTACTGTGTTTGGGGTCTCCTTTTTGCAGGCTGCAGGTTCGTAGTTCCCGTTGTTTTTGGTGTCTGTCCCCAGTGGCTAAGGTTGGTTTAGTGGGTTGTGTAGGCTTCCTGGTGGAGGGGACTAGTGCCTGTGTTCTGGTGGGTGAGGCTGGATCTTGTCTTTCTGGTGGGCAGGTCCACGTGTGGTGGTGTGTTTTGGGGTGTCTGCGGACTTTTTATGATTTTAGGCAGCCTCTCTGCTAATGGGTGGCGTTGTGTTCCTGTCTTGCTAGTTGTTTGGCATAGGGTGTCCAGCACTGTAGCTTGCTGGTCGTTGAGTGAAGCTGGGTGCTGGTGTTGAGATGGAGATCTCTGGAAGATTTTCGCCGTTTGATATTATGTGGAGCTGGGAGGTCTCTTGTGGACCAGTGTCCTGAAGTTGGCTCTCCCACCTCAGAGGCAGAGCACTGACTCCTGGCTCCTCAATTTGGGATGATTTGTTGTCCATTCATGTATTCCACAGATGCAGGGTACATCAAGTTGATTGTGGAGCTTTAATCCGCTGCTTCTGAGGCTGCTGGGAGAGGTTTCCCTTTCTCTTCTTTGTTCTCACAGCTCCTGGGTCTCAGCTTTGGATTTGGCCCCGCCTCTGCGTGTAGGTCGCCAGAGGGTGTCTGTTCTTCGCTCAGACAGGACAGGGTTAAAGGAGCAGCCTCTTCGGGGACTCTGGCTCACTCAGGCCGGGCGGGAGGGAGGGACACGGAGTGCGGGGCCAGCCTGCAGCGGCAGAAGTCGGCGTGACGTTGCACCAGCCCGAGGCGCGCCGTGCGTTCTCCCAGGGAAGCCGCCCCTGGATCCCGGGACCCCGGCAGTGGCGGGCTGCACAGGCTCCCGGAAGGGCGGTGTGGACAGTGACCTGCGCTCGCACACAGGCTTCTTGGCGGTGGCAGCAGCAGCCCCAGCGTCCCACGCCCGTCACTGGGCTCCGCGCTTTCAGTCGTGACTCGCGCCCGTCTGTGGAGCCCCTTTAAGCAGCGCTCTTAATCCCCTCTCCTCGCGCACCAGGAAACCAAGAGGGAAGAAAAAGTCTCTTGCCTCTTCGGCAGCTCCAGAGTTTTCCCGGACTCCCTGCCGGCTAGCTGTGGCTCATTAGCCCCCTTCCGGCTGAGTTCTCGCCGCCAGCCCCAGTCCTCTCCCTGCGCTCTGACCGAAGCCCGAGCCTCAGCTTCCAGCGCTGCGCGCCCCGGTGGGCGAGCAGACAAGCCTCTCGGGCTGGTGAGTGCCGCTCGGCACCGATCCCCTGTGCGGGAATCTCTCCGCTTTGCCCTACCCAGGTATGTGGGGAGTTTCTTGCCTTTTGGGAGGTCTGGGGTCTTCTGCCAGCGTTCAGTAGGTGTTCTGTAGGGGTTGTTCGATGTGTAGCTGTATTTCTTGTGTATCCGTGGGGAGGATGGTGATCTCCGCGTCTTACTCTTCCGCCATCTTACCCGGAAGTCCTAGGAAACTAAATCTTGTAACAAATATCCAGATAAATTCTAGAAAATATTGAACCCTTTTTTACTGCAACCATGAACTAGCCCAAGCACGTGCTAAAGTTTGGTGACTATGGAACAAAATATAGTTAATTGTTAGTATTCAAGTAGTAAAAAATATAAAGTCAATTGGTAAAATAGATTTGGATTTAAATTCACAGCCACCACTCTAGATGTATGTTTTAAGTATGTTGTTTACAGGTTTTGCATTTGGAAATTTGGGGAGAATTGTGAGAATTAATGAAGTTGCGTATATATTTGGTAGAGTAAAAAGCCTTTACCATGCTATGAGACTTTCCAGAAGTTTGGGTCATAATGTCAGCATCAGGGCATGACTCTCATTACCTGAGGGCTCAAATCAGGTGGGACTAAGGCAGAATGTGAGTTCATATGTGTGTTTGTGTGCACACACGCACGTTAATGTGTGTATGTTTAAAATGCATTTTCAAATATTTGCATTAGGTCCAGAGTTATATTTTTGGTATAGATCACGCACAAGAGTAAAGTGGTGATGAAAGAGGTGAGCATTAACACCTAAAGATAACTTCAATAAACTTGCAAACTGCTTCAGCAAATATGTCAATTGACAATTTGAACAACCTTAGTGATATTACACAAGGTATAGTACACCAATACCAACAAGGCAATTTGGTTTGCACACTTACTTCCAAAGGCCATTTTAATCTGGAGGTGTAATGAGAATCAGCCCTTAAAGAAATGCTTTCTCTCTCCTGACTCTAATGTGTAGGGGCAGGTGCATCATCAAAGCAAAGTATGGAAAAATAAAATCCTGGCATGGGAGCAACTCTATCTTGGATCACTTCTCCACTAATTTTTCCCAATCCTTGTTACTTAAGAAGGTAGGAATGTCATGCTAAACCCATATTCTCAAAATATTAAACAAAGAAGTGGTGGAACACAAAACTTTAACTCAAAAAAATATTCTTAAAGTTTAAACTCTATGGGACATCCTATCAGCAAAATAAATTAAGTGTACTTGACTTTGTGTTTTGTGGCTGTTTTCACAGCGTTGATAAATGTAACTCACAGGATTTGTCCACTACCTGCAGTCAAGTTGTCATCATATACAGATGTAAAGTGTCTCAACTGAAACACCAGAGTTCATTACACACTCACTAACAGTTATTATTGGGGACCATTGAAAAAGTAGTAGAAGCGTTTGTGAGAACTGAGAAATTCCAACACCAATGAACAAGACATTTCAGGCTCCCTGAAGCAAAATTTGAAACCATTTTTCATTTGCCTGTTAATCTCAAGATGAAAAAGCATGATGAAAAATTGCAAGGACGAACGCTTTGCCACAGGGAAACTGCATTGAAAGCTAACGGTAACTAAAAGAACCGTTTCTCCACTGCAGAAACAAGGTGATGGGGCATGAGCTCCCTTAAGCTTCCTGGCAGGTTTCTCCTGGTGAACTTGATGCACTTTTGGGAACCTTTCTGGGTGAGGGAGATTCAGAGTAAAAACACTGTCAGGAGATTTTCTTTGAGTACTAAGACTATTACTGCTGTGTACATCCAAGTCTTTAGAATTCTAGTCTTTTTTAAAAAGACATATTTTCTGGTTAAAAACTATTTTAGTGATTAGAAGGAACAATGGAAAGCAGCCCAGCAGTCTCTGCTGAAGAGCAGGAATTAGATAGCAGTCCTTACCAATGGGCAAACTCACCAGTAAGTTTGGTTTAATAGCTGTTTTCCTCTATTCCTGGCTTTTTTCACTGAATGGACTAGATTCAAATATAGTAACCATTAAGTTGGACTAAAATGATCAAATAATTGAAATGATAAAAGTTGTTTGGCAAGTAGTACATAGGTTTGCATTGTAACCAAGGAGTGTTCTTTTAGTGTAATTAAGCATTTCCAGCTTTTTCCCAATTTCAAGAAATGGGGAACTTTAAAAAGTATAGGGAGTGGGAGTACTGTGTCTTTTAAAAATTGTTTTAACTTATAAAATTTTGATGTCTTTATTACAAACTCATGTAGAATTTCATTATATCACACATACTTTTAAAATATCATAAAGCTGGATATTCTAACAACAGCCCATCATATCGCAAAACCATTTTGTATTCATCTCCCACCGTACAATGCTTTCTTCCTCATATTTAGCAGACGGTTGTTATCGCCTGTGACAAAGGCTTAAGATACTCATGTTTGCTACTTATGACACATATCACCTCACCGGCTTCCCTGAGGATCAATATCGGTTTTACTGCATATCAAAAGATTCACTTCTTCTCACTAAGATGTATACGTGGATGATTTTTATTATTAGGCTTTTCTTCCAAATTCCAGTGCATTCTCTTGAGAGCTGGGCTGAACCATGGATGGCTTTCCTAGACCAGGTTGACTTAAGGCCTATAAAAAACATGCTGAACAGCCTCCTTGTTCCTTTTATCTTGGCCTGGTCTCCAATATAGGTCTCTCCAGATATTACCACGCCAATTGTGAGGAAAGGCAAAGCCCAAGGAAAAGTCCTTCAAGGAAAATGAGGGGGAAAAGAGCATTCCCTTAACTAGGGTATGAAACAAAAGATGAAATTATCCACTGTAGAGCTTCTTAAAGCATTCCCCATAGCATCCAAGCAAAAGGACCCTACCTGCCAATCTGACCAGGACCTTGGGGTGGGATGGGGTGGAGAGAGGCAGGTGTCTTTATGTCGTTACTGCAGCAGGCCTCACTCACTGACTTGCCAATATGCACTCCACAACTCTAAAAATAGTTGAAGCTGTTCCCACCTGACTTTGAACCATGTTCTGTGATGCATTGCTTGGACTCAGGGTTCCTCAGACCAAACATGTCATTCCTCCAATTGAATTGCAGGATTAAGCCAGATAACACTTAGCATCATGCTTGGCAGAGAGCAATGAAGGCAACATTTCCAAAAATGATACACTTGAAACTGGGAAACCTTCAATTTTACTTTAAATCCATAGATAATTAACTAATTGCACTGCACATGTATTGCTCTAAGTAGAATCTAAAGCACACAAGTATATCATACGAATCATTTTGAAATAATATTACCTCTATGAAGTGTATTGCCAAATAAAAAGTGATAGAGTTTCTACTAAGTATATGTGTCTTTGGGCAATTCTGAAATGTTTCTCTATGATTAAGTATAAATTTAAGTTTAACTTTATTTTTCTGTGAATCCCTGTATAAGTGCAGGGAATAATAAAAATTTCTTGAGACTAATGACTATGTGTTACACTGCTGTGTACGTTATAGATAATCAAAATTATTTAATGGGTTTCACTGAATTGACTGATAGATGCCTCTCAGATATATGTTTGAGGAACTTCCTTACAATAAATGAAATAATTACAAACAGTCCCCAGCTTAACGATGCTTTAACATACAATATTTTGACTTTATAATGGTGTGAAAGTGATATGCATTCTGCAGAAACTGTACTTTGAATTCTGAATTTGGATCTTTTCTTGGGCTGGTGATATGCAGTATGATACTCTCTCATAATGCTGGGCATTGGCAGTGGCAGCAGCCAGAGCTCCCAGTCAGCCATGTGGTCACAGGTACATACGGATAAACTACCCATATGCTTACAATCATTCTGTACCCATACAACCATTATTTTTCATTTTCAGTATAGTATTCAATAAATTATGTGAGATACTTGACACTTTATCATAAAATAGGCTCTCTGATAGATGATTTTGCCCCACTGTAGGCTACTGTTAAATCAGCAGTCCCCAACCTTTTTGGCACCAGGGACCGGTTTTGTGGAAGACAATCTTTCCACAGACCAGGGTGGGGTGATGGTTTCAGGATGATTCAAGTGCATTACATGTATTGTGTACTTTATTTCTATTATTATTATTACATTGTAATATATAATGAAATAATACAACTCACCATAATGTAGAATCAGTGGGAGCCCTGAAGTTGTTTTCACTTGCCACTCACTGATAGGGTTTTGATATGAGTCTGCAAGTAATTGATTTATTATGGTCTCTGTGCAGTCAAACCTCTCTGCTAATGATAATCTGTATTTCCAGCCACTCCCCAGCACTAGCATCACTGCCTCAGTTCCAGCTCACGTCAGGCATTAGATTCTCATAAGGAGCACATCACCTAGATCCCTCATAGGTGAAGTTCACAGTAGGGTTTGCACTCCTATGAGAATCTAATGCTGCCACTGATCTGACAGGAGGCGGAGCTCAGGCAGTAATGCGAACAATGGGGAGTGGCTGTAAATACAGGTGAAGCTTTGCTTCCTTGCCTGCCACTCACCTCCTGCTGTGTGGCCCAGGGGTTGGGGGCCCCTGTGTTAAATGTTTTGGGCAGTTTAAGGTAGGCTAGACTAAGCCATAATGTTTGGTAGGTTAGGTGTATTGATGCATTTTCAATTACAATATTTTAAATTTACAATTGGTTTATGGGGATATAACCACATTATAAGTTGAGGAAGATATGTGCTCTAAAAAAGTATTTACTAGAGCAATTGAAATAATCTTGTATGACAGCATGATTCAAATTTTTGAAAAAAACTTGTATTAGGATCTACTTATTTATGTGTACCTATATTGATATCAATTTTGCTATTGCTAATTTTATATCTTCACAACTAAAGGGATACCAGAAGGAAATATCAAAATAATAACAGTAATATCTTGGAGTGATAAAATTATGGATGATTTTAATTTTCTTTATACTTTTGTATACTATTTGTCTTCACTAAAGGTAAATTATCTTTATAATTACAACCAAAATAAGGGTGATGATAAGAACACTTATGAAAATAAGTGTTATGATAAGAACACCTAGGAAAAGTTATTTGTATTTGATTTTATTTTTTTTTCTATGTAACTGTGATAGAACTAGAAATCTGCCTTCTGGATAATAAACAGAGGTAAACTTCTCCCTTTTCCATTCCCCAATTTCTCTGGAATTTTAGGTTCTTTGTTGGACCACTAGGAAAAATCTCTCCTTCGGCTATGCAGACCAATGATATACAGTCATGGACAACACCAACACTGAGGATTTCTTATCCCTGACACATCTGCAGACAGACATGTGATTTGAATTCTGAGGTCAGGGTGTCCCAGTGGGGCAACAGCTGTCAAAATGAAAGATGCTTTGTAGCATTCCATAGTCTCCTCTATCCAAAAAGGTAGGAACTTTCAATATCATCTCACTAAAGATTTAGGTTTTCCCACTTTGTCTTTGCCAATAAATTCATTTAAAAGACTTATCTTTGAGGATTTCTAAGAGTCTAGTAAATCATAATGACCTGGTTATAGTGTAATGCTTTATATGAAATTATCCAAAATATTGAAATAATCTCAATTTATTTGAAGCATAATAATATTCACTGATTATTTACAATATATATACATAAATTGCATATTTATGTGTAAATATAATTCAATAATCCACTACCATAATATCCTATATACAGGTATAGCTCAGATATATTTCAAGTTTGGTTCCAGACCATCAAAATAAAGCAAATATCACAATAAAGCAAGTTATATAAATTTTTTGATTTCCCAATGCATATAAAAGTTATGTTTATAGTATACTGTATTCTATTAACTGTGCAATAGCATGTCTTCAAAAAGTGTGCCTTAAAAGTGTGCATAAAATAATGTACATAATTTAATTTAAAAATACTTTTTGTTAATGTTCATAGCAGCACAATTTACAATAGCCAAGACAGGGAAACAACCCAAGTGTGCATCAACAGATGACTGGCTTAAGATGTGGTACATATATATACAATGAAATATTACTCAGCCATAAAAGAGAATGAAATAGTGTCATTTGCCACAACATGGATGGTCTTAGAGAATATTATAGTTAGTGAAATAAATCAGAGAATACAAATACTATATGATATCATTTATATGTGGAATCTAGAAAAGGAATAAAAATTAATCTACATACAAAACAGAAACATACTCAGAGACATAGAAAACAAACTTATGGTTACCAAAGGGGAGAGGGAAAGGAGAGGGGCAAATTAGGAGCATGGCACTAACACATACAAACTACTATACATAAAAGAGATGAGGAACAAGGATTTACTGTATAGCATAGCAAACTATATTCAATATCTTGTAATAACCTATAATGGAATCTAATCAGAAAAAACAATTTGAAACACTTTGTTGTATACCTGAAACTAACACAACATTGTAAGTCAACTATACTTCAATAAAAAACAAAGTAGTAGGATTTTTTTTAATGTTTTTTTTTGGCCTAAAAATGTTATCATGGGGCTTCCCTGGTGGCACAGTGGTTGAGAGTCTGCCTGCCGATGCAGGGGACATGGGTTCATGCCCCAGTCCGGGAAGATCCCACATGCCGCAGAGTGGCTGGGCCTGTGAGCCATGGCCACTGAGCCTGTGCTCTGCAATGGGAGAGGCCACAACAGTGAGAGGCCCGCATACGGCAAAAAAAAAAAAAAAAAAAAAATGCTATCATGCATCTAAGCCTTCGGCAAGTCATAATATTTTTGCAACAGCAACATCAAAAACCACTGATCAGAGATCACCATAACAAATATAAAAATAATGAAAAAGTTTGGTATATTGGGAGAATTACCAAACTGTGACACAGAGACATGAAGTGAGCATATGCTGTTGGGAAAATGGTGCTAATTGACATGGTGGGTGCAGTGTTGCCATAAAACTTATATTTGTAAAAAATGCAATAACTGCAAAGCACAACAAAATGAGGTATGGAGATTGGTTCAAGATGGCAGAGTAGAAGGACGTGTGCTTATTCCCTCTTGCGAGAGCACCAGAATCACAACTAACTGCTGAAAAATCATTGACAGGAAGACACTGGAACTCACCAAAAAAGAAACCCCAAATCAAAAGACAAAGGAAAAGCTGCAAAGAGACAGTAGGAGGGGTGCAATCACAATAAAATCAAATCCCATAACCACTGGGTGGGTGACTAACAAACTAGAGAACAATTACACCAGAGATATCCACCCACTGGAGTGAAGGTTCTGAGCCCCACCTCAGGCTTCCCAAACTGGGGGTCCGGTAATGGGAGGAGGAATTCCAAGAGAATCAGACTTTGAAGGTTAGCAGAATTTGATTGCAGGACTTCGACAGGACTGGGGGGAACAGAGATTCCACTCTTGGAGGGCACAAACAAAGTAGTGTGCACATCGGGACCCAAGGGAAGGAGAAGTGACCCCAGGGGAGACTGAACCAGACCTACCTGCTGGTGTTGGAGGGTCTCATGCAGAGGCAAGGGGTGGCAGTGGCTCACCACAAGGACAGGGACACTGGCAGTGGGGATTCTGGGAGGTGCTCCTTGGCATAAGCCTTTTGGAGTCTGCCACTGGCCACACTGAGGAGCCTCTATTCTCCAAGGCTGGGTCACCTCAGGCCAAAGAGGGAGGGAACTCAGCCCCGTCCATCAGCAGAAAAGCAGATTAAAATTTTACTGAGCTCTGCCCACCAGAGCAATATCCAGCTCTACCCACCACTAGTCCGTCCCATCAGCAAGCTTGCACAGGCCCCTTAGATAGCCTCATCCACGAAAAGGCAGACACAGAAACAAGAAGAACTACAATCCTGCACCCTGTGGAAGGAAAACCACATTCACAGAAAGATAGACAAAATGAAAAGGCAGAGGGCTATGTACCAGATGAAGGAACAAGATAAAACCGCAGAAAAACAACAAAATGAAGTGGGGATAGGCAACCTTCTAGAAAAAAGAATTCAGAATAATGATAGTGAAGATGATCCAGGACCTTGGGAAAAGAATGGAAGCAAAGGTGGAGAAGATGCAAGAAATGTTTAGCAAAGACCTGGAAGAATTAAAGAACAAACACCTAGAAGAGTTAAAGAACAAACAAACAGACATGAATAATACAATAACTGAAATGAAAAAATACACTAGAAGGAATCAGTAGCAGAATAGCTGAGGCAGAAGAACGGATAAGTGACCTGGAAGACAGAAGGGTGGAATTCACTGTTGTGGATCAGAATAAAGAAAAAAGAATGAAAAGAAATGAAAACAGTCTAAGAGACTTCTGGGACAACATTAAATGCACGAACGTTCACATTATAGGCATCTCAGAAGGAAAAGGGAAAGAGTAAGGACCCAAGAAAACATTTGAAGAGATTACAGTTGAAAACTTCCCTAACATGGGAAAGGAAATAGCCACCGAAGTCCAGGAAGTGCAGAGAGTCCCAGGCAGGATAAACCAAAGGACAAACACACTGAGACACATAGGAATCAGGCTGACAAAAATTAAAGACAAAGAAAAATTATTAAAAGCAATGAGGGAAAAATGACAACATACAAGGGAACTCCCATAAGGTTAACACCTGATTTCGCAGCAGAAACTCTACAAGCCAGAAGGGAGTGGCATGATATATTTAAAGTGATGAAAGGGAAGAACCTAAAACCAAGATTACTCTACCTTGCAAGGATCTCATTCAGATTCGACAGAGAAATCAAAAGCTGTACAGACAAGCAAAAGATAAGAGAATTCAGCACCACCAAACCAGCTCTATAGCAAATGCTAAAGGAATTTCTCTAAGTGGGAAAAGCAAGAGAAGAAAAGGACCTACAAAAACAAACCCAAAAAACTTAAGCAAATGGTAATAGGAACATACATATCGATTATTCCCTTAAATGTGAATGGATTAAATGCTCCAACCAAAAGACACAGGCTCACTGAATGGATACAAAAACAAGACCCATATATATGCTGCCTATGAGAGACCAAGTTCAAACCTAGGGACACATACAGACTGAAAGTGAGGGGATGGAAAAAGATATTCCATGCAAATCAAAATCAAAAGAAAGCTGGATTAGAATACTCATATCAGATAAAATAGAATTTAAAAATTTTAATATAAAGAATGTTACAAGAAATAAGGAAGAACACTACATAATGATCAAGGAATCAACCCAAGAAGCTGATATAAAAATTATAAATATATATGCACCCAGCATGGGAGCACCTCAATACATAGAGGAAATGCTAACATCTATAAAAGAGGAAATCGACAGTAACATAATAATTGTGGGGGATTTTAACACCCCATTTACACCATTGGACAGATCACCCAGGCAGAAAATTGATAAGGAAACACAAGCATTATATGACATAATAGACCAGATAGATATAATTAATATTTATAGGACATTCCATCCAAAAACAGCAGATTACACTTTCTTCTTAAGTGCACATGGAACTTTCTCCAGGATAGATCACATCTTGGGTCAAAAATCAAGCCTCAGTAAATTTAAGAAAATTGAAATCATATCAAGCATCTTTTCTGACCACAACACTATGAGATTAGAAATCGATTACAGGGGAAAAAACGTGAAAAACACAAACACACAGAGGCTAAACAATACATTACTAAATTATCAAGAGATCACTGAAGAAATCAAAGAGGAAATCAAAAAATACCTGGAAACAAATGGAAATGAAAAAATGACAACCCAAAACCTATGGGATGCAGCAAAAGTGGTTCTAAGAGGGAAGTTTATAGCAATAAAATCCTACCTCAGAAACAAGAAAAATCTCAAATAAATAATCTAACCTTTCAACTAAAGGAACTAAAGAAAGAATAACAAACAAAACCAAAAGTTAGTCGAAGGAAAGAAATCATAAAGATCAGAGCATAAATAAATGAAATAGAAACAAAGAAAACAGTAGCAAAGATAAATAAAACTAAAAGCTGATTCTTTTTTAAAAAATTTTTAAAAGTTTTTTTTGTATGATTGTTTATTTCTTTTCCTTACTTTTTTAATAAATAGTTTTTTCCTATTTTTTTTATACAGCAGGTTCTTATTAGTCATCAATTTTATACACAACAGTGAATACATGTCAAACCCAATCACCCAATTCATCACACCACCACTCCCACCCGCCCATGGCTTTCCCACCTTGGTATCCATACGTTTGTTCTCTACATCTGTGTCTCTATTTCTGCCCTGAAAACCAGTTCATCTGTACCATTTTTCTAGGTTCCACATATATGTGTTAATATACGATATTTGTTTTTCTCTTTCTGACTTACTTCACTCTGTATGACAGTCTCTAGATCCATCCACGTCTCAACAAATGACTCAATTTCGTTCCTTTCTATGGCTGAGTAAATTCCATTGTATATATGTACCACATCTTCTTTATCCATTTAACTGTTGATGGGCCTTTTGGTTGCTTCTATTACCTGGCTATTGTAAATAGTGCTGCAATTAACATTGGGGTGAATGTGTCTTTTTGAATTGTGGTTTTCTCTGGGTATATGCCCAGTAGTGGCATTGCTGGATCATATGGTAATTCTATATTTACTTTTTTTAAGAAACCTCCATACTGTTCTCCATAGTGGCTGTATCAGTTTATATTCCCACCAACAGTGCAGGAGGGTTCCCTTTTCTCCACATCCTCTCCAGCATTTGTTGTCTGTAGATTTTCTGATGAAGCCCATTCTACCTGGTGAGAGGTGACACCTCATTGTAGTTTTGATTTGCATTTCTCCAATAATTAGTGATGTTGAGCAGGGTTTCATGTGCTTCTTGGCAATCTGTATGCCTTCTTTGGAGAAATGTCTATTTAGGTCTCCTGCCCATTTTTGGATTGGGTTGTTTGTGCTTTTAATATTAAGCTGCATGTGCTGTCTATATATTTTGGAGATTAATCCTTTGTTGGTTGATTTATTTGCAAATATTTACTCCCATTCTGAGGGTTGTCTTTTAGTCATGTTTATGATTTCCTTTGTTGTGTGAAAGCTTTTAAGTTTCATTAGGACCCATCTGTTTATTTTTCTTTTTATTTCCATTACTCTAGGAGGTGGATCAAAAAAGATCATGCTGTGATTTATGTCAAAGTGTGTTCTTCCTTGGTTTTCTTCTAAGAGTTTTATAGTGTCCGGTCTTATATTTAGGTCTCTAATCCATTTTGAGTTTATTTTTGTGTATGGTGTTAAGTAGTGATCTAATTTCATTCTTTTACATGTAGCTGTCCAGTTTTCCCAGCAGCGCTTACTGAAGAGACTGTCTTTTCACCATTGTATATCCTTGCCTTTTTTGTCATAGATTAGTTGACCATAGGTGCATGGGTTTAACTCTGGGCTTTCTATCTTGTTCCATTGATCTATGTTTCTGTTTTTGTGCCAGTACCATATTGTCTTGATTACTGTAGCTTTGTAGTATAGTCTGAAGTCAGGGAGTCTGATTCCTCCAGCTCCATTTTTTCCCCTGAAGACTGCTTTCACTCTTCGGGGTTTTTTGTGTCTCCATACAAATTTTAAGATATTTTGTTCTAGTTCCATAAAAAATGCCATTGGTATTTTGATAGGGATTGCATTGAATCTGTAGATTGCTTTGGGTAGTATAGTCATTTTCACAATATTGATCCTTCCAATCCAAGAACATGGTATATTTCTCCATCTGTTGGTATCATCTTTTATTTCTCTCAACAGTATCTGATAGTTTTCTGCATACAGGTTTTTTGTCTCCCTAGGTAGGTTTATTCCTAAGTATTTTATTCTTTATGTTGCAAAGGTAAATGGGAGTGTTTCCTTAATTTCTCTTTCAGATTTTTCATCATTAGTGTATAGGAATGCAAGAGATTTCTGTGCATTAATTTTGTATCCTGCAATGTTACCAAAATCATTAATTAGCTCTAGTAGTTTTCTGGTGGCATCTTTAGGATTCCCTATGTATAGTATCATGTCATCGGCAAACAGTGACTGTTTTACTTCTTCTTTTCTAATTATATTCCATTTGTTTCTTTTTCTTCTCTGATTGCCAAGGGTAGGACTTCCAAAACTATGTTGAACAACAGTGGCGAGATTGGACATCCTTATCTTGTTCCTGATCTTAGAAGAAATGCTTTCAGTTTTTCACCACTGAGAATAATGTTTGCTGTGAGTTTGTCGTATATGGCCTTTATTATGTTGAGGTAGGTGCCCTCTATGCCCACTTTCTGGAGAGTTTTTATCATAAATTCGTCTTGAATTTTGTCAAAAGTTTTTTCTGCATCTATTGAGATGATCATACGGTTTTTATTCTTCAATTTGTTACTATGGTGTACCACATTGATTTATTTGCATATATTGAAAAAACCTTGCATCCCTAGGATAAATCCCACTTGATCGTGGTGTATGATCCTTTTAATGTGTTTTAGGGTTCTGTTTGCCAGTATTTTGCTGAGGATTTTTGCATCTATATTCATCAGTGATATTGGTCTGCAGTTTTCTTTTTTTTGTAGTATCTTTGGTTTTGGTATCAGGGTGATGGTGGTCTCATAGAATGAGTTCGGGAGTGTTCCTTCCTCTGCAACTTTTTGCAAGAGTTTGAGAAGGATGGCTGTTAGCTCTTCTCTAAATGTTTGATAGAATTCACCTGTGAAGCCATCTGGTCCTGGACTTTTCTTTCTTGGAAGATTTTTAATCACAGTTTCAATTTCATTACTTGTGATTGGTCTGTTCATGTTTTCTATTTCTTCTTGGTTCAGTCTTGGAAAGTTATACCTTTCTAAGAAGTTGTCCATTTCTTCCAGGTTGTCCATTTTATTGGCATAGAGTTACTTGTAGTAGACTCTTAGGATGCTTTGTATTTCTGCCGTGTCTGTTGTAACTTCTCCTTTTTCATTTCTAATTTTATTGATTAGAATCCTCTCCCTCTTTTTCTTGATGAGTCTGGCTAATGGTTTATCAATTTTGTTTATCTTCTCAAAGAACCAGCTTTTAGTTTTATTTATCTTTGCTATTGTTTTCTTTGTTTCTATTTCATTTATTTCTGCTCTGATATTTATGCTTTCTTTCCTTCTGCTAACTTTGGGTTTTGTTTGTTCTTCTATCTCTAGTTCGTTTAGGTGTAAGGTTATATTATTTATTTGAGATTTTTCTTGTTTCTTGAGGTAGGCTTGTATAGCTAAGAACTTCCCTCTTAGAACTGCTTTTGCTGCATCCCATAGGTTTTGGATCGTCTTGTTTTCATTGCCAGTTGTCTTTCGGTATTTTTTGATTTCCTCTTTGGTTTCTTCAGTGATCTCTTCGTTATTTAGTAACATAGTGTTTAGCCTCCATGTGTTTGTGTTTTTTACGTTTTTTACCCTGTAATTCATTTCTAATCTCATAGCATTGTGGTCAGAAAAGATGCTTGATATGATCTCAGTTTTCTTAAATTTACTGAGGCTTGATTTGTGACCCAAGGTGTGATCTATCCTGGAGAATGTTTCGTGCACACTTGAGAAGAAAATATAGTTTGCTGTTTTTCAATGGAATGTCCTATAAATATCAATTAAATCTATCTGGCCTATTGTGTCATTTAGAGCCTCTGTTTCCTTATTTATTTGCATTTTGGATGATCTGTCCATTGGTGTAAGTGAGGTGTTATTAAAATCCCCCACTATTATTGTTTTACTGTTGATTTCCTCTTTTATAACTGTTAGCAGTTGCCTTATGTATTGAGGTGCTCCCATGTTGGGTGCATATATATTTATAATTGTTATATCTTCTTCCTGGATTGATCCCTTGATCATTATGTAGTGTCCTTCCTTGTTTCTTGTAATATTCTTTATTTTAAAGTATATTTTATCTGATATGAGTATTGCTACTCCAGTTGTCTTTTGATTTCCATTTGCATGGAATATCTTTTTCCATTCCCTCACTTTCAGTCTGTATGTGTCCCTAGGTCTGAAGTGGGTCTATTGTGGACAGCATATATATGGGTCTTGTTTTTGTATCCATTCAGCAAGCCTGTGTCTTTTGGTTGGAGCATTTAATCCATTCACATTTAACGTAATTATTGATACGTATGTTCCTATTACCATTTTCTTAAGTTTTTTGAGTTTGTTTTTGTAGGTCCTTTTCTCCTCTTGTGTTTTCCACTTAGAGAAGTTCCTTTAACATTTGTTGTAGAGCTGGTTTGGTGGGGCTGAATTCTCTTAGCTTTTGCCTGTCTGTAAAGCTTTTGATTTCTCCATCAAAACTGAATGAGATCCTTGCTGGCTAGAGTAATCTTGGTTGTAGGATTTTCCCTTTCATCACTTTAAGTATATCATGACACTCCCTTCTGGCTTGTAGTGGTTCTGCTGAGAAATCAGCTGTTAACCTTATGGCAGTTCCCTTGTATGTTATTTGTTGTTTTTTGCCTTGCTGCTTTCAGTAAATTTTCTTTGTCTTTATTTTTTGCCAATTTGATTACTATGTGTCTCAGCATGTTTCTCATTGGGTTTATCCTGTATGGGACTCACTGCGCTTCCTGGACTTGGGTGGCTATTTCCTTTCCCATGTTAGGGAATTTTTCAATTATAATCTCTTCAAATGTTTTCTCAGGTGCTTTCTCTCTCTCTTCTCCTTCTGAGACCCCTATAATGCAAATGTTGGTGCATTTAATGTTGTCCCAGAGGTCTCTTAGGCTGTCTTCATTTCTTTTCATTCTTTTTTCTTCAGTCTGTTCTGCAGCAGTGAATTCCAACATTCTGTCTTCCTGGTTACTTATTTGTTCTTCTGCCTCAGTTATTTTGCTATTGATTCCTTCTAGTGTAGTTTTCATTTCAGTTATTTTATTGTTCATCTCTTTTTGTTCTTTAATTCTCCTCGTTCTTTGTTAAACATTCCTTGAATCTTCTTGATCTTTGCCTCCATTCTTTTCCAAAGTCCTTGAACATCTTCACAATCATTATTCTGAATTCTTTTTCTGGAAGGTTGCCTATCTCCACTTCGTTTAGTTGCTTTTCAGGGGTTTTATCTTGTTCCTTCATCTGGTACATAGCCCTCTGCCTTTTCATCTTGTCTGTCTTTATGTGAATGTGGTTTTTGTTCCACAGGCTGCAGGATTGTAGATCTGCTTGCTACTGTTGTCTGCCTGCTGGTGGATGAGGCTATCTCAAAGCTGGTTTTTTGAGAAGATAAACAAAATTGATAAACCATAAGCCAGGCTCATGAAGGAGAAGAGGGAGAGGACTCAAATCAATAAAATTAGAAATAACAAAGGAGAAGTTACAACAGACACTGCAGACATACATAGCATCCTGAGACTGGTCCCAGCGACTCTATGCCAATAAAATGGACAACCTGGAAGAAACTGACAAATTCTTAGAAAGGCATAACCTTCCAAGACTGAACCATGAAGAAACAGAAAATATGAACAGATCAATCACAAGTAATGAAATTGAAACAGGAATTAAAAATCTTCCAACAAACAAATGTGCAGGACCAGATGGCTTCACAGGTAAATTCTATCAAACATTTAGAGCAGAGCTAACACCCATACTTCTCAAACTCTTGCAAAAAATTGCAGAGGAAGGAACACTCCTAAACACATTCTATGAGACCACCATCACCCTGTTACCAAAACCAGACAAAGATATTACAAAAAAAGAAAATTACAGACCAATATCACTGAGGAAAATTGATTGAAAAATCCTGAACAAAATACTAGCAAACACATTCCAAAAACACATTAAAAGGAACATACAACATGCTCAAGTATGATTTATCCCAGGAATGCAATAATTTTTCAATATATGCAAATCAATCAATGTGATATACAATATTAACAAATTGAAGAATAAAAACCATATGATCACACCAGAAATACAGCTACACGTGGAAAAACTCCTACAGAACACCTACTGAACGCTGGCAGAAGACCCCAGACCTCCCAAAAGGCAAGAAACTCCCCACATACCTGGGTAGGGCAAAGCGGAGAGATTCCCGCACAGGGGATCGGTGCCGAGCGGCACTCACCAGCCCGAGAGGCTTGTCTGCTCGCCCACCGGGGCGCGCAGCGCTGGAAGCTGAGGCTCGGGCTTCGGTCAGAGCGCAGGGAGAGGACTGGGGCTGGCGGCGAGAACTCAGCCGGAAGGGGGCTAATGAGCCACAGCTAGCCGGCAGGGAGTCCGGGAAAACTCTGGAGCTGCCGAAGAGGCAAGAGACTTTTTCTTCCCTCTTGGTTTCCTGGTGCGCGAGGAGAGGGGATTAAGAGCGCTGCTTAAAGGGGCTCCACAGACGGGCGCGAGTCACGACTGAAAGCGCGGAGCCCAGTGACGGGCGTGGGACGCTGGGGCTGCTGCTGCCACCGCCAAGAAGCCTGTGTGCGAGCGCAGGTCACTGTCCACACCGCCCTTCCGGGAGCCTGTGCAGCCCGCCACTGCCGGGGTCCCGGGATCCAGGGGCGGCTTCCCTGGGAGAACGCACGGCGCGCCTCGGGCTGGTGCAACGTCACGCCGACTTCTGCCGCTGCAGGCTGGCCCCGCACTCCGTGTCCCTCCCTCCCGCCCGGCCTGAGTGAGCCAGAGTCCCCGAAGAGGCTGCTCCTTTAACCCTGTCCTGTCTGAGCGAAGAACAGATACCCTCTGGCGACCTACACGCAGAGGCGGGGCCAAATCCAAAGCTGAGACCCAGGAGCTGTGAGAACAAAGAAGAGAAAGGGAAACCTCTCCCAGCAGCCTCAGAAGCAGCGGATTAAAGCTCCACAATCAACTTGATGTACCCTGCATCTGTGGAATACATGAATGGACAACAAATCATCCCAAATTGAGGAGCCAGGAGTCAGTGCTCTGCCTCTGAGGTGGGAGAGCCAACTTCAGGACACTGGTCCACAAGAGACCTCCCAGCTCCACATAATATCAAACGGCGAAAATCTTCCAGAGATCTCCATCTCAACACCAGCACCCAGCTTCACTCAACGACCAGCAAGCTACAGTGCTGGACACCCTATGCCAAACAACTAGCAAGACAGGAACACAACGCCACCCATTAGCAGAGAGGCTGCCTAAAATCATAAAAAGTCCGCAGACACCCCAAAACACACCACCAGACGTGGACCTGCCCACCAGAAAGACAAGATCCAGCCTCACCCACCAGAACACAGGCACTAGTCCCCTCCACCAGGAAGCCTACACAACCCACTAAACCAACCTTAGCCACTGGGGACAGACACCAAAAACAACGGGAACTACGAACCTGCAGCCTGCAAAAAGGAGACCCCAAACACAGTAACATAAGCAAAATGAGAAGACAGAAAAACACACAGCAGGAGAAGGAGCAAGATAAAAACCCACCAGACCTAACAAATGAAGAGGTAATAGGCAGTCTACCTGAAAAAGAATTCAGAATAATGATGGTAAAGATGATCCAAGATTCCATTTCCCAGATCCAAAATCTTGGAAATAGAATAGACAAAATGCAAGAAACAGTTAACAAGGACTTAGAAGAACTAAAGATGAATCAAGCATCAATTAAAAACACAATAAATGAAATAAAAAATACTCTAGATGGGATCAATAGCAGAATAACTGAGGCAGAAGAACGGATAAGTGAGGTGGAAGATAAAATAGTGGAAATAACTCCTGCAGAGCAAAATAAAGAAAAAAGAATGAAAAGAACAGAGGACAGTCTCAGAGACCTCTGGGACAACATTAAACGCACCAACATTCGAATTCTAGGGGTTCCCGAAGAAGAAGAGAAAAAGAAAGGGACTGAGAAAATATTTGAAGAGATTATAGTTGAAAACTTCCGTAATATGGGAAAGGAAATAGTTCATCAAGTCCAGGAGGCACAGAGAGTCCCATACAGAATAAATCCAAGGAGAAATACGCCAAGACACATACTAATCAAACTGTCAAAAATTAAACACAAAGAAATCATATTAAAAGCAGCAAGGCAAAAACAACAAATAACACACAAGGGAATCCCCATCAGGATAACAGCTGATCTCTCAGCAGAAACTCTACAAGCCAGAAGGGAGTGGCAGGACATAATTAAAGTGATGAAGGAGAAAAACCTGCAACCAAGATTACTCTACCCAGCAAGGATCTCATTCAGAGTTGATGGAGAAATTAAAACGTTTACAGACAAGCAAAAGCTGAGAGAGTTCAGCACCACCAAACCAGCTTTACAACAAATGCTAAAGGAACTTCTCTAGGCAAGAAACACAACAGAAGGAAAAGACCTACAATAACGAACCCAAAACAATTAAGAAAATGGGAATAGGAACATACCTATCGATAATTACCTTAAATGTAAATGGACTAAATGCTCCCACCAAAAGACACAGATTGGCTGAATGGATACAAAAACAAGACCCATATATATGCTGTCTACAAGAGACCCACTTCAGACCTAGGGACACATACAGACTGAAAGTAAGGGGATGGAAAAAGATATTCCATGCAAATGGAAACCAAAAGAAAGCTGGAGTAGCAATTCTCATATCAGACAAAATAGACTTTAAAATAAAGACTACTAGAAGAGACAAAGAAGGACACTACATAATGATCAAGGGATTGATCCAAGAAGAAAATATAACAATTTTAAATATATATGTACCAAACATAGGAGCACCTCAATACATAAGGCAAATACTAACAGCCATAAAAGGAGAAATCGACAGTAACACAATCATAGTAGGGGACCTTAACACCCCACTTTGACCAATGGACAGATCATCCAAAATGAAAATAAATAAGGAAACACAAGCTTTAAATGATACATTAAACAAGATGGACTTAATTGATATTTATAGGACATTCCATCCAAAAACAACAGAATACACATTTTTCTCAAGTGCTCATGGGACATTCTCCAGAATAGATCATATCTTGGGTCACAAATCAAGCCTTGGTAAATTTAAGAAAATTGAAATTGTATCAAGTATCTTTTCCGACCACAATGCTATGAGACTAGATATCAATTACAGGAAGAGAGCTGTAAAAAATACAAACACATGGAGGCTAAACAATACACTACTTAATAACAAAGTGATCACTGAAGAGATCAAAGGGGAAATTAAAAAATACCTAGAAACAAATGACAATGGAGACACGACGACCCCAAACCTATGGGATGCAGCAAAAGCAATTCTAAGAGGGAAGTTTATAGCAATACAATCCCACCTCAAGAAACAGGAAACATCTCGAATAAACAACCTAACCTTGCACCTAAAGCAATTAGAGAAAGAAGAACAAAAACATCCCAAAGTTAGCAGAAGGAAAGAAATCATAAAAATCAGATCAGAAATAAATGAAAAAGAAATGAAGGAAACGATAGCAAAGATCAATAAAACTAAAAGCTGGTTCTTTGAGAAGATAAACAAAATTGATAAACCATTAGCCAGACTCATCAAGAAAAAAAGGGAGAAGACTCAAATCAATAGAATTAGAAATGAAAAAGGAGAAGTAACAACTGACACTGCAGAAATACCAAAGATCATGAGAGATTACTACAAGCAACTCTATGCCAATAAAATGGACAACCTGGAAGAAATGGACAAATTCTTAGAAATGCACAACCTGCCAAAACTGAATCAGGAAGAAATAGAAAATATGAATAGACCAATCACAAGCACTGAAATTGAAACTGTGATAAAAAATCTTCCAAGAAACAAAAGCCCAGGACCAGATGGCTTCACAGGCGAATTCTATCAAGCATTTAGAGAAGAGCTAACACCTATCCTTCTGAAACTCTTCCAAAATATAGCAGAGGGAGGAACACTCCCAAACTCATTCTATGAGGCCACCATCACCTTGATACCAAAACCAGACAAGGATGTCACAAAGAAAGAAAACTACAGGCCAATATCACTGATGAACATAGATGCGGAAATCCTCAACAAAATACTAGCAAACAGAATCCAACAGCACATTAAAAGGATCATACACCATGATCAAGTGGGGTTTATTCCAGGAATGCAAGGATTCTTCAATATACGCAAATCAATCAACGTGATACACCATATTAACAAATTGAAGGAGAAAAACCATATGATCATCTCAATAGATGCAGAGAAAGCTTTCGACAAAATTCAACACCCGTTTATGATAAAAACCCTGCAGAAAGTAGGCATACAGGGAACTTTCCTCAACATAATAAAGGCCATATATGACAAACCCACAGCCAGCATCGTCCTCAATGGTGAAAAACTGAAACCATTTCCACTAAGATCAGGAACAAGACAAGGTTGCCCACTCTCACCACTCTTATTCAACATAGTTTTGGAAGTTTTAGCCACAGCAATCAGAGAAGGAAAGGAAATAAAAGGAATCCAAATCGGAAAAGAAAAAGTAAAGCTGTCACTGTTTGCAGATGACATGATACTATACATAGAGAATCCTAAAAATGCTACCAGAAAACTAATAGAGCTAATCAATGAATTTGGTAAAGTTGCAGGATACAAAATTAATGCACAGAAATCTCTGGCATTCCTGTACACTAATGATGAAAAATCTGAAAGTGAAATCAAGAAAACACTCCCATTTACCATTGCAACAAAAAGAATAAAATATCTAGGAATAAACCTACCTAGGGAGACAAAAGACCTGTATGCAGAAAATTATAAGACACTGATGAAAGAAATTAAAGATGATACAAATAGATGGAGAGATGTACCATGTTCTTGGATTGGAAGAATCAACATTGTGAAAATGACTCTACTACCCAAAGCAATCTACAGATTCAATGCAATCCCTATCAAACTACCACTGGCATTTTTCACAGAACTAGAGCAAAAAATGTCACAATTTGTATGGAAACGCAAAAGACTCCGAATAGCCAAAGCAATCTTGAGAATGAAAAATGGAGCTGGAGGAATCAGGCTCCCTGACTTCAGACTATACTACAAAGCTACAGTGATCAAGACAGTATGGTACTGGCACAAAAACAGAAAGATAGATCAATGGAACAGGATAGAAAGCCCAGAGATAAACCCACGGACATGTGGTCACCTTATCTTTGATTAAAGAGGCAGGAATGTACAGTGGAGAAACGACAGTCTCTTCAATAAGTGGTGCTGGGAAAACTGGATAGGGACATGTAAAAGTATGAGATTAGATCACTCCCTAACACCATACATAAAAATAAGCTCAAAATGGATTAAAGACCTAAATGTAAGGCCAGACACTATCAAAGTCTTAGAGGAAAACATAGGCAGAACACTCTATGGCATAAATCACAGCAAGATCCTTTTTGACCCACCTCCTAGAGAAATGGAAATAAAGACAAAAATAAACACATGGGACCTAATGGAACTTCAAAGCTTTTGCACAGCCAAGGAAACCATAAACAAGACCAAAAGACAACCCTCAGAATGGGAGAAAATATTTGTAAATGAAGCAACTGACAAAGGATTAATCTCCAAAATTTATAAGCAGCTCATGCAGCTCAATAACAAAAAACAAACAACCCAATCCAAAAATGGGCAGACGACCTAAATAGACATTTCTCCACAGAAGATATACAGACTGCCAACAAACACATGAAAGGATGCTCAACATCTTTGCTCATTAGAGAAATGCAAATCAAAACTACAATGAGATATCATCTCACACCAGTCAGAATGGCCATCATCAAAAACTCTACAAACAGGGCCTCCCTGGTGGCGCAGTGGTTGAGAGTCCGCCTGCCGATGCAGGGGATACGGGTTCGTGCCCCGGTCTGGGAGGATCCCATATGCCGCGGAGCGGCTGGGCCCGTGAGCCATGGCCGCTGGGCCTGCGCGTC
Organism: Mesoplodon bidens; assembly: GCF_964165515.1. Lineage (NCBI taxonomy): Eukaryota > Metazoa > Chordata > Mammalia > Artiodactyla > Ziphiidae > Mesoplodon > Mesoplodon bidens. The sequence continues at coordinate 187,700,275 of NC_138176.1, read as the reverse complement.
CGGAGCCTGTGCTCCGCAGTGGGAGAGGCCACAACAGTGAGAGGCCCACATACCGCAAAAAGAAAAAAAAAAAAAAAACTCTACAAACAATAAATGCTGGAGAGGGTGTGGAAAAAAAGGAACACTCTTGCACTGCTGGTGGGAATGTGAATTGGTACAGCCACTATGGAGAACGGTATGGAGGTTCCTTAAAAAACTACACATAGAACTACCATATGACCCAGCAATCCCACTACTGGGCATATACCCTGAGAAAACCAGAATTCAAAAAGAGACATGTACCAAAATGTTCATAGCAGCCCTATTTACAATAGCCCGGGGATGGAAACAACCTAAGTGTCCATCATCAGATGAATGGGTAAAGAAGATGTGGCACATATATACAATGGAATATTACTCAGCTATAAAAAGAAATGAAATTGAGCTATTTGTAATGAGGTGGATGGACCTAGAGTCTGTCATACAGAGTGAAGTAAGTCAGAAAGAGAAAGACAAATACCATATGCTAACACATATATATGGAATTTAAGAAAAAAAATGTCATGAAGAACATAGGGGTAAGACAGGAATAAAGACACAGACCTACTAGAGAATGGACTTGAGGATATGGGGAGGGGGAAGGGTAAGCTGTGACAAAGTGCAAGAGCGGCATGGACATATATACACTACCAAACGTAAGGTAGATAGCTAGTGGGAAGCAGCCGTATAGCACAGGGAGATCAGCTCGGTGCTTTGTGACCGCCTGGAGGGTTGGGATAGGGAGGGTGGGAGGGAGACGCAAAAGGGAGAGGATATGGGAACATATGTATATGTATAACTGATTAAATTTGTTATAAAGCAAAAAATAAAAAAAAACATATGATCATCTCAATAGATGCAGAAAAAGTTTTAGGCAAAATTCAATACCCATTTATGATAACAACTCTCCAGAAAGTGGGCATAGACGGAACCTACCTCAACATAATAAAAGCTATATATGACAAACCCACAGCAAACATCATTCTCAATGGTGAAAAATTGAAGGCATTTCCTCTACGATCAGGAACAAGACAAGGATGTCCACTCTCACCACTATTATTCAACATAACTTTGGAAGTCCTAGCCATGGCAATCAGAGAAGAAAAAGAAATAAAAGGAATACAAACTGGAAAAGAAGAATTAAAACTGTCACTGTTTGCAGTTGACATGATACTGTACATAGAGAATCCTAAGGATGCCACCAGAAAACTACTAGAGCTAATCAATGAATTAGATAAAGTTGCAGGATACAAAATTAATGCACAGAAAACTCTTCCATTCCTATACACTAACAATGAAAGATCAGAAATGAAATTAAGGAAACAATTCCATTCACCACTGCAACAAAATAATAAAATACCTAGGAATAAACCTACCTAAGGCGGTAAAATACCTGTACTCAGAAAACTATAAGACACTGGTGAAAGAACTCAAAGATAGCACAAACAGATGGAGAGATATACCATGTCCTTGGATTGGAAGAATCAATATTGTGAAAATAACTATAGTATTCAAAGCAATCTACAGATTCAATGTAATCCCTATTAAGTTACCAATGGCATTTTTACAAAACTAAAACAAAAAATCTTAAAATTTGTATGCAGACACAAAAGACTCCGATTAGCCAAAGCAATCTTGAGAAAAAAAATGGAGGTGTGGGAATCAGACTCCCTGACTTCAGGCTACACTACAAAGCTACAGTAATCAAGACAATATGGTACTGGCACAAAAACAAAAATATAGATCAATGGAGCAAGATGGAAAGCCCAGAGGTAAACCCATGCACCTATGGTCAACTGGTCTATGACAAAGGAGGCAAGGATACACAATGGAGAAAAGACAGTCTCTTCAATAAGTGGTGCTGGGCAAACTGGACAGCTACATGTAAAAGAATGAAATTAGAACACTCCTTAACACCATACACAAAAATAAACTCAAAATGGATTAAAGACCTAAATGTAAATCTGGAAACTATAAATCTCTTAGAGGAAATCATAAGCAGAACACTCTGTGACGTAAATCACAGCAAGATCTTTTTTGACCCACCTCCTAGAGTAATGGAAATAAAAACAAAAATAAACAAGTGGGATGTAATGAAACTTAAAACTTTTGCACAGCAAATGAGACTATAAACAAGATGAAAAGACATCCCTCAGAATGGGAGAAAATATTTGCAAACGAATCAACGTACAAATGATTAATCTCCAAAATATATAAACAGCACATGCAGCTCAATATTAGGAAAAAAAAAAAACAACCCAATCAAAAAATGGGCAGAAGACTTAGATAGACATTTCTCCAAAGAAGACATACAGATGGCCAAGAGGCACATGAAAAGATGCTCAACATCACTAATTATTAGAGAAATGCAAATCAAAACTACAATGAGCTATCACCTCACACCTGTTAGAATGGGCATCATCAGAAAATCTACAAAGAACAAATGCTGGAGAGGGTGTGGAGAAAAGGGAACCCTCCTGTACTATTGGTGGCAATGTAAATTGATACAACCTCTATGGAGAATAGTATAGAGGTTCCTTAAAAAACTAAGAATAGAATTACCATATGACCCAGCAATCCCACTACTGGGCATATACCCAGAGAAAACCATAATTCAAAAAGACACATGTACCCCAACGTTAATTGCAGCACTATTTACAATAGCCAGGTCATGGAATCAACCTAAAGGCCCATCAACAGATGAATGGATAAAGAAGATGTGGTACATATATACAATGTAATATAAATAGGAATGAAATTGGGGCATTTGTAGAAATGTGGATCAACTTAGAGACTATCATACAGAGTGAAGTATGTCAGAAAGAGCAAAACAAATATCATATATTAACACATATATGTGGAATCTAGAAAAATGGTACAGATGAACTAGTTTGGTTCATCTGTATGGGTAGAAATAGAGACACATATGTAGATAACAAAAGTACGGACACCAAGGGGAAAAGTGGCTTGTGGGGGTGGGTTGTGGTGTGATGAACTGGGAGATTGGGATTTACATGTATACACCAATATGTATAAAATAGATAAATAATAAGAACCTGCCGTATAAAAAGCTAAAATAAAATTCAATAAAATTAAATGAGGTATGTCTGTATACCATTTTACTCTGTAAAAATAACTTACTCTTGTATTTGAACATTTATAAAACCTAATTGGAATTAAAAAATTGTTTGTCAACTTCTTTAAAAATTACTTCCATAAATCTGCATTTATAAAAAGTGATGTTCTCTTGAAACCGTTTCTTCTGTGGTTAGCAAACCAACCATCCTTTTTTGTTTGTTTGTTTTTAACCAAAGGCTGATGATGTACAGTAACCCCTCATCCACATCCTGGAGAAACCAAAATCTAGGGATGCTCAAGTCCTTTATATAAAATGTAGCAGTGCAGTATTTGCATATAACCTATGTATATCTTCCTGTATATTTTAAATTATCTCAATTCCTTATAATACCTAATACAATGTAAATACTATGTAAATAGTTGTAAATACAATCTAAATCCTGTGTAAATAGTGGCCAGAGTATGAAAATTCAAGGTTTGCTTTTTGCAAGTTTCTGTTTTTTTTTTTTTTTTTTCCTGAATATTTTTGATCCACAGTTAGTTAAATCCATGGATGTGGAACTTGCTGATATTGAGGGCTGACTGTACTGCAGTCCTAACTAGAGATTACCTAAATCAGATTGGAAAAAAAGAACAGTACTGAAAGCCAGGAGCCATCTTCTGTCACATATTTATTGTAGATATGCAGATGGTTGAGACAGCTCTTACTTCCATCCTGGCCCCAGAGAAAGAAAGGGCTCTCTGGGTTACATGTTCTGCAGCTTCTCCTTCCTTAGGGAAAATGTTTAAAGTTTTCTCACAGAGAAATGTAACTTCAGGGCATCTCACAATGAGAAAGAGGGAGGAACCTGACTCAGATGAAAAATATCACAATTTTACTATTTAAAGTGCCACTCTTGAATATGTGTAAAAATGTGTAACTTTAGAGATGGGGAGATTAGAGTATGGGGAGAGGGAAATCAAACATTAGCCTAAGGTGAAAACTAATTGGCCAACTCAGGAAGAAGGGGGAGAATTTACCTGGCAATTTTTGAGAAGGAAAAATGAAAACTATTCTAAAACTTTGAAAGAAGATTAATTTAGAGTTCTCTTTGGAAACTGTCGGCTTAATAAGTCTCTAGTCATATTTAAGCTAAACTAGGTATCCATATCTGAAAAAAATGAGAGAGTTGGACAAATAGCTGACAGTGATTGAGCCAAGAGGATAATATGTTAATAATTATTAAATCTGTAGTCCAGAAACCTGTCATTCTAGACAGTGGAATAAGATGAATATTTGCACAGTGACCCAATTTCAGTGGGTTTTAAAGTTCCAAGCAGATAAAACAAGCTGTCATATACCTGTGGCAATACCTAAGGACCATAAACATCTGAGAATTGACAAAGTGAAGCCAAACATCTTTCTTGAAAATGTTTACTATGATGGAATATGAGAGCAAATGATTTCTGTTCTTTTTTCACCCTCAGAAAGACCCAGAATGTTTAATAAGAATATCCAGTAACATACTTTACATAATTATACTGCTTCATGCAAGGGAGAAGAGAATGTCTCTAGCAGATCCTGAGGGCTGCTAAAAAAAATCAACCCTTTGATAAAGCAATGGATTTCAAAAATTAAAATTGCTTAATATGTAATGTGTTCGTGTGTGTGTGTGTGTGCACGCTGATGTGTGCATGTTCTAGTCTATGCTACAGATTCTATACTTGAAACTGTTTTATTCTGCATTGGGTATATTTTGTTTACGCTTCCACATTCCTTCTCCACCCCTTCATGCCCCAAGGGAGAGTCCTGCCTCAATACGCAACCTTGCCGTCTGATTTGTGTATAGTTGCTTGCTATGGTGGTGACTTGTGATTTTTCTCATGCTGTTTCACAACTGTCCATTTTCCAGTTTTAGAACCAAAATTATTCTAGCACTTCATGTATTTTTCTCAAAGTATATTCCACATGATAAGTGGTCTATGAAATTTACATTTTTACTGGTCTTCATAAATTCCTTTTAATCCCACATTTTTTAAACCAACTTCACTACTCATTGACACTCAGCACTTAATGAAATAATTAACAATGCCTTAATATATTAAGCATCTCCTATGGGTTAGTTTTCATGTTAGGTACTTTACATGCTATACCATATGATCATATGATCCTCTATCATTTGAGGAAGATATTATTTATCAACTTTTATAAGATGTAGAAACTAAGGGTCATAGAAGTCAAACGCTTGTCCAAGATGACAGAACCAGAATTAGAAATGAAGGTTGAGTGATTCCAAAGCCCAGGCTCTTTAAATATAAGGCATATAACCAGACAAAGACATTGCTATTTTAATACCTCCCTATTATAATCATTGTGTAGTTATAGGAAATGGGCATGTATACATATAAAAGAAAAATATAAAAGAATTGATTTAGAATGGCATAGGATGGGATGATTTGAATGCCATTCCATTTCGTTTTTGCTCTTCTATCTTGTCCTAAGGAACTTTTTTAGTTCTCATATCTCTCTTCCTTGATTGACTACTATTCTCATCTACCCCTACCAACACACACACACACACACACACACACACACACACACTTGCAATTTCTTCCACTTTGATTTCTTTTCTCATCGAACTTCTAGAGTTTTCTACTCATGCTGTTTCTCTTTCTCCACTGCCAAGTCGCCTTTCAATCCACTACAATACAGTTTTCCCAATACCACCACCATGTGACAGAAACTGTTCTTAGAAAGTTCATTAATGTTCTCCACATTTCCAGACATAATGGACTTTTAAAAATGCTCATCTTAATCAATAGATGGCACTTCTTCATTCTTTTTTCCCTAGCTTTACTGAGTTATAATTGACATATAACATTGTATAACTTTAAGGTATACACTGTGTTGATTTGATACCCTTATATACTGCAAAATGATTACCACCACAGTGTTAGCTAATACCTTTATCACATCACATAAATAATATTTCTTTTTTTGTCATGACACTTAAGCTCTACTCTCTTAGCAACTTTCAAGTATATAAGAGTGTTGGGCTTCCCTGGTGGTGCAGTGGTTGAGAGTCTGCCTGCCAATGCAGGGGACATGGGTTCGGGCCCTGGTCTGGGAGGATCCCGCATGCTGCGGAGCAGCTGGTCCCATGAGCCACAATTACTGAGCCTGCGCGTCTGGAGCCTCCGCAATGGGAGAGGCCGCGATAATGAGAGGCCCGCGCACTGTGATGAGGAGTGGCCCCCTTTTGCCGCAACTAGAGAAAGCCCTCGCACAGAAACGAAGACCCAACACAGCCACAAATAAATAAATAAAATTTAAAAAAAAGAGTGTTATTAACTATAATCACTATGCTGAATTCCATCGCATGATTAGGCTCTCCTTTTCCTTCTATACTACTGTACCTTCCTTCTGTTTAGTTTACTGGGTTCTTTTCCCTTCCCAACATCTAAAATTTGGCATTTTCACATTATATCTCTTCTATTCTTTTCCCTAGTTAGCAACATTTCTTCCCAGAGATTTAAATACGAATTTTCTGTTGAATACTTTCAAATTTGTATCTCTAGACCTATTTCATAGATAACTCAGAGTTAACATGTAGGAAAAGTTAATGACAATGACAACCATTTTTACTGCACATATTATGTGTCAGTCACTGTTGTAAGTACTTTACACACACTAAATCATACAATCCTCACAGTAACCTTCTTTGGTAGTATTATTATTATCTTTGTTTTATAAACAAGAATAATGAGAGAGTTTGAGTAATTTGCCCAAGATCATAAAGTAAGCAAGAGGCAGAGAAAGTTTTTGACCCAGTTTGGTTCTAGAGATCTCACTCTTTACTAGACTCTATATATCTCTTTGCCTAAAATCATCTTTCCTCACTCTTCATGTGGAAAGTTAGGAAGCACTCTCCTCTTTTAGGAATAAGCCTACATTTTACCTATTCAGAAAAGCTGTCCTTACTCATCCTATATAGAGCAACTCCTGCCTGCTTGTTCTCTCTTAGCCTCCTATTTATTTCTTTGAAATTATTTATTACAAATTGTAAATCATGCAATTTACTCTTCATTTACTTTTGTCAGATAACATGGATTGTTTTGCTCAATATCCATTCTAATCTCTTTCTGGTGTGCCTTCCTGAACTGCTGAGGTAGGAGGCCTAAAATCTACTTTTGTAAAATTACCTTGCAGCTGGGTTTTTCCATGTGATTTAGTTTCCACCATTTAGAAGCTCTCACAGGGGTAATTAATTTAGAAATAAGTTATGGGGGGGCCATAAGGAACAGTTTTGCTCAAACAGATTTTGGCAGAAAAGGCACAGTTCTAGAAGTGGCAGATGTGGCAGAAAATTCAAGATACTGCAGCTCCTGATTGTTGCAGAACCAGCATGGTTCTGGAGCTGTCAACAGTGGTAGAAGCTTCTTGATCATGTAGTTTCCTGATTGTGGTGGAAGTTGCAGCTTTTTGCCAGCTCAGTTCTGCAGTGTGACTTAAGTGTAGAAACTCAATCTGGAGTCTGTTTCTTCAGTCCTCCAAATGATTTTGTGAACTATTTATATTCTTATTAAATCTCTTTGTGCTTAAGCCAGCTTTAGTAGACTCTGTTGTCTGCAACTAAGAACCTTGGTCATTATATCTAATAATTTTTGTTTCTGTCTTATCTGCCAGAATATAAGCACTTCAAGAGAAGTTAGCCTTTTACGGTTGATTGCTGAATTCCCACTGCCAAATCGAGCTTAGCTCATAGTAGGTGTTAATATATTATTACTGAATTTCATGACAAAGATTTAAAAATGTTTAATTTCTTCTACAATTATAGAAACTGCTTTGGAATACCAGCTAAAATACTTCCTGCCAGCCTACCTTCCTCTTTCTCTATGTGTATTATATTTCATTTCAGCTTGGTCCTAGAATATGATGTATCAAGGAGACCAAGATTGCTGAATAAGTATCAGTTACTCACTGTTCCTAAAATATGTCATGGTTTCCCATGAGATTTTGCTCCTATTTGGAATACCCCATCCTCCACTTTTCTACTACATAGACTCCTACTTGTTTTTCAAGGACAAGCCAAATTATTTTCTTGCAGCAGCCTCTCCTGTACTTCCCCCAAGTGATTAATTAATCACACCTTAAACTGTGTTCTTGTAATACATTGTAGATATTTTATTATAGTATTTATAACATTTTACTATTATGTTATTAATGTTATTAATAATAATAACATTTTATTATTCTGAGTCATTGTGTTACAATTACTAGTGAAATAAAATGTATGGGTGAAGAATATTAAAACAACAAAATGCTTGTGAAAATGTGCTATAAACTCACAAATGTAAGTTATTTTTTCTTTCCATGTGACCAAATAAGGTTTATTCCAATAGTACACTCTCAGGAACTCTAACAACATAATATTTATTCTTTCTCATTTGAAATCATGTCAAACTCACAGAACAGTACAAGAACAGTACAAAGAACTCTCATGTACCCTTTACCCAGAGACATTACTCAAGTTTTGCCAACTCTCCCAGTAATGTTCTTTAGGAAAGTGATCCATCCAGGATCATGTGTTGCAACTAGCTTTGTCTAGTCTCTGGGAACATGTCCTCAGCACTCCCTTGACTCTTATGACCTTAATATTTCAAAAGATCACAGGTCATTTTGTAGAATCCACAAGTTTGTGCTTGTCTGATGTGTCTTCACAATCACATGAAGATTATGTGTATTGGGCAGGAACTACATATTGATAGAACGATGTGTGATGTTGCATCCCCTTGAGGGGCATTTGAAGTTGATTTGCCCCATGCCTGGTAGTTTTCTCACTAGAGTAAGGTGGCATTGCCCAGATGTCTCCACTATAAAGTTTCTCTTTTTCCCTTTGTAATTAATAAGTATTTTTGTGGGAAGATACTTTGACACTAGTAAATATCCTGTCCCATGTCCAACTTTCACTCCCTAGTTTTTTTTTTTAACATCTTTATCGGAGTATAATTACTTTACAATGTTGTGTTAGTTTCTTCTGTGTAACAAAATGAATCAGCTATACGTATACATATATCCCCGTATCCCATCCCTCTGGTGCTTCCCTCCCACGCTCCCTATCCCACCCCTCTAGGTGGTCACAAAGCACTGAGTTAATCTCCCTGTGCTATGCAGCTGCTTCTCACTAGCTATCTATTTTACATTTGGTAGTGTATATATGTCAATGCTACTCTCGCACTTCGTCCCAGCTTAACTTTCCCCCTCCCCATGTCCTCAAGTCCATTCCCTACATCTGCATCTTTATTCCTGTCCTGCCCCTAGGTTAATCAGAACCATTTTTTTTTTAGATTCCATATATATGTGTTAGCATACAGTATTTGTCTTTCTCTTTCTGACTTACTTCACTCTGTATGACAGACTCTAGGTCCATTCACCTCACTACAAATAACTCAATTTCATTTCTTTTTATGTCTGAGTAATATTCCATTGTATATATGTGCCACAACTTCTTTATCCATTCATCTGTTGATGGACCCTTAGGTTGCTTCCATGTCCTGGCTATTGTAAATAGTGCTGCAATGAATATTGTGGTACATGTCTCTTTCACAGATGTAAGTTATTATCTTTATTTTTACATGCAGAAGCAGAGGAAAGTTATTGCACAATTTCACTTATTTCTCTTTCCAAGTAGGTAGACCTCCAATTTATTCGATTTATCTTCTTTTTGTGGACTGACTTACACATGACCTGACTTTTGGAAGCCCAAGAAAGAAGGGCCAGGAAGCCTTTGGCATACACATGCTAATCTGTATGGCTGACTTGAAGTGTAGAAGCCTCCCTCAGAGTAATTCCTCAGAAAATTAAGAAACAATTCAGTTTGGAGCTAGTTCATTCCTGCATACAAAACATTATAATACTGTGCTCAAACAGATAAACACAAGTGAATCATTTTTACTTTCTTTGCTCTTTTTACATGATTTATACTCACTTTCAAAATCATGTTGTATTGCAAGTATACCAAAATGACTACTTCTCTGGTCATTTAGAGAATTTTCTTTCATAGCATTTAATATATTAGGTGACTCATATTCAAAAAATAAAAAGGGTTATTATTTCCAATATTTTCAATTTTCTTCTTTAGTGGCTTCTGTTAGCACAGGTTAGAAAACAGGTATTATTTTGTATTTTGAATATTTTATTTGAAATATCTAGCATTTGTAATATTAATACATCTCTCCACTGATTTTTATTTTATTTTGGTTAATAAACAAAAATTTACATCAAAAATAAAGTAAAAAATCAAAGAGGTAATATTTACAATATTAAACATAAGTCAGACGTGGAAGCATGCTTTTCCAGATTAAACATTTACTGAGTTGGCAGAAAAAGACTTTCTTCCTCATTCATCCAAGTTAAGTTTTGTTTAAATGGATTCTAATTTCTTATTCCTTTACCCTTTTCACCATCTTTCTGTTGCTTTGTTTACCGAATAGTGATTTTTCCTTACCACTGCCTTCCACAGTTCTGTACAGCTGCTTCCCAGATGAGCTAAATAGCTCATTTTCATCTTTATACAAGTCTAAACTATGGTTTAATCCTACATGGCTTTCACAGACACAGTGACTGAAATCTCTTTGTGACAGTTCTCATATATACATGTATGCTTTTATTTTCTGCAGGTATTCAAGTAAACTTGCCTATAAAAAAGCACCGAACATCATTATCTGGTTCTGCATCCTTCAAATCTTACGTATTCTTTGAAAACTAGTGGAAACAAGGTCTCAAATTACGAAGAACATAAAGTATGCATTTGGAAATAAAGAAAATGGACCTTTCCAGCAAATTGAGAAAGTTTCTAATTTTGTTCTTTTCTACTAAAGGTTGATTAACTAATTTCTACAGAGTATTTCACCCAAATGCCTTTAAAGTGGCTTCAATCAAAATGAGCTGATGAACTAAAGCAATAATTTTCTTTCCTTTCTTTACTGTGTTCATTTTTCTGCACTTTCTTGACAGTTCATCACAGACAAAGGACTTAAGCACCAGCATACTCTCCAACTTAAACAGTAAAATCCCAAGGATCGGACATGCAGGCTTCCATTCAGATGGATGATAATGGATAGAGCTTATGGGGACTAATAAGAAGGATTGTTGGCATTCCCAATGACTTTCCTTTTCATGTTGGACTTGTTTATTGCTTTCCTTATTTGAAGGTAAGGGAGGGAAATGAGAGGTTGAATTCTGGGTTATGACTAAAGATGCTAAACCATTTAAAGTGCCATTATTCCATTTCATTAAATTTCGGCACAGAAGTGCATGCACATGTTACCGGATTGTAAGGTGTGTTCATGAATCAGAATTACACAGCTTGAGGGCTTATCTGGTTCACATTCTTTCTTGAAAAATTATTATGTAAAAATAAGTAAAAATCAAATATAAATTTTGATATAAAGTAAAGATCCTGAGAGTTAAAAGAATAAAAATGTTGGTATAGAATTTTTAGATGCATGTCATCAAGTTAATTTCCCTTCTGTTGTGCCTTTACAAATTTATGTGTGATGGAGCATAAATGACTCAGAATATGAATGTGTTAACAAGCCTTTACAATATTTGTGTGTGTGAGAGTTTGAATATATACACTGTATTGCTGTTTCCATAGCTAAATAACATCTAATTGTGCTAATGTGGGAAAGTCAGGAAATCAAAGAATTATATTAATTGTTCCTGAATTGCAAATGCTCAGGCAAACTGCAGTTGGGTTTGCCTTCTTCAGCTGAGTGTGCCTAGGGCTAGGTGTGAAATCTTTGTATGTTCCTGGATCCTCTTATAGAAATAGACAAAGGTAAGACATAATTGAATCAGGATTTTGATTTCATTCTTCTAATTTGCTCATGAAAACAAACTGAGAAATCATCAAATTGAACTGAATTATCTAATTCTTTTAAAATGAGCAGCCTTACTCCTAAAAGTAGGGGTAGGGAAAATAAAAAATAACACACAAGGGTTTCCCTGGTGGCGCAGTGGTTGAGAGTCCGCCTGCCATTTCAGGGGACACGGGTTCGTGCCCCGGTCTGGGAAGATCCCATATGCTGAAGAGTGGCTGGGCCTGTGAGCCATGGCCACTGAGCCTGCGTGTCCAGAGCCTGTGCTCCGCAATGGGAGAGGCCACAGCAGTGAGAGGCTCACGTATCGCAAAATAAATAAATAAATAAATAAATAAATAAATAAATAAATAAATAACACACAGAGTGTTCTCTTTACAACAAAATCTTTAAGATCAGCTTGATTTTTCAAATTGTTATTCTGGTTTTGAAATTTATGTGAAAAAATTTGTAACATTTGAAAATGAAATCATATATTGTTTAAAGAAACTGGTCTCACATTGCTTCATTCAATTTCACAAATTAGTAGAACTGGAATGAATTTAATTTTATAAGTAATTTGGCAGTTCAAGTTCTACATTATATAAGCTCTTGTATCCTGACTTACTGCCCTACAAACTCCTTTTATGTAACAAAGTAGAACCAAATGGAAATTTGATAATATAAAGGAAATCATTTCTATACAAAACCCAGAAGGAAATTCAGACACTTTGTACATATCACACTCTATATTCTTCATATTTATGAAAACAGTGAAAGATTATACTAAAATTTAAATTAGTTTTTGAATAAAAGAGGCAAGAATGGGCATCCTTGTCTTGTTCCTGATCTTAGAGGAAATGCTTTCAGTTTTTCACCATTGAGAATGATGTTAGCTGTTGGTTTGTCATATGTGGTCTTTATTATGTTCCATCTATGCCCACTTTCTGAAGAATTTTTATCATAAATCAATGTTGAATTTCAACAAAAGCTTTTTCTGCATCTATTGAGATGATCATATGGTTTTTATTCTTCAATTTGTTAAAGCAGTGTATCACATTGATTGATTTTTGGATATTGAAAAATCCTTGCATCACTGGGGTACATCCCACTTGCTCATGGTATATGATACTTTTAATGTATTATCGAAGTCGGTTTGCTGGTCTTTGTTGAGGAATTTTTCATCTATGTTCATCAGTGATATTGACCTGTAATTTTATTTTTTGTGTATTATCTTTGTCTGGTTTTGGTATCAGGGTGATAGTGGCCTCATAGAATGATTCTGAAGTATTCCTTCCTCTTTAATTTTTGGAATAGTTTCAGAAGGACAAGTGTCAACTCTTCTCTAAATGGTGGAATTCACCTCTGAAGCCATCTGGCCCTTGACTTTTGCTTGTTGGGAGTTTTTAAATTACTGAATTAATTTCAGTACTGGTAATTGGTCTGTTCATATTTTCTATTTCTTCCTGGTTCAGTCTTGAGAGATTGTACCTTTCTAGGAATTTGTCCATTTCTTCTAGGTTGTCCCTTTTATTGGTGTATAGTTGCTTGTAGTAGTTTCTTATGATCCTTTTTATTTCTATAGTGTTGGTTGTAACTTCTCCTTTTTCATTTCTGATTGTATTGATTTGAGCCCTCTCCCTTTTTTTCTTGATGAGTCTGGCTAAATGTTTATCAATTTTGTTTATCTTTTCAAAGAACTAGCTTTTAGTTTCATTGATCTTTTCTACTGTTTTTTAAGTTTCTACTTCATTTATTTCTGCTCTGATCTTTATGATTTCTTCTACTAACTTCTACTAACAAACAAAACTTTTGGGTTTTATTTGTTCTTCTTTCTCTAGTTGCTTTAGGCATAACATTAGGTTGTTTGTTTGAGATTTTTCTTGTTTCATGAGGTAAGATTGTATCACTATAAACTTCCCTCTTAGAACTGCTTCTGCTACATCCCATAGGTTTTGGATCATTGTGTTTTCATTTTCATTTGGCTCTAGGTAAAATTTTATTTCCTCTTTGATTTCTTCAGTGATCCATTTGTTGTTTAGTAGCATATTGTTTAGCCTCCACATTTGTGTTTTTTGCAGTTTTATTTTTTCTCTTGTAGTTGATTTCTAGAATCACAGTCTTGTGCTTGGAAAAGATGCTTGATATGATTTAAGTTTTCTTAAATTTACTGAGGGCTGCTTTGTGGTCCAGCATGTGATCTATTCTGGAGCATGTTCCCTGTGCACTTGAAAAGAATGTGCATTCTGCTGCTTTTGGATGGAATGCTCTATAAATATTAAGTCCATCTGGTCTAATGTGTCATTTTAAGGCCTATGTTTCCTTATCAATTTTCTGTCTGGATGATCTGTGCATTGATGTATGTGGGGTGTTGAAGTCCCCCACTATTAATGTGTTACTGTCAAGTTCTCCTTTTATATCTGTTAACATTTGCCTTATATATTGATGTGCTCCTATATTGGCTGCATATATATTTACAATGGTTATATCTTCTTCTGGGATTGATCTTTTGATCAGTATGTAGTGTCCTTCTTTGTCTCTTGTAACAGTCTTTATTTTAAAGTCTATTTTGTCTGATATGAGAATTGCCACTCCAGCTTTCTTTTGATTTCCATTTGCATGGAATACCTTTTTCCAACCCCTCACTTTCAGTCTGTATGTGTCTCTAGATCTGAAGTGAGTTTCTTGTAGGCAGCAAATATACAGGTCTTGTTTTTGTATCCATTCAGCCAGTCTCTGTCTTTTGGTTGGAAATTTAATCCATTGATGTTTAAGGTAATTATCGATATGTACATTCTATGGCCTTTTTGTTAACTGTTTTGGATTTGCTTTTGTAGCTCTTTTTCCCCTCTTTCTTCTTTGTTCTCTTCTCTTGTGATATAATGACTATCTTTAGCGTTATGTTTAGGTTCCTTTTTCTTTTTTGTGTGCATATCTATTACAGATTTTTGTTTTGTGGTTACCATGAGAATTTTGTATAGGAGTCTGTATTTATAAATACTTGTTTTAAGTTGCTGATCTCTTAATTTCAAATGCATTTTAGATACACTGTATTTGTACTCTCCTCCCCCCATGATTACCATTTTTGATTTTATATTTTACATCTAATTGTTTTGAGTATTCCTTAACTGTTTATTGTGGATACAAATGATTTTTGTCTTTTAACCTCCCTATTAGCTTTGTGTGTGGATGATTTCCTACCTTTATTGTATGTTTGGCTTTACAAGTGAGCTTTTCCATTTTGTAACTTTCTTGTGTATAGTTGTGGCTTTTTCTTTTCTGCCTAGAGAAGATCATTTAGCATTTGTTGGAAAGCTAGTTTGGTGGTGCTGAATTCTTTTAGCTTTTGCTTGTTTGTAAAGCTTTTGATTTCTCCATCAAATCTGAATGAGAGCCTTGCTGGGTAGAGTATTCTTGGTTGTAGATTTTTCTCTTTCATCACTTTAAGTATATATGATAAGTATATCATGCAACTCCCTTCTGGCCTGCAGAGTTTCTACTGAAAATTAGCTGATAGCCTTATGGAAGTTCCCTTATATGTTATTTGTTGCTTTTCACTTGTTGTTTTTAGTATTCTCTCTTTATCTTTAATTTTTGTCATTTTGATTACAATATGTCATGGTGTATTCCTCTGTGGGTTAATCCTGTAGGAGAATCTCCGTGCTTCTTGATTTGGGTGACTGTTTCCTTCCCCAGATTAGGGAAGTTTTCAGCTATTGTCTCTTCGAATATTTTCTCAAGCTATTTCTCTCTTCTCCTTCTAGGACTCCTGTAATGTGAATATTAGCATGCTTGATGTTGTCCTACAGATTTCTTAAACTGTCCTAATTTCTTTTCATTCTTTTTGCTTTTTTTCTGTTTGACAGCAGTGATTTCCATTACTCTGTCTTCCAGCTCACTGATCCATTCTTCTGCCTCATTTAGTCTACTATTGCTTCCTTCTAGTGTATTTTTCATTTCAGTTACTGTATTCTTTAATTCTGTTTGGTTGTTCTTTATATTTTCTAATTCTTTGTTAAAAACTTCTAATTTCTCACTCTATGCAACCATTCTTGCCACTTTTATTCAACACAGTTTTGTAAGTCCTAGCCACAACAATCAGAGAAGAAAGAGAAATAAAAGGAATCCAAATTGGAAAAGAAGAAGTAAAACTGTCACTGTTTGCTATGCAGATCCAGCTTTTCCTCAGGCAGCCCTGATGCCTGGCATTGACAGGGGGAAGTAGAGGCATCCTCTAGACCAGTGGTTCTTAAAGTGTGGTGCCTGGACTAGCAGCATCAGCATCACTTGAGTATTTATTAGTAATACAATTTCTCAGGTCCTACTTTAGTTTTACTAAGTTAAAAGCTCTGGGATTAGGGTCCAGAAATCTGTTTTTAACAAGTCTTCTATGTGATTCATGTGTATGCTGAAGTTTAAGGACCCATGATTAGACCAACTTTAACAGAAAACCCAGTGTATGGAATTACTGGACTACCACTGAGAAAGTTCACATTTTAGATCCAATAGCCTCTGTTTTCTCTGCTTCTATCTTTACTCTCTCCATAGTTTCCTCTTAATTCTATAGATAGCATGATCATGTAAAAATTTAATTCACATCACTTCTATTACATTTACCCTTTTGTGCTTAAGCAAGCCATTAATCCTCTTCTCACTTGTGAGATTTACACTTAAGCATCCTTAGATATTTAGATTTTCAATCATCACCAGATTGATAGTGTTCCCCAAGTTATGAGTGTTGGACTTTTGAACAGAATCTACCCAGAATGTATTGATTTACATGTATTCAAAGAATAGGAACTCATCTTGCCTACTGTTCCAGAGAGCAAGATGTGTCCCCTGAAGCATATTACCTTCCTTTTTTGATTCCATGATGGTCACAGATATGTTATCTGAAGGAAGATTATCATGGTGTTTCCCTACTTATTTAATTAACCCAAATGGAATGGTCACCATATATGTGAGGCAGGGAACTTGCAAGAGGGTGGAGACATTATTTGTTGTCACAGAGTTTCTTCTTGTTACATAAAACAAAATTAATTTTTCAAAAGAAATAATGGGTTTGGCATTTTGTGAGTTGACCTAGGAAATGGACTAATAGTTTCTCTAGGAAAATGGTTCTGAGTTCCATAAACAAGTGTAGTTTTGGGGCACAGGTTATCTACATATTGGAAATTGTTTATGATTTATGACAGCTCTACAGTATAACTTTATTTGAATTCTGTTATAAAAATGCTGTCTTTTATTTTGATTTAGAAAATTAAATGAAAATCTCTGGATATCAAGGTTAATTTGCTACTAATAGTCTTTCTTTTAAAAAACATAGATTTTAAATAGGAAATAAACAAATACATAAATGTTAGTTCATACTAGTTTAGCTACTATAAAATTTTCCCAAGGAAAATAAAGTGTAGCTTTTCAGAAGAAATATTTAACAATTCTTCTTTAACTAAGGGGTCAAATTGAGCATCATTAACTATAAGACAACTTGACATTATGCACCTTCTGATATTATGCAATACATAGTTGTCACCAATAGAGAATTCTTACTGAAAAAATATTTACACAATACAATCAAGCTTTTAGACTTATCTCCCAGTTTAAAGAAAATACAGATATGAGAGAAGCAAATCAAATAATACTCCAAGGAAACAATCAGACAAATCCAGAATACAGGACAATGTAAAAGGCAGCTGGCCTTATCTCTTAAAAAAACAATGTCACAACCAAGAAAAAAATACCTTTTTGGAAAGTAGGGGAGAAGGTGCTATCTTAGAATAAAAGAGAGTCAAAATACATAAGCAATGCAATTTTTGTACACTGTTTGGATGATGGTTCACAAAACCAGCTACAAAACACTTTTTGGAACAATTAGGAAAATTTGAATATGAGCTGGATATTAGACAATAATAGGAAATAATTATTAATTTTCTTATATATGATAATGGTAATATTATATAGGAGAATGTTCTTATTCTTAGGACATGAATGGTGAAACATTTAGGGGTAAAATCTGCAAGCTACTTTAAAATGGTACACACACACATACATACACACCAACATACTAAAGAGAGTTAAAGCACATTTGGAAAAATGTTAACAGTTGTTCAGTGTAGGTTGTGAGTATATTGGCATTTATTGTACTTTTATTCAAACTTTTCAAAAAAATTTTAAATTTTATAATAAAAGTTGGCAGAGTTGTACAGTTTGAATGTACTTAATGCCACTGGACAGTACACTTAAAAATGGTCAAAATGGTAAATTTTATGCTATGTATATTTTACCAAATTGTTCTAAATGCTGGAAAAAATCTTGTGTAAAGAATAATACTGTCACAACCACAGTAAATGTTGTCATTGAACTAGAGGTTGTCTCAGATCTCTAATTATTCACTTAAGGTTTACCCAGAGACATAATCTTCAGGGAAACACATTCTAGACAATTAAAGATACTACCAGATAATTGTTCTGGGATTCTGACTTTTTTTAAGGCAATGAACCAAACAGCCTAGATAGAATTCTACCATAGAATAATGTAGACAGATATTTCAGTAGGAATTCGGTAGGAACTATTCTAGTATATTTGGGTTTTATAGACCAACAGAAGGAGGTCCATCTTTCAGATCTCTCTTCTCCATCCTTGAGTCTTCCGTGAGAGATAGTAGTTAATGTTTACCTTTGGATAAGGAAAAACTAAAATGAGTTAAGTATTAGAAAATTAAATTTATTTGTAAAAGAATTCCATGTAAATATTACAAAAATTATGTGAACCACAGTTCAGAGGATATGAATAGATTCTAAAAGTATCCTGGAACGTAACTGAGGTTCAACAAGTCAGGACCAGTTTTTTCCCTAAAGATTTTTAGGCTGAAGCCATAATTAAAGGCCACTTTTAATCCTGTCCTGAGCTCTTCCACACACAAAGCTGTGGGACACTATAATTCTTACTCATAGTGACTGAAAATAAAAGCCTGGTCAAGTACAAAGAGTTGTTTTCTGCCAAGCTCAATGAAGGGAGGAAGTGGTAAGGGTGGGTACAGGATGGCTAAAATTCCCCAGTCTTAACCATGGATAGCAGGATTGCTTAAAGTTCTGAAAAACAACCCCAAATTAGGTCTTGTCAAGTCAGATACACATCTGCAAAAGAAATATATGACCTGACAATGACTAGGATATGGATATGAGACCAAAGGGGAAAATATCTTTTCATGACAAAGTCCTAAAGTAGAATCATGTAACATCGATTAAAAAAAATCATGGCATCTGGGGTTCCACAGATCTCTGTTTGGTCCTGGATTGTGAGTGCAACTATCTATGTGTAACTTTGGTTAAGTCAATTAACACCACTATGATGCATGTTCTTTGCTGTTAAAATGTGAAAAATATTCCTAACCCATAAAGTTGTTGTAAAGAGTAAGTAAAATGATGTATATAAATTATTTAGCACAGTGCCTTGTGCATGGTAAGCTCTCAGTTAATTTTTATCATCAGCATCATAACCATCTCAGGCTTTGAGTCAGACCAGTCACAGTGGTATGGAACAACCTGAGAGAGCCCAAGGGCTGAAGTTAAACCTACCCAGAGGGGTCGAGCAAAGGAGTTCAAGACTGGGCTAATGGCAAATATGACTTTAAAAACCTAAGGTGGGAATTTAGACTGGAAGTAACCAACTCAAATGCCTAGAAGAATCTGATAGGTGTTATCTGAATGAGTGACTCAAGGATGACAGTGCAGTTACCAATAAGTATGAGTGGGCAATTCTCTGTTAATCTGGTGAGAACATACCTCATCTCATGGATCAGCTTCTATTTAATTCAAGATCATGGCTGGAATGAGAGAATGTAGGTTCAGTGTGGGAAGACCTTATTAGTTTTTAGGAGAATCTGCAACTCAAAGATATTTTATGTGACATTTCCTGTTTCTAGAACATTGACATTGACACAACTTTTAAATATATTGTGCAGGCCAAATAAAACATGTCTGCAGCCAGACACTATTAAATAGTGATCTCTGGTTTATGACTTCTCATATCACACCTACCTAAGATAAGTATTGGCCCTAAAGATCAGGATGGGAGTAAACCTCTGGGTTGGGGACCAGCAGACCAGAACAGTGCTGTGTGTGTGTGTGTGTGTGTGTGTGTATGTGTGTGTGTATAATGTGAGCCATAAACATGAGCCATATATGTCATTTTGAATTTCCTAGTAGCCACACTAAAAACAAGTAAGAAGAAATAGGTGAAAATAATTTTAATAATATATCTCATTTAACTCAATATATCTAGCATATTATTATTTTAACACATAGTGAATGTAAATTTATTAATAACATATTTTATATTTTTATGATGTCTTCAAAATCTGGTGTGTATTTTGCACTTACAACACATCTTAATTCAGGGTTAGTTACACTGAAAGTACTCAATAGCCATATATGGCTAGTGGCGACCCTACTGGACAGCACAGGTCTAGAGTATGCTTCTCAAACTTTAATATGCATATTTAAATTTGGGGTATCATGTTAAAATGCAATTTCTGCTTCACTGGTTGGGATAGAGCCTGAGATCCTTCACTTCTTACAGGCTCTCAGGTGGTATCAGTGCTCCTGGTCCATGGACCACGCTTTGAATATCTAGGAGCTAGATGGTTATGGCAAATCTCCTTCAATCAGCACTTTCGCCCCCAAAGCACTCCCTTCTCTTTCAAATCTAGCAAATATCTGTTGAAGAGACTAAATTGATATTCTAATGTTTGGTCACCATTTTTAGATGTGGAATAATATTAATAACTTTAAAATAGGCAATATTTTATATACCACTTGTAGAAGCACTGAGTCATTTAGTCTTTTTTTTTTTAACTTCAGAACCTGCCAATATGTTACCAGATGTTTTCATGAGAATGCATTTAAGCACAGGACAAGTGCAACTTTATAGTTCTAACTTCAGAGATTTGGCACATTCAATGTTTTAATAAAACAGACAATGGGACGGCAAGGGAAATTTGACAATAATACCTCTCTAAGCTTTAGTATTTAGGGGCATTCTTCGGTCAAGGGTATGAATATTTCATGGACTCTCCAAAGAGAAACACAAAGAGAAATTTTTCATTTCCTCCTGACCATTCCATTTGAGGGATGGGTAGAGCTCAACAGGCAGACCTTAGATCTTTGTTCAACAATACATAAATACAGAAATTTAAGCAGCTAAATCTGGGGCAGAATGTAACTCAAGGATTCTACATAGTGCAAATGTCCTCAGGATACAAACACTTTTAAACCTAGAAGAGTGTTTTGGAAGTAAGCAGTGAATTCCTAAGAACTTGTTCTCACTTATCACTGTTTCACTTGTGAACTTTAGCAAGTGAGTTATCCTCTTTTATCCTCCCTCGGATGTTAAGAATAATGCTTGTTGAACCTATTTCACAAAGTTGTTCTAGGGAAGTGTAAAGGAACTTGGTAAACGGTAACATGCTATTTGCTTATAGTTTATTCACAATCATGCCCAAATGAAGGTACTGAATTGTAAACACGTGGTCAAGATGAAGTCTGAATTGACAAGATGATCAAGTTCTCAGCCCTTTCTACTGCTGCACTTTATAACAGTTGCAGCTGTCTGCTCATATTTATGCTTTCCACAGTAAAAATGCAAGGCAGGATTCTAATCACAGAACTACTGTCTCTTCCTACACAGAATAAAACAGCATGTCAAAAAATAAGTAAATAGAAAGGGACATTTTGAAAGCTTTAAAAAGTCTTTGTTTTAGTTCTGAATCAAACTAAGTGTGGAATTATGGATACCAAAGATATTTTTTTCCTCTAGTAACAACTGTTTAAGTCATTTAATGGCATGAAATCTCTTGAGTGAAAATTCTGAAGTATGATTCTGATGGATGGCTTAAATTAAACTCAACATGGTAAAATCTTACAGTGGGGTCTTCGTAATAGAGCTAATTTTGTTTGAAAGCTCAGAAATTATCTGGCACCAAGGAGGGAAAAAAACCCAAAATGACAAAACTCTCTAATTGAGAAAATTATAAAATATTATTAAAAGACATTAAAGAGGGTATAAGTAAATGTAAATAAATAAATGGAAGACTTAATACCATAAAGATGTCAATCAGTGGTACATTGGTCATAACTTGAAAACAATTCCAATCAAGATTACACCATTTTTTGTGTGTGAATATTTGAAGTTGACTAAAATTTATATGAGAGAGTAAAGGACAAGCATAAACTAGATACTCTTGAAAAAGAAAAACCAGATGGAGAAATTGCCTTTCTTTATATCGAGAATTATTATGAACATATAACAAATGAGTAAGATTTTATTATTTTAAGGAGAGACCAGTAAAACAAAAGAGTGAGCCCAGAAACAACCCAGCACATACAGAACTCAAATTTTGACACAAATGGTGTTGCAGATGTGGGAGAAGGGATAGTGGACTTTTCAATAAATGTTGCTAGGACATATTATTAGTCATATGGAGGAGAAAAACAAAAAGTGCATCCTTACCTAACCACCATATACAGTCTTAAATTCAGGTAGGTTAAAGATATAAAATAAAAAGCAAAACTACAGTACTTTATAGGACAATCTCTTTACGACTTCCAGAAAGGTAGGAATTTGTTAAACAAAACACAAAAAATGCAAACCTTTGAGGAAAAGATTAATAAAATGAACTACTCTCAAAACTTCTGGCTTCTGACCATCAAAAGTCCATGTAAAGGAAGTGAAAGGAGAATTACATACTGGAAAATTATATTTTTCAATATGTATAAAAGGCAAAGGATTAATCAATATTCAAAAAAATAAAAGGAACTCCTACAATTTATAAGAAAAGGAAGAATAAACAACCAATAGAAAAAATGAGGAAAAGTCTTAACAGATACTTCAAAGAAAGGAAATCTGAACAACCAATAAAAGATGCTCAATCTGACTAGTAATCACAAAAATAAAAATTAAGACCACCATGAGAGATCATTTATAACTTAGCACAGTGGAAAAAAAAGTTCGTAGATGTCATGTGTTGGTAAGGATGAGGGCTAATGAGAGCACTTATATAGTATTTTTGGTGGATATAAAATAGCATAACCACTTTGAAAACAATTTGGCACTATCTGTATACTCTTGTGCTTTCAGCTTTGCATTTTTTCATAAACTAAGGAAAATAATAAAACATTTACTTTGTCTTTCTGCATGAATTGAATTCTATTTCAGGGCAATCAAATAAACAATGAGGAAAAGTTATTCTCTGTGGAAGAATTCTAGCTAAAAAATGCAGAATGAATGATAGAATTAGAAAATCACAATTATACAAACCTTTGTAAAAACATTTAGGTAGCCTTCATTATTGTATGCTAAAACCACTGGGTGAAATTTGATGGAAACTTTATAATAGAGTCATCAGACTGACACCACCTGAACCCACTGATCAAACTCACAGAGTTTCAAATTTAAATAAACTTACCTAAAAAAAATTGAAACTGAATTTCATCAAGCCAGTTGACAGGAAATAGGAGGATAGAGGGAGTATGTAACAAACAACAGCATGAGCACGATCAGTCACATTTAGAATATGACATTGCTTAGGACAAATGACCTAGTTTCTCCAACAAATCACAGCATAAAAGATAAAAAGAAGGAAGGGGGCTGTTATAAAGTAAAAGAATAACACAGTATTGTTTGGATTTTGATTTGGTCAAACTAGCTATGGAAAGATAACTTTAAGATAGTCAATGAAGTATGAATAAGGACTAAGTAGGTATTAGATGATATTAAGGAATTATTTTGTTAGGTATAATGTCATGATGGTTTCATTTAAAATGTTATCACATGAAGATTCATACTGAAGTGTTTACAAGTGAAATGACATATTTTATATTTGCTTTAATATAAACAAAGCTTTTAAGATAACAGAATCTAGTATTTTTAGTAAATCTTTAGTTATAGAGGTGGTGGTGATGGAGAGGAAGAGGTCTAGGATAACATTTGGATTTTGCCTTGGGTTACCAGGGTGGTACTATTTGCCAAGAAAGGGGACACAGAAGCAACAGTAGGTTTCACAGATAAAAATGATTTTAATTTTGAAAATAAGTTTTAGATGCTAGTGGGATACTCAGAAGGTTCTCAAGTGAGTGATAATTGAGTCTTAAATAAAGAAGAGATCTGTGCTAGGGTTATAGTTTCAAAGACAACACCACTCCAGAAAAGTGATCAAATCACTCAAGAGAATGCATATGGTAAGAAAAGAAGTCCAAGGATGAACTCTGGTGATTATCAACATGCATGAAATAAACAAGGGGAGAGTTCAATGAGAGATTCTGACATAAAATGTTAGAATATTTGAATAGTTTTGAGAAGAAAGAATTAATCAGCATAAGGATTGATCAACAGTAATTAAATAATGTAGAGAAGTTAAATAAGATGAGAAATAAAAATAGTGCATAAGATTTTGAAACTGGCAGTCACTGTTGATTTTAGCAGGAGTTGTTTCACTTGAATAATGGTGGCAGAGGGCTAATTACAATGGGTTAGCACCTACATGAGAAGTGAGAGTTGGAGACACTTGTTCTTTTGAGGAGCTTAGCTGGAAATTATAAGAGAGGTAGAGGATTTCTTTTCTTTAATATAGAAATGGTTCCAGCATGTTTAGAGACAAGATAAAAGAGCCAGTTGGGAGAGTCAGTTTGAGAATGTATATATATAAAAAAGAGAACAATAGATGAAGTATGGTTTCAGTGAAAAGAATGGTGAAAAGGATAAAAAAACAAGTAGAATAAATTAGCTCTAACCAAGTCAAGGAGTCCTTTTCTCTCCGAATCTGGAAAAATGTGGTGAGAGTAGATGCATGTATAAAGGAATATATCACTTAATAAAAATGAACTACTATTTTTTTTCCAGAAAAAAACTGTTTCAAAAAGTAGAGAGTGCAGCCACTTATTTTATTTCAGAAATGTCACCAGAAAAGCCTGAGTCACTCTGAGGGCATATACTCCCTTGTGGTCTTTGGGGAAGCCTAAGCCTTGCTGTGTTGGGGGAATGTGGACAAGTGTGCAGCAAATTGGGCCTCTGAGAGGTGGGCTGAGGGAAGGAGGGCATGTGGTGTTCTAAGAGTTAGGGGCAGATGTGTTCTGAACATGGATGTTGGGCCCAGGGGCCAATAGCAGCCAGAATGGAATTGTGATTGGGAATAATCAGAAGAGCACTCTGAGGGGGGCGCCAGCTAGTGAGGAAGCTGATTTTGGTTGACAGAGAGACAGACAGATCAGGTGTTGGCTTCTATGTTTAGACTCAACGTTCTCCATGAAATGTGCGGCAAATATGGACAGGAGTCAGGGTCAGCAGTTGAGAACAATGGTTTTGAGAGAGTGGTGCAGCTTCAGAATACTTTGGGGGGAGAATGGTGAAACTACGAATTGAGAAACAGCAAATAAATGGGTAGCTGAGGGCCAAAAAGGGGCTGGCTGAGTTTGGAGACCATAAATTATTGGTAGCAGCCATCCACACCTTTGTGAAATTTCTTAAAATTTCCTTCTGCTTTACCCAGGGGTCAAGCTAATGGTGCAAGCAAGAGGATAATTGGGTCAATCTGCTATTGAGGGTTATCAGAACAGATACAACCAAAGCACAAAAAGACATGGGCAGCTGGGATTATTGCAGGAGACAAGTTAAATGATTTTGCTATGCATCTAGGTTGGATAGGAAAAGGGGTATGTCCATGAAATGGTGATGGGTTATGAAGTCTTTAGATAATAGCAAGAAGGATGGACACAAGAGGGCAGGAATGTCAGAGGAATAGTGTTGTTAAAAGAGTCAAATAATCTGCTGTACAGTGAAGTGGAGTTCCCTGTGCTATACAGCAGGTTCTCATTAATATCCCAATTTTAAAAAGTGTTAAATAATCTGGATACAGCAGTGGAGAGTTAAAGCAGAATGCTGCTACTACTTTTGTGTTCTATGGTAAGTGAGAGTTGTAGAATAAAAAGTTTAGCTTGAGAGCTATTCAGGAGGTGGTAGAAGGATCGAGATCTACAAATAGGTTGACTTTATAGAGTAGATCCTATGTGGTGGGATAAGGGTTACAGAGGAAAGGATGGGGTCAATAGTAAAAAGAATCATGAGTAGAAGAAATACCCATATAGGCCAGTGGTGAAAGTAAATGAGGGTGAGCTACTCAGAGGCCTGGATTTTGGTTGGTGACCAAAAAAAAAAAAAAAAAAAAAAGTGGGAGGAGAATGTGTTCCATGGACTGTTCTTGAGGCTTCTAGACAGATGAAGTCCCAAGTGGTGCAAGAGCCATGTGAGAGTAGCAAATTTTAGGCTCTACTTATCATTTAAAAGGAATGTCACTGAGACTTTACTTATCTCATCTCTGAAGAGTTCCCTTCCTCAGGCTGTTAATGGAAAATATGCATCTATATTCATTCTCCGTTTTAAAATGTATTTACTTTTTATTCAAACCACTCTTACCACATTCCTGTTATATATACATTAGCATTCCAGAAAATAAAATTAAAATCCTTATCTTTACCTCTGAGAAACTTGTTCTCTTATTGAAGTTGTGAAAAATATGCACAACTTACCTCATATCTGTGGGTCTTGGAAGAAGTCTTTTTTTTCCACTAAAGTAGACTTCAAAATCTTCAATCTTTAGCCTGTGGGCATAGTCAATGTATCCTGACACCTCCTGCCCATGAGAATTTCTGTCACGGATAAAGATCACGGACTAGTACATAGAAAAATAGAGAATGGAGAGAGTAAATGAACAAAACTCATTTCAGTAAATTTTACATGATAATAAAATCTACAGTTATTGAGTGATACGTGTGTCATATCCTATTCTAAGTGCTTTATGCTTCATACTTACCATGATCCTATGGAGTAGTTATTATTATTTTCTCCTGGCAGTGAAGAACTTTATGAAAAGTTAACTGAACATGCATACAATGTTTATATATAGCAGTTGTATATAACAATATCAATAAATAACTCATAGAAGTCTTCCTAAGGACAGAAATTATTTTCAGTATTTGAAATACATTATTTACTTTTTCCCAGTCCCACTGTCTTCTCTTTGTCATCATTTTAAAGTACATATTTCTCCTTTGTATCAATTCCTTCACAAATATCTTTGAGCAGCTACTACATGTGAGACACTGTTGAATGTGCCAAGGATACAGTGATAAGCAAGACAGTAAAGGTCCTGATCTCTTGGAACTTATGTTTAGGTAAGCAGAGACAGACAATAGACATGAAAAGAAAACAATACTTACAGTGAGGGATAAGTGTTATAAAGCAAATAAAGAAGATGGTTGGCTAGAGGAGTTGGTGGTGGTGAAGGATGCTCTAGGTAGAGTAATCAGAAAAGACCTTGAGGAGGTCTTTAAGCCAAGACCTGAAGGCTAAGAAGAGGTAAGCCTTGTAAAGATCTAGAATAGGAGCCTATCAGGAAAAGGGAACAGCTGGTAGAAAGGCCCTAAAGTGGAAACAAGGTAATGCAAATAGAAGAATTGTAGTCTTTTCCTGCTCAAGCCAATAGACATTGATCTCAAGTTCTAGGAGGAAAAAAAGAAAAAGAAAAAAACCCTAAGTGTAATTGGAAAAGCTTGTAATGTATTCATTTCCAAATGTAAATCAAAATGAAGAATTTCATGGAGCAGTTCTATATTTGGAAGAACCTGCAAACAAGCCTTCCTGTTCCTCTTGAGCAATTACTGGATTGTTACTTGTTGGGTCTTTGTGTAGTCAATTATAGGGAGCACTAACACAGGTCACCTTAGATAGCAGAGTTTCCAAAAGGATGAAGTTAGAAAATTGAAATAATTCTTTTCCCTGCTACACCTATGAAAACAGGTTGCTAACAATATGCCAATGGAAAAATGGAGGAACAGAGGCACAACTTACAATTATTTGTTATTCTGCTGATGCTTCATCTTCCAGCTTACTATGGAACAGCATTGGGTGCTGAGAAGACTGTGCTAAGAAGAATTCTGAGGCACTTTCTTAGTTCAAGGGGAGGGAGGGTTGTGATGGATTAGTGATGTTTCCCATAGATATGCCTGGATGGACTAATATTCATTGTTATTCCGGTGCCCAATTGTGTATAAACTCAATCCATAGTCCTTCTCATTTCCCCCATGTAACTCCCAGTTAAATTTATATGGATTTCTCCATGCTTTTGGTCACCTAGTTTTTAATTTATACAACACAAAATTTAAGTGGATAATAACTTAGACTTCTTGAGATTCTCACACAAATAAACCAATAACTAACTTTGCTGTCCCTACTTAAACAAGGCCATGAGCTATACATATTTCATATGTAATATGAAAGGTGCTTGTAATCTTTATTCAATCAAGGCTGCTCATGATGTAAGGCAAATCATGCAGGGACAGAGAGGGGGGAAAAGATCCAAAATAAGTCCTTTACTTTCAAATGGAATTCTATTAACAGAAAAGAAAGCTCCTCTGTCGCTCTCTGTCTCTGTTTTTGTCTCTCTCTCTTTAAATGAGAGATGGACCAGCCTTATTCTTCCATCAGAATAGCATACCAGATATTGTAACTGATCTTCCTGCTGAAAACAGATACGAAATCTGGATAAAATCTAAAAAATAACTTGTAACATGCATTGATACACTGGCAAGAAAAGGATGAATACTCAGAGTCCAAAAAATAAATGAAAGCAGGACCCCAGAGAGGAACTGCTATCTAAGGTGACCTAAAGTCATCCTTGTCTTGCAGGTATTTGCCCAACTTTGCCCAACTTTAGAGAATCTCAGCAAAGATTTCATTATTATGTCAGGTGGGGGTGACAGGAAACAAAATCCAGTCTTTCAGATAGAGAGACTAACAAGACCTATTGCAGCAACATAAAGCCGAGAAACAAAAAAAAGGATGAAAAAGTATCTCCACTGTGTTCAGAGAAAAGAAGACTCATTCCAGAGTTACGTCCAGAGAAAACACTTTTACGATGAACAATATATAGATTTTTTAGACCAAATAAATAACTAATTAAATAAGAGACTTGGCTAACAACAGCCTCTTGTTCAAAGAAATTCTGCCGGATGTACTTCAGGCAAAAGCATGTGACTCCAGCTTGCAAGTTAGAGATAAAGAGTAGAATAATAAGAAAAAATAGAATAGATAAGGAATAGAATCAAATATTATAAATATATAGGTAAATATAAACAAATGTTGACTGTGTTAAATAATAAAAGTATCTTCTGTAATAAAAATAACAGTATGCCTAAAATTTTTTATATAAATGTATGTTTGGAGAAAGTTGTCAGAGTTAAAGTTGGAGTGTCTAAATTTTTTTAGAATGAGGGCAGTTATACTGATTAATTTTAGAATTTGCTAAATATGTATGTATAAATTTGGGTCACAACAGGAGATAGTGTATATCATCTTTAAATTATTAGAGGATAAAACAAAGTGAGGAAAAAAAACAATCAATCAATGAAACAGAAGGCAAGAAGGAAGAGGAAAAATTTGGAAGAGTCAGGACAAGTAAAATACACAAAAGTAATGACAGTATTATGGGCTGTATTGTGTTCCCTCAGAATCCATATGTTGAAACCTAACCCTGAGTACCTCATAGAATGTTTTAGACAAAGGACCTTTAAAGAGCTAATTAGGTAAAAATGAGCCCATTAGGGTAGGCCCTAATGCGATCTGACTTTATAAGAAGAGGAAATTTGGACACACAGAGAGACATTGGGGGGTTGTGTGCATGGAGAAAAGACCATGTGAAGACACAGTGAGAGGAACCATCTTCAAGCAAGGAGAAAGGCCTCAGAAGAAACCAAATCTGCCAACACCTTGATCTGTTTTGGACTTCTAGACTTGAGAACTATGAGAAAATAAATTTCTGTTATTTAAGCTACCCAGTCTATGGTATTTTGTTATGGCAGCTCTAGCAAATTAATGCAATAATAATAAATTAAAATAATTAATTACAATAAATGTAAGTGGCCAAATGTTTAAGTTAAAAGACAAAGATTATTAGAGTGAATACAAAAATATGAAGTAAAATATAAGGTTGAAAATTAAATAATCAAAGAATACACATAAGATAGTTTCTATCCAAAAGAGAACTGGTATTGGCATATTAATATTAGGCAAAATGGACTTTAAGGCAAAACTCATTACTGGAGATGGGGAGTCACTAGATAATGATGAAATATTCCACTTACAGAAAGATATAATAATTCTAAACTTGAATGAACCTTTGAAAACATAGCCTTAAAATATCTAAAGCAAAAATTGATACAACTGTAGAATAAGTCATCATCACTGTGGTAAATTTCTCTCTCTCATTAAGTTCTAGATCCAAGAGAATAAATACTTAAATATTATAGAATAAATATAGATTGTAAAGAATTAAAAAATACAAGCTTGACTGTTCAATTTTTAACTTAGTCAATGACCTAAACATCTTTAGTCTTTAATGTTCTTGTGGATAAAATGACTGATTGTCTAAAATGATATATATTTGACCATAATTTCACTATTTTACATTATTATATATATCCTTCCCATGTGTGTTAAAGCCCTCTGTCCATGGAAATCTGAATAACTTTCAAATCTCACTTCTCTAGTCTTGTGAGAGTTAAGTGCCTGCTCTGTGATTTTTGTGAATCCTGAGATTTTGGGGGTTTCTGAAGCTAGATAAATTCAAGTAAGGCCAAACTGAGTATAAGTGTGATTCCCTCCATGTTCACTGTGTGTCTTTGGGGGGGTTGTTCAAACTCTTAATGCCTCTCTATATTCATAAGTCCTATGCCCTTAAGTAGGTTCCTGCAAAATCCAGCAAGTCTCTACACCAAACCAAACTGAACACCCACCAAAACAAAACAAAACAAAACACACCAAAATAAACAAGAGGCCAAAACTCTGCTTAGACCTAAGCATTTAGTTAGTTAAGCTTCCTCTTTCTTTTTTCTTTTTCTTTTATTGAAGTATAGCTGACTGATTCTGTATATTTTCACTTACATGTGAAATCTAAAAAATAAAACAAATAAAACAAAAACCAGAAACAGACTCACAGATACAGAGAATAACCTAGTGGTTACCAGAGGGTAGTGGGGGGGAGGGGCAAAATAGATGAAGGGGATTAAGAGGTATAAACCACAAGATATAAAATAAATAAATTACAAGGATGTAATATACAGCACAGGGAACATAGTCAATGTTTTGTTATGACTTTGTATGGAGTATAACCTATAAAAATATGGAATTACTATGTGGTACACCTGAAGCTGATATAACATTGTGGTTAAGCCTTCTTGCAACCTCTTCCTTCTACCTGTTTGTCTTTCCACTCTACAGAGTAACAGAATAATTTCTTCCTTTTGTCTTTCATGAAACTGCTAAATTCACATTTAGGTGTTGCCAAAGCCTTACCTTCTGCCCTATTCACTCAATTTGTAAACAACATGAAAATACTGTTTCTTTCCCACCAGGAATTATTGTGATCATTGTTTCTATGATTCATTTTATTTTTCAATAAAAACAAAATGTTCAACTAAAATTTCTATAATTTTAGACCTAAGAAAATAATCAGAAGGAGATGTTTTCACAAAAATCTGTACAGGCCAAATGAAAATTACTTTATTCATATCTTTCCAAGTATGGTTACATATGTGTAAAAGTATATATATGTCTATATCTATCTATCTATCTATCTATCTATATCTATCTATCTATCTATATATATATATTTGCTGCTTTATAACAAATTTAATCAGTTATACATATACATATGTTTCCATATCCCCTCCCTTTTGCGTCTTCCTCCTACCCTCCCTATCCCACCCCTCCAGGCGGTCACAAAGCACCGAGCTGATCTCCCTGTGCTATGCGGCTGCTTCCCACTAGCTATCTACCTTACGTTTGGTAGTGTATATATAAAAAATAAACTTTTAAGTAAAATTTTAAAAAATTGCTAAAATGAAAAATCCTCCCAATGAACAACACACTTTATGAAATTATTTAAAAAATCTGATTAGAACTGTTGATGTATAGTAACTGGTGATAGTCAGGAAATTACAAATTTAACTTTAGAAATGCATCATTAAAAACGCAGTGTAGGGCTTCCCTGGTGGCGCAGTGGTTGAGAGTCCGCCTG
The DNA here is from genome assembly GCF_964165515.1 of Mesoplodon bidens. Classification (NCBI taxonomy): domain Eukaryota; kingdom Metazoa; phylum Chordata; class Mammalia; order Artiodactyla; family Ziphiidae; genus Mesoplodon; species Mesoplodon bidens. The sequence continues at coordinate 187,668,213 of NC_138176.1, read as the reverse complement.
CCGATGCAGGGGACACGGGTTCGTGCCCCGGTCTGGGAGGATCCCACATGCTGCGGAGCGGCTGGGCCCGTGGGCCATGGCTGCTGGGTCTGCGCGTCTGGAGCCTGTGCTCTGCAACGGGAGAGGCCACAGCAGTGAGAGGCCCGCATACCGCAAAAACAAACAAACAAACAAACAAACAAACAAACAAAAAAAACCAAAACGCAGTGTAGGGACTTCCCTGGTGGCGCAGTGGTTAAGAATCTACCTGCCAATGCAGGGGATATGGGCTCGAGCCCTGGTCTGGGAAGATCCCACATACTGCAGAGCAACTAAGCCCGTGTGCCACAACTTCTGAGCCTGCGCTCTAGAGCCTGCGAGTCATAACTACTGAGCCTGTATGCCACGACTACTGAAGCCTGTGTGCCTAGAGCCCGTGCTCTGCAACAAAGATGAGTCACAGCAATGAGAAGCCTGCGCACCACAGTGAAGAGTAGCTCCCCGCTCGCTGCAACTAGAGAAAGACAGCACTCAGCAACGAAGACCCAACACAGCTAAAAATAAAAAATAATTTAATTAATTAATTTTCAAAAAAAGCACAGTGTAGGGTAGTAGAAAAACAGCGAGATAGAAGAGGTGAGAGGTAGTTAGAGAATTAGAATGAAGTTAACTGATGCTCTTGATTAATTAATTTAATGTGTTCATTTATAAAATGTGTATTTTCCTCCAACGGGAATACTAATTATTCCTACCATTAATACTACTATCTATCATCTATTAAGAACCCACTATGTTTTGAGCAAAATATTAGCTTTATATTTATCATATATTTATTTAATTTATTTAATTCTCTAAAATATATATAATGGCTAGATAGCATTATTATCATCATTTTATAAATGTAGGACCTCAAAGCATTGAGAGTTTGAGGAACCTCCCAAAGGACATGCAGCTAGAGAGTGGGGCACACACACTCACACACCTACTTCCCATGAAGCCCATGCTCCTAACCATCATGAAGTGGACACACAGACCTGGATCAAAATGCTGACGCTGACACCTACTTACTTTGTGACATTGGTAAGTTAGTTATCCTTTATAAGATTCAGTTTCCTCTATTACAAAATGGTCATAACACCTTCCTCTTAGGGTTGCTGTGTGAATTAAATTTTTGCTAAGCACATAACAATGCCTAATACATGATAAAACCTCAGTAAATATTATCTATTGCTTAAAAAACAATTTACTATATTGTCACTATTGTAGTTGTACTGTGTTAAGAGTTTTGTCAATTCCTTTGGGATAAGGAAATGGAATGATCATATCAGAATTCCATTATCTAAGTTTATATAATTATGTTTAGCTTGCAGTACATGGTTCAATTCATTTGTTAAATTTAGTCATCCTCAGTTAAAACTTTGGATGTATTTTGAAGTTAAAATTTAAACAATCTTTCCAGGTATTATACAGGATGGGCCTAATTGACAGTAAAATCATGATTCTGGCATCCAGAATGGATATAATAGGTTAACGGAGCCCCTTTGAAGAATCAGGCTTATTTCAGCTTGAGTGTGACATATTTTAGTAATTGAAAGCTTTCTTATTTGGATACCTCTGTCGTTTCAATATAACTAGAAAATGTTATAAATAATTGTTTTAAACTTCTCTACCAACCTTTCTTTTTCTTTTAAAAAATATAATAGCTTCATTGAGGTATAGTTTACATAATAAAAAATTCATCCTAAAGTTTTAAGTGTATAATTCAATGAATTTTAGTAAATTTCTAGAGCTGTGCAACAAAATGTAGCTTTAGAATATTTTCATCACCCCAAAGAGATCCCTTGCAGTTATCCCTGTTCCCACTCGCAGTCCCAGGCAATCACTAATTTACTTTGTATCTCTATAGACTTTCCTTTTCTGGATTTTTTTTTCATATAAATGGAATCATACAATATATGATCTTATCCATTCTAATAACTTTTTAATCATAGTTAATTTCCCAAAAGACGCATGAAAACTCTATACTTTATATATCGAAGGGCTCTTTTAAATGATGATGCTATGTTTATAAAAGGAAAACTTCCAAAATGTTCATAGTCCTTAGATAAGACCCTTTAATCTTTTCTAGAATAATTCAAGTTACAACCAACACAAGTATTTCAGTAAATCAAATGATACTCATTTGAAACCATGAATAATGGTCTACATTTATTTGCAACCTAAGCAAAAGACACAATTTTTTTTAAGTAACAAAAACAACAATGAAAAGTACAAGAACAAGCTCTTGATCAATATCAAGATACAAGCATTCCTGAAATTGAAGTGGGGGGTCAGACACCAAGGAGCATGTGGAACCTGAGATTTTACTGAGATTGTCTGTGACCTCAAGTGTGAATCAAAAGACTTATGGAATGCTTATTTAGGTCCTCATTACTTCTCATGTGTTGGGAAAAGATGAATTAAAGTACAATTTAGACCATTAATATATCATTTGGATCTCTGGCTGCTTGTCTTTTCCCAAAAGTGGATTAAAATACAAATTCATAAACCTGTTATGAGTTGAGTACATGTGTTGCCTGATTTTTCTTGCCAATCCCTAATGAGGAGGCATAAACCTGATACATCGAAACGGGACTTTTTCAACAGTGAAGCCAAAGTCAGTTAAACAAAAAGCGCACTAAGCAGTATGTTGCTGCACAAAAACTGAAACATCCATTTCAGGGTATGAAAGCTGTCAGACAAGCTAAGTACTGGTGACTCCCCCACTGAGACTGTCAGCATGCCCCTGATAAAGACAAATGAAGAAAGAATTTTATCTCCTAGAATTTTAAGACTCTGGAATGCCTTTATGAATCATTAGTTTTAGGGAATTGTTTTGTTTTGGAAGAGAAATGATTTTGCAAATGGAATCTAAGTTTGGACAGACAAGTGTTTTCTAACATTTCAAAAGGTCTGTCATTATAAATTTCTCTGATACAGGTTATTTTCCGAATTTTTTATGCTGATAATTATTTCAAAATTCTATATCTTTTTATTCATTTGCAATTAGACATATCTTTTCACTATTCACACACTTCTCAGGGTTATGTGAAAGACAGCTTTTGTCCTCCCTGTTGGAGGCTTATTCTGAGAACCAGCAGACTTTTCCTTCTACATCTTGTTGCACAAAGCAGGTCACAGGCCAGCTGAGATTCAAGAGGCAGGCAGACTGACTTCTCTTCTTGATGGGATCACTTGCCAAGTGTCATTGCAAAGGGGCATGGATAAAAGACAAAGTGAAAAATGGTGGCTATTTTTTGCAATCTATAAATATTTACCATAAAGAACCTAAGAGTTTTGCTCATTTTTTGACTGTTGGAGATTTGATTTCTGAAGAGAATCATTGACTTTATTATTATTATTATTATGTCCATATTTAAAAAGGTTCTTCTTTTCATTACCAGTGAGGTTAAGAACTTAGTAACGTCTGACATCACTGTTAGTATCCAAAATGTTCTGGAAATTTTAATGAATGAAAATAATATTAAAAGTATATATAAGGTCTAAATACTTGAAAGGAGAAAAATATCATATTTGTATATAGACTGATAGCTTACTTAGAAAACCAGAGACAGCTAACTGAAACCAGTACAAAATATCTACACAGAAAAATAATAGCTCAGATTCACACTAGAAATAAACTATTAGCTATTGTGCATGCAATCTTTATTTGCATTATGCTTTTTAAAAATTATAACATTCTTCCAAACATTTTTTATGAAAAACTTTTCTAAAATAACATAAAAACTAAACAAAGAGGCTACATTGCTGAAGGAAATATATTATTATTATTTTTTTCCATTTTTTTTTAAGTTTATTTATTTATTTTTTAAATTAGTTTCTGCTTTATAACAAAGTGAATCAGTCATACATATACATCTGTTCCCACATCCCTTCCCTCATGCATCTCCCTCCCTCCCACCCTCCCCATCCCACCCCTCCAGGCGGTCACAAAGCACCTAGCTGATCTCCCTGTGCTCTGCGGCTGCTTCCCACTATCTATCTACCTTACGTTTGGTAGTGTATACACGTCCATGCCTCTCTTTCGCCTTGTCACAGCCCACCCTTCCCCCTCCCCATATCCTCAAGTCCATTCTCAAGTAGGTCTGCGTCTTCATTCCCGTTTTGCCCCTAGGTTCTTCATGACATTTTTTTTTTAAATTCCGTATATATGTGTTAGCATACGGTATTTGTCTTTCTCTTTCTGACTAACTTCACTCTGTATGACAGACTCTAGGTCTATCCACCTCATTACAAATAGCTCAGTTTCGTTTCTTTTTATGGCTGAGTAATATTCCATTGTATATAGGTGCCACATCTTCTTTATCCATTCATCCGATGATGGACACTTAGGTTGTTTCCAGCTCCGGGCTATTGTGAATAGAGCTGCAATGAACATTTTGGTACATGTCTCTTTTTGAATTATGGTTTTCTCAGGGTATATGCCCAGTAGTGGGATTGCTGGGTCATATGGTAGTTCTATTTGTAGTTTTTTAAGGAACCTCCATACTGTTCTCCATAGTGGCTGTACCAATTCACATTCCCACCAGCAGTGCAAGAGTGTTCCCTTTTCTTGAAGGAAATATATTATTATAAAATAAAAGTATTAAAATTTTAAGCAAAATACCAATGGAGTACTTTTGATTCCTTAGAATTTTACCTTGAAGATCGTGGCTAACATTATCTAAGATAATTTTGAAAATGAAGAATAAACAGCAGAACTTGCATTATTAGATATGAAGTTACAATAATTAAATCTTATATCATTGGTACAGTGATAGATGGATAATGGAAAGTAAAAACTTCAGAAACACACCCTTATACACAAATGTGTATGTGTAGAGTGTATATGTTTTTCTATAGCATGATATTTTCTAAATTTTCTATAATGGACGTATACTCTTTTTTAACTACACGATTCCAAAATCTTTTCTCCAAACATACCACTCTCTGAACCTCCACCTCCTATTTTTCTAGCTCATATAATCTGGAGGCCCTTTCAGACCTTTGGAACTGCTGATCCATTAAACTACCATGTTTCAATCTTTACTACCCTTTTTATATACTCGTTTTCCACTTTATACAGCTAAGATTCCATGGTGGAGCATCATAATTGTTCACTTGCATACCTCTTCAAATTCCTTGCACATATCCTGTTACACTCATTGAAAAAATTCCAGTACTGTTTGGACCCAACTTTCCTTTTATTGTTTTTGCATAGCTATGACTGAGTTTGGCAAGAAAAAAAGAAAACTATAATGACTCTTCTCACAAATATTAATGACCATAAACTCCTTTGGACCTATAGTGATTGCATAATAATTGTCTATGATAAGCTCTTGCTCTCTCCCACACTCCCATTTTTTTATATCTTCTTTCCTCAAACTTTCAACAATACCCTTTTTTTCCCCTCACATTCAATGATTTTTCCCTCTGAAAATAGAAGTATCTTGGGAATTTCCTCTGCTTGTTACATGAGCTCCCATAACAGTTTTAAAAATATTTTTCTTTTTGCACTTACTATTTTATACTGTAGTGTTCAAGGTCCTTGGGGACTGGAGACTATATCTTTATCTAACTTTGTATGCTTAATATCTCCCCTGGCCCTTGGTTCAAAGAAGGTGTATAACCAACATGGTTTTGGATTTGAAGTGATTAAACAAAGTCCAACAAGATAAACTGCCAGCGTGCTATTTATTTAATCATGCTTCACAGAAAATGTCACCACGTAACAAAATAATACTAGTGCTAAGAGCTAACTTTTAAAGAGTGTTTACTAAGTGTCAAAATTTCTCTCATTTAATCCTAACACAAATCCCATAATGTAGGTAACATTATTAATCCTATTTTACACATAAGAAAACTAAAGCAAGAGGAGGCACTAGGGCCCAGGCTTATATGGTTAGTGTGTCAGTCAGAATTCCAACAGAAAACAATGGCAACATTTGTGTATGTACGCAGGGATTAATGGATGTCATATAGGGTCATCACAAGGGATCCTGCATGAAGCCAGGGCTACTAGTACTGAAACTGACACTATCCCTACCACAGGCCTCTCCCTCACCCCGAAGTGGGAGAGTTTATCAGAACCCAAGAGGGAAGGAGGGATGCACAGGCTGAGAGCATTCTGGAGCAGAGCAGATAACTGATGTCAAAGGACATAGATAGCTATAGGTAATCTCACAGAAGGAGGATCAAGGGAAAAAATACGTTCCTGCTGGAGCCTCATATTGGCCAAATCTAATTGGGTCCAGATCCCTGATACCATGTGTGTACCCCATAGAAGCAGCCTCCCTAGGTAGAGAGTAGGGTGGAGAGAAGAATGGAAGAGGCTATCAAGAAGCAAAATCAATGTATGTGGAATAGTTAGTGATAATGCTGGGATTTGTACCCAAGCATTTGACTACGAAGCCTCTGCTATGCTCGTGGGGTGGCAGGCAGGAAGGGAGGTTTCGTTTTCAATTCAGATTCCAAAAACAAAGTGATTCTTATGAACAAAGGGATTTTTACTTCCTTTCCACCATTAACATTGATGGAACATTCATTTTGCAGGGATGATACAACTGCTTAGGAGAATAAGAGACAATCTGGGAATAAGAGGAAAATGACTATGACATCACATGTGGCTTCTTTTTAGCAAGCTGATAGGCACTTAGAAATTTGCATGGTGTTATTGGTTTGGATCAAAGGGCTTCAGGCATGATCAAAGACTAAGAAAGCAGAAATAAGAGAGGCTGACAGAACGTGGTCATCCCAGTGGGATAACTGCATCCTGACAATGAAGATATGACAAAGCCAGAACATAGTCTCTTCAATTAACAAGACTAATTCTGGGTTAAACCCACTTCCTTAGTGAGGAGAAACTATAAATTGATACCTGAACTCATTATATAGTGAGGTTCTATAATTCACTGAATATGAATGTGTAGTAAATTATTTATCATTCTCATTATAGACTGATTTCTGTCAACCTCAAAAGATTTTTTCATTGTCTCCATACAATTTGAAGTTAAAAAACTCATCTATATCTTTTAATATAGGCTACTGAACAGAGTTAATCATACTTTGCTTTGGAGGAGCTCATTCAAATATACTTATTGAAAGACCAGTGTGCACCGGGCGCTGTCCTAGGTGCTGGAGATACAATACTGAACGAAATAAGAACCTGACCTCATGGAGTGCACAGTCTAATGAAGAAGACAGGCAACTTCTCCATATGGAAATCTGGAACTTCTTCTCCTTTAGCATCTGGGCATTTTCTCTTATTCTTAGAATCATTTTCTTGGAGGATTTTGTGGACCCACCCCCTGCCCCTATGCAGTATCCCCACAGAACCCATTTCTTAGCTCTCCTCTCAACTATCATACTGTACCTAATTGGTCTCTTGACTGTCCCCCTGTTAGACTGTAAGCTGCTTGTGAGTAGGGATGTTACCATCATGTACCTTTGTTCCTCCACAGTCAAGTCTCATGTCCAGCACAGAGAAGACATATGATAATGTTTATTGATTAAATGCATAACTGAACAAAAGAGAGAAGAAAAATATCTTTCTTCTACATACTTTCCAAATGTTAACCTCAAAATGGGCATGATTCATATGCACCCTTGATGGTGAGAAGTATAAGAGTCACAATTTATTGATAGTCCTCTACGTGACAGGGGCTTTACTTGCATTTCTATTAAGTAAGTTAGGCATTTCTATTTTCATTTTTTTAATCACATAAGAAAAATATTATATTTTGTCCAAGGACTCACAGCTAGTAAATGGCCATGTTGGGACTCTGAATGAAAGTTTCCAAACTCAAGTCTTTGCTCTCTCTAACACCAGACTACCTCCCAGCAAGCATGGAAGAATGTCTCAAAATTAGTTGTAAATTGTTGCTATGACAATGAGCACATCCTCTAGTAAGATGTCCTCAACCCTATGTATAAATTAGGAACATGGTGGGATTGGAAAAACTCACACTGCCATACTTTGCCTTCTATACAAGATTGTGCATGGTCTAAAGGATATTGCCCTTCAACATTGCCTGGAAGTGAGTACCTTCTGGAGGAAACAAGGGCTTATCCAAGGGTTTAATAAATGTCCACCTCTCCACCCTCAGCCCCCAAAGAGAGGTGATGGTGCCCCACCCAGCAATCAGTAAGCAAATGAACAAAGGAAGCCTGTGCAGCATTACCTGGAATGTGAAATGCAGGGTGGCCATGTAGAGCAGAAGTCCCCAACCTTTTTGGCACCAGAGACCGGTTTTGTGGAAGACAATTTTTCCACGGACGTTGGGGGGCAGGGTGGTTCAGGCGGTAACACGAGCAAGCGAGTGACGGGGAGCGGCAGATGAAGCTTTGCTCACTCTCCCACTGCTCATCTCCTGCTGTGCGGCCCGGTTCCTAACAGGCCAGGGGGTTGGGGACCCCTGATGCAGAGAGTTAAAGGGATTAGGTAAAAGCTAACTGATATAAAAGTAGCAAAGTCCTAAACAATATTATGCAATGCTGAATACATTTCAGAGGTATGGGACGGGGAGTCAGTGGAGACGAGACTACGACTAAAGAAAGATTTCAGGTCATTCATTCATTCTCATGTTTAATGAATATTTATTGAGAATCCATAAGCAAATTGCTGTTCTAAACACTGATAATAAATGGTGAATAAGATAAGGTCCTTGTTCTCACTACAGTGCTTTTCATTAGAGAAAGAAGAATCATAAATATGTAAACAAATAATTGTAGGTATAGATACTGTGCTGTGAGAACAATGAAGTTGATATTAATTGGAAAGGACCTAGCTACTTTAGATAGTGAGGTTGAATCAGGTCTCTCTGAGAAGAAAATGTTTTAATTGAAACTTGAATAATACAAAAGCCGTGGGAAGATGCTAGGTAATAACATACGAGGCAGAAGGAATAGCAAATGCAATGGTCCTCTTACAGGAAATCGCCTGGCTTGTTCAAAAATATAGAAAGAAGGTCATTGTGTCTGGATTATTGTGAGAATAGAGAAGTGGGTGGGGAAGGGATGACATGAGATAAATTTTAAGATTAAGTAGGACCCAAATTTTGTAGGCTAAGTGGGCTCTAAGAATGGCTTTCAATTTGATTTAAATGAGATAGGTCTCCATCTTTATTCCTGCGTTGCCACTAGGTTCATCAGTACCATTTTTCTAGATTCCACATATATGCGTTAGCATACGGTATTTCTTTTTCTCATTCTCACTTACTTCACTCTGTATGACAGACTCTAGGTCCATCCACCTCACTGGGGAGGCTGGGACGAAGTGAGAGAGTAGCACTGACATATAGACAATAGCAAATGTAAAATAGATAGCTAGTGGGAAGCTGCTGCATAGCACAGGGAGATGAGCTCCGTGATTTGCGACAACCTAGAGGGGTGGGATAGGGAGGGCGGGAGGGAGGCTCAAGAGGGAGGAGATATGGGGAATATATGCATACATATAGCTGATTCACTTTGTTGTACATCAGAAACTAACACAACACTGTAAAGCAATTATATTCCAATAACGGTGGGAAAAAATGCAATAGGAAGTCACTGAGTAGTTTCATGTAAGAGTACGATGAGTTTTAATTTAAAGACATCGCTGGAGAATTTAAAAGGTCTTCTGGAGAAGAAAGTATGGGGCTGGAGCAGACGGTGCTGTGATAAGAATGGAGGATGGAACAGAAAAGACAACTGAGATGTATAAGACTTTGTCCCAATCTTCAGGACTAGAAGGCTGCTGCAACCAATATGAACACAACAGTCATAAATTCTATTTAGTCACGTTTTAGGCAGTAAATTGGCATTTAAGTTACATTATTGTTGAAGAAATGATAATAAGATTGGATTTAGCAAGAATACGCCAGACCCTCAAACCCTATCCACTACCCACTCCTGCAAAGAGTCTGAAGGAAAAGAAAACTTAATGCTAGTGAACAGTCATGATTACTCGGAGGTTCTGTTGGCAACACCTGCTGTCATAGCCTAAGGACTTAGGCTGAATCACGTGAAAGGGCAACTGTTATTAAGGTGCCCAAGGTGACCCTGAGTCTAAGATTATAGGTGGCTGAAAGGCATCCTCTTCCCACATCCCATTTAAGCTCACATCAAAGCTTCGGCTATTGTTATTAAAATCTAATATTTATTAAATGATCAAACTGGTTCATGCACTGTGTAGACTGGGCCATGCACTGTGCTAAACACTTCACATGCATTATTTCATCCAGTACTCACAATGAACTAACTAAACAAGCACACTTATCACCTCCACTTTACTGATTAGAAAACTGTGACTTGAGAGAAGTAATTTCCCCAAGTTATAACTATATGTGACAGAGCTAGAATTAGAAGCCAAGAGCTTCCTCTGGCTTGTTTTCTTGCCAAGATTTTCTCATTAGCCTGGTAAACAAAGAATTACAGAAGACGGCTTGGGTGAAAAGGAGACAAGAAGTTCCTCTTCGTCTATTTCAAGTGTCTTGGGTCACTTCAGACAAAATCTAGTACAGACAAAAAGGCATCCTTCTTGTGTTTTAGTTTCACTCATCATGGGATTTGGGACAAAAATCTCATTTTAAATGAGGGTACCCATTTGCCTGGATTATTATCTTAGCATTCTATTGGGGAAGTTTGTTGTCACACAAGTTTTAGTTGTCTGGGGATCAAATATAATTTTTTAGATTTAGATTGAAATATAACTGTACTACTACCTTAGATGTACCTTACATTACCAAGCATAATTTTGTAATATTTTAATTACTTTCTTGGTCTCTAAAAATCTTGTTTAAGGAGTATGTTATAATAGGAATTTCTGAGCCTGTGTGGATTTGTCTGCTCATCTGGGCAGCAGAACAATACAGTGAGGGACTGTGTTAGAACATCAACTTGGGGGCGTTGTAAAATGTTATTTGCACAGGGACGTTTGTATGGTCACTTTGAGCATTAAGATCTTCAAGACCAGTGTTCTAGAGGTTATTTCCTTCTAGATAGGAAGAGTTTGTGACCTTTATTGCCCATGAGACCACAAAATCGAGGCTAATTGAACAGCTAGGCTTCAATTAAGATGCCTCCCTCAGGCAAATATGATGCACTGATTCCACTGCTATGTGATAGAGCAAAATGAGCACTGGTCAGCAGCTCCACTATTCAGTGTATGTTTGTAAAGTGTTTATTGTTATTGTGTGCTAGGCACATGGATGAATAGGACACCATCTTTGCCATCAATCTTCCTCCATTCTAATGTATAATGACATATTCATCCTTCTTGGAAACACTTAGTTGTCATGAGTGGCAGTTTGGGATACTGGAAAGAGTCTAGACTGGGTAGGAGGGAAAACATCAGGGGCCCTTCTAATTTCTGCTTTTAACCAGCTATATGACCAGAGATAAGCAACTTAAGCATTTTGTGACTTATTTTTCTCATATGTAAAAGGAAAGTGGCAGGAATGATTAGACATCTGAAACTAAAAATCTAAGAGGTAAACATTTTTTTGGAGGCTATTTTCATTTGGTGTTTTCCAAAAATTCTGGAATAACTTGTATGCTTAATAAATATTAAATAAAAATAAGATCATCTTGATCCTCTTCTTCCTTTGCTCATAAGTCCAGAGGATCTTTAAAGAACTTAAAACTCTTATGTATCATGCTAGGGGAAAAAAATCAAAACAAACTCTGAGAATAAGCATAAGATAAAAAGAACTGCCCTTAATCCTAAACTCTCTGAAATTCAAAACATGCAGGATGTGGTTTAAGGGTAATGTGCAAATACAACATTGTGATCTCAAGATTAAAAAAATAATAAATGTGTGTTTATCTTTGTTATCTGCCCATTTAAAATAGTTTTATTTTTAACCATGATAATTATGCCAAAATAACCCAATAGCATCTACTTTAAAACAAAATACCAACTTGTCTACTTATATTTATGTAATTTTAAAATATCAAGTCATCCAAGTCCTTTCTGTCTGTATGATTTGTTTAGGCACTTTAAGGCTATCAAACATGTAAACATTTTTGATAGTCATAGCCATAGAAATAGTTGCTGCTATTTATTAATGAAGATTAATTAATGAAGATTAAAGCATAACATACAACATCTAGTTCAAATCACATAGATTGATTATGAGAAACATGAACTGAATCATTCAAATCTGAAATGTCAGATTTGTGAATTTTTAATAAACATGAAGCTATTAACATCAGCAAAGCAGATAGATTAATAAATGAACTTTTTCAATTTTCCTGAGTTAAGCACCTAAAAACAATGTCTTTGCATAAGGGTTTTCACAAATATTTACTCATTTGCAACTCAACAATCCTGTAAGGCAGTTTTGTCATCTGTAGAATGAGTACAATTTGTAGAGTGGGTACAACAATAACACTTCATATAAATTAGGCTTCAGCATGGGCTGGGGTTTTCCTTGCTAGGACCTTGATCGTTTCTTGCCCATTTTCAGAAACTTCAAGGTCTCAGAAGCAAGGAAGACAAGTAAATTGCTCTAGTGTCTCCACACTATAGCAGAGGAGGGGAGGGGATTTTATTACCTTGAAACACATTCAAGGGAGTTTTAAAATGGGAATTCCACAGAGAATGTCTTTTAAATACCATTTATCCCCTTGGAAATTCCCATTTGAGAATGTGATTTTAAGATGACAATGAAAGAGAATTTGGTTTTTATGAGAAATATACCTTTTTAAAATAAATTATCTTCTATTTTTAAAATATACCCACAGTATAGCCTAGTGGTATATGTAGGAAAGATATTGCTACAGTGGCAATTTTGCAGGATGAGGAAACAGCACAATGACCAAGATAACTTAGCTTGCCTAGAGTTAGTCTGCTAGTGAAGGCCTGAAGGAGTAGGAAACAGATCTCCTGATTTTTTTTTTAATCCCTTAAAATGTTCATTAGATTCCACTGCCTTTTTGTGCTCATAACTGGCCCATGAATTCACCAGTACAAGACAGTATTTCCTTTCCTGTGTATGATGCAAGAAAAACATGTGTTAAGCATTTCTGAGGACATTCTTTGCTGTTCTAGACAATGACTTGTCATTTTCTCAGTAAATGCTTACAGATGATGCTGATAATGATGATGAGGATGGGGATGTGATACTGCTGAGCAACAAACAAATGTGCTATAATTACCTACAATGGGCAGAACAGTATGATCAGCACAAGTGGAATATGAAGAAACATAATGAATATCATTTGCCACCACGTAGTTCACAATTCATTTGGAAGAAAATGTTTATCCATAGAAAAAGTAATGCATAATTCAAGGCAGCTCACGTGTACCAAATAAACAATATACCAAAGAAACAGTTTAAATCTTTGGAAGAACCATATCACTGTGGACTGGGATAATCAGGATAGGCTCATTGGAAGAGAGGGATATGAATACATTTTGATGAATTTGTGGATTTGAGACAGGCAGAAATGTCCACATACCTAAAAAAAAAAATCGGCAGATGAGAGTCTGCTAGTTTTCTCTAATGTTTAGGCAACACATTCAGTTAACGTGTTAGAAAAACACAATGAATCAATAACTTGGTTACAATGGAATTTAAAGAACCACAAAAAGGATTATAGGTAAAATATTTGTGGCCTCTTATTTTAGCTCTTTTTTTCCTTTTTGATAGGCACTGGTAAAATCAATATCTCCATCTCATCTTGTTAATTTATAAAAATAGGATAATTCTTGTCTTTCACTTCAAGAAAGATCATCTAACAAGTAATTAAACAATATATTTTAAATAGTACTACTAAAATTATTATATGGCTTTAATTTAGGAAAAATAATTCCAGGATAAAAATTACTCTAACAATGATTCTCAAAATGACTGAAAGCCTGGAATTGTATTTAGCAGCACTATACAAATATAAAATATTTGGATGATTAATGTTTTAAATAAGTATTTTACTTAGAGTGAGTGACTTTAGAAAATAGTTAAGATTAAAAAATCAAAAAGGCTCTTTTATTTTCTAAAAGTAACTCGAAATATTAAAATCTCCTACATCATGAAAATTAGGTTGCGGAACTAGAAAGGTTAGATCATGGACCCCAAGGATATCCATGTGTTAATCTCTAGAACCTGTAAATATGTTGCTTTACATGGCAAAGGGACTTTGAATATGTAATTAAGGTTAAGAACCTAGAAATAGAGAGGTTAGCCTGGATCATCTGGGTCAACCCAATGTATTCGCAAGGGTCCTGAAAAGAGGAAAACGTTTCCCACTGTGATCAGGGAGGAGCTGTGACTCTTGAAGAAGGGTCATCAGATAGTTGCAACACTGCTGCATTGAGTATAAAGGAAGGGGGCCATGGGCCAAGGAATGTGGGCAACCTCTAGAAGCTAGATAAGAAAACTAATTCTCTCTATAAATCTGCAGAAAGGAACTCAGCCCTGCTTTCACTTTGATTTTAGCCTGATAAAACTCATGTCAGACTTTTGAACTATAAACTGTAAGATACTAAATTGTGTTGTTTTAAGCATCTAACTTTGTGGTAATTTGTTATAAGTTGCATAGAAAACAATGCAGCAAGAAATTTCGACTACTTACTTTGCTTCTACATTAGAAGGGGTTATTCAATTATTAGCTACAACCAGGGATTATTTAGAAAAATCAAATCCTATCATTATACACAGGCTGAGGGTAAACGTGCTAAATCAATTGAAGAATTACAATAATTAAGAATTAAATAAATAGGGCCAGTAATTGAGATACAGAAATTTCTCAATGCTAAATATGTAACTGTATCTGAAATTGAAAAGTAAAATGGAAAAAAAAATGAACAAGTTATGTCATTCAGTAATATGAAGATATCAGACAGGGACTTTTCACTCATTTCATTCACGTTCCCTAAAAAGTGTTCTCAGAAAAGTATATGAGTCTTAATGGCACCTAAGGATGAGAGATATTTCATTTAAAAAAGACTTAAAGCTGGTATATTTATTTCCCTCTTGCTGCTATGAAAATTACCACAGACTTGGTGGCTGAAAGCAACAGATGTTTAATTCAATCTCAGTTCTGGAGGCTGTTAAGTTCCAAATAAAGGTGTTGGCAGGTCTTCACTTCCTCTGGAGGTATTAGGGGGATAATCTGTTCCTTGCCTCTTTAAACTTCTTGTGACTAAATTCCTTGGCTTGTGGCTACATCACTCCAATCTCTGCCTCTGTCTTCACATGGTTTTCTTTGTGTGTGTCTAATCCCTCCGTCTCTCTTATAACACTCGTGATGGCATTTAGAGGCTGCTTGCTTAATTCAGGACAATTTTTTTTTCATTTCAAGGATCTACTATAATTATATCTACAGAAACTTTACAATATATGGTAACACTCACAGGTTTCCAGGATTAGGACTTGATAGCTTTGGGATCACCATTCAGCCCACTATAGCTGATTTCTGGAGTGCTGGTAATAATGTTTTTGTTTTTTGTTTTTTAATCCTGATGCTATACTAAGTTGCATTTAGTTTAAGAAATATGTCCGACCCTAAGTCTTACCAAAACCTACATTTTAACAAAAGCCTCAGTTGATTTCTATGTACATTAAAATTTGAGAAGCACTATTCAATAAATAGTTGAAGGTGACATTGTCAGAACTTGAAAAGTGATTGGCTGGCAGTGAAGAGAAGTAAGGAGTAAGTAAGAAGGCAGTATGTAAGACTTTAGCCAAACTTTTATATCTTAAAGGAATAAAGGTTTAGGCTAAAGGAACAATGATTTTTGGTTCTAATGAACACATTTCCAAAATGAGAGAAGAATGGCAGAGATATTTGAGTCAGTCTGTCACTGAAGTCTCTGAAATTATTCTCTGTAGGTGGATGCCCATTGTCCGAGGTGCAAATCTCTCCTGTAAGTACTGATGACAGCCTCTAGCCTCATCCAAAATGTTCCACAGCTAACACCATACGCAGTGACAAAAAGCTGAAAGCATTTCCTCTAAGATCAGGAATAAGACAAGGATGCCCACTCTCACCACTTTTATTCAACATAGTTTTGGAAGTTCTAGCCATAGCAATCAGAGGAGAAAAATAAATAAAAGGAATCCTAATTGGAAAGGTACAAGTAAAACTGTAAGAGGCCATCAGAAAACTACTAGAGCTCATCAATGAATTCAGTAAAGTTGCAGGATACAAAATTAATATACAGAAATCTGTTGCATTTATGCTAACAACAAAATATCAGACAGAGAAATTAAGGAAACAATCTCATTTACGATCGCATCAAAAAGAATAAAATACCTAAGAATAAACCTACCTAAGGAAGTAAAAGACCTGTACTCAGAAAACTACAAGACACTGATGAAAGAAATTGAAGATGACACAAACAGAAGGAATGATATACCACGTTCTTGGATTTGAAGAATTAATATTGTTAAAATGACCATACTACCCAAGGCTATCTACAGATTCAATGAAATTCCTATCAAAATACCAATGGCATTTTTCACAGAACTAGTGAACATTCTTTTAGTCATAAAATTCAGAGTTTCCAAAACACTTTGGCCTCACATGAAGCATCAGCCATTGTAGCACTGGTAACAACATAATTGATACTTGCAACCATTAAGGGCTTATTTGATGCCTGGCACTCTCTCTGAAAGAGCTTTATGGTCTCAAATAATGTATACAGCAACCCATGAAGTAAGGGAGGCACTTCACAGATGAGGAGACTATGGCCTTTCTTGCACATCAGGCCCCCAGTTGCTTCAGGATGCCTCTAGCTCACTGGCATAGTGTCTTAAAGTAAAGTAAAATATCATTAAAATATATGGTTAAGAAAACATAATTACTATAAACTCACAAAAGTTCAAGTATAATACTCTCTTCCAGGTATGAATATTTCAGGTTAAAACTCTTTTGTAATACTTGGATTTAGAAGATTAAGAAAGCAAACATCAAGAGTAAAAGAGATATGCCTGATTTTTTTTTAAGAATAAGAATTTTTTAAAGCTAGGTATCTCTAAATGGTAATAATTATGTCAAATTTCTTGAAATTTTGAAATATACTATCTTCTTGCTTCTAATGTACATGTAAAGTGAAAATGTTTATATTCAAATCTCTGATAAAAACATTTACTTAATCATTATATGTCTGTAATAGAAAAACACATTCTCTAAGTGGGACCTCAGGTTTTGTGATAATAAACACTATTGATTTGCGAACGAATTAAAAAAGCAGTTTATTTTTTACATAGGCAGTCAAGATTATAATAAACAATCTTAAATCTTTACATTTTAAATTAAAGCCAAATTAAGGAAAAATTAAAACTTTACTTTAAAATTTAATATTTTAAAAAAATTGTATGAACTTATTTTGACTAGCTGCAACAGTTTTTTTATAATTTTTTGAACCAATTTATCAATGATCTTATCTTTGGTGAGTACATGTCTTACTTTTATTTACCAATGTACTTTCGAGCTATTTAGTCAACAATGTACATGTACCATTTCAAGTAAAGGACAAATTTCCCAATGTGATGCCATAGAAAATAGTAAAATAAGACTTAATTTAGAATTTTAAAATTTCTTTGGGATTTAATTACTGCCTCTGAGAGTTGTCACCATGTTGCACGTCATAGAGCATAGTATGCATGGTGTCCCCTGGAGTTGTGCAGTGCACATCCTGCACCACTGTACATGACAGCCCTAACTAATAGACACATGGGAAGCCAATTCCTGGGGAGACTCAAAGCCCATTAGCATTAAACAACAAATATTTTGAATCATCAGAGGAGTAAAAATCCATTCCTATTGCACTCTTTGTTCTGACACAGAAAAACAATTCTGACACGTTTCTGTGGAAGCGTTATTTGGAAACAGCTCCTGTAACCTTGCCGTGGCCTAGATTTATTATGAATGGGCATAATACAGTTCTGACATGCAAAATTATTTGGAACACCATTACGGAGGACCAGCTCCTATTGATTCAAGGATTTGTGTTCTCTCTTTCATACAATAGTGACTGATTTGGGAATGATTGGAAATGGAGTATTATACTTTTAAAAAGTAAACAAAAAGGAACAGAGAATTATTAGATGTTAAAATGGTATGTCCTCAATATATAGTATCACTGTTATACATTTGGAAGATTAAATGGTATAGCTTTTATTATTAAAATGCCTCTATAATATGAATGCAGATAAATACCACATACTATTAGTTGTCAAAATTTATTGTACATAACTGTCTCTTGAGAAGTCAGTTAAAATGTAGTTTCTGAGCTACACTCCCAGAGATCCTATATAGAAGCATGGGAGGGGACCTAGGACTTGCATTTTTAATAAGTACTCCTGAATTCCTAATGCCATCAGTCTTGCTCTCCCATTTTGAAAAACACTGCCATAAATTGTATATAATGGCAGCTCTCAGCCCTGGCATCTCTGAGAACTTTTAGAAAGATACAGATACCTCTCCATATATTTATTCCATGGGGTGAACTCCAGACATGCCTTGATTTTTCTTTCTTCCTTCCTTCCTTTCTTCCTTCCTTTCTTTATGGCTGTGTTGGGTCTTCGTTTCTGTGTGAGGGCTTTCTCCAGTTGTGGCAAGCGGGGGCCACTCCTCATCACTGTGTGTGGGCCTCCCACTATTGCGGCCTCTTTTGTTGTGGAGCACAGGCTCCAGACACGCAGGCTCAGTAGTTGTGGCTCACGGGCCTAGTTGCTCCGTGGCATGTGGGATCTTCCCAGACCAGGGCTCGAACCTGTGTCCCCTGCATTGGCAGGCAGATTCTCAACCACTGCACCACCAGGGAAGCTCATGCCTTGATTTTAAAAATGCTAAAGGTGGGAGGGTGGGAGGGAGGGAGATTAAGAGGGGAGAGATATGGGGATATATGTATATGTACAGCCAATTCACTTTGTTATAAAGCAGAAATTAACACACCATTGTAAAGCAATTATACTCCAATAAAGATGTTAAAAAAGAATAAAAATAAATAAATAAAAATGCTAAAGGTGATTTTGACTCGCAGCTAGGCTGAGAAACAATGGGGTAAATAGAATTAATTTCTATTGGCTGTTCATTATTAAATGCTTTTAATATTTGACCTGCTTAACTTAAGAGAAATAGTAAAACTTCTTTTGATATTTAGATCATGAAACTAATAAATTATATATAACATCCACTTCCATTAAGGTGTTTAAAAAATATTTTCATTATCTTGACCCCCTTCCCCAATACACCCTCTCCCATTATTGTTCAGTAAATGGCCATACCTTCTACCCAGTTGATGAGAGACTGTCTAGATAGTGGTTATGAGCATGGGTTTGGGAGTGAACCGTCCTTGATTGCAGTCCTAATTCTGCTATTTCCAATCTGTGCTACACTGCACATGTTACCCAGCATTTCTAAATTAGTAAATACCTCATAGAGTATTGTGAGAATTAAGTGAGATGATTTATGTAAAGTGCTTAATACAATGCCTGGGCCATGATGAGCTTTTTTAAAACTCAGTTGTTGGGAATTCTCTGGTGGTCCAGTGATTGAGTCCACGCTTTCACTGCTGTGGACCAGGGTTCGATCCCTGGTTGAGGAATTAAAATTATCCCACAAGCCGTGCAGCACAGCCAAAAAATAATAATAATAATAATTTTTAATAAAGGTCAGCTGTTATTATCATTCTTAATTCCTTGTTCTTCTCATAGGTAGTCACCATTTTCTGACTCTTTCACTTGTTAATTAGCTTGAATATTGCCCACTTGTATCCACTCTTTTTGCAATTACCCTAGTCCAGCCTATATGACCTTTTACCTGGATTACTACCATAATTTCAGGCCATAATGAACATTTTCATTCCTGGTATGTGCTAAATTCTCTTTTACTTCTGGTTCTATGCACATATATTTCCTCTGCCCAAAGCACATATCCATCTCGCCTCATCTTCTCCTCACTCCTCTGGAAGGTTATCCTTCCCTTCAATTAGGCTTGATCACTTTTCTATGGATTTGCCCCCTTCATAGTATACATGGTATTTTATTGTGATTATTTGTTCATTTAAGTGCTTTTCATGCTGGGATATGGGAATCTGGATGGCCTTCACATGCATTATTTGACAACTGTGAATCCTATAACAAATTTAAAAATTTGATGACAATCTATAAAAATAAAATAAGTATGTTCTGGAATAGCTGGATGACTATGCATTTTAGTGTCTGTATTTATTTTCAATTTTTTTAAATTGTAAAATACATATAACATAAAGTTTGTTATGTTAACCACTTTTAAGTGTACAGTTCAGTGGTGTTACATATATTCATACTGGTATGTAACCGTCACCATCATCCATCTCCAGAATTCTTTTCGTCTTGCAAAATGGAAACTCTATATCATTCCCTCTTCTCTCCAGCCTGTGGTAACCACCATTCTACTTTGTCTTTATGATTTTTCAATACTCTAGGTACCTCATATAAGAGGAATCATATAATATTTGTGCTTTTGTGATTGACATTTCATTTAGCACATCTTCAAGGTTCATCCATGTTGTAGCATATGTCAGAATTTCCTTCCTTTTTAAGGATAATAATATTGCATTGTATATGCATGCAACATTTTGCTTATCCATTCATCCACTGATAGACACTTGGGTTGCTTCAACATTTTAACTGTTGTGAAAAATGCTGCTATGATCATAGGTGTACAAGTACATTTCTTTGAGACTCTACTTTCAATTCTTTTGGGTATATGTTCAGAAGTGGCATTGGTAGATTGTATGGTAATTCTATTTAAAAATTTTTTGGAACTGCCATATTTTTTTCTATAGAACCTATACCATTTACTTTCCATCAGCAGTGCACATGGGTCCAGTTTCTCTACATCCTTCTCAGTATCTGTTATTTTCTAGGTTTTCTTTTCTTTTCTTTTTTTTATAGTAGCCATCTAATGGTGTGAGATGGTATCTCACTGCAGTTTTGATTTGCGTCCCCCTAATGATTAGTAATGTTGAGGTTTTGTTTTTGTTTTTGTTTTCACGTGCTTGTTGGCCATTTGTATATCTTCTTTGGAGAAATGTCTATTTAGGTCTTCTGTTGATTTCTGAATCTGGTTGTTTTGTTTTTGTTGTTGAGTTTTAGGATTTCTCTATATATTCTGGATATTAATCCCTTATCAAATATGTGAATTGCAAATTCTTTCTCTCATTCTGTAGGTTGCCTTTTTAATTCTGTTCATATAATCTTTTAATGAAAAATATGGTTTAATTTTCATGAAATCCAATTTGTCTATTTTTTCTTTTGTTGCCTGTGACTTTAGTGTCATATCCAAAAAATCACTGCCAAACCTAATGTCATGTCATGAAGCTTTTGTCCTATGTTTTCTTCTGAGAGTTTTATAGTTTCAGCTCTTGCATTTATGACTTTAATCCATTTTGGGTTAATTTTTGTATATGGTGGTAGTTAAGGGTCTAATTTCATTCTTTTGCATGTGGATATCTAGTTTCACAAGTACCATTTATTGACAAGACTGTCCTTTCCCCCACTGAATGGCCTTGGCACCCTTGTTGAAAATCATTTGTCCTTATATGTGAGGGTTTATTTCTGGGCTCTCTGTTCTATTCCATTGATCTATATGTCTGTTTTTGTACTACACTGTTTTGATTACTAGAGCTTTGTAGTAATAGGTTTTCAAATTAGAGAGTTTTCCAACGCCTCTCATTTTCAAGATTGTTCTGGCTGTTGAGGTCCTTTGAGATTCTATACGAATTTTAGGATGGATTTCTCTATTTCTTTAAAAACTTCATTGGGATTTTTATGGAGATTGCATAAAATCTGTAGATCACTCTTGGTAGTAAGCACACTTTAGCAATATTAAATTTTCTAATCCATGAACATGGAAAGTGTTTCTACTTATGTCTTCTATAATTTCTTTCAGCAATGTTTTACAATTTTCAGCATACAAACTTTTTACCTCCTTCATTAAGTTAATTTCTGAGTATTTTATTCTTTGTGATGCTATTGTAAATGAAACTGTTTTCTTAAATTCCTTTTCAGATTGTTCATTGTTAGCATGTAGAAATGTGATTGAGTTTTGTGTGTTGACTTTGTATCCTGATCTTTTGCTAAATTAATTTATTAGCTCTAAGAGTTTTTTTTGTGGAATTTTTAAGGTTCTCTACATATAAGATTGTATCATGAACAGACATAATTTTCTTCTTTTTTTCCAATATTTGTGCCTTTTATTTCTTTTTCTTGCCTAATTGTTCTCAGTAGGATTTCCAGTACTATGCAGAATAGGAGTGGTGAGAGTGGACATTTTTACTTTCTTCCTGCTATTAGAGGAAAAGCTTTCAGTTTTTTTGAGTGTGATGTCCACTGTGGGTTTTTCATATATGGCTTTTATTATGTTGAGGTTGTTTCCATATATTCTCAGCTTGTTGAGTCTTTTTATAATGAAAGAATGTTGAATTTTGCCAAATGCTTTTTCTGCATCAATTGAAATAACCATGCAAATTTTTTCTCCTCCACTCTGTTAATATGGTGTATTACATTAATCTATTTTCATATGTTGAACCATCCTTGCATTCAGTAGTAAATTCCACTTAGTCATGATGTATAATTCTTTTAGCATGCTGTTGAATTCAGTTTGATAGTATTTTGTGAAGATTTTAGCATTAGTGTGTATGTTTACATTTACTGAGATCTTTATTTCCTCATATGGCTTCAAATTACTGTCTAGTGTCTTTTCATTTTAACTTGTAGGATTCCTGAACATTTCTTACAGGGCAGGTCCAGTGGTCATGAACTTCCTCAGCTTTGTTTATCTGCGATTGTCTTAATTTTGCATTAGTGTTCATAATGTAGCTCCACATATCGAATATCAAATGAATCACAATCTGATATATCAAGGAAAGCTTCATGGAAATGAAAATAGAAGTGATTTTACTCTTGACATTTTATTATGAAAATTTACAAACATGCGGAAAAGGCGAAAGAATTATACAGTGAATCCTCATGTACTTGGTGCCTAGAACCTATAATTAACATTTTTGAAAGCAACTCTATTCAAATATTAATTCTATAACTTCTTAGCTGGGTAACCTTGGGCAAGTTAACCTCTTTGAACTTCAGTTCCCTTATCTAGAAAAGGGGGATAATGACAGTACTTACTTATGCATTGCTGCAAAGTTTAAATGTTATGATCTGTGCAGAATATTTAACACACTATCAGGCACAAATAGATATATGCAGTCAGTGAAAGCTATAGTCGTATTTGTTGAATAAATGAATGAATGGATGCATGAATAAACAAAGGCATAATAAATTTCCTGAATCTTCTAAAGGAACTTTAATATCTATATTTCAGCTGCTGGATGTACAAAAGTGGTGTATCTATTTAAGAATAAGCATTCTGAAGAATATGAATATGGAAAGTTTTTTCTTTTTTTTTTGGAAATTGTTTCTTAATAGCTGAAACAATGTACCTAAATAAGCATTGTACCAGCCAAGTTATTTATTATTTAAATTCTGGTTACATGCAGTGAAAGAAAGTCCCCAGTATACCCCTTGGATTTCTTTCATAAAAACAATAAAAAGACAATATGAGGGAATTGCTACAGTATCTGATTTATTAATATGTAGCAGTGATTGACTACTGGCTATACTGAGTTTCAATTATCTGCTGGAGCAAAGAGGAGAGGTATGGGAAACAGGAAATGGAAGGGTCCTGGGAGCAATCTTGGCAACACAAACCAAGCCTCTTGCTCTCTCCAGGTTTCATTCCTGTCCCTGAGGTGTCCAAGGGCATGTGTTTAGGGTTAAGTCAAGGGAAGAGGTGCTAAGTCGGTCCAGGTGGAATTTTTTAAGGCAAACTGGCTTTTCTCCAGCTTCAGGTTTTGCTCACATACTTTCTACAGCTGCATTGCTCTTAAACTGCAGCTGGTGCGTTCTCTCTGGTCCAAGAATGGTTTTGACTATTCCTAAGATTGATGTAAGTTGTTTTAAAGACCATCAGAGAGATTGTTAATGAGAAAAAAATGAGACAAAACCAAAATATTTCAATTTGCTAGAATACCTAAACAATTTGAGATAGTACCCAATTTTTTTTACTCATTGTTCTTACAGAAAATTACTGTACCATTGACAAATACCAAAGGAAGCCATGCACAAGATAGGCTGTACAATATTCTAGAAAGAGTATATTGTATTAGAAGCTTGAAATCTAGTTTCTGTGCTAACTCTGTGCCCCTTCTTATGTGGCCCTTGGTTATGTTATGATACATCTTTGGGTGCAATAATTTTCTCTTTTTATGCCCTCTCATAAATCTTATCCAGTTTAAAAATATTATAAGTGAATTGAATCTTAGGTTTTTGAAGCAACAACATTATAAAAGTTAGCTTTCCTTTATTTCTCCTGTCATGAATAAGCATTAATCAAAAGCATTGAGTGTACTGAATATTTAAAATACCAAGCAGGCTCCTTAAAGATGTTAATTATTATATTTGAATATATTTGAAATATTTATTTCATAACATGATGAATGTTACTACATATATTCCCATTTATTCATTACCAACTTAAATCATATTTTCTGAATTATTTAGAAAAATATTTCAAACTCAAATTCATAGAAGAAAAAATGACCTTTGTTGTCAATTCCAAGAAATCCAGTTCTGAAAAGTTTTCAAATATTAGTGAAGGCTTTTCAGGTTACATGAATGCACCTGCTTGATCAGACCTTCAACTAAGTATTTTCATTGGCAAATGTGTAATTTATGAATAAATAAGAAGTCGGATCCTGAGAAAGTGGAATAATAAGCTCCATGCCTTCAAGTCTTTGTGTAAACTCTTGCGTGCAGTTTCTACCCAACTTCTGCAAAATTAATTTCAGCAAGTCCAAGTGCTTGGGATACAAGGGGATGACTGCATACAGAGGTCTTTTCACAGTCAGCTGTTCTTTTCTATTAGCCGTCTTGGCAGTCCAGCAAGCCCTCGGGAGGGTCCTTGGTAAACTTCTTTCAGGTGTGTGTGTGTGTGTGTGTGCGTGCGTGTGTGTGTGTGTTTGTGTGTGTGTCTGTGAGTGTGTGTACTGAGCCAGAGGATGATTACCCATCCACCCTCAGTCCAAACGTTCCCCCTTGGATGAACAATCCTGCACTGTGAGTGTTCTGCAGGTGTCTCTGGTGTCAGCCGGCCTCTGTTTATTATTGGTGTGCTGTGCACAGGGAGGCCTAGTGGGCCATCAGTAACAACTCTTGGCAAATGGGTCAAGGAAATGAAAATAAAGCCTGTGCAGCAGGAACTTCTAACGTCTGGGGTTTTGCTGGCAAGGTCTGCCTGAGTTCCTCTTTAGGTGCTACTTTAAAATTGCTACTTGTTTGACTTGGACGAGACTTCACATGGCGAGGCCGTGTGAGATATGTGAAGGGGGGAACCAGCTGTGAGCAGGTGTGCTGCTTTTCCATTTTAGCTTTCACCAGAACACATCTTCTGCTTGGTCCTGAGGCAGTTCTCTTCTTCAGAAGTTTGTTTGTATAATTTGTTTTCCAAAAGTGAGGGAGGGGTGTTACTATTAAAGGAGCTAAGAATCATTCATATGATTTTGAACTTTTTTATTTTTCAAGTCTATTATGCACAGTTGAATAAAAAGAAATAAACTTCTTTTCAAATGGGAAACATTTTCCTCCTCAAGTTACATTTTCAGAGACCCAAAACTAAGAATGGAGCTTCTTACCATGATTGTTCTGTGATGAATTTCCAAATGCCCCTTCATACATGGGAAGGTTACTGGTTTATTTACTAGGCTCACTCAAAGTAAAGTGTATGAGATTTACTATCTTAATTATAATATTCAAAAACAATTTCTGCTGAAGGAATTGCTAATTTGTAGAAAATACTTAGCATAATTATTTTATGATACTTCAGTTCTGTGATCCTCTTTTCCATCTTTCCCCATAACTACTCTAATAATATTATGGACCCTATTCACTACATTTAAAGGGATGTGGTAAAGTTAAAAGTGGCTCAGGATTATTAGGCTGGGAATCTTTTAACTGGTTCTCAGTGCTTAAAATATTCCTCTTTGTCTAATGACCTCTATTATTCCAAATGACAGCTTATATCGCTTGAGAAGTTGCTATTTATTATATTCATAAAATCTATCATCAGTCATAAATACCTTCATTCATTCACTTACTCACTCAGTGAACACTGACTGAACTATCAATGTGTGCCAGGCAATGTGCCCGGCGAGGCAAAGTGAAACAGAGAGACTGATAGTGTCTTTCCAGCCCCTTCTCTGCCCGCCCACCACACTGATCCATAGCGTCCACAGGTAACCTTTAAAAACATGAATCAGATCACATCGCCCCTCTGCCTAAAACTGAGCTACACCTCTAAGGCTAGCACCTCACTCCCTCCCACCTCATGTCCTGCCACACTCTTGCTCTTAGTCTGCTCCAGCAGCAATGGCCTTCTTGCTGTTCCTCAAACACACTGCCCCCAACTGCCTGTTCTACAAATTGTAGCTGCATGTTTCTTTATTAACTCCATGGTATTTATCTCCTGATCTGATCCCGTTCTCATTAATCTCTAGCTTTGGTCTGATCTCTTATTCAAGTTTCACGAGGTTAGAGGTTTTGTTGTTTCCCTCTTGTATCCACTGGGTCTGGAACAGTCCTTCATATAGTACAATTTCAATAAATATTTGTTCAATAACTGAATGAATGCATCCATATGTGGTCTTTAGGCTACTTAGAGATATGTGAAAAAAGAACCCTAATATATCACCATTAATCTTTAGTGTTATCGTATAAGATGTAATAGTGATCATATACCCGTCTATGTTTCTTAAAATGGAAATTTACTGAAGTGTAAATCCACATGCTACTAAAGAAGTGTTTAGAAGTCAAGGAAAGCATCATTTGTTTCAAACTTTATTATATTACTAACATTTCTTTCGGCTACTGTGATACAACCACTTTTATCTGTAATTCTCTTATCACTTCTCAAATTGTCTGGAGACCAAAAAAAGAAAAAAGAGAAAAAAAAAAGAAAAGAAAGAAGGAAGGAAAGAAGAAAAGGAGAGAGGGAGGAAGGGAGAGAGGAAGGAAGGAAGAAAGAAAGAAAAGCTACTTTCTGAAAATTTTCAGCTGGTTCTCAAGAACTTTGGCTAGTTAGCTTTTAGAGTTAGTCTTAGGAAAACTCATCACACTTTGTCCATGAGAATGAAGCCTTTTAAAAGGTCTCTAAAATAGGAGGCTGGTGTTGACAAAACTGTTGTATTTGTTTTTGCCAGTTTTATATTAAGACTCTCACAGTACTTACTCAAGCTAAAAGCTTTTTTGGATTTTATGAGTTGGGATGTTTCCCAATAGACTTTTTTTAGTTTAGGTAAATAGAAAAGAAATGATTAAGGTCAGTGTTCTCAGACATCATTCCTGTAGCCTGGAAATGAATAATTCTACTGTTCACTTACTTATCCTTATTGAGATTGTAAGTTACAGCAATTTCCTCCTCTATACCAGTTAGCTGCTTTTTTTTTTCTTTTTATTTGTCTAGACATCAAGTTAATTTTGACCACTTCCCTGGATTACTTGACCTGGAAACTTGTTTCTTGTGGACTTGGTTGGCTCATTAGTACAACTTTGGTGTGAAGCCATTCTCAACAGTCTCCAAAATCTACCAGGTGGTTTGATCTTTGTTTTCAGCTAACACACTCTTAACACTCCTAACCATAAGTCTTAGGTTGCCTGCACTCCCTGATGTGGTTTGCCTTTCATCAGTATCTTTACACCGAGGCGGTTCTAAAGACCTCTTGTGACTTTTCTGAAGCCCGCAGACAGTTCTTACTCTCTGAAATTTTTCTCACATACTTGAAGCCCTCATAAATCCTACACAGCTTCTTCTCCTAGTTGAGGACTGACTGCTTAAATGTTATCATTTTCAGCTTTCTCTTGCCACACATGAAATCAGTTTCATATACAATGACTTCCTAATATACCTAAGTCAAAGAACATCACATTCCTCCAGTTCTCCTTGTATTGCACGTGTCCTCCAATTCATATAAGCAGTCATTTTTCTCACTCTGAGTTACATGTATACACTTTCCAAACTTGGTTTATAACAGTATGAAGTGAAAGTATCTTCGTTCCCCTCCTGGGTTATTTTCTGTTGAGAGAGAACCTCTCAGCTTACCTCCCTTCAATGTGCTCCAGTAATTTAGGTGTTCCTTTCCTTTCTTTCCTTTTTATTTTTTCTAAGATTTTTAGTGAGTGAGTTTTATTTAATTCAATTGAATCATACCATAATGACTTAATAAGCAAAAATCTTAAAGAGTGGGTAAAAGGACAGCATTTCATATAGGCAATATGAAACCTGAGGGAGGGGGAGAAGCAGACAGAAGGGATGGTTCAACAGCCACCATTTTGCCAGGACAGTATATTATCCTGTTTGGTTTGATGGAACAGGTTTTTACGGGTAATATATTTCCCAATCCCAAATCAGGGACTACTAGGTTGTTGTTATTGTTGTTTTTGTTTCAATAAGAATCATATGTATTTAAGGTATACAACATGATTTGATATACATATACACAGTGAAATGATGACATCTACATCACATTTTAATGTGAAACTCATTGTTTTTAGTTCCTTATGTCAAAGTGTTACCAAGGCTCTCCAAATCTCTATTCTAATAGTTCTCTTTGATCTGCTTTTTCCAATTTCAGCAAATTATTGTACATCTAGATTATTTTTTTTGGTGGGTGAAGGTGACTTGATACAACAGTTCCTTATATTTCCTTGTGAGAATGTAAAAGAATCTAATGATATGTTAAAGAGAAGAGTAATGATGCATTTACAGTTGAACTTTAATATTCTATTACCAGCTAAGATGTTGTCAGATAGAGCAGTGGAACCAAACATAATATAGTAGACATAAGTACATATAAAATAATTTAGTATATGAAAAAGTAGTGTTTTGAAACAGTGGTAAAAGAACAGTTTATTCAATAAAAAGCTATTGGAAAAAAAATTGGCAAACTATTTGGACCCAAACAAAAGGAAATTTTTTAAAATTATTTTCTAAAATCAAAATAGATTACATATCAATTAAAGATGATTAAAACATAAAAGGAAAACTATGTAAGCACTAGAAGAAAAATAATAACACTAGAAGAAAGTTGGGATGATGATGAACATACCAAACATGGCACCAAAGCCATAAATTAAAAAAAAAAAATTATTCCATAATAAAAAGTTTTTTTTAAAACCTTCATTTTAAGACATGGATAAAATTAAGAGGCAAAGAAAAGTTTGGAAAAAAATATTTGAAACTACCTATAAAAATGTTTTGAACAAGAAATAATTCTAATTACATATGTGTCAGATTTGTCCTATATGTGAATTACTGATGGCCCTTGCTCTCATAAAGTTTCTAGTCTAGTGGAATTAAACATATTTTATTATATTAAACAAATATCCACATGGGTGAATATACAGTTAGAATCTATGATAAGATCTGTGAGGAAAAATTGCATGATGGTATAAAAAAATAATACCAAGGCAATCTAATTTGTATTTTGGGGTCAAGAAGGCCACATTAAGGTAGCTGGATTTGTAATGTAATTTTAGTATGTTCATATTAATATTTTAAAGCTAATTAATTTTAATTTATTCATATATCAATACTTACAAAATATATAAACTGTGAATATATACATGTAAATTATATTATCATTTATATATCAGTCTGTATATTAATATACTATATATTATATCCCATGTATTCTCATCAGTTGATGAGAAGAAAAGGAATGGATTCACATTAACAGAATTCATAAGAATGATATGCATATCAAAACTCCAATCTATTAATTTTCACAGAGTATATAACTGACATGAGGACCAAAATATTTGTCTTGGCTGACAGTTGAAAAAAATCTCCTTGTGAAAACAAACTGATATCAGAAAGTTTCTTGATTTGTATCGTATCAGGGAAAAACAGTGATGGTACTAAAAGATACCTGCTTTCAAATCGAAATAGTCCCATTATAACATTTTCTATATTAGAAGGATGCATTTTCCTTTACTGCTGAAGGTACAATGATAATTTTTTTTCCAGACTTAATGCAGATTCTACATTTTATTTTATCTTTCTTATAGTTTACTTATTGGTTCTAAATTTGGGAGAATCTTATCCACAACCATTCACAAATCATTTGTAGCGTGAGTTGCTCCTGGGGAAATTTTGCATGTATTTTATATGAATTATTATCCTAAAGAGGGTGTCTTTTATAAAAAACCTTATTCTCTAATTCTGATGTACTCTACTAATTCATTGACTTTACGAGTGTCTTTGTAGAAATGGTTTGTCAGATAGGAGTTTTATGATTATGTTGTAATAATTTTTTTCTGATTTCAAAATGTTTTTATTGATACAATTATCTTTGGAAAGTAGCAACATATTTCTAATTTTTAATATTACAAGTATTGTAAAAATATTTTATTGGTAAAAAATATTCACTGCAGTTTTCCATCACCACTACCAACCCTAGTTCAATTCCTACTCAGAGGGAAACAATGTTAAAATTTTGACATATACCTTTCTAACCATTTACCTATGCACTCACATTTAATCATATGTACTATACACAACGTTCAAACATAATTATGGTCACAATTTACACATTGTTCTGCTACTTGCTATATTTTATTTTTATGATTGACTTGGAGAACGTTTTAGGGCTCCACAGTATGCTTATAACAAATTGATGGCTATAGTACCTATTTTAATAGATAATTGTTATTAATTAATGTTTATTGTGATTAGCAATGTTTGCTACTTTATTTTTCCTGCCATCTAATTAATTTTTAAACAAATGCCTCATCACACAATACCACTATATATTTAGTTTGATGTCTTCCTCTTTCTTGAGTTTTTTCATGTTTATTATTTCAACCTTCTTATATATTAAATATAACTAGAACAGAAAGGGTCTGTAGTTAGTGACTTTCTGAGACCTGACTCTGAAAATTATTTTCAATACTGGAAGTTTCTTTTATTTCTTTTTTTATTTCTTTCCTTGCATTTTCTCAGTCCTATCCTTCTAGAACTCCTTTTAGACAAGTAGTGGAAATCGTATATTTATCTTTTATGCTTTGGCTTTTCTTTCACATTTTCCATCTCCAGGTCCTTTTGTGTTACATTTTAGAGATTACTTTATTTTGATCTTCCAGCTCATCAATTCAATCTTCAAAATGCATCTATTTTGTGCTTCAACCCATATATATATATATATATATATATATATATATATATATATATATATATATATATATATGAAGCTGTATTATTTAGATTATCACATATATCAATCAGGGTTCCAGCTGCCCTCTGGCTAGATTAGGTAGAAAAAATGTAATAGATTAAATTAGACGTTTACAAAATCATCTGAAGGTCAGGAGAAGCAGTCCGTAATTGGGAAGTCCTGGAACAACTCCCAGAGCATGACAGAACTGGCCAGGCTGAGGGCTGCTACTTGTGCTGCTGAGAAGATTCTGCCACCACAACTGCTGGCTCCATGTCTAAGTGCCTCAGTTCCAGCTCAGGGATAAGGTGTCATTACGTTACATCTCTGCTGGCTATAGAACATGCAGCCTCAGCCATGACATGTACCAGTAAACAGATGTCACATGCTGCTTCTGAATGCCCCTGAAGCCAGAGGACAGACATTTGGAACTCTGCTAGAGCTACCTCAGAAAAGCCAAATGCCTCCCTGACTGTACTTGCCAGCAGACACAACAAAAGCAGCTCAAGTGTGGCCTCCATTTCAGCACGTTCACGTCTGCCTTCCAAACTTCACACATTGCATTCTCCTTTTAAGAATCCATCTAGGTCCCACGCAGATACCTAGAGGGAAAGGAGTTTGAGAAATACAGACTTCCCAGTCTCTAGCATGCAATAGGTTATGTTACAAAGGGGTTGGAACAGAGTTGAGAAAGGAAATCTACTGCATTTGCAACATCATAGTTTTAATTTTACAAAGGTTTATTTCTCTTTCTTAGTAGCTTAACTTTATTTTATAGATGCAATATCTTCTTAACTCTAA
This sequence comes from Mesoplodon bidens, assembly GCF_964165515.1. Lineage (NCBI taxonomy): Eukaryota > Metazoa > Chordata > Mammalia > Artiodactyla > Ziphiidae > Mesoplodon > Mesoplodon bidens. The sequence continues at coordinate 187,636,157 of NC_138176.1, read as the reverse complement.
GTACATTAAATGCCAATTTTAAAGTTTTTCTCTGTTTGGTTGCTAATTCTTCTGTTGAGTTTGACACTTCTCTTTGGCTATTGGTTTGCATCAAATGTTTGTCAAGTTTGCTTATTTGTTCATATTTGTACTCAATAATTCCAGTTTGCCTTTGGGCAATGTAGGTGCTGACTGCACTGGCCAACTTCTTCTGACTGGTGTGTGTGTATGTACATTTGTATGTGTGTATGTATACGTGTGCGCACAGAACATGTATCCATTTGAGATGTATGGGTGGCATGTCTTCTAGATTTTATATGTCTTGGGTGGCATGTCTTCTAGATTTTATGTGTCTCGGAGCACTATCCTGATACCTGGGTCAGAATTTTCAATGCAAACTTTATCCTAGGAGCAAATTTTATTCTTTATTTTATTTATTCTCCTTTACTGTCCTTATGCAGTTAAGAGGTTACCTCAGGCTTTTCCCGGCTTATTTTTCTAGCATCAATATTCACTAGGGACTTCCTCTCAGCCAAGCTGTTTAATTTGTTAAGAAAGAAAATGAAGAGTTTTTTTAACCTTCATTTTAAATTAATAACTAAAAGCAAGTAAAAAGAACTCTGCTAAATACTCCAAGGAAGTATTTTAAATCACATATGTAGAGCTTAAACTAGTTGGAGACATTAAAATGACTCCCAAATTACAAAGAATCTTAGAAAAAAATCATATGAACACAAAACTCACTGGGGAGTTTATTTCTTGCATATTTTTCTGTGGAATGTGTGTTCTGGCTCAAGTATTCCCCTTTTGTTGAAACTATCTAAAGGCCTTCAAAATCCACTATAAACATGAAAAAAATGCCTCTCTATGGGTTTACTAACGACATGATGACACTCATGTCCATCTGGGTTTGATACCAAATGCCAACATCAAGTACACTTCCAGAGCATGAAACAGGCACGTGCTTTTAACAAGTTTGGGGGTTCCTGAGGAGCACGTGTGGATGTCTCAACAACATTTTAAAAGGAAAGAATATCATTAGCTCACTTGTTTAAGGGAAGTGATGAAGTGTAATTGAATTCAACTTATTCAAACACACTTTACAAAGCTTTGAGAAGTAGAAGTCTGCTTCTTAAAGTTCTAGGATAGCGCAAAGACAAAAGACAGAGAAAGAAAAATAGTTGTGCTAAATAAAACCTTCCAGTACTTTTGAGAGATAGCTAACATATATGCAGTCACAGCAGATTGTAATATGTAGAATAATGTATACCAACTTTTAAAAACGTAATTAATTAGAAAAGAGAAAATAAACACGATCAAATGTAACCTATCTTTACTTAGCAATGACAATAAATTCAGACAAACCGATTTTACAATAAGCTAAGGACTTTTCCAATACACCTTCAAATTTGATTTTTTTTTTTCTGGGTAAGAAATTATACCAAATTTTTGGCTGCATTGGGTTTGGCTTCATATCTATACTTATATTTCTGACAATGATTTTTGTCAGAGTGATGATGTTATTTTCATTTATTTGTTAGTTTCATAAATCCCTTATGGCTACTCCACATATCCCCTCCTCACCCAATAGATGTTTAAATAAACTCCGGTTTCCTAAACTTCTGAATTCTGTGTGAATTAAATCAAAGTCTTGATTCATGTAAGTTCTGCCTCATTTGGTACAGATTTAGTTGATGAGCCATAGGTTTTATTGACAAGCCCAGAAGACTTATTATTTGCAACAGATACCTACTGCCAATAAATATACTAGGATAAAAAGAAGATGTCCTTCCTGTAAATACATATAGAGAGCCACTTTTCCTCATTGCTTGTTACCCTATATACAATGCTCCTTGATTTTCACAAAAAAATCCTTTGAAGAATTTAATATAGTTTTAAGAATAAACCTTTAAACTCCAGAAACATTCCTTTGTTCATGGAAACCTGCCTTTCATAAATCTAGTTGTTGAGTGATAGAAAACTGCTTCTCAGTTTATGTCAAAGACCCAGTATAATAATTTTCCTCATCTATTTAATGACAATCTGAACTTTGGTAATATAAATATTTTCTTCTGTGTTAATAAGTGTACTTTAAGCATGTGGATTTTTACTTGCATATCAACATCCATGCATAGAGGTAGAATAAGCATTTATATGGATCCTATAATTTAATATGTGATGAGAGGTTTTCATATTAGTCTTATATTATGAAGTGTTCAGTTAAAATATTTTAAAGTTTTAAAGAAACACAGTTTTCTCCTCTAATTTAACATTTTCTGAAAGTTAATAGAACACTAAAATAGAAAATAACACTTCATGTGAAAAGTCAATAATCTCTTAAAGAAATGTCTGCAGACTTTAATCGGTATACTTGTAAATAAATATATTAGTGATATTGTTAGACCCAAATGTGAAATATGGAACCAACATACATTGTAATGATTAATATAGAAGTCTCAACCATATTGTAGCCAGTTTTTAGGATAAAGTGATCTGAAAATTGTTCATACAAATTATGATTAACCAAAGTGTTTCCTCTGTAGCCATTCCATTTTTAACACAAATGCTCTAGTTTTCCTAGGTGAATGTTTTATTGGTTTGAAAGCAATGTAAAAACTATTCCTGCTAATTTGACCATATTTGTTGCCTGCACTGGACTGCAAGGTTCAGATTAGACTGTAAAGCTCTAAAGGTTTTTCAAGCCCTCTGCAGTGCCTTGAAAATAGTAGGTGGTTCAATAAGTACTTACTAACTAAATAAATGGAATAAATGCAAGCTACTTTTCATGATAAATTTTAGTGCTTCCACCACTTTTTAGAGCCTCCTTCTTCAGTTTAAGTGCCATTTCATCTTGGAAGCTTTCCTTGCTGAATTCCAAAACAAAGGAGGGTACTCTTTTATGTAATATGTAATCCCACTACATACAAATTTCTATCAAAACATTTGTCACCTGTACTTTAATAGTGTCCGTACATCCAACCACCTCTGCAATCTTGTGGGAGGTAGGGACTATGTGTGCAGAGAAGCTTATGGCACCTAACAGGTGATCAATAAATGCTGAAGCAAAAAAACAGAAACAAACAAACAAACAAACAAACCCAAGGCAATCAGAAAACCGTTCCTTCCAGTTATGACTCATTGGTCAACTCGGCTTACTGGGTACAGAAGATAGACACAACCTAGTCGCCATTTTTACAAGCTTAACTTTTGGAATTTTGGAATGTATAAATACATTACTGACTCATTAAAAAGAGACTTTATCTCCCACTGTTGAAACTATGTGGCTGCTATTGCAATCCCCTTTCACATCACTTTGTTATTCCTCAGCTACTTCATACATTGCATTTTTATGTATTTATGACCTTCCATAATCCTGCCTTATTCTAGCTTTTTTTGATTCCCTGATTCTTTCCAAATTTCTGTCTTTGTGTTTTGTTCTGCTTTTACACCTGCTCCCCTTTTCATCCAATTTTGGCTTTGGGCCTTCAGTTTACACCAAGATTAAGCTCTCAAGTCTGAAGTGCCAGATGCCTTATCTTCAATCTTTGATGCCCTTTACAACCAGCTCTCCAGTAATGCAGCTTCTCAACTCACTGCCCTTTAAACACAAAGTGGACACATCTGACCCAGTGTCACAAATTTTTGAGTCAGCCAGCTGTGGTAAAGGGGACAGTCTGTAGCTGCAAACCTAGGTAGGCCATAAGGAAATAAAACCCATGGCCTTAGTTACAGTCTTTGAAGCAGTAACTATGAACAACTCAATGAAACAGTCACTAATACATCTGTCATATTAACTTAGATGGCAAAGTTGGATTACATGTTTTCAAGCATGCAAACATTTTCATCTAAAGAATTTACATGAGAAACAAATTATTATCATAGCTGATCACAATGTATACAATTAAGTCATATGTTAAAGAATAACTACACCGTGATGGCCATGTATTATATATAATATTTGTATTTGTTTTGGGAATATATCATATTTTTTGCAATTGATGATGGATACATATGCTTCTGGCTATCAATGTGACATGTATCACTGAAAAGGTATTTAAATATACATTTTGCATATTTTAAATATATAATTATATACTAACAATATCTTGATAAAAGATGACTGCAATTTAAATGAATTGTTTTTAATGGCAGAATTTTCAATAAATTTACAGAATCATATTATTCATAAAGTTCAGCGGTGATTTGGATCAATTAATTAACATTTATCACAGCCTATGGCATTAAAATTGCTCTAAGGGGTATAAAAATGTGTGGGGATAAGATTTCAACCTTACAAGGTTTATAGTCCTTCATGTGCAAAGGCAAAAAGGGAAGACAAGATAGGAACCAAATGAGTAGGGCTGATGGCCTTTCAGTGAAGGTTCAGAACAGAGAGCGTTTGTGTCAGGCTGGAGTGATTTAATTAGAGAAGGTTTCACCACATAGGGAGGAATTGAACAGAGACTTGAAAGATGGATAAAATTATGCTTACATATTGGCTTCCTGAGGCTATCATAACAAAGTACCACAAACTGATGGCTTAAAATAACAGAAATTGATCACAGTTCTGGAGCCCAGAAGTCTAAAATCAAGGTGTAGGTAGGGTTAATTCCTTCTGGCAGCTCTAAGTGAGAAAGCAACCCATGCTTCCCCCTAGGCTCTGGTGTTGCAACAATCCTTGGTGTTCCTTGGCTTGCAGATACAACCCTCTAATCATTACCTCTGCCTTCACATGATTTTCTTTTCAGTGTCTTTCTGTGGCCTCTCTTCTTAGAAGGATATCAGACAAGAGATTTGGAGCTCACTGTAAATCCAGGATGACTTAGCCTCAAGATTCTTAAATAATAACATCTTCAAAGCTGCTATTTACAAATAAGGTCATATTCTGAGGTTCTGGATGAACATGAATTTTGGAAGGACACTATTCAACCCACTGCAGATGGCTAGGTAGTGCTCACAGAGGTAGAGGACTCTGATTATATTTCTTCAAGGACTAGGAAGTAACAAGTAAGTTACCAGACATCAAGATCAGTCTAAAAAATTGCAAATTCAAAAAATAATTAAAACATGGCTTTCCAGATAATATACTTCTGGAGGAAAGATTTAGCCAGAGGATACCTGGTATGTATTCTCCAATAAACAACAACAGCAATAAAAATAGCTCTCAATTTGAGAGTGCTTACTATATGCCAGGCACTGTTATAAGTGTTTGACATGTTGATTAGTATTTAGAATTTTCACCAAGACCCTAAAATGTGGATGAAATTATTAGAGCCACTTAGATGAAGATATTGAGCCCCCGAGTTGTTACATCACTGGCTCCTAGTCATGCAGCTGGTCAGTAATGTGACTAGACCTCAAACCTGGACAATCTGAATTCAGTAGGCCATGGGCATTTCCAAACACAATATTGATGTAGCCCTATAGGAAGGGATACACCAAGAAGAGGAGTTTGGGAACAGATTTGGAAGTCTGTGAAAGCCAGGTATGGGAAGTTCTGCAAGGAACAGAGTCACTGAAGTTTTTGGCAGGATGCATAACATGATAGAAATAAGGAAATGGGAAGATTGTGCCAATGGTTAGTGTCCGGGAGAGACTGAAGAATGAGGATCTTGATGCAATCCGTTAGGAGACATTTGCACTAAGGATCCTTGCAATCAACAGTCAAGAACTAATAAGGGCCTGAACTAGGGTGGTGGTAATTGACTCATTTCAAATATACACTTGGAGGGAATAATCCTGGCTGTGTAGAGATCTCTCATTCTCCTTCTCTCTTTCTCTTTCATAGAATTTAAAGATTCTCTCTATGCAGTTAAGAAAAAGTATGAAACATTATCGTAGAACACTTTTATGATTTATTCTGTGGACAATTTTACTTCCTTAAAAGTTGCACCTAGATCGAAACAATGCAATCCTCCTCTTTCCACCTAAAGGATTTAGCTATAATACACTATCAACAAAATCATGAGTGATGCCTTCCCATATAATTACAGGGTGTGCAATGGTACAGATGTATCCATGCAAAGCAGGAGTAGCCTGCAATTAGTCAGAATTCTGCAGCAAATGTGGTTAGAGGCAAAAGGTTTACTCTAAATTTGACAGCTTGAGCTATAGCTATAAATAGTTTGTTGGGTTAATTTTTTTTTTTTTTTGGTCTTTGTCAGGACATTTTTGCTTCATCTGAGCATTTTCTGCAAAATAGTGAGTGTTACAGCTATGGATGCCATATGTAAAAGCTGTTTTTGCTTTGGATTGTTTTTCTCCCCCCACTCAAAATGGTCTGAATAATCCATTATGAAAATGTCTTTGCATTTTCTCTGCATCTGGAAGGTATGCATATGAACTTATAATGCTTATGTGAGGCATAAGTTAGTGGCTAATCCATCTGATTGTAAATCCTGGGACTATGTACTGTGACCACATTAAAACTTAACCACAAATAAAAAGGGAGAGTGGGCTCTAACCTATAATTGTGGCTCTTAGAATCAAGACTCTTGCAAGCATTTAGTCCTAAATGTGTCACATGTAGGAGATGCTTGAAAAATCATATCAGTTAATGTCTAACATGTGCAGCACATGAAGTGACAGGTTAGCACCTTTTGTAATGCTTAGTTTATGGAAAGAGAGAAAAGGATCACTACATACTCAGTGCAAAGGCAGTAGTGTTGACCACATAACATATACTGAAATCAAAGATCTTTACTTCACAAAACTCAATAAATTCCCTGCACGTCAGAATTAACAATGTATTTTAGAGTAATGTGGAGTATACATTTGAATTCAGAATTAAGTTTAACAATTTTTTTTTTATGAAATCACAGTGCTATTCTGCAGGAAAATAACTTAAAATACAGACTGACAACACATCACTATGTTTGGCATTTCACGTTAAACTAATGCTTCCACCGTTGTGCATGCAAATGCCTTCACAAAGGTCATCCAAGGTAGCAGCATGATCTATGAATGCCAAATTCCTTCTTCAAACAGAATTGTGATTAGTAACCGGCGAATCTGGTTTTATCATAAACATATGGATCTTAGAAAATTTTAACAGCCAAATTAATTGGTTTGACTCAGTATTTCAGTATCAAAATGGAAATACTAAAATATAATCTTGTGAACTTTTGAGTATTTATATACGGAATCCTTTAATATATGCATAATATTTTTTAAAATTCCATATTAAAAAATTAAATGCTTATGTCCCCCTTTGTTTTCTTTGCTCCTGACTAACAGGGTTTAAATTGCTCACAGTCCATAGGCAGGTTCTCTTCCTGGTTTTTCCTGTTTGTGACATCTGCACGCAAATTTTTGAAATAGGGCGATTCAACCAATGAGGTCCCCCCACCCACCTCCCCACCTCAACCCTGACTTTTAATTATGACACAGTGAAATGGGTTATGTCTTCATTTTAACTCCAAGATCCACCATTACTGAACTGAGGCTCCCTAGCACGTAAGCTTTGAAATGTCTGAAAACTGTTATTCATCAGGAGAATACAATAAATTACTATCAGAATTTTTTTTAATGCATGCTCTCTATCATGTTTATTCAATGTGAAAGCCCTTCTTTAAACTACTTAGAGCAAAAGAACAGCATCTTTTCAGTTCATTGTGCCATAACCTAGGATGGATGCCCAGGGACCTTTATTAAAGATCAGATTTTAAGAGTGTATTTTCCTACTAAAGTCTTTTTATTAAAAATTAAATCATTTTTATGTATTGTACCCGAGTCACTGAATTTTTTGATGGATGAAATAAATGTCTCGAATACTTTCTGATTTTCCTCTGGTGCTTCTTTGTGACGAGCACAACCTAAAATGTGTATGTTATTGTGTAGTTCAATATCTATTAGTTACTTCACAACTGACAGACATATTTATTAATTTTGAATTTAAACCAAATTAACTCAAAAAACTGCAATGTAATTCTATGTTTTAATTCGTGAGATGGTTATGCATTTACGGCATACATACATTTCAATGTAAAGATAAATTTTCTTTAAAATATTTGGCTTTATCTGTAGGCAAAATGGAGGACCAAAGTGTTTTATATTTATTCATCACCCGCATTATAAAAAACTTATATATATATATATATATATATATATATATATTTATTTATTTATTTATTTTTTGGCTGCGATGGGGCTTTGTTGCTACACGCAGCCTTTCTCTATTTGCAGCGAGTGGGGGCTACTCTTCGCTGCGGTGTGCAGGCTTCTCATTGCGGTGGCTTCTCTTGTTGCGGGACATGGGCTCTAAGAGCGTGGGCTTCAGTAGTTGCAGTGCGCGGGCTTCAGTAGTTGTAGCACGTGGGCTCAGTGGTTGTGGCCCATGGGCTTAGTTGATCCGTGGCATGTGGGATCTTCCTGAACCGGGGATCGAACCCATGTCCCCTGCTTTGTCAGGTGGATTCTTAACCACTGCACCACCAGGGAAGTCCCAGTTTATATATTTAAACAAAAAAATCAGTCTTTAAAATAGAGAACCCTGTTTAAGGGGGATAATTTACTTCTACGAGAAGAAGCACAACTTTACTTCTATAAACCGCCAGCCTTCCTTCAGTTGACAAGTTTGACCCCTCATGAATAGGTCCCAGGGTAATTCTTTCTTATCTTCAAAGCATACTTAATATGATTCAGCCTATAATTTTACAATTATTAACAGAGAAACTGATGTCTTCAGATGATTAAAAATCAACAGGATACACCCTAGAGGTATTCTGGCATTTTCTGCCATCTAATAGGTTTTAGATTTCCTTAATATATTATCATCTAAGAGGAAGTGAGTGCTGTGTGTGAACAGATACCTTGGAAGCCCTGTCTCCCTCAGGACCTTTGAAAGCCTTCAACTTCCTTTAGCGATGTCTGACACCTCCTTGTTAACTCAGCAAATTCCAGTTCATCCTTCAAAGCCTACCCTAAATGTCCAGGCCCTCTGTAGTTTCTACTGACTCTTCTCAATCACTGGAATTAATTATCTCTTCATTGTAGGTCCAATTGCACTGGAAAATGAACTCCAGAGGGCAGGGATTTTTGCTGGTTTTGCTTGTAATGTATCTCCAGTGGTACACCTCTAGAACACTGCCAGGTTCATGATAGGAGTTCAATAAAATTTGTTGAATGAAACTCTCTTTGTAAATTCCTTAGTATTTTCACATTATATTTTGGTTCTGTATCTGACTGCCATAGAAAAGTTTTTCAAGGACATCTTTACAACTCCAGACCCTAGCACAGGGCCTGCTACATAGTAGATGTTCAATAAATACCTAATGGACTAAAGTTTAGTAACACGGTTTTAGAAAGCAAGCAAAGGGTCTTTTTCTGAAAACATAAAGAGAGGTAGAAGATGCGGAATTATGAATTAACCTCTTTAACAGGACTTGATGTTAAATGATAACATTGGCAGTGTGCTCATCAATTACTGGCACGTAGAATATATTTAAGAAATTGGGCATTTTCAATCATTAAATCAATCAGCATGATTTGACTTGCCTCATTTTTAAGAATGTGCAAAGAGAAGTGAGTCCACAACCTCCCTTGGTTGCTATTTAGTAGTTTACTGTTCTAGCATTTAAGACCTCCTTCTTATATCTGATTTATTATTATTTTACATGTTATTAATTATTATAGTTCTCCCCAAGTATGTTATAGGATTCTTGAGTGCAGAGATTATTACATTTGTTTGTATTCTCAGAGCTTTTAGCACATTACCATGCTCTGAATAGGTATTCAAAGATTATTTGCTAGAAATATTTTTGCTTTAATTTAAAATCACTTATTTTATGAATTAAAGAGATATAGTCCCTGATTTTGTGAAGCATTATAATTCAGTGGGAAGACTTTACTTGCATCACTTTCCTCTGAAGGTTTGTTGTTCTTTTTTTTTTTTAATGTGTGGTTACAAAAACTGCACTCTGATAAGTGTTAGAGATACAGAGTATAGTGAAAACTTGCAAGTGTTATTTTTGTATTTTTTGTATTTTTGTTTTTCGTATTTTGTATTTTTTATATCATCTATAACAGATGCCATTCTCAAAATTTCTTTAACTTAAACAGTGCACCCTGAAGTTTCTGTTCGTGTTCCCAAAATGTAAATTTTAATAATGAAAATGTAAAGTTTAGCTTCTCTGTACCTTAGTTTCTTTTACCTGTAAAATGGAAATGATAATAATGGGGTGACTGCAAAAATTAAGTGATAATATAGTAAATTCTCAAACATGGCAACACTCATTTCTTTACATCATATTTTCTGTAAGTTTGACTATTCTCAATTTGTCAAGGTCATCTGGAATTTAATAGTACTCTGACATAGTATTGTTCCTTGAAATTATTTAGAGATCAAGTATATGAATAAAGACGATAAGGAGCATGTATAATAATAGCAAATCAGTAGAAATAGTATATAGAGAGTAGAGAAGAATGAAAGAGGCAATGGTTAAATGCTTAAATTTATGTATTATCTGCATGAAAATTTCACAAACCACAACAGAAGTCTGTGTAACTATATGGATAAGAATAAAGTAAATTTTCTTAAGTTCAGTCATGTTTGCTAATATACTGACAATATGTATGCCTCCATTATACTCACAAGTTGATTTACAAAACCATTTTAGAGGTATGTTTCCTAATATTTCTAATGATTCCACTGTTAGATGTAAAGGTAAAAAACAAATCAGCAAATTCTCATTTATCTAGATGGGTTGTGGGTGCTCCAGTTAATTGAATATTTTTGTTATAAGAGTGTTATTACCTCATAATTTATACATAAATGATCAATGTTCAAGAGATTAAAGTTATAGCTGACACATAATTTAATGGTTCATTAACCACTGCTCTAAATGCTTTACATTTATTAACTCAGCTAATCCTCACAACAACCCTCAACTACAGTTTAAGTAACGTGTCCAAAGACTCACTACTAGTAAGTGTTAGAGACAGGATTCACACCCAAGAAGACTGACTACAGAGTCGTGGCTCTTAACCCTTACATTATGTTGCACAGAGTCACATATAAAACACTTAGGTTAAGAAGACAATCAACTAAGACTTTTCTAGATCAGAAACTATGCATCATTCTTGGAACCCTGCTCCCTCATACCCACTATCAAGTTGATAATGTCCATTCAGCTCTACTATCAATCCCCATTTCCATGGCACCCCCATGATCGCCACTTTAGTTCAAAATCTCCTCGTCCTTATAGGGACTACTGCAATAACTTCTCAGTCAGTCTGTTTGCTTCCAATCTGTCCACCTTAATCCATCTTTCAAATTGCCAACAGAGTGACACAAGTTGGTCATATTATTCCCCTGCTTAAAATATTTCTTATTGTCTATAGCTGGATCAGTCACTGTGGTGGCTGTGTGGCTATTCAAGCATTTGAAATGTGGTTAGTCCTAATTAAGATGTACCATGAGAGTAAAATACACATGGGAATTTGACAACTTAGTATAAAAAATGTAAAATATCTCATTAGTAATTTTTATTTTGATGATATTGAAATGCTAATAATTAGCCATATTGAGTTAAATAAAATATATTTTATATATTATGTATAAAGTGCAATGTATTATATTCTGTATGTTACATATCACTAAAATTAATTTACCAGCTTTTTTCTTTCTTAATATGGCTACTAGAAAATTTAAAATTACATATGTAACTGGTGTTGTTTTCTACTGGACAGAACTGACCCATAGGATAGGATAAATGTAAGCCTCCCCTTGCTCCAGTTTCCACCTTCCTCTCCAAACCCTTAGCTGATCATTGAATCAGCCCATGGTCCAGGCTGTGATCCAGTTTGGTATACACTCTGTGACCCAGCCTGTGATAATTTTACATTCATTCAGACTTCTAAATATCCTAATCTCTTTGATGGAAAGCCTTTAATTTTTTTATTCCCTTGGTGAAATCCTAGTAACATTTCAAAACTTATTTCAATGCTTTTCTTTACGAGATCTTCTCTGAGCTACCCAGCTAACATTGACCACTTCTTCATTGATGATGCTCTCATATCTATATGTATGTTAATAATTTCCCTTATTACACTATATTGTAATCATTGGTATACACCTATCTCCTGTAACAGGCTGAGAGTTCTCCCACAAACTCTAGATGCACTTAATAAGTGTTCATAAGCTAAAAGAACATAAATGAAATTTGGAGTAAAAAATTATTTTGAATTATGTCCTCAACACTGATTACATGGGTGAATTTTAAACTTTTATTTAAATTCTAATATGCAGATGATGTAAGAGATTGAGCTGAATCTGTTAATTATTCTATTGTATGCCATTTGACACTCCTTTAAAAAATATATCCTTTATATCAACTTCCTGCCATTAACTTTTTGTCAATAAAGGATATTTCCAGGTTTTATAAATAAAGATGTTTCCAGGTTTTGGTTTAAGGTTAATGAGAGATTTCAGTATGAAAGATTTACCGAAATCATACAGATTAATAATGCAATAATGCATAATTTAGAATGGCAATTTGTTACATATTGTATTTTTTTAACCTTAGGAAATTCATTATAGTTAAATGAACAAAAATTACTTGTATAGAAGAAAGGCCAAGTGAAAGACAATATAATCTTTTCAAATTATACCAAGTGAGGGAGATGGAAAGGAATGAAAGAAGGCATGGCGGGGCTCATTTCAAATATTGACCTTTTCCCCAGAATTTCTTCTAAACACTGGAGGTTTCAAATATCAAAGAATGTTTTTGATGGCAGAAAAAGTGGAGTGCATCTGGGAGCTTCTAAGATGGTGGAGGGAAAATCTGAAGTGCTCATAGATGACCACTAATGAACCGACATCATAGCAGCTAATAATAAAACCGAGTTGAAGGCATGTATTAAAGAACCCATAATTCTATTATTCTTTTAAAATGAAATATGATAGAATGAGAATAAGAAATGAAAAATAAACAATACCACAATCATATATACCACAACTCAAAGAACTCTCCCACTTCTAAAAACATATATCTTGAGTAAATCCAGGCCTCAAAACGGATACGCTTAAGTGTTCTAAAACCTCTGTCCCATTGCATTCAAAATACATTTAAAATTAGTTATTTACTCCCTCTTTCCATTTCTACATTCCCTGCATCTAGTCTTTCTGTTGTAAAAGAAGACAGGTGTTGGAGATAACAATGTTTCCAAATCCTTTAATTAAAATGATGAATAAAACAATCCTATTTTGAAAGTTTTAGGCTAATTCATTTTGAACAGTTAAATCATGTTTTGAAAAATACAGTGTTTTGTTCTTTATGCTAATTTGTAACTTCCTGCTTCAGCAAAAATGGCTTTATAGAAACACACAACATGTTTCTCTGACATCAAAAAGTGCTTGCAAAACATTGTTGTGCTGAATTAGTTGAAAATGAATCAGAAACATAAGGATTGCATTTCTACTGAACGTCACAGGAGCTTGAATGTGAGAAAGCAAAGAGTGCTTTGGGCAGAATTGTTTTGAGACTTTACTTAACCCATTCTTCTGAAAGTCAGAGACATCTTTTTCTGCACAAAGTTTTGCCTCTTCCAATTTGTTGGACAATCTACTTTGCTCTCTTTCGTCCTTCCCAGTTGATGCCATAACTATACAGAGCTTGAGAAGAATCTGAAAACAATCCACCAGTGATGAGTGGAACATGACTGACACCACTTCATGATTTCTTCTGCTAACCATGAGTAATAAAAAGCAAGATTCTGACTTAATTCATAAAACTGATTTGGAACAAATGCTTTAAAATGCAGCCTTTATTCTCTCTTATATATGTAAATTTAATGAACAGCCTATCAACTTCTTGTCAACCATTTTTTTAAGTAATGACTAACAATACATTTTTCTCTTTATTTGGATTTCACTTCACAGAAAATTTCACTGAAAATTTTAGAGTAAAGGGATAAAAATCAATACATTACTTACATTTGTTATTCATGAATTTTATTTTATAATGCTTTTTTTGGGGAGAGGAATAACTATTGCAGGTAGAAAATTCTCAAAAGCATTGTTTCAAAAATTAATCATTTAGCATACAGAAAATAATTTTTGAAGCTCAAGATTCATTGTTTTTGTTGTTGAACAAGAAATAGCTGTCTCTCAATTACGTGTTCAGGAAATAAGAAAATTGGATAGTATTAGATCCCTACTTTCAGATAAATATTGTGGGAGGACCAAGCTCAGAATCTCCCCTTGATCCATAGCTAAATATGCCCAAAACATAAGATGACCAAGTTTTTGTTAGACCTAAGAGTTGTACATGGATATATGTTGGTCTTGCAAAATTCAAATTGCTTACACAAATTGGGTTGTGGAAGGGATAAATGCAGAAAATCTATCTGAACAAACATTTCAAAATACAGATTTTGTTTATGTAGGGATATAAAGAAAAGAATTTCCAAGTGTGGTTTACTTAACAACCTTCAACTATTTGCCTAACAGTACTGTCTCAAACCCACAGCCACTGAAAAATGTAACATTTTCATGATTAAATAAATAAAATTATACTTAAAATTCATAATGACAGCATCATATATTAACACTATGATTCACCCAGAATTTCTAGAGTTGTAATGCATTTCTATGTTTTCTAAAGGTTGTTTAATTCTTTCACTATCACTAGGAGGCATTTTCCTACTTACTTGTCTGGTCTATCACTCATGGTTTATGAATTTAATCCAAAAGAATACTAAATCCTACTGCAACTCAGTCAGAAATTTCAACTTTCTTACGAGACCAAATCAACCCAGATACAATTTTGCTGTACAGTCCTACCAGATGCCTACAAAAGCTTTACTAAGTCAATAGTGTGAAACAGAGATTATATTCTGTTTTTTTTGTTATTGAAGATCCAACTCGGTGCCACTGAGATTAGATTTTCATTTAACTTTAAATAAATATTAATTTTAATATTCACATGTAGTAGATGACCATATTGGAAAATTATTACCTGATAAAAATTTCAAGCTACATACATAAAATTATAGATAATAATCTGATAACACTATATAAATTTTCAGATCAAATTTATTGTAACATCCAGTTATTAATTTCAACTGATTTGGTGTGTTTTCTGTTTAGTAGCTCTTGGTCAAAGTTGTTAATATTTGATAACCCTGCTCCTCGATGTTGTCTGCCAAGATTCAGAACATGTGGACAATTAAGATTTTATGCATTTTAAATATATATTTGTCAATATTTCCTTGAGAGGGAATATGGTCTCAATTTCCTTTTTCAGTGAGCTTCTATAGTTTATATTGATCATTTATGTAGGCAACAATACACCTTAACTCCTTGAAATCTTTATTCATTCGTCATTATTCCTAGGCTAGTTTTCTTTCTAAAGTCAGCTCGCACCTATTTAAGGGTCTGCAAAAGTGCAGTAAAGCGAAGACTGGGGGGAGGGGTGGTGTCAGGATGGCAGACTAGAAGGACGTGGAATTCACATCTCTGCACAACTAGAGCACCTACCAGGCACTGGTGGGGGAACACGGACACCTAAGGGGATGGGAGGAGCCCCCAGTGACTGGGTAGGATGTGGGGTGTGGGGGGGAGTGAGGGGGGAGGAGAAGTGGATGCAGGAGGGGACTGGCGCCCCTGAGGGGCGGCTGGGGGAGGGGAAGGGACCCCATGCCTGAAGGGGGAAATTGGGGGACCATTGGGAGGGTAGAGGATCAAAAGGGTGTGTGGTCAGATTTCCCCTGCCCACTTGGGCCCCCCGGCAACCTGCTGAGATCCCCGGCCTGATCCTCTGTACACAGAAGCCCCCTCCAGCTGCCAGCATCCTGAGGGAGTGGGAGGGAGGGAAGGCGGAGCAAAAGTAAAGGCCAGACCTATGGGACCCGCACCCATGAGGGGTGGCTGGAGGAGGGGAGGAGTTCCTATACCCAGTGGGATCCACCCATGGTTAGGGGTCCAGCAGGGTTTGGGGAGACCTTGGGGGGGGGAGCACAGAGGAACAGAATGTGGCCAGTGATTTCCCTGTCCACTTATTCACCGGGGAGCCTGTTGGGCTCCCAGGCCTAATCCTCTGCCCGCAGAGCCTCCCTCTTACTATTCAGAGCCCAAGTCCCATCCCTAACCCCCCACCCAGGGCCCTACCTCTACACTTGGAGACCCCCTCTGAGAACCCCTCCAACCGTTCTGGGCCTAACCCCCACCCACACACCCTCACCCAGGGCTTTACCTCCAAACTCCAGAACTCCACACTCCAGAGGTCCCCCTTTAGACATGCTGCCTCTCCCCTTCCATGCACATCCTAAGCAGAGGCCCCTCTCTGTGCTTGAACGTAGCCCCGCCTAGGCCCCACTCCCAAGGGTTTTTCCAGCTGCATGGGTCCTGAGCCAAGCCCCCCCCTCCAGCTGCCTAGGTCCTGCCCCACCCTAAACCCTGCCCTTGCCTAAGTTCCACCCCCACCTAAACTCTGCCCCCATACTCAAGGCTTTTTTTTCTTCTTCTTCTTTTAGGTTGGGGTTCTTTTACCTTGTTGTCATTGATACATTTATATTTTTATTTTTTCTAATAAATCTTTTATTGTTCTAATTTTATTTTATTCTTTATACTTTGTTATTGTTCTACTTCTTTTGGCTCGTGCTCACCCCCACTTTTTTTTCTTTTTTCTGTTGTGGTTTTGTTTTACCTTGTTGCAGTTGTTTCAATAATATTTTTATTTTTCCTAATATATTTTTTATCTTTCTAATTTTATTTTATTTTTATTCTTTGTTATTGTACTGCTCCTCTTATTCTTTTTTTTTTTTTTTTTTTTTGCCATGCCACACAGCTTGTGGGATCTTGGTTACCAGGACAGAGGTCAGCCAAAGCTCCTGTGGTGGGAGCACAGAGTCCAAACCACTCGACTAACAGAGAACCTCAGACCCCAGGGAATATTAATCAGAGTGAGGCCTCCCAGAGATCCTCATCTCAGCATCAAGACCTGGCTTTACCCAACTGCCCGCAAACACCAGTGCTGCACACCTCAGGCCAAACAACCAGTAAGACAGGAACACAGCCCCATCCATCAAAAAATAAAATGAAACAACAAAAAAATATGTTATAGATGAAGGAGCAAGGTAGAAACCTACAAGATCAAATAAATGAAGATGGGATAGGCAACCTACCTGAAAAAGAATTCAGAGTAGTGATAGTAAAGATGATCTAAAATCTCAGAAAGAGAATGGAGAAAATACAAGAAATGTTTAACAAGGATCTAGAAGAATGAAAGAGCAAACAAATAGTGATGAACAACACAGTAACTGAAATTAAAAATATTCTAGAAGGAATCAATAGCAGAATAACTGAGGCAGAAGCATGGATAAGTAAGCTAGAAGATAACATGGGGGAAATAACTGCTGGGGAGCAGAATAAAGAAAAAAGAATGAAAAGAATTGAAGACAGTCTCAGAGACCTCTGGGACAACATTAAATGCACCAACATTCGAATTATATGGGTCCCAGAAGAAGAAGAGGAAAAGAAAGGTCTGAGAAAATATTTGAAGAGATTATGGTCAAAAAATTCCCTAACATGGGAAAGGAAATAGTCAATCAAGTCTAGGAAGCACAAAGAGTCCCATATAGGATAAACTCAAAGAGAAGCATGCAAAGACACATATTAATCAAATTATCAAAAATTAAATACAAATAAAAAATATTAAAAGCAGCAAGGGGAAAACATCAAATAACATACTTGATGGAATGTTAAGGGAATACCCATAAGCTTAACAGCTGATATTTTGGCAGAAACTATGCAAGCCAGAAGGGGGTGGCAAGACATATTTAAAGAGATGAAAGGGAAAAACCTACAACCCAGATTACTCTACCTGGCAAGGATCTCATTCAGATTTGACAGAGAAATCAAAAGCTTTACAGACAAGCAAAAGCTACGAGAATTCAGCACCACCAAACCAGCTTTACAAAGAAAGCTAAAGGAACTTCTCTAAGTGGGAAACACAAGAGAAGAAAAAGACCAACAAAAACCAGCCCAAATCATTAAGAAAATGGTAATAGGAACATACATATCAATAATCAATTTGAATGTAAATGGATTAAATGCTCCCACCAAAAGACACAGACTGGCTGAATGGATACAAAAAAAAGACCCTTATATACGCTGTCTACAAGAAACCCACTTCAGACCTAGGGACACGTACAGACTGAAAGTGAGGGGATGGAAAAGATATTTCATGTAAATGGAAATCACAAGAAATCTGGAGTAACAATACTCATATCAGATGACTTAAAAAAAAAGAGTGTTACAAGAGATAAGGAAGGACACAGCATAATGATCAAGGGATCATTCCAAGAAGAAAACATAATAATTATAAATATTTATGCACACAACATAGGAGCAATACATAAGGCAAATACAAACAGCCATAAAAGGAGAAATTGACAGTAACACAATAATAGTGGGGAACTTTAACACCCCATTTACACCAATAAACAGATCACTCAGAAAGAAAATAAATAAGGAAACACAAGTATTAAATGACACAATAGACCAGATAGACATAACTGATATTTTTAGGACATTCCACCTGAAAGTGGCAGAATACACTTTCTTTTCAAGTGCACACAGAATGTTCTCCAGAATAGATCACATTTTGGGTCACAAATCAAGCCTCAGTAAACTTAAGAAAACTGAAATCATATCAAGCATCTTTTCCAACCACAATGCTATGAGACTAGATATCAATTACAGAAAAAAACTGTAAACAATACAAACAATGGAGGCAAACAGTGCACAGCTAAATAACCAAGAGATCACTGAAGTAATCAAAGAAGAAATTAGAAAATACCTAGAAACAAATGACAATGAAAACATGATGATCCAAAACCTATGGGATGCAGAAAAAGCAGTTCTAAAAGGGAAGTTCATAGCAATTCAAGCTCACCTCAAGAAACAAGAAAAATCTCAAATAAACAATCTAACTTTACATCTAAAGCAACTAGAAAAAGAAGAACAAAAATCCCCCCAAAGTTAGTAGAAGGAAAGAAATCATAAATATCAGAGCAGAGATGAATGAAATAGAAATGAAGAAAACCATAGCAAAGATCAATAAAACTAAAAATTGGTTCTTTGAGAAGATAAACAGAATTGATAAACTTTTAGCCAGATGCATCAAGAAAAAAAGAGAGAGGACTCAAATCCATAAAATTAGAAATGAGAAAGTAGAGATTACAGCTGACACTGCAGAAATACAAAAGACAATAAGAGACTACTACAAGCAACTATATGCCAATAAAATGGACATCCATGAAGAAACGGACAAATTCTTGGAAAAGTACAACCTTCCAAGACTGAACCAGGAAGAATTAGAAAATATGAACAGGCCAATCACAGGTAATGAAATTGAAACTGTCATTAAAAATCTTCCAACAAACAAAAGTCCAGGACCAGATGGCTTCACAAGCAAATTCTGGCAAACATTTAGAGAAGAGTTAACACCTATCCTTCTCAAACTCTTCCAAGAAATTGAAGAGGGAGGAACACTCTCAAACTCGTTCTGAGGCCACCATCACCCTGACACCAAAACTAGACAAATATATCACAAAAAAAAGAAAATTATAGACCAACATCATGGGTGAACATAGATGCAAATATCCTCAACAGAATACTAGCAAACAGAATCCAACAACACATTGAAAGGATCACACACCATAATCAAGTGGAAATTTTCCCAGGGATGAAAGGATTCTTCAATGTATGCAAATCAATCAGTGTGATACACCATGTTAACAAACTGAAGGATAAAAAACATATGATCATCTCAATAGATGGAGAAAAAGCTTTTGACAAAATTCAACACCATTTATGATAAAGAGTATCCAGAACGTGGGCATAGAGGGAACCTACCTCAACATAATAAAAGCCATATATGACAAACCCAAAGCAAACATCATTCTCAATGGTGAAAAACTGAAACCATTTCCTCTAAGATCAGGAAAAAGACAAGGATGTCCACTATCGCCTCTATTATTCAACATAGTTTTGGAAGTCCTAGCCACAGCAATCAGAGAAGAAAAAGAAAAGGAATACGCACTGAAAGAGAGGAAGTAAAACTTTCACTGTTTGCCAATGACATGATACTATACATAGAAAATCCTAAAGATGCCACCAGAAAATTACTAGAACTAATCAATGACTTTGGTAAGGTTACAGGATACAAAATTAATGCACAGATATCTCTGGCATTCCTATACACTAACAACGAAAGATTAGAAAGAGAAATTAAGGAAACAATCCCATTTACCACTGCAACAAAAATAATAAAATACCTAGGAATAAACCTACCTAAGGAGGCAAAAGACCTGTACTGAAAAAACTATAAAACACTTATGAAAGAAATCAAAGATGACACAAACAGATGGAGAGATATACCATGTTCTTGGATTGGAAGAATCAATATTGTGAAAATGACTATACTACCCATAGCAATCTACAGGTTCAATGAAATCCCTATCAAATTACCAGTGGCATTTTTCACAGAACTAGAAGAAGAAATTTTACCATTTGTATGGAAACACAGAAGATCCTGAATAGCCAAAACAATCTTAAGAAAAGAAAACAGAGCTGGAGGAATCAGGCTCCCTGTCTTCAGACTATATTACAAAATTACAGTAATCAAGACAGTATATACTGGCAGAAAAACAGAAATATAGATCAATGGAACAGGATAGAAAGCCCAGAGATAGACTCCCTCACATATGGTCACCTCATCTTTGACAAATGCGGCAAAAATATACAATGAGGAAAAGACAGCCTCTTCAATAAGTGGTGCTGGGGAAAACGGATAGATGCATGTAAAAGAATGAAATTAGAACACACCCTAACAGCTAACAAAAATAAACTCAAAATGTGTTAAAGACCTAAATGTAAGGCCAGACACTATAACACTCTTAGAGGAAAACATTGGCAGAACATTCTATGACATAAAATCACAGTAAGTTCCTGTTGACCACCTCCTAGAGTAATGGAAATAAAAACAAAAATAAACAAATGGGACCTACTGAAACTTAAAAGCTTCTGCACAGCAAAGGAAACCATAAACAAGATGAAAAGACAACCCTCAGAATGGGAGAAAATATTTTCAAACAAAGCAACTGACAAATGATTAATCTCCAAAATATACAAGCAGCTCATGCAGCTCAATATCACAAAAACAAACAGCCCAATCCAAAAATGGGTGGAAGACCTAAATAGACATTTCTCCAAAGAAGACATACAGATGGCCAACAAATACATGAAAAGACACTCAAGAACACTAATCATTAGAGAAATGCAAATCAAAACTACAATGAGATATCATCTCACACTCGTCAGAATGGCCATCACCAAAATATCTAGAAAAAATACATGCTGAAGAGGGTGTGGAGAAAAGGGAACTCTCCTGCACTGTTGGTGGGAATGTAAATCGATATAGCCACTATGAAAACAGAATGGAGGTTTCTTAAAAAGCTAAAAACAGAACTACCGTATGACCTAGCAATCCCACTACTGGGCATATACCCTGAGAAAACCATAATTCAAAAAGATACATGTACTACAATGTTCATTGCAGCACTATTTACAATAGCCAGGACATGGAAGCAACCTAAGTGTACATCAACAGATGAATGGATAAAGAAGATGTGGCACACATATACAGTGGAATATTACTCAGCTTTTAGAGAAATGAAATGGAGTTATTGTAGTGAGGTGGATGGAGCTAGAGACTGTCATACAGAGTGAAGTAAGTCAGAAAGAGAAAAACAAATACCGTATGCTAATGCATATATATGGAATTTTAAAAAGTGGTACTGATGAACCTAGTGGCAGGGCAGGAATAAAGATGCAGGTATAGAGAACAGACTTCAGGACATGGGGAGGGGGAAGGGGAAGCTGGAATGAAGTGAGAGAGAATCATGGACATATATATACTACCAAATGTAAAATGGATAGCTAGTGGGAATCTGCCTCATAGCACAAGGAGATCAACCTGATGCTTTGTGATGACATAGAGGGATGGCATAGGGAGGGTGGGAGGGAGGCTCAAGAGGGAGAGGATATGGGCATATATGTATACATATAGCTGATTCACTTTGTTGTACAGCAGAAACTAACACAACATTGAAAAGCATTTATACTCCAATAAAGATGTGAAAAAAATGCAGTAAAGCACGTGTTAATTTACTTCTCCTTCACCAATCATGTATTCATTCTCTGATTTCAGTATTAGATTCTAATGTGCATGAAGGGTTTACTCCTAACTTATCAAAATATGTACCACGTCTCAGTAATTGCTGTAACTGCTAATATATATTGAAGACCTCCCATGTGCAAGAATGGTACTAAATACTTTCTGTGGATTATCTCACTGAACCCTCTCTACTGTTCTTGAAAGTAGGTATCATCATCCCCATGGTTATCCCCTCGTCTAAGAGTCAACGAGGTTAAATATTTGTCCAAGTTCACACAGGAGACAACAGAGCTAGGAATCAAATCCAGTCTGTCTGACTTTAAAGCTCACAGACTTAAATAGTTTTTTCCCCTGAAATTCTCATCCATAACAGGGAGATTTTATCTTTTATGTTCATGAAACAAAAGGAGACTTGTTAAGTAATGTATTTCCTTTCTCTAGAATAATAATGAAAATTACAACCAGTCAGAAAATTCAAGTTCAAACTTTGTTAATGTTAAGATCTGGTTAAGGTCTAGTCATTGAAAATTTAAGAGATTTTTTTGTTTTTCCTCTGAGGGAGAAGGCATGCATGTTTGGTGTTATATCATTAGAAATTGCAAAACCTCACTTATATAGTTCATGGTTTCAGATATATTCAAAAATAAGTGTCCCATTAGAATTTTAACATGGGAACCGTTTCTGCTATTTAGGATTTTGGATGGAATATTACTAATCTCATCCTTAATTAAATGTTCTTTGCTCACATGTGATGGTTGTGATATCTTTAGCAGGTAAATCTCCTAGTTTATCATCTGTATGCTGATTGTGGTTCAAGATGAATCCCAGTGTCTATGAAAAAGAAAATCATACTGTGACAATTAAGACAAGGACTTCCAAACCTTTTGGAGTTTGTGAAATCTGTCTGTGTTATACTGCAAAGTGGTAGTGTGAACTAGAAAACAATGGAGAACATCCTTTGGCCACAGGTAAATTCATATTTCAAGGAAACCTACGCATTTAAAATGGAACCTGGTGGTTTTCAAACTCGTAAATAGTAAATTAGAATAATGCTTTAATAAAAATGATAACACTTGATCCTACTTTATGCACAAAAGAACTATAACAGGACTTTGCATGGAAATGCAAAAAAAGTGGATTTGTGGGGAGAGAATACAGTGATGTAGACCCTGACTTATTTGATGGATGATCTTGAGCAAGTCTCCTACTGATTCTTACTAAGGAAATAAAATACTGGTATATTAGTACCTACCTTACCTAGCCATTATGAGTAGAATATGTGAGGGTAGAAAGCACATTTTTATTTTTTTGAAAGCAAATTAACTCTTAGGTGAGGGGTCTATATCAACAAAATAATTGGATGGCTAACATACAGAGAAAGTTAATGCAGTTTTAAAATGTGTGAACAGGTGAATAGATTTTCATCCTTGATGAGGAGGATTTAGCTGAAATATAGTAAATTCTAGATTTGCAGTCAGGAACTGGTCCCACATCTGCTTACTAAGAGCTATTTTCTTGGGCAAATCTCTCTTATTCAGAGGTTCTGCTTGTTCATCTCCAGGGAAGTGATAAACATCAGCCATGTGAAGAATAAACACATGCCAAAGAGCCTAAACA
Organism: Mesoplodon bidens; assembly: GCF_964165515.1. Taxonomy (NCBI): domain Eukaryota; kingdom Metazoa; phylum Chordata; class Mammalia; order Artiodactyla; family Ziphiidae; genus Mesoplodon; species Mesoplodon bidens. The sequence goes on along the minus strand of NC_138176.1, from coordinate 187,612,380 downwards.
TAGTATACACTTAATAATGTTTGGTTTTACATTCACAGATGGTGAAAATAACTGAGCACTGATTTATAAGGATGTTTAGGATAGAATGATTTGTCAGCGTTTTAACAAACTCATAATAATCTTATATCAGGTAATTTTCTATTAGTATTAACTTTTACCCAAGTTAATGAAGTTATTTAAAGTAAGTAGAGTAGATTAGGTTCTAACTGAAATCAATTCCAAAAGTTCATTCTGCTTTCCTCGCAAACCCCCGCCTAAGTATACTAAGAAATCAGTTTGGCACTTAAGTCACTCCAACATAGGAGTAAGATATTTCTCAGTTTTCAGGATTTTGGTGGTAAGAATAGCTTCAATGACGTTCTAAAGCCCTGACAGACTGAAGCACCTTCCTTCCTGCCCAACCCTGGTCAGAAGAGGCCAGTTGTATATTTCAATCAGATGATAGCTGTTCACCTATACTTCCCAGAATTTGAGACTTTCTCTTAGTCAAAATACCTCCATGTTTTAGTGTACACACATGCAAAATCTCCAGATGGAAAACTAATCTCACACTATATGTTAATCATTATTCAAGAACTGTATTTCAGCAACCCTCAAATGACTTGGCAATGTGCCAAGGAGAGCAGCTATAGGAGATGAAGAAAGTATTAGATGTTTATGTTAAGTTAACCACATTTAATTTAAAGGCTTATCCATTCCAATGAAAACCAAAGCTTTGAAAATTCAAGAACATATTGTCTAACCCTAAACCACTTTTTAATAAACAAGGACTTTCCAATTACCACAGAAAATCATGTTTCAGAGACCTATCATGTGTCCCCTTGTCCTCTATGTAATAGCTTTTTTCATCCTCTTGCTCTCACTGCTCACCCCCACCCCTCCATAGAAGCTGACCAGTACAAACTCTGCAGTTAATATGGTTAGTAGCCAGAAGAGAGAGACTTTTCAAACAAATTTATTCATAATTCTAATAAGATACTACTTACTAAGTACTTAAGATGCACTAGCAATGAGCTCATCACTATACACACGCACACACACACACACACACACACACACACTTGAAAACCAATAGAGAGGATTATATCAAACATATATTTATATATGTAACATATGTCAATACATTTCATTTAATAAAATAACCAGATATGAGGTATCCTAGTTTTTAATCCATACATATAGATGAGGAAACTGAAGGTTTGACAGCTAAAATTAGATACCCAAGTTACCAAACAGCTAGTTCAGCTAGTTGCTGGTACAATAAGACGCATTTCTGCCTCTCTCCCAAGTCTATAAGATTTTATTTCTCAGTACTGATTGCTTACTGAGTGTCAGGCACTGTGCCCAGGTACTGAAAGTACATAGAGTTGCCCCTTGGTGTCTGCAGGGGGATTGGTTCTAGGGCCCCCTCGGATACAAAAATCCCTGGATACTCAAGTCTCTTATATAAAATGGCTTATAGTACATTAGGCTCTCCTCATCCGTGAGTTCTGCATTCACGGGTTCTAAACCAAGTCCTTTGCCTTCAAAGAGTTCACAGTTGAGTTGGGGAAACCCTACATTGTCTTATCATTTTCTATGTTTGATTAGAACCTGGAACAGTGAGTCTCAAAGTGTCTCCCTACATTACCAGTATCAACTTCTCCTAGAGACTTGTTAGAAATTCAAAATTTCAGGCCCCACTTCAGATCTACTGAAACAGAAACTCAGGAATCTGAACTGCAGCAAGCCCTGCAGGTTTTGGTGCACACTGAAGTTTGAGGGCCTAAATACACAGGGATTAGAAAGAAACACACGGGAGAAAAGGGAACCCTCCTACACTGTTGGTGGCAATGTAAATTGGTGCAGTCACTATGAAAAACAGTATGGAGGTCCCTCAAAAACTAAAAATGGAGTCTCCATATGATCCAGCAATCCCATTCCTGGGCATATATCTGGACAAAATTGTAGTTCAAAAAGATACATGCACTCCAATGTTCATAGCAACACTATTTACAATAGCTAAGACATGGAAACAACCTAAATGTCCATTGACAGATGAATGGATAAAGAAGATGTGATACATATATACAATGGAATACTACTCAGCCATAAAAAAGAATGAAATAATGCCATTTGCAGTAACATGGATGGACATAGAAATTATTATACTAACTGAAGTTAAGTCAGAAAAGACAAATACCATATGATATCACTTATACGTGGAATTGAAAATATGACACAAATGAACTTACCTACCAAACAGAAACAGACTCACAGACATAAAGAACAGACATAAAGAACAGGTTGCCAAGGGGGAGGGCAGGTGGCAGAGGGATGGACTGGGAGTTTGGGATCAGCAGATGCAAACTATTATATATAGAATGGATAAACAAGGTCCTACTGTATAGCACAGGGAACTATATTCAATATCCTGAGATAAACCATAATGGAAAAGAATATGAAAAAGAATGTATATATATGTATAACTGAATCACTTTGCTGTACAGCAGAAATTAATATTGTAAATCAACTATAGTTCAATAAAATAAATTTAAAAAAAAAGAAACACAGATGTTAACTTGGAGGTTAACTGATATTTGAGCTGTGGGGAGAATTTATAAATTTTTTTCCATGCAGAATGGACAACATTAACAAAAGCAGAGAGGAAAGAATACCATTTGTTTGACATTCCTAGAAATTGAAAGTAAGAGGCAGCGGATGGTAATAGATACACTGGAGTTGGAGTGTATGTGTATGCCTTAAATATTGCAGGTTTTGTCTCATACAGTGATTGGTATAAGGGCTGGAGCAAATAACTTCAGGGACCCACTGTGAAAAGGATCTGGAATTGATGTAAGATTTGGGTTTCCTGTTTGCCATCTGCTACAGACCATGGCTTTCTGGGGCTTCCTCAAGATGCTCTCAGGTAGTGTGAGGAAGATACTTTGTTGTCCAGTGCTGGGAGAGAAGGAAAGAATCAGAAGGGAGGGAGCCTCAGACTCAGGTGCTTCCATATAGGTGCAGAAGCTCAGGGATCCAGCTGGGCTGTGACAGATGTAAGCAAAGGTGACTGAGCTGGAGTAAAGAGAGGGAAGAAAAGGGGTGGAAGGATAGCAAAAAGTGCTTTTAACTAAAGTTCCCTTTATTCTAAATAAAACAGACACACACAACAATAACAAAAACAACATGGGGGAATTAAATTAACCACATAGATATGTATGGCTACTATATGGTTACTATAGATAGTTCACAGGCCAGGTGATAAATAGAACATTATCTGTATTTCATCGTTATCTAAGATACTATTGACGATGACAGGGTCAAGCATCAACTCTGTACACTTTCATTTATTCCTTCTGTTAGTTTCCCAGCAATCTGTTATTTACAAGTTTGGGAGTGTTATTTTATAATCATCAAGCCCATTTTATGGGGAAAATCTCTGAATATCTTACCTGTCCATTTTATTGATCCAGTGTGTCAGAGGGACAAACTTCTTAGCAAAATGGTATAAACATTTTGAGCAGTGAGGGATTACATTTAAAGTGAATATTTTGTATCAATCACTGGGGAATCTGAGTTACAGAATGTGGCTGACTTGAGAATTGGTAGCACTACAGCAACCCAAAGCACTTTCGAACTCCGGGGCCTCCAGTGGCTGAGGCACAGCTACAAATTTAGCATTCCCTCATTTTAAGCATTCCAAAATATTGTAGTGATTATCTTGATAGGATTCCAGTAAAAAACAGCTGTCAAAATGTATCATATATTTGCAAACCTCCTACACAGCACTGTTACTATAATTGTTTGAGGGTTTTTGTTTTTTATTTTTGACTTTAAAAAGGTTGGGCAAAGCGTAATTTAGGTTTGGTCAAACTTTTATTAATGTTCACTGGAGGACTATAGTCCATAATTAGACTTCAGTTTTTAAGTATTTCATATTTGAAAAGTAAGCAAGCATAGAGGTGGCAATTTTTCTTTACAGCTTCATTAATCTGAAAGTCAAACCCTCTTGGACTGTACTATGTACATAGTATTGCAAATCACCACTTTTTAATCTGATGTATCTGCTCCATCAAATAGCCAAAGTAATTTGGTCAGCAGTGTTTTCATTGGTTTTAATATCTCCTTCCCCACCCCCTTTCCACTCCAAACTATGACTTAATTGCACTAGGGTTATCCTTTTAAAGCCCTGACATTAAAATAGCCTGGAGTACTATAGTTCTTTCTGAAGAAACCATAGTCCACTAAACAGAGGGTCTATTTCACCAGCCACATGTCTATCACGAGGTCTTAGAGTTTAGGGTAACTAGTTTACTGGTCAAATCAGAGCCAAAGACAATAGCAATTCCAAATTACAAGATTTCTAGAAAATATGTGGAGGTCCTTTCTGACATTGAAAGAAAAAGAATTAAAACTTATGAGAGTTTTCTTTTTTTTTTTCATTATTCCGTTCTGCTTGGCCCTGAGCATTGAGCTTTATTGCCAGACTCAAGAAGCCTACCTCAAAAATACTATTTTAGTGCTCTGAGTTACTTTAACTGTGTTTTGAAGCAAGGCACATTCCTATATTGATGAAACCAATTATAGACTCTTTCAGTTAAAAAAAAAAGTTACTCTGTGAAGAATATTGACTCTAGTAATCACTGGGAAAAATATCTATTCATATGGCTTCAACAGGCAGCTCTAATCACTGGGAAAATATCTATTCATATGGCTTCAACAGGCAGCTCTATATGCCTCATGATCAAAACTTCTATCCTGACTTTTTATGCTCCATGCGGTCTAATGACTCTTACTATCTAAAGATGTTGCTGTGTCATCATTATCCAAAACAAGTGTGTTTACATAAGACTCCATAATTTCATATTTTCACTTTAGTAAATGAATGTTTGGTGCATTTAATGCATGAGCCCAGCAGAGTGTTACTGGGGTGATTAGAATATGGATTGAAATTTTGCCCATGGAAATGGAAAGAAAATGGTGATCTTAGGAATGCTCTGCAAGAAAAATTCTAGACATGATGGAGAAGAAAACACCTTAGCTTAAGGACAGAAGTACGTGGGATACCATTGGTAGAGGTGGGAAAGTGGGGCGCCATATATAGATATCCCTGAAAGTATAACCTTTTGTTTTCATCAGGGAACTTTTAACACATGTAAATAAGAATCTTAGCTTTAAATAAATAAATAATGACAAGCTAAAGATGAAGTGCTAAAGCCATAGTGACATGGAAAAAGAGGTTTCTTTTTGTTGTTAGGGTATTCACAAATACTTTCTCAAAGAAAAATGATACCAAAATTTGGCAAAATGTATCAGCCAACTTGATTCTGTTAAAATAATGTTTAAATAAAATTATTGGATACAACTTGTCTTCTTTATTAATCACAAAACATTTACCTGTTCTGTAATATGGAACATGCCATATGAACAGCAGAGCATAAGGGTATTTGTACAGTCATTAAACTCTTGACTTTATCAGTGGGTAAAGCCTTCTAAACATACTGTTGGTCCAAAAAAATTCAATATGAAAGGATTAGGAAAAAATGCTATTTAAAGCAAGAAGAAAGAAGGAATATGGATGAAATATTAACCATTCAGAATATTTTGGTGAGCTAAAATTTTTTGGAAAATCCCCTAAAACTGTGCTCTACATAGGGTTAATTTTTCACTTTACTTACAATTTGCTTCTTTCCAAGTAAGTTATTTACTAATTAAAGGTGTAGGGATGTTGGGCTTGTAATTCTTTGTTTGCCTCAGTGGAACTTCTTTGCCTGTTTCTGCCTGTCTCCATTCCCTGAAGACTGATCCTGAGAAGTGCACTCAAGGCTCCCAAACTGGTTGGCTTCTGTTTGGGTTTGGCCAATGGAGATGTCAGGAAAGTTATTCCAAATGCCTTAATATACATGAACTCTCTTTGAAACAGCCTTTTGCAAAGATACATTATTTTAAGCCTCACTAATATTTACTATAGTTTTAAAACAAAGACATGTTTCAACATTAAAGTGAGAGAGACATTGTTTTACATTCTATAGTTTTACATCAATATATGAAGGAAAATGAGTTGCTGAACACATTATAATTAAGTAATAAATAACTTTTACTGAGACAGTTAACTTAAAAGCATTGCATTGTGATTAAGAGAGCAGATGCTGGAAAAAAGACTGGATAAGTCCTAAATCTTGGGTTTTTTTTTTTTTTAAGTTTTTAAAAAATTTTATTTATTTATTTATTTATTTTTGGCTGTGTTGGGTCTTCGTTGCCGCGTGCGGGCTTCCTCTAGTTGCAGCGAGCGGTGACTACTCTTCAATGTGGTGCGCAGGCTTCTCATTGCTGTGGCTTCTCTTGTTACAGAGCACGGGCTCTAGGCATGCGGGCTTCAGTAGTTGTGGCACACGGGCTCAGTAGTTGTGGCTTGTGGGCTCTAGAGTGCAGGTTCAGTAGTTGTGGTACACGGGCTTAGTTGTTCTGCGGCATGTGGGATCTTCCCGGACCAGGGCTCGAACTCGTGTCCCCTGCGTTGGCAGGTGGATTCTTAACCACTGTGCAACCAGTGAAGTCCCCAAATCATGTTTTATCATGTAATAGCTATGTGACCTTGGACAAATTACTTAAATATTCTGCCTTAATTTCTTCATATTTAAAATGGAGATAATAACATACTCTTGTGTGGTTAGCCAGTCTCCACGGTTGCCCCTGATGGTCCCTGCCTCCTGGTCTTCACGTCCTTGTGTAGTCGCCTCCTACACTGAATAGGGATAACTTGTGTAAGCAATAGGATGATATGCAAGTGGCAGAGTATCACTTCCAATACTCAATCATGAAAGATAGTGAAGCTTCTGTCTCTACCGGTTCATTTACTCCTCTCTTGAAAGTGGATCCTCCAGCCCCAGTCAAGTCTTCGGGTGTCTGTAATCCCAAATGGCATTTTAACTGAAACCTCAGGAAAGACTATGAGTCTGACTACCATCAAATAAGCTGAGTCCAAACTCCTGACTTACAGAAACTATGAAACAATGAATGTTAAGCTTTGGTGTAATTTATTATGCTGCAATAGGTAACTAATATACCCTGCCTGATAGGTTGTAAGATTAAATGAGATAATTATGTGAAGCCAACAGAATAGTATCTAGAATATAACGAATACACAGAAGTGTTTGTAATATTCCTGCGCACCAGTGTGTTTTAGAAACTGGGATATATATATATACATATATATATATGTATATATATATATATCTCCTATCCTCTATCCTCGTTCATATATATATACATATGTATTGTCTCACTTAAACCTCATATGGTTAGCATTCTTTATGTTTCAGGTGTCTGAAGACCCAACTCAAACTGGCTTAAGTGAACCCCCCTCCCCTCATAAAATAAAGAATTTTTTAGTTGAAGTAACTAAAAAGACAAGGCAAGAGCTTCTTTCACAAACTGCTAGATTCAGGGGCTTAAACACACCTTGTCTCTCTCCATCCTTGTGCTTTGCCTTCTTCCCATGTTATTTTAGTTCTCAAGCTCTCCCCAGCAAAGGCTCCCAGCAGCTTCGGCCTTACATTCTTCTCAGTTCCAGTCCAGTGGGAAAGAAAATGCCTCTTTCTCTCCCAACAATCCCAGAAAATTTCTCATTGTATTACTGTTGCTCTGACTGGACAACATAAATGTCTCTGACCCAATCACAGAGCCAGGGGAAGGACACCATAATTGGTCAGGTTAAATCACATGCTTCCTCTGATGAACATAGGTTAAAAGTAGGGGAGGGGGCTTCCCTGGTGGCGCAGTGGCTGAGGGTCCGCCTGCTGATGCAGGGGATATGGGTTCGTGCCCCAGTCCAGGAAGATCCCACATGCCGCGGAGCGGTTGGGCCCGTGAGCCATGGCTGCTGAGCCTGCGCATCCGGAGCCTGTGCTCCGCAACGGGAGAGGCCACAACAGTGAGAGGCCCACGTACCACAAAAAAACAAAATAAATAAATAAATAAATAAATAAATAAAAGTAGAGGAGGAGTGGCTGCCAGAGGAAAACTAGGGTATTAGGGTCTCATGATTAGAAGAAGGGTAAATGGATACTGGGCAAAAATAATAAATATCTCTCATACCTCACAACAATTATATGAAGTAGTTGATATGACTATTATATTCCACAGGGGACACTGAAGTACAGAGCTTGAGTGGCTTGCCTGGAATTGCACAGCCACACCTGGAAGGGCCAGTCAGATTCCTGATTCCATGTGCTACACCACATTATTATATTACCTCTCTAAGTGATCCTATGAATTATTATTTTACTGTGGCTTGGTGATTTGAGTTATTCAGACACTACACCTGTTCCACTCCCTGTCTTCTAAATTATACTCCTACCCTGTATAATCTGGTCAATTTCTTCAATTATCCTATATACTCAGCTATGAAACCTAAATTTTTGAGTCATGGTCTGGGCTATAGAAAAATCAGTGTACAATCTTGTTAATTAAACCTTCCCCTGTGGTTACTGGATGAACAAGTCTTAATAATTTCCCCTCAGGCCTTGCAAATCGTCTTATTCTAGTTTCCAGCAAACCAAAATCAAGGGCTGTGACAGTCAAGTTTTTATTGGCTATCCTTTCTGCTCTTTATGTAATCTAACCCTTGAAGATTAAATCTCAAAAACAATCTACCGTTCTAGAGTATTATACAAAGATATAGGTGCTTACCTATTCCTCTTCATTTAACATATCAGTATTGCATATATCTGTTTTATTTGACATTCACTCTTATCCCAGGCTCTTTTTTTTTTTTTTTTTTTTGCGGTACGCGGGTCTCTCACTGTTGGGGACTCTCCCGTTGCAGAGCACAGGCTCCAGACGCACAGGCTCAGCGGCCATGGCTCACGGGCCCAGCCGCCCCGCGGCATGTGGGATCTTCCCGGACCGGGACACGAACCCGCGTCCCCTGTATAGGCAGGCGGACTCTCAACCACTGCGCCACCAGGGAAGCCCCCAGGCTCTTTTGAAGTACCACTTTAATATTGTTACTGATTATTAAAACCATTCTTAAGTTTTTCAAGATCAATGATATTAATCGAACAGTTCTGATGATGATAAAATAATTGCCCTCTTTGTCACTTTCCCTGAAACAAAGAAAACAGTATGACTTTTCCCCAAAAATAGGATTATTTAAACTACTCAACAATATCAGATACTTGAAGGCATCAGAATTTTCTTCTTCCCTTCCTTAATATCTCATACTATGAGATACTAATATCTTAATATCTCCTTAATATCTCATACTATGACTTCTTGAACTTGATTAATTATAAATCTCCTTTAAAGAAAACAATATGGTATGATAATGTCTAAATATGAAAAGTATACAATTATGAATGTGACAATTATGTAATACACATTTTATATAAATTTCTTATGGCTGAAGTTTGTCACAAAGAATCAGCATAAGCATGAAAATACATGAGTTTGGGATCCAATTCATAGGCATAACATACTTAGGGAAAAAGATCAACTTAACCTTTTTTATTTATACCAACTGCATTTCTACCATAAACATAGATTTTTATTTATACATACCAACTGTATTTCTCCTGTAAACATAGACTGTGTATATTTAGTCACTGACTGTGCAATCACTGACAGGCTTAGATATTATTTTTACATATGTTTCTTTCCCAGATTCAGTTGTATAGGCGTATAAGCAAAACTATTTGAATTTTCATTAGTATAAGTCATTAGCAATAACTCTATGCATATGATCAAAGACAAACATTTTTCTAACTAAAAGTCTGTAGCAACAGATTTGAATGGGATTCTTGGTTTTAAGTGAACTATGAGGCCAATAAGAATCATTTGCTTGTTTCTAAGGTTACCCAGAATTTAAATATTTTCCTTAAACACTGTGTACCTCATATAATTTCTATACCCCAAGCTATGATGTTGTAAACATTTCAGCTATTCATTTAACAAAAAATGTCTGTGTAGGCCTTATATGTAGTATGCTCTGCTAATTGTTATGGAAATGCAAAGAAGTACTTTGCCTGATTATGTAGTGGCAAAGATGGGATTCTGAGAAAGTTGCACTGCCATTCAAGAGCTTGTAATGGAACAAAGAGACCATCAGAAGTCATAAATCCCAACATAAGCCAACATATTATTAAATGTCAAAAGGATGCATTGGTACAGGCAATAGCAGCCAAAGAGATGCTGGGGAGCAAAACAAGGAATTGGAGTGGAGTGATAAACGGAGGCAGTGTCTTAGAGTTTGTTTGGAGAATTAATAAGAATTGCAAATGTGGAGGGGAGGAAGGAGAACATTTCAGGTAAGGACAAAAAAGTATGAATCAAAGCAAACAATGAATAACCATGGCAACAAAAATGGAAATGTGGAGAAGAGGAGAGGAAGGTCCAGAGGGGTGGAATGAGTTGTATGAAATAATGTAAATGTGGAACAAATAAAAGCAGAGGTGTTTTTAAGCTGTGTTCCACAGAGCCTGGAGCTTTTATTCAATGGGATTCTGGAGACCTTTTTTTTTTTTTTTCCCAATATCTATTACATACTGGAATTTCACATATGCTTTCTTCAAAGAAGAGTACTACTCTTCTCACAAATAAATAAATAAATAGAAACTGACAGCCAAAGATTGAGAAGAAGACACTACAATGCTGAGTAGGGGAGTGACAAGGTGAAGATTTAGGAAATAATGTGCCAGCTGGATGAGAAGAAGAATAAGTGTCACTGTGGTGGGTGAAGAGCGGAGGCAGAGCTGGGAGAAGCTGGAGGAAATAAAAAGGCTACAGTCTGATACAGTATATATATGAACAGTGTCTGAATATCTTAATTTATTATCTTAAGGAATTCAGGTGTGTAATGACAGGGTCTGGACCCAGCTGTGGTGAAATGAAGAAGGAATAACAGATTCAAAGGGAAAGAAGGCAAAAATTTCTTGTTATTATCTCTCCAACACTGTGCTAGAGAGTTGACTTGCTGGGTCTCACTTAATCCTCATGCCACTCCAGTAAAGTAGGATAGATAGATAGCTAGGTGTTGGGCTGGCTGTGACCTGAACTTAGAGTCACAAAAAATAAATTTTCTGTCGCAGAACTAGATGACATATTGAAATAGAGATGTTGGCTCAAAAAATTCTCAATTAGTAAGCCCATTTAGAAAGTATGGAAGAGCTGAAAAATGAACTAATTTGTCAGGGCATACAGTGTAAAGATTAAGAGCACAGACACTGGATCAGAATGCCTTGCTCAAGTTTGCGCTTTCCCCCTGGTTTGCTATGTGACACAGGAGTGGAGTACTTAAACACTCTGTGCCTCAGTTTTTTCATTTTTAAAATGGAGAGAATAAATAGTGCCTACTTTCTAAGTTTGTTCTGAGTACTAAGTGAGTTAATATATGTAGGATGCTTAGAACACTGTTGGGCATATATTAAATACTATATGTGTTAGTTATTTTTATGATGGTTCAGTTAACACATGGTAACTGTACAAAAGCATACAAGTGAAAATGTGTGGGTTAAACTATACATGCAGCAAAACTGCAAAAACCAAGTACATATACACAAATAAGTACAAATAAAATTGAGGAAATCTGGATAAGATTGATGGGTTGTATCAATATCAATATACTGGTTGTGATAGTGTACTATAGTTTGTAGGATGTTAGCAAAGGGGAAAGCTATGCAAGAAGATATTATTTCCTACAACTGCATGTGAATCTACAGTTACTCAGAGTATAATTTAAAGAAGGTGTGGGTTGTTCTCTATCCCTTTATAAATCTGTGGAAGAAATGGCTGTGTTGCAGTGCACTGGTTTACGTGAAGGGGAGGATTTCATGTCATATGGAGAGAACAGTCATCTTTTAAGGGCTTAAAAGCAGTTTGCACCAGCAGTGTGAAAGAAGGTGGTTGAAAACCAGTGAGAGGAGGAGGGGGTAGTTAATCAGTAATTTTCTATGAAAAAAAAATCAGTTTGAATAGCAGAGCCTGGATGATGGAGAAAATATTCCATAATCCCAAGGCTGTCTCAAGAACTTGTTTAATTTGTTCATTAAACAATAATGCCCAGCTGAGGGATCAGCAAAGGCTGAAACCCAGATCCCAAACAAGTGGCCTCCACTAGGACCTTTTCTCTAATTCACACAAAGGAGCTCTAAGGACCAGTACAGGTACACAGTAAGACTTGCTCCTCTCCAAATTGGTGTATAAAGCACATTCTGTACAGGTGGTTTGTAAATATCTGTTGCATTTTAGCTAGGCATTCTTGAAGCAGTGTCTACATCACAAATTTGAAAGAAAGAAGAAAAATTTTTAAAAATGATTCTAAACCTCTATAAAAGGACTGAAACTTTGGAATCTAGAATTGTTGCTTTGACTTTTTGTGTTTCTGAGGAAATAACTGGGACTTAGGTATAATAAAATAATTCCACAGATATGGCTTTTTAAAATATCAACTGTAATCTCATTTTGTTCAACTCAAATAGCTAAAAGTAATTTCTTTCTCTTTTTAAAGTTTTGGCTTTTTTATTATAGAAATGTTCTAAAACACAAATATAGGTATAGTAATATGATAGATTTCCTATATTCATATATTCCTATATTCATCAACAAGCTTCAAAAATTATCACCATGGTGGGACTTCCCTGGTGGTGCAGTGGTTAAGAATCCTCCTGCCAAAGCAGGTTCAAGCCCTTGTCCAGGAAGATCCCACATGCCATGGAACAACTAAGCCTGTGTGCCACAACTACTGAGCCTGTGCTCTAGAGCCCACGCGCCACACCTACTGAAGCCCGCGCCTCTAAAGCCCATGTTCTGCAACAAGAGAAGCCACCACAATGAGAAGCCTGTGCACAGCAACGAAGAGTAGTCCCTGCTTGCCACAACTAGAGAAAGCCTGCGTGCAGCAATGAAGACCCAACACAGCCAAAAATAAATAAAATAAATTAATTAAAAAAAATCATCAACCTGGTAAATCTTAAATCTCCACTGAATTCTATTAAAGTAAGTCATGAATATCATACTATTGTGTTTGTAGTTTGGTATATGTCTCTAAGAGTCAAGGGCTTTAAAAAACATATCCAAAATAGGATTATCACACCTACAATTCCCCAATTGTTTTGCAAATGCCTTTTTTCAGTTTATTAAAATTGGGACACATGCAAAGTTCCAGCACTACATTAGATTAATATGCATTCAAGATAATTTCTCCTCCTCCTCCTCCTCTTATTTTTCCTCTCCCTCCCCCTCCCCTTCCCCTTCCTCTTCCTCTTTTCTTCTTCTTCTTCCTTCTCCTCCTACTTTTCTCCTCTCCACTTCTCCTCTTCTCATTCTCCTCTTTGTTCTTCTATCTGTCTGATGCAGAAACCATATGCCATTAGAATTTTCAACATTCTGGATTTGGCTGACTTTATACCTGATGACATTTAACATGATCTTCTATATCCTTATGGCTTTTATAGTTATATTTATAACTCTGATCAGATTCATCTGGTTTCCATACTTTCTGGTTCATGGTTAGGTGTCAGTCTTACTACAGCTTCACTGAGGGAAATTTTTTTTTTCTTTCTCTCTCTTGCTGTTTTTACAATTTTTTCCTGTCTTAAATTTTCAGAAGATTTTTTTTATGGTTACATAGGTGTGGGTTCTTTTCATTCATACTCTTTAGGATTAATAAGGTTTTATTAATTTATGATGATATCTTTAGTTTATTATTTTTTTAAAACTAGTATCTCTTCAAATTGTGCTTCCACATCATTATCTCTCTCCTGTATATTAGAACCCCTGTGACAGGTATATTATGTTTTTTCACTGGGTCCCATGTCTCTTACATTTTTTATGTATCTTCCATCTTTCTTTCTTTCACTGCTTTAGTATAGTTTTTATCTTCTGCTAAACATATCTGTTGTGCTCTTAATTTCATTAGTATTTTTCACTTTTAGAATTTTCAATTTTTGCATACATTATGACTCTGTGGTGAGTTATCAATACTGTCATTTATTTTCTTAAATATACTAGTCAGTTGTTTTAAAGTCTACACCTGGTAACTTCATTATCTTGACACTTCCAGGTTCCCTTTTTATAAATTTTTCCTCTCTTGCTTTTCACTTGTCTCCTGACATTTCTGGTAGTTATTGATTAAATGTAAGGCATTGAGTATGAAAAATTATAGAAGTTCTGGATAAAGTTATGTTCTTCCAGAGAGGATTTACTACTCTTCAAGTTGTCAAGAAGAGTTGGTAAAAATCAAGGACTTTGATGCAATCAAGGGCCGAGAGGGATCAAAGATGGGAGTTGGGTTTTGTGAAGTCTTTTTATTTTGAGTTTGCTCTTAGTCATAGACCATAGCCTTTCTGAGGTCTCAACTGAAAAACATGTATTTTCCAAGGCTCTTTGATACTTTTAGGTTTCCTTTCTATTATGGCACTGGCAGCCCTAAAATCCAATATTTGTCCCTCCATTTCTGTGAGAGAGACAAATTCATGTCTGCTTTACAGGCTAGACAGTCTCTGAGAAAACCACTCAACTCTGCCCTTGTCCTGCAGAGCAACCACAGACATTATGTAATCCAATGAGCATGGCGTATACAACAGGCCAGATTTGGCCCTCAGGTAGCAGTTTGCTGACCCCTGCTTTAGGTTATTGTTTTCTGTTGCACCTCAGTTCTGTGACTAAAATTTGCCTAATATTCCATTGGGAAAATGGCAAAGAAAGTTGAGTCACCTAAATTTCTTTCTGGAATGCGGAGCCCTCAAATGCTGGCTGCTTTGGTTGTTGTCCACTGATTAACTGTAAAACATTGTATTTATTTATCTATTAATTTTTTATCCTGCCTTTATAATTATACTCAGTAGAAGAGATGGTCTGATGATAGAGATTACTCCATAGTAGCCAGAAATAGAAGTTTCATTTAGCTATCATTCTTCTTTTTTGATTATGAAACTGTCTTCCACACAACCCCGATATTCTTTGAGAGCTTCCTTGATTTCTAGCATGTCAGGATATTCTAGGTTTATGTCCTATGTTTGGAGGAGGGCAAGTGTTGCAATCTTGACAGGTTGGCTTCACTTGAAAAATAAAGACATGAAGTAGGAGATAAGAAATAAGAAATACTTATTTAACTGGAGGGATGGGGGAGGGAAGCAGGGAGCAATCCAGCTTAAGTGAACAGCAAATCAAAAGCCCTGAAATGGAAGTTTGTGTGGAATGTTTTAGGAACAGTAAGAAAGTCAGCATGGATAAAACTGAAGAATAAGTGGCGGGGGTGTGGACAATAGTAGAATACGTTAAAGGGTAGAGGGATGCCTACGGTATATGGCCTAAAATTTGCTAAGCATTTACTGAGCATTCTTCAGTTTTCTACATGTATATAATATAATAAAAATATAAATGCTGTTAAAAATTGAATGTAGAAAAGATGGAAAGAAGAAAGCTGTTCTAGAAAAATATGTAGAGATAATCTTTTCTAATTCTTATAACACTATGAATTGTATATTAATATTTCCATTTTATAGATGAAGAACTTGATGCCTTGAAATGTTAGATAAAAGGTCCAAGATCACACAACTAATAAGAGATAGAACTAAGAATCAAACTTCAGTGTTTTACAGCTGTATGACTTATATTTCTCCATATGCCATGCTGGAAAATGTAGAAGTGTTAGTTAAGATCAGCACTGATGTAATTAAAGAGAACCTTGCCTAGTCTGAATGAAAAGCCAAAGCAAGCACATGAGTGACGTAACAGAAGGTGAGGCCAAACAATCAAATGTCCTAGTGATAGAAAAGAGTAGATGAAGTAGGTGTGGGGGCTGGAGTAGAAATGGGGGATATGCAATTTCATTATACTTTATGGAATTGTAGCAAATATTACATCTGAATACATGAAAAATTATTTGATTTTCAAAGATGAGAAACATTTGTTATGGCTCCCTCCTAAAGGTAAACATTTCTCTATGAGGGTACAGAATAGGAGGAGGATTAATCCCCTTTGATGTGTGTGTGGTTTAGATCACACCTGAAATATGCAAGCTGGGAACCACACTTGAAGAAGCAATAAATGATCAAAGTGGAGTATGTATAAAAGAAAGCGGACATGGTGATGGGGCAACCAGTCTTCAGAAAGGAAATGTTTAAGAAAATAAGAGTGTTTAGAGTGGAGGAAATTTTAGGATTAATGGTGAATTATTTGTTCTATTAAAGGGTTATAATCAGCTCAAATTACTAGACTTATTCTGTTTTGTCCCAGAATGAATGTGTGTGTGTGTGTGTGTGTGTGTGTGTGTATTTTTTAAGTACTTGATCTATTTGAAAATGTAATCAGCTACCTCTGCAATGGTTCTTAATTCTTTTGAGGATGCTGACATTTTTGGGAACTTAAGATATGAAAACTAACACATGAATCCAAAAATTTGCATGTAACTTCAAGGTGTTATATGATCCCTAAAACTTGTTTAGGTACTCCTATGGCATTTGTGATCCCAAGTTAAGAACCTGGGAGAGATTGAGAGTTCTCTGTTCTAGAAACATTTAAGTAGAGGCTGAGCAACCGCTGAGAAGCATGCTTTGTTGAACTTCTGGCTATGGTCCTAAAATAAGTGTGAAAATTGCCAAATTAGCATGATATATCTGTATGTTCCCTCTCTTGATCACCCGTACAAGGGTATCCTTGTATCCTAAACAGTCATAAGAGCCTCATTACCTTGAAGCATTTCATCCATTGCACTTTTAAAATTATTTCCATGGTGTTAGAATTGGCAAGAGAATACTTTGAACCTGGTGGCAACGATCTCAATCCAGGGGTACAAAAAAAGTAAAAGAGATGAAACCTGAGCCAGAACCACCATCTACTCTACAAGACAATTTCTTTTATAAAATTCCAATATCCTCAAATGGCATCAAATTGTCATATTTATTTTGTTGACTCAGTTGGTTCCTAAATTGCAATTCAAATCACTTACTGGAATATTCCAATGTGTTAAAAATAATATCGAAGCAAACAAAGACTCATGCGTTTCTCACTTCATACAACCATTTTGTTTATGAATTTACATCCCAGACAAACTTGTTTTATTTGGATGGCCAGTGTTTCAGAAATATTCTCCAAAATGTCCCAAGCCCAAGATTTTAAACTTTTGTACAAACATATTTGCACTGATTTTATTTTTCACTTTTAGTGTTCTGGTGCTTCTTTTAGTTAATTTTCAAATTATTTCTTGTTTTGCAGTGTAGACTCAGTCAAAGAATGCTTGGTTGGAATTTGGAAGTGTGTGCTCTAATTTCATTCCCTAAACTGATGAACTAGATGATCTAAAATTACACCAAATAAACAGAACCAAATAGCAAGAAAATAAATATGGTATGTTACAGATGGAAGAGGCCTAGTCATGAATTAGTGAATAGAATGAATGAATGAATATATAAAAATTGAATATCCCTTATTCTTGTTATTACACTTTAAATACATAATGTTTTATGTATAATTATTAAAGTAGTGCATAACCATTGAGGAAAACCTGGAGATACAGAGATGCATAAGGAAAATATATTTTAAAATCTGTAACTCTAGCAACCTGAGATATTGAAACTATGTTGTAATACTTTCTTGTCTTCTTTGATACCTTACAAATATATCTCTCTATACTACATATTCATTTTGATTAGAGCATATTTATACATAGGTTTATAGCTTAGTTTTCCACTAAGCAATATCCTCATGAAATTGTTCTGAAACAAAGTTTTTAATAGCTACATCATAGTTCACCAAATGAAGACAACTTTTTAATGAATCTTTTCTTTGGATGTTTAGTTTTATCCAATTTTTTAAAAAGTATGACTGTGATGAATATCCTTGCCTGTAAATATTTTGAAACAGAACCAATAGATCAAAGAATATGGATGTTCTAAGCTTTTTGACATATATCACCAATGTATCTGCCAGAGAGTCTGCGTGTTTTCCAGATTCATTTTACCAGGACACCATTACCCTGATATCAAAATCAGAAAAAGACACTACAAAAATAGAAAATTACAGGCCAATATCTTTGATGAATAGAGACGTAAAAATCCTCAACAATGTATTAGTAAATTGAATCCAGCAATATATATAAAGTATCATATAACATGATCAAGTGGGATTTATTCTAGGAATGCAAGGATGGTTCAGTATCTGCAATCAATCAATCAATGTGATATGCCACATTAAGAAAAGAAAGAATAAAAATCACATGATCACCTCAACAGACACAGAAAAATCACTTGATAAGTTCAACATCCATTCATGATAAAAACTGTTCAAAGCTGGTATAGAGGGAACATATCTTGGCATAATAAAGGCCATTTATGACAAACCCACAGCTAACATTACATTCAATAGTGAAAAGCTGAAAGCTTTTCCTTCAAATAAGGAACAAGACAAGGATGCCCACTCTTGTCACTTTTATCTAACATAGTATTATTGGAAGTCCTAAACACAGCAATCAGACAAAAAAAAGAAGAAATAAAAGGCATCAGAGGGCCTCCCTGGTGGCGCAGTGGTTGAGAGTCCGCCTGCCGATGCAGGGGATACGGGTTCGTGCCCCGGTCTGGGAGGATCCCATATGCCGCGGAGCGGCTGGGCCCGTGAGCCATGGCCGCTGGGCCTGCGCATCCGGAGCCTGTGCTCCGCAACGGGAGAGGCCACAACAGTGAGAGGCCCGCGTACTACAAAAAAAAAAAAAAAAAAAAAAAAGGCATCAGAATTGGAAGGGAGGAAGTAAAACTCTCACTATTTACAGATGACATGATGCTATATATAGAAACCCTAAAGTCCACCAAAAAACTATTAGAACTAATAATGAATTTAATAACATAGCAAAATACAAGCTTAATATACAGAAATCTGTTGCTTTTCTAAATATATACTAATAATGAACTATCAGAAAGAGAAAGCAAGAAAATAATCTGTTTAAAAATCACATCAAAAATGTCTAGGAATAAACTTAACCAAGGAGGTGGAAGACCTATATTCTGAAAACTATAGAACATTCATGAAGGAAATTGAAGACAATACAAAGAAATGGAAGGATATCCCGTGTTCACAGATTGAAGAATTAATGTTTTTAAAATATACATATTACCTAAAGCAATCTACAGATTTAATACAATCCTATCAAAATATCCATGACATTTTTCACAGAACTAGAACAAATAATCCTAAAATTTATATGGAACACAAAAGACCTCAAATAGTCAAAGCAATCTTGGGTAAAAAGGAACAAAGCTGTAAGTATCACGCTCCATGACTGCAGACTATACTACAAAGCTACAGTAATCAAAACAGCGTGGTACTGGCACAAAAACATGGTACTGGCACAAAAACATTGATCAATTGAAGAGAATAGAGAGCTCAGAAATAAACCCACACAAACCCACACACTTATAGTCATTAATCTATGATAAAGGAGACAATAATATACAATGGGGAAAAGACAGTCTGTTCAATGAGTGGTGCTGGGAAAAACTGGACAGCTACATGTAAAAGAATGAATTTGGAACATTTTCTCTCACCAAATATAAAAGTAAATTCAAAATTGATTAAATACCTAAATGTAAGTCTGGAAACCATAAAACTCTTCAGAGAAAACATAGGCAGAATACTCTTTGACATAAATCATAGCAATATTTTTTTGGATCTGTCTCCTAAGGCAAAGAAAACAAAAGTAAAAATAGACAAATGGGACCTAATTAAACTTAAAAGCTTTTGCACAGCAAAGGAAACCATTGCCCAATCAAGAAAACAACCTACTGTATGGGAGAAAATATTTGCAAATGATATGACCAATGAGGGATTAATATCCAAAATATATAAACAGCTCATACAAATCAATGCCAAAAAACAATCTAATTAAAGGATGATATGAATAGACATTTTTCCATAGAAGACATACAGACGGCCAACAGGCACATGAAAAGATGTCAAAATCATCAGAAAAATGCAAATCAAAACCATAATGAGATATTATGTCATACCTATCAGAATAGTTATCATAAAAAAGACCACAAATAACAAATGTTGGTGAGGATATGGCGAACAGAGACCCTACTACACTGTTGGTGGGAATGACATTGGTGCAGCCACTATGGAAACAGTATGGACGTTCCTCAAAAAACTAAAAATAGACCTACCATATGATCCAGCAATTCCACTTCTGGGCATATATATGAGGAAAATGAAAACACTAATTTGAAAAGATACATGAACCTCAATGTAGCATTATTTACAATAGCCAAGACATGCATGCGACCTAATTGTCCATCGACAGGTGAATGGATAAAGTTATGTATACTACTCAGCCATAAAAAAAGTGAAATTTTGCCATTTGCAACAACATGGATGGACCTACTGAGTAATAAGCTTGCTAAAATAAATCAGAGAAAGACAAATACTATATGTTTTCACTTATATGTGGATTCTAAAAAATAAAACAAATGAATGAATATAACAAAATAGAAATGGACTCACAAATATAGAGAATAAACTAATGGTTACCAGAGGGGAGTAGGAAGTGGAGAGGGACAACATAGGTATAAGGGATTAAGAAACACAAACTACTATGTATAAAATAAATAAGCTATAAGGATATATTGTGCAGCACAGGGAATATAGCCAATATTTTATAATAACTTAAAATAGAATGTAGTCTATAAAATATTGAATCACTATGTTGTACACCTGAAATTAATATAAATTGTAAATCAACTATACTTCAATAAAAAATCTTTGTCCAAAAAAGTGTGCTTTACTCAAAAAAGAGAAAATAAACTTTAACTGCTTATACATATAAATGTATGTATTTATATTAGCAGAGAAAAAAATGTGGAAGGATATATGCCACTGGAAGAGAATGTTTAGAAGTGCACAAAGATACTTAGTTTTTTTTTTGTTGTTGTTGTTTTAACTGGGAAACTTTTTAATTAAAAAAATTTTTTTCACATCTTTATTGGAGTATAAATGCTTTACAATGTTGTGTTGTTTCTGCTATATAACAAAGTGAATCAGCTATATGTATACATATATCCCCATATCCCCTCCCTCTTGAACCTCCCTCCCACCCTCCCTATCCCACCCCTCTAGGTGGTCACAAAGCATCGAGTTGAACTCGTGCTATGAGACAGCTTCCCACTAGCCATCCATTTTATAGTTGGTAGTGTATATATGTCAATGCTACTCTCTCACTTCATCCCAGCTTCCCCTTCCCCCTGTGCCCGCAAGTCCGTTCTCTATGTCTGTGTCTTTATTCCTGCCCTGCCACTAGGTTCATCAGTATGGCTTTTTAAAATTCCATATATATGTGTTAGCATATGGTATTTGTTTTTCTCTTTCTGACTTACTTCACTCTGTATGACAGATTCTAGGTCCATCCACCTCACTACAAGTAACTCAATTTCATTTCTTTTTATGGCTAATATTCCACTGTATATATGTGCCACATCTTCTTTATCTAATCATCTGTTGATGGATATTTAGGTTGCTTCCATGTCTTGGCTATTGTAAATAGTGCTGTAATGAACATTGTGGTACATGTAAAAGATACTTAGTTTTTATATGCACTTTTGTTTTGTTTAAATTGGTATTACTCTTATTTTTCAAAATATAAGTATTACTATCCTTCCCCCTAAGAAAATATTTGTCTGTGTCAAATTTTGGTGACTGTGAGGTTAACTCTTGTGCCTAAAAAAATTAATTATAGCTATTTGGATTCTTTAAATACTAAAGTTAATAAATTCACAAAATCACAGATCTATTTTACCTAAGACTTTAACTTCAAATTTTAAATTATCTTATATTTTTCTTCATTATTGTTTTCATAAATTGAATAAATTTTAACAATATCTTTCAAGAGAGCCTTTGATTAATGTTTAACCAGTCTAATATAAACTGAAATTTCTTAACAATCTCTACCATTTACAAACTTAGTTAATTAAATTTCTTGAAACACTTTCAACTACAGCTCATGTATAAATTTGTTATTAATTTTATTTTTAAGTAAGTCTGTTATTCCAAGTTAGCAGTTTGCTAGAGTACTTAAATAACTTTAGTAACCCAAATATATTAAACTCTGAAGTATGACACCTAAGACTCACTAATAACATGAAACATTCTTTTATAACTTTAGACCTACAAATTGCAAGTCTCAAAAAATTACTCAGGTACACATTTAATTGAAATCTAAGGCTCACCTGCTAAATATCACTTCCAATTTCCTTATTAAAATATTTAAAATATCAAATAAAATGACTGATAAAATTATTTTAAAAATCTGCATTTCTAGATTTAACAAAAACATAATAAGGCCATGCTTACAATTTACTCTTTATCACTTATATTTGCAATTCTAATACTTCTGGAGTTCTAAAGAAAAATATCCACTAAGGAAAAAAGAAAATTGGGATCATCATTTTTTTTTTTTGCAGAATGAAAGAAAAAATGGACTGCAGACATCCAGATGGATTTTTCCCTTGCCAATGAGGGACATATTGGGCCACTAGTCACTATAACAACCATGGATTCAAGTCCATACCTTCCACGTGGTGCTGGCTAACATCAACTCAGGGCTCTCAACTCAGCAAACTTTAGCAAAGAATATCTTCTGTCTGGTTTGAGTCATACGCTACTCACTTTAATATTTACTAGGATTCCATGAATCTATCCCCTGTTTAATGCTATTCTGAATTTGTTTCATATTCTTACAGTATGCCAGGCCACAATTCTTAAAGGATATTTAAATGATATCTGATTATATTCCTTATATCTGAGCTATGCTGGTTCTGTGGTTATATCATTAAATTCATACTAATGACAGTTATAAAGAAAAGAGTGCATATTAGGAAAATGTGCTTTCTCAAGTGGTTATAGACAAATATTAACCTAATTATATGTGAGATTTTAGTTTAATGATTTATATAGAGTCACTTTTATCCAGCCTAGAGATGAGTTCCCTGAAATGGGAGCATCATCTGAATAGAGCTGAATGAAATTAATAGCACTTATTCCCCCACACTATTGTGTTCCATGTCTTTATATGTCAGTCATATCCTCTTTTCCTCACAACCTCTGAAGCAATCAGATGCCTGCACCACACTTTTTTCTGGCAACTCTTGACATTTTTGTCATGTTTCTTCAGGCTCCATTGATGTTTATAATGTCCTTTGTAAAGGAAAAATTTTCTACTAATTTCTTATTGACAACTGATCTTTATTTGGTTGCTATCTTAAATGTGCTTCTCTGCCCAGAGTCAGTAAAACCTTAGATTTTCATATCCTATGTGATTTGCCTACTGTTGTTAGCCAGAAATGATAGGCCAAAACCAGTCATAACAACCTGAAGTACTGGCCAACAACACTCAGGGCATCAATTACAAAATATATGTCAGTCACTGCTAATGGTCCTCTGATCTTCATTTTCCTTTTTTCTATGATAATAAAATTTTTTGGTGAATCTGCCATTGTCCATCAAAGACTAAATTTCTTAGAGAACTTTGCAGCTAGGAATGGCTATTTGACTAGACTCTATAAAAAATGGGATGTGAGAGAAAGTAACTGTTAGTCATTCTCTTAAATAGAAATATCCATGGACATGCCCTCTTTGTTCCTTCCCTTGTCCATGTTAGCTAGAGTTACATCAGGGGTCAGAGGAGCCACCTTAGAGTACATAATGGACATAATGGAAGACATGTTTTGAGGATGGCTGAGCAACAACATGGAAGGGGCATGGGTCTCTACCATATCAGACCTAATTGCTTATAGTTAGCCTAATACTTAAGTGAGATTAAAAACCCTATCTTATACTTTACCATTTACTAGTACTTGAATAGACTTCTAACTAATAATATAAGCTGAAAAGATGCACACAAAAGTGCCAAAGTAGTTTTTTTTTGGTTGAGATCATGTAATAGATTTTATTCAATTGAATTGACTGGGTACAAGAACAAATTTAGTTATATTAACTGTACTAACCAGTATTGTAATTAATGTTTATATATGCAAGATATTTCTGTATCAAATACCTATATTTCTGAGCAAATATGGATTTATCTCTTTATGGGTTAGAGGTAAATAAATTTGGTCTGTGCCTGATACTTTGAAAAAGCATGTACATCTATCTTGGCTTTAACATATTAAATTATGAAATATGCTTCAAAATAATTCTAGGAGATGGCAGTATAACCTAACATTAAAAGAAGGAGCTTTAAAGTAAAAGAGGTCTGGATTTAGATTATGCCTATTTCAAGAGATTAAGAGTTGTCTCACACACTTCAACCAAACTGGAGGACCTCTAAGAAGAGGAGCCAAAGAGAAAGGAGTTATCTCACAAAGATTTGTGAGTATGGCTTTGCCTAATGGAGTGAATGTCATGGAAATCCATGGAAGGCCCAAAAAGTCCTTGAAAAAATTCTATTAGTACAAACATCTCAAGCTTGGCCTGAAAAGGACAGAGGAAGTACAAAATGAAAGGAGGCTGTCAGACTGCTCCTCCCCACCCCTGCCCCGAAATTCTGCTGCCAAGAAGCAGGCAGATAAACTACTCAACTGCAAACTACTTTTCATAAAGAGAAAGGATGACTCAGAGGGTGAAACCTAGAGCCCAGAGGGTGGAATGAAGAGCCACAGAGAATTATTCACAGCCTTTACAAAGTAATCAAGAAACTCGGGATTACAGAACTGTTTTGGACCAGTGACTCCTTTTGACCTCCCATTTCTCTGCTTTTGAAACAGAATGTTTATAATCTGATATGTCTGTCTCACCTTGTATGTTGGGAATGTTGTGAACAGACTAGTTTTCTGTTTAATTTTATAGATCTACAGATGGAGGGGAAGTGTGCCCCAAGAGTTGTATTTATGGATTTTGGTAGGAACCTCATCTATACTCCATTAAGATAAGTTGGATGATGAAATGTTTTTACTTTAAGCTAAGGAGATTTAGATACAATTTTGGACTTGACCTGAATGGATTATGAAATTTTTGTTTAGATAATGAGATTTTGGACTACAGCTGATGGTGTGATGGGATGAGTCTTTGGGGGACTTCAGAAGGGGAGTGAACGTATTTTGCATTTGTAAGGGCAGAGAGTTCTGAGAGGGCCTCCAAGATTTTGGTCCCCTGGTGTATACACCTTGTATAGTCACCTCCTTTCAAATGTGGGTGGAACCTGTGAATATGATGGAATAGTCACTCATTTTCAGGTTAAGTTTTATGCCAAATGGTGATAGGATTGTCACTCAGTGATTACTTTACATTATATAAGACTCCATCATAACAATCTATAAAGGTATTTAGAAGTCAGAGGGATCAGCTTCTCCTGGCCTGGAAGAAAGCAAACACACACATTGTGAACTTCTTATGGGCGTCAGCTGGAAAGGAACTGTGGGCAGCCTCTAGTTGCTAAGAGCAATCCCCTGCCAACAGCCAGCAAGAAGACAGGGACCTTAGTCACAGCCACAAGGAAATGAATCATGCCAACAACAGATAAGCTTGGAGGAGGTTCTTGAGCTTCAGATAAGAATGACAGGTGTGGTGAGACCCTGAACAGGGGACTGAGCTAACCTGGACCTGTACTTCTGACCTATAGGACTATGAGATAATAAATGGGAATTGTTTTTAGCCACTAAGTTTATGGTAATTTGTTGCACAGCAATATAAATCTAATATAGCTACGAATAAGCTATGCCACACTCAGTAAAATTCTATAACAGACTCACTAATCCTGAGTTAGAGAATCAATAAAATAGGATAGTAATAACTCTGTCATACTACCATGTATTGAATGAAATAATTCTCATTAAGCCAAAGCAAAATGTCAGGCACCTAGCAAGCAATTAACAATATATATATATATATATATCATTATTTCCAAGAAGATTATAAAAACCTTAAATTTTTCTTTCAACTGACTATATTGACTTCTATCAAAGGCTTAACCTAAGGTTATCTAATCTGCTCTGCTTACCTACTTATTCTCCATCTTTAGAAAGTATTGCTGTACATCACAGATCAAATTAATATCTCTTGCTGCCTAAAGCTTTACTTGAATCCCCTCAGACATCATTAATCACTCCAACCTTGGAGCAACCACAGTATTTGTTATTTATAGTTCTATTTAAGGCATACTTTATTCTACCCTCTATCCGGATGTTTGCATGTCTATATTCCCCTTAAATGGCAGACTGTTTGAAATGTTTTATTCTTCCTGGTATCTCTGTCTTCGACCCTTGACCCCAGAATCTAACAAAGCATCTGGTACACAGTAGAAGCTTAATCAATATGTATTGAATTAAAATGAATCATCAGAAGGAAATTCTACATGATGTATTCAGTTAACAAAACACTTTGATTTTCCCATAACAAAAAACCTGGTGATTTTCTGTATACTTGTGATGGTTAAATATTGGACCTACTTAGGCAAAGCAATAGAATAGGCCTGCTCAATAATAAATTTATTTTCATGTTGCAAATATGAATCTATCTTTAACATTGCTAGTAATTACATGCTAGTCTTTATATAGTATGGAACAGCCAGAAAATGTATAAAGTTCAGTTAAAATCAAATGTTTTGTTCAGTAGATATGAATAAAATATCATCTGGATAGATTGGATTTTTTATATTTCCACTGATTTTTTTCTCATTAGAGATTGTTGAACCACCTCTATCTCCTTGACTTTAGGGTAAGCCATTATACTTAAAATAGTAAACAGATACAAGTTACTATTAGGTGATGCCTTCTTACTTCTCAGGTGTATGGATCGTACAACTTCTTGATAACATCTGTGGAAACCTCTACACTTTTTAAAAGCTGTGTTTTAGAATCTTAGGTAGCATTTTTAAAGTTTGGTTACTGATGATTCAGCCTTCCTGAAAGGGAAAAAATGGGTGCTAATAATGTTAATGGCACTCTGGACCTCACTTATTAAAATGCTCTCACTTGCAAAACTGAAACACTAAATATATTTTCAAGTCCAAAGCAAACATATTGTGTATAACTAGAAATAATACATTTTACTAGAAATTATAGCACTAGTTTTAAAACATCAATGCTAATATTAATTTATTTGACAAAGATGTACATAGGGTAATTAAAAGGAAATGATAATTAACTAGTGGAACAAAAAATAGAGATTCTACTTTGATGAAGGAGAGTTGTATTTGATAAATAATAAATGGAAAAATCAACTTAAGTTCTTCAAAAGAATGAAAGTCATCCAATAATAGAGCAATAAGTCAGGTGATAAAAGTCATAAGAAGGAGACAATTGAATACTGAAAATAATAGTAAGTCTGTTATTGTCCTTATTGCATCATTCAGGGCTTAACAGAAATGCAACAGGACTCATATCTGCTTAAAATTAAAATCTGCTCCTTTAAAACATACACATACACACAATCACACACAGTTTTTAACAAGTTGACTCTCCACTTAAGATTCTTAAAGCAAGGAGTTAAATAGGAATGAGGAAATGGCTTTATAGCAATTTGCAAAGCAAAATTTGATGAGATCTGGCAAAATTTCAGTTACTTAGACCTCAAATACAAAATGTCATTTCTAGAATGTTATCTGGCACTCACAAAATCTCAACATTCATGATAGTTCTTTTTTTGTTGTTTTTTGGTTGCTTGCTTGGTTTTAATTTGTGTGGCATAATAAAGAGAGCAAAGGAACGAGTCAAAAACGTCTGAAGAAGTCTCAAACTATTTTAGAACCTCAATCTCACTCTCCGTAAAAGAGAAATGGTACTCCTTTCTGATTTAACTCTGTGTGTGTGTGTGTGTGTGTGTGTGTGTGTGTGTGTGAGGGCTATGTAGAAATGTTGTCAAAGTGTTGTATTAGCTGAAAAGACCCCATAAATGATATAAAACTAGTCTTTGGCCATTGCTAATGATTTCATACTGCAACTGTGTAGAGAGGATAAAATTCAATTATCTTAAGTGCTTAAAAATGAGCAAATTATTTCCTGTATATATTACACATCTGTATAAGTAGAATTTTTACCTAAACAACTGTTTAGAATTCTAGTGTAACATTTATTGTCCTTGTGAAAGTTGAAGCTATTTTCTCATTGTCTTTTGATCTCTATTGTCGTTGACGTTTCATACTATTGTGTACATTTTAATTGTCAATCTGTTTTTATTTGGTAGATTACCTGGATTTTTTCTATAGTTATTTTGAGTATTTTCTCTTTGTTCTTGGTGTTATACATTTCACTATGTTCTGTCTAGGTGATGGTTTATTTTTATTTATCTTGCTGTTAACTCATTATGCTTCTCAAGTCTTAAGATTCATGACTTTCATCAATTCAAAAAATTGGGGACTATTGTTTGTTTAAATTTATTTAAAATTTTTTTTACTTTAAAAAAATTGAAGTATACTTTGATTTACAATATTATATTAGTTTCAGGTGTACAACATAGTGATTCAAAATTTTTATAGATTATACTCCTTTTATAGTTATTATAAAATATTGGCTATATCCCCTGTGCTGTACAATATATTACTGTAGCTTATTTATCTTATACATAGTAGTTTGTACCTCTTAATCCCTTACCGCTCTCTTGTCCCTCCTGGCTACTGTTTTTTCAAGTACTGCTTCACTGCCATTTTCTCTGTTCTGTCCTTCTGGAACTTATAGTAGATGTGTGGTCCAACATCTCATTTTATCATTTGTGTGTCATAACCTCTTTATTAATTACAAAATATTATATCTCTATCCTTCATTCTGGATAATTTATTTAATTCTATATTCTGAATTACTAATTTTCTCTTCCATTTCTTTAATGTTATTTAATCTGTCCATTGAGGTTTTCCCCTCCTTTAATTATAATACAATGCTTTTATTACATTTTAGAAGTTCACATTAGTTCTTTTAAAATTTAACATTTTCATAGTGTCTTGTTCTTTCTGATGACCTATTTATTTTATTTTTTAATCTATTCATTTAAAAACACTAATTTAAAATTTTCAATCTAATTATCTTAAATTCTTGAAACTCTAGTTTAGTATATTTATGTCTACCAATTAATATAAAGTGAATTTTCTTGATATGTTTTATAAAGCATAAAGCTTCCTGAACCACGTGGGTAGAGTAAATTTGGACCTCAGCGTGGGCTAGGCCCACATCCAGCAGTTAGACTTCTCAAATAGTCTTTTTTTCCCCCTTCCTATGCAGTATCTTGGAAAAACAGATAACCCTCTTGTGCCATTAGGCAGGTTACCTGTAGTCCACTCTTTCACCAAGTGTACATGTCACGGATTGGGTTCTCTGAAATACAGACTGAAAAAGAGTTTAGTGCTCAAGCCATTTGTTAGGAATGCTCTTGGGATTAACACCTCTGGAAGGAAAAGAAAGGAAATAAGATTGGACAATGGAAGAAGTTAAACTGTATGCAATTACATTAAATGCCTCTGCTGACCTTATGTGTGGCTTTGAAGTTGGGATGGCCCTTTATAGTTTTTTTCTCACTGAGGAAACAGGGCCAGGTCTTTATGCCCTTGTCGCTCAGTCATTGGATGCTGGCCGTCCTGGGAAAGGGGCAATGGCTCTGGTGAAATAGCTCTCTTTAGCTGTGGCAATTTCCAAAGGGGGCTGGTAGCAAAGGACTGTCTGCCAGGCACTCCTAAGAACTGGAATAATAAGTATTTTATTGAAAGGGGATCTAGAAGTATGTCATTCACTACAGTACAGACTTTAAGGGCCCCAACTCCCTTCCTCTGGTGAGCTCAAGACCACATATCCTATTCCTACATGAGCATTAAACTTACGCTCTAACTTACTGACATCAAAACTACAAACTCAATTCTCACCATATTCTATCCCCCACACCAGGACCAGGTGCATTAATAGTTCATGAGCTTCTAGTTCCTGTTTATAATTAGTGGAGTCATCCAAACCAAGATATTTTTTGAAGTCCACTTACATTTGGACGGCAGGACTGTCCCAGGCAAAAGGAAAAGCATATCATTTATTTCATGTATCTTTCTTTCTTGTGATTTTTATCCATGAGATCAACATTTTTATATTTCATCCCCAGCATTTCTATGTATATGGGGAAGTTTTTGATGTTATCTTAGTCCATCAACTTGCAAGAAAAGAAACGTAGGTTTTCAATTTTTAAAACTTAACCTAAATTTGTCAGAATTGCATCAAATTAATATACGCATATACTGTTTTATATATATATATATATATATATATATATATATATATATATATATTTTTTTTTTTTTGCGGTACGCGGGCCTCTCACTGTTGTGGCCTCTCCCGTTACAGAGCACAGGCTCCAGACACGCAGACTCAGCGGCCATGGCTCACGGGCCCAGCCACTCTGTGGCATGTGGGATCTTCCTGGACCGGGGCATGAACCCATGTCCCCTGCATTGTCAGGCGGACTCTCAACCACTGAGCCACCAGGGAAGCCCGTGTTATATTTTTTACCAAGTTAAGATCCAGCACCATTTATGGAATAATTAATCACTTATCTATTGATTTAAAATGATACTTTATTATATTTTAACCCCAAACACACATAAACATGCACAAAGATATTCAACCACATTTCTGTTCTTGTGTTTTCTATTCATCTCCATTAATCTGCTTATCTACTTCTGTACCAATATCACATTATCAGATATTTGTAGATTCATATTTTTTTTTACTATACAGGATTCTCTTATGCTCTCCTAACATAGGTTGACTATTACTTAAAAGAAATATTAAAATCGCCTTTAAAAGTGCATAAACTTGCATTGGAAATTTGATCAGAGCTTATTAACATTATTTAAAGCCTGAATTTTTTTGTTAAGCTATTTCTCTAATTATTATCTAATTATTTTATATTTATTATTAACTTTTGTCCTTTACAGAGTTGGCTATTGTAGATATAGAGGAAATCTTTTGCTTTTTTTCCTGTATACATTGTGTAGACATCTACTTTATTGAATATATATTTTAGTTTTTTTCTTAATAAATTTATTTTTATTTATTTATTTTTGGCTGTGTTGGGTCTTAGTTGCTGCACGTAGGCTTTCTCCAGTTGCAGTGAGCAGGGGCTACTCTTTTTTTGTGGTGCGCGTGCTTCTCATTGCGGTGGCTTCTCTTGTGGTGGAGCATGGGCTCTAGGCACGTGGGCTTCTGTAGTTGTGTCTCATGGGCTCTAGCGTAAGCTCAGTAGTTGTGGCACATGGGCTTACTTGCTCCATGGCATGTGGGATCTTCCTGGACCAGGGCTCGAACCCATGTCCCCTGCATTGGCAGGCAGATTCTTAATCACTGTGCCACCAGGGAAGTCCCTATACTTTAGTTTTTATAGCCTGGGTATTTTAATTTAAGGTGAAGCATTCTCTCTTTTACCCCTATATTGATACAAATGTATAAATTTTTCAGGTTTGAATAGTGCTGCATATCATGGTAACTAGAGATTGACCATGCTGATAACAACAGGAAGTAATGCACCCATGATTGTGGTTTCTTTAGTAGTCTAATTCTAAGCAAAGTTCCACTGTGGTTTAGTTTACAGGAGAGTCCTCTTATATTTTCCTTTGGAAAAACAAAGACCACCATAGTGACCACCCAGAAGTAAAGGACTTGTTGCTAAGAGGATATGGAGAGAGAAAAAAACATTTTCTTAAACACATGTTCTTGTTTATATTATACTTTTAGACAAATTTAAATTGAGATTTTTAAAATAAAATGCAGTTCCTATCTGGTATAATTATTTCTAAAACATCTGCTGTGAGACAATAATACCAATTAAAGCACACTCTTATCTAGGAGCAGAAGAACTTTTAAATGACAATCCTCAGCTAACTGAATTACTATCAGAATGAGTATGGGGACAGGAAGAAATTAAATATATTTATAACAGTTTACCAAATAAACAGTAATTTGTTCATCACAGGTTACGCTGTCCTCCTGGGGACTCAGCATTCTATTGATAGCTATCCTGAACTTTTTTCAGTTCTCCCAAGACACCATGATATATCTTGGTTCTGGGGCATTTCACATGTTACGTTCCTTCCTCTACATTCTCTCCCCCATCATCCATCACATCTGTTCACCCATCAGGTACTAGTTTAGATGTCTCTTTGCCCAGGTAGTCTTCTCTGGTGAGCTCTTTTGGAAAGGCCTCTGTCGTTCCCATTTTTACCGGTACTTCTTGTTACACTTTTATTTTGTTTCTTACATTTTTGTCCCTGAAAAAAAGTTGAATTTTGAGGAGAAGTGGCATTCTTGTTTAGAACTGTATCTTCAACAACTAACAAGGGGCTTGGAAACTTGTAAGTGCTTATTAAATAACTGTAAAATAAGTGAAAGTATATATAAATTATTTTTTAAAAAGAGCAGTGTGGTAGTTTTGTACTGCATCAACTTAGCTAAGCTGAAACTGTTTCCAGAATCCCCTTCCCTAGATAGTTCCTGGCTAAAGTTAGGCAAAAGAGAAATTTGCACAGGGTTTGGAAATTGGAAATTACCCAGTGGCCATTGCGCTTTGAATGTCATTGTGGTTAGATATGGTGGAAATAGATGCAGAAGGGGTAGTGGGTCTTAGTTTGTTCCATCTCTCCCTTGTGCTATGTTTAACTCTTCTTCCTTTCAGACACCTAAATTATTCCCCAACTTCTTCCACAGCTATGTAAGATGGAATTCCTACAATGGGTCCATTATTCCATAATGCTCATAGTAGAGTAGTTCTGCTTTGTGATGAAACCCTGATTGATACAAAAAGTAATAACCACTATTTCTCTCTCTTTCAGGTTATTTCATACTTTGTTAAACATGCTAAAGATCAAACTTCAGGTTAGTGATTTCCTAGTAGATGTTCATTGCAGAAATAAATTGAACCAATATGAAAATTTAAAAAGACAGTCTAGCTTTGTGAAGAGTTTATGAAAGCCATAAAGTTGACTAAATCAGGGTAAGCTAAATAAAGATTTTTCTCTGTCCTTGGACATATTTCTTAGACTTGTAAAAAGGTTGTCTGCAGCTATGGGCGAACTTACCCATAACACAATCCAAAATAAAAAAACTGCTGTGATAAGATCTAGAGGTTTTTTTTAACATATAAGAATAAAAACTTAAGGAGATTAAGTCCATATTGAGGTAAATAAAGCTATGGAAAATCAGGAATAAAATATGGAATAAAGTTATGGAATTAATTAAGTTAGTAAATAAATTCAGTGTAAAAGTTATGTAAATCATCATTATTTCTATTTTTGTTAAATCCCTGTAACATTGATATCAAATACTTCCAGTTTTCTATGTTTATGGAAAGTCTGTCCTATACTCTAATAACAACAAGAACAACAATAAAATAATTCCACAAAAAACTATAATAATTCCACAAACAAATGAAATAATGGTGGTGTCAAAACTGCCATGGATATACAATAGTCAGTATTATTAATTTGATATTTTTCCCATTTCTTAACATAGGTCAGAATAGTTGTTGAAAGGAGCAACATAAAACAACAAAACCAAACATATAAAACAAAAAACAACTTTGCTCACATTTTTCTTCTATGGTTCTTAAGCACAACTATAATCATAACTACCCTCTACTCAAAAGTTTTTAATGAGTACAAATGAAGTTCAAAGTATAACCATGGCATTCAAGTTTTTCGCTTTAATAGGATCTCAGACTACCACTTTAAATCTTTTTTCTCATAACCTTATCTGATACACATTTGGCCATGTAGGAATTTTCCAAATTCTACATCAACTGTTGGACTGTGAGTACCTGGAGAATCAGTCTACATACTGACCAAGTTTATATCCTCCTTCAGAGCCTAACACAGTGCCTGGCAAATAGAGGCATTCAAAAAGATTTATTGAAATAAAGTGATTCACTGAAACCACGCTAAAAAAAGAAATAGGAAGTTTTAAGCACAAATATTACACAAATCAAGTTTTATGTCTTTTTGTGGTCATGACTTTTATTTTTTATAAAAATATAAATATATTTTTCAAAGTAATTTGAGTGAGCTTCACCACTTCTTTTCCAGAGTTAATTTTAAGAATAAGAATCCAGGACAGTACAAAAAACATTAATAATGCTTTCCTGCTGTTTTAATATTTAGAAGATGGTAGGAATTCTTTTTGGCCAATGCAATTTACCCTGATTTTATCCATATCTGAGGAAGTTTACTTCTGCTTTCTGGACACCTTTGACATATAATTCTCTCTGTTTTGCTAGCCTTAGAAAATATACCATCTTTACATGCCTGACATACATTTTTTTTTTGCAATCAATTTAATAAAAACTTTGAAAAGGGTAATATTGTTATATCTGTATTAATATCTTTTAGGTCCACAAAGTTTTGTCCTTTAGAAATTCTTTATTATCCTTTATTGTTTATATAAGTCATATGTTGTAAAACATAGGTCCAGGAGGAAACATCAGTTTAAGTCAACTTAGATTGGGAAAATTAAAAAAGTGATTTTGTGGAAAAGTTAGAACTGATGTTTAACAATGAAAAAATGTATACATTAACTTGCTAATATCTAATACTAAGCAAGCAATATGAATAATGGAATCTTAGCTCTGGTAAGAAACTATAGAAGCTTTCAGGATAAAGGTGACAATCCCAATTGTTTGTAGTCATGAGAAATACAATTTTAAAATTATTTTTTACTGAATTTTGAATCTTAAACAATCTTTTGATTAATAATATATTTTTAAAATTGAACTTTCAGTAGTTATCAAATATCCGATATTTTACTTCTAATTATAATTTTGCTTTCTTTTTAAAAAAAAATTCTGTCCAATGTCTCATATAAACTAATGAAGAGAGATTATAAAAACTGACTTACCAGAACATAAGAAAAACCAAACATTGATGTGTTATGAGAATAGAAAAATAGTACTGATTTCTAGGTGTGGTTTGAGTGATTATTTTCATTATTTTAAAACTGATTAAAACCCCAACCATGGTGTGGGCATTCTTGGGGAGGAATCAGTATTAGCTGCATGTAACC
Source organism: Mesoplodon bidens (assembly GCF_964165515.1). Taxonomy (NCBI): domain Eukaryota; kingdom Metazoa; phylum Chordata; class Mammalia; order Artiodactyla; family Ziphiidae; genus Mesoplodon; species Mesoplodon bidens. The sequence goes on along the minus strand of NC_138176.1, from coordinate 187,577,407 downwards.
ACAAATATCAACTACATTATTCTGTAAAAATCCAATACATTTTAGGACATCATGAATTCTAGGTAATGATAACAATGATAACTCCTTTGCATCATCTACTGTTTGGCACACTTCTTTCTCCTTGAAATATTCTTGATCTTGATCAATCTAGATACTTTATAGACAGCAGAGGCCAACAAACATTTCCTGTTAATTGGCAGATCAGTATTTTAGGCTTTGTGGGACATACAGTTCTGTGGCAACTACTCAACTCTGCTCTCATAGCAGAAAGCAGCCATAAATATTTCAAAGACAAATGGGTGTGGCCGTTCCAATAAATTGTTGAAAAATAGTAAGCAAATAAAGTTCTAATAAAACTCGATTTATGGACATTGAAATTCGAATGGCATAATTTTCATGTGTCATAAAATATTACCCTTCTTATGATGTTATTTTAAAAATAATTTAAAAAATATGAAAATCATCCTTAGCTCCTGAGTGTACAAAACAAGTGATGGGCCAGACTTGGCCTGTGGGCCATAGTTTGCCAACTCCTGACACAGAGTACTGAGGAGCCTGTCAACTGAGTTCAGTTGTGGGATAACAATCTTAAGCTCACTGATGGTGGTCAAACATAGGAAACTAATCACAGGTTTTCATATTTACAGAGTAAACTGTAATATGTTTGTATAAAGACAAATAGATGCAGTGACACTGTGTAAAGGCAACCAGCCAAATATCTAAACCATACTTTCTTCAAAGAAAGAAAAAAATGAAAAATGGGGCACAGAAAACAAAACTAATGAAGCCACACAGATTAATCTAACATGCTATTTGATTGTATAGATGGAGAACTATTACAATTGATTCAAAGTAGGCACAGTATTTTCTATATTAAAACTACCTAAATTGCAAAGCAGAAGTACATGGGCTTCCTCTGAAAATGAAACAGGCTGGGACCTGGGACCTGGGACCCTTTGCTGCAGTGCTTGCATCTAGACAAACGTCTCTCCAAGCAACAGAATACAAAGAAAAGATAAGGGACTAAAAATAACATACTCAGTTGGAGCAAATTATGAACAACATGATACAAAAAGACCAAAACCCAAGTGCCACTTCTGAGGTGTTGGAGGCAAAAGCAGGGTCCTGCATAGGATCCCTGCACACAGCACCACCAAGTGGGTGAGCAGAACACCCAGGCCACCCCTCCTGCCTGACCCCAGGACCTGCCCTTACCCTCACCCTACTTAAGGGACCAGCTCGACCCCCACTCAGGGAGTGAGCAAGGGAACCTGTTACCTGTTTTCACTCCCTCATGTTGCAGCATGAGTCCCAAGAAAGCCTTGCCTGAATTTCTTGTCTGGCCTCTTATCAGTTTCTATTGATTAAGGAATCCAAGAACCCTGGTCAGTAACAGAAAGATGAAATTTTGAGGGACAAGAAGGGCTCTAACGGAGGACATGTGTTTTTCCCTTCATTTAACGAACTTGGGTAACATTTTCTTGAAGGTGGAGAGAGCAGAGTCCACACAATATAGCTCTCAGATATCTCTAATGAGAGACCATGGGCAGGATGGGAGGGCTGCCCTAAAACTGACAGTAGCTCTTTGTTACCAAAAGCACCAAAGGAAAGAAATAGGCCTGCTTGAACCAGTCTTTTTTATTTATTTATGTAGAAGTACAAAAATACTTGCTAGTAAAATGAACTAAGCGGATGTTTCTGCTGGCCACAGAGTTCTAATGAAAACGTCACTGCTCACTGCCCAAGAATTAGAAAGGAAGCCCTTGAGTTTCTCAAGCATTCACAAAGACCTATCTAGGACCTATCTTGGATTATGTTGGATTTCCACTTCCCATTTAGCTCAACTTCTACTTTCATTATTCATTATCACCCTGAAGAGTAAAGGGTGAACTTAATAATTGAATGAAATCATTTTCTACACAATGTTTTAAGTATTTGTTCTACATGATTTATGGTCCTTTAACTTCAGTCTCAAAGTATTCTGTCATAATATATAATTGAAAAAAACATTGAAGAATGGTTTCAAACTCAATCAAATGAAATGGAAAGAAGTACTAGATTTTAATGTCTTACAAAGAGTTTAGCATTTTTTACCCATGATTTGTGTTTGGTTGTTTCTTTTCTTTTGTTAGATCTGACTCCAGAGCAGGCAATTTTGTATTTAGCCTAATGCCTATTGGTTCTACTCACTTCTCTCAAAGAGAAGACCAAAGAATGGTACATTATGACTCTTTCTATAAAACTATCAGGCAACAATAGTAGAGAAATAAAACCACTGCCCATGTATCTACCTCTTCCCTCTTCACCCCGTCCATAGACTATGCTCTATCTTATTTGGTTACTATTGACCTAGAAAACTTCAGACTGCCTGGACCTCTAAGACTAAGATCCTTGTTGCCGATTGACCATTAATGACTTAGAAATGAACACCTGGTTCCACACAGGAGGTAGACAATACCTATAATACCTTCGACAACCTTCAAACACAACTTTTCTTGAACTCATCAGAATTGAAGTCACTAACTAACTATCATGAAGTCTAAGGAAAGGCAGGCATCTCCACAGACAGAATACAAGTTTTCTTGCTTACCTAGAGTGGATCCCAGTGAACATCTGGAAGAATTCAGCTAAAAATTTTAACAAACTGCTGAAGGCTGACTGTGGAAAGCAAGAGAATATAGAACATGTGAGAACCACAAACACAAGGGAAATTCACACAAGCACTCAGGTTCTTCCAGCAAAAAAAAAAAAAAGAACAATAAGAGTCATGAGAAAGTATATGTAAGGCACAGCCTAGGGGAGTTGAAGAGTGACCACTTTTAGAAAAGGTGCAACACCTGACCAGATCTTCCTCTCATTTCCCTGGGGGGGGGGGGAAGACCTTAAAATGGTGGGGGAATGCCAAAAAAAAACTGTCACCCTTAGGGACCTCCGTAAAACTCACTGCAACTAGAAGAATGGAACTAAGAAAAAGTCCACATTGCCCCTGGAGAAGAAGAGAGGAGGGGGATACATGTATGTCCCAGACCTGAATCTGGGATTGGGACAGAGTCACTGAGAATGCCCTATTTCAATACCCATTGACAAAGTGCTTACCTACACCTAGTTCTTAATCAAGAAAAAATGCCCCTGTCCCCCACCCCAGCAGGATGGCAAGCACTGGGTAAGAGCAGTCTTCTTACTCTTGGGAGAGGGACAAGAGGTGGTAGGAGGACAGTCTAAGGCACTATGCAAAGGGAAGACCTAAAGTACAGGGTGGAGCAGCCTAAAATATGTATATTAGAACAGAAAAAAAAAAAGAAGAAAATCAGTAGTCCCTAAGTATTCATCTCAGAGAGACAGAAAAACAATAAAAAACAAATGTTGAAAAATACAATGAGGGGAATATAAAAGATAAAAGCAATAGAGTGGAATCTCATAGACAAATTTAGATCTTTGATAATAATAATAAAAATGTCACCTGGTGATACTGACTGTTCAAAAAAAGAGAGAGAGAGAAAGCATAATCAATTCCAAGAATGTAAAAGGAACATTACTTCAGGTCATACAGACTTTAAAAAGGTCAGAAAATAATTTCATAAAGTCTATGCAAAGAAATTGGAAAGTCTGTGAAGATATAAAATTCCTAGAAAAGCACATCCCATTACATTGACATAAGAAGAAATAATTTCATTGAATACATAAATAAAAATCTTTCCTACAACAAAACTCTAGCTCGGATAGTTTCATCAATAAGTTTTACTAATCACTTAAGGAAGAAACAGTGTTAATCTTGTAAAAACTCTTCCAGAATACTGAAAAAGAGAAAATACATCCAAATTTGTTTTATGGGGCTAAGATAATCTTGATGCCAAAATCTGAAAACATTACAGGAAGAGAAAATTACAAGCCGATCCCATCGATGAATATAGCTGTGAATATTTATGTTTAAAATATTAACAAACGAGGGAATCCACCTTCCAATGCAGGGGACACGCGTTCCAGCCCTGGTCTGGGAAGATCCCACGTGCCGCAAAGCAACTAAGCCCGTGTGCCACACTACTGAGCCTGCACTCTAGAGCCCGCAAGCCACAACGACTGAAGCCCGCACGCCTAGAGCCCGTGCTCTGCAACAAGAGAAGCCAACGCAATGAGAGGCCCGTGCACCGCAACGAAGAGTAACGCCCACTCGCGGCAACTAGAGAAAGCCCGCGTGCAGCAACAAAGACCCAATGTGGCCATAAATAAATAAATAAATAAATAAAATTCTATATAAAAAAAAATTGACAAACGAATTTTAGTCATATAAAAAAAATCCGTCATTGCAAGGTTAGGTTTATTAATATTAGAAAATCAGTTGAGGTTATTCAACACATTAAGCAGAATAAATGGGGAGGTGGAAATAAAATTATTCTCTCAAGTAACATCCAGAACGAAGCATGTGTAAATTTGTGATTTAAAATATCTCAGCAAAATTAAAATTAGAAGGGAATATTCTTAATTTTATAAAAAATCAACAAAAAAATCTAAGCATAACTCATACTGGTAAATCTTTCCCTCTGACACCAGGAAAAAAAAAAGGATGCCTGCTATTAGCAATTCTATTCAAAATGTAGTGGAAAGCCTCATCAATGAAATTTTAAAAAAGGAGAAAAGAAAAAAAGCAACATCTATGAGTTTTAAAAGAAAAAAATAATAGTTTATTTGTATATAATATGATTGTGTATATAGAAAATGCAAAATATTTTTTTAGAGTAAATGAGTTTAACCATTTGGCTTGATAGAAAGTTAATATTTTAAAAAATCAATCATATTTCTATTTAAGAGCCATAAAGAGTTAAGAACATGACATTTTCAAGTTATCATTTATGATAATAACATCAAACACTTAGAAATAAATCTAGTAAAAATTTTAAAAGATTATCTTGAAAAATGAATAGAAGGAAATACCATATTCATGAATTGAAAAGACCATTTTTTTACACGCTCCCAATTTTCTCAAAATGGTTTATGAGTCAATAAAATTCAAAATTCCACCTAATATTTTTGTGAAAATTGACAAAATCACTGTAAAACAGTTATGGACTTGCAAAGGTCAAATAGCCAAGACAACCTTGAAGAATAACAAGATGGGAGAACTTATTCTGCTTAACATCAAGGTGTGTTTGTGCAAGTACAGACAAATAGATCAATGGAACAGAGACAAAAGTAGAGACAGTTCTATGGAATCAATCATCTCATTTACAAGAAAGGTGCCTCTAAAGGGTAGAGGGGAAAGGACAGTTGTTTCAATAAATGGTCCCAAATCCAAGGGATATCCATACAGGGGGAAAAAATAAAACCTGACTTCCCTACCTCATTTTATGTACGAAAACCCATTCTAGGTGTTTGGTAAACATAAATATGCAAGATAAAATGGGATAATATGGGAGACTATATTCATGTCATTAGGACAGGGAAATGTTTCTTAAACATGGCAAGAAAAAGGCACTAACCATAAGAAAAAGATTGATAAATTGGAGTACATTCATTTTGGGAGCTTCTCTTCATCAAAGACACCATTCAAAGAATGAAAATGCAAGCTATACGGCAGAGATGATATGTGCAACCCATGTGTATTAGTTTCTAAAGCTTATCTAACTGATTACCAAAAACCAATGCAACGGAAAGGTATTCTCTCACACTTCTGGGTGACTGAGGTCTGAAATCAACATCACTGGGTCAAAATCAAATTGTCAGCAGGCCCTAGAGGGAGAATCTCTTCCTTACCGCTTCAGGCTTCTAAGGCTGTGACGACAAGGCTCTAAGTCCTTGTCGCCTTATCCTCTATGTCTTCACCAAATCTGCCTCTGCCTCCCTCTTAAAATTATGTCTATGATTGCATTTACAGTCCATCCAGATAATCCAGGGTCATCTCTCCATCTCAATATCCTTAATTAATCACTTCTGTGAAATTTTTATCACATAAAGTAACATTTATACGTTTCAGAGATTTGGACCTGATATATCTAGAGGGCTGTTATTCAGCCTACTGCACCATGTAACCAACAGAGGGCTCAAATCTAAACAATATAAAGAACACTTACAAATCAACAAGAGAAAGGTCAAGACAATAAAATATGAAACACATAACTTCACAAAAAAAGATATCTAAATGGCCAATAAAGATAAAAAAAAGTCAACTCTATATTAGAGTTTGCAGGAAAATGCAACTCACTAGAATGGCTAAAAAAGAGACTGACAGATCTCAAATTTTGCTGAGGTTCTTGAGCAACTGGAAGTCTCACACATTCCTGATGAGGATGTGTTAAAACTACTCTGGAGAACTGCTAATATTTTGTACTACACGAGGAACTAACGACAAAGTAATTCCACTGCTAGGTCCATTTCCTATATTGATGTATAGAATGTACAGAGAAGTATAGAAGTATAGATGTATAGAGAAGTCCACCAAAAGAGAAGTCAAAGAATGTTCAAAGCAGCATTATTCATAATAGCCAAGGGTTGGAAACCAACCCAAATGTCTGTCAACCATATAATGGATACATAAATCCTGGCGTACTTATACAATGGTATATTATTTGTAACAGATCTTCAGCGCTCCATCCGTATGTGCTTGTACTCCTTTGCCATCTTCCTTGGTGTACTTTCATTTTCAGCAGCCAACACTTGCACCTAGATCAGAAGGCTGTCTTTAGACTACAGGAACCTAATTTATTGTGCGCCCAGAGAGCCAGAAGTGCCTGAAAATTTATGTACCTTGGTCAATCCTTAACCAATGAGTGACAGGTGCAAGAGTCTAAGTTTCCCAACTCCTCTAGCCCTGATCCAGACAACTCTGTATTCAAGTTACACTCTGCACAGGGCTCCCCTGTGAGATTGGACACAATTCCTCCTGGCAACTTTGCTGTATATTGTACTTACCTTGCTTGGCCTCTAACCTTCTCTATCCCCCTCCCACAGTCCCCTACCATTTTTTTCTTTTGGATTTTATTAGGAATGATAAAATCAGTTTAACATAATCTGTTATCCCAGGCTTCTGGGGAACATAATTTAAGACATTTTCAAACAGGAAAATGAATAAACTATTTCTACACACAACAACATAAATCCCACAATAATAATACTGAGCAAAATAAGCCAAACATAGAAGAATACTGCATGGTTTATTTACATAAAATTCAATATCAGGAAAAACTAATCTATATAGCTATAAGTCAGGATATTGGTTTGCTTTACAGAGGAGAATAAAAAGGAGGAATAATGCATTGGTGATGAAAGAGGTAAAAGGAGGGCTTCTGGGATGCTGGCAGTGTTTTATTTCTTGATCTTGGTGGTATTTATTTGGGTGTGTTCATTTTGTGATAATACCGTGAACCACAGCTTGTGATATATGTCTTTTTTTACATTGAATAGAATATTTAAATAAAGGTTTAAAAAATTAACAACTGCATACATAACTATCATAATAGCTATAGCATGGTCTAAGCTATCCATGAATCCTCTATTTCTAATTTATGTTACAGCAGAAATAAATTTCAAATTAAAAAATACATAGAATGAATTATTTAATATATGATCAAGAAATCAGATCATGTCTTAATCATAAGTAATTATTCAAATCAAAATAATAAGCTGGATGCGCATATAAACTCTGTGATATAAAAGACCAATTTTAGGTGATCGTGTAATTTAAATACACTTATTTTCCTAGCGTACCATTTTGCCTAAAGTTAACCTTAATAATACTCTTAGAAAGTTCTTCTTAATACCATTTCAGTTGCACTGAGAATTATCTTGGTAGTGTAACAGAATTGAGAGGTATATAATATATTTAGATGTAGAGAAAGTATAGATTTTGAGAACCAGGTGCTAGATAATGGGCTTTCAAAAATGTTTAGAGTTGTCTGCTTCCTCTGGACCAAAAGTGATAAAGGATAATCAAAGACAATTTCCAGCTACTTAATACTTTTGGTTATTCATCACCATTACCATTATCATCATCATCCTTTTCCTAATTTTCAACTTTGTCATAAGTAAGTACTTCTACTTCATATCCTTAAGCAAAGGCTCCATATATCACAGTCTGCATTATTTTAAGAACGTATTAGATTTCATCTATTGAGATTTTTCTTATTTAAAAATGCTGAAATGGCTTCCCCCCCCCCCAATGACAGATGCATTTCTTGAAGTTGTTCTTGGTATCCAACTTTACAGAGACATTGTCTGTAATACCACAGACTGGATGGCATATAAACAACATAAATTTATTTCTCACAGTTCTGGAGGCTGGGATGACTAATATCAAAGTGCCGAAAGATTCAGCGTCTGGTGAGAACCTGCTTTCTGGTTCACAGATGGCTAGCTTCTTACTATGTCCTCACATGGTGGAAGGGAGAAAGGAGCTCTCTGGGTCTCTTTTATAAGGGCACTGATCACATTGATGAGGTCTCTGTCCTCAGGACATAACTACCTCCCAAAGGCCCCACCCTACTTCCAAATACCATCACAATGAGGCTTAGGTTTAAACATATGATTTGGGGCGGGGGCTCAAGCATTTGGTCTATAGAAGACATAATAAATTAGTATGTGGAAAAAATAATAGAATGCTTCATCTTTTCAGTATAGGAGTAGTTGCAAACAATAGAAATGTAAGCTGAACTTAAACCAGTCTGATTATGTTTTACAAAAATATAACACCATTTCTTTCAAAAGAAGATTTAATATTTAACAAAAAGAAGACAACTCAAATTAGGGTGTCTGCATACCTTTATAAATTTTCACTTCCTGGTTTACAACTTGTTAATTTTTTAAAACTTAAATGTACTAAAAAATGGTCTTTTTTCCCCTTTTAAAGTAAATATACCTAACTCTTTTTCATTTCAGATTTTTATTTCAGAGTGATAACAAAGAGGTAAAACTATAGGGAAACGTATTAGGGCACATACACTTGGAAATAATTTTGGAAAACAGACCATGTATACACTTATAACTAAAACAATCTTTAATATAGAATATTTCTTTGAACTGAATGTTAATGCAGAGGGCTTGGAATGTTTCAAAATTTCTCTTGCATAAATAGCAGCTAAGGACATTATACTTACTTTGCTCCCTGAAAAATTAATCCTACTCATGCATACAATATTATTATATTCAATATATTAAGTATTTATTGAAAATGACTATAGCCCTAAAATTCAAACCTGTCATCATGTGATATGTATGTGAATTTTGGAATATATATTCCCTCTACTATGAAACTTTCCCAAATTTCTTTGGCTGGAATTAATTGTTCTACTATTTTTGTGTTCTAATTTGCTCAAAAACATACTATAGAAACTTATATTGTGTTCCCCAAAATTCATATGTTGAAGTCCTAAGCCTCAGAATGAATGGATTTGGAAATTGATCTTTAAAGAGGTAATTAAGGTAAAATGAGGTCATGTGGGCTGACCCTAATCCAATATGACTAGTGTCTTTACAAGGAGAGGCAATTATGACACAGAAATACACAGAGGGAAGACCATGTGAAAACACCAGAAGAAGACCATCTACAAGCCAAGCTCAAGAGTCACCTTAGAAGAAATCAAGCCTGCTGACACCTTGATCTTGGACTTCTAGACTCCAGACTGTGAAAAAAAAAATTTCTGTTGTTTGAAGCCACCCAGTGTATGGTATTTTGTTAAGGCAGCCCTAGCAAACTAATAGAGTATATAATTTTACTCTTTAGTTAGAGATAATTGTACAGGTGAATATTTTAGACATTGGAGAGCAGGGATCTCATCCCTTTCCCCTTGTTCTGCTTCCTCTTCCTGTCTTTTCTTTGTCTTCTTGCCATTCCTTCCCATCTTTTTCTTCTTCTACTCCTTCTTCATGGTATTTCTCACAGTCCCTGTTTGTCAGTTAAATTTTCAATAAATAAAAATTTGTGAGCAGCAACTCTGATATTCAGAGAAGGCAGAGCAGAGAAAATCATGGAAACACTTTTGGAAAAATGAAAGTAATAACACTAACCTGAACTTTTCAAAGAATAAACTTTAAAAGATAAGAAAATTGGAAAGACAATTCTCTCTTTTGAACAAAGCTCCTCACTTCCTTCAACTTTTACTACTCTGAATGCATGTACTTGATAAGACTTTGTGTTTGGAAATTTATCATGCTGCCTGGAATCCATGCTTTCCTTTTCCTCCCTCCTTTCTCAGGACTACATTATAAGTTGAGAAGTAAAATGTGAACCAAACTTCTGAAACTCTGAACATGGTATTAACTTGCAGCATTCTTTATGATTTTGTCTTTCTTGAAGAATAGTTTAAGCAGAGCCTGACATAATCCAAAGCATTTTTTGTTTCTGATGTTGTCACAACATGATCAAACCATGGTATTGCAAAAGTAACTCACACAGGGGCTGCAGCTTTCAACATGACTTAAACACAAATAATCCTCTTCCCATTTAAGTATGCAAAACACTTAACAATGATCTAGATGTGTCAAGCATATTATGAATACTTTAAATTGATATCCTTTATTTTTTAAAAATATTATTACTTTCGAATGTAATTCGAAAATGGTGGCAGAGAGACTTTTCATTATAATACTATTTTAAACAGTTTAAATGATTTGTCATGGATTTGTATAACTTATTCATACAATATTAGAAATTTTACTTTAGAAAAAATAAGTATTGGCATATGTCATATTTTAAAATATATTTTATAGTATAAGCAATCATTTCAGGCAAAAGATTTATCTTCTTAAGTTTCACTTTAGTAATTGCCAAGATTTATTAATTGCTTACATAGTGCTAGGTACTGTGATAAATGCTTCTTTTTTAATCCTCACAACAACCCTATAAGATGAGATTTTATTTCCATGTTATACATAAGGAAACCAAAACAAGTAGCTTGAACAGCTCCTATGTGATGCAATGAAGATTCAAAACCAGGTTGTACATTCCAAAGCCTTGTACCTCATACTCAGTATTACCTCCATGCGTTGAACACCATGTAGCATTATTATTCATGATTCCCTAACTATTCAATAAATGTTTTAAAATAAGTGGATGAATGTTCTTTTTCTATTTAATGGCATGTAAATAGAGCCCTACCATACATGTCTGCACAAACGTTTCCTATTAACTAGTGAATGTGAAATGGTTAAAGAGAAAAAAATCATATCATTCTATAGAGAAAGAGAAAATTAAGAGAGTTGTTAATTAGGAAGTAGTATGGTATTCATGCTGTTGTATTGTATATTTGGGGAGAAGTTTACTTTTTTTTTTTTTTTCTTTACTAGGCAGAGACACCTCCCATCTCTTACCCAGATTTCAACCCACCCCCCCAGGTTCAGGGAAGCTGGAGAGAGGTAACTGTTCTGGCTTCCCCAACCCCCTTCTCCATCTTAACACAGGGAAGGAGGAAGCAGAGAGAGCGGGAAAGCCACACATCCCACCGATGTTTACTGAGAACTTACTATGGGCCAGCCACTGTGCTGGATGTGAGGAAACTGTGAGTGACACAAAGTCCCTTCCCTCTTGGATCTTACAGTTCAGTGGGGGAGCAGAAATGTAAAAGACAAAAGGAAAAAATAGGAGTCTGAGATGGGGGGGCGGTTAGTGGAGAGGTCTTTAAGGAGATGACATTTGAGCTGAGCCTTCAGTGACTAGAAGAACCAGGATGGACTGGAGGAAGAGCATTCCAGGCAGAGGATAGAGCAAGTGCAAAGGCCCTGAGGCAAAAGGAGTTTGGCGTGTTCCCAGTAAGAAAGATCAGCTACAGCGCAGTGAACCAGGGACAGTGGTGAGAGATAAGGTCAGGCAGGATGGGGAACTGGAGTAAGGAATGTATATTTTGGCTTAAATGCACATTAGCCCCACCCACTGAGAAACATGGTCCAATAGACACCCATCTCTCTTCAATCTCTCCAGTCCCAAACGTAATCCATCTATAAGCAGGAGCCCAAGAGAAGAAGTGGAGGCACTGGAGGTGTTCCTCCAATAGGACTCCCTCTCACCTCGCAGAAGTGGAGGACTAAGGTTCCTTCTGACAACAGTGACGGGGTGGTTAAAATCCTCGAGAAGTTTACTTTTAATAATGGACCCCAAATGTTTACCAAAAAGAAAGAATGAACCCCATCCATTGTTGCAGTGTGGCAAAAAATACACAGGCTGAACACATGGGCAAATAATCAGAATGTACAATCCTTCCAAGAGGGCAAAGCCAGTCCCAGGTCTATAAGTAAATGGTGGTAGAGCATATGGATGAGAAGAGATCACCTTAGGGATATGATAAATAAAGACACTGTATTAAAATCAACTTGAGCAAATTCACAAACAGTGATAACATCTAAAACCAAAAAAGGGATTTTCCATCATAAATGAGAATGTGGAAAACACCATGATACATTCCATCCATTCAGCAAAAATATTCTAAATAGGGCTTCCCTGGTGGCTCAGTGGTGGAGAGTCCGCCTGCCAATGCAGGGGACACGGGTTCGTGCCCTGTTCTGGGAAGATCCCACATGCCATGGAGCAGCTAGGCTCATGAGCCATGTCCGCTGAGCCTGCGCTCCACAACGGGAGAGGCCACAACAGTGAGAGGCCCGCATACTGCAAAAAACAAAAACAAAAACAAAAAAAGCCCCTAAATAGTTACTAAATGTCAAAAAAAGACAAAAAAACAGTTATGTTTTCCTGGAGTTTACAATCTAGTAGGGAAAACAGACACTCATCTAGGAGAGTGAAAAGAGATGAGGTTGAATAAGTCAACAAGATGAAATTATGTCCAATTGCTTAAGCTACTTTAAGGGATAAAGGGATTTTTATTACCCAAAAAGCATGGGAAATCACTGAAGGGGATTAAACAAGGGAATGACAACTTAATATTTGAATTCTATCTTTTTTTTTCGGGGAGGGTGAGCCTCGAGGCATGTGGGATCTTAGTTCCCTAACCAGGGATCAAACAGACCATGACCCCTGCAGTAGAAGGGTGGAGTCCTAACCACTGGACAACCAGGGAATTCCTCTGCATCCTAAATAGATTACTCTTAATGTGAAAAAGGCACTGGGGCTACAGGGTTAATGTAAGGGTACTAATTAGAGAGTTGTTGGTGTAATCTATGACTTGGTGGTGGCTGAAAAGAGAAATATTTAATAAATAGAAGGCAGGATTATGCAGGCGACAGTATGTAACAGGTGAAAAAGAAAAGGTGGGTATAAAGGATGATTCCCTAGAACTTGGACAATAGGTTTGATTTACCTAACAAGAGAACATTGGAGAGTTGTAGAAAGTTCATGAGTTCATTTTTGGACATATTTGATTTCAAGTGTCTGTAAGCTGATAAATCAGGAATTCAGAAAAAATGTTTGATCTGAAGATATAAGTGTGTAAGTTTTCAGCATATAGCCATGAATACAGATAAGAACACCTGACATGGAATAAACTGTGAGAAAAAAAGAAAGTTTATGAGTGAGAGTGCTATGAATTTTACCATTTCAAGTTGGATATCATAGAATTTGACAAAAAAGACTGAGTAACAAAAAATCAGCTAAGTACTAGCTATGTCAGGGCAGACAAAGGAAAATGCTAATTGAGTAAAACTAGCATGCAGTCAACAATGCAGAATGCTACCAAGATAATATAGAAAGTGAGAATGTAAATAACACACAAAGAAACCATATGCAGAATGCTACCAAGATAATATAGAAAGTGAGAATGTAAATAACACACAAAGAAACCATAGGAAATCCTAAACATGCCACCAGAAAAATACTATAACTTATCAATGAATTTGGTAAGGTTGCCAGACACAAAATTAATGCACAGAAATCTCTGACATTCCTATATAATAACAATGAAAAATCAGAAAGAGAAATTAAGGAAACAATCCCTTTTACCATCACAAAAAAAAGAATAAAATACTAGGAATAAACCTACCTAAGGAGGCAAAAGACTTGTACTCAGAACACGATAAAACACGGATGAAATAAATCAAAAATACCATAAACAGATGGAGAAATGTACCATGTTCTTGGATTGGAAGAATCAATACTGTGAAAATGACTATACTACCCAACACAATCTACAGACTCAATGCAACCTCTATCAAACTACAAGTGGTATTCTTCAGAGAATTAGAACAAAAATTTTTACAATTTGTATGGAAACACAAAAGACCCTGAATAGCCAAAGCAATCTTGAGAAAGAAAAATGGAGCTGGAGGAGTCAGGCTCCCGGACTTCAAACTATACTACAAAGCTACAGTAATCAAGACAGTATGGTACTGGCACAAAAACAGAAATATAGATCAATGGTACAGAATAGAAAGCCCAGAGATAAACCCATGCACATATGGTCACCTAATTTATGACAAAGGAGGCAAAAACATACAATGGAGAAAAGACAGCCTCTTCAATAAGTGGTGCTGGGAAAACTGCACAGCTACACATAAAAGAATGAAATTAGAACACCACCTAACTCCATACAAAAAATAAAGTCAAAATGTATTAAAGCCTTGAATTTAAGACCAGATATTATAAAACACTTAGAGGAAAATATAGGAAAAACACTCTTTGACATAAACCACAGCAAGATCTTTTTTGACACACTTCCTAGAGAAATGGAAATAAAAGCAAAAATAAACAAATGGGATCTAATGAAACTTCAAAGCTTTTGGACAGCAAAGGAAACCATAAAAAAGATGAAAAGACAACCCTCAGAATGGGAGAAAATATTTGCAAATGAAACAATGGACAATGGATTAATCTCCAAAATATACAAACAGCTCATGGAACTCAATATCAAAAAAACAGACAACTCAATTAAAAAAATGGGTGGAAGACCTAAATAGACATTTAACCAAAGAAGACATACAGATGGCCAAGAAGCACTTGAAAAGATGCTCAACATCACTAATTATTACAGAAATGCAAATCAAAACCACAATGAGGTATCACCTCACACTGGTCAGAATGGCCATTCTCAAAAAATCCAGAAATGATAAATGCTGGAAAGGGTGTGGTGAAAAGGGAGCCCTCCGGCACTGTTGCTAGGAATGTAGATTGGTACAACCACTATGGAGAAAAGTATGGAGGTTCCTTAAAAAACTAAAAATAGAACTACCATATGACCCAGCAATCCAACTACCAGGCATATACCCTGACAAAACCATAATTCAAAAGGAGACATGCACCACAATGTTCATTGCAGCACTATTAACAATAGCCAGGGGGGAGACCTTCAAGATGGCAGAAGAGTAAGATGTGGAGATCACCTTCCTCTCCACAAATACATCAGAAATAAATCTACATGTGGAAAAAACTCCTACAGAACACCTACTGAATGCTGAAAGAAGACCTCAGACTTCCCCAAAGGCAAAAAACTCCCCACGTACCTGAGTAGGGCAAAAGAAAAAAGAATAAAAACAGAGACAAAAGAATAGGGATGGGACCTGCCCTCAGGGAGGGAGCTGTGAAGGAGGAAAAGTTTCCACACACTGGGAAGCCCCTTCACTGGCAGAGATGGGAGGTGGCGGGGAGGAAGCTTTGATCCACGGAGGAGAGCACAGCAATAGAGTTGCAGAGGGCAAATCAGAGAGATTCCCACACAGAGGATCGATGCTGACCAGGACTAACCAGCCCTAGAGGCTTGTCTGCTCACCTGCTGGGGTGGGTGGGGGCTGGGAGCTGAGGATCCAGATTCCGAGTTCAGACCCCAGGGAGAGGACTGGGGTTGGGTGCATCAACACAACCTGAAGGGGGCTAGTGCACCACAGCTAGCTGGGAGGGAGCCCGGGAAAAAGTCTGGAACTGCAGAAGAGGCAAAAGGACATTGTTTTAGGGTGCGTGAGGAGAGGGGATTCAGAGCACTGCCTAAACGAGCTCCAGAGATGGGTGCAAGCCACAGCTATCAGCATGGACACCAGAGATGGGTACAAAATGCTAAGGCTGTTGCTGCAGCCACCAAGAAGCCTGTGTGCAAGCACAGGTCACTATCCACACCTTCCTTCCCAGGAGCCAGTGCAGCCCGCCACTGACAGGGTCCCGTGATCCAGGGATAGCTTCCCCAGGAGAACACACGGCACACCTCAGGCTGTTGCAACGTCATGCTGGCCTGTGCCACCGCAGGCTTGCCCCGCATTCCGTACCCCTCCCTCTCCCCAGTCTGAGCGAGCCAGAGCCCCCAATCAGCTGCTACATTAACCCCATCCTGTCTGAGCAAATAACAGGTGTCCTCAGGTGACCTACATGCAGAGGCGGGGCCAAATCCAAAGCTGAACCCCAGGATCTGGGCAAACAAAGAAGAGAAATGGAAATCCCTCCCAGCAGCCTTAGGAGCAGCAGAGTAAATCTCTACAATCAACTTGATGTACCCTGCATCTGTGGAATACCTGAATAGACAACAAATTCATCCCAAAATTGAGGGGGTGGACTTTGGGAGCAATGATATATATATATTCTTTTCCTTTTTCTCTTTTTGTGAGTGTGTATGCGTATGTTTCTTTGTGTGATTTTGTCTGCATAGCTTTGCTTTTACCATTTGTCCTAGGGTTCTCTCTGTCCATTTTTTGGTTTTGGGTTTTTTTTTTTTTTTTTTTTTTTTTTGCGGTAAGTGGGCCTCTCACTGTTGTGGCCTCTCCCGCTGCGGAGCACAGGCTCCAGACGCGCAGGCTCAGCGGCCATGGCCCACGGGCCCAGCCGCTCTGTGGCATGTGGGATCCTCCCGGACCGGGGCACGAACCCATGTCCCCTGCATCGGCAGGCGGACTCTCAACCACTGCACCACCAGGGAAGCCCGGGGTTTTTTTAGTGTAGTTTTTAGTGCTTGTTAGCATTTGTGGCATTGTTTTTTGATTTGGTTGCCCTCTTCTTTCTTTCTTTGTGTTTTGTTTCTTTTTTATTACTTTTAATTTTTTTTTAATTTTTAAAAAGTTTTTTTTATTTTAATAACTTTCTTTCTTTCTTTCTTTCTTTCTTTTTCACCCTTTTCTTGTGACCCACGTGGCTGACAGGGTCTTGGTTCTCTGGCCTGGTGTCAGGCCTCTGCCTCTGAAGTGGGAGAGCCGAGTCCAGGACACTGGTCCACCAGAGACCTCCTGGCTCCATATAATATCAAATGGTGAAAGCTCTCCTAGAGATCTCCAACTCAAAGCTAAGACCCAGCTCCATTCAATGACCAGCAAGCTACAGTGCTGGACACCCTATGCCAAACAACTAGAAAGACAGAAACACAACCCCACCCATTAGCACAGAGGCTGCCTAAAATCATAATAAGGTCACAGACACCCCAAAACACACCACCAGACACTTGCCCACCAGAAAGACAAGATCCAGCCTCATCCACCGGAACACAGGCACCAGTCCCCTCCACCAGGAAGCATCACAAGCCACTGAACAAACCTGAGCCACTAGGGGCAGACACACAAAAAAACGGGAACTATGAAACTGCAGCCTGTGAAAAGGAGACCCCAAACACAGTAAGTTAAGCAAAATGAGAAGACAGAGAAACACACAGCAGATGAAAGAGCAAGGTAAAAACCCACCAGACCAAACAAATGAAGAGGAAAGAGGCAGTCTACCTGAAAAATAATTCAGAGTAATGATAGTAAAAGTGATCCAAAATCTTGGAAATATGTTGGAGAAAATACAAGAAACGTTTAACAAGGACCCAGAAGAACTAAAGAGCAAACAAACAATCATGAACAACACAATAAATAAAATTAAAAATTCTCTAGAAAGAATCAATAGCAGAATAACAAAGGCAGAAGAACAGATAAGCGATCTGGAAGATAAAATAATGGAAATAACTATTGCAGAGTAGAATAAAGAAAGAAGAATGCAAAGAATCGAGGACAGCCCCAGAAAACTCTGGGACAATGTTAAAAGCACCAACATTTAGTTGAATTATAGGGGACCCAGAAGAAAAAGAGAAAAATAAAAGCACTGAGAAAATATTTGAAGATATTACAGTTGAAAACATCCCAAATATGGGAAAGGAAATAGTCAAGTCCAGGAAGCACAGAGAGTCCCATACAGGATAAATCCAAGGAGAAACATGCCAAGACACATATTAATCAAACTATCAAAAACTAAATACAAAGAAAAAATATTAAAAACAGCAAGGGAAAAACGACAAATGGCATACAGGGGAATCCCAATAAGGTGATAAGCTGATCATTCAACAGAAACTCTAGAGGCCACAAGGGAGTGGCAAGATATATTTAAAGTTAAGAAAGGGAAAAGTCAACAACCATGATTACTCTATCCAGCAAGGATCTCATTCAGATTTGATGGAGAAATTAAAAACTTTACATACAAGCAAAAGCTAAGAGAATTCAACAATACTGAACCAGCTTTACAACAAATGCTAAAGGAACTTCTCTGGGCAGGAGATACAAGAAAAGTCCTACAATAACAAACCAAAAACAATTAAGAAAATGGTAATAGGAACTTACATATGGATAATTACCTTACATGTAAATGGAGTAAATGCTCCAATCAAAAGACTTAGACTAGCTGAATTGTAAAAAAACAAGACCCATATAACTGCTGTCTACAAGAGACCCACTTCAGACCTAGGGACACATACAGACAGAAAGAGAGGGGATGGAGAAAGATATTCCATGCAAATGGAAATCAAAATAAAGCTGGAGTAGCAATTCTCATATCAGACAAAACAGACTTTAAAATAAAGATTATTACAAGAGACAAAGAAGGACACTACATAATGATCAAGGGATCGATCCAAAAGAAGATATAACAGTTGTAAATATTTATGCACCCAACCTAGGAGCACCACAATACATAAGGCAAATGCTAACAGCCATAAAAGGGGAAACTGAGAGTAACACAATCAAAACAGGGGACGTTAACACCACAATTTTACCAATGGGCAGATCATCCAAAATGAAAGTAAATAAGGAAACACAAGCTTTAAATGATACATTAAACAAGGTGGACTTAATTTATATTTATGGGACATTCCATCCAAAAACAACAGAATACACTTTGTTCTCAAGGGCTCATGGAACATTATCCAGGACAGATCATATCTTGGGTCACAAATGAAGCATTGGTAAATTTAAGAAGATTCATATTGTATCAAGTATCTTTTCTGACCACAATGCTATGAGACTAGATATCAATTACAGGATAAAATGTGTAAAAAATACAAACATATAGAGGTTAAACAATACACTACTTAATAACCAAGAAAGCACTGAAGAAATCAAAGAGGAAATCAAATATACCTACAAACAAATGACAATGAAAACACGATGACCCAAAACCTATGGGATGCAGCAAAAGCAGCTCTAAGAGGGAAGTTTATAGCAATACAATCCTACCTCAAGAAACAAGAAAATCTCAAATAAACAACCTAGTTGTACACATAGAGCAATTAGCAAAAGAAGAAGAACAACAACAAAAAAAAACCCCAAAGTTAGCAGAAGGAAAGAAATCATAAATATCAGATCAGAAATAAATGAAAAAGAAATGAAAGAAATAATAGCAAACATCAATAAAACTAAAAGCTGGGTTTTGAGAAGATAAAAAAATTGATAAAACATTAGCCAGACTCATCAAGAAAAAAAGGGAGAAGACTCAAATCAATAGATTTAGAAAGGAAAAAGGAGAAATAACAACTGACACTGCAGAAATATGAAGGATCATGAGAGATTACTACAGCAACTATATGCCATTTTATTAAATGGAAAACCTTGAAGATATGGACAAACTCTGAGAAAAGCAAAACCTTCTGAGACTGAAGCAGGAAGAAACAGAAATTATAAACAGACCAATCACAGCACTAAAATTGAAATTGTCTTTAAAAATCTTCCAACAAACAAAGCCCAGGACAAGACGGCTTCACAGACTAATTCTATCAAACATTTAGAGGAGAGCTACACCTATCCTTCTCAAACTCTTCCAAAATATAACAGAAGGAGGAACACTGCCAGACTCATTCTACAAGGCCACCATCACCCTGATACCAATACAAGACAAAGATGTCACAAAGAAAGAAAATTACAGGCCAATATAAGTGATGAACATAGATCTAAAAATCCTCAACAAAATACTAGCAAACAGAATCCAGCAGCACATTAAAAGGATCATACACAGTGATCAAGTGGGGCTTATCCCAGGAATGCAAGGATTCTTCCATATACGCAAATCAATCAATGTGATACACCATATTAACAAATTGAAGGAGAAAAACCATATGATCATCTCAATAGATGCAGAAAAAGCTTTTGACAAAATTCAGTATGATTTATGATAAAAGCCCTCCAGAAAGTAGGAATAGAGGGAACTTACCTCAACATATTAAAGGCTATATATGACAAACCCACAGCCAACATTGTTCTCAATGGTGAAAAACTGAAACCATTTCCACTAAGATCAGGAACAAGACAAGGCTGCCCACTATCATCACTATTATTCAGCATAGTTTTGGAAGTTTTAGCCAGAGTAATCAGAGAAGAAAAAAGATATAAAAGGAATCCAAATCGGAAAAGAAGAAGTAAAGCTGTCACTGTTTGCAGATGACATGATACTACACATAGAGAATCGTAAAGATGCTACCAGAAAACTACTAGAGATAATCAATGAATTTGGTAAAGTAGCAGGAAATAAAATTAATGCACAGAAGTCTCTTGCATTCCTATACACTAATGATGAAAAATATGAAAGAGAAATTAAGAAAACACTCCCATTTACCTGTGTAACAAAAAGAATAAAATACTTAGGAATAAAGCTACCTAAGGAGACAAAAGACCTGTATGCAGAAAACTATAAGACACTGATAAAGAAATTGAAGATGATACCAACAGATGGAGAGATATACCATGTCCTTGGATTGGAAGAATCAATATTGTGAAAATGACTATACTACCCAAAGCAATCTACAGATTCCACGCAATCCCTATTAAATTACCAATGGCATTTTTCACACAACTAGAACAAAAAAATTCACAATTTCTATGGAAACACAAAAGACCTCCAATAGCCAAAGCAATGTTGAGAAGAAAACCAGAGCAGGAGGAATCAGGCTCCCTGAATTCAGACTATACTACAAAGTTACAGTCATCAAGACAGTATGGTACTGGAACAAAAACAGAAATATAAAGCAATGGAACAGAATAGAAAACCCAGAGATAAACCCATGCACATATGGTCACCTTATTTTTGATAAAGGAGGCAAGAACATACAATGGAGAAAAGACAGCCTCTTCAATAAGTGGTGCTGAGAAAACTGGACAGCTACATGTAAAAGAATGAAAGTAGGACACTCCAAAACAGCATACACAAAAATAAACTCAAAATGGATAAAGACCTAAATTTTATAGTGTAAGGCCAGAGACTATAAAACTGTTATAGGAAAACATAGGCAGAACACTCTATGACATAAATCAGAGCAAGATCCTTTTTGATCCACCTCCTAGAGAAATGGAAATATAAACAAAAATAAGCAAATGGGACCTAATGAAACTTAAAAGCTTTTGCACAGCAAAGGAAACCATAAACAAGACGAAAAGGGAACCCTCAGAATGGAGAAAATATTTGCAAATGAAGCAACTAACAAAGGATTAATCTCCAAAATTTACATGCAGGTCAATATCAGAAACACAAAAAGCCAATTCAAAAATGGGAACAAGACCTAAATTTACATTTCTCCAAAGAAGATATACAGATTGTGAACAAACACATGAAAGAATGCTCAAAATCACTAATCATTAGAGAAATGCAAATCAAAACTACGATGACGTAACACCTTACACCAGTCAGAATGGCCATCATCAAAAAATCTACAAACAGTAAATGCTGGAGAGGGTTTGGAGACAAGGGAACCCTCTTGCACTGTTGGTGGGAATGTAAATTGATACAGCCACTATGGAGAAAAGTATGGAGGTTCCTTAAAAAACTACAAATAGAACTACCATACGACACGGCAATCCCACTACTGGGCATATGCCCTGAGAAAACCATAATTCAAAAAGAGTCATGTACCACAATATTCATTGCAGCTCTATTTACAATAGCCAGGACATGGAAGCAACCAAAGTGTCTATTGACAGATGAATGGATAAAGAAGATATGGCACATATATACAATGGAATATTACTCAGCCTTAAAAAGAAATGAAACTGAGTTATTTGTAGTTAGGTGGATGGACTTAGAGTTGGTCATACAGAGTGAAGTAAGTCAGAAAGAGAAAAATACCATATGTTATCACATATATATGGAATCTAAAAAAAAAAAAAGGTTATGAAGAACCTAGTGTCAAGATAGGAATAAAGTTGCAGACGTAGAGAATGGACTTGAGGACATGGGGAGGGGGAAATGTAAGCTGGGATGAAGTGAGAGAGTGGCATGGACTTATATATACTACCAAATGTAAAATAGATAGCAGGTGAGAAGCAGCCGCATAGCACAGGGAGATCAGCTCGTTGCTTTGTGACCACCTAGAGGGGTGGGATAGGGACGGTGGAAGAGAGATGCAAGAGGGAGGAGATATGGGGATATTTGTATATGTATGACTCATTCACTTTGTTATAAAGCAGAAATTAACACAATATAGTAAAGCAATTTACTCCAATAAATATGTTAAAAATATAGCCAGGACATGGAAGCAACCTAGTGTCCATTGACAGATGAATGGAGAAAGATGTGGCACATATATACAATGGAATATTACTTAGCCATAAAAGGAAACGAGATGGAGTTATTTGTAGTGAGGTGGATGGACCTAGAGTCTGTCATACAGAGTGAAGTAAGTCAGAAAGAGAAAAACAAAGACCACATGCTAACACATATATATGGAATCTGTACAAGAGAAACTAACACAGTCTTGTGAAGCAATTATACTCCAATAAAGATCTACTTAAAAAAATAAAATTATTGCTTAAAAATGCCAAAAGAAAAGAAAAGAAAAGAAATCATAGCCAGGATTATTCTTATTATTCATGGTTGCTGACAAGGGAGTAAAGAAAAGGAAGTGAAAATTTGCTTCAGAACTCTACTATATAACTATCTTATATATAGCTATAGTCTCATGAAGAAGATTAACAAACTGGACTACATTCATATTGGGAGTGTCTGTTCACTTTCACCCATTAAGGAAATAAATGTAAAGGCAAGGTATAGAGTGAGAAATCATGTTTACAATCCATATAATGGACAGAAGCCTCAATACAAAGTATGTAAAGAACACTTACAAATCAACAAGCAAAAGACAAACCAATAAAAAATTCACAACTGCTTCCACAACCTCAACAAAGAGATATGTAAGTGGCCAGTAAACATATGAAAAAATTGTCAATTCCATTAGAAATCAAGAAAATGCACATTTATACCACAATGTGGCACCTCTATAAACTCACCAGAATGGCTATAAAAGGTCAACAATCCCATGTTTTGGTGAGGTTGCAGACAAATTGCAAGTCTCACACACCAGTAGGAATATAAAATGTTAAAACTATTATGGGCACCTGTTAATATTTTCTACTAAATGTGGGCCTAAAAACAACCTATGGTCCAGCAATTCTACTGCTATTTCACACACACACACACACACACACACACACATATGTATATTTCCTATAGTAATGTTTGCACAAGTCCACCATAAACGAATGTTCACACCAGCATTATTTGTGATAGCCCAAACCAGAAACAACTCAAATGTCTGGTGTTTGTTTCCTCTATCTGTTATTGACCCTAATCTTTCTCTTACAAAGTTCTGCCCAGTTTTAAATCATATTTCCTAAGAACTATGTCAACTCTCATATATATCACATCAAACTCACTGAAATTAAGGAATCTCCCTATCCATATCAGAAATAATTTTAATTAGGTAAAATTTGTGTCACAGTGGAACAGACACATGCACATAGAAACAAAATCATCACTGGTTGGCTAATAGCTGCCTCTTGCTATCCCAAGACAAACTACAGGGCTAAAACCTGGGGAAATCTGGGAAGTGTCATTATAAGAATGAAGCAAAGAGACACGGAAAAAGGGAAAGAGAAAGAACATGATAGACATCAATCTTTGCTTGGAATATTGATTTTTAAGAAATCCAGACAAGGGCAGTTAAATCCCAGCAACTCTATTCAATGTGATAAATCTTTATCACTCCATTAATATGATGTGTACCTACTAACTGCTGGGTGCTAAAGAACAGCTCCCCTTAAACCATTGATAATCCCAATGGGCAGATTAGAAAGCCCTCAGCTAACAATTGCACAGCTATGAAGGCATACCACTGTGCTTAAGGTTAAGTACTAACAGTCTTGGCACTTTCCTTTTTTTTTTTTTTAAGTGACTTCTCCTTGTCAAAGTAATTTGATTAGTCGTGAAATCACAGACTCTGTTTAGAACTACTGCCTTGCTTTAGGGAAACAGAGTTGGATGCTTGGGCTATTGTCCATAGATACGCTAATGGCATCTGTACTGGAAGAAAACAGACTCATCTGTAAGCCAGCTGAGCTCTAAACACAAGGTTGCCATTTGTTTGCTCACTGATTGATTTCACTGAGGCTTTCTAGTTCCACCATGCTCCTCCTTAAAAAAATTAAAATAAAATAAAGAAAGCTTGGACCCAAGAATATTTCTTTTTTGCGCATGTAGCCATTCTTTTTTTCCCAACTTTGCAAAATGTGTTCAGAAATATTGGCTATATTGAGAGCCTCAAAGTTCATTAATTTTAATGCTGTTTTGTTATCTCGAAGCAGTAAACAATTAGACTACCAAATGAGTCTGTGTTTCCTATGAATATAATTATAATTATAATTATTATCTAGAAATATGTTCAGTGTGAAGGCTGTTGAATGTGCTAACTTGGGAAGAGCACATGCCTTTAACAGAGACAATAATATTTGCTTTCGATGGCATTTTACAATTTTCTAAGTGTTTTCATTTGGAGCCTATACCAGATTTAATTAATCTGCACAACAATATTACTTATAGATAAAACAATTCCAACTTATAGATGGTCCCAACTTGAAAATGTTTGTTAAAAAATAGAGATTTTAAGCAACAAACCTAGCTGGAACTCAGGATTCTGGTCAAAATACCTTTTTCTCCAGTTTCAATTTTTATTTTATATTTAATAGTGACACTATTAATGTGACAAACTGCATTCTTTAGACCTTAATTATATAATCAACTCATTAGGATATAATAAGCATCACCTTAGCATCACTTGATTATTCAGTTTATTAATTGCATATCTTCTTTGTTATTTTTGGTTCCTCTTATTCTATTTGTGAAAGCTCTTCCACTCAAAAATGGCAACCCCAGTCCCTAGAGCTGGAAAGGAATTATTTTGTGCATCATCTACTTATGTTCTAAAGTTTCATAAATTTAATTAATTGTTGATTTGAGATATTCTGCCAATTGTTTCAACCAATTTACTTTTGAGTCCACCTTAGACTTTGGTGTCTGGAATTGATGTGATAAATATTATGCCCTTTGCTTAAAACAGAATTTGACTACATTTAGTAAAATTAAGATCACTATCAAGCTAGCATGTACATTTATCGAAAACTTAAAGAGCCGTGGAGTAAGTTCATTTGTAAATTTCTCAGTCATGTACTGTGTATATATTAAACTATAAAGTTCCTTCCATACCTGATATATTCTGAAACTTTACTTAGTAAAAACTTAAAGAGCGTTTAACCATAGTACACATGTAAAAAGAACTTCTATATACTGCTTGGAGCAAATAAATTTATATTCCTTCTGGATGTATTATTTCTAAGTCCTCTTTATATTTAGATATACTTTACAAATATGTGGAACCTATTTCATGGAAATGTTGTCTAGTAAATCAAAGTATTCCAGTGCTCTTTTGAGATTAATACAATTCTATTACAATAATGGAGGACAGATTAGCTAAACTATGAAACAAAGAAAAACAATCAAATATCCAACTCACCCAAGCAAAAGCTATAAATCTCTTTTATATTACAGAGCATCAAATCCTATCTGCAAATATTTCGACAGTCTCTCTGACATACGCCAGTGGCGCCCTTTCCTTTTCTTTTCCTGTATCTTTCTCTGCTTCTCCATCTTAGTAGGCTTAAAACCATCTTCCACCTGCTTCAGATAAACTTAAAATTGGCCTGTAAATAGAGATTTCTTCCAAAACCAAATTAAATGGAAAGCAGAAAGAAGAGGCAGAGAACATTAAGTTTCCTTTAGGCTCCCTGCCTAATTCTTCTTGGGCTCAGAGCCCAATTTCCATTGAGCCCATTCTGCTTTCTTTAAAGCCATGGATACAAAGGCCAGTACTTATTATCATGATCACTCAGTCTTACCCCACTTGTCATATTCTGACAACCATTTCCTAGTTCCTAGTTTGTTTTTCTAATGCCCTTATTTGTGCACACAAGATTTGAATGGGCTTGATTAGGTTACTTTTTACAGGCTAAATGAAAAATGCATTTCAGTTAGACTATATACTACCTTTTTTCAATTTTCACTATCCACTTGAATAGAAGTCTATAAAAACAGCCATCTGTCCCAATACTAGATTATTTTCACTATAGAATTAACTCTTGTTTGACTATGAATGTAATTTTAATCATTAGTTACTCAAGGGTGATTAGACACTAAAGAGCTGACCCATCTCTGCTCCTGAAGGAAGTCACGACAACCTGATTGATATCAACCTCTAAATTTGATGAACAACGAAATTTCAGCACCCTAAAAGCTGAATAGATTCTAGTGAAACCAAGTGCAAAAAATGTTACTTCCCTTAGTATAATAGTATATATTTCCAAATTAAATATTTTCACAAATTACTATGCTGTGCCCAACTCTTTACATGTGGTACCTAATTATATATATATATATATATATATATATGTATATATATATATGTATATATATATATATATATATAAATTTTTTTTTTTTTCAGTACGGGGGCCTCTCACTGTTGTGGCCTCTCCCATTGTGGAGCACAGGCTCCGGACGCATAGGCTCAGTGGCCATGGCTCACAGGCCCAGCCGCTCCGCGGCATGTGGGATCTTCCCGGACTGGGGCACGAACCCATGTCCCCTGCATCAGGAGGCGGACTCTCAACCACTGCGCCACCAGGGAAGCCCTCTAATAATATTTTTAAAGCACTACTTATTAAGAACATTATGTCAAGGAACTATATCAGAAATGTAGCATGCTTCATTTATTTTAATCCTTAGAACATCCTCTAAAGTAGAAGGTTGCCCTTTACTGATGAGTAAACTGGCTCTAGGAGATTAATTTATTTGACTCAGTACAAAAATCTAATGAGTGGTTGAACCAAGACTCAGGCAAACTTTTTGTTTTCTGTGATATTTCCAATGTTTTACTTGCAGAAAAGCTCCAGGTCCTAAATTGCTTGTACCTTGGGTTTTTACAACATGACTACCTCAACTCATATAGGATTGATAGCCAGAAGATTCTACGAAATTGAGGTAGAATTTGAATTCCTTGGGAAATTTCTTAGCTCAAGACACATATCAGGCAAATGAAAACACAATCACACAAATGCCTACTGAGGGATGTTCTGACTAGTACTCCTCCAAATTGTCAAGTCTTCAAAAACAGAGAAGCCAAGAAGAGCCTAAGGAAACATGGTGACTAAATCTAATGCAGTATCCTGGATGGGACCCTGGAGGAAAAAAAGGACCTTCAGTAAAAACTAAGGAAATCTGAATAAAGTAGGCACTTTAGTCAATAATAATGAATCAATATTGGTTCATTAATTCTGATAAATGTTTCAAACCGATGTAAGACATTAATAGTAATGTAAACTGGGAATGTGGTATATGGGAACTCTATATTACCATCACAAATTTTCGGTAAGTCTAAATCTATTCTAAAATAAAAAGTTTATTAAAGAAGTTAAAAAAATGCTACTCTATACTTCATTTTTACTAAATGAGACCTATAAACACAATTCTCAAACTGAATGCAATCTTTTTGAAGACTTCCTAGAAACATAAAGAAAAATTTATTTGGTGCATCATACCCACACGCAATATTCCAATCTGCAACTTAATTAATTAAGGTTTGGTTCATATTATATTGGATCTGCTGGTCATTTTAGTAATATTTTTAAACAAACTATGTCATTAGTTTCATACATACCATCAAGGCATAACCTTTCACAGACTCCTTAACTTATCTCATTCTGTTTCTTTTTTCTTTTTTTTTAACATCTTTATTGGAGTATAATTGCTTTAAAATGTTTTGTTAGTTTCTGCTATATAACAAAGTGAATCAGCTATATGCATATGTATATCACCATATCCCCTTGCTCTTGCGTCTCCCTCGCACCCTCCCTATCCCACCCCTCTAGGTGGTCACAAAGCACCAAGCTGATCTCCCTGTGCTATGCAGCTGCTTCCCACTAGCTATCTATTATATATTTGGTAGTGTATGTATGTCAATGTTACTCTCTCATTTCGTCCCACCTTACCATTCCCCCTCCCCATGTCCTCCAGTCCATTCTCTATGTCTGTGTCTTTATACCTGTCCTGGCCCTAGGTTCATCAGAACCTTTTTTTTTTTTTTTTTTAGATTCCATACATACGTGCTGGCATATGGTATTTGTGTTTCTCTTTATGACTTACTGCACTCTGTATGACCAACTCTAGTTCCATCCATCTCACTACAAATAACTCAATTTCGTTTCTTTTTATGGTTGAGTAACATTCCATTGTATATATGTGCCACTGTATATATCTTCTTTATCCATTCATCTGTTGATGGACACTTAGGTTGTTTCCAAGTCCTGGCTATTGTAAATAGTGCTGCAATGAACATTGTGGTACATGACTCTTTTAGAATTATGATTTTCTCAGGGAATATGCCCAGTAGTAGGATTGCTGGGTCATATGGTAGTTCTATTTTTAGTTTTTAAAGGAACCTCCATACTGTTCTCCATAGTGGCTATATCAATTTACATTCCCACCAACAGCGCAGAGGGTTCCCTTTTCTCCACACCCTCTCCAGCATTTATCGTTTGGACATTTTTTGATGAATGCCATTCTGACTGGTGTGAGGTGATACCTCATTGAATATTTTTATTTTTATTTTTTTTGTGGTATGCGGGCCTCTCACTGTTGTGGCCTCTCGTGTTGTGGAGCACAGGCTCTGGACGCACAGGCTCAGTGGCCATGGCTCACGGGCCCAGCTGCTCCATGGCATGTGGGATCTTCTTGGACCTGGACCAGGGCACGAACCCATGTCCCCTGCATCAGCCGGCGGACTCTCAACCACTGCGCCACCAGGGAAGACCCTCACTGTGGTTTTTATTTTCATTTCACTAATGATTAGTGATGTTGAGCATCTTTTCATGTGTTTGTTGGCAATCTGAATATTTTCTTTGGAGAAATGTCTATTTAGGTCTTCTGCCCATTTTTGGATTGGGTTGTTTGTTTTTTGATATTGAGCTGCATGAGCTGCTTACATATTTTGGAGATTAATCCTTTGTCAGTGCTTTGTTTACAAATATTTTCTCCCATTCTGAGGGTTGTCTTTTCATCTTGTTTATGGTTTCTTTTGCTGTGCAAAAGCTTTTAAGTTTCCTTAGGTCCCATTTGTTTATTTTTCTTTTTATTTCCATTTCTCTAGGAGGTGGGTCAAAAAGGATCTTGCTGTGATTTATGTGATAGGGTGTTCTGCCTATGTTTTCCTCTAAGAGTTTGATAGTGTCTGGCCTTACATTTAGGTCTTTAATCAATTTTGAGTTTATTTTTGTGTATGGAGTTAGGAAGTGTTCTAATTTCATTCTTTTACATGTGGCTGTCATTTTCTCAGCACCACTTATTGAAGAGGCTGTCTTTTCTCCCCTGTATGTTCTTGCCTCCTTTATCAAAGATATGGTGACCATATGTGAATGGGTTTATCTCTGGGGTTCTATCCTGTTCAATTGATCTATATTTCTGTTTTTGTGTCAGTACCATACCGTCTTGATTACTGTAGCTCTGTAGTATAGTCTGAATTCAGGGAGCCTGATTCCTCCAGCTCTGGTTTTCTTTCTCAAGATTGCTTTGGCTATTGGGGGTCTTTTGTATTTCCATACACATTGTGAAATGTTTTGTCCTAGTTCTGTGAAAAATGCCATTGGTAGTTTGATAGGGATTGCGTTGAATCTGTAGATTGCTTTGGGTAGTATAGTCATTTTCACAATATTGATTCTTCCAATCCAAGAACATGGTATATCTCTCCATCTGTTTGTATCATCTTTAATTTCTTTCATCAATGTCTTACAGTTTTCTGCATAAAGGTCTTTTGTCTCCTTAGGTAGGTTTATTCCTAGGTATCTTATTCTTTTTGTTGCAGTGGTAAATGGGAGTGTTTCCTCACTTTCTGTTTAAGATTTTTCATCATTAGTGTATAGGAGTATAAGACATTTCTGTGCATTAATTTTGTATCCTGCTACTCTACCAAATTCATTGATTAGCTGTAGTAGATTTCTGGTAGCATATTTAGGATTCTCTAAGTACAGTATCATGTCATCTACAAACAGTGACAGTTTTACTTCTTCTTTTCCCCTTTGGATTCATTTTATTCTTTTTGTTTTTTGATTGCTGTGGCTAAAACTTCCAAAACTATGTTGAGTAATAGTGGTGAGAGTGGGCAGCCTTGTCTTGTTCCTGATCTTAGTGGAAATGGTTTCAGTTTTTCACCATTGAGAATGATGTTGGCTGTGGGTTTGTCATATACGGCCTTTATTATGTTGAGGTAGGTTCCCTCTATGCCTACATTCTGGATGGTTTTTACCATAAATGGGTGTTGAAAAAGCTTTTTCTGCATCTATTGAGATTATCATATGGTTTTTCTCCTTCAATTTTTTAATATGATGTATCACATTGATTGATTTGCATATATTGAAGAATCCTTGCATTCTTGGGCTAAACCCCACTTGATCATGGTGTATGATCCTTTTAATGTGCTGTTGGATTCTGTTTGCTAGTATTTTGTTGAGGATTTTTGCGTCTATGTTCATCACTGATATTGGCCTGTAGTTTTCTTTTTACGTGACATCTTTGTCTGGTTTTGGTATCCAGGTGATGGTCACCTGGTAGAATGAGTTTGGGAGCATTCTTCCCTCTGCTATATTTTGGAAGAATTTGAGAAGGATAGGTTTTAGCTCTTCTCTAAATGTTTGATAGAATTCTCCTGTGAAGCCATCTGGTCCTGGGCTTTTGTCTGCTGGAAGATTTTTAATCACAGTTTCAATTTTAGTGTCTGTGATTGGTTGTGTTTATATTTTCTATTTCTTCCTGGTTCAGTCTCGGCAAGTTGTGCTTTTTTAAGAACTTGGCCATTTTTTCCAGGTTGTCCATTTTATTGGCATATAGTTGCTTGTAGTAATCTCTCATGGTCCTTTGTATTTCCCCAGTATCAGTTGTTACTTCTCCTTTTTCATTTCTAATTCTATTGATTTAAGTCTTCTTCTTATTTTTCCTGATGAGTCCAGCTAATGGTTTATCAATTTTGTTTATCTTCTCAAAGAACCAGCTTTTAGTTTTATTGATCTTTGCTATCATTTCCTTCATTTCTTTTTCATTTATTTCTGATCTTATCTTTATGATTTATTTCCTTCTGCTAATTTTGGGGGGTTTTGTTCTTCTTTCTCTAATTGCTTTAGGTGTAAGTTTAGGTTGTTTATTTGAAATGTTTGTTGTTTCTTGAGGTAGGATTGCACTGCTGTAAACTTCCCTCTTAGATCTGCTTGTGCTGCATCCCATAGATTTTTGGTGGTCATGTTTTCATTGTCATTTGTTTCTCAGTATTTTTTTTATTTCCTCTTTGACTTCTTCAGTTATCTCTTGGTTATTTAATAACATGTTGTTTAGTCTCCATGTGTTTGTCTTCTTTACAGATTTTTTTCCTGTAATTGATATCTACTCTCATAGCATTATGGTTGGAAAAGATACTTGATATCATTTCAATTTTCTTAAATTTACCAAGGCTTTATTTGTGACCCAAGATATGATCTATCCTGGATAATGTTCCATGAGCACTTGAGAACAAAGTGTATTCTGTTGTTTTTGGATGGAATGTCCCATAAATATCAATTAAGTCCATCTTGGTTAATGTGTCATTTAAAGCTTATGTTTCCTTATTTATTTTCATTTTGGATGATCTGTCCTTTGATGAAAGTAATGTGTTAAAGTCCCTTACTATTATTGTGTTACTATTGATTTCCCCTTTTATGGCTGTTAGCATTTGCCTTATGTATTGAGGTGCTCCTCTTTTGGTTGCATAAATATTTACAATAGTTATATCTTCTTCTTGGATTGATCCCTTGATCATTATGTAGTGCCATTCTTTGTCTCTTGTAATACTCTTTATTTTAAAGTGTATTTTATTTGATATGAGAATTTCTACTCCAGCTTCCTTTTGTTTTCCATTTGCATGTAATATCTTTTTCCATCCCCTCACTTTCAGTCTCTATATGCCCCTAGGTCTGAAGTGGATCTCTTGTAGACAGTATATGTATGGGTCTTGTTTTTATATCCATTCAGCCAGTCTATGTCTTTTGGTTGGAGCATTTAATCCATTTACATTTAAGGTAGTTATCAATTTGTTTGTTCCTATTACCATTTTCTTAATTGTTTTTGGTTTGTTTTTGTAGGCCTTTTCCTTCTCTTTTGTTTCCTGCCTAGAGAAGTTCCTTTAGCATTTGTTGTAAAGCACGTTTGCTGGTGCTGAATTCTCTTAACTTTTGCTTATCTGTAAAGGTTTTAATTTCTGCATCGAATCTGAATGACATCCTTGCTGGGTAGAGTAATCATGATTGTACGTTTTGCCCTTTCATCACTTTAAATACGTTTTGCCATTCCCTTCTGGCTTGCAGAGTTTCTGCTGAAAGATCAGCTGTTAACCTTATGGGGATTCCCTTGTATGTTAATCGTTGCTTTTCCCTTGATGCTTTTAATGTATTTTCTTTGTATTTAATTCTTGATAGTTTTTTTTTTAATATGTGTCTCAGAGTATTTCTCTTTGGGTTTATCCTGTATGGTACTCTCTGTGCTTCTTGGACTTGACTCTTTCCTATCCCGTGTTAGGGAAGTTTTCAATTATAATCTCTTCAAATATTTTTTCAGATGCTTTCTTTCCCTTTGTTTGTCTTCTGGGACCCCTATAATTCGAATGTTGGTGCATTCAGTGTTGCCTCAGAGGTCTCTGAGACTGTCTTCAATTTTTTTCATTGTTTTTTCTTTATTCTGCTCCCTGGCCATTATTTCCACTGTTTTATCTTCCCCCTCACTTACTGTTCTTCTGCCTCAGTTATTCTGCTATTGATTCCTTCTAGAGTATTTTTAATTTCAGTTATTGTGCTGTTCATCACTGTTTGCTCTTTAGTTCTTCTAGATCCTTGTTAAATGTTTCTTTTATTTTCTCCATTCTGTTTCTGAGATTTTGGATCATCTTTACTATCATTACTCTGAATTCTTTTTCAGGTAGACTGCCTATTTCATCTTCATTTGTTTGGTTTTGTAGGTTTTTACCTTGCTCATTCATCTATAACATATATTTTTGTCATTTCATTTTTTGTTTTTGTTTTTGATGGGTGGTGCTTTATTCCTTTCTTACTGGTTGTTTGTCCTGAGACATCCAGCAGTGGAGTTTGCAGGCAGTTGGATAGAGCTGGGTCTTGGTGCTGAGATGAGGACCTCCAGAGGCCTCACTTAGATTAATATTCCCTGGGGTCTGAGGTTCCCTGTTCGTCCAGTGTTTTGGACTTGGAGCTCCCACCACAGGAGCTTAGGCCTGACCTCTGGTCTGGGAACTGAGATCTTGCAAGCTTTTTTTCCCCCTTACCTTTGTGCTTAGTCTGGTTTCACTTGCTCACAAGGTGCTGTGTGCGGAGGCCTTGCCCCCGCACCTCAGACCAGAGTTCCTGGTGCGACGTGGCTGTGCCCATCACTTCAGTTTCAGGACCGTGGGCAGAAGTTGCAGACAACACTCGATTCAAGATGGCGGTCTCTCATTCTCTTTCTTTGTGTTTAAAGTGAGGATAACAGTTGATAACCCACAGGATTGCAGTTGGGATGAAATGAGATAATGATATCAATACTAGTAGTACAGATGAACCTCTTTCCAGAGCAGGAATAGAGACGCAAATGTAGAGAACAGATATGTGAACACAGTGGGGAGAGGAGAGGGTGGGATGAACTGGGAGATTAGATTTGACATAAATACACTACCATGTGTAAAATAGATAGCTAGTGGGAACCTGTGGTATAGAACAGGGAGCTCAGCTTGGTGACCTGTGATGATTTACAGGGGTGGGATCAGGGTGGGGGGAATGGGAGGAAGGTCCAAGAGGCAGGTGATATATGTATACATATAGCTGATTCATTTTGTTGTACAGCAGAAAGTAACACAACATTGTAGAGCAATACTCCCCCAAAAAAGACTAGTGGAAGATCTTTATATGTTAGCTCTTAAAATATATTGCACCCTATTCAAACATTATTTTTGTTGAGTATAGGACATCATATTTTGCTTCACTGCTTGTAACCATCTGAACAGTTTCAGGGGGCATGTGGAGCAGATTAGAAATATCCCTTTGAGATTTCACTACAAGATGGGCTAAGGCACATGGCCTCTGGATGAATCACCAAACATGAGTATTGAGGTGTTACAACACTGTGATGTGCAGCCACCATTTCTGAAGGTTTGTTGTGTCACTGTTTCGAGGTCATGTCCTTCTCTGTGACTTAATGCCTGCCTACACTGTGGAGTTGGCTTAGACACTTTGTATATTTATGATCTTCATTTTAAAATCAGTGTTTATCTGTCCTTTCCAATTATTATTTTTAGTTTTTGGCCAGATGAGTCATTTGGCTTTGTCTTGGTTGAAACAAATAATACATTAGAAATTCCTCTTTGGTAGGGCAAGCCTTAGTTCAGAATGCTTTTATTCATCTATCAGAAATGTTTTCTTATCCCTCACTGCCACATATAAGGTGACTAACCCAACTTCCCAACCAATGGAGTAGTATTTTGCATAATTTTTGAAGTGATCTGTATCTGAGATGATTTCAATTTTTTTCAATCATGGAACTCACTTTCTCAAGTTGAGGAGAAATTTGAGGCTTATTATTATAAAAGGTGGTCAAATTCTTAAAAAAAATCAATGTACTTCCTGTAAACTATATAAATGACTAAAAGGAATAATTTATATGCTGGGTAGATCTTATGTGTTAATAGGAATTAATAAAGTGAACAGTCTTTAAAAAGGAAAAAAAGAAAACCATAAAAGGTAAGACAAAGGAGGTGCTCATAGGCAGGGAAGCAGGACTATCTGCCCCAAATGGTGCCCTAACATTCAAAATGTCAAGGCTGACCTGCATTAGTAATATATGTATATCAAGTTTTTCAAAAGTGAAAATAAGTGCCTATTCATCTATTTTCCACTATTTTCTCCCTGTTCCTATGAACTATAGTGAACATCTCTGAGTTGGCTGGTCAGGGTTACAAACAGAGACACAGGCATAGCAGGGATTACAACTAGGACCTAAATGAGGCACAGTGTCCTTGGATTCTTTCTAGGACATCCAAACAATGGAAAGACAGCAATAGCACTTCTTATAAGGTCATTATATTGCTGTCTTTAAAATGAGATGTCTCTGTTGTGAAGAAACTGCCATCTTATTTTCCTACCCTTTTCTTCTATTATCTTCTTTCACAAAAATCATGAACATTCAGTTTTAACCGGAATTACTTAAGTAATGTTATCGTATTCCTTTAAGAGATAAATGAAATAATCTAACTTACAGTTTGTAGCAAAATACAAAGATATTATCTTTATGGAAAACTCACATCTGTAAAGAGTTGAAAACAGATTGAACTAAATTTCCCAAGGAACAGCCTGGATCCATATTTACAATCTGGCAGTAATCATATTTACTATAAATGATGAAAAAGACCACTTGTGTTATACATGTAGGCATGAAAGACCTTTAGATACATTTGCTTTTATGGCTTCTGACATGTGGCAAATTAAGTCATATTTTATAGATTTCAATTCTACTCATTCTCAAATACCACTGAGCAGCTGAATATTCTCTTTTAAAGATCCCTACTTAGTAAGCCAGAAAATAGTTCATGAAAACCAAGTCATTATATACTGTAGACTCAAAATTCAATTTAACATTATTTTATATTTATAATCATTTATATGCATGTATTAATGGCTATCATAAAATGCATTTTCTATTTTGTCAGAGGTCAAAAGCTAACCACGGGATCAGATAAACCTGTGTGTGTGCGTGTGTGTCTGTGTGTATGTATGTGTGTATATATGGAAAATAGTATAAATAAATATAAATTATCTAAAGAATTAGGTTGGGTTATGATGTTCAAAATTTTCCTTCCTTTTTTGTCATTTCTAGCAACACGTTATATGTGTATAAGTCATAGTTCTACAAATACTTTTTGCTGAATATTTCTGTGCTGGTTTGAGATTGCTCCTTTACCATTTACATTCCAAGTTACAGGATTAGCATAGGAAATTCAAGGAATTATGGACCAAAAGTGAGCATTGCTTAATGTGGAATGAAGCTTGGCTTCTGACCACACATGACAGTACATTAACTTTCTGAAATCAAGTATATTTTATGAATTTAAATGCATATTTATCAGTTATTTTTATGATTTTGGGGACAATGATTTAGATCTCCTCTATAAGGTAGAAATAAGAAGTGTTTTATCTATCTAGACATATTCTTTCAAAACCTAATATTTCCTTGTGTAATCAATATCTCACTAAATGGGAGTAAAAGAGTTTGATTTAATTTTAGAGGCAATATGTTCTCTCAGATCCAACTCCTAACTGCTGATGAAGAGAACAAAATTCTATCTTGTCTGAAAATGTTACCAGCTACCTGAACTTGAAAAAGAAACCAATGACTTCAACCCAACTTCTTCCTAGAGATTAAAATCATACCCGACTGTTTTCTATTAACTAATTACCTGCCAACATGCTTCAAAGAAACCCTAATACTTTAATGATCATTTACAAAATAAGTTTAAAAAGTTGCTTGAACCTTGCTATGAATGAAACACAGTATTATATAACAGACATATTGTGTGTATAAACATACACTATATATATACTTACACAATGCTTCAATGACATATAAAATAAATATCAAATTTGACAACAAGCTACACAATCAGGTTGAGTTAAATACAGAAGTTGTTAGATGTATATATTCTTCAAAATTATCTCACTTGTAGAAAACCTTTTCAGATCCTGATCTCAACATTCTGATACAGAGCTCTCTCCTTACCACCTATCAAAATAGCCCACTCATTCTCTGACCTGTCAGTTTTCTTCATAGCACTTATCAGAGGCTGACATTATTCTTTCTATCTGTCTGTTTATCTGTCTGTGTCTCTTTATCATCAGTATATGATAGATTTGTTTATGGTCTATCTCTACCACTATAATTTCACCTCCCTGAGGGTAGGGAATTTGTTTTCTCTCCTGCTACAGCCTAGAGCTAGAATGGTGCCTGGCGCTTTTTAGAAACTCATTATTTCATGAATGACTAAGGAAATAAATAAATAAATTTAATGACTTTTATTAGAAACTGTCTTATTTTTCCTATAAGAGCTCTATCTATATACTTCTTATTTTATTCCCTTTCTAATGCCCTACGTTAAGCTGAGACAAAATTAGTTGTTCATTAAAATTGGCATAAGTTCAAAGAGTAACTTGGTAGTTCATTAAAAATTTATTTGCATGCCTTTACAAGTGTTAATTTAGATTTAATACCCATTCATAGATTTTCAGTTATAGTTCAGGCTAGTAGATTTATGTAAACTTCAAAATTATTATGTGCAGAACTTTATATATTATTGTCTCAAAATTATAGACACATGCAGATGATAAGCAACCATAATCACATTACTGATATGGGCCCAATTAACACTGATTTAGTAGTATACGTGTATATTCCAGGGAGTTTTGAAAGTAACCCATGCCAAATGCTTCAATAAGGCTTATGATTCATCAACAGTTAGAAAACAATGCTAAATTTATTATCATAGCTCTTGGCAAATAATGAAAAATTTATCCTGAAGTTCGTTCTTGCTTCCTTTCCTCAAAACATTTGTTGAGAGTCTATTATGTAACAGACTCTTTTCTAACATGAGGAATACTGAGAAGAATGAGCTCAAAGTCTAGAGTAAACAAAAGAGAATACAGCAATGTGACAATTATTCAGTGTGGGGACTCAGGAAAGGGTACCAGAGAATACTTTTCTCAAGTTGATCTTGAAGTTAGAAGAGGGATTCCTGGGGATAAAGGAGAAGAATAATGACCCTTAGGGACAATTGCTACTCTGCGTCTAAAAGTTGAATTGGAACAGTAATAATTAAATATTACAGTGTTGCAAAATAATTCTTCTCCAGTTGCTGTTTCTTTTCTTATTTTAGATGAAAACTCGTATGCATGTCTTAACTAACCCTTGTATGTGGTCTCACTGTGTTCTGTATTTCCAGTCAAAAGGGAAGATAATTTCTTAATTATTGAAAAGCTGAGGAAGCAAGGTTAATGTGTAATCAAAGAATAAGCAGCAGGTCATTCTATGCATCTGGAAACAGCAAGGAGATCTAATAGGTCAATTTAAAGCAAATTCCCAGAGTATCTATGGCTTTCCTCCAGGTAAACAGCAAGATTTATGAAGGAAAACCATGAAACTGAACGCTTTCTTTCAAATATTCCAACCTCCTGGAACACTTCCAATCAGATTGGTCTTTTTCCTGCTTTCAGTGTCTACACTCAAAACATACAATATATATTTTTTTAATGCAGGGGAATATTTGTACAGCATTTTAAAGGAGAAATCATATAACAAAAAGAAAAGTTTATGAAAGCTTTCAGAAATGAGGCAATTTGGGGTTATAGCATAGCAAACACATGAGAAGCTGATAATAAAAATTATGAATTATAGAAATAAATCAGTAAAGAACCACACTGAGGGTTGATGAGAATTTAAAAAATCAGGGATTTTTTAGAATTCTATACCTAGGAAATGGACTGGTCATAATCGTGACAATCATTATGAGAAAACGCATGAAAAGCTGATGAAAATCAACTTGGCCAAAAGCTTCTATAGTTTTAGGCCAATGAATTTAAGAATACAAGGTCACTCACTACTAGATTATGGTGAAATCAAGGAATTATTTTCCTTTCCATTGGTAAACTGAGCTTGAGAAGGCAGTGCTAAATGAGTGAACGATGAGGGCGAACAGACGGAGTGGGCACTGGGATAACAGGCAGTGATAACGGGATTAAGTAAATACAAAAACGTGTTAAGAACCAACCACACCTGCACCCATTAAACCTTAGTAATGGCCACTGGGCCCTGACAGAAACCAGAACGTTTGACTTCTTGTAATTTGAAAGTTACTTTACAAGCCATTATTGTGCATTTCCTCATGCGTGCCTTCCTTTTTATTGTCAGTGGAGGTTTCTAGGAAAATTGCCACAGGGCTTTTTTTTTGTGTGTGTGTGGTATGCGGGCCTCTCACTGTCGTGGCCTCCCCCGTTGAGGAGCACAGGCTCCGGATGCGCAGGCTCAGCGGCCATGGCTCAGGGGCCTAGCCACTCCGCGGCACGTGGGATCTTCCCGGACCGGGACACGAACCCACGTTCCCTGCATCAGCAGGCTGACTCTCAACCACTGCTCCACCAGGGAAGCCTGCCACAGGGCATTTTTAAAATGCAGAAGATCTGGTGATTTTACTGTCTGTTTTTTTACCCATATAGTCTAACTTAACGTTTATTCCAACAATGTGGAACTACCTTGTACCTGCTTCAGTATGTGATTTGATTGGCATTTTGAAGCTTTCAAAAGCTAATAAATAAATAAATAAACCAGGGACTTACTACTCTCACAAAGGTTTTACTTGTTATGTTCCAAGAGGAAAAGTAGGTGTCATCTTTAAACACACACACAGAGAAAAGAGGCACATAGAATTAGGTTATGTATTTATGAGTCAGAAGATCTCTCACATCATTACAATAGAAAGTCAACAGTAGGTACAAAGCATAGAAATAATAGAGAGGAAGTGCTATGTAAGTTTACCATCTCAGGAATCTCAGAGTAAGACTAGAAAACAAGTGAAGATGAAGGGCAGATAGGAAGAAGAAAGGCATGCGAAAAGCAGGGAAGAAATGAAACAACTCGGTGTGTATGGGAATTTCTAAAGTCGTTCAGTACTTTAGCAGTGTAATTAAGGTAATGGCAGCCAATGCATTGCATGGAGGGGTGACAGTTGTAAGGAACAGTGTATTGGTTATTTACTGCTCAAATGACCCCTAAAAGTTAGCAGCTTAAAATAACAAACATTTATTATTTTACAGCTTTTGTGAGCTAAGAATCTGGTCCAAGCCAAACTGTATCCCTCTGTCTCAGGGTCTCTCAGGAGACTGTGGTCAAGCTGTTGACCAGGGCTACAGCCACCTCAAGGCTTGATTGAAATAAAGGATTAATTCCCAAGCTCACTCAAGTGGGTTTCTTCCCAGGACTGCTTATAACATGTCAGCTTGCGTCCCCCAGAATGAGCCATCTAAGAGAGAGTGCTCAAGAAGGAAACCACAGTCTTTTTATAACCCAATTTCAAGAGTGACATACCATAATCTCTGCTGTATTCTATTTGTTAAAAGTGAGTCATAAGGTCCAACTTATTTGAGGGAAGGAGGTAGAGTAAGTGCATGAATATCAGGAGGGGAGGACCATTGGGAGCTACCTGCCTAAGAGGCTGCCGGTCACAAACATATGTAAATTTCCTTCCAGGCATGCTTAAGGTGGCATTGCTGAGGCTGAGGGGTCAGCAACCTATAAAAGCTCTGAGGTGGCACTGGTGTAAGCCAAAGCTTTCACACAGAACCTTATATACTGTTCTGCCTATGAGACCAAACTGGTGGCCTCAGTTCCACTGATGACTAGGAAATCTGTGAAAGCTTTGTGGCAGCACCCGGAGTAGATACTTATTAGGATAAAGATGCATCTACCTTCCATTCTTTTGTGTAATCTCAATCTCATCACTGAAGGGGGACAGCCTACAACAGCAATCTGCAATCTTTTTTTTCCATCTATCTAAGAAACTTTGTCTTGGTTAATCGAACTCACTTTTCCTGATCACAGGAAAAAGGAGTAGATCTCTTTTGGTTGTATGTGGGTTGGGGGGAGCAAAAGCATCCTTTAAAAACTGAGTATAAATTGGTGCAAAGATCAAAGCAAGATACTGAATAGGTAGGCAGGAACCAGCAAAAGTAGGCTTTATCTCTCACCCTAAAAAGCCTAGATTTGCCCTATGGGCAATGTGTGACTTCTGAAGGTACTACGTTTTATAGAGATCACATTGACAGTAATGTGGAAATAGTGGGTTTGAAGGCTATGTTTCAAGGATGATTATTTCTTCAAGTCCTCATATTTGGGACTGGTACAGGAACTAAGATAGGGACAGAAAAGACAGAGAGAGAATGGAATTGAGAGATTTTTTAAAAGCAAAATGCATGAGGTGATTGATTGAATGCAGAGTATATGGAAGAAGGAAGGATTTAGGTTGGTTCCCAGTCTCCTAGTTTACTTGATGAGATCAATTGGGAAGACAGAAGGAAATGTAAGTTTGAAAGAAATTATAACAGGAAAAGATAAATATAGAATATGGCTCTGAATAGCTTCATAAATCTGAGGTCAAAAGCAAATGAAGAAAGAACTAAAATAAGTGCTGCTCCTGAAAAAAGAGTATTTTTTTTAAAGAAAACAGAATCTATACTAACATCCTTCAGTCTACTGTTTTTGTTTTTCCACAATATTTTTAGCCTATTACTCTGCTATCATTGTAATATGTGGAAAGTGCTAAGCCAACGTTTTTTAGACTCAGAATTAAAGAGAAAAGCACTAAGATTAGAGGAAATAATATTCTACAGGTTTGGAAAAATAAGGGGATAAAAAAGGAATATCACTATTGTGCAATAAATCATATCAGTTTTAAGATTACTTACTGAGGATTGAATATGGAGATATTAAGGATAGTTTCCTTTCCAAAACCAACTGGAATTTTGTTATTGGTATTAATTTTTAAATTATAATATGTTCTGAAGGAAAATCCCTGACATTGATGGTTTTAGACATAGCAATTGTTCTTTTGTTATTCATTAAATGCATAATTGACTTGAGCTTTTCTTAGGCTGCCAATTAACAGTTGCAAAAAGAAATTCTAGTTATAAATTTATTAATATTGCTGTCACTTCAAAATAGGATAAGGAATTTCCTAACATATTTTACCAGTAAGTTCACATTTGTTTTCTAGACCATTTTCTGAAATATGTTTTGCTTGTCAATAGAAGCCTAGGAAGTCAGGACTCAAGACCTAAAAGATCTGTCCCAAGTCTAACAACAGAATATTCTTAGACAACATCTTAAAATGATCTTCCTTGATTTCATAATAATGATAATAATATTGTTACTAGTTTATGACAATAATGACAATTAATACATAACATTTATTGAGTTTTTACTAAGTAACTGGCCCTATGTAATGTTTTTTATGTCTTACCTTTCTTTAAATTTCTTAACATTTTTATGTGGTACTATTATTAGCCTTATTTTGAAAATGAGGACACCAAGGGCCATGCTTCCACAAGACAATAAGTGGTGGAAATAAGATCTGAACTCAGGTAGTCTGGTTTAAGAGTCCATTACTCTTAACCACCCCTACATATTTCTCCAGGCATTTGTTGTCCTTTAAGCAATAACACATGATAGTGCATGTAAGTTAATACAATTCATCTTCTACATTCTTTATCCTCTTGGAGGACTAAAGTGAAGTACAGCCTAGTTAAATAATTTTCAGAAGATATTCTAGTTATTTTAAAATATTATAGCAGTAATGTAGTAAATAAAATGTTCCAGAAGGAAAATAAGAACATGTAGATACCTTCGTTAAATGACCTGGAATGCTGACTATGACATATTTTACTAGTGAGCTGAAATAAAAATATTTTTTCTAGAAAGGATACATAGATGTTCTTTCACATTGAAAGTAAATATTTTCCTTAAAATATCTAAATGTTATCTTGGAACATATAGGACATTGCCCTAACTCATGGCAATCTAGTTTCTTTTATTTATTTTTTACTTTATTTTTCCTGGAAGGCTGGGGGTAGGGTGTGGAAAGAAGAAACCTTTAGATTTTCTCTGAGGGAAATTACTGAACTGAAAGAAAAACAATACAATCATGAAAAGTATTCCTAGATGAGAAAAGACCAACTGATAAACACATATCTGCATCCAACTGATTATATAATACCTTATGGGTGTTGTGGTAATACTGTCAAAACATGGATTGTATCTTTGAAATATCAGATTTAATTTAAAGCAATTTCAAGCCAACTACTTTATTTCACCATTGGTGAGTAATACAGCCAGTCCCCACAACGTTTAAGTTAGTGAAGAAATGGAAAATCAGGAAAAGAACATATGCTAGTTTTGATCTGCTATGAATGTGAAGTGCCAAAAGCATTACAAAGAAAGATAGCTCATAACACATTTCAACACCAGTGAAGTGTGGGGAAAAAAGTCAATCTTCTTGATACATTTTGTTTCTTCTTTCCTTTTAATTCTCATTATTTGATAATTACTTATTCAACTTTGAACACAGGTTGTATAAATATATTTATTTTTAAGTATATTTAAAGTAAGTATACTTTAAATATACCTATATATTTAAAGTAAGTATACATTAAATATACCTAAAATAAGTATAAAAAATTTTATTTGGAGGCTTTTTAAGAGACATTTTCTTCTCTCTTCTAAGTTAACCTTACCAAGTATTAGTGATCACCTAATGGGACAGTTTTTTAAAAATGCAAAAGAAAACCCACCCAAACGCTTGAAAATTACAGACAGCTTCAGTATATAAATTTTAATGTTATTATTCTAATTATGTCATACAGGAAGAGTCTTATACATACAAGCTTCTGGTTAAATTTGACAGATTGAACACACTCATTTACCTCTGCTCCCTCTGGAAAGCCTAGTGAAACAACAGTAAAAGGATACAGATTGCATAAACTCACAAGAGAAAAGAGAATTAGGGAGGAAATGAGTGACAAAGAGAGAAATCCACAAAACCACAGAAGATATCAAGCAGATTGTTGAGCATTAGTTAACAGCAGAAGAGGTTGATGCCCAAGTGTTGTCTGCAGAGGGGAAAGAAAATTAGAGGCACTCGGTGTAAGAAGGTTCCTCTGGGAATGGGACAGAAATCAAAATTATGTGAAAGCCTAAGTAGATACCACTTAGAACTATCTTCCATCCCCTCCCTAGGTTTGGCAGCCAGGAAAGTGTCTCTCCTTCCCTTACCAATGCAAGAGTTCAGAGAAGTTGAAAAACATAGGGTCTCTGGAACTCAGAGATCAGTCAAGCAGGAGGATCAGAAGCCACAGTGAAAACAGAATCATGAAGTGAAAGACAACAAACCAGAAAGTCTGAATAAGAAGACTCCAGGGCTTCCCTGGTGGTGCAGTGGTTGACAGTCTGCCTGCCGATGCAGGGGACGCGGGTTTGTGCCCCGTTCCGGGCCACATGCCACAGAGCGGCTGGGCACGTGAGCCATGGCCGCTGAGCCTGCGCGTCCAGAGCCTGTGCTCTGCAACGGGAGAGGCCACAACAGTGAGAGGCCCGCGTACCGCAAAAGGAAAAAAAAAAAAAAAAAAAAAAAAAAAGAAGACTCCAGCCCCTTTTTCTTAACTCTCAGGTTGGCAGTGAAGTCTATAGTTGCCCCCTTTATAATCTCCATTG
The DNA here is from genome assembly GCF_964165515.1 of Mesoplodon bidens. Classification (NCBI taxonomy): domain Eukaryota; kingdom Metazoa; phylum Chordata; class Mammalia; order Artiodactyla; family Ziphiidae; genus Mesoplodon; species Mesoplodon bidens. The sequence goes on along the minus strand of NC_138176.1, from coordinate 187,532,598 downwards.
TGGGCAGAAGATTAGAGAAGTACTCGCTTGTGCTGACCTCTGGAGAGAAAGAATCTGACTTGGGGTAGGGCTCCCATAACTAATTAGGTTCTTCTTCACTCAGTACCTCCATGGTGAGATCTACTTTTGTACCTTTGGAAAAACTCAGCCACAGGGATAGAGACCTTCTAAATGGCCTTTTCAGTGCATCTTCTTAAATATAAGTAAACCAAGGATCTCCAGGCACTGGAGGGAAATTTCTAACATTAAAAAAAAGGTGATAAAAAAGACAAACTGAAAATGAGACTCAGGGGAAATATAGTCTCTTCATGCTAATGAAGAAAGCAAAATAAAAACCTAAAAATATATAAAATTAATAACCTCAAAGAGTTAAAAGAAAGAAGTACATCCATGATATAAAAAAGAAACATTCAGAGAATAAGGCAAATCTTCTGGGAATTAGAAAAATAATGAAAATAAACTATTCAATAGGAAATATTACGAAAGTAGTTGGATGTAGTTGCATATCAAGGGTGGGATGATGGAAATGGTCTTACCTGGGTACAGGCAAGAAAGGGGTGCACTGTGTGTAGAAAATTTTAAAAGAATAAAACCAACTAAAAGTAGTCTGCTTTTTATTAGTATCATGAGCCAACAATTCTAAACTGTCAGTGATAAAACAGTCTTATCCATAACAAGTTTGTGTACATCTAACTTCTAAACAGTTGTTGCAGTTGCTGTTGAGTCTATGAAGAAATGAACTCAAGGAAACAAAGATATGGACGGTACTAAAATTTCTGGAATTTATTGTGAAATGAAATGAGATATTTATGTTTTAACAGAGATCTATGTATTATCATTTCTTACCTTGTGTAATTTTGCTTCCCTTCCCTTTTTCCTTACGAAATTAGCTGGTGGTTTGTCTATTCTCTTAGGGTTTTTTTGTAACAGCAAGGTTTTGAATTATTAGTTAGGTAGGCTATTTATCCATTGTCTACCTCATTATCTCTACTATTATATTTAATAATTCCTCCTTTGAGCTTCCTTTGATTTGTTGTTTTTTATCTAGTTTATTTTTTGTGGGGGACTGTAGGTATTCAATTCATTTATTCATTTTATTTTTATATTTTAATAGGTACCATTGACATACATTAAAATATGCACACATATAAAGTGTACTATTTATGTTTTACCTGCATAAAATCTGTAAAACCATCCTGACAATATGGATAATGAACATACCCATTACCCAGAAAAGTTGTCTTGTTGCCTTCCATACCCTTCCTCCTACTTCTCCCCAACCTCTCATCCTGAGACAATCACAGATCTGCTTTCTTACACTGTAGATTAGTTTGCATTTTTAGAATTTTGTATAAATGGAATCATCTATGGGCCCTTTTATCTGGCTTCTTTCACTCAGCGTAATCATTTTGGGATTCATCCACGTTGGAACATGTATCAGCAATTCATTCCTTTTTTGCTAAGTAGTATTCCTTTGTATGTCTATACTACTGCTTTTTTATCCTTTAGCCTGTTAATGGATATATGGGTTGTTCCCAGCTTGTGACTGTTATGAATCATGCTCCAACCATTCATGTACAAGTCTTTTTGATAACTGACTAGGAGAATAAGTCATATAGTAGGTGTATGTTTAACAGTTAAGAAACTGCCAAAAAAGTTCTCCAAAGTGATTGTACCATTTTACATTCCCACTATAGAGTATGAGAGTTCCACATCCTTGCCAACAGATGGTATAATCAGTCTTGTTTATTTTAGACATATTAATAGGTGTAAAGTGGTATCCCGTTACAGTTTTAATTTGCATTTCCCCAGTGAGATTAGTGACGTTGAACACTTTTTCAAGTGTTTATTTGCCATCCATGTATTGTTTTTGGTAAGGTATTTGTTCAAGTCATTTGCCTGCTTTTATTATTGAATTGTTTGTACTCTAATAATTGAGTTTTGAAAGTTCTTTATATATTCTGGATACAAGTCTTTTATCAGATATATGCTTTAAAAGTATTTTTCCCAGTCTGTGGCTTGTCTTTTCATTCTACTAAGAGCATCATTTGAAGAATAGCATTCTAAAGTTTTATAAAATACAATTCATCAATTTTCCTTTTATGGATTATGCTTCTACATATGTTAGAAAACCCACAACTTGTCATTATTTTTGCTTTAAACAGTTTATTATATTTTAAATATATTTAAATAAATTAAAAAATCTATTTACCAATGTACTTACCATTTCTGGTGTCCTTCATTCCTTTGTGTAGATCCAGGATTCTATCTGGTGTAATTCTCCTCCTGCTTAAATCACTTCCTTTAACATTTCTTGTAGTACTGGTCTGATGGCGATGAAGTATTTCAGCTCTTCTATGTTTCAAAATGTCTTTATTTTGCTAGTTTCTTGAATAATTATTTTGTTGAGTAAAAAGTTCTAGTTTGACAGTTTTTTCTTTCAGTTGTTTAAGGACGTTTCTCCATTGTCTTCCCACTTGCATTGTTTCCTACCAGAAATATGCTGTCTCCCTTATCTTTGTTTCTTTGGATATAATGTACTTTCTCTCTCCTCCCCTTCTTCCTGCTGCTTTTAAGATTTTTATCTCTGATTTTTATCTCTATCACTTGCTTTAAGAAATTTGATTGTGCTGTGCCTTAGTGTAATTTTCTTCATACTTCTTAGACTTGGGGTTCATTGATCTTTTTTGATCTGTGGGTTTATAGATTCCACCAAATTTGGAATTTTTCAGCCATTATTTCTTTTCATTTTTTTTTCTATCCCTGTCTTTTCTTTCTGAACTACAATTGTACATATATTAGGTTGTTTGAAGTTATCCCTCAGCTTTCAAAATTGCTTTTTTTTTTTCATTTTTCTTTCTGCATTTAATTTTGGATAGATTCTGTCATTAATTCAATAACTGCATCTTTTTTGTTAATATTTTTTTTCCTCAATGTCTAATTTACTATTAACCTTATCCAGTATATTTTTCATTTCAACTGCTATAGCTTTTTTTTTTTTTTTTTTTTTTTTTTTTTTTTTTTTTTTTTTTTGCGGTACGCGGGCCTCTCACTGTTGTGGCCTCTCCCGTTGCGGAGCACAGGCTCCAGACGCGCAGGCTCAGCGGCCATGGCTCACGGGCCCAGCCGCTCCGCGGCATGTGGGATCTTCCCGGACCGGGGCACGAACCCGTGTCCCCTGCATCGGCAGGCGGACTCCCAACCACTGCGCCACCTGGGAAGCCCTGCTATAGCTTTTATCACTAGAAGTTCAATTTGGGTCATTTAAAAAGTATCTTCCAACTCTTTTTTTTTTTTTTTTTTTTTTTTGCATTGTACTTGGTATTCTTTTTTTTCTTTTCTTTTCTTTTTATTTTAACATCTTTATTGGAGTATAATTGCTTTACATTGTTGTGTCAGTTTCTGCTTTATAACAAAGTGAATCAGTTATATATATACATATGTCCCCATATTTCTTCTCTCTTGCATCTCCCTCCCTCCCACACTCTCTATCCCACCCCTCTAGGTGATCACAAATCACCGAGCTGATCTCCCTGTGCTATGCAGCTGATTCCCACTAGATATCTATTTTACATTTGGTAGTATATATATGTCCATGCCACTCTCTCACTCTTTACTTAACATGTTCAGTCTTTTCTCTAATTACTTGAACATATGGAATACAGTTATAATAACTATTTTAATATCTTTGACCATTAATTTTATCATCTGTATCAATTCTGAGTCTGTTTTGTTGGTTGAGTTTTCTCCTCATTCAATAGAATATATTATGTGTAGTATTTTTCTGTTTCTTTGTATTTTTGGTAATTTCTATTAGATGCCTGACATTGTGAATTTTACCTTTTGGAGTGCTGGATATTTCTGTATACCTATAAATATTCTTGAGCTTTATTCTGCAAAGTTGTCTAATTACTTGGAATTAGTTTCATCCATTCAGCTTTGTTTTTAAGGTTTGTTAAGTGGGGCCAGAGCAACATTTAGTCTAGGGTTAATTTTTCTTATTACTGAGGCAAACCCTTTCTGAGTACTTTACCTAATGCTCTGTGAATTATGAGGTTTTCCACTCAAGTTACTGGTCTTGTGTTGGCTTTAAAGATTGTTCTTTATCACCCTTTCAGGAAATTAATTCCCCCCAACTCCAGACAAGTTGCTCACATGCATCACTAATACTCAGCTGATTGCTTGAGAGGGACCCTTTACAGATCTCAGATGTTGTCCCTCTGTGTAGCTTGCTCTTCTCCAGTCAACTGCTCAGTGAACTATAGCTGCCTTGGCCTCCCCAGGTTACCAATTTCATCTCTTCATCTTATGGAGACTTCTGGGCTCTGCCTGGTTTCCCCCTCCCTGCATTGCAACCTACACACTTTCTCCAGGCAGCAACCTGGGAAAATTGCAGGGCTCATTTCATTTATTTTCCATTTTCAGGGGTAACTGCCCTTTATTTTCTTGATATCCAATGGCAGGACAACCGTTGTTTCATACATTTTAATTTATTTCTTTAGTTGTTTCATGAAGAAGGTAAATCTGGTCCCCATTACCCCACAATAGTCAGATATGAAAATGTCTTAACTGTTTGAAAATTATCCAGGGCTGGCATCTCATTCACCTGCTTCTCCCCCACTTCTCCACCTATGCACTAAGATGGTAGCAGCAAAGGTCTTAATTCAATGTTATTGGATTTTTTTCTGATTACTGTTTAAATATATGCCATTGGTCCCGATATGTAGTATTTTTTTTTTTTTTTTTGATATTCTCTTGAAGCCTCCGGAAGGAACCTGCCACCCAGTTTAGACTTCTGACCTCCAAAACTCTAATAAATGTGTTGTTTAAAAATATTGAGCTTGTGGTAATTTGTTACATCAGCCATAGGACACTCATACATCTCAAGTAGCCCCTTCTCATCACTTTCCATATGTCTCCCTGTTTTATTATCTTCAGATCATTTACCAGGACCCGAAAGGGTTTTTGTGTGTGTTTATTGTCCCATCAGTCCCACCAGACAGACTGTGATCTCCCTGAGGGCAGAAATCTTACATCTTATTCTCTGATGTGTCCCCAGTGACTGAGCACGTCTCCGACACAAACATTTGTAAAAGGAAGGGAAGAGGCTAGGGAAGGAACGACCTCCTTAGAGGGACAACTCAGAGGCCAACAACGGGGGGGACATCTGGGAGCGAGTGTTTGTAGGGGGAGGTAGGTTTGGAGCCTGGTCTTTGAGTCTCTAACTGTGACTCAAGATAAACTTGGGGGGCGGGGCCGTCCGGGGTGCTTCTTTGTGGAGCTGTGTGGATCGTAAGAACTGCCCCAGTCCTCAGGTGAGCGCTAGGGACACGGGAACGATGTGTAGGTTCCCGGAGCCCAACACACAAGGTAAGCGCTCGACGCTGACTTCTACATTTGCTGAATAAAAGAACAAACCACAGGTAATGTAGCGACCAGCAGCCACGTCGCGTGACGACGAAATTTTAACTAGTCGCTGCTCACCTCTAGAGGGCGAGGGCGCAGCGCCTTCTCCTCGGAACTTCAAATTCACTGCGACGCCGGAACCTTTTTTTTTTATTATTTATTTTTTAAATTTATTTTATTTATTTTTTTGCGGTACGCGGGCCCCTCACTGCCGTGGCCTCTCCCGCCGCGGAGCACAGGCTCCCGACGCGCAGGCCCAGCGGCCATGGCTCATGGGCCTAGCTGCTCCGCAGCATGTGGTACTATCCCGGACCAGGGAACGAACCCATGTTCCCTGCATCAGCAGGCGGACTCCCAACCACTGCGCCACCAGGGAAGCCCTGTAGTATTTTTAATTATTATTACTGTTTGCAAATTCTGTTAGATCAGTTTATTTTTCCCTTTTAATCTGAAAGTTGTTTAATAGAAGATTTTATTTTTAATTTACAGATGGAAGGAGCTTTTTGGTCTTTATTTTATGAATAATTTCTAATTTTATTGTCTTGTGATTGAAGAATATTTTATGTAATATTTTTACATCAGAATACTTACTGATGTTTTATTTGTGACCTAATATATAATTGACTTTTAAAATACAAATATGTTTTGGGCTTCCCTGGTGGTGCAGTGGTTGAGAGTCCGCCTGCCGATGCAGGGGACACGGGTTCATGCCCTGGTCTGGGAAGATCCCACATGCCGCGGAGGAGCTAGGCCCATGAGCCATGGCCACTGAGCCTGCATGTCCGGAGCCTGTGCTCCACAATGGGAGAGGCCACAACAATGAGAGGCCCGTGTACCACAAAAAATAAAATAAAATAAAATACAAATATGTTTTTAAGAATTATTTTATTTTTTGTTCTTATTTTCAGTACTTTTAAAACCTTCTCTTCTATTAAATTACTAAAGTCTCCCTACCATCAATTGTTTACTCTTTTTTTTTTTTTTGGCTGTGCTGTGTGGCTTGAAGGATCTTAGTTCCCTGACCAGGGATCGAACCTGTGCCCTTTGAACTGGGAGCACAGAGTCTTAACATTTGGACCACTGGGGAAGTTCCCAATTGTTTACTCTTGACAACTGTTACAAAATACTATACAGAGACACTGCTACTGTATGTTTGCATGAATGAAAATAGCTGTTTTAAGCACATTCTTTATTGTAGAGATCCTTTCCCCTTCCACCTGTATATTCAATTCACAGAAACAGTGACAACTGTTCCAAAATACTAAACAGAGACATGGCTCCTATATGTTTGTGTTGATGAAAATAACCATTTTAATTTTTTTTTTAATTTTTTTTTTTTTTTTTTTTTTTTTTTTTTTGCTGTACGCGGGCCTCTCACTGCCGTGGCCTCTCCCGCTGCGGAGCACAGGCTCCGGACACACAGGCTCCGCGGCCATGGCTCGCGGGCCCAGCCGCTCCGCGGCACGTGGGATCTTCCGGGATTGGGGCGCGAACCCGTGTCCCCTGCATCGGCAGGCGGACTCTCAACCACTGCGCCACCAGGGAAGCCCGAAAATAACCATTTTAAACACATTCCTTATTGACGAGATTCTTTCCTCTCCATCTGTATATTGTTACATTTTTTTTTACTTTTTTAATTTAATTTTTATCTTATATTGGAGTATAGTTGATTTACAGTGTTGTGTTAGTTTCAGACCACCTGTTTATTCTTCAGTTCACCAAAAATTTGAGCATAATGTGGGTACCACAGATACCAAGTTGAAGACTTGGTCCCTGTCCCAGAGGAAGCATGGTAATCTGCCATGTCTTTTGTTCTCCTTGAGTTTTGCTAGAATCACTCATGTTTTTGTTCCATATTTTTAGGTACAATGTTCCAAAGAGTTAGTACTGCCATGCAATGTTACTCAAATTATTGTAGAGTCTACGTAGAAAAACTATATTAATGATCACTATAACAATATTGTGCATCATCTTCACCTCTTCATGTTCTCGCTTACCCTTCCTTGAGTTACATAGACTCTGGTTTCAACAATTAGTAGGGCATTACTATTACCAAGTGTAAAATTAAAGGAGAGGTCGTAGAAATATAATACATACTGGAGAATTAATACACAGTTATAATTATAAAACTAAAAATGGTCAAAAAATTATAGTGATTAATAATAAGAAGGTATTTGTGAAATGGGGAAAGTCAAATGCTTTAGCTAGCACACAGTTGCACATGTAATATTTTATAAAAGTAAGACTTCATGATTAATAGAATAAGAATTAGAGGGGCTTCCCTGGTGGCACAGTGGTTGAAAGACCTCCTGCTGATGCAGGGGACACGGGTTCGTGCCCCGGTCCGGGAAGATCCCACATGCCACGGAGCAGCTGGGCCCGTGAGCCATGGCCACTGAGTCTGCGCATACGGAGCCTGTGCTCCACAACGGGAGAGGCCACAACAGTGAGAGGCCCGCGTACCGCAAAAAAAAAAAAAAAAAAAAAAAGAATTAGACAAACTGCACCTCAATTTTTATTTGCACAGTATGGTGATAAAAATATCAACTTATGGCGTTGTTGATAAGATCAGAACTAATGAATGCAAAAGCTTTCTTGACACATAGCAGGCGCTAGATATATGGTAGTTCTCATTTTCATTATTAGTGCATTCTTTTTTTTTTTTCCTTCAGTATGCAGGCCTCTCACTGTTGTGGCCTCTCCAGTTGTGGAACACAGGCTCCAGACGTGCAGGCTCAGCGGCCATGGCTCACGGACCCAGCCGCTCCACGGCATGTGGTATCTTCCTGGACTGCGGCACGAACCCGCCTCCCCTGCATCGGCAGGTGGACTCTCAACCACTGCGCCACCAGGGAAGCCCCTAGTGCATTCTCATATAAAGATAGACATTAAAAAAATTTTTTTTAAACAGAGATCCTGAAACATAAATAACTTAAAGGCCTTTCCAGGATACATTTTGGGGGAATTTAGATATTTTGTCTACCAGTATTTGGAAAGAAAGAGTAATAGTCATATGTGATTTCTGCTGACCTGAGTTTATTTCCAGCAACACACAGTGGTCACAACAAAGCATTCAAATATGACTTTGTATATCTCAAATGTCATGGGAGAAGCTGGAACTACACAGAACAAAATCATTGACAGACGTTCTGGTTCTCTTCTCTCATTTAAAAACAGCTAACTCAACTCATCCTTCAGTTTTTTGCTTAAACATGCTCACTTCCTTAGTTAAGCCATTCCATTTAGGCTAGACTCCTCTAAGTGTCCTAACCTCAAATTCCCCTATCATAATATTCATAGCATTTTTTCATAGTTATTTTTTAGCTGTATATCTTCTCAATATATTGCAAACTCCATAAAAAGAAGAGGCCTGTCTGTCTTATTCATTTTTGTTGCCCCAGCACTACACAGACTGTTTGGCACAATGTTGGCAACTCATTATTTATTGAGTAAATGAATAAATTCCCTAACAGACATGGAAATTTCAATGTACAGCCAGAGATAGTTCTAGAATCTGGGTCTGAAGCAAACACCAGAGAACATGTAAGCACACTCCTCCAAACGTCTTGATAGAATTAGAAAATTTTATCTGCATCCCCAGGGCAAATTCTCTATCATTGATAATGATGGCAGACCTTCAGAGACCTTCAGGATTGGCATTGCTTTGGAACCAGCAAAGATTCCTTAATCCACAGCTATGTGTTGAATACTTACATATTCAGATTCAACTAAACTAGATTGTAGAGAACTAGCTATGTACTAGGCTAAGAACTATGTGCTTTATCATGCCATTTTACTCAGTGGCACAAACTATAAGGGCGTAGGATGATCATTTCTACCATAAATAAGTAGAGTGGCCATAAAATATGTCATAACTGATCAAAGTCATGTATCTTGGTAGTAGAAGAACCAGGATGCATATACAAGATGTAAGCTTACATGTTAGGAGTGAATGTTTTAAGGTAAGACACAGTGAAGTGATTACATTCAAGTTGTATTTGCATGGATGTAAGCAGGTGCACATGTCACCAATGGACTCAACTGAAGCTCAAATTAACGTAGTTATATCATATATTAGGAGGGAGAGTTATCCTTACTGACACTCACTTGCTGTCAGACATTAGATATTTTAGCTTTCTAAGCTTCCTTTTCCTGATCTGCAAAGTGAAACTATGTAACTTGTTTCTCTCACAGGATCATTGGGAGGAACAAATAAGACACCCATATAGAAGCCACATTGTGTTAACATATTGCTTCAAAGTTTTAAAGGGATTGTTAACACACCTATCATATTGATTTTCTCACTCTATTTTACTGAGCAAGGTCTGCTTTCTTCATTCTTTCCATTTGGAGGTTTATAGCATTATAGGTTACAACTCCTGCATTCTTTCAGTCCCATGAACATTATCCTAGTAAGTTTACAAATAAAAGACTTATTTTCAGTTTCTGACATAATGAAAATCAAATCAGGGTCCCAGAAAAATAACAATTGCTTACAGTACAGGTTTTCTATCTCTTAGTTACATCGAAATGGGTACAAATTAAAGGTTTGATGGAAACACTGGACATGACTTTTAAACGTAGCTCTGCATTCATTATCATTGCAAAGATTAGATTGAAGTCCTTGCCAATAAAATGGGGATAATAAACTCTCAATTTCTTAAAATCATCAAATGCCATCAAATTATTTTTGATATTTGAATTTTATTTTATTTATTTTTTTATACAGCAGGTTCTTATTAGTTATCCATTTTATACATATTAGTGTATACATGTCAGTCCCAATCTCCCAATTCATGACACCACCACCACCCCACAACCACTTTCCCCCCTTGGTGTCCATACACTTGTTCTCTATGTCTGTGTCTCAACTTCTGCCCTGGAAACCGGTTCATCTGTACCATTTTTCTAGGTTCCACATACATGTGTAAATATACGATATTTGTTTTTCTCTTTCTGACTTACTTCACTCTGTATGACAGTCTCTAGATCCATCCACGTCACAAAAAATGACCCAATTTCGTTCCTTTTTATGGTTGAGTAATATTCCATTGTATATATGTACCACATCTTCTTTATCCATTCATCTGTTGTTGGGAATTTAGGTTGCTTCCATATCCTGGCTATTGTAAATAGTGCTGCAATGAACACTGGGGTGCATGTGTCTTTTTGAATTATGGTTTTCTCTGGGTATATGCCCAGTAGTGGGATTGCTGGGTCATATGGTAATTCTATTATTAGATTTATAGGGAACCTCCATACTGTTCTCCATAGTGGCTGTATCAATTTACATTCCCACCAACAGTGCCAGAGGGTTTCCTTTTCTCCACACCCTCTCCAGCATTTGTTGTTTGTAGATTTTCTGATGATGCCCATTCTAACTGGTGTGAGGTGATATCTCATTGTAGTTTGATTTTCATTTCCCAAATAATTAGTGATGTTGAGCAGCTTTTCATGTGTTTCTTAGCCATCTGTATATCTTCTTTGGAGAAATGTCTATTTAGGTCTTCTACCCATTTTTGGATTGGGTTGTTTGTTTTTTTGAATATTGAGCTGCATGAGCTGTTTATATATTTGGAGATTAATCCGTTGTCTGTTGATTCATTTGCAAATATTTTCTACCATTCTGAGGGTTGTCTTTTCGTCTTGTTTGTAGCTTCCATTGCTGTGCAAAAATGTTTAAGTTTCATTAGGTCCCATTTGTTTATTTTTGTTTTTATTTCCATTATTCTAGGAGGTGGATCAAAAAAGATCTTTCTGTGATTTATGTCAAAGAGTGTTCTTCCTATGTTTTCCTCTAAGAGTTTTATAGTGTCCATTATTACATTTAGGTTTCTAATCCATTTTGAGTTTATTTTTGTGTATGGTTTTAGGGATGGTTCTAATTTCATTCTTTTACATGTAGCTGTCCAGTTTTCCCAGCACCACTTATTGAAGAGACTGTCTTTTCTCCATTGTCTATCCTTGCCTCCTTTGTCATAGATTAGTTGACCATAGGTGTGTGGGTTAATCTCTGGGTTTTCCATCCTGTTCCATTGATCTACATTTCTGTTTTTGTGCCAGTACAATATTGTCTTGATTACTGTAGCTTTGTAGTGTACTCTGAAGTCAGGGAGTCTGATTCTTCCAGCTCCGTTTTTTTTTTTTCCCCCTCAAGACAGATTTGGCTATTCAGGGTCTTTTGTGTCTCCATACAAATTTTAAGAGTTTTTGTTCTAGTTTTGTAAAAAATGCCATTGGTAGTTTGATAGGGATTGCATTGAATCTGTAGATTGCTTTGAGTAGTATAATCATTTTCACAATATTGATTCTTCCAATCCAAAAACATGGTATATCTCTCCATCTGTTGGTATCATCTTTAATTTCTTTCATCAGTGTCTTATAGTTTTCTGCATACAGGTATTTTATCTCCATAGGTAGGCTTATTCCTAGGTATTTTCTTCTTTTTTTTTGCAATGGTAAATGGGAGTGTTGCCTTAATTTCTTGTTCAGATTTTTCATCATTAGAGTATAGGAATGCAAGAGATTTCTGTGCATTAATTTTGTATCTGGCAACATTACCAAATTCATTGATTAGCTCTAGAAGTTTTCTGGTGGCCTCTTTAGGCTTCTCTATGTATAGTATCATGTCATCTGAAAACAGTGACATTTTTACTTCATCTTTTCCAATTTGTATTCTTTTATTTCTTTTTCTTCTCTGATTGCTGTGGCTAAAACTTCCAAAACTATGTTGAATAATTGAGGTAAGAGTGGACATCCTTGGTTTCTTCCTGATCTTCTAGGAAATATTTTCAATTTTTCACCATTGAGAATGATGTTTGCTGTGGGTTTGCCATATATGGCCTTTATTATGTTGAGGTAGGTTTCCTCTAGGCCTACTTGCTTTTTTTTTTTTTTTTTTACCATAAATAGGTGTTGAATTTTGTCAAAGCTTTTTCTGCATCTATTCAGATTATTATATAGTTTCTATTCTTCAAACTGTTAATATGGTGTATCACACTGATTGATTTGTGTATAGTCAAGAATCCTTGCATCCCTGGGATAAATCCCACTTGATTATGATGTATGATCCTTTAAATGTGTTGTTGGATTCTGTTTGCTAGTATTTTGTTGAGGATTTTTGCATCTATATTCATCAGTGATATTGGTCTGTAATTTTCTTCTTCTTCTTTTTTTTTTTTGGAATAACTTTGTCTGATTTTAGGTGTCAGGTTGATGGCGGCCTCATAGAATGAGTTTGGGAGTGTTCCTTCCCCTGCAATTTTTTGGAAGAGTTTGAGAAGGATGGGTGTTAGATCTTCTCTAAATGTTTGATAGAATTCACCTGTGAAGCCATCTGGTCCTGGACTTTTGCTGGTTAGAAGATTGTTAATCACAGTTTCAATTACATTACTTGTGATTGGTCTGTTCATATTTTCTATTTCTTCCTGGTTCAGTCTTGGAAGGTTATACCTTTCTAAGAATTTGTCCATTTCTTCCAGGTTGTCCATTTTATTGGGATAGAATAGCTTTAGTAGTCTCTTAGGATGCTTTGTATTTCTGCAGTGTCTGTTGTAACTTCTCCTTTTTGATTTCAAATTTTATTGATTTGAGTCCTCTGCCTGTTTTTCTTGATGAGGTTGGATAATGGTTTATCAATTTTGTTTATCTTCTCAAAGAACCAGCTTTTAGTTTTATTGATCTTTGCAATTGTTTTCTTTGTTTCTATTTATTTCTGCTCTGATCCCTATGATTTCTTTCCTTCTGCTAACTTCGGGTTTTGTTTGTTCTTCTTTCTCTTGTTCCTTACAGTGTAAGGTTAGATTGTTAATTTGAGATGTTTATTAATTCTTGAGGTAAGATTTTGTTGCTAAAAACTTCCTTCTTAGAACTGCTTTTGTTGCATCCCATAGGTTTTGGATCATCGTGTTTTCATCGTCATTTGTCTCTAGGTATTTTTTGATTTCCTCTTTGATTTCTTCAGTGATCTCTTCATTATTTGGTAACATATTGTTTAGCCTCCATGTGTTTGTGTTTTTTACATTTTTTCCCTGTAATTGATATCCAATCTCATAGTGTTGTCATCAGAAAAGATGGTTGATATGATTTCAGTTCTCCTAAATTTACTGAGGCTTGATTTGTGACCCAAGAAGTGAACTATCCTGGAGAATGTTCTGTGTGCACTTGAGAAGAAAGTGTAATCTGATGTTTTTGGATGGAATGTCCTTTAAATATCAATTAAATCTATCTGGTCTATTGTGTCATTTAAAGCTTGTGTTTCCTTATTAATTTTTTGCTTGGATGATCTGTCCATTGGTGTGAGGTGTTAAAGTTCCCCACTATTATTTTGTTACTGTTGACTTCCTCTTTTATAGCTGTTAGCAGTTGACTTATGTTTTGTGGTGCTCCTCTCTTGGGTGCATATATATTTATAATTGTTATATCTTCTTATTGGATTGATCCCTTGATCATTATGTAGTGTCCTTCTTTGTCTTTTTTTTTTTTCCTTTCTTTTTGCAGTACGCGGGCCTCTCACTATTGTGGCCTCTCCCGTTGTGGAGCACATGTTCTGGATGTGCAGGCTCAGTGTCCATGGCTCATGGGCCCAGACGCTCCATGGCATGTGGGACCTTCCTGGACTGGGGCACGAACCCATGTCCCCTTCATCGGCAGGCAGACTCTCAACCACTGCGCCACCAGGGAAGCCCCCTTCCTTGTCTTTTGTAACATTCTTTATTTTAAAGTCTATTTTATCTGACATGAGTATTGCTACTCCAGCTTTCTTTTCATTTCCATTTGCATGGAATACCTTTTTCCATCCCCTCACTTTCAGTCTGTATGTGTCCCTAGGTCTGAAGTGGGTCTTTTGTGGACAACATATATGTGGGTCTTGTTTATCTATCCATTCATTGAGCCTGTGTCTTTTAGTTGGAGCATTTAATCCATTCACATTTAAGGTAATTATCGATATGTATGTTCCTATTACCATTTTCTTAATTAGTTTATGTTTGTTTTTGTAGGTCCTTTTCTTCTTTTGTGTCTCCCACTTAGAGAAGTTCCTTTAACATTTGTTGTAGAGCTGGTTTGGTGGTGCTGAATTATCTCAGCTTTTGCTTGTCTGTAATGCTTTTGATTTATCCGTCAAATCTGAATGAGATCCTTGCAGGGTAGAGTAATCTTGGGTGTAGGTTCTTCCCTTTCATCACTCTAAATATGTCCTGCCACTCCCTTCTGGCTTGTAGAGTTTCTGCTGAGAAATCAGCTGTTAACCTTATGGGAGTTTCCTTGTATGTTATTTTTTCCCTTCCTGCTTTTAATAATTTTTCCTTGTCTTTAATTTTTGCCAATTTGATTACTATGTGTCTCAACGTGTTTCTCCTTGGCTTTATTTTGTGTGGCAATCACTGTGCTTCCTGGAATTGGGTGGCTATTTCCTTTCCCATGTTAAGGTATTTTTCAACAATAATCTCTTCAAATATTTTCTCAGGTCCTTTCTCTCTCTCTCTTCTCCTTCTGGGACCCCTATAATGTGAATGTTGCTGCATTTAATTCTGTCCCAGAGATCTGTTAGGCTGTCTTCATTTCTTTTCATTCTTTTTTCTTTAGTCTGTTCTATAGCAGTGAATTCCAACATTCTGTCTTCCACGTCACTTATCCATTCTTCTGCCTCAGTTATTCTGCTATTGATTCCTTCTAGTGCATTTTTCATTTCAGTTATTGTATTGTTCATCTCTGTTTGTTTGTTCTTTAATTCTTCTAGGTCTTTGTTAAATATTTCTTGCATCTTGTCGATCTTTTTCTCCACTCTTTTTCCGAGGTCCTGGATCATCTTCCCTATCATTATTCTGAATTCTTTTTCTGGAAGTTTGCCTATCTCCACTTCATTTACTTGTTTTTCTGGAGATGTATCTTGTTCCTTCATCTGGTACATAACCCTCTGCCTTTTCATCTTGTCTGTCTTTCTGTGAATGTGTTTTTTGTTCCACAGGCTGCAGGATTGTAGTTCTTCCTTCTGCTGTCTTCCCTCTCACAATCAAATTTTAAATAGCAATGTTATAAAAAAAGTATGTAAGGAAGACATCCATTCAAGGGAAAAATGTGTATTTTTTATATTTAATAGCAATTTTTCTTTTTTAAAAGACAAATGCTTTATTTCTGAAAAGCACTTTCCCATAACGTTAACTAAATTGATGAACAATGGAATATATTTCTTTGACATCACTCTATAGGCTCATTTAGGTGTTTCAGAAGTGCAATATTTATGACAACCCTCGGGAAATTAAAATATATGCTATTTCTAGATGAGAAACAAGAAAAATAATTTATGCCATCACAAAACACAAAACAAAGCTTTTTGTGGAAAATATTTCTTGATCTGTTATTATCAACAGCAAACAGACCTAAGTATTGCCAGGATTCATGGGGATATCAAAATATATCTGTGGTAAGCCAACTTACCTCTTTTTTTTTTTCTCCTCTCTTAAAGTTCGGGTCATACAGAGGCAGCAAAATGTTTTGTGTTTCTTTTTCTGTGTTCCACCTAAATCATACATCCAAGTTTCAGTACTATTATGTTTATATAGTGAACTTTAAATACCTATTTCCTAATTTGGATTGATCGGAACATCTTCAAAACATCTGCCCAACTTGGTACACTGCCCAGGAAGTCTAATGACTTTTGAGAAGAGAAAATTAGATTTATTGGCTAAGACAGGGAACTACCTGGAAAATTATGAGGTTTTAGTAAGACTATCAGTACTCCTAAGTTTGCCAAGAGTCAGCCATGTGGAATGCAGTAAGAACTCTAGGCAGCCTTAAAATAAACTCTTTGATTAACTGCAATTATAAAAAAAATTGTCAGCTGTCAGAATTGATATTTTTCCCTGGAATAATGTAAGAAGTCATCAATGTCAGAAGCATGATTAGTAGATTTCCAAAACGGGCTCAATTTTCTACATGATATGTTCTAGAGGTAATGGAGAAGCCAGCTTTCTCAGAACTCTATCATCTCCCTTCCAAGTCCTAAGATGGAGATGCTTACAATTTTTGAATTTCTAAACAGGTCTTGTAAAACTTTCCATAGGGAAGTGACATATAGCGAAGCAAGGGTGTAACATAGGAAGACAATCTGGATTATTGCAAAAGAGCATTAAAAGAGAGTATTTTGCTTGATGGATTCACTATTACTCCAAGCCTATCCTCAGTGTGTCAGACTTAGAATTTGATCTGGGAGCATTCTGGGAATGGATTTGCATCTCAGAAACTGACTCACATTAACCAAAGGTGATAGACATGTAACAGATAAAACCAGATGTTATTTTAGGGATTAAAATTGAGAACTATAATGGACTGTGTATCCAGGTACTTCACCTTTACTCAGAGCACCCTCTCCAGGCAGTCCAACCACAATGAAAGTCATATTATAATCAGACGTTTGCTTTGAAGGACAGAATCTGAATACAGATTTTTTGACTATGTAATTTGCATGCTTATATTCATCATATACGATGACTATTTAAAAATTACAGTTAGTCCTTCTAGGAAGCAACCCATTCCAAGTACTTCTGAAGCCTCTCTCTTTGTTATCTTTCCTTGCATAGCCCACTCTTCATATAAAAACATCCTCTAGGAGAAATATCCCACTGAGTCACTAATAATCATAGATGTTAAAATCAGTTTCTCAGATAACTTTTATCCCAAGAGGTGGGAAAGACAGCATTAAATCACAGATAACCTAGTGAAGAGGATAAAAGTCAACAAGAGCTGTTTGTAAATTTTGGAGATTAATCCTCTGTCAAATAACCCAATCCAAAAATGGGCAGAAGACCTAAATAGACATTTCTCCACAGAAGATATACAGACTGCCAACAAACACATGAAAGAATGCTCAACATCATTAATCATTAGAGAAATGCAAATCAAAACTACAATGCGATATCATCTCATACCAGTCAGAATGGCCATCATCAAAAAATCTACAAAAAATAAATGCTGGAGAGGGTGTAGAGAAAAGGCAACCCTCTTGCACTGTTGGTGGGAATGTAAATTGATACTGCCACTATGGAGAACAGTATGGAGTTTCTTTATAAAACTACAAATAGATCTACCATACGACCCAGCAATCCTACTACTGGTCATATCTCTGAGGAAACCATAATTCAAAAAGAGTCATGTGCCACAATGTTCATTGGAGGTCCTTTTACAATAGCCAGGACATGGAAGCAACCAAAGTGTCCATTGACAGATGAATGGATAAAGAAGAAGTGGCACATATATACAGTGGAATATTAATCAGCCATAAAAAGAAATGAAGTTGCATTTTTGGTAGTGAGGTGGATGGACCTAGAGTCGGTCATACAGAGTGAAGTAAGTCAGAAAGAGAAAAATACTGTATGCTAACACATATATATGGAATCTAAAAAAAAAAAAAAAGGAGAACCTAGGGGCAAGACAGGAATAAAGACACAGACCTACTAGAGAATGGACTTGAGGATATGGGGAAGGGGAAGGGTAAGCTGGGACAAAGTGAGAGAGTGGCATGGACATATATACACTACCAAACATAAAATAGATAGCTAGTGGGAAGCAGCCACATAGCACAGGGAGATCAGGTCGGTGCTTTGTGACCACCTAGAGGGGTGCGATAGGGAGTGTGGGAAGGAGGGAGACGCAAGAGGGAAGAAATATGGGGACATATCTATATGTACAACTGATTCACTTTGTTATAAAGCAGAAACTAACACACCATTGTAAGGAAATTACACTCCAATAAAGATGCTTTATTAAAAAAAAAGTCTATAAGAAATAAGGGTGAAGAGACAAGAAGGGCTGAAACTATATTCTACTACTTCATAAATTTAATAGGGCCTGCTTCCAGCTTACTTCTGCTTAGGTATGAGCAGACTCCTCTGGAGTTTAAGCACCTGTCAAAATGACTGCAGACTTGGAAGTTAAATGCCTCTTTGAAGGGTGGGCAAAAGCAGTCACAAAGCCCACTTACTTGACTACTTTAGTAGGCAAATTTATTTAGTTTTTATTCTGAAAGTCATTAGTATTTTATGCAAACTTAAAGTTATAAATAAAATAAGCTTGGTTGCATAGCATAGTAGTTAAGACCATAGCTCTAAAAAAGATCTGGCTTTGAGTCTCAGTTCACCCAATTCCTAGCTCTGTGACCTTCTGTCAACATGAAGATAATGAGTACCTAACTCAAAAAGTCACAGTAAGGATTGTGCTGGAGTATATAAAGTCTTGGCAGAGTGCCTGGCACCAAGTAAGCTCTCCATAAATTCTGGTTGCTACTGTTGTTGCCACTGATGTTACCATTGTTGCTATTGGTGATGTCTTTGTAGGATTCTTCTGATATCCTCGAATTCTTCCTACATTCTAGAGAATGATTTATTTTCTAAGGAACAAGAACAGCTTACTTCAGACCATCATCATCCCTTGCTTGGCCTCTTGCCTTAAAGTCTGATAGTTCTCTTTTCAAAATTGCACACAGCTGCCTGTTGCACTGCTGGATATGCAGTTCTTCTGACTTCAGCTCTTCAGTGGACTCCCTTCAGGGGCTCAAACCCATTAACAGAATCCTTGTAGCCAAGTTTTGCCCAACTCTCCAGCCTTTTCTTTTTACTTTAGGCTCCATAAACACCATTAACCTTTAGTCCTTTATACTTAGTGCTGTCTCTCACCTCCATGCCCCTGCTCCAGTCTCTCTGCTCTCTTGGAATGCACTCTCATGCCCCATCCATCAGGTTAACTCCTGCATATTCTGAAATAGTCAGTTCTTACACCCTCTCCTAGGCTCCCAACTCAGTGGTTGGCTCACCACTATTCCCTAGCACCCAGAATAGTGCTTGGCACACTGTTGGCTCTCAAAGAATAAATGGATGAAAGGATACCCCTCTGATAGGGTACCTCTCACCCCTACAGAGAGATGATGAAATGGAGGCATACGAAAGTTTCTGTTTGCAGGTTCAAAGTACAATACTGGTCAGAGTGTACAAAACATATGAACATAGCAGAAACTTTAGTACCATTTTGTTAAATCTAAAGGTCAACAGATCATTTTTGAACAAACTATTCACTGATTTGTTGAAGTAATCAAGTTATTATGGAAAGACAAATGATTCCAAATCATTTCTATATCTGATTTTTAAAAAGTCTTTGGCTCTATTATAATACATTTGGTTGTTGATTTGAAAGTTTACAGTTTACTCATTTTAGTGAAGAAGATAATTAAAAATTGTTAAGTATGGATCATACAATTAGTCATCATTACTTATTTACACATTTAATTTGTTCAAGTCAAAATGAGATTTTTTTTTTGTACAGCCAGCACAGCAAGCTCAATCTAGTAGCTAAGAAAAGAAGATTGCCATTGTTAGCTGGTCTTCGTCATACTTTATGTTATCACATATAACCTAGATTCTGGACTTAGTATTTATCTGAAGTTTATGTTGATACATGAGGTTAAATGAAGCCAATCTACTCTATCCTGGCTGTACTGGCTTTGCAATATTAACAGTGGTACAGATGTAGGGTTTTCTTCTTAGTATGCTAAACAGTCATAATTCAGATAGTACTTAAGGAGCAGATGTTAGGAGATAATTGTTCTCAGGGCAGTATGGCTGTTGAGAAGTAACCAAATGTGTTAAATACATAAAGGGTGCATGTTGTCAGACACCTGTACCTTTAGCTTTCAAGAAGTATGGTTACCTCATTACCACAGCCTCAGCATGTGTGAACTTACAAGAAGTTTGGCTTCATTAAACTTTTGAGGACTTTTTGAACAACATTTTAAACTAGATAACTATTGCTTCTTCGTTACTAACATGAAAATTTAATGGTAGTAAAATTAACATTACAGAGGATCCTGCATTTTAGAAATGCAAGCAAAATATAACTTTAAACATTGGGATGATAACTGCAACTTTACATTTTGATCTGCTTTAAGAGAACAGAATCAATTCTTAGAATTTGTGTTCTACAATGCTCGGTCAAAGAAGTATCTCTTAAGCCTACTGGGAGGGTCTATCTTGAAGTAACCTTATTTGATGAACGATAGCAACTCATTTTTACAGCATAATTAGGAAATATGTCACTCTGGATAAGGACATCTCCAAGATGACTAAGTACTTCCACTTTTTAGGTTCATAATTTTAAAAATAGCAATAGTGAGCAATAGTTTAAGGAAGTATGGTACAATGGGAAGACCTTCAATCTTGGTTCCAGTTAGGTGAGAATTAGGACCGTGGCCCTGCTACTCACAAGGTATGTGGTCTCAGACAAGTCATTAGCATCCCTTAGGCTCAATTTCATCATCTGTAATGTTACTGACCCTGTAAGGTGTTTCTGAGGGTTACTGTCAAGCACATAAAAGGAGGCCAAAATCTAGCCAGTATTACTGTTCATTCTATCATTATCTACAGAGACTGATGAAATTTTAGAGCCAAAAACAAACAAAAACAAAACACACACACACACAAAAAAAAACAACAGCAAAAGACAATAGAAAGAGAAGTAGAGAGACTTCAAAATCAAACACTGTCAAGGGCAAAGCAAGTGCTTGAGCAAGGAGGACAAAGGGTAGAGGAGGGGAGTCCTGGTAGAATCAGGAAATGTATAAGAGCTTCTTTAAGGCTTTAGATTCAAATCTTTCAAACATCATGGACAAAAAGTCTCATTTCAGTTCTTCAAATTAGAGACCAGGCCATCAATCTGTAATGCATGATATTCCAACATAATTATTTCAAAAGTAAGAAAGTCATTGTTTAGAGAGACTGTTGCTTGTCTTAATCACCCAGCAGCTTAGCAGAAGAGTTGGAATTAGAACTTGCGTCCCTGGTAGGTTTACTTGAGCTTCTTTCTCTCAATCCCAAGTTTGTCCCTTTTTGGCATCCCTAAAAAAAATCAAATTTCCTTTTCTATTTTCTGTATGTTGCTTTCCTTAAACAAAGGAAACCTTTTTTTCTCAATCATACTTGCCAATGAGAAGACTTCACCTACCTCTACATTGGGTCTCAAATAATGAAGCTCAGATAAAATTCTCTCCCAGTTCACATTATTCTGATGTTTTGCTCTTGAAGATAGCTGGCTACAGAGCTTCCTTCCCTCTTTGAGCCCCAATTTTTAATCCCATAAAAATTTGTTCAGCTACTCAATTATCACCACCGCCTTATATAATTCAATCTTGATTTATCATTCTCATCATTCTGAGATCAATTTCTCCAGCTGGTATTCAGATAAATTTGATAGTTTCCTAATAGCCATTGATTTTTATTGGTTATCAGAGATATGAGAAGTCAATCAATTGTGCACTACTTACTGTATATGCATAGCTGTAAATATTAAGTATATGTGTCATAGTGTGCTGTGGCTGAATAACTGTGATAGTTGTTAACATTCATTATGTGCTTAATAATTGCCATAGGGCCTTTAAAGTTAAAATATTTTTTAAAGAAAATGAGAGCCCCTGTTATCTACTGGCCCAAGCTCCCTCCTTATCTTCCTACCTTTCTTCCCCAGATATGTCTTGAGCTCCTACAATGTTGAAGCAACATGCTTAAGCAAAAAACAAGATTTTTGTACACTGCCACCAACATGAGTGAAATCTAGATCACTGTATAAGTGTTGACTTAGCAAAACACACTTCTTGTTCAACCAGTCTGATCAACCCTGTGCCTGATGACCCAAAGGAACCAGGCTGTGTTTGTGTTGTATTTTATCTAGCTTACAGATGACAGAACACCATGGGCCTCTACTGAATCAGATTGTCCAGCATCTGAACTACTAGGGGATAGGTGAAGCACTAATACACTCAGATTGAAGAAGAAATTTAAACTTGGGAAGAAACTTGCTCAATAATTGTTCTTAATCATAGGGGTAGCGATTTATATCAAAATATGAATGAGGATAGCAGCAATATATAACAGTGCTTCTGACAACTGTGATATTTAAGCCAGATTACATATATGTTTTACAGGCTTATACTTGTTTGCAACCTTGGCAAAATTTTCTTTTGTCTTTATACTTTACAACAGCATCATTTACTTTCAGTTACCCATACAACAGAGAGGCTGTAAGTTAAAATGTTTTTCAAAGAAGCCACATCCTTTAACAAATGTAAAACATGTGGAAGAATCAAACAGCTAAAGTCCAAAAAGAAAAATGGATTTTTCTAGCTACTGACCGATATCTAAATGCAAAAGCACTTGGCTATAAAAATATATTTGCCTTCGTTATAACATTTACTGGGCTTACATTGGTTTGGTACACTTTTTTGAGCTACCAAAAAAAAAGCAAAAGTGTTAATAGCTATAGTATTTATAATAGTAAAAACAGAGATGACATTTATTTTGTGTGACTGTTACAGGTTTAAGACTGATACTCTACAGATCAGATATCAAACTAACCATACCCTGACTCCCTCTTTAAATATAGCTTTTCTTTACATTAAAACAATGCATATAGTCATCTATTTTAATATTTTAAGTTGTGCTCTTGGTTATTAGTAACTGAAAGTTCAAATTCAAGGGCATTTTCTTATGATTTATCATTCTTACATGTTATTTGCTTTTTAACCACATTATTACTGCCTAAATGACTCTCTCCACTGAAAAAGCTATTTGAACATGTCCATATGTACTTCTTTCAGTATGTTAAAAATACTAACATCAAAGGCATTTTTTCATAAATATTTTACACGAATTTAAAATAGAATCCTAGCAAACCTTGTAAGAAAACTACCAACTGACAGTCTTTCCCAATTAAATATCTCTATAAAGAGAATAACTTGAACTGTAAATAGTACAATGAACCTAATAAAGAAAATGCCAGACATCATGTGGAATGTTGGACTCACTTTCACCTATATTCAGTAAAGTAAAAAGAATCTGGAATACATTCACATAAAGAACAAAAAGATTTAAAAAAATCTATTCCCTACAAGGATTGGACTATTTTCTAGGTGGTCTGCAAAGACAACAAGAATGTAAAAGCACATGTATAAGTCACAGGATGTTATAAAAACAGAGGGAATATAGTGAATAATATTGTAACAACTAGTGATGGATGATAACTGGTCTTATTGCGGAGATCATTTCATAACATATGAAAATACTGATTCACTATGGTGTACCACTGAAACTAATATAATATTATATACTAATTATAACTCAATAAAAAAGTGTAAAAGCATAAAGCATAAATTTGATCAGTCCTTTTTTTCCAAGTCAGCTCAAAGGGAGAACTGGTTGAAATCTAACAAGAAAACATGGTGTAAGCATCAAATGACCAAACTGTGAAAATCATATCAAGTGAAACAATTTAAGTGAAAAACTTGCCCACAGTTGTGTTTGCTGGTAAGCAGCTATCACTCAGATATACTAGTAAAGTTAACATTCCTGATTGCTATTGATATTGGGTCCAGATTTCCTGATTTGAAACCAATAGTGTCAAGATTAAACTACCTGTCCCTCATGGATGAAAATAATTGGAAGCTCCCGATTTGTTTTGCCTAGACCTGAAGATAGTCCCTCATCAGATTCCTGAAATTTACCTTCCTCCAAAGACCACTTTCTCTAATTCATCACAGCTAAAGTGGTGGTGGCAAATAGCCACATATACAATGATACTTTCGTGAACTAAAAGAATATGCTCATTTACTACCATTTTGTGTTTGCTGCACAGATAGTTAAAATTTAGTAACATATGTGACTCATTCAATGAAGTTTTAAATATTCAAAATTAGAAATAATGGGATTACGGTCCAGAAAAGGGACAGAAATAAACTTAAATGAAACATTTGGAACTTTAGAATTTATTTACAATGTCTAGAACAGGAAGGGTTGGAATTAAGAAGTGTTGTGAAATAAATAAATACTTGGCAGGTTGAGCTATTTATCTGTAGTAATGGTGAGGTTGTATATTCCCTAGAAGTTACACAATTCTAATACAAAAAATAACTGATAATTATGGCATGGACTAAAGTAAAGGTGATCTAAACAGCAAAGTGAAGAAGTACATTATTGGTGATTATAAAGATTACCAGGAGAGAAAGATACAATAAGGTTGTGTTAGTTGAGAGACTGATAAAATGGCAGATTAACCAATGTAGCTAAAAGAAGGAAACACATTGCATAAGAATGAAACTGAAGACACAATACACTGGTGAGGAAAAACTGGAGGCTGCTATGGCAAGGTAACCATAAATAATGAATGAGAATGAGGGGAAGTTGAAAATATTGGAGTTTCTTCTTTTATAAATTTGATAATGCTGGACATGAGCAGTGTTGAATGACACATGAAGCAGTCTTGCAAGTGGGTAACTGCTGTGATGTACCAATGAAACCTAAAAGAACCAGGAAAGATGAGAAACTGTAAAATCAGAACATTAAGACTATCATTATGTAAATGTTGAAGTTACTAAAAATAAATATAATTAATGGGTAAAAGAAAAAAGTGTGAGTTTGCTATTAATATACTTGAGGAGGATAAATTCATTCACTCTTTCATATAACCATCTAACATTTATTGAGTTCCTTCTGCTTTTCAATGACACTGAATCAAGTGCAATAAATTACATATTTTTTAATCTTAGAGATAAAGGTAGGAACCAAATTTATATGGGAGTAACATGAATATCAAAAGAAACTCAAAAGAACTTAATATGTTCATCAATACTAAACCAACCCTAAAAGAAATGTTAAAGAGCCTTCTCTAAGTGGAAAAGAAGTAAACATCTATAGGAAAGAGAAAATCCCACAGGAAAAGCAAGTATATAGTAAGGACTGAGGATCAAACACTTAAGCCAGTATAAAGACTGTAAAAGACAAAAAATTGTAAAAGCAACTATAAATACAATAAACAGTTAAGGTATAACCATGAAGATGTAAAATATAACACCCAAAACACAAAATGTAGGGGGAGGGAGTAAAAAATTGTAGATCTTTTAGAATGTGTTTGAACTTAAATGACTACCAGTTTAAAACAAATAGATATAGTTATAGGTCAAGGTATATGAACCCCATGCTAACCACAAATCAAAACCCAAAATGGGTACAATACTAAAAAGAAAGAAACACAAGCATGCTAACAAAAATCATCAAACCACAAGGAAAGAAACACAAAGAAATGAACAATGAAGAACTACAAAACAACCAGAAAACAAGTAATAAAATTGTTACTTGCAGTAGGTAAATACTTATCAAAAATTACTTTAAATGCCAAAGGACTAAATGCTCCAGTCAAAAGACATAGGGTGGCTGATTGGATAAAACAAACAAACAAACAAACAAACAAAATCAGGACCATTCGATATGCTGCCTGCAAGAGACTCACTTCAGGGCTAAAGACACATACTGACTGAAAGTAAGGGGATGGAAAGAGATGTTTCATGCAACTGAAAACAACAAGATTGTTGGGGTAGCAATACACATATCAGACAAAATAGTCTTTAAAACAAAGGGTATAACAAAAGACAAAGAAGGGCATTACAGAATGAAAAAGGGATCAATACAAGAGACATTTAGCTCATTAACATATATGCATCCAATACAGGAGCATCTAAATATACAAAGCAAATACAAACAGACATGAAGGGAGAAACTGACAATAATACAATAGTAGGGGATTTTAACACCATACTGATATCAATGGACAGATCATCCAGACAGAAAATCAATAAGGCAACAGCGGTCTTAAATGATGCAACAGACCAGTTGTACTTAATAGGTATCTGTAGGACATTATATCCAAAACAGCAGAATACACATTATTTTCAAGTGCACATGGAACATTCTCCAAGATAGGTTACATAATAGGCCACAAAATAAGCCTCAACAAATTTAAAAGGATAGAAATTATATCAAGCATTTTTTCCAACCACAATGATATGAAACTAGAAATCAATTACAGAAAGAAAAAGGGGAAATAACAAACACATGGAGACTAAACAACATGCTACAAAAGAAAAAAATCAGTGATACTAAACAACACGCTACTATAAAACTAGTGGGTGAATAAGGAAATCAGAAAATACCTTGAGACAAATGAAAATGGGAATACAACACTCCAAAATCTTTGGGATGCAGCAAAAACAGTTCAAAGAAGGAAGTTTATAGCAATACAGGCCTTCCTCAAGAAACAAGAAAAATCTCAAATAAACAACATAAACTACCACCTAAAGGAATTAGAAAAAGAACAAAGCCCAAAGTCAGCAGAAGGAAAGAAATAATAAAGATCAGAGAGGGAATAAATAAAATAGACATCAAAAAAAAAAAAGAAAGAAAAGAAAAGATCAATAAAACCAAGAGATGTTTTTTGGAAAAGACAAACAAAATTGAAAAATCTTTAGCCCAGCTCACCAGGAAGAAAGTAGAGAGGACCCAAATAAAAAAAATAAGAAATAAAAGAGGAGAAATAACAGCTGACACAAATTGGACAACCTAGAAGAAATGAGCAAATTTCTAGAAAGATTCAACCTGACGAGACTGAATTAAGAAGAAACAGACAATTTAAACAGACCGATCACTAGCAGTAAAGTTAAATTTGTAATAAAAGCACTCCCAGCAAAGAAAAGTCCAGGAATGGAAGAAGGCTGCATGGGATAATTCTATCAAACATATAAAGAGGAGCTAATACCTATCCTTCTCAAACTATTCCAAAAACTTGAAGAGGACAGAAAACTCCCAAATTCATTCTACCAGGCCACCATTACCCTGATATCAAACTAGACAAACACTACAAAAAAAGAAAATTACAGGCCAATGTCTTTGATGAATATACAAGCAAAAACGCTCAACAACATATTAAAAAACTGAATCCAGCATTACATAAAAGGATTATACACCATGATGATCCTTGGAATTTACTCCAAGGAGGCAAGGATGATTCAATATTCACAAATCAATCAATGTGATATATCACATTAACAAAGAAAGAATAACAATTATATTACCATCTCAATAGACAGAGAGAAAATATCTGACAAAATTTAGCATCCATTCATGATAAAAAGTCTCATCAAAGTGGGTATAGAGGGAACATATCTCAACATAATAAAGGCCATTTATGACAAAGCCACAGCCAGCATCATACTCAATGGTGAAAAGCTGAGAGCCTCTCCTTTAAAATCAGGAACAAGAGAAGGATGCCCATTCTCTCCACTTCTATTTAACAGCAAATTGGAAGTCCAGCCACAGCAATCAGACAAGAAAAAGAAATAAAAGACATACAAATTGGAAGGTAAGAATAAAACTGTCACTAGTTACAGATGACATGATACTTTATATAGAAAACCCTAAAGTCTCCACCAAAAAACTATTAGAACTAGTGAATTTAGCAAAGTTGCAGGACACAAGACTGACATACAGAAATGTGTTGCTGCTCTATACACTAATAATTAACTATCAGAAAGAGAAAGTAAAAAAAAAATCTTGTTTAAAATTGCATCAAAAAAGAGTAAAATACCTAGGAATTAACTTAATCAAGGAAGTGAAAGACCTATACTTTGGAAACTACAGAACACTGATGAAGGAAATTGAAGTTGATACAAAGGAATGGAAAGATATCCTGTGCTCTTGAACTGGAAGAATTAATATTGTTTAAGTGTCCATACTACCCAAAGCAATCTACAGATTTAACGCAATCCTTATCAAAATACCCATGACATTTTTCACAGAACTAGAACATACAATCCCAAAAGTCATATGGAACCACAGAAGGTCCCAAATTGCCAAAGCAACCTTGAAAAAAAGACAAAGCTGGAGATATCATCATCCCAGGCTTCAGATTATACTACAAAGTTACAGAAATCCAAACAGCATGGTACTGGCACAAAAGCAGACACATAGATCAACGTAACAGAATAGAGACCCCAGAAATAAACATACACACCTATGGGCAATTAGTCTATGAAAAAAGTGGCAAGAATATACAATGGGGAAAAGACACCCTCTTCAATAAGTGGGGCTGGGAAAAGAGGACAGCTACACGTAAAACAGTGAGATTAGAATATTTCCTCACACCATATACAAAAATACACTCAAATGGATTAAATACCCAAATGTAAGACCTGAAACCATAAAACTCTTAAAAGAGAAGATAGGCCAAACACTCTTTGACATAAATCATAACAATATATTTTTCTATCTATCTCTCAAGGCCAAAGAAGTAAAAGTAAAAGTAAGCCAATGGGACCTAATCAAACTTAAAAGCTTTTGCATAGCAAAGGAAACCATTGACAGAACAAAAAGACAATCTATGAAATGGGAGAAAATATTTGCAAATGATGTAACTGACATGGGGTTAATATCAAAAATAGTTAAACAGTTCATACAACTCAATATCAAAAAAGCAAACAACCCAATCAAAAAGCGGGCAGAAGACCTGAATAGACATTTTTCCAAAGAAGACATACAGATAGCTAAAAGGCACATGAAAAGGTATTCAACATCACTAATTATTAGAGAAATGCAAATCAAAAACCACAATGAGGTATCACCTCACACCTGTCAGAATGGCTATCATCCAAAAGTCTACAAATAACAAATGTTGGTGAGGATGTGGAGAAAAGGAAACCCTTGTACACTGTTGCTGGGTATGTAAATTGGTGCAGCCACTATGGAAAATAGCATGGAGATTCCTCAAAAAGCTAAAAACAGAACAACATATGATCCAGCAGTTCCACTTCTGGGTATATGTCTGGAAAAAATGAAAACACTAATCCAAAAAGATACACACCCCCCAATGTTCACAGCAGCATCATTTACAATAGCCAAGATATGGAAGCAACCCACATGTCCATCAATAGATGAATGGATAAAGAAAAGGTGATATATATATAAAATGGAATATTATTATATATGTATAATGGAATATACATATAATGTATATTATATATTGTATATATATATTATATATATATATAATGGAATATTACTCAGCTGTAAAAAAGAAAGAAAAGTCTGCCATTTGCAGCATCGTGGATGGGTCTAAAAAATATTATGCTTAGTGAAATAAGTCAGACAGAGAAAGACAAACACCATATGATATCACTTACATTATGTGGAATCTAAAAATGAAACAAATGAATGCATATAGCAAAATAGAAACAGACTCACAAATACAGAAAACAAACTAGTGGTTACCAGTGGGGAGAGGGAAGGGGCAAGGGGCAGGACAGAGGTATGGGATTAATGGACACAAACTACTATGAATAAAATAGAAAAGCAACAAAGATATATTGTATAATACAGGGAATTATAGCCATTATCTTGTTATCTTGTAATAACTTTTAATGGCATGTAAGCTATAAAAATGCTGAAGCACTATGCTGTACACCAGAAACTAACATAATATTGTAAATCAATGTACTTCAATAAAAATCTTAATTCTTATAACTCTTAATTTGATACAGAATTTTATTTTATAACATCACCTATTTTTCTTATGTTTTTAATTTAAAATAAATACATCAGATATTTACCACTCCCCGTCCTTAACCTTTATGAAATATCACCTTATTTACAGCAGAATTGCTGGACCGATTCAGTATTTTTAAAAACATAATCTGAATTGGAATCAGTAATTGGAATCTAAACTCAATATTTTCCTCTTTTTCTATCCAAATACACTTATCCAAATTATGATGACCACAACAGTGAAAGTGATTAATTTTTATAAATCCACCAGAGA
Source organism: Mesoplodon bidens (assembly GCF_964165515.1). Taxonomy (NCBI): domain Eukaryota; kingdom Metazoa; phylum Chordata; class Mammalia; order Artiodactyla; family Ziphiidae; genus Mesoplodon; species Mesoplodon bidens. Next base: position 187,502,517 of record NC_138176.1, on the reverse strand, counting down.
GCCTCATGGAAATTACAGTCACTATTAAAAAGTAATATTAACTAAATCTTATATTAGGAGATAAAATGTTTCATGGTTTTCTTTATTCAGTCAACATTTTCTGAATACCTGCTATGTTGCAAGCACAGTGAAAGAAGAAGATAGAAACATAAGTAAGATTTGGAGCCTGTATTTGGAAAATTCATGTTCAAGTCATTGGAGACAAATGCTAACATGTAATATAGAATACAATAATATCAAAGCTATAAAGAACCTGATGGGGTGGGAACAACTAAATCTGCTAGGAGAGTCAGGAAAGGCTTCAAAGAATAGTTAGTAATGAAGCTGTGTCATGGAATGCTGATAGGGCACAAAATGTTTAGGGAATGACGTTAAATGTAGTTTGGTTAGACCACTGAGTGAAGGAGAGGATCACATGCGGTGGTGGTGAGTGGGAATGATGTAGTAAATTACTTTCTCAAAACATGCATGTATGATTTTATCCTTCACGTAGAACTCTTTAATGGCTTACCCTTCACTTTGAATAAATCTAACTTCCTTTTAAAGTGTGAAATACCTTGAATAATGTCTTTTCCCTCCATCTTATACCACTCTTTTCCTCACATGCTATGCTACACCCCACAAAAACAAATTTAGAAACATATTTACTGAGACCTACTGGGTGCTGGGGGTGCTGATGACCAAAACAGGCTCTGTCTCAGGATCTTTACACACATTGTTCCCTTAATTAGGACACTCTTCCTTCCATTTTTTGTAAGAACAGCTCTTCTTATCATTTAGGTTCAACTTCAGTGTTCACCATAGAAAAGGATTCCCGATTCTTCGATATAATGGCAACTGATCATTTATTCTTTTTCAGTTTTGCTTGTTTCTTCCACTAGAATGTAAACTCCATTAGTAAAAGGATTTTTGACTATTTTTTTTTCTCCAGTAAATCTACAGTGCCTAGAATAGTGCCTGGCTCAGAGAAAGGAACTCAGTAAGCATTCTGAATGAATGAATGAATAGCATTAGCTAAACTTTATAAATATTTCACACATTTATTTTTTACTTTATTTTACTTAATTTTATTTTATTTTCGTTCTGCTATCCAAACTAGAGTGAAAACCCATGAAAGCAGGAATTAAGCCTGTCATTCACCCTGTAACTTCTCACCAAGACTAACACAGTACTTGGCACCTAATAGGTGCTAAATATTTATTAGATTAATACATGGAAAGAAACGAAGGAGTTGAGGAGGTTGAGGAGTTTAGTAACCACAAAGATGTAAATCATAGAGACATTCTTGATGAAGGTGCTGTATAGCCAATACTATATATGACATCACTATCATCATTGACCCACAGACAGCTGCACCATTCTAAAGCAAGGAAACTTTTCCTTTAAAAGGACAGATAGTAAATATTTTAGATTTTTGTTGGTCAAGACACAAAATTAAGGAAATTATGTACTTATGTAATTATAACAATAAACATTTTATTGATGAAATTCAAACAATAATAGTAATGATAGAATTCAACTTTTTATAAGGAAAGCCTATTACCAAAAATTGAAATCCTTGTTTTTTTAAATAATAATTTACTTAATTAGAGTTCAAATATATTGTTCAAATCAATTGCAAATGCTCATCTGTTAATGCTGATCTTCGATGAGGTTTTATGTATTTCATATTTGAGAATGTCTTTTCACAAGACAGATATTGCCAACTACTGATATCAATCTATAAAAATACGATTTTAATTGAGTATATTCATTCCTTGGAAGGAATCTGTTTAGTTCTACTACATTAATCTTTTGATATTTTCCCTTAAGCATGTTATTACACTGCAGATGGATCACTTCTAATTGGGAGTTATGTCAAAGCTTCTCAATGGCACAGTTAAATGGATTTTTAATTATTGAAATTTTCTTTGTACTTACCTAGAGGTCTGAAAAACACTACTGGATCTATAGTTTGAGTTCAGAAAATATACCCATTGCAAATTTGTGTGGAAATGGAGATCTTGCTTTTCATTTTACCATTCAACAGCAATGGAAGTGCATAAAGCACCTTAACATCACTAATGTGTGGTAGGCAGAATTCTAAGATGCCTCCCAATATCCCCACACTCTGTGTATACACCCTGTATAATCTCTGAGACTGTGAGGGGATGGAATTTACTCCCATGATTAGGTCTGACCACAGGAGCCCTTCAAACCTGTTCTAGAGGTCAGAGATAGAGGAAGTCTGATATTCTAAGGATGAAAAGGATTTGATGTACATTGCTGGCTTGAAAATGGAGAGTACCATGTGGAAAGAAATGTGGGCAGTCTCTAGATGTTGAGAGTGGTTCTTTGATGAAGCCGTCAAGGAAACAATTTTTTTGTCCTAAGACTAAACGGAATTGAATTCTGCCAACAAAAAGAATGAGCTTGGAAGTGGGTTTTTCCCTAGAGCACCCTTCGGAGAACTCAGCCTGGCTAACATCTTGATTTCAGCATACAGAACTGTGAGTTAATAAATAGGTTTTGCTTTAAGCTGCCTACTATGTAATAATTTGTTACACACCAATAGAAAGGTAACATATTTAATTCAAACAACATAAGTCATTGTTGAAATGACTTCACTGCAATAAAAGTTGCACATATAAGCACTGTTTTGCTTATAAGTTTAGGTTGAATCTATTAAGAAACAATATCAAGTCTGAAACAAAGCTAATTTCCAAAATCATTTAATATTCAAAAATAGTCATTAAAGGTTGTTCTTCCTATTCAGAAAAATTTCAATCTCAGCCTTGAGTTAAAAAAAGAAAACTATAATAAAACTTGACCACTGTTACACCATTGAACTGCCACATGGTGGGGCAACTCAAGATATTCAGTCTCTATTTCTGACAAAAAAATGCCTGGAACTGACAGTCATTAAAGCCACAAGAGTGAACGAAGTTCACCACTAACACAATTAGTGCAATAATACATTATAAATTCAAATATTATCCACAAAGTCCCTGGTGATGAATAATAGTTTAAACACCTTTTCATTTTCACAAACTTTGTAAATTTGTTTAACTAATCCTTCTCTGCTCGATACATATCTTCAACACTATTATAACGTCTTAGCTGATTCCACTTCAGATTGTACTGAATTAGTGTTTTTTCAAATTCTTTACAAATTTCTTGCCTATGGTCTATTCATAGGGGCTAATTCTTCTGTTACTTTACACTTGGCATTGACTGCTCAAATTAACAGCAGTATCAGCAACATTCATGGGCTGATCAACAGCCAAGGAAATCACTTGTTTTGTTTTTCAACTGACTATTGATGCTCCTCCCAACATCCTCAATTCTTTCAGCAACTGTTCTTACAAAAAAGCTAATAGTCTTAAACAAGTTTATTTTCTCCCAATAAATTTCTTTAACTATTGCAATCAAACATGACTTAACTCAACATCATCAAATGACTTTCCTTGTTTATCAAGTGAATGATTCAGAAACTTACTATGGTTGCATCTTCATTCTCATTTTTATTTTTGTGAAGGAATTCTGCTATGGTGAGAAATTCCATTTTAATTATATAATTTTTTGACTATTGTTTTCATATCAATTGGGAATATTACTAGTGAGTGCTTAATTTGGTGATGTTGACATATTTTATTATTTTAGCACAACCACAGTGCCACTGCTTTGCCAATGATGTGATATGACCATACGTGTGGCACTTGAAAGACTACACAGAATTATAACTGTGTCACTGTGATTTGAAGTGTGCTGAACAGCAATGCAAAGTGATGACAGCATACCATACAGTGGTTGCTACTTAATTTTGTCATTATAGCATATGAACTGCCATAGGTCATATGTAAACAGATGAGCATAAATAAAATTAAAAATCTTTATTTTATGGGCACTGAAATTTGAATATAATTTTCACACATCATGAAATATTCTTTTGATTTTTTTAAACCATTTCAAAATGGAAAAACCACTCAGCTTATAAGCCCAACAAAAACAGACAGGCCAGATTTGGCTCACAGGCCATAGTTTCCAAGCCCCTGTTCTACAGCTTAGATATTTCATGTTCAAAGGGTAACTGGGTGGGTTATTAATCAGGAACTTCATGTGTTACTACAGAATTCAGGTTAAATATGGGTGGCACAAAATATTCATTTCAGAAACATCATTTTGCATAAGGCTTGATGTAAGATTCATGATAAAGGAGTTGAACATTGAAATATTCCTTGAGCCACTCCTTAAGGCAGTGTTTCTTTTTTTTTTTTAACACCTTTATTGGAGTATAATTGCTTTACATTGTTGTGTTAGTTTCTGCTGTATAACAAAGTGAATCAGCTATACATATACTTATATCCCCATATACCCTCCCTCTTCTGTCTCCCTCCCACCCTCCCTATCTCACCCCTCTAGGTGGTCACAGAGCACCAAGCTGAACTCCCTGTGCTATGCAGTTGCTTCCCACTAGCTATCTATTTTACATATGCGTTGACATATATACACTACCCAAGGCAGTGTTTCTTGACATGTGGTCCATGGAGCGAGCACCTTAGAGGGGGTGCTTATATAAATGAATATTCATGCCCTTCTAATTGTATTTCATTAGAAATCTACACTTCTGGGCTTCCCTGGTGGCGCAGTGGTTGAGAGTCCGCCTGCCGATGCAGGGGAAACGGGTTCGTGCCCCGGTCTGGGAAGATCCCACATGCTGCGGAGTGGCTGGGCCCGTGAGCCATGGCCGCTGAGCCTGTGCGTCCGGAGCCTGTGCTCCGCAATGGGAGAGGCCACGACAGTGAGAGGCCCACGTACCACAAAAAAAAAAAAAAAAAAAAAAGAAAGAAAAAAAAAGAAATCTACACTTCTATTAAACTATCCAGTTAATTTTTGTGTATACTTAAGTACAACTTTCTTGACATGGAGATACTTTGGTAGGTAGTACTTAAGTGATGAAATCAATGTTTCATGCTTATTACTGAAACCAGAGAAGCCCATAGGTATATCTCATTATCCATAGAAATGTTGTCAAAACTGACTGCAGCATAAAACTATTCAGTAAATTTCACTCTAACAAATTGGTATGAGAGCAAAGGGAAACTGAAAAACTCAGTCTTATATGCATGCTAAACATACACACGTGGTACACACACAGAGACATACACATTGTCACATAATCCTCTGTCCCATAGCAGGAAGAAATTCAATGTATCTATGAAATTTTTATAAATTTCTCCTTACAATTATTCAGGCTATAATTCCATATATGATTTCATTAATTATTATTAGGAATTTATATATTTGCATGTTGGGAGGGTATTAGGAGAGAAGAGAATAATAATGTCAAATATGATTTGAATCCATGTTTTTCCCAGAAACCTTTCTTTTTTGGGAAAACCATTATTCTTTGAAGCTTGTGCTAACTAGTGAGGACAAGACTTAATATAAGTAATTTTTCCTTTAATCCTTAGACAATATAGGGATTCTGGAATATTCTCATTTATTTTAATTAAAATTTTTAACATTTTAAGATATGTTCACACAAACCCAACTCCCAAATATGAGAAAAAATGAACAATATTTTCTTAAGACATAGCACAGACCACAAAGTAACAAAGGTCAATAATGATGACAATTTTTTAAGGAATGCATCTGGGCATACTCGCTAATGAGAGCCTACATTCAAAGTCAAGTTAAGATTATAAAAGAATTATAATCTGAATTTTGAAAAATCCATAATAGGCTTTTAAACGTAACATATACATTAACATAACATAGGCACTTAAACACATTTGAGAAAACTGTACTCACCATTTAAAAAGCAAGAGTTTTTTATTTATTGCATAAACAGTATTGAGGCAATAGCAGACATTTTTTAAATGAAAAAAAATATGTAAAATCCCACTACTTTAACAAATGAATATTATCATCCTCTTTAGTCAAAACACACTCATTATTATTTTTTTTATTTTTTAAATCTTTTGTTAAGTGAAAATTTTAATTAAGAAATAGTCTGGAAATTCATAAAGGACATATCAGCTAAAAGTACTTTTGTAACAGCTTTATCTCACTACAATTCATATACAGTAACATTCACCCATTTAAAATATATAATTCAATCATTTTTACTTTATTTACAGCATTGGCCAATAACTAAATTTTAGAACATTTTTTTAACATCCTTATTGGAGTATAATTGCTTTACAATGGTGTGTTAGTTTCTGCTTTATAACAAAGTGAATCAGTTATACATATACATATGTTCCCATATCTCTTCCTTCTTGAGTCTCCCTCCCTCCCACTCTCCCTATCCCAACCCTCTAGGTCATCACAAACCACCTAGCTGATTGCCATGTGCTATGCGGCTACTTCCCACTAGCTGTCTATTTTACGTTTGGTAGTGTATATATGTCCATGCCACTCTCTCACTTTGTTACAGCTTACCCTTCCCCCTCCCCATATCCTCAAGTCCATGCTCTAGTAGGTTTGTGTTTTTATTCCCGTCTTAGCCCTAGGTTCTTCATGACTTTTTTTTCCCTTAGAGTCCATATATATGTGTTAGCATGTGGTATTTGTTTTTCTCTTTATGATTTACTTCACTCTGTATGACAGACTCTAGGTCCATCCACCTCCCTACCAAAAACTCAATTTCATTTCTTTTTATGGTTGAGTAATATTCCATTGTATATATGTGCCACTTCTTCTTTATCCATTCATCTGTTGATGGACACAAGTTGCTTCCATGTCCTGGCTATTGTAAATAGAGCTGCAATGAACATTTTGGTGCATGACTCTTTTTGAACTATGGTTTTCTCAGGGTATATGGCCAGTAGTGGGATTGCTGGGTCGTACGGTAGTTCTATTTGTAGTTTTCTAAGGAACCTCCATACTGTTCTCCATAGTGGCTGTATCAATTTACATTCCCACCAACAGTGCAAGAGTGTTCCCTTTTCTCCACACCCTCTCCAGTATTTCTTTTTTCTAGAAATTTTGATGATGGCCATTCTGACTGGTGTGAGATGATATCTCATTGTAGTTTTGATTTGCATTTCTCTAATGATTAATGATGTTGAGCATTCTTTCATGTGTTTGTTGGCAATCTGTATATCTTCTTTGGAGAAATGTCTATTTAGGTCTTCTGCCCATTTATGGATTGGGTTGTTTGTTTTTTGTTATTAAGCTGCATGAACTGCTTGTAAATTTTGGAGATTAATCCTTTGTCAGTTGCTTCATTTGCAAATATGTTCTCCATTCTGAGGATTCCCTTTTTGTCTTGTTTATGGTTTCCTTTGCTGTGCAAAAGCTTTTAAGTTTCATTAGGTCCCATTTGTTTATTTTTGTTTTTATTTCCATTTCTCTAGGAGGTGGGTCAAAAAGGATCTTGTTGTAATTTATGTTATAGAGTGTTCTGCCTATGTTTTCCTCTAAGAGTTTGATAGTGTCTGGTCATACATTTAGGTCTTTAATCTATTTTGAGTTTATTTTTGTGTATGGTGTTAGGGAGTGTTCTAATTTCATACTTTTACATATACCTGTCCAGTTTTCCCAGCACCACTTATTGAAGAAGGTGTCTTTTCTCCAATGCACTCATTATTTTTACAGTTGCCAATCACAGTGGGGATAAGACTTTGTGTCCTTGGAAAAATAAGAATTTTCCACATTGCCTCATCATCAAGGGTCGTGTATAATAATGGCACTGAGCAGGTGAATTCTAAAACTATTCAACAGTTTTCAAATGTTGGATAATGAGGTTAATTGCTGATTTCTTAATTTTAAAAATGTATCCAAACATGATCTAACCAGAAGGAAACCAGCCACGTTTTCCCAAACATTAAGTGGCAATTAGGGTTAGGTAAGAGATAACCTTCCATATTAGCTTAATATACCAGTTACTGTTGTCACAATGCCTACTAAGCAGTTAGCATGGCACCAACTATGAGTTGTTCTACACCCCTTTTCCTGTTCTCCTAGGCCTACAACTAGATTACATTCTTAGCTTCACTTACAATTAGGTTTGGCCCCATTACAAAGTTCTGGATAATAGAACAAAATTTAGGACAGTCAACGTGCTACACTTCTATATTGGCCCATCAAACTTCCCAGAAGCCAAATTCCAGGAACGTTCTCATTCTTTCATTTGAAGGAGACAACTATACAACCTTGGAAGCCATGTCTTGAGTATGACAGAGACTCCATTAACCTGGGTTCCTGAATGACTAAGCGGAATGAAACATTCTTTACTTTCCATTAAACTGGAATAGCTCAGGACTGTTTTTTTGAGCAAGAAATAAGCTAGTTATTCAAGCAATTATAAACGTTGTGGCACATTTTTTATAGCAGTTACTATTACCCTATTATTATTTTTTTTTAAGTGTAAGGACGGACTTTATTTTTTAAAAAAAGTCTTTTAGGGACTACAAATTACAAAGTAAAAGCAGATCTCTATGTAGAAAGCTAGTGAATACATTTTGTGCATGAAAACTTTATCAAAGTCGTTCATTTAACAATTTCACCCCCTTCACAACGGTATCAGTTATAATGCTCTTCTTCATAAGGTTATTATACCTTTATTTCAAACTATATTACATGTTATTCCCTCAAGGTAAACTTTTAAACACCTAATTTTTAGCTCCTAAGAATGGCACCTCTGAAAGGGGCAACTCCCACTCAGTCTCTGGTTGCATTATTCCAAGCTCATTTCTTTCACCAATCAAAAAAGCTTTCAAAGTGTTCACTTTTAACATGAAATGTTTCCACCAAAAAGTGTGGCCACATTTTGTTTTCTAATGACTACATAGAAAGATGGGTAGCAGCAAGAAAAGAAAGATGGAAATTAAAAGGCACCCATTAAAATAAATGGATCAACTGTACAGAAGAGATATTTGGCTCATAGCAATTTAAAATACTGGCAACTGGGGTAAGTTAATAGGCAGATGCTTGAGTCATATATCAATCTGTGAAGAGAATGAGGCTGGCCCTGTATGACCAGTAGGATAATCATTATCACTGCACTTCATTCTTTGCAACAAATACTCAAAGCCAGCAGGAAATATGAGTTATATTTAGAATCCCAATTAGAACATGCTAACCACTTTTCTTTCAACAATTTTCTGGGTTTAGTACAGTCATTTGCTTTACTTATACTGTTTTATGAGTCCTTTCTTACCAATCTAAGTGTATGACAACTGTAAAATACTTTATTTTATTTTATTTTATTTTTTATTAGTTTCTGCTTTATAACAAAGTGAATCAGTCATACATATACATCTGTTCCCACATCCCTTCCCTCATGCATCTCCCTCCCTCCCACCCTCCCCATCCCACCCCTCCAGGTGGTCACAAAGCATCGAGCTGATCTCCCTGTGCTATGCGGCTGCTTCCCACTAGCTATCTATTTTATGTTTGGTACTGTATATATGTCCATGCCTCTCTTTCGTTTTGTCACAGCTTACCCTTCCCCCTCCCCATATCTTCAAGTCCATTCTCAAGTAGGTCTGTGTCTTTATTCCTGTTTTACCCCTAGGTTCTTCATGCCATAAAAAGAAACGAAACTGAGCTATTTGTAATGAGGTGGATAGACCTAGAGTCTGTCATACAGAGTGAAGTAAGTCAGAAAGAGAAAGACAAATACCGTATGCTAACACATATATATGGAATTAAAAGAAAAATGTCATGAAGAACCTAGGGGTAAAACAGGAATAAAGACACAGACCTACTTGAGAATGGACTTGAGGATATGGGGAGGGGGAAGGGTAAGCTGTGACAAAGTGAAAGAGCGGCATGGACATATATACCCTATTATTATGTAATTGTGGATATAGGCAAAGAGGAGGTTCCATTTTCTCTCTTTCTTCTTTCCAAGACAAAACTGCTAGCAATCTTTTCAAAAAAAAATTTAAAAAAGAAGAAGAAAACTGCTAGCACTCTTGTCCCTCCAATGCCTGTCAAGCACTTCTGACTTCATTGTCATTACCATGTCTAGTTTCTACTTGAACCTGTATTAGAGTCTAAGGCCAATGGTTCTATGATCTCCTATCTATACAAAAACTGGGTGAGCCTTATCCAATTACTATCATTGTATCTAAAATGGCAAAATAACCATTTAATCCTGTAGTCTTAGTTCTTCTTAAATGACAGTTCCAGTAATGTAAAACCATGTATATTAACATTCTATAAAACAGAATTTTATATTTATTAGAATTGACTGAAATCTCCATAAGTGCTTGGTACATCTGCAGATATAGTTCTATCTAGGACAAGCTGGTATTACATTAGATTATTTTTTAGCAACCAATAGTTATCCATTTTGTTAATATTAAAGGCTTGAAGAAAGGCATGCTGCTTCTGCAATTTCAGGAATGTCTGATCTTTTGCCAACAATAACACTGACATGTAATTATGCCTTTTATCTGCTATGTCTATCAGGAACCTAATCATAAGATGTAACTGTACTCATCATGCCTTATTCTTAGAAATGAACAAAATATGAGATTCCTTAATTGCAACTTGCATCATCTCTATATGTATCTAATCTCAACTAGGTCTTCAATTTAACTTTGCATTCCTTAAATTCAGCTGACAACCTATCTTATTTCCTATGATAGCCTTTCCAGAACTTTTCTGCTCTTCTTAAGTGTCCATCATCTCCAACCCTGCATTTCTCATTTTCAGCAGTTATGTTACTGAGAAGATGCAGGCCATGATAATGAGTTCACTCAAATTCTTCAACTTTCACCTATCTATAAAAAACTCTCCAGCATCTCTTTGAAGCCTTATCATGCACTACCTCCTAGACTCTAGATACAGCTCCATCTTTACTATTGATTCAGTTTATTTTCACCTCCTCCAGGTTTTCTCTATCAAGCTTCCTCATTTTCCCAGTACATACAATTTTCTCTTCTTCTCTATTAATTTTCTCAGTCTAAAGCAAAATTCTAAGGAAAAAAGAAAAGAGAAAGGAAATCTTCCTCAAGGACTCGCAACATTATTTCACATTTCTCTTTTTTACTAACAAACTTTTAAAAGGATAACCTACATTTTCTGCTTCTTTTCCTTTCCCAGCCGCTGGTTTCTTAATCAGTTTTAATCTAGATTTATGAGGAAGTGGGCTGGATATTGTCCACTGGAGATGGACTAAGATAGGCATAGAAATAGAAGAGCAAAGTTGAGACAAAAAGACAACGTTTTTGGAAGGAAATATATTTATCTTGTTGGGTGGTTGCAGAGAAAGAGAGGAGAAAGGGCTGAGAAAGTAGACTATGATAGAGTGTAGAGGGTCCTGAATATCAACATCTATGTAGCATATCCAGCAGTTTCATTATAGTTATTTTTAAGCAAATAAATATTTCATAACCTATAAAACCACCAAAATATGAGAATACACTTTAAATTCAGGAAAATGGGTAAGTAAGGAAATTTAGCTACTCTTCTTGGTTCCAAATCCTTGTATTTTGCTACATCCTGTCACTTATTCCTTGCTATTATATTCTTCTGCCTTTAGACCAAATCTAACTATATACGTCCTTATCACATTACAACAATTCACAGCTTTCTTTGCCACTATCAGAACTGACATTTTCATATTTTATATTTCCCATAATCAATGAAATACAGTGAAGAAAAATCTAAGTGTGTAAATAAGCCATTAATACAGGATATTCTGGTTAAAAAATTAGGAATAACTAACCATTTACCATCACTTCCATTATTTCTTATGGGCTTTTGAGATATGATTCTTTCACAAGATTGCTGTGACTATAATGGGGAACTTATTGAAGCACTAATTTGGCCTTACAAATAGATTTGCTCTTTCAGGAATATATACAATTGTCAGTGTTCCTTCTAAGCTTTCTCATAGAGTTATGGTGTGTAATGGGTTTTGGGTGCCTGCTGAAGCAAAGTCCATGGGCTGACCTTATATGTGCATAACTATCTACAGGAATTGATTTATTGATTGTTGGCTTGTTGATTTTTTCTGTGTTCCATACACTGTTCCATATGCTTTACATTTATTAAATTATTTAATTCTTTTTAAAAATAGAAAGGTAGCTCGGAGAAGCCAAGGGTTTGAGTTAAAGTAGAAGAGACAGGATCTGCCCACATAGATGAGTAGGTGGCCCATGCTCTTTTCATCACATAACTGGGACTTTTCCTAAGACACCAAAAGCTGCTACTGCTATGTACAACCTTTCCCAAGTCCCAGTAAAAATAGTTCATGCAGACAACAAAGGCAAGGAGTGTTTTCACAAAAATATCACAATTTAAGGGAAAGTGACCTGAGAAAGAGATGTTCTATTTTCTCCCAATTACAAGCAAACTTGTGTGCGTCAGTTTACCTGGTTTTCAGATTAGATATTGCTCTGTAATAATTAAATAGAAATTTGCTTATTTTTCTGTATGGAAGTGAAGGGCCAAGATTATTTATGCACTGTTGATTACAGAAGGACAACTGGGCAGCAACAGAGAAGACAGGGGCAGAGACCAGAGAGAATTCTATAGATATTTCTAAAAATTTCTATAGATATTTCAATTTTGTTTATAGGTCTTAATTTCCCAGGGTTCAAGTCTTATTGTTTAAAATTTTCATCCTTGGTCACAAGAAATTTGCTGTTATTCTGTACAGAAGGACAAAAGATATGCCGATGATCAATATCATTTCAATAACTGACTATATTAACACTTCATTGTCTTTAAGGAGATATATATATATAGGGCAAGCTAGACTGCTCCTTCCTTAGGTCTTCAAAAATTGACATTTCCTCTAAGGTCATAGGGTGTTAGTTACAGACAGTAGTAGGTCAGTAGATCCAGGTCCAATCAAAGACAGTCTTTGATCACAAAGATTTCAGTTTAATGAATAAGAAAACTACAGATGTTAATTGGGGTTAACCTGAAGCAACCAAGACCTATTAACTTCTTTATTAAGAAGACATATGCTATGTTTGTGTTAAGGGGCAGGAGTAGATTCCCCTCCAGTCCCACTAAGACAAAACAGGTCATGGAAGGTGAAATAGACGTAAGTAGGAAGAAGACAGCTGAGTATATGTCAAGCTGGAGGTTGATCTAACTATGAAGGATGGCATTAGCACAGTTTATTTCCATAATATCTTTCCAGAAAGTCAAGCATTTTTTCTTCCATTATGTCAACTTTTCCAAGGCTAGTTCCGAAATGCTCCATGATTCAGAATACAGACTCAGTTGGAATAGTTTCCAATTTATCTTATGAGGCTTATTTGTTATATGATACAAGATTTTAAACCCCATTAGCAGTTAACTAGCATGAAATACTTAATATAGGCAAACTTAATTGAGACTTCATATGTTTATTTTTAAAAATATAAAATGTAAAATATTTGCAGATTCATTTATTTCTCACTTAGCAGATGTTGTGAGGCAAAATGGGCAGGAAAAAAATATTCAATGAAATTCCAGAACTTACCCAAATAGCAAAAACTTTAAAAAGGGACAAATAAAAGTAGTTGTATGGTCTTATCTGCGTACAGTTTTCTAGAATGACCTAATATCCATCACAGACATGCAGATTAGCTTGTACCAATGCCAACATTTCAGACATTTGGTAAGATATTTATCTCCCTTTCACTAAGGGACAGCTTAGTGCTGTATATTAAAGCAGAAAAATAAATTATTTCTGCAGCATTTCCAAGAGAAATTTTCCGTGCCATAAGTTTTTTTAATTGATAAATGTCTTTTAAACAGATGGGAAAAATGCAATAAACCAAGTATGGATTCGTGAAATGTATGGAAAAAGAGTTTCTGAAAAATGAATATTTACAAACATTGAAATACATCCTCTATATTGTGTTAAGCAAAAGAAAATACAGGGTAATGAGTATTGAGAATGAGAATGAGAACGTCCTAACCTTGTGATTAACTTGAGTAACTGAAAAGGGCTGAGGAAATTTTTGAAAGGCCATTATAAAAATAAATCTATTTATGCATCTCCTCAAGCATCACTGTAGAGTTTTTCCACTCCACCTCATTCTCCCACCTGTTTGGAAAGATATGTCCTGGCAGTGTGTCTAGAACCTAATATCATTCCTAACCACATACAAATTGAATTCCAGCCTCATAGCATCAAATCTCTGGGGAATAAAATCTGGCCACATACAAAGAACACAAACTGTTCCTTAACAAGATGGCAGGTATTTGGCACATGACTTGGGTTTTGTTTAAACAAGCTGATTAGTAGTATCACATTGGCAAGTCCATTGTTTATAATCATTCTATTTCATTTGCCTATTAAAAGTAGAAGCACACATTCTGTTTTATAAGCCTGGTATGAATCAGTACGGATTTTTTTTCCCCTCAAGTAAATATTGCATAGATAAAATAAGGGGGAAAAAGATAATTTAAGTACAAGGGATTTTAAAGCCCACCAACATTGCTATAAGGAGAAGGTTTCTGCTAACAATTACCCCATTAACAACATTCAAACTATTGTGGAAAAAAAAATAGACAGATAGACATACCAGTAAACCTCACTGTATTTCCTGCCTAAAATCAGTTTAGATAAATGGACTCACATCTAGGATTATTATTTTTAAATATCACTTTCGAATCCTTCTTGCCAAAGGAGTCTTAGCACTTCCTCAAGAGAAGCAACAGATTTAGGTATTCTTGAAAAAGCAGTAAGTTCATTAAACTTTTTTGATGACTGGTGTTTGACAACTGAATATTAGGATTTAGACATTTTTTAATATAAATAATATTTCTGTTTTCACAGTGTCCAAGGTATGAGAAATCTGTTCTCTATATCCTCTCACTCATTTAATATCTTCCTTTCTAACCCAAGCCAAAGATTCTTCAACCATATCTTCAACTATTTGATGCTCTTGATTTATTCATTTAAAAAAATATTGAAATATAGTTGATTTACAGTATTGTGTTAGTCTCAGGTGTACAGTAAAGGGATTCAGTTATACATATATATATATAAATATATATATTCTTCTTTTTACATTCTCTTCTATTATAGGTTATTACATCGATTTTTCCATTTTTGTTCTCAATTCTAACCCGAACTCTTGTTTTTAGGATCCCTGTCCATTATCCCTTTTATTCCACGTATGGGAAGCAAAATAGTACAGTGCTTAGAGACAATAACTTTGGTAACAGGTAGTCCTGGGTTCAAGGCCACACAGTCCAGCTTAGCCTCTCAAACTCCAAGCTTCCTCATCCAGTACACATCTTGCTTGGTTCTGAGGGTCCAGTGGGATAATGCATGTAAGTACTTAGAACAGTGGCTGACACAAAATAAGTATGCCTTTTCATTAGTAAATAATTAATATTAGTTTTTATTTTGATTTTTATTAAGCATTTTCCTTTCCTTGCCATCCTCTGGCTTTGTATAAACTCAGTCTATAAATATATTAAATCTACTTTTTTATTTAAAATATTTTAAGATTTATTTTTAAAAACTTTATTAAAAAATTCTTCCTCTCTCTGACTACTGCCATACATATTTTTCTCTCATCTACAACTTCTTGAACGAATATGCTAGACATCCTATCATCACATTCTCATTTTATTTTTTCCTGAACAAACTGGTTTCTGTTTAGTTCCCAAACTCTAGCACATTTTTTTAGAAGGCAATCTTACCTACTCACATTCTTCTAGCCAGACCCCTTGCTAGAACTGCAGGCTCATCTTCTGGTGGTATGTTGCTACCTGAACATAGGACTGGCACCTCAGACTCAGTAAGTCTAAATTAAAACATTACCTTAGTTTTCAAGTATACTTTGCCTCTTCTATTGCCCATTCCAATTAGTGGCACCATTACAATCCATTAGATAAAATAATAAGTATTATATTAACTACAAACTATAACAGTAATAACTAAAGCTATCTGAATGCTTACTGTGTGCCAAGCACTGTTCTAAGTATTTACAAATATTAACTCACTAGTGGTCCAAAAAATCCTAGGAAGCAATTACTACCATAGCTGATGAAAAGCAGGCTTAAGTAACTTGCCCAAGGTTACAGAGCTAGTAAGTAGTAAAACCAAGTATTCTGCCTTTGGAGACTGCATATTTAACAACTTTGCTATACTGACCTCAGCTTAGAAGACAGAAAGATAAAAGTCACCTTTAACTTCTCAATTTCCTTCACCTCCTTTATTGGGCTAGTATACCAAATTCTACACAGTTTATTTCCTTTATACCTAACAAATAGATTGCTTCAGATTCTCATTTTATCTCACCTATATGGTTACTACATTCTTTGCTTCTAGTTCTTTCCAATACATCTACCCTAATCCTGCCAAAAGGATCTGTCTAATATTAAATCCTGGTGAGTTACTTCCCTGCTTCAATGGTTCCCAATAACTTTGAGGATAAAAACTAAGTTTCACTATACAGATACTGCCTACCTCTTCAATGCCAACTCTTGTCATTTTTATCCACACATATAACTAGGGATCCCAAATTGAGTATAGACTGTGTCCAGAGCTGAAGTTCAGGCATGTGTGATAACCTAGCAATCTATTGAGCCAGGGACTTAGGAACTTTCTGGGAGAATTTAAACCCAGGGACAAAAAACCAAACAAACCCAATAAACCAAGAACTAGATGAAAAAAATGGGACAGAAGATTAGGATTCAAGGTAAGTTTGAAAGGTAACATAATGAGTTAAAGTTTTGAAATATTGAGTTTGAAGAGCCAGTGGCATATACATATGGCAATGTACAATAAACTAGTGTAAACTTGCACTAATAACAAAGCCCTGGTTATCAGAGGTAAGGAGCTATTTCATATATAGCCATTGACCATCTCTTCAACTGTTCTCTGGAACTTGACTACCTGTAACAATTGAAGAAGCCGTAAAATATTAGCTAACAGCATTTCTCGGGCAACTCTAATAAGGTATAAGTCAGAGGAAAGTGAACTTCCCATTGCCCATTTTGCCACAGATTGCTTCCCATCTTGGGCACTATGGGGATTCAGAGTGTTTCTGGTACTGCCTGGTGGAATAATAAGTATGCTTTCTGCGTCTGGGGAAAATGTGGCAGGTGGCTGGAAATTGTGGAGTCTGGAAAAGCAGCCATAGATAACATGGTATCTGTTGGAGCAGCAATGAAGTTGTAGAGTGAAATGTTGACAGGCAACACATAGCCCAGCAGACAGCCTGTCCTGCCCAACAGAGCAAATGCAGAAACTGTTTGGAACAAAGTTTTTTTTTTTTTTTTTTAATAAACACGTCTGAGATAATACTGACTACTCTCAGACAAAAGTAAATTGCTGGGGTGAAGGGATGTATCAATTATACCCCTTTGGGGTCTGCAAGCTTAAGGCACTTACTGCAGAGGAGAAAGAAGTTGCAAAATTTAATTATCACTGTTAAGTGATTTCTTTGGTACCAGTAAGCTTATGAGGACTGAGGAAGTTCAAATTGTGCCAGAAATATTAAACATTTAGTAATTTTCCAAATAAGCTTAACATGCTTAGGATTCTAATTCTTATCTGTGTTGGAATTATTTTGTGGCATATGTTGTGAAGTCTTTGAAGGCAATGATCATCTAACTAAGAGAGTGCTTAATATGTAGTAGGCACCTAAAAAATATTTACTGGATTGAACAAAAGTTGAGAAAGAAATCCAATTAATTTAACTGATTAAGAAATTCAATTGCAGTAGAGTCATTCATGTATCCATCCATTCTTTTATTTATTCAAAAACATTCATTGACTACCAGGTCACTGGGCTAGATTCTAGAGATGTAAATGTATTAAAGAAAATATCTGTCTTCAAGGAGCCTACGGTGGTAGAAAACATTAATGGCAACTGCTAATTTGGGGCATTTACTATAGGACAGACACTATGTTAGTGTCTGTAAATGAATTAATTCATTTAATTCTCACAAAAATAATGATGAAATTTGGAATATTCCCCCCATTTTATAAGAAGTGGTCCCTCAAAGATTCAAGTGATTTGCCAAAGTCATACATTTAGGAAGTCAAAGCACCAGAATTTCAATTTTGGTATCTGTGTTAGGTCAAGGCTACCATTCCTCAATCTTCCATCGTTCAGCTATGAGTTGACAATTTTTGTCATATAAGGTACTATTTCCATTTAAATATTACCTGTCTAAAGCAATACTGTCTACAAAATCCTTAGTTTGATTTGTTATAGTTCTTTTCCTTATAATATTCATTAAAATAAATATATTTCTAACAAAATTAAAAGTTTGTCCTCATACAACCACAAGTTATCTTGACTGCCACTTTGTATGGACAGATCTTGAGACATACTGCCCCATGTCATGCATGGTAAATTGGAGGGCTAAAGTGAAGCTGAGTAGTAGCATCCATAAATCTTGCTCTTGTTCACTTCCATTGTGAGAAATCTAAATGTTATGATCACGCTTACCTTTCACCGTGGTCCAAAGCCACAATTCTACAAATCTAAGAGGTTTTCATGACCCTTCCCAGGGAGTGGTCTCTACTACTGTCACCCAATGTCACTGCTGAGGTTTAGCCTAAATTGTGTAGGTTAATAACACCAAGTCCAAAAGGCAGGAGCCACTTGATTCTTGTTTCAGTCTGTCTTTTGCAGTTGTGGTTTATTCTGTTTATTTATTCATTTGTTTGGAGATAAGGCTAGTCGTGGCCCCTGTACTTATTTGAATAGACTTGGAAAGCTGAAGTAATAGGGTTCTATTATGAGAGTGACAGCAATTAAAAAGACAACAAGAACAGTGATTGCACAAACACAATTTGCGTCTAAAATTACTCCCAAGCCTTAGGCTATCCTATAAAGAAATTCATCCTCCTCAAGGTCACCTTTAACCAGGATCTCTATTTCTGAGATAGACCATTTTCTTGGTAACTAGAAATTTTAAAAGCATCAGCTTTATATGGTCTCAAATATATTGAACTTAATTTTTTTCCACTGACACAAAAGAATATAATCCAAACTGTTTATCTTCACAAAAGGTCACACGTGATTTGTGTCTGGCTACCTCCTCCCACCCTCATCTCATACCACTCTTCCCAGCACTTACATAGTCCAAGTATATTGGCCTTCTTACTGTTCTTCATGCACATTAAATTCATTTATGCCTCAAGGTCTTCACATTCACTATTCCTTCTGCCTGGAACACTTTCATCAGTTCTTCCTTTTGCTCTTCCGGCCATTTAGCCCTCCTCTCAAATGTCACTGTCTCAGATAAGCCTTTCATAACCACCCTTTGAAAGTCTTTATCATGCCTTGTTTTTATTCCCTTTTGTATTTTTCCCATGAAATGATCAAGTTTATTTTTATTTATGTGTGTCCCCACATAGAACATAAATTACATAGAAAGAGGAGCTTTGCCTGTTTTATCCTCTGTTCTACATTTTCAGTGTCCATATCCTTACTTGCTGTTCTATATCCTTATTCACCATTCTGTATCCTTACTATATAGAACACAGAAGACAGTAATTATTAAAGAAAGAAGCATTTTAGAGACCAGGTGATAAAGTCTGTAGATTCACTGTACTTTCACAGATCATGTGTTGCTTTCTTTATTTTTCTGTCTCTTATCTTGGTATTTGATTGTCATTTGTCACTTTTAACTGCTGTCAGGAGGTTCTCCTCTCACATGGTTCAGGAAAACCACACTATTCTGAAGAAATCCAGCTTCTCCTCTTTCCTATACGTCCACTGAACGAATGAATCATTTTAAATTAGTAAATTTAAGACATAGTGACTCAAATTTTTCTTCTATAGTTTTAAAAATCCTATATACATGAGGTTTTTGTCTATTTATGCCCAAGTTTGTGTACCATTTAAGATGATAAAAATGTGGTTTGCATTGGTGGATTTCTGATACAGTCAACTCTAGCTTTATGAAAGGAGAGGAACATTTGAGGATGTGGTGGTGGGGAGTAACACAAACAACATTTATACAGGTGCTCACATCCATTTGGGCCATATTTTCATTCTGAAAAAAAACAAAAACAAAAACAAAAACCATGTGGATGAATAAAATACAGCTTGTCCCATCTGGGTAGTGAAGGTACCTGCCAAGGACAGCAACTGGACCTCACTGCATGTGAGGAAGCTTTCCCTGGAATAAGGTAAGTGGGAATAAGCTAGGTGGTAAAAAGCAAAAAACAAAAACAAAAACAACAACCAAAAAAACGCCAAGAAGCTTCTAGCAGTCCATATATTATTACTAGACTTAACTGGTAAGATATGCTAATGAAATCAATTTTATAATATACCTAGGATTATCCAGAATAGTCCACACTGCCTATTAGTTAACAACACAGCAAATATTTCCCCAAATGAATGATGAGGTATGAATGTGCTATCGAAATATTATCCTGTGCCTAAATAAGAAAACCATGTGCACATTCATATTAATGTGGCTCTCATCACATACTTAATTTGTTTAATGATGTTATTTTGAGACATTTCCAAACACTATAGAGTGTATAGGGTTTGTTAGCAAACCTAAATGGTCTGATAACCACTAGAAAAATTTTAGCACCCCAAATTTGGCCCCTGCATCTAAAAAAAGGTCAAGTTATGGAGACTCATCGAAGCTACACAAATGAAGTCTTGGTTTCTGCTTTGGACTCTAAACCTTATAATGCATTTGTTCTGCACAATTAAATCACAGTAGTTTTTCTTTACGTTACTTTAAAAAGTGTTAGATTCAAGACACAATGAAAACAATTTCAACTAAATACATGCTGTAAATAATCTGAGATTTCTTAAAAATAGTAAACATGTTTTCCACCCACAATTGACATTTATGAATAATAAACACAACAATTTCTAATGAAAGTGAAACTTTTTAAAGACCTATTGCCGTTAGAATTCAAAATATCAATTAAATATTAATTATTCTGGCAAGTAATAATTAAATTCACAAACACTACGCAGATACTGGCAACTCTTTTGCACACCTGTTATTACAAATTACAATGATATTTAAATATTCAGTGTATTTGGCAAGTCATCTACTTTGAAGCTATGTTGGTAGATAAAGTTGAGAGCAGTATATAGATGTACCCTTCCTTCCTACTGAGAAAACATTACCATATATAAAACTACTGGTGACCAGCATCTGGTCTTGCAAAATAAGAATAAAAAACACAGACTCCTCCACTCTCAGTCAGGTGGCATGAGTGCTGAACTTTTTGCTTTTCATTAGAATCTGCAGGAAAGAGCTGAAGAACGCCTGTCTTGTGAGACATATGTATTGACCTCAAAGGGTGAAATGCAGGGCACTATTTATTCAGGTGAAAAAATACAAAGCTTTGCGTGTTGTTCAGCAGTGATCAAACAAAGAAGATTCCAAAGAATGTACTCCACGTGTGACTTTCAGAACTCAACTGTTGTATTTCCAATATTAAGTGGTGAGGCAGAAACACCAGTTCTTAGGGCAGTGACAATTTTATTCATAGTAAACTTTAAAATGGAAGTTTTAAAATAATTTTTATGTATAAATAGTAAACACTAGGAATGACTCCCTCTATGATTAAATTTAGCTGTTTGTGACAGCTATAAGGGCATTAATCTGCTGAGATGAAAGAATGATTTTTACAAGTTATTGTGTTGGCCAAAAAGGTCATTTGGATTTTTCCATAAGATGGTACAGAAAAACCTGAACGAACTTTTTGGCCACCCTAATATTTTTGTTGCAAAGTTTCTAATGATGGATGCCAATACTCTACATTTTGGATAGCCTTTAGATGATGAAAAATGGTCACCATTTTCTATCATGTAAATCTGATCAGGATGTCATCATCAAATTATTTACAAAGCACCCGTTACATACTTGCTAGGTGATGGGTATGAGACCCAAACTCTGATCTCAAAGAATCTGCAATTGTAATGCCCACCCTCCACCCACCCCCTTCCCCAGGGATAAATCCTTCCTCTGTGTATCTTTAAAGCTTTCTTCAATAGCAAGCTATTAATTTTATCTTCCATGGCTCTCAGTTTTCTTACTTATAAAATGAGCTTATTAAAATAGGTCACTTATAAAGCTCCCTTTAGGTATGAAAATTCTGAGATCCTACAATAACTAATTTCAAGAGTTTTGAGGCTGAGGAGATCAAGGGTGGTAGAGCTGGAGTTTGAGATAAGAATGTGAAATACGGAAGTTTAATAAATAGAGAGGAGGGAGGAGCACATTCCAGGGAAACGGAATTGGGCGAGCACAGATTAGAGAAGAGTTGACATAACAGTTTCAAAAGTCCAGTGATGGGTCAGATTTGTTCAAGTGAAGACACACTGGAGGGTGGCAGGAGAGAAAGTTGACTGGTATGTTGGGCCAGATGGTGTAATGACTTAATTATCCAGCTCAGGGTTCAGGATTTATTTCAGAAACAAGAGTGTTTTCTAAGGAGAAGGGGTAACTTTTGCAAACTACGTTTTATAGAGATTTATGAAACTGATATGTGTGGGTATTTTAGAGGTGATAAGTCCAATTAGCAAGCTATAGGGATATAGGAACAACTGTATAAGGAGCATAACACAGGGGGTTTCAGCTGGAAATGTAAAGGGAAAAACAGAAAATGCACATGGTCTCCAAATCACTGCACTGTAGAGTGGAGATCAGTTTTACATTCAACTTTGGAGGAAATCAGTCCATATTTTCATTTGGCAGGGCAGATGCTTCACATCACAGTAGAAATCTAGGCTCAGGAAGGGCCATATCCTGGTTAAGTGCCAAAGATATGATCAAAAATTACATTATCTGGAAATCTTCTTGCTCCTCAAAATTAAGAATGGCATCTATGTGCTGCCACTGCACCATAAACCCGGCCGTTGTGCAATAGCAATAAGACCCATGAAATAGGGAGACCTGGGGCAGCATTTCTGTATCCAGTAGGGTGACAAGATTTTTCTTCACATGCATTTGTATGATGATAATGAACTAAAAAATTATTCAGCTCTAACGATTCTTTTAGGAAGAGAATAATATTTGCAATGCAAATAAAAGGATATAAAAGGATAAAATAATCTCAAAAAGGAGCAAGAAGAAAGTACAAAAAAGCTAGAAAGGCATATGAGCAACTGGAGGGCAGAAGGTTGCAAAATGTGGATTTCACTAGATAGGTCAACAATCTAAAAAGTTCTCTTAGGAGTTGATCCTAATAGCATCCAAATGAAATTTTCACCAAAGTTCTCATGGATTTATTTAATCCTCAATATGTAGGCTATATTTGGTTGGTTAGGGCAAATTTGCAATTAAATTGTGAAAATGGTTCTTAGCATGTTACCTCTGGGGTCCTTTTTTCTAACTTAGTTCCCACAAGAAGATGAAAAATATTAAGAACCTGAATCACTCAGTAATACTTGTGCCAGATATACTATGTAGATCCCATGGCAGGCATACTTAATGAGGGAGTCAGTTGCTGCCTCAGTTCTAATTTGGCCTTTCCCAATGTCCAATATGTTTCTCTCAGATGAACTGGTCCACTGGGAGCTTCAAAAAGTCAGGGTGTATGAAGAGAAGGAACAGGAAAAATTTCAGCATTATGACAGTTTTCTGCAAGCTTTATTTTTTACAAAGTTATGTTAATTGATTTCCATGGTTTAAATTAACCAGAGCATAGGCACCTTAATTAATCAAAAAATCCCCCTTAATATAAATTCACACACATGCTACCATTCCACTGTAGAGTAACATATATTTCTTCATTGTCCTACATATGGTCCAAATTAGCACCTGCATAGTTCAGTTATTAAATGAAAAACAGCCCTTTACTTGACCTAGAGAGTTCTTGTATACAAGAACCTATCCAACAGCATTATGTCTTCCCTTATCAGATGTGTGTGGTATGACATAATGAATGTAACACTTCAGTGCAATTGGCAAGATTTCAATTCCCAAGCACGGGGTCACATTTCCCTGCTCATTGTTTTGAAAGCAGACATTATGTGTTGGGTAGCTAATGGTGACGCTCTGCAGTTTTCCCCTCAGAGATCTCAAACCAAATCTAAGAAACTAGTAACCTAAATTTAATAACATTCTGAAAATTCATTCGCTGAACAAGAGCGTCTTAGAATAAGTGATGAAAACTACAGAGAAATGTTAGCTGAATGTGTGCAGCCAGCCCCAAAGTCTCTTTTATCTGAAAATTTTAAAGGACAATAGCATTGTATAGAGTATTCAATTCTGGCTTTGTGGATAAGTTTCCTATTTTTGTCACCTTGATAAAGCAACATCCAGATACAAATTTTAAATAATTTTCTAATATTTAAATTGTATATAATTACACAAATAATACATATTGATATCATTGTACTGTTTATATGAACGTTAATATTTTACCAATTCTATTTTTAAAATTTTTTCTGAGACGTTACTGGGACAGACATAATATACATGCATGTCTGAAGTGCCTAGGCTTCAATGGAAGAGAAACAGTTTTGTTTTTTGTCTTTTTTTTTTTTGCGGTACGCGGGCCTCTCACTGTTGTGGCCTCTCCCGTTGCGGAGCACAGGCTCCGGATGCGCAGGCTCAGCAGCCATGGCTCAGGGGCCCAGTCGTTCCGCGGCATGTGGGATCTTCCCAGACCGGGGCACGAACCCCCGTCCCCTGCATCGGCAGGCGGACTCTCAACCACTGTGCCACCAGGGAAGCCCCGAGAAACAGTTTTGAGGCTGTGTAAACAGATATAATAGAACCTACAGAAAGATGTACTTTTACTCAGAAAAAGAAAAGTGTGAAGGTAATTGTAATGAGAGTTTTTAATGATGTAAAGCCTAGTAGTCCTGGGTAAGAGTGGCTAAACCTTATCCATTGGGTGAAGAACAAGAAAAAAGGAATTCATTTCAAAGAGAAGGGGTCTAGTTTAGATAATATTAATGACTTCCTGATTCTAAAAAATTAAACCAGCATATAGTAGTTAGAAAGATTTAAAAATAGCTATCTCAGGATAAATGACAGAAATAAAACAAAGAAAAACATCTTAAGATGCCCTGGAACAACAAATAATGGTCACTCATACCTAGAAGCTTACATTCTGATTAATCAGTTGTGGAACAGAAAAGACACAACTACTCTGGCAAGGATTCAGAAATGGACAACTGCAATTAGCAAGGATGGTATGTAGCTCTCATACAAGATTATATTAGAAACAACTGGGACTACAGTTTAGAAATTGAAATTTAAAAATAGATATGATTAAAGTCTATAAAATTCTAAAATTTATAAAAAGGGACTACTCCCCCAAATATTAAGACTAGAACTAATGTGCACTCCTTGACACTCAAAGAAAGACATTTTATAATACAGAAAAGAAAATACATGAGATTTCCATAACACAAAAGCTCTTTAAATAAATACTTATTGAGCATCTGTTATGGATAAGGCACTGTGTAAATAGTGTGTACTCAATAAATATCTCATAAATTTTGTGCTATTCTTATTTTTCAAAACTAAAATTATAAAAAAAGTTATAAAATATTTATTTTAGGCAGTTCAGTAGTAAACATATGGAACTCATTAACCTTAAAAGTAAAGCTAAAAATACAAATATGTTCAAGAGATATTTCATTAAATTCAATGTGGATAGATCCACATTAGGTTAATTAAAAGAAAATGGAGATTTTCCAGGTAATCCTGTAGGTTTTATGTTATAAAATAAATACCAGTCTCCTCTATTAAACATTTTTGGTAATGATAAAATAAGAAAATATTAGATAGAATGTTCAAGGGGATCTTCTGTAAGACTTTTTGAGTTTATGAAAATTTAGACATCAGGCACTAGGTTTTGTTACTAAGAAGCATGAGGACTTATAGATATTTAAGAAATAAATAATATACTTATTAATATATTGTCATGGAGCAGAATGTATTGGGAGATCCCCTGAGATATTTTCACTTTGTGAACTTAAAAATAATAGTTTATATAGTCTTCATATTTACACTGTATTCTGCCCACCACGATCACCACATCAGCCCAGAGAACAGCAAATTCATTCTCATATTATCTTTAAGATAAAGGTGTTATACTAGGGAAGGAAAAAATAATTTGACAAAATCTGTGGACCAGGTTTTTAAAAATGGGCTGAATGAGAGTTAATTCACAACCTGTAAATCAGCAGCCTGCATAGAACGTTGAAGGATGAATTGATACAACGTAAGAACTGCTCTCTGGCAGTTGACCTCAGGGCTCTGCTCTTGGTACCAATCTGTTCAACGGTCTTATCAACAATTGGGATGATGACAGGGAAGGTTTTATCCATTGGCAGCCTTCAAGAGCTAGGAGAAAGGGGTTGGATGTCAGAAACATTGGAAGGATCTCAGTGGGCCAGATTTGATAGAGTGAAACTTGAAAAATGAAATCTAAGTGATATGCATAAAATGCTGTCTTATTGGGGAAGATCTAGCCTAAAAGCAGTGAAAATATGACCTTTGAGAAAGGGACTTCACCTTCTCAGTCTCAGTTTCCTCACTTATGTGATGGAGGCCATAATATGGTTGTCACAAAGAATAAATGTGCTATGCACATAGAATGCACAGCTTAGCACTCAAATTTTAGCTATTGTTCTTCTTATTCAAAAGAATATGAAATAAACAATGAAACAGATCACAGTTTCCTACCCCAAATGTAAGGTGAGACCTTATCTGATAATAATAATTGTGCATTAGACTAAAAGTTTGATTTAGACTGGACTGGACTTTTAAAAACTGAAAGTGAATTTGAATTAACCGTAAGACTATTTTTCGTGGGATAAAAAATAGAAAACTAAGCCTGCGATATTGTCCAGGGAAAAGGAAGGCAGATTCCACGGGACAAATCTAAAAGCAGCGATTGGAGAAGAATAAAATTGACCTTTTTTGTATATCCCACTGAAATCAGCCCGTTCAACAGCTAATTTCTCCCTTTTCTCTTTCACTTATATTCCAATATCACCTTGTATCTCTTTTCTCCACCACTTTCTAAAGTTGTAAGTTTCCAAGGCCTTCCCCAAAGTTCTGGGAACTTTTGGTGGTCTAATATTCTCCAAGTTCTTGAATTCAAGGGCTGCCTTTGCATTGGGCTACATGGATGCAGGCATGAGAATTAGCCCTTTGGCAGTTTAAACACACCAAAATGTTTCTCACACAAAGCATTCATGAGCTTAGGGGACTTTATTGAATATTTCGTAGTTACTGGTCAGGATCATAATTATGCATCTTACACATCTTGCCATCTGTTAAATTACCTTTGGCTAATGCTATGCTACATTACATTCTCTTTCTAATTTAATCTAGTTTTTATGCTTCACCCTTCCCTTTCAACACGTCAGGAAGAGTTCTCTCCTTTTCTCTGCTTCTATATCTCTAAGTCCCTGAGCAACTAAAGATGTGGGTAGTCCTAATTCTAGTTCAGATGCATAAGTGGAAATGTCCTCTACTGCCCCAGTTTCCAGCATTCCAGTCCCAAACTTTCCAGTTCTACAAGCTTCCCACCGCCTTTCCTCCACTGGCCTCTCCTAATTGTTTGCTCTGGTGCTAACCCCTTGTGCTTTTTCTTGTTTACCCAACTTACTCCTTTCTGCACACCTGGGTACAAGTTGTCTTTCATCCTTTGTTAAACTTCCACCTCATCAACCTCCTGATTGATGGGGCATTAACAAACATATGCATGTACAGAATTCACAAGAGATTTCCCTTTGCCACAGGAAGGGCTACACCTACATTCGAGAGAGAGAAGGACTAATTTTCATAATCATAATACTAGCTAGGAGTAGGTAGGGAAAGGAACTAAAATGCTATCATGCAGAATTTCCAAAAATTATATTTTTCATAAAAATTTCAGAGTTAGAACACATCTAGATATAATCCATTTCCATATCCTCAGTATAAGGATAAAGAAACTGAGTCTCAGATGGATTAAATAGCTTGCTGATGACCACATAGCTAGTTAGAGGTTAGAACCAGAATCTCTCAACTTCTCAACTGCTATTCAAGGTTGTTTCCATTACACAATAATGTCTTCTTTGTATTCTGATGGTTCAGGTATTATTAATATCCCAAAATATGCAATATTCTACTTCACAAAAAAAACTGATGGAATACTAATTGCTTTTATTCTATGCCCATTTGTGTGGCTGAGTAAAAAGAGGACAAAGAAATGTGGTTCATAAGTAAAATTCATATGAAATTTCAAGGCACCCCAAATAGTCAAAACAACCTTGAAAAAGAACAAAGTTGGAGGTCTCACATTTCCTGATTTCAAAACTTACTACAAAGTAATCAGTGTGGTACCAGCATAAAGAGAAGTATAGACCAAGAGAATGGAATATAGAACCCAGAAATAAACGTTCACATGTATTCTCAAATGATTTTTAACAAGGGTGCCAAGACCTTTCAACAGAGAAAGAATAGTCTTTTCAAATGGTGTTGAGAAAACTGGATATCCACATGTAGAAGAACAAAGTTAGACTCTTACCTTAGAGCATAATCAAAAAATGAACTCAAAATGGATCAAAGACCAAAACATAAGATCTAAAACCATAGAACTCTTAGAAGAAACAAAAGGGGAAAATCTTCATGACACTGGTTTTGGCAATGATTTCCTAACTATGACAGTAAAAGCACAGACAAAAAAAGAAAGGTAGATAAATTGGACTTTATCAGAATTACAAATTTTTATGCATCAAAGGATATTATCAACAGAGTGAAAAGACAGTCCACAAAACGGAAAATATTTTCAAACCATATATCTGATATGGGTTTAATATCCAGAATATATAAAATAACTTCTATAACTCAACAGCAAAAAAAATAAACAACCTTATTAACAAATAAGACAAAGGACTTGAATAAACATTTTTCCAAGGAAGACATACAAATGGCCAATAAGCACATGAAAAGATGCTCAACATCCCTAATCATTAGGGCAATTAAATCAAAACCACAAAGAGACACCACTTCACACCCACTAGGATGGCTACTATCAAAAACAAACAAACAAACAGAAATAACAAGCATTGGCAAAGATATGGATAAATTAGAGCATTGCTTGTGGAAATTTAAAATGGTATAGCCACAGTGAAAAACAGTAGAGTAGTTATATATAGAATTGCCATATGATCCAGCAATTCCACTTCTGGATATATGCTCAAGATAATTGAAAGCAAGAACTTGAACAGATATGTTTACACCCATGTTCACAGCAGCATATTCACAACAGCCAAAAGGTGGAAGCAACCCAAATGTACATTGACAGATGAATGGATAAACAAAATGTGGTATATACATACAATGGAACACTACTCAGTTTTAAAAAGGGATGAAATTCTGACCATGTGACAACCTGGATTAACCTTAAGGACAGTATGCTAAGAGAAACAAACAGTCACAAAAGCAAAAATATCGTGTGATTTTACTTGCATGAGGTACCTAGAGTAGTCAAATTCATAGAGGCAGAAAGCAGAAGGGTGGTTCCGTGGGGCAGGGGCTAGCTATTGTAGAATGGGAAGTTTTGGTTTAATGGGTACAAAGTTACTGTTCGGGAAGATGAAAAAGTCTGGAGATGGATGGTGCTAATAGTTGCGCAACCATCTGAATATACGTAATGCCATTTGACTGTACAGTTTAAAAAAGTAAAATAGCAAAATTTATGCTATGTGTATTTTACCACAATATAAAATGTTGGTCAATAATTCCATTCATATCTCAGTAATCCTTAATCAAAACCATGCATACATTCAAAATATTTAAATATTCAAGGTTCAAAGACTGAAAGCTAAAAGCTGTGGGGATACAAAGAAAAAAACATAAACTATTTCTTAAAGAAAATTACAAAAGGGTAGAACAGAAAAAAAATCATCATGTAAATAAGTGAATTCCAATGTATAAAACGATAAGAGAAGTAATAGAATTTGAGTGATCTAGGAATTGGAAGATTACATTTGTAGGGGTGAGGTTAGGACCGATTATGGGAAGAAAATGCAGAATAAAGGCTTGACCACAGGAAATTCTGGTTTAGGTATGAATAACAAAAGCAGTTATAACAAAAGTCAGTCCTGTTTGTCTGAGTAATGGGAGGACAAAAAGAAAATAAAAGTAGATGAGCTGATCTTGGAGAACCTTGAATGCCAGACTATGGAACCTGAATGCAGGTCAGTCATAAGAAATGTTCAATCACTCTTCATCCCTTGGGAACTTTGATGTTAGGGTTTCTGCTTCAGCTGTCCAAAATAATCAGATGGTACCCTCAAGGTTTGACAGAAGATATGGTGTTTGGTGAGTGTGACTACTGCATCTTCTTGCTTAGCTCCTCCCTATTTGGAGGTATCTATGTCACATGTAGAAATCTAGTTGCAAGACAGTCTAGAAATATGTAATTATATTATTTTCCAGCATCTAGAATTTGAGAAGTCAAAATAGAAAGGGGCTGGAATGGCTGTTGAATGAGATACTCTGCTATCAGTATTGAGAAGCTAAAATTGATAAGCCTTGATGAGTATAGTGAGAGATTAGGTTAGAAGGAAGATATTATCTATAGGATGATGTCCATGTTCCTGGGCTTTTCAAGTAGTAGTGGGGAAACACAGGGCTTGGAAGAGGGGGAAATGAAAAATAATAAGTTCTGTTTTGGAGAAGCTGAGTTTAAAGTGTCTGTAGAACAACTCAGTGGAGATTTCCAGCAGCACTTGATATGGTTCTGGAGTTCATAGGAGAGAGCTGAGATGAAGAAAGATATGTTAGCCTTGAGCATGAGGTGAAAACTTGGGGAAAAAAAGAAGTAACCAGGGTAGAATAAGTTTAATAAGAAAGGAATATACAAACATGAATAAAATTCAGACATATTTAAGAGGCTAGCTGTGACATGAGATGCTGCTATGAAAAAGTACGAGCTCTGGAGTAGGAGGGAGAGTGAGAAAAAGGCAAAAAGCTTAAATGGCTAATACTATCAAATGCTACAAAGAGAATTCAAACAAGTCTTAGAAGTGAGCAATAGATTTAGCCATGGTAAACAATTCTAACCCCAGATGTCTCATAATTTTGAGACATACAAGTAGTATATTAAAAAATATTTTAATGATACTTTTGCATTATCATATTTAGAAAATATTTTTAAAATATTGATAATAATTCAAAATCATTTTTCACTTCAAAATTCATAATAATGGGTATAAAAACTTTTTTTTATACTTTAAGTGTTAACTTTCCTTCCAAGGAATCCTTTAGAATTTAGAATTTTCATGGAATAAACAAGATTACTATAGATGAAAGTTACATGTTTTCAGCATTAGTTTAAATAGTAGATGCTGACCCCAAATACAAATGATAATCAACATTTTTCTTTTTGTTTGGAGATTCTTTATGAAAAAATCCAAAGCTTTTTATAAATAATAAATTAAAATTTAAGTTAATATTAAGGTATGCTCAGAAAGGTAACATTTTCAAAACGTTAAAAATTTCAAAAAAAATAAAAAGAAATAATTTAAAAATAGAAGAAATGTATGGCTGGACAGACACAAGAATTGAATAAAAAAAATGAAAGCTAATGAAAAGTCACAAAGTTCTAGCTTTGTCCTAATAACAAGAAATATATGGCAGGGAGCACATTAATTATTTCACATGGCTTTGATAAAAGCAAATGACTATCTTCAATAACACAAAATTGTATTAATAATTTTGAGGGGTAATCATAAAAAATACTAAATAGAATGTTTTGGAAACTTTGAAAAGGAAAAAATTTTTCTAGCTTCTGCCAAAGAATTTTCTAAAAAATTTTCAAAGTGTACATTAAGTAAATTAAAATATATCTCAAAGGCCCCATAACAATAATAGTCCATTTTGTACAGTATTGAAATGCAACAATAATAGTTCTGCCTTAAAAATGTTCAATGCAAACTGAAATAGCCAAGAAAATAAAGTCACAGTTTCTTTTTAATCGGAGCTGAGCATTGGTCTATGCATATGCAGAATGATGCTGCACAATTTACTGCAGCTGCTCATTTTGAGCAGATGAGAGGAAATCATTAAAGCAACTTCAAACCACCTGACTTCCACCTTCAAATAGAAGAAGTACGTGGTAGAGATCAGGGAGATGGTTTACATGTCAACATAGGGAAGAGGGTGACAAAATGTAAATTTCTTTGTGATATCTGCGAATGTTTTCATAAATCGCAGCTGGCAGCTTTCCAGCTTCCCTTGAAGGGTCCCCACGTTTATAATTTCAGCAGCTAAAATCCACGTAATTACAATTTCAATTTCACTTTGAGGATATTGTTGGGCTTCTTTTGTGCCTGATGAACTGAACAGCTGTGTCTTCAAGTTGAAGTGTCTACTCACTGTTTCAAACATTTTAAGGAAATAAAATGAAGATAATATTTGGGACTATTATTAAAAGGAAAAAAAATATTCTCATGCCCTTGGAGATGAGGAGACTGCTTTATTATTCGCTCTTCAAGAATGATACATGCAAAGCATTTGTGAAGCCAACACAGCTGCAGGACCCACTTACCATACCAAGTCTGTCTATCCAGTATCCTTTCTAGCTTTTATATAGATTCAAATTTAAGACACATGAAATGTATTTCCTGCCATGATTCCAGAATATTGGTTTTTAAAATAAGTATTTCAGTGATATTGTATAAGGCACCAATGGAAGTTAGCTTATCTTAGTACTTTTCAGTGTCACCTTTACTTCATAGTAAATCCTTTCTTTCTATCCACTATGCTAGAGAGACTGTTTAGCAATTAATTACTGGAAATGATAAATGGACAAGTGATATGTTATCAATAATTTAATGGAAAAAGCCTATTCAACTTAATCAGTTTCACTGAAAACCTTCACTGTCTTTCATTAATTCTGTGCAGAATACAAACTCTTAGGACATTATTTTTATAAATAAAAGTAATAAGTTAATATTGATAATTAGGTGGCATTGCCTAGAATTCACCCTTAATGTCTTTTATGAAAATATTCCTTTGGTCGGGGGGGCTCTGACAAAAGGGATTAGGAAACAGAAGTCTTAGAATATTTCTTACTTATATAAGTGGAAATATCTATTATTTTTTAAAAACAATATTTAGAATAATGAATATAAAATTGTACAAATTAATAAATTAGTACAATATAGGTGGTGTATCTGTGGACACTCTTATAGTTGTGTGCTTACTTTAAATTTCTATTGACATTTTATCCCCAGATAATCATTCATTTACGACAGTAAACTTCACAATAAGATTAATCAGACCTGAAACACAGCGTGACCAAAACGCTGAAAAAAGGAAAGAAACCAAGAACCATAAACACATTATTTAGTATAGAGTCTGACAAGACCTAATAAGAACTATCAGGTCTTTGGAACACTGCAGAATTTAAGAAAGTTCCATGAGCCACCTACACTGACCAGTAAATACCACCTAAATACCTGCCATCTAAATTTATGCCTTTCTTTTTGTGCCTCTCTTTATCCTAAGAACATAATGAATCATTAAATATGCTTCATCTTCCTTGCACATCAGCAATTAGAAAGATACACATGAGCCCAATAATGTATTAGTATTGTTGATCTTATTAATCAGCTTTCAGAAGATGCCTATCATTCCCCAGTACTCCAAAATCATGGAGCTTTATAATCAGGTTAGCCACAATTTGAAGCAAATCTTATGCCTGAAATGGAGTAACTGCAACGAGTGAGCATCTGAAAAAAAAAATCAGCTTAATGCTTGCCTATTGTATTCGTATATAAAAATGAATTCTCCTTAATGAGCACACCATGCATACCCACATCGACATAACAGATATTACTAGTATGTGAGCAAATTGGACACAGACTTCATGGCAGTGAATAATTTCATAAAACACTCACATGAACTGTCCAGCAAGAAAAGAACACTACATGGCTGTCTAATTTATTGAGAAAAAATATCTTAAAAAATTTCAATATTGGAGTGTAATAATTCAAGTGATAAACTTCAAATAAGGACTTCCGGGTAAGATGGCGGAAGAGTAAGATGCGGAGATCACCTTCCTCCCCACGGATACACCAGAAATACAGCTACACGTGGAACAACTCCTACAGAACACCTACTGAACGCTGGCAGAAGAACCCAGACCTCCCAAAAGGCAAGAAACTCCCCACATACCTGGGTAGGGCAAAGCGGAGAGATTCCTGCACAGAGGATCGGTGCCAAGCGGCACTCACCAGCCCAAGAGGCTTGTCTACTTGCCCGCCGGGGCGGGCGGCACTGGAAGCTGAGGCTCGGGCTTCGGTCAGAGCGCAGGGAGAGGACTGGGGCTGGCGGTCAGAACTCAGCCTGAGGGGGGCTGGTGTGCCACAGCTAGCCGGGAGGAAGTCCAGGAAGACTCTGGAGCTGCTGAAGAGGCAAGAGACTTTTTCTTCCCTCGTGGTTTCCTGGTGGGCGAGGAGAGGGGATTGAGAGCGCTGCTTAAAGGGGCTCCACAGACGGGCGCGAGTCGCGACTGAAAGCGCGGAGCCCAGTGACGGGCGTGGGACGCTGGGGCTGCTTCTGCCGCTGCCAAGAAGCCTGTGTGCAAGCGCAGGTCACTGTCCACAACGCCCTCTCGGGAGCCTGTGCAGCCTGCCACTGCCGGGATCCCGGGATCCAGGGGCGGCTTCCCTGGGAGAACGCACGGCGCGCCTCGGGCTGGTGCAACGTCACGCCAACTTCTGCCGCTGCAGGCTCGCCCCGCACTCCGTGTCCCTCCCTCCCGCCCGGCCTGAGTGAGCCAGAGTCCCCGAGGAGGCTGCTCCTTTAACCCTGTCCTGTCTGAGCGAAGAACAGACGCCCTGCGGCGACCTACACGCAGAGGCCGGGCCAAATCCAAAGCTGAGACTCAGGAGCTATGAGAACAAAGAAGAGAAAGGGAAACCTCGCCCAGCAGCCTCAGAAGCAGCGGATTAAAGCTCCACAATCAACTTGATGTACCCTGCATCTGTGGAATACATGAATGGACAACAAATCATCCCAAATTGAGGAGCCAGGAGTCAGTGCTGTGCCTCTGAGGTGGGAGAGCCAACTTCAGGACAC
Source organism: Mesoplodon bidens (assembly GCF_964165515.1). Lineage (NCBI taxonomy): Eukaryota > Metazoa > Chordata > Mammalia > Artiodactyla > Ziphiidae > Mesoplodon > Mesoplodon bidens. The sequence continues at coordinate 187,467,570 of NC_138176.1, read as the reverse complement.
TGGTCCACAAGAGACCTCCCAGCTCCACATAATATCAAACGGCGAAAATCTTCCAGAGATCTCCATCTCAACACCAGCACCCAGCTTCACTCAACGACCAGCAAGCTACAGTGCTGGACACCCTATGCCAAACAACTAGCAAGACAGAAACACAACGCCACCCATTAGCAGAGAGGTGGCCTAAAATCATAAAAAGTCCACAGACACCCCAAAACACACCACCAGACGTGGACCTGCCCACCAGGAAGCCAAGATCCAGGCTCATCCACCAGAACACAGGCACTAGTCCCCTCCACCAGGAAGCCTACACAACCCACTAAACCAAACTTAGAGACTGGGGACAGACACCAAAAACAACGGGAACTACGAACCTGCAGCCTGCAAAAAGGAGACCCCAAACACAGTAACATAATCAAAATGAGAAGACAGAAAAACACACAGCAGGAGAAGGAGCAAGATAAAAACCCACCAGACCTAACAAATGAAAAGGTAATAGGCAGTCTACCTGAAAAAGAATTCAGAATAAGGATGGTAAAGATGACCCAAGATTCTATTTCAAGATCCAAAATCTTGGAAATTGAATAGACAAAATGCAAGAAACAGTTAACAAGGACCTAGAAGAACTAAAGATGAATCAAGCATCAATTAAAAACACAATAAATGAAATAAAAAATACTCTAGATGGGATCAATAGCAGAATAACTGAGGCAGAAGAACGGATAAGTGAGGTGGAAGATAAAATAGTGGAAATAACTGTTGCAGAGCAAAATGAAGAGAAAAGAATGAAAAGAACAGAGGACAGTCTCAGAGACATCTGGGACAACATTAAACGCACCAACATTTGAATTAGAGGGGTTCCAGAAGAAGAAGAGAAAAAGAAAGGTACTGAGAAAATATTTGAAGAGATTATAGTTGAAAACTTCCGTAATATGGGAAAGGAAATAGTTAAACAAGTCCAGGAGGCACAGAGAGTCCCATACAGGAAAAATCCAAGGAGAAATACGCCAAGACACATATTAATCAAACTGTCAAAAATTAAACACAAAGAAATCATATTAAAAGCAGCAAGGGAAAAACAACAAACAACACACAAGGGAATCCCCATCAAGTTAACAGCTGATCTCTCAGCAGAAACTCTCCAAGCCAGAAGGGAGTGGCAGGACATAATTAAAGTGATGAAGGAGAAAAACCTGCAACCAAGATTAATCTACCCAGCAAGGATCTCATTCAGATTTGATGGAGAAATTAAAACGTTTACAGACAAGCAAAAGCTGAGAGAGTTCAGCACCACCAAACCAGCTTTACAACAAATGCTAAAGGAACTTCTCTAGGCAAGAAACACAACAGAAGGAAAAGACCTACAATAACGAACCCAAAATAATTAAGAAAATGGGAATAGGAACATACCTATCGATAATTACCTTAAATGTAAATGGACTAAATGCTCCCACCAAAAGACACAGATTGGCTGAATGGATACAAAAACAAGACCCATATATATGCTGTCTACAAGAGACCCACTTCAGACCTAGAGACACATACAGACTGAAAGTAAGGGGATGGAAAAAGATATTCCATGCAAATGGAAACCAAAAGAAAGCTGGAGTAGCAATTCTCATATCAGACAGAATAGACTTTAAAATAAAGACTACTAGAAGAGACAAAGAAGGACACTACATAATGATCAAGGGATTGATCCAAGAAGAAGATATAACAATTGTAAATATTTATGCACCAAACATAGGAGCACCTCAATACATAAGGCAAATACTAACAGCCATAAAAGGAGAAATCAACAGTAACACAATCATAGTAGGGGACTTTAACACCCCACTTTCACCAATGGACAGATCATCCAAAATGAAAATAAATACGGAAACACAAGCTTTAAATGATACATTAAACAAGATGGACTTAATTGATATTTATTTGACATTCCATCCAAAAACAACAGAATACACATTTTTCTCAAGTGCTCATGGAACATTCTCCAGGATAGACCATATCTTGGGTCACAAATCAAGCCTTGGTAAATTTAAGAAAATTGAAATTGTATCAAGTATCTTTTCCGACCACAATGCTATGAGACTAGATATCAGTTACAGGAAAAGAGCTGTAAAAAATACAAACACATGGAGGCTAAACAATACACTACTTAATAACGAAGTGATCACTGAAGAAATCAAAGAGGAAATTAAAAAATACCTAGAAACAAATGACAATGGAGACACGACGACCCAAAAGCTATGGGATGCAGCAAAAGCAGTTCTAAGAGGGAAGTTGATAGCAATACAATCCCACCTTAAGAAACAGGAAACATCTCGAATAAACAACCTAACCTTGCACCTAAAGCAATTAGAGAAAGAAGAACAAAAACATCCCAAAGTTAGCAGAAGGAAAGAAATCATAAAAATCAGATCAGAAATAAATGAAAAAGAAATGAAGGAAACGATAGCAAAGATCAATAAAACTAAAAGCTGGTTCTTTGAGAAGGTAAACAAAATTGATAAACCATTAGCCAGACTCATCAAGAAAAGAGGGGAGAAGACTCAAATCAATAGAACTAGAAACGAAAAAGAAGTAACACTGACACTGCAGAAATACAAAAGATCATGAGATATTACTACAAGCAACTCTATGCCAATAAAATGGACAACCTGGAAGAAATGGACAAATTCTTAGAAATGCACAACCTGCCAAGACTGAATCAGGAAGAAATAGAAAATATGAATAGACCCATCACAAGCACTGAAATTGAAACTGTGATTAAAAATCTTCCATCAAACAAAAGCCCAGGACCAGATGGCTTCACAGGCGAATTCTATCAAACATTTAGAGAAGAGCTAACAACCATCCTTCTCAAACTCTTCCAAACAATATCAGAGGAAGGAACACTCCCAAACTCATTCTACGAGCCCACCATCACCTTGATACGAAATCCAGGCAAGGATGTCACAAAGAAAGAAAACTACAGGCCAATATCACTGATGAACATAGATGCAAAAATCCTCAACAAAATACTAGCAAACAGAATCCAACAGCACATTAAAAGGATCATACACCATGATCAAGTGGGGTTTATTTCAGGAATGCAAGGATTCTTCAATATACGCAAATCAATCAACGTGATACACCATATTAACAAACTGAAGGAGAAAAACCATATGGTCATCTCAATAGATGCAGAGAAAGCTTTCGACAAAATTCAACACCCATTTATGATAAAAACCATGCAGAAAGTAGGCATACAGGGAACTTTCCTCAACATAATAAAGGCCATATATGACAAACCCACAGCCAGCATCGTCCTCAATGGTGAAAAACTGAAACCATTTCCACTAAGATCAGGAACAAGACAAGGCTGCCCACTCTCACCACTCTTATTCAACATAGTTTTGGAAGTTTTAGCCACAGCAATCAGAGAAGAAAAGGAATCCAAATCGGAAAAGAAGAAGTAAAGCTGTCACTGTTTGCAGATGACATGATACTATATATAGAGAATCCTAAAGATGCTACCAGAAAACTAATAGAGCTAATCAATGAATTTGGTAAAGTTGCAGGATACAAAATTAATGCACAGAAATCTCTGGCATTCCTATATACTAATGATGAAAAATCTGAAAGTGAAATCAAGGAAACCCTCCCATTTACCATTGCAACAAAAAGAATAAAATATCTAGGAATAAACCTACCTAAGGAGACAAAAGACCTGTATGCAGAAAATTATAAGACACTGATATAAGAATTTAAAGATGATACAAATAGATGGAGAGATGTACCATGTTCTTGGATTGGAAGAATCAACATTGTGAAAATGACTCTACTACCCAAAGCAATCTACAGATTCAATGCAATCCCTATCAAACTACCACTGGCATTTTTCACAGAACTAGAACAAAAAATTTCACAATTTGTATGGAAACACAAAAGACCCCGAATAGCCAAAGCAATCTTGAGAACGAAAAATGGAGCTGGAGGAATCAGGCTCCCTGACTTCAGACTATACTACAAAGCTACAGTGATCAAGACAGTATGGTACTGGCACAAAAACAGAAAGATAGATCAATGGAACAGGATAGAAAGCCCAGCGGTAAACCCATGGACATATGGTCACCTTATCTTTGATAAAGGAGGCAGGAATGTACAGTGGAGAAAGGACAGTCTCTTCAATAAGTGGTGCTGGGAAAACTGGATAGGGACATGTAAAAGTATGAGATTAGATCACTCCCTAACACCATACACAAAAATAAGCTCAAAATGGATTAAAGACCTAAATGTAAGGCCAGACACTATCAAACTCTTAGAGGAAAACATAGGCATAACACTCTATGACATAAATCACAGCAAGATCCTTTTGGACCCACCTCCTAGAGAGATGGAAATAAAGACAAAAATAAACCCATGGGACCTAATGAAACTTAAAAGCTTTTGCACAGCCAAGGAAACCATAAAGAAGACCAAAAGACAACCCTCAGAATGGGAGAAAATATTTGCAAATGAAGCAACTAACAAAGGATTAATCTCCAAAATTTATAAGCAGCTCATGCAGCTCAATAACAAAAAAACAAACAACCCAATCCAAAAATGGGCAGAAGACCTAAATAGACACTTCTCCACAGAAGATATACAGACTGCCAACAAACACATGAAAGGATGCTCAACATCTTTACTCATTAGAGAAATGCAAATCAAAACTACAATGAGATATCATCTCACAACAGTCAGAATGGCTATCATGAAAAAATCTAGAAACAATAAGTGCTGGAGAGGGTGTGGTAAAAAGGGAACACTCTTGCACTGCTGGTGGGAATGTGAATTGGTACAGCTGCTATGGAGAATGGTATGGAGGTTCCTTAAAAAACTACAAATAGAACTACCATATGACCCAGCAATCCCACTACTGGGCATATACCCTGAGAAAACCATAATTCAAAAAGAGACATGTACCAAAATGTTCATAGCAGCCCTATTTACAATAGCCCAGAGATGGAAACAACCTAAGTGTCCATCATCAGATGAATGGGTAAAGAAGATGTGGCACATATATACAATGGAATATTATTCAGCCATAAAAAGAAATGAAATTGAGCTATTTGTAATGAGGTGGATGGACCTAGAGTCTGTCATACAGAGTGAAGTAAGTCAGAAAGAGAAAGACAAATACTGTATGCTGACACATATATATGGAATTTAAGAAAAAAATGTCATGAAGAACATAGGGGTAAGACAGGAATAAAGACACAGACCTACTAGAGAATGGACTTGAGGATATGGGGAGGGGGAAGGGTAAGCTGTGACAAAGTGAAAGAGCGGCATGGACATATATACACTACCGACCATAAGGACATTTAAAATGAGTGAAATATAGCAGAACTCATTTGCTTGTTGGAGATAATTGACAGAAATGCATGGAACACGTTGGAGATAATTAAATCTACTGATACTTCAACTGATTTCAACTGTTGATTTTACTCCAAAAGCTATTCTTTTTCAGCATTCTAACGTTAATATAACTCTTCTTTCCCCCCCCAAAAAAAAAAAATTCTCAAAGAAGTTTATTTGCTATCTATAGCTCCTGTCCATTCATTCTTTCTTTATTCACTCAGTCAGGATTTGATGTCCATGTTCCTAAACCTGGTCATCAATTCTCAGGTCTTTCCTTACTTTGACCTAGCAGCATTTGATACTGCTGCTGTTGATACTCCCTTCCTTCTGCATTTTCTTTACCTGGCTTCCACACCACTCCTATGCCCATGGTAAATCCTTATCATTCTTAATTGCTTGATACTCTTTTCTCAGACTTTTTAATGCTGGAATGTTCCAGGGTACAAGTTCTAGTTCTTTGCTTTTCAATTTCCCTACTTTTACCATTCTAGTAATTTCATCCAGTGTCATGATTTTATTAATATAATCTCTTTATATATCAATGACTCTCAAATTTGTATACATAATCCAGTTATGTGTCCCAAAGTTTAGGCTCATAAGTACAATTTTCTATTAGATATTCACATTCAGGTGTCAAAAGTGAACTCCCAATCTGATCTCCCCAGAAATCTGACCCAGGATTATCTTTCCACAGTTTTGTTAATAGTAACTCCCTCATTTCCACTTGTTCCTCTATCCACCTTTCCTTCATACCCCACTGAATTCATCAGGAATTCTTTTGACTTTATTTTCAAAATGTATTTGAAATAAAGCAGAGACCATCCTTATCTCCTAAAAAAAATAAATAAAATAAAAATAAATTTAAAAAAAAATCTTCAAATAATTTTAGTGAAAATCAAAACCATTTTAATAAAAAAAAAGTGTTTCTTGATACCATCATGAATATCCATCTTGTATTATGTACAGTATTATACAACTGAGTAAACACTTTTGAGATAGTTCTTAATTTTCCCTTTGCTTTCAGGATGTCAGCTGTCTCCTCACATTTCTTTGCCTGTGCCTACCTCACAAGTACTTTCCTCTAGGAGAACTGGGAAACCAGATAGCGAAATTTATTATACACTATATTTAAATTAGATGGTCAGGATTATGAATAGCCCTATTTATCTTGTCAAAACTTTTAATTTTAATTTTATCCTGCCTCTCCTAAATAGCATATATTCCATAACTATCCTAAATTTATGCTATTTTATTAATCTTTTAAAGAATATGCACTATAAGTGAAAATAAAACACATAAGTATTTTGTTTGTGCCTTTTTTATTATAAATAAATACATATATATATATTTATTACTTTACTAACATGGATGTATGTTTAAACACACATCAAATATATTTTTTAAAGGATGCAATAGAGATGAAATATAGAATTTTTAAAAACATCTTTATTGGAGTAAAATTGCTTTACAATGATGTGTTAGTTTCTGCTTTATAAGAAAGTCAATCAGCTATACATATATGTATATCCCCATTTCTCCTCCCTCTTGTATCTCCCTCCCACCCTTCCTATCCCACCCCTCTAGGTGGTCACAAATCACCAAGCTGATCTCCCTGTCCCATGCAGCTGCTTCCCACTAGCTATCTATTTTACATTTCGTAGTGTATATATGTCCATTTCACTCTCTCACTTTGTCCCAGCTTACTCTTCCTCCTCCCCCGTCCTCAAGTCCATTCTCTAGTAGGTCTGTGTCTTTATTCCCGTGCTGCCCCTAAGTTCTTCATAACCTTTTTTTTTTTTTTTTAGATTCCATATATATGTGTTAGCATATAGTATTTGTCTTTCTCTTTCTGACTTACTTCACTCTGTATGACCAACTCTAGGTCCATCCACCTCACCACAAAAAACTCAATTTCATTTCTTTTTATGGCTGAGTAATATCCCATTGTATATATATATGTGCCGCATCTTCTTTATCCATTCATCTGTCGTAGACACTTAGGTTGCTTCCATGTCCTGGCTACTGTAAATAGGGCTGCAATGAACATTGTGGTACATGACACTTTTTGAATTATGGTTTTCTCAGGGTATATGCCCAGTAGTGGGATTGCTGGGTCATATGGTAGTTCTATTTTGAATTTAGAATATTTTTAAAATAAACATGCTTCATTTCCCACCCCACCCCCAAATTTACTTCTAATACTTTGTAAAATAGTGCTTTAAAAACCTGGTTCTAAATTTGGATTAGCTGCCCACTTGCTCTTGATGTCTGTCAGAACTGAAAAAAGATAACTCACAAACTGACTTAGATGCAAGTAGAAAAGTTACAAACCAAGATGCACTCACTAAATCATGACACTCATTTTTCAATTACATCCACAAATTACACAATTTTTTTGGTTAAAATTCAGCTAGCAAATTTTCATCTTCTCTAATGTTAATTTTTTTCCAGACAAATTAATTGAAAGATATTAGATATTAGAGCTTTTATCTACTTTTAAAATGTCTTTTATTTAATCTAGTCTCCCTAAAGGAAATTTTTCCTCACTTAGAAAATTTATTCAATAATGTGCGGGAAAGACAATGTTTAAGAAATACAGTTTTTATTTTTAACAAATAGTTCCCTAAAATCACAAAAACCTCTTCATTTAAAAATAATCTAAAAGATATAAAGATTTATTTTCTAAAATTTTAAATGCATGGATGATTATTTGGAATTGTCCTAAAATTATTTTCATCAATGAAATAATATAATAGTGGAACATATTTAAATCAGTTTTCAAATGTTTTCTCCTATAGCAAGCAAGAGTTTGCTTCAAAAATTAGTTTGTCTTCAGGTTCTAGGTTCTTGACTTGGCAAATCGTTGGAGCCTCATATTTTCATCACTAATAGTTGAAGTCTCAGTATATACTTCCGGTAAGATTTACTGTTAAATATAATGGCTGTAAATCCACATTTCCAACTGTCTTCTTTCTAAAATCTAATTTTAAAATATAATTTAGTTTGGCCAACTTCTTATTCTAATTAGCTCACCACGTTTTTATCTCCAATGTGAATTATTTGAGTTTGTACCAAATGTAGAAGGGTCAGCTCTGCCACTTGCAAACTATTACTTGTGTGTTCATCATTAGTATTATTCCTAATCAGCAGGGCTTCTTTCTTTCCCACCCTCACTTTCTCCTTTCTTCCCTCCTCCCAACCTCCCTCCCTCCCTCCCTTCCTTCCTGCCTTCCTCTCCCCTCTCCCTTTCTCCCTCTCTCCTTTTCTTTCATTTTGCAGAAATATTTGTTAGTTTCTTGTCCATGTTCTGAAGGTTAGTTTAATTAAAACTAGATATTATCATCAGTAAATTCAAGTAACTTGTCACACATGAACTGCAATACGTTAATATATGCTGAAAGGAAGAAAATAAGTAAAGGTACCATTAGCCAATTGCTAGAGTTTTTTGTTTGTTTGTTTTTGTTTTTGTTTTTTTGCAGTACATGGGCCTCTCACTGTTGTGGCCTCCCCTGTTGCAGAGCACAGGCTCCGGAAGCGCAGGCTCAGCAGCCATGGCTCACGGGCCCAGCTGCTCCACGGCATGTGGGATCTTCCCAGACCAGGGCACGAACCCGTGTCCCCTGCATCGGCAGGCAGACTCTCAACCACTGCACCACCAGGGCAGACCTGCTAGAGTTTTTAAATTCCCACTTGCTCCTCAATATATCTTGTTACTGTTCATAACCAATGGCCATAGACTATATAGATTGAATGAAAAAAAAAACAGTGCCAATCCAGCCAAAACACATTTTAATACTAATAAAGATTAATTTCTTCCTAATTTTATATATTCACAACAAACACAAAATGTTCTCAGCACAAAAAAAGAAATTATAATTATGTGATGTGATAGAGGCATTAGCTAAAGCTACAGTCTTAATCATATTGCAATATATAAATGTATCAAATTGACTTGTTGTACACCTTAAACTTACACAATGTTATATTGTCAATTATACCTCAATCAAAAATAAATTAAAAAAACAAATATAAATATAATTGTTAATGTTTTCTTCCTGCACTACACTGATATGTCTTGCCCACCCTTAAGGTTTGTACTTTGGAGACCACTGATATAGACATTGAGGAGAAATGGTTTTTGAACAGGAGGATGATATTGATAGATCGATGTTCTAGGATGTTCACTCTGTGTAGAGAATGAATTTGAGGAGGCAATATGATAGGTCAATAAGGAGGTCATTTGTAATTTTAAATTTGTTACTACATACATAATCTAGCTGAGTAAGAATGAAGCCCTAAAACTATAGCAGTGAGACGGAAGGAGGAAGGGAAACAGATGGCCAGGGTGAAGTTAATGGAAATGAATGGGGGGACAAGTTCAGGGTGCCTCCTATGACTCTTATCTGCACCATTTGGCAGTAGCCCTGCAATTCATCAACACATAGCACAGGAAGAGGAGGTTTAGGGTAAGTGTGAGGAATTATGTATCCACATTAGTATATGTTTGCTATACAAGTAGGGCATGCAGCTGAATATAGAAACGTGGAGCTGAGAAAAGAGGTTTGGGATAAAAATTAAACATCATTTTGCAGTTTTAAGTGGACAGCAGAAGTGTGGGCCATTGTCTCTGAAGGCCATCAATAACATGTGACAAAGGAGAGAAGAGGCTCTATGTCTTTTATTAACAGTTTTCATATAGTATTAATGTTTTAGACTTGTCAATTCACCGTTTGGAAAGCACGGGGGGCCTGAATCTGAGACTCTATGGCAATAGGGCACATGTAAGATAAGTAAATTGGAAGTGAGTCAGGTTTAGAAGCTCAAGCTCATTAATATGCTTCTTGGGGAGAACTTACCCAAGGTATTTTGGCAGAGAAAACTGAACAGCCATATCAGGAAGGCATCCACCAGAGAGCAGTGAGAGAGCACCAGAAGCAGAACAGAAACACAAGACAGGTAGGAAGGAGGTCAATAGAGTGTGGAAACATGACGGGGGAAGGGGAACCAGACATGAAGGAAGTACCTGGCACACAGGACACATTCAGAAGTATTGACTATCACTGTACTTATTTTAGATATTTTTGTGATTTCAAAAATTATTAAAATATTTTAATAGCTTCTTCAAACAAAGCCTAGGCATAATGTATACATAAGGGATAATAATGATAATAACTTGTGTAACCACCACCACTTTGAACATTCTCAGTAACTTTTTGCCCCTATTTACCCTATTCACACTCCCTTTCCTCTCTCCCAAAGGTAACTACTAACCTAAAATTTATGTTTTTCATTCTTTACTTTTCTCTATAGTTTTGTCAAATATATAAATACATATTTTCTAAAATACTGTTCATAAAATTTTTGTACATGGTGAAATTTCACCGCATGCAGAGAATTCACTTGATGAAATAATTTTGGCACTGTTGAAGTTCTATATCCATTAACAACAGTATTTCATCATCTAAAATGTACAGTGTCCCTTCTAATGGGAAACATTTATTGGCAACCATGCACTGAGTTTCGAGTTCTCATCAGATGAAAATTTCATTGTGACAATCACAGCCTAATTTGTCTTGAGTGTTTTGAGAGACTTAATCATACCACTGACTTTTTATCTCCTAGCATAAGTGCAGATTTTCATTTTTGTAAGAATTCTCTCTTCTGTTCTATTCTCAAAACCACCCAAGTACACTAATTTTGAGTAGAGTATGTCATAGATTGTAAGAGCATTATCTTTCTTTTAGAGAGAATTCATTAGCCCCAGAACACTTTTAAGGCCTTAACCTTGCAACTTAAGTGAATCCTCAAATTCATAAATATATGGACTGTTTAAATAGACTTTGACTTTGTCCTGAATGAAATTGAATAATATGTAGTGGATTAATATTTCAAAATTTATCTGAGTGCTTTTTCCTTTTATGTGCCCATTTACAGCCCCATACCACACACAGACCCAGACACACACACACACACGTGCATGAACCTAACAGCCTAGACAAAGAAGCAAGATATTTAGACTAGACAGATCAAATTATAAATATCTGCATTTCAAAAATGCCATAAACAAAATATCAAAGCAAGGGACAGGAGGAGGAAAATATTGGCAACCTAAATGACAAAAGATACCATATAAATTCACAGAAAAGTACATTAATGTGCAGTTCACAAAAATATAAATAGCCAATAAATGTAAAACATGTTCAATACCAAAGAAATGATTTTTAAGCAGAAAACTACAAAGAATAAAAATAATAAAAACAATGATGAAAGAATGATGCTACCTAGGATGGGAGAGTTCAGAGAATGTAGGCATTTAAATTGGATAGCCCTTTCACACTTCAAATCAAAAGCCTTAAGACGCTTACTGCCTACATCCTTGTACTGTCCTCTAAGAGATGGGCACAACTCAGGTAGTTCACCTTCATGGTTACATTAGAGGTAACATGAACAGTGTAAATGCCCACCACAGATGACTAAATTAAATATGATATATCAATATGATAACATTTGTGTAAGCCTTAAGATCTGGTTCTTAAAAACTGATTTAGAATATTAAAAAAATGTTAACGGGATATGCTAAGTAAAGAATTGAAGCTTAAAAAATGATATATCAATATAATTTTTGTAAGAAAACAGTAAAAAAAAATAGGCTACATAGTTTTATGTATCCATAAAAGATATATGCTACAAAGTATTTTGGAGGGATGGTAGGATAAAAAGTACTTTTTTTTTTTGTCTTACTGATGTTTCTAAAAAGTTTTTCGTTAAGTATTAATTTAAAATTGTTATTTAAAAAATAAATACCTAATACACAAAAATTACAGATCTCAATATGTGAATACTATGAATTCTGCAAACGCTTTCAAATATTAACCTTCCCAACATATTTTTAAATGATTCTATATATGAACTGTATGCATATTTCTTATACCACATGTATTATATAAGGCATTTCTGTATTATGAAGCTATTTTGTCACTATTTTGCTTATTTACAAGCTAACCTCTCAAAAGAAAGCCCGTATAGCACAGAAAAAAAAAGACACAATTTTACTTCTTTCCCTTATTAATCATGAATAAAACTGAAAGACCATTTCACAAGGAACATATTTTTCAATGATTTATGAAAGGAAACTCGTTAATGCCTAAACATACATGAAACTGAACCATATGACAACAATTAGGAATCTTTCAAAAACATTTAAAATCCAACTTTAGTGGTCTTTTAATAATACTACAATTTGAGCAAACATTTTATTTTTCTACAAAATAAAATTGTATTTTCATTTTATATTTCATTTTATTTAGAAATAATGATCAGTTTTGATCTAAAGGTTTTTTAAATTAATTTTTCACTTCAGTCAAATGCCTCTAAGTTAGTTAGTGGTGGACTTTCTGAATGTAAGAGAAAAGGACAAATAAAGCAGGAGGAAATGATAATTTCTTAATTTAAATTCTGCTAATTTGGAATTTATTTTTAAACTTCAAGAGTAATTACCTTAAAATGAAGGGAAATTGTTTGACTAAAGTCACAAATTACTTTCCATTGTACCATATCAGTATCACTGTCTCTGCCTCTGGTCTCTAGCTCCTTCAAATTATGCCCAGTAAGTAGATCCGAAATATGGATCCATCAGAATGAATTAAATTAAAGTTAAAATGAAGTGTCATCTCCTCTATGAAGAAGCTTCCCTACAGGCAGAATTAGTCATCGTTTCATAGGCTCTCCCATAATACTTCATACCCTTCTTAACAGATGTTCCATAAATTAACAATTAGTGTCATTTTCAGACTCAGGCAACGTCAGTGGCTCAAAAAAGACACTTACTTAAAAGGTCCAATGCCTTGGCCTTCAGGCAGCTCCCTCCCTCCCCTGATTCCAGGACCAATGGCTTCTACCCTTCTTTATAAGTACTTTCCGCTTCTCTTGTACCATCCTTTGCTGAGTTTCCTCTCTGCAATTACCTTTCCCTCTATCTGCCAGAAAATTTTAAGGTATTTGAAGCATATTTTGATAAAGAAATACTTTTTTGATGAAACCTTATATAAATCCCCCAATATATCAAAATGTGCTTTAGAATTTCTTGTTTATGTTTGCATTTATGATCTTTACGTATTTTGTAGTTAATCAGTGAAAACAATAAGGCTGTTTTGAGAGACATTTGAAAAGAGAATCTGAGTAACATTTATTTTCATGCCTAACAGCTGTACTTTTTCACTTATTTCTGAATTTTCTCTAGGTTGTACAATATCAAAAAATCATGACTCACACAATTAAGTTGCAAATGGTAATAGATTTTTAACTCCTTATTTTTCAGTCTCAAGATCTTTCAATAACATTGCCCCAGAAGCATGAAAGAGGAATAAAAGGAAATGTCAAAGTTGAATTATGGTAGAAGGCCTCTTTACTGACAGTTAGTCTGGTAAGTAGTCTGTGTGTCAAAAAAACAGTTAAGCAGAGGATTATGAAAGGATACAAACAATTTAATTTTTCATGTAAAACATACAAAGGTCCACATTGTGGCCGTTTTAAAAAAGATTTATTGTCGTATAGTTGATTTACAATGTCGTATTAGTTTCAGGTGTACAGCAAAGTGAATCTGTTATAAATATACATATATCCACTCTTTTTAAGATTCTTTTAGATTATTTTCCCATTACAGAGTATTGAGTAGAGTTCCCTGTGCTATACAGTAGGTCCTTATCAGTTATTTATTTTATATATAGTAGTGTGTATGTGTCAATCCCAATCTTCCAATTTATCCCATTTTAAAACTATGGATAAGCCTTTTCTAAGTAAGCAGCTGCTCCTCAGAGCTTCTTATGCATCATCTATAAAGTCTAGTATCTGTTTCTTTAAAACATGACAGGAACTCAAAGATATTTAGAAGCAACTGGCACAGGAAAATCATCTAGATTTTTATGATTCTCTTTCCAATAATTTATAATTATTTTTTCTACACCTAATTTAACTGTGATTATAACCAAAACTTTCCAAAGCATTTACCTTACTTTTCTTAGAAACAACATTTTTTTTGGCTCCCGTATTTCATCTCCTTACGTAACACTCAATTACGTGAACAATTAAATATTAAATTTAATGTAATAGTAAATAAGATAACAACTAGCATACACAGGTAGGGAAACAAAAATAAATGGCTCTTGAGTGACATGGACATATATACACTATCAAATGTAAAATAGATAGCTAGTGGGAAGCAGCCGCACAGCACAGGGAGATCAGCTTGGTGTTTTGTGACCACCTAGAGGGGTGGGATAGGGAGGGTGGGAGAGGGGGAGACACAAGAGGGAAGAGGTATGAGAACATATTTATATGTATAACTGATTCACTTTGTTATAAAGCAGAAACTAACACACCATTGTAAAGCAATTATACTCCAATAAAGATGTAATAATAATAATAATAATAATAAAATAATAAAATAAATGGCTAATGATTAGGATACAGCACAGCTAGAGGGAGCAGGAGTGCACAGGGCCCATCCTACCATGGGCTTTCAGAGGAAATGGATCATTTCATAGTCCAGTGAGTCATGAAATGTAGATTTAGAGGCTTTCTACTGTACTAATTACTTAACAATATTTGGAATCCCTGTTAGAAATATAAACTAGAGAGAAAACGTAAAATACATGTGAAATCTATATGTAATACCATTTTAGTACTTGCCATTAAAACATTATTTCATGTTATTCAACTGACAACAAAGATAAGAGCATCCACCAAACAAATGTATCTGAGACTTGACTGATTTTTAATTGAGTTCTATGCGAGTGAGTTGAATTGATTAATTAATGTTCATTGACTCCCAAAACGTGCAATAAACTGTGCTCAGTTCAAGAAATATACTGATAAAAAGATCCATTCCCTTATAGAGCCTATATTCTTGAGTTATAGTCTCTAAACTTATTGTTCACACATCTCTACCAGTAAAAATATTTGAGGATTATCTATATCTCTTTATTTATAAATATATGCTTATCTATATACTTATCTATGTACATATATGCATATATACACATATATGCATATTTATATATGTATATTTATAAATTATATGATGTACATCTGTACATATTATGCTTTATGAAATATTCATAGTCAACTTTGGATTACATGGTTCTGAATGTAGGAAAATTATTTGTTACTTCCACCATTTTACATAAGGGGACACGCACAGAAGTGAGTTTTTCTTTTTAACATGACCAGTGCAACGATACAGTCATCCATTTGATAAAAGATTTATCAGATGAGCCAACTGCACCCTGATTGAGAGTTTATTCCATGGTCTACACCAGGGGTCCCCAACCCCAGGGCCATGGAGCGGTACAGGTCCACAGCCTATTAGGAACCTGGCACACAGCAGGAGGTGAGCAGCGGGCGAGCAAGCAAAGGTTCATCTGCTCACCTGCCGCCCCCCTCTCGCTCGCATTACTGCCTGAACCATCCCCCCTCCCTGCCCCATCCGTGGAAAAATTGTCTTCCACGAAACCGGTCCCTGATGCCAAAAAGGTGGGGGACCGCTGGTCTACACCAGAAAGAAATACACCTTTCTTCATAAGTAAACAAACTGGTGGACCTAAAAAATTTTACAATGCAAGTGAGAGTTTTTTAAATTATATTTTAGGGAATGTTCAGAGAGTTTCTGTGAAACCTAGCATTCATTAGCACATGGTTTGAAGGACACTGCTCTCTGGTCTAGGGCATGTAGGTCCACTGTCTGGCACAGATGCTTTCTCCATAATATTTATGATTTGACACGTTATTTTAAGGAGAATTGTTCATATACTTTAACAACAAACTACTCCTACACTTCATTTTCCAGTGCTTGGAAATACTTATATATTCAAAAAACTGAAAAACCTAATTGAAATCCAATTTCAAGTCTTTTTTTTCACTTTATATATTTCAAAATCACAGTGTCAGATTGGAGAATATAATATAAAACCAAAACATTATTAAATATTATTAAATAATTAATAATATTTAATATTATTAAATATTATTTATATTTTAAAATATTAGTAACCCATTCTGCATTTATGTTACTTTATTAGCACACAAAATATGGCTTATAGTTTGGAAGGAGAAAAAAGAGGGAGAGAGAAGAGACAGGGGCAGGGAGAAAAGGGAATGTGGAAAGAAGAACAAAACAATCTCAAGAATTTCCATGTTATCTGGAGTCTAGGATTTGGAGAAGACAGTGAATATCACCAGTCAAAATACATTGTTTTCCAGGAATGAATATGATAAAAGTGTGACACATTACCTTGTTTTCTGATAAAACTTTCAAAATGATTTGGATTGATTTTTTTCTAACCTTTCAAAACACTCAAAAATTAAAGTGGCTCACACAGGAGATAATTAATTAAATGTAGAATTTGTAAACATGAAACTGAGAATAAGACTTTTTTTGGAATAAACTGCAGCACTCATATTCTGGGCAGTAGATCTATTGTAATCAGCTGATGAGAAATTAGGATAATAAGTCACCAGCAATCAACAATTTAAATTGGATGCAGGAAGCCAGCACTGGCATGGTGCTGTTTGGTGACAGGAAAGACATCATGGAAGAATTTCCAGGCTGACTAAATATCACATCTGGATGAAGCATGTCCACTCCTTTCTTTTTCTGTTTTTTTTTTTTTTTTTTTAACAAATACTGCATGGGATGAAGGAATGTCAAGGCAAAACTTTCTAATACAGATGCAGAACACATGCATTTGTGCCAGCTCAAAGCAAGATTACAGACACTGGAGGCACTGTTGTGGTTTGGCAGTTGAAATCATCCATTTTCATTAACTTATGGTTCAAAGATACAACCACGTTTAGGAAAGGATGCTGCCTTTTCGGTGACTGTGTGTTAAAAGCTCAGTCCTAAAAGCTAAAGAGTGAAACAACCACATGTTTGGAGGTCATGCTAAATTTCAAATATTTCGGACTGAAAGCAATTCAACCACAGTAAAAACACAGGTTCTAAACAAAAATTCTTTGCAGATAATGTCTACCAAGCACTTTCCTCATTTTTACTTGATATTGTTTGTGAGAAAAGGCACAACCGGCACTTAACCTTCCGAGTCATGAAGGCCTTGGAAAATATGCCAAGCAATAGAAAGAACCCCACACAATAGAAGCCAAATGTCTCTTCCCCACCTCAAAAATAATCCAAGTGATGGGAAGACATTTCAAGCACCCAGAGAGCTATTAGTTCTCCCTTTTTTCCTAGTTATTTTACATTTCATAAGTTAGATGACTTGGAACTGACTGTTGCAGGGTGACCTAAAGAAGTAATTAATTCAGCTTCTGAATATAACATTAATTTAAATCAGCTATAATTCTAGGCAGTTACTTGCATTTTATAAATTCAAACCTCTTGCTCTCAATGTCATCTACTTGGATAATGACATTCTAATCTTTCAAGGCAAAATAAAAGTCAGACTATCTCTACAATATAGAGGGGAGTTTTCCCTGGCAATATGATTTTTGACTAGTATGGACCATAAAAATCACAGAGTTTGGGAAGTGGAAGAGAATTTTTCATTTTCTAGTTGGGGACACAGGTCATACTTTGCCCAAGAAAGGGAGCTAATTAAAGGCGGGGACCCAGCAGCACCATTCTGCTGTGGGATGCTTCCCAACTGCATAGCTCCAGCCACACTGAACAAGTGTGGCATCAGGAGATTCACTGTCACAAGTAGCCTAGACATAGGGGAAAAAATAAGTACTAATTATGTCCAATAACCAATTTATTTTATTCTTTTATTTCTCTTGTGTTTCCAAACTCATACATTAAACTCTTACTGTACAAGTGTGATTTTATTGGAACACCTAAGAACACATCAGAAGAAAGGATATTCCTGACCCCATAGCCTCATGCTACTCATATCATGTTTGCTTTCACATTCTCTCACTCCAATTACTTTATAAATATTTGACACCCCACTCTACTCTCCTTTTGTTGTGTGTGCATCTAATTTGCACACATTTTCTAGGGTGAACCCATGTGTTAGGTAGAACAGTGGCCCCAAAAGACACTCACATCTTAATCTATAGAACTTAAGAATATGTTGGTTACTTGGCAAGGGGGAATTAAGGTTAGAGATGGAATTAAGTTTGCTAATCAGCTGACTTTGAGATGGGAAGATTAGCCTGGGTCATCTGGGTGAGTCCAATGTAACCATAATGGTCTTTATAAGTGGAAGAGAGAGGCAGAAGAAAGTAAACACAAGAGATTCAGCATGGGAAAGATGCAGCCCAACATTCGGAAAGGGATGGCAAACCAAGGAATGCAGGTGGCCACCCTAAGCTGGAGATGGCAAGGAAACAGATTCTACCCTTGAAACTCTAGAAGGAATGCAGCCCAGCTAACACCTTCATTTTACCCCAGTGATACCTATTTCAAGCTCTGACCTCCAGCATTTTAGAATCACGAATTTGTGTTGTTTTAAGTCACTAAGTTTGTGGTAATTTGTTACAGCAGCAAAAGGAAACTAATACAGGGAAATAGAAAAAAACAAAGTGGATAAAAGATGCTAAATATCAGACTTTCTGAAGGCTCAAGCTGGGGAGAATCCACTTCCAAGCTCATTCTCACAGTTTCTGGCAGGATGAGATGAAGTAATTCATGGGCTACTGGACTGTAGGCCTCACTTCTTTGCTTGCCGTTGAAGTACAACTCTACAACTGGATAAATGATAGACATCTCTCTGGTTCCCCCTCTTCTGCCTCTGTGTGTTACAGTTATAAGAACTATAAGTATTTTAAGGACCCTCAACATTTGTTGAGATGGCAAACATTGGAGAACAGTGATGGGAAAGATGCACAATTCAGCTTGAGCAATGTCAGGTTTCCAGTTTTGATCTAATGAAGAGCATCTGTATGTAAAGTAGGTACTCTGGAACTCAGGGAGGAAGTCTGAGCTGGAAAACATAAATGTGGTAAGGTTTCTGTGGGAGAATGTTGTGTCACAGAAGCTAGGTTAATAAAGTCTTTCAAGAAGTAAAGCAACAAACACTGATGAAAGATCAGTGAGAGTGGAGGTGAAAAATACTTCTGCGTCTAATATCCTTTTTTCTGTTTTTGCTCACAGTTTTGCTATGAATTAGGCATTTAAAAATTTATTTCATTTCATAATGAAGCATGAGAAATATTGCCCTATGAAGTTAGGCAACAGGCCCAGTCATACATAAGCCCATTACAGGGGCAGCAGCTGCCTCAGGCATAAAATTCTTCCAAATAGGTTGCAAAATCCACTCAAGGAACAGAAGTTGGCATTCTCTAAACTTCTGAATCAGGCTTCATAGAACACTTAGACAAATACTTATTATTGTTTCCTTCAATCCAATTACCAACTGATCTGTAATTCCATGGGGATACAGGAAGAAGAAAATAGGATAGTGGTACAAAAAGTCCAAAATATGAAAAAAGTCGATATAGTTTTTTTCATAAAAAGAACCATAAAATGGAATTGTTAAGTCTGGTTTCTGGTGTTGGGTGTGTTACTGAAGGATGATATTGAATAATTCACAGTCTCTATACCTGTTTGCTCTTTAATTTTTAATTAAATAAAAGTATATTCATTTTCATCAGTGAAACAGTGAAAAAATATGTAAAAATAAAGCTATTAATCCCTCCATCACTCTTTCATTCTCACTCCCCAAAAGTCAATTAATGCTAATAGCTTACTATGTATCCTTTTGCATTGATTTTTCATATTAATAACATGATATACAAAAATATACACAAGACACAAGCTTTGTTTTTTATAAAATCTGGGATCATAATAACTACATTACCCTATAACTGGCTTTTCTCACTTGACAAAGATATATTGGAAATACCTCTAGTCCAGTAGCTGTAGAGCTAACAAATTTATTTTCTAATAACTGCACAGTATTCTCCAGTGTGGATGTACCATAATGAATTCAACTACTTCCCTATTGATGGACATTAGAGCTATTGACACTATATCTTAGAATTTGCATGATGCAAAAATCAATATCTCATACAGATACTAAAGCAGCCTGTACTGCCTAATGTTACAAATATCTTTCAAAAAGACATATTACATTGTAACATGAAAATTTTCTCTTTTTTCCTTTAAATCTATTATAAAATATGTTTCTGATTATTGATGAGAGTTACACAAAAAACTCATTCTCAGCTAATTTCCTTGATTCTTATTTTTCTGAAGCAAAGAGAACTGAAGCAGTAAGAACAGAACTTCCATATGTTCCCTCAATCATACCTACCAATCCCTTCATCTGGACCCCAAAACTCTGTTTTCCCTTATCATACAGGATGAATCATCCATCTTCCTATCCAAGAGCCAACTCTCCAACTTGCATGCTGGATGCCATTGTCTCTCACCTATTCAAAGACATTGCTCTAGAATTCTTCCCTTTACTTACTTCATCATTATGTTTCCTTCTTTAGTGGATTTTTCCATCAATAAACAAATATCCTACAATTTCATCCACTTCAAAACAGACAAGCCAATGACTCCATGACCCCTCTTTCCTCTCTAGCCACTGGCCTCTTTCTATACTCTTCATTATGGCAAAGTCTTCTGATAAATGGTAGGGTCTTTCACACTTATTCCCTCTTCTTCTTTTTTTTATTGGTACCACTCCACTCAGGTGTCTATCCTCATCCTTCTCTTCAAAGCAATTATTCATGAAGTCACCAACAACTTTCATCTTGCCAAATCTAAAGACCATTTGTTTGTCTTCCCCTTCCTCTACCAGCAGCATTTGACCCAGTAGGTCACTCTCTCCTTCTTTAAACAATTCCTTTACTTCTACTCCAGTTTAGCATCTCTCTGGATTTTCCTCCTATTTCATTCAAGTGTCCTTAGCTGGTTTTCCACCACTAAAATGTAAGCTCCATGACAGGAGGGTCTTAGTTTCTGTCCCTTTTATTAACTGTTTAATATCCCAGCACTTAAAGTAGGGTCTGGCATGTTGTAGCCCATGTAGTAGGTCTATGGTATGCTTGCACAACTATTGACTTTTCATCAAATTACCAAGGTAGATACTGGTAATTTTGGCACAGTGAACCTCAAGAGTTCCTACTAATTTGTAAAATGTCTAAACAATTGATTATATTCTGTCATAAATCAACTTTTCTCGTGACTTTCCTAGTTCAGTTAATAATGCCAACATTCATTTTTCTGGCTGGCTAGATTATTCAGAACAGTACTTAAATCCAAATTTAGTCAGTTGCCAACTCCTGTGAGGTTTTATGTTTACCGTATCTCTTCCAACTGGATCCCGTGGCCTCTATCCTTCTATAGTTTAAATTACTCTTCATACTGTTAACAGATTAATTCTCCTAGACAGAAGATTTAGAATGATAATTTGCAATTTATAAATTTTTTAACTCCCTAAAAACAACAGATTAAGCACAAACTCCTCAGACTGGCCTTTAAAGGCCCTATTAAATGCAAACCCATGCCCCCTCCATTAGCTTCATTTAGTTACCCCTAAATATCCATGAAACAGAACCATCCCTTTTTCCTGAAGTAGGTACCTGCCACTGATTTTACAAGTTCCTCGCTACCCCAAATGACCCCTTCATTAAATATTTGCCGAATTGTACTTTGCTTGATTTCAGCTTACACAGATTCTCCCTATCCCATTTGCTTAACTCATATGATACCTTTTCCTGTTCAGCTCAATGATATGTGAATGTCCCCCACTGTGTGGCCATATCCATGTGATGCCCTTTCTACTCTTTCTTGTTACAATCATTTTTACTTTCATACGAAATGTAAGCTGTGGGTAGATTTCTTATTCATGATTAAATTCTGTATAGCACCTAGCACAATATCTTGTACAAAGTATATACCTAATTTGAAAAGTAATTAAACTAAGGTGATAAATAGGGCAAAATGTTGTGCAATCTCTGAATAAATACCACTGTGATATCGGATTTAAAAGAGAAACTGTTTATGTAGCCAAATATGCTATGATGAATATATTAAATTTGCAGAAATGACTTTTAAGTTATAGATATGATGATGTTATATCTGCATAACTATACTGATTTAGTTTTTAAAATGCTTTGTTGATCAAAATATCAAGTCTTTCAAAATAATATTCTGTATAATAAAATTTTTCAAATTCATGTAATTCATCTGATATCATATTTAGCGTCATTAAATTTTTCTATCTATAGTGACAGACTTACCCAGAAAATTTAGCTAATGGACATAGCATATTTATTTACATATCCCATTAATACCTGCATGGAAATGTAAAATATTTTTATCTAGAGTTTGTTGATCAAAGTATGGATGATATTCCCTAATGATTAACTGCAGAGGTTGTCACTTTCTATATACAGGGGGCCACTAATTAATCTTGAGTAACCCTCTGAGACACAGAATGTAAGCAATGTGCACACAGGAGGAAAACAATAATTCACCAGAAAATAGACACAGATTAAAAACAGACTACATTTAAACAAATACAATGAGTATTACAGGTGATATCTAGTGTCACTACCAGAGTTCACTTTGGGGGAATTATAAAATTCCCAGGACTAATCCTGAAACATGATTACATGTGTTTCTTAGCACTCCGTGGAGGAAAATATGTGAAGATGAATTTGGGGCTGCTGCTTAACTAACCACTGGCAATGCGAATACTCTGAGTACTGCTCTGTTTTCACAGGCTAATCAGTATTAAGCTCTGAACTTGAGATAGGGTTACTGTGCCCAAGGGCACAAGACCTGAACAAAACAGGTGGCCAATTAAGAGGAAAGAAGGGTAAACCTCATTGGGTAGGCAAGCAATGCTACGGGCCAAAATGACCTGGTCTCAGTCTACTGTTCCAGCTCTCGTCTCCTCTCAGCCCTGACACACCCACACATATGCCTCTGGCATTCGAGCAGATCTAAGGAATCAGCATTTTCCTAGCTGTCGCATATCAGAGGTGGATTCATGGGCATACCTCCCAGCTGTCACATAGTGCCCTGGACTCAGAAGAGCCGCACACTTGTTTTATTTATTTTTTTATTGTGGAAAATAGACATAACATAAAATTTAGCATTTTAATCATTTTTAAGTGTACAGTCCAGTGGCATTAAGTACATTTACATTGTTGTGCAACTGTCACTGCCACCCACTGCCAAAACTTTTCATCATCCCAAACAGAAACTCCATATCCTTTAAAAAGTAGCTGCCCATTCTCCCCTTCCCCAAACCCTATAGCCACTTGTCTACTTTGTCTCTTTGAATTTGTCTACTCTAGGTACTCCCATATAAATGGAATCATACAGTATTTGTCCTTTAGCCCATACTTGAATACTTCACTGTCACTGTCTTGACATTCTTAATAATTTTAGAACAAAAGCCCCTCCAGTTTCATTTTGCACTGGTCCTCTCACAAGTTATGTAGCTAGTCCTTCTGTGAATAATTGTAATTACCTCCGTCTTCTCCAAACCAAAATCATCTCCATGTCCTTCTGAGCTTGACCTAAATTTCATCTCTTCCATGAGATGAATAACAGATGATACAGCCCACTACACTCCTTAGAGTGTTTGTATTTACTCATTGATGGCACTCTTCATATTGTATTGTGATCCTTTCTTCTTAAATCTGTCTTCCCTGCTAGAGGAAATGTCTTACTTATCCTTGTATCCTTCATGCTTGGTATAGTTCCTGAATTGTGCCCCCCCCACCAAATTCACATGTCGAAGCCCTAATCCCCAGTATGATAATATTTGGAGATGGGGCCCTTGGGAGGTAATCAGGTTTAGATGAAGTCATGGTAGGCGGTTACTGCACTCATGATGGGAATACTATCCTTATGAGAAAAGAAACCAGAGAGCTTGTCCTTGTTCTTCTGTTGTGTGAAGACACATTCAGAAAGTGGACATATGCAAGTCAGGAAGAGAGTCCTTATCAGAAATTGACCATGCCAGCACCCTAATCTCAGACTTCCAGTCTCCAGAAAATGTGAGAAAATAAAATTCTGTTGTTTAGGTCAACTACTCCATGATATTTTCTTATGGAAGCTCAAGCAGACTAAGACAATCTGACACAAACTGAGTGCTCTAATATTTTCACCGAATATAAGAATGGCTGCATGCTCCCATAGTGGATCACAATTGGAATTGTTAAAGGGCTTTAAATTTAGTAAGAACTGATGGGGAAATGATAGAACACTGGGAAATGTGATAGCTTTGGTGTCCAGAAACTCTAGTCTGGGACTTGTTCTAGTCACTTAAACTGTGAGCTGTAACCTAGCACTTATGTTCTCCGGAAAGTGTGACCCAAGTCTTAGACTCCATGTGTTAGTCATCCAATAGGCGTGCCCTAGTGTTTCTGATTCTGGAAGTCT
The DNA here is from genome assembly GCF_964165515.1 of Mesoplodon bidens. Classification (NCBI taxonomy): domain Eukaryota; kingdom Metazoa; phylum Chordata; class Mammalia; order Artiodactyla; family Ziphiidae; genus Mesoplodon; species Mesoplodon bidens. The sequence goes on along the minus strand of NC_138176.1, from coordinate 187,442,819 downwards.
CTAGCTCCCTTTTTCTGGAATAAAAAATAAGAATAAGTCTACCTTACCTCTTTGTATCTTTCATGTCCACCTTGTATTCTCACCTGGGGACCTATGACTAGACCTAAGAAGGATGGCTAAATAGGTGTCAAAGCTTATAGTACCACAAGCATATGTATCAGTAAAGTTCATGATAATATTTAAATGTTGAAGGAAATGTCCTCAAATTGGATCCCTTTGGCATAACTTAACTCCTTGTTGCACCTCAACAAATAAACTGAATAAAAATTCTCCAAGTAGGGAATTAAAGTGGTACTGTGCAGAGTCTACAACAGAAGGTTGGTGTCATTTGTTTCTATTCTATCAGCCACACTCTTACACATTGTGTAGCTCTGGAAATAAGGCTCTCTGAGCCTCAGTTTCCTTATCTGTCAACACAAGAGGGTTTGGTGAGGTTAATCTCCCTGAACTCTAAACACTACAAAAGTCAGCAGTTTCCCTCTCATCTATGTAAGTGCAAGTAGAAAGTTAAAGAAACATTGTCTTTATTGCTAGAAATCAACCATGATACTGTAAATTAAATATTATTTTAAGAGAGTCAACTATGTGTGACAAAAGAAACACATTGTACTGACTCTTTACCAGTGGCTTCTCCAGTGAAGACTGGGAAGTCAGGCACCATGACCTTTGGTTGAACTGCTGCTTGGACATGTTATTTTTTTAAAGGACATGATAGAGATTACAAACTTTTGTTAATTACTCCTTTGCCATTCTTTTAAGTCATCTAATAGGCTCGTTCTAGTGTTTCTGTTAGCTCCTTTTCTATGGAATAAGACTAGCTTACTTGCTTGTACCTTTCATGTCAACCTTATATTCTCATTTGGGGACCTATGACAAGTAAACGAGCCTGGCTGGTGAAGAGCTTTACATAAAATGAAATGCTATAGTGCTGGGAATTCTTCTTTAATTTTAACTTTAAACTCGATCTTTCGGTTGCATGACTGACCACCTTATTATTACCTGTACTGAAAAAGGTCCCATCAATACTGAATGTCTTAGGTCCACAGACCAAAGACAAATGCTGCCATTGTGCACCATGGTATAATCTGTCAAGGAAATGCACAGGCATTGACAACCATTTCTTTCCAAAGTAAGGGAGTTTCACAAGAATGAAAATGCATGTCTATCACTTCTCCTTTTTACTGTACATTATATTATATCTATTATACCTTGCTGACAATGACTTTTTTTCTCATTTACCCTCTATTTTGTTGGAATACAATTTAGAGAATATTAGTCATACCTTTTATATAGCCTTTCCATACTAAGATTTTATGATCATTAAACATAATACAATGGGTTTTAGATTCTTGATCTCTAAAAAAGGAACAAAAGTAATTTACGAAAGACCCAGGCTTTATAACATCCATGGAGGCTATAATCTTTATTTTTGATTGGAGATTCAGAGTAAAGTTCCAAACTATTTTTTGATAGGCACATTGAACAACAATTTTTAAAACACTGCAATTGTTCTCTTTTCTAGCACACACTCATACCTTAGTTCTCTATACCAGGGGTTAGTGAACTTTTTCTGTAATGAGCCAAATAGTATGTACTCTATATTTTGGGAATCATACAGTCTGTGTTATAATTAGTTAACTTTGTCATCTAGCACAAAAACAGTCATAAACAGTATGTTACTGAATGAGCATAGATGTGCTTCAATAAAATTTTATTTACAAAAAAAGGCTGCATTTGGCCCACAGACCATAGTTGTTGACTCCTGCTCTATCCTATTCTATATATGGTGTTGTGCAAATCATAAATATAGGATGCCAAGATATGTTCATTTAGAACAAGCTTTTTCAACAACTATGTCACTTTGGGCACATCTCTTAGCCTCTCTGAGTTCCCTAATTTGTAATGTGAAGATGTCTGGTCGAGGTGAATGTTAACAAACCCTAACATTTCAATAGTCACTTAAGCATCCCCTTCACTACTCATGGACAAATGCTAAAGATGCTAAATGCTACAACTTGTGAACAGTTTTTTTTTTAATCTTAAAAAAATTCTTTTGCAAAATATTTTTTTATTGCTTTCCTTTGAAAAGTAAACTTTTAGAACCACTCAATAAAATTTCTGAGTGGTTATAAATGAAACGCTCCATTCATCCACAACTGAAATTTTAATATTGAAAAGGAAGGGTCTGAGAAGGATCTGGCTGTGACGTTTGATACTGCTTGAATGGCCAAGGTTAAGGTTGCTGTTCTGTCCTCTTTCTCCCTCTCAAATTGCTGTCTGTAACCCTGAAGAAGAGAGTGAGCCTTCAGGAGAAGGAGGGGCCTTTATTTTCTGAACCTTCTGAGGAATATTAGTGACCATGATACATGACAACTGTGATAGTATCTAAAAGGTTTGTCATTTTGGTAATAATATAGTACTCCTATTAACTAACTGAAATGCTGATAAGATTTGCTTTTCATGGTACACTTACTTTGGGTATTAGTGAATTTATGTGAAGTTTCTTCCAAGAAACATATAATTTATAATTCTATCAGAATGTAAAACTATCCAATTATCAGTGGGCCATATTTAACCAAAGATCTAAGATCTCCAAATTTTCTGCAGTTGCCTAAGGTAGTAAAGTTGAATAAGTGAGGGCCCATGGTTGTTAGAACACTACAAATTGACAGATGAATGCCTGCTGCTACTTTCAATACTAACATGGGTCATAAAAATCCACTTCCTAGCAAATTACTGCTGTATTACCTGAGGGGAATCTGAGGGCAGCTGTGAAAACGTAAATGAGCATGTAAAATAATGAAATAACCTGCTTATTTTACCTTTACATTTCTCTTCTATTAATTTCAATTCTAAGAATAAGTTACAGATAAAGAGTAAATAGCAGTCACTAACATACATTAAATTTATGAGCAATTTTGTTTCAGAGAATTTATCTTAGCTTTTAATAAAATGCTGTATTTTAACAAAATTTAAAAATGTAAATCTATTTTCTTTGAGTATTATTTATTTTGTCTAAACGTAATGGAAGTAAAGTAGGAAAGTGAAAGTGGCTGTTTGTTATAGGGTGGCTGTTTGCAGCAGGAAGAAAAAAGGAGAAGGAAAAGCAGATTCTAGATCTTTACTTCATGTTAGGGAGATTGCATTCCAGATTCAATATTCTGGGGGGGTGGGTAGTTCTCTTTCATGAAACACACTTCCTGTGGGGAAAGCTGCATGTATGACAATCACTATTTCAGCTATTTCCAGCTTAGTTCCATGTATGTTAAATGTCAACATAAGCTAAAATGTTATAAATGAAAATTTTCCATAAACATGCATGAAATTCATTTCCTACTTTATAAGAATTACAGAATTTTATAAAGCTAGATTACTCTAAGGGTGCCTATATTAAGAAAGTACAATTTTTGTACAATTAATCAGTTCATATATTAAATTCCTTTGGTAGATAGCATAATATGAAATGATTTACAATGACCTCAGTGGAATACATAATGTTAATTGTATTTCACTATTCACATTTTGATGATTTCAAGTTAGAGAATGCATAGCCTACAGCTTTTATATTTTAGCAATTCAAGTTTAACAGGCATTCACTCAATGGAACTCTTTGTCAACATAACTTTAATACAACTACAATTAAATGATAGTAGACGTTCATAATGATGTCTCCAAAGAACTTAAAAAAAAAGAAAACTGAATGCTTTTAGAAGCTTACAAAATTCAAATTAATAGATCCAATGTGGTTGTGATTTTGAGTACAATTTAATAATTCAATTATAGTAGCCTGCCAAAACAGTGTGTTTTGTCGCACATGTTCAACCTCTATGCTCTAAGATCACACTACTTTACAATCATTGCAATCAAGGTAGAATGTTTAAACAGTTAGGTGAAAATGTTAAAAAATAATAGCAAACATTAATAGAGTGTTTATAAAATAGGCACACTCTTTTAAATGTGCCTATGTACATATATCTATATATCTATATATAGGTATATGTGTGTATATGTATATATATATATATATATATATATATATATATATATATATATATATACACACACACATATATATATATAATGAAAATGACAGTCTGAGGAAGATATTATCTCCTCTATTTTACACATGAGGGAACTGAGAACCACAGAGATGATCTTGCCCAAGAAGTTGACAGCAGAGCTCATTTGAAGTAAGCTTAATCTGGCTCTAGCCCCTTCACCTCTACTCTTCACCATTATTCTGTGCTATCTCATGAGTTTTCCTCTCAGTGAGAAAGAGTTTACACTCAGATTTTTGTTTTAATAGTTTCAGGGTTCTCATTCTCTGCATATTAAAAATGTTTAAAGAGGGAAAAAAATTAAGCCATGAAGAAAAAAAATCTGTAATTAAGACTATTTTCAGGAAACATTGCTTCTCATACATTAATGCAGTTGTTATTAGCGTACAAATTTGAGCAAAGTAAATAATCAGTACAGTTCAAAATAAATTATTCTCCCGTGAAATTCAGAAACAAAGGAGCAAGATTTAATTTTTTAATGGTAGTTATAATCTTAATTAGACTCAAAGAAAATTGAAGAAAGAAAGTATCTACATTCCTGATAGTATCCTGCCATATATAAGACCCTAAAGCCATGGCATAATCTACTAAAATGTGTCCTAAGAACAAAAAATTAAACCAAGTAATACGGTCTATTAAAATTAGCAGGTAATTTTTAAACTCTAATTTAAAAAGTTAAGTAGTCATGTTCACATTTTTTAAAAAGGAAGATTTTATTACCATAATGTATATGATTTACAAGTTTCCCAATTTTAAGAAGTGTTAAGATAAACATTTAATTTTTTTCAAAATTGGCATTTTAAAGAGATAAAGACAATCATGTTCAATATATGCCCTTTCAGCATATTTTATGTCTTAATTGTTATATCAAATAAAAGTCACTCATATAAAATATTTTATTCATCATATTGTGAGTTTTCAACACAATATGGATTGTGCTTATTAAAATTACATTATTCACATAGATTATTTTTACTCTCTTTTCTCTCTTTTACAAATCAGGTAAATGGGTTTAAAACATTTCCACTAGTGAGATCTTAGGAGATATTTAAATTTCTACTTACTTGATAATACATGTTCTCTTGTTCAATTATCACTGTGTTGAATATATACAAAGAAACTTGCAAAAAGGCACCTGCCCACCAAAAAATTATTTTACTTCTCATTATATGCATGAAAAATGGTAAGTGTATGTATTCTCATAAGCATGTATATGTAAATTAGTCTGCCACACATAAGTCATTCTTCTTGTTCTTTGTTTTCTTCATAGTATTGTAGTTACCACTCTACATTTACTTATTGTTTATTGTCTATCTCTCCTAGGGAACATTAATTTCCATGATATCCAGGGACTTGTCAAGTTTTATCACCAGCAGCTAGCATTTGCTAAGCACATAAAATATGCTGAATAAACGTAGATGCATTGAATGAGTGAATAAATGGATTAACTAATATGGAGAAAAGAATAAATAAATAACACAGTGTTAATAATAACCAGGAGTATTTGGCCTTTGTGAAAAGAAAGCCATAGTGTTATAAAAACAATTTTGATACAAGAAAATGATTTTTTATTACAAAATGTTCATATCATAATGAAATAAATCAATAAAATGAACTACAAAATGAAACCTCAGATAAAATGTTCTGAATAACTCTAATTTTCCAAAATGCTTTTACTATTGTTAACATGACAAAAGCAATCATAATCCATGATGATATGGAGTAAAAAGAAAAAAATTTGAAAGGAATTTTATGCAAATTGATTTGAAAACAATATGTTCATACAGTCAGAATTATGCTAGTATTTGAACATTGCAAGAGGCAAAGTGAAGTGCCTTCTCATTTTCAAAATGAAACAGATAAATACTTCAACATCTGATCTACTAGGATTATAATATACCAAAAAGCATAAAGGAAAGGATGCTAACTTAATGGAAAATTATTAAAAGGGAAGAATGCATATGGCCAGGAATCCCACCATATATATTTTTCTTTTTTAATGTTTAATCTTATCAACTACTAATTTCCAGCCCTAGTGTTTAATTCATAATTTGTGCTTAATACTTATATGAGCATCTATTTTAAGTATTTGCATTAAATCTCACGATGTTTATATAATTTATCACTTAATAATGTATATGTAAATATAATTAACAAAGCATATATTATATAATATCATATCAACAGATATTTCATATAAAATCAATTATAAAATAATAATGCAGTTTACTATTTATATCTACTAATCTGGTAACATTCAATAATCACAAAATCAACACTTTTATTGTGTTTTTTATTAAAATACCAATGTATCTTTTATTAAAGTTAAAAAGATAATCCTAGTGACTATACCAGTTTAACATATCAAAGACTGGGCCAATTGATGTGAACACAATGTTAGTTTATAATTAATTTAAACAACACTATTCTCTAATACAGGAAGTAACTGTATTTTATGAATATCCCTACAACTGATCATACTTCTCTTATACTTTCTAATTTTAATATTTTAACAGTCTAAATGGCATCTTCCTGTCATTAAGGGGATTTGGTGAGGGTCTATTCTCATATTAGACTTAATTAATCTCCAAAATATGTTGTGCTAAAATAATATGTTAACATAACTCTTACATATGCTTGAGTGAAAAAAGTAATTAACAAGTCTACCTATACTTGGCATTGATTTCATGGAAAATCTACCATGAATCAAGTAATATCATTTAAGTTCTTATAAAAATATATCATGCAGTTATGGTCAATATATTACTTAATAATAAATGGATCATTAATTTCCATCTATAGTACTAACATGTAATGAATAAATAATTTAAATGCCATGTACTAAATAATTAAGTGTATATGATGAAAACTTTAACGTCATAACTTTGTTCTTCTTTGAATGAGTCCCATGGCCCTAAAGCAATGCATTTTCCAGGCCCCTGGGCTATTTCAAACTTTTGACAAGTTTATCCAAGTAGAAGAAACATGAAAGATTTTCAAGGAAGAATATCAAACTACAGAACTATTTATGTTTCCAAAATATAAAGACAATTGATATTTTCAAATACTATACCAAGGAAACTACTTTATAAGTTGTAAAGTTTTAGGAAACTATTGAAGATACATTTATAAGCAAGCCCTTAAAAGAAAATAAGAATCCTGAGATATTGATTTATAGTTGTGATGTAGTGTGTGTGTGTGCAGATCATATACCTTAGCAAAACTGGTACTTTTACAATTGAATTATTAATATGGTCTCAAAATTTCAACATATTGCATCACCTAATTTGGTGGTTTGTTTTCTTAATTTTCTAAGAAATTGTGTAATTTGGAATGTGTCTAGAGTCAGGATTATGATCACCAACTATCACTGAACTGTAGATCTACTGAAGTGGCAGTTATCAAAGCTTTTGATATTAAAAAATAAGCTTATGTCTTTCATTTGCCTTGAACAAAATATGACTAGAAAAATATCAACATTATAGTTGTCACTAAGGTCTTTTCTAAAGCATTCCAAAACATAATACTTCTTAAGTTTATTATCTCATAATTTATTTAAATATTGCACTCTTCTAAATTTAGTTATCACTCAAGCTACAGTTTTTAAAACAATGGTATTCACCAATTTACAAAGTAGAAGAAAAATTTAAAGCAGGCTGCAAATTTTCCTTTTAAGATATCTTTAAAGACAGGACTTTTCTGATAACTGCTATAATGTCTGGCATAGGCAACTTTCACAGATGCAGAGTGATGAGGTTGAATTTGAAATAATTTTACTCTACCATTAGTCAGTGTTTTCCTTTTCTTTGTCACAAAATAAAATAAATAAACAGACAAATAAGAAATATTGCTTTTGCTCCATTACTTCCATTAACTGCTGGAAGTCCTATTGAAAATATGTTGAGCCTCTCAATCTATCCTCCATATCTCTTAGTTGTTTGGTATTTCCCATCTCTCTGCCTCTCTGTGCTATATTCTGGGTGAGTTCCTGAGTCCAATCATCCAGTTCACTAATTTTCTCTTAGATGATGTTCAATCTAGAATTTATTCCATCTAATACTTTTATTAACTTCAATAAAAATAGTTGTATTTCCAAAAGTGTAACTTGGCTCTATTCATATCTAATTATTTTTATTTCCTTTCTGCCTTTTTTGTTTCTTAATTTTTGTCATGAATATTATTATCAGACTATTCCCTAAAATTAATTTCATCGTGGGTGCATTCTTGTGAACATTTACCTAGTTTGTTGGCTGTGTTTCTTAACATTAAGTTTGCTCATATACTTTGGAATCTTGGTTTGCAAGTTCATTTGAATGAAAGGAATCCCCTCTCTCCTCCACCTTTTCTTTCTCACTTCTCTCTCTCTCACCTACTACAAGCCCTTCTTATTCTTCTGTACTTTAGTTGTATCCACTTAGGCTCCTAATGAGTTAAGTCCAGAATCCAACAATAAAATAGGTCCTTCTTTGGGGTATATCAGTGATAACACAGGCTTTAACCACTAAGCCAATGAGCAACTTGACTCATTTTCAATTAAAAAAAAAAAGTGATGTATTGGTATTCTTGCCTACTTTGACCTACTGTGTCTTATAATGCCATAGTCCCAGGCTCACAATCACAACCATAATTCTAACCTCCTTTCCTGAGTGGCGCCAGAATAAGCAAGAGTCATTCCCATCCCAGACATGAAGCAGTAAGCCCACTCTCTCTAGTTTCAAGTATTACATAAAGATTTTTAGACCATGTGACTCAAACCATGTTTTGGGTCTATAGAGATACTGATCTTGCTTTTGAGCCCAGCTATATCTTTTAGATATTCTTTATTTTCATCTCTCACTGCTATTTTTTGAAGCAGAGGTGGTGCTTTAAATATGAACTCACTGTGTTATCCCAACCTGAAATGCAAGTTATTGTTAAAAACATATCTATAAGAAAAATTATAAAGACTGGTAAAGTTAACATATTATGAGACAAGATGGTTTTAGAAAAGATGCTTATGTAAAAGTCTTTATCTAAGAAAGAACGTTTTGGCATACTGAGATTTGAAAGAGAATGCTGATCAACATTCTCTTATCTAACTCATCTGAGGATGGCCTGATCCAGACAGTAGGGCCATGGTGCAGGCAAAATCATTCCATGTTGATGTGAAGAAGAAAACAGAAGCTCCCCCGTATAAGTCACAGTACACCTGGACTGTTGTACTCCTATTCAATGCCCTTCTTCATCTTACATCCCCTCTCACCTGACTATTGCCACAGTCTCCCAATTAGTCTCCCACTATCAGTTTCTCCTCTTCCATGACCAGAAGAATTACTATTCTAATACAAATGATCATGGCAGATCTTTGTATTAAAGAATCCAATTGTTCCCCAACCTTACAGGAAAGAGACTGACTTTCTAAGCATGGCACTCAAGGCCTTTAGCATCTGACCCCAACTTATTTCTGCATTCTCAGCTTGTAGTATTGAACTTTAAGTGCCTTCTTTGTCCACAAAAACATTCCTAACACAATGCTTCACTCTAAGACTATAAAAGCCTTTTTCCTTAATACATTACCCTCAGCAGCCCACACTTCCCCCAATGTCCTAGAAAATTCTCACTTCCTTAAAGATCCAGGCCAAATATCTGCCTTTTCTGCATGCCCCAGCACTGGGTTGACACCTCATTTGAAGCACTTATCATACTGTATTAATTATTTATAAGCAAATAATTACAACTAAGATCTTCTAGAAAGAGTCCTTATCTCCTTCACCCCAAGGATCTCCAATGTTTGTCTAACTATTAGTTGAGCTTTTTACTCAGTGAGTCCAAAAGCAATATTTTTAGAATCTGGTATTTAATCTTTCATAAGTCTTCATAATGTTAACTACTCTCTTAAATAGGTTCCAAGCTTACTCCTTGGGAGAAGGGAAGAAGTCATCTTCAAGTGGCAACATTCACAGCACACATTTCAAAGCATCTTGGATAAAACTGATGTGGCTTCACACCCATAACTGGATCCCAGAAAAAAAAAAATTTCATAATATACCAAATATTTAAGGCAATAATTGAAGGAGGGAAGCTCTCCACTGGAAATACTCACAGGGACCACTAGAAAAGGGTGTCAGTAACTTTACTAAAGGTGACTGACTTGATGAAGTAGATAGAGCTGTTGAGACAGTTCCAGAGCCTGGAAGTAGCAGTCACAGAAATAGATCCAATTTACCTAAATAATGTAGGCCAAGTGCTCTAAATACTTGTGTCATTTAGTCTTCATCACAAACCAACCCCCAAAGGCAGACATCATTTTTCTTATTTTATACACTAGGAAAGTAAGGTTTATAGAGGATAAATAGCCAAAAATCTCATAGCTAGAAAGTAGCTAGGCCAAAATTTGAACCCAGATCTACTTTGCTATAAAGCCAGGGCTCTGACTTTCTACAGGGCACAGATTTAAGGATACAAAAGAGACAGGAGAGACTATCACTCAGTCAGTGTAAAGTTGATTAAACATGGCCTCAAAGAACTAATTAAATCAAGGGATGAGAATGATGACAGGAATGAGGAGTCCAACCTGAATTTATCATCAGAAATAAAACCATTCCTCTGAAGCAACAGTAACGTAGTCTAAGTTCACTCAATCGTAGATCAAACAGAAAATACAAATGAAAGATTTATTAAATTCATTTCAAAACTGTTTTATGAACATCTTTGAATAAAGTCTCAATAGCTCTCAATCACAAAGCCCTTTCAGAAGTCTTCCTGTGCTATCTCTGAGAGTAGAACAACACCTCCTTCATTACCAAGACGTCCCTGGCACCTCTGTAGTCACCTCCTTTTCAACAAATTGCTCTTTTCATTCTTTCCTGGAGTCATCCACTGATAAGCCACTCATAAATAAAGTTATACATTATATTACTGCCCTTATCAATAAGCAAGGGTAATGGCAAACATTCGACTCCAAAGATTCTTATCTATAAATTCACTGCACAGCCTTGACCACTGTACTCTGCCTACAGGTGTTGAGAAAAGTGTGTACTGTTGCATGGATTTTTTTGTATCTTTTTTCATAAATGTAACTTGTGAAAATACATAGCATTCAACCTAAGAACAATAACAGTAACAAAATGCTTTGTATTTTATATCACATATTTTAAAATTGTTTCCACAACTCTGTATTATCTCATTCTCTCAATGTTTTTGACTACTAATGGCATTTTTCATTAATATATCAAAATGTTTATATGGGAATTGGAAAACAATAAGTTTACAATAAGATTATTTAGTCATTTTTATAGTAGAAAATGGACTGCTAACAGCATCATGACAAATTCTCTCAACCTCAGCTTAGCACATTGCAATAGAGAAAAAAATATTACAAAATCATTGCATTAGACGCAATCGCCCTGGAATATATCCCTAAACATAAAATGCATATGTGGACAGATATTTTACATAGGCAAATCAAATCAACTGTCACAGAGAGTGATAGGAGCTTAGAGAGTGAGAGGTTTAATAGGTGCTTGGTAAAGATCTGTTTGCACTGTGTTTTGAGATGAAGGAAAATATACTTTATTTCAGTCCTTCAAGAGTACTAAATATCTGCTGAATATTTAACTACATTCTAGATACATAATATGTGTAAGGCATCTAGTTGGGTGGCTGGCACATTAAATATAATATTTTCTTCTTTCCTTCTTTTAGGATTGAAGAAGATAATAAAGTTTAAGGAAATGAGTAATTAAATGTTTTCCAACATTAAATGTATTCAGAAAATGCCATGTGTCTAAACAGGAAGTTCAATTATCGAAAAATACAAGATAGAAATAGAATGTCAACTCTAAAGGGCCTTCAGTGCCCTCTGAAAAGCCACTGTCTTGAGCAGGCCACTGCGACCTCGTGGCATTTTGATTCAACACGTTTTGATAAGTGATGTATCCCTAATATATCACGATGAAGTGTAAACTGGAGTAGGGATCTTTCCCAATTATTTCCTTTGGTGGTAAACTGATTCTCACTGGATTTTAATGCTGTATAGGTAATTCTTTTCATATCTAGTTTGTATTTTCACAGGTTCAGACAAGTCAATCAATTACCTTCTAATAAAATATTCAACAAGTTAAAATTGTCCCTGAGTTCTGAATGTCTTTGCAAAACTGAAAGGTAACCAAAGATCACTTTGGTAATTGTGATATCATGATTTATAAGAAATAAATATAGTCTTGGTCATCCAGATGACCAAAATATATTTATCGTATATATTTGATCTTCATCCACGTTTCCTGGCTCACAGCTCCCAAAACACCTGGAATTTCCTAAGCAATAAGAAGAATAAGAACAACTTTTATGACAATATTTGGTCTCCTATCCTCAGTCCCTGAAACTGCCTCAGAGCCACAAAGATGAAATGGGTGTTTTGTTGTTCTTGACAAACCCCTTTCCATCACTATTGAGTATACATTCATATTATGAAAGGTGACTTTTGGAAAGTACTAAGGATGAGGGCTGGTAGCCAGGAGGACCAGCCATGTGATTAGAGAGTTGAAAATTTCAGTTCCCCCCCATGATTTCCAGGGAGAAGAGAGGAGCTGGAGGTTGAATCAATCACCAATGACCAATGAGTTAATCAATCATGCCTATGTAATGAAGCTTTCATAAAAACCCAAAAGGAGGGGGTTCAGAGAGCCTTCAGGCTGGGGAACCAGATCACTTCCAGGTGCCACTATGCCAGGCCCCAAGCTCCACGAGTATGGAAACTCTTTTGCCTGAGACCTCACCCTATATATCTCTTCATCTGACTGTTGATCCATATCCTGTAATATCCTTTGTAATAAATCAGGACTCTAGTGTGTAAACGGGTTTTCCTGAATTCTGTGAGCTGTTCCAGTAAATTAACCAAACCCAAGGAAGGGGTCATGTGAACCACTGATTTATATAGTCAGTGGGTCAGAAGTACAGATAACAAACTGGACTTGTATTTGACATCTGAAGTGAAGAGTGGTCTTGTGTGACTGAGCCCTTTACCTATGTAATCTGATGCTATCTCCAAGTAGATAGGTCAGAATTAAGTCAAATTCTTGGACATGTACTGGTGTCTGTCTAAGAATTGCTCATTGGTGTGAGGAAGCCTATACACACATACACACACACACACACACACTCACACATGCTGGAATTGGGTCATCCTGGAATAATAAATTGGGTTCCCCAAAAAAGTAATAAGTATTACATATATAGATGTCACACTTCCTCTATTTTTAAAAAATAATTTTTATTATGAGTTTCACCAGTGCTTTAAATAAAAATTTTATTTCATTTCTGCTATTAGAAGGTACTTACTTTAAGCCCTTAACTAGTAGTTTGTTCTATTTATAATATAGTAAACCCTACTCTAACTACAATAAGTAAAAATCCACTTTTTATTAGCTATCTCCTCTTCAATTGAATTGGGAAAAATTGATATATATTTTTTTAGTTTATTAGTAATAAAAATCATGGAAATAATCAGAGTTCATGTGACTGATCTGGCTGCAAGACCCTTCAGAAAGAACTCCCTTCCTGCTACCTCAACTATTTTTATATGATTTTAGTTTGTGCTTCCATTTTATCTTCTAAGACTTCATCTATATTTACCTAATATGATTTCACCTCTAAATTACTTTTATATACCTCTAATTCTTTTCTAACACAGTAGAGGTCCTTAACTTTTTTGTATCCATGATACAATTTTGAATATAAGAATACTTGATCACAAACTTGAAAGACTTAATATTTAATTATTATCAAATTATGTATTTGCTTGGTTGTCCTTCAGTCCTGTGTCTGTTTAAGAAAAGCTGTTTACTCTCTTTACTTACATGCTCATGAGATAAAAATCTTACATGTTGCAGATAATACTTTTTTCTTTAAATATAACTTGACTTCATACAATACCTCCTACCACTTAATTCCAAGAGTAAACCTTGCTCGACCTCTTATTTTTTCTTCAAAAACCTGAAAGAGTAAAAGCTTATTCTTTCCAGGTTTGACCTTCCTTAATATAACCATAAGATGCTTATAGGTTAGAACAGATTCTTAACCCTTCATTGTAATTTTATATGTTTGGGGGCAGCCATAAGTGTAGGACTCACAAAAAAGAGCTACTTTGGCCTGGTTCCAGTCTTGACACCCAAAATGAATAGTTTACAGTTTACCTGGGAAGACACACAAACAAAACTTACATGAAAATAGAATATGATACAACATAATACAACACAATACTGTGATACTTGTTATAATTTTACGTGAGGTTAACTCTTAGACATCAGAGTTTGTATTAACCAATCAGAGGAAATAGCTCCCCTTTCCTGGAGAGGGTTAGTAACTAAGCAGTGGATAATTAAGGCTAATTACCAGCTCCCAAGCAGCTGAAGGAATGGCGTTGAGAGTAACCCCCAGACTGCTCTACTTTGAAGGAGATAGTGAGGGCCCAGATACCCACCCAACTAAACCTACTCTACTCCATGTGCACAAGCAATAATGTGGTTTTTTCAATAATGCCTTTCAGGTCTTGTAAAAGTTGCTGAGTGAAACAGGGGGGACAGAAATTAATTCTAAGCTAACATTTTTGAAAATACCAAGATGCATGCCCACCTAGGGTGAATCAGTGGTGTCAGTTTTCTATTCTAAAGTAGACACATTGCAGTTAGGCATTAAAGTATTCCTAAAGATTTACTTTGTAAAAAAGTTTGACTTCCAATAACCCATAATACTTTGTTATAAATAGATGGAGATATTAGAAAAAAGTAAACACATTGTTATTTACTTTGCACTTGTACAAGTTTGCTTCCATATCATTATTTACCTAGCCAATGAACAATGTTTGACCAGTAAATAGCCAATGATTTCTAAATTCTGCACTCTGTTTACAGTTCCCTAAGCTCAAATCAGGATTTCTAAAACTTAATACACTAATTTGTTCATCTTAGTAAATATTAGCAATTTCAGTTCTCAGTATTAGCCAAAAATTGACTACACAGAGAGAAGGAAAGAGTTAATGAAATAAAAATACAGAGATTTTCAAGTAAAGTATACTATTAAAATACAAATGAACTTTTAATACTCTTTACCATTGAGGAAATCCATAATAGAATATGGTATTTGAAATATAATCAGTTGATAAACATTTAAATATATCCATAAAGAAATGGGAAACTTGAGTCTATAGTTAAAAATAGTTCATAAAGTTTTGGTACAAGTGCAAGCAAAGGTGTCTTCTTCTTGTTGACATTAAAATCATGTTTTCCTCTTCTGATCAGAAAACATTTCAAAACATGTCAACGTCAAACAACATTTTAATAGCATGTGTATGCAATGCTTTTTCAAAACTTGTGGTAAATGGGACTAACTCATCTACTTTTT
Organism: Mesoplodon bidens; assembly: GCF_964165515.1. NCBI lineage: Eukaryota > Metazoa > Chordata > Mammalia > Artiodactyla > Ziphiidae > Mesoplodon > Mesoplodon bidens. The sequence continues at coordinate 187,427,382 of NC_138176.1, read as the reverse complement.
TATAGGCAGGGATAAGTAGAAATTTTATTATTTAGTTTTGAAGTAAAGATCTATTAATGCTGAAATCCAGGTAACTGACATTCAATGCAATAAGATAACACATTACTGAAGTATAGTTGAGTTACAATATTACATTAGTTTCAGGTGTACAGCATAGTGATTCAGTATTTTTACAGACTATGTTCCATTAAAACTTATTACAAGATAATGGCCATAATTCCCTGTGCTATGCAATATATCCTTGTTGCTCACTTATTTTATAGATAGTAGTTTGTATCTCTTAATCCCAAACCCCTAATTTGCCCCTAACATTTAAATTTGACTTGCAACCACATTTAAAAAGAGCCACATTGCCAGAAATTGACAGCATTTATTCTTACAAAAAAAAAAAAAAAAAAAAAGCATTGTCCCATATTACCTAACTTCTCTGTCAAACAAACCACATGAACTTTGCCTCCTAACCTTTCAGGAGTGCAGCTAGGCTTCCAAGGACACAGTGACACATGCTTTTCCAGCAGAACACCTGGCCCCAGTTCTTCCCCATCACCCACATCAAATCAGAGCCATCTTCTCTAATTAGAGTATCTGTGATATCTGCTACAACAAGATCTCCTTTTTCAGAAGTGCCTTTAATTTAGAGAAGATGCCTCCCCACTGCCATGTACCTCTGTCATCTGTATTAAATATAGAGCTACAGGGACCTGGTCACTATTAGTCATACAAATGCACTTCCTAGGACACTTTCTGTCAGGAACACCCTATGTGTTTTGAATCACCCCTTGAGACGAAATATTCTAAGATAGCAGTTAATTTTAATCAAAACTCTTCTCATTAAGATAGGAAAAATACCATAATTTCAGTGTAACCTTACATTAACAATCTGTTGGGGTAAACCTGACTTGTAAATGGATGATTTGTTATATATACGGAGAGAAAAAATGGAATACAGATTACAAATGTACTTAACAAATAAGACGGGCTCATGAATAATAGCATCAATTAACAAAACCTAATTCCATACTAATTGGGAAACAACAGTAATAACTTAAAATAATTGGAGAGAATGAATCAAATATGTTCCAGCCTGCTTTTTTTGGCAAAGGAATAGGAAGAGCATGGCCAACAGTGTTCAGAGTTATAAACCAAAGACAGACATTTGTTTTCCCCATCACTTCTGTCTCAGTTAACAGGGTTTTGGGCAAGCATTAACTTTGTAGGTGTAGACGGATTGTAAAATGCAGTCAGTGCAAAACACCACCATCGTATGTGCAAAGGGAAATGATGTTGAACTGAAAGACAGCGGTTCTCAGATTTAAGTGCCTAAGCCCCAGTCCCTGATGACCTAATTCAGCTTTCTACAAAGAGGAACATAGGTGATTCTCATGGAGGTGACCTGTGGATTGCATTTTGTAAAATACTGCTACATGGTAGGGGTGCATATCAGTAAAACATAAAAGCCAGCTGAAATGGGGCAGGAGACAAGTGCTTCTGTTTATCCTGATTGGCATTATGTATGTGACCAAGTTTTGGGGAAAGAGTGAAGGAAATAATGTAATTTGGGATTATAATGAATTGAGTTTAAGGAACTGAGTTATTTAAATTTATTTGAGACACCCGAGGGGTCACATCAGTTTCAGAGTTAAATGATTCAGGCAATGACAATAAAAATATGTAAAATAATGTACTAATTATCTTTAGAAAATGAGAGGTTCCACAAAAGACATTATACCAATGACTTCAAAGCTCTGTATATTTTAACCATTTCTATGAATCTCCCTAAAATGAATTCTCTACTTCTTGCTCTGACAAACACACTAGACAACATTTAAACTCACTGTATAGGTGACATGTCAGCCTTCTGACTTTTCCCCACTGGTTGAAGGTAAAATATCCTGAGTTAATATCCCAATTCTGTTGCTTATTATCCTTGAGGAAAATTGGATGCCTTATGCCTTAGCCTACTTATTCGTGAGATAGTAATGTACCTCATGTACTTATTTGTGAAATAAGTAATGTACCTCATGTAAGGTTGTGAGCATTAAATGTAAAAGAGACTAATAAAATGTCTAGCACGTCATTGTTATTTTCCTTTCTCTCCTTCCTGTTACTTTTTACTTTCTCACTATGGTACTTAATTGCTTTGTTTTGGTGCTTCTTATCTTCTAAAGGTGAATAAAACAGAAAAACAAGCTTCTTAAGAACCATGCGTTAAATGGAAGAAGACTTGGAGTGATAGCCCAAGGCCACAATATTAGGGTTTGGGGTGTTCAGAGGCATTTTGCACCTAATTGAGAGGAATGTTCAAAAGCTATTTAAGTGGAAATAGTATTAGAACACTTTAAACCACAGAAAATTATTTAGTATAAGGATTATCTGGGTAAAGAACTAGGAATAACTCAATTTTCACAAATCACTTATATAGATAAAGAGATTCACAAAACGCAATACATTTTTTTGGAAGTCCTAGCCATGGCAATCAGAAAAGAAAAAGAAATAAAAGGAATCCAATTGGAAAAGAAGAAGTAAAACTGTCACTGTTGGCAGATGACATGATACTGTATACAGAAAATCCTACATATGCTACCAGAAAACTACTAGAGCTCATCAATGAATTCAGTAATATTGCAGGACACAAAATTAATACATGGAAATCTGTTGCATTTCTATACACTAACAATGAAAGACAATAAAAATAAATTAAGGAAACAATCACATTTACCATAGCACCAAAAAGAATAAGATACCTAGGAATAAACCTACATTAGGAGACAAAAGCCCTGTACTCAGAAAACTATAAGATACTGATGAAAGAAATCAAAGATGACACAAACGGATGGAGAGATATACCATGTCCCTGGATTTGAAGAATCAATATTGTGAAAATGACTATACTACCCAAAGCAATCTACAGATTCAATGCAATCCCTATCAAATTACCAATGGTTTTATTTTGTAGATCTAGAACAAAAAAATCTTAAAATTTGTGTGGAAACACAAAAGACCCCAAAGAGCCACAACAACCATGAGAAAGAAAAATGAAGCTGGAGAAATCAGGCTCCCTGACTTCAGACTATACTATAAAACTACACTAATCAAAACAGTATGGTCCTGGCACAAAGACAGATTTATAGATCAATGGAACAGGATAGAAATCCCAGAAGTAAACCCACATACTTATGGTCAACTAATCTACAAAGGAGGCAAGAATATACAATGGAGAAAAGACAGTCTCTTCATTAGTGGTGCTGGAAAAACTGGACTGCACATGTAAAATAATGAAATTAGAACATTCTTTAATACCATACACAAAAATAAACTCAAAATGGATTAAAGATCTAAACGTAAGACCGGATACTATAAAACTCTTAGAGGAAAACATAGGCAGAACATTCTTTGACATAAATCGCAGCAATGCCTTTTGGGATCCACCTCCTAGAGTAGTGAAAATAAAATCAAAAATAAACAAATGGGACTAATTAAACTTAAAAGCTTTTGCACAGCAAAGGAAACCATAAACAAAATGAAAAGACAACCTACAGAATGGGAGAAAATATTTGCAAATGAAGCACCCAACAAGGGATTAACCTCCAAAATATAAAAACAGTTCGTGCAGCTCTATATCAAAACAAGAAACAACACAATTAAAAAAAGTGAGCAGAAATCTAAATAGACATTTCTCCAAAGAAGACTTACAAATGGCCAAAAAGCACATGAAAAGATGTTCAACATTGCAAATTATTAGAGAAATGCAAATCAAAACTACTATGAGGTATCACCTCACATGGGTCAGAATGGCCATCATCAAAAAGTCTACAAACAATAAATGCTGGAGAGCATGTGGAGAAAAGGGAACCCTCCTACACTATTGGTGGGAATGTAAATTGGTACAGCCACTATCAAGAACAGTATATAGGTTCCTTAAAAAAATAAAAATAGAGCTACCATATGATCCAGAAATCCCACTCCTGGGCATATATCCGGAGAAAACCATAATTCAAAAAGATACATGCACCACAGTGTTCATTGCAGCACTATTTACAATAGCCAACACATGGAAGCAACCTACGGATAAACAGAAGCAATTGACAGATGAGTGGATAAAAAAGATGCAGTACATATATACAATGGAGTATTACTCAGCCATAAAAAAGAATGAAATAATGCCATTTGCAGCAACATGTATGGACCTAGAGATTACCATACTAACTGAAGCAAGTCAGAAAGAAAAAGACAAATATCATATGCTATCACTTATATGTGGAATCTAGAAAAATTATACAAATGAACTTATTTACAAAACAGAAATAGACTCACAGACTTAGAAAACAAACTTATGGTTACTGAAGGGGAAACATCGGAGGGAGGGATAAATTAGGAGTTTGGGATTAACATGTATATGCTACTTATATAAAATAGATAATCAACAAGGGCCTACTGAATAGCACAAGGAACTCTACTCAATATTCTGTAATAACCTATATGGGAAAATAATCTGAAAGAGAATAGATACATGTATATGTATAACTGAATCATTTTGCTGTACACCTGAAATTAACACAATATTGTAAATCAGCTGTACTCCAATAGAGATTAAAAATTTAAAGAAGAATCAAAAAAAATCACATTAAAAAATAGTAATTCATTTTTAGCCTTATATGTGGTTGAGGTTGTTTCTATAAAGAGGATATTAGTTGATAAAGCTTCAAATAGATACTTCAGACGTTTTCTCATCAGACTCTGATGTAATCATTTCCAGACAAATTAAATTTGCATTGTGCTTTTGACATAATTTTTTTTAGTTTAGTAACACGCTGAGTCAACCCACCCTTTTCACTAAGTTTTAGGCTCTGTTTTTTTAGTTTACTGTGTTTTTTTTTCTCCTTAGGGGAAATAAGAAAATGGACAACACAGGGTAAGTAACAACGTACAGAGACAGAAGAATTATATATTTCTTTGGTGTTCTGAAAAAAATAAAATTCAATTTTTTTGCTAATAATTGTGGTGGATAATGGTATTCATGTCTTCTCCACAGTATCACTAACCTAAGAACAACTGGCACATACTTTCTCCTTGAGGGATAACAACAACTACAACAAAAACTCTTTACAGTATGACCATTATCAGTGATTTGTGAAGTTCACACAATACTCATTCATTTACCTAGTTGAGTTTTAGGAAATTGACCCAAACTTTTCTCTCACCCTCAGGTACATCAGACCAAATAGATTTGTATTTCAAGAATTCTCTACCTGGGACAGTGTATGGAGTTCATGGTATGGACAATAATGACACAGTTCAGTTTTTCTCATTGCTTAGATCCAGACCTACCATAGAGAGTGGTAGCACTACAAGTAATGTATTCAGTCTCCCGGCCTCCCTTTCATCCTTCAGTAAATGAGGAGTTAAGAGACCAAGTCCTCAGAACTTTCAAGAGAACTCAAGAGAGTTTGCTCAATGGAGTTCAAATATCAGGCTGAAAGCAAGTTGCAGTTTTGACTTGAACCCTGCTTCCTACTAAAGTCTCAACCCAGGTGTGACCTGCATTTGATAAAACATTAACTTTGTTCTCTATGTAAATAAAATGGTGGCTGTCCAGGTGCACCTGCTGTATGGTATTACAGGCAAACACAAAGTTATCAGAGGGTAAGGTAGAAAAAATAAACAGAACAAGTGTGCTAAGGGACACATTTAGATTGCCGTTGTAGATTATGTATACAGTTAAATCTTTCTGTCAAATAAGCTTAATGCAGTTACTGAATATAACGTATAGCTCACATGGAAGCTAATTTCCTCAAGGTTCCCCGATTTAGGGGAATTTTTTTAAACCATCTTACGTGAGAATGTTTTAAATTCTCTCAACAATTACATAACTGGAAGGTATTGAAAAGTACTGTGGAGAAAAGAAAAAAGTGTTGCTAACTGAATTGGAATAAGCTATGTTTCCTTTTAATATATTTTGTGAAATGACAATGATAGAGAGTACTGGGCACATTTATTACTGACAGGTGTAATTTCACCCCTACTTGAAAGGCCATGACTTTAAAAGGAGATGAAAGCCTCCAGCTGATGAATGAGGGAAGAAAAGTCTGACAGGAATAACACGACTGTCTCAAGGGAATTGAGTCATGTGGTCCTGCGGTTTACCATTTGGCCATGAAGTTACAAAGATTTACAGTGTGCTCTGAAGGGGTTTGGAACCCGTTTATTTGCATTTACTTCTGGAGAGCTGATAGAACAACTTAGTGAACCTACAAACAGTGTGACCAGCTCATCCTGCAGCTGATAATGACATAATGCTTATAGGCCACCCAGAGCAATTGAACCATTACTGATGAAACCCTCCTGCCAGCAAGTTTCTGGGCTAATCACAAGATTTAAGACAGGGACCTGGGTATAAAAAGTCTTTATAATTATCACTGAACACAAACCATGGGTTTACACTTAGAAAGGATCTTATGTCACTTTTTTAGATTGTATAGTATTGAGAATAAGGTCCCAAAGGACTTTTTAGCTTTAAGTCCATTCTGATAAAAGGTCTTTAAATCATATTGATTAATTAAACCAACATACTATTATCATTAAGGCACTGGGCTTAGCAACAGTGAGTTTAAGAAAAATTTTAAATGTGGAGAGAAGATGTAAGAGCAAATTACTATAATATAAGGGAGTATGTAATGAGTGTCACAGGAAAGACATGGGATAGAATGGGAGACAAAAACAAGAAGTGGCTATTTCTCTTTAGATATCAAATTAGCATACCATTTTGTTAGAATTTACTCTTTGGGGAGAACAATAATTGCAAACCATATATCTGATAAGAAGTTCATACACAAATTATATGAGGAGCTCACGCAACTCAACAGCAAAAAAACAAATAATCCTGTTAAAAAAATGTGCAAACAATCTGAAGAGACACTTTTTAAAGCAAACATACAAATGGCAAACAGGTATATGAAAAGGTGCTGAACATCACTAACCATCAGGAAATGCAAATCAAAACCACAAAAGAGATCACCTCACCCCTGTTCATATGGCTATTATCAAAAAGTTAAGAGATAAGTGTTGAAGAGGATATGGAGAAAAGGGAACTCTTCTATGCTGCTGATGGGAATGCAGTATATATAAATATATATATTATTCAGCCATAAAATTATAATTATGAAATATTATTAAGCCATAAAATAGAAGGAAATTCTGCCATGTGCAAAAATAAGGATGAACCCTGGGAACATTACACTAAAAGAAATGAACCAGACACAGAAAAACAAGTACTGTATGATCTCAGTTATATGTGAAATCCTAATTAAAATAGCCAGACTCAGAGAAGCAAAGAGTAGAATCGTGGTTGCTAGGGGCTGTGGAGTGGGGGAGTGAGAGAGGAATGGGGAGATATTAGTCATAGAGTATAAGACAAATAGTTATAAGATGAATAGATTCTGGGGATCTAATGTACAGCATGATGACTATAGTTGACAATACTGTATAGTACACTTGAAATTTGCTATGATAATAGATCTTGTGCTCTCATCAAAAAATGTATGTGAGGTGATGGACATGGTAATTAGCTTGATTGTGTTAATGATTTCATAATATATATGTAGCTCAAATCATCATATTTTACATTTAAATAGATATGATTTTTATTTGTCAATTATATCTCAATAAAGCTGGAAAAAAAATTGCTCTCTTTTCCTTAAATGTGCATCTTTTTACTACTTCGGCACTATGTCCAGTTGGGGTGGACTGGGGGTTCAGATGAATTCAGGGGTACTCATTCCCATGAAACCAGTGTAATGTCTTCTGTGAACAGAGAGCAGACCCTCATTTCCCTCTGCATCTTGCTGATGTTATTTATTTTTATTAGAGCTTCTATTAAATTAAAGAAGTTAATGTGATCAGAAAGAGGCACTACAAAGGGTAACTGAAATCTCTTCAATTAATAAATTAGAACTATCTCATAAAATATAAAGATTAAATAAATATGCAAATTACCTGAAAATCCACAGATATTAATGAGTATTATTCTGCCTTTTGTAAAGTTTCAAGAAACTTCCCATGGGTAAAATGTTGGCTGGATATGATTCAAAGAAGGAAATAACTACTAAAATGCATTTGGTTTGTTCAAAGACATTTAGAATTTTTGGCTTCTTTTCACTTTATCATTTTGAGGGTCATTTATGAACTATTAAAACAAAATCATTATTTTACCAGACAAAAATCCACTATTGGGCACAGAGATGTGGTCACCAAAAGTCACAGAATGTAGCATACAAACAGGCAAATATATAGGCGGTTAGGTACCACTGAAAAGTTACCAAAACATACTGTTATACATAAAACAGAAATTATAAAAAATTTCACCAATGTCATATAAACAAAAGACAGGGGAAGTTGTAAACATTCAAAGCACCATTAAAAAATCATCAGACCACTCCTTGATATTTACCCAAAGAACTGAATGCTTACATCCACAGAAAAACCTTCACACAGATGCTTGCAGCAGCTTTATTCACAACTACTAAAACTTGGAAGCCACAGAGATATCCTCCGGTAGGTAAATGGATAAATGACCTGTGGGATATTAGTCCGTACTAAAAAGAAATGAGCTATCAAGCCATGAAAAGATGTGGAAGAAACTTAAATGCATAATGTTAAGTGAAAAAAGCCAATCTGAAAAGGCTGCATACTATATAATACCAACTCTATGACATTCTGGAAGAGGCAAAACTATGGAGACAGTATATAAAGATCAGTAGTTGCCAGAGGCTGGGGGCCAGTGGGGAGTGATGGAGAGGCAGAGAACAGAGGATTTTTAGAAACCCATAGAACGCACACCACCAAGAGTTAACTATAATGCAAAGTATGGACTTTGGGTGATCACAGTGTGTCAATGAGGTTCATCAATTGTAACAAATGAACCACTTTGTTGAGGGATATTGATAATGGGGAGGGCCATGCATGTGTGGAGGAAGGGGACATATGGGGAGAAAGTGATAACTATGAATATTATTCAGATTTCATTATAAAATTTTGTTAGTATAAATAATTATAGACAAGGCAAGAGTCCTACTGATTTATAAAGTCATGTTATTTAACAACATGTAAACTTTTTTTCCCCCCAAAACAACCTTAAGTTTCTGGATATAGTAAGGTGCTCAAATAGCAAATAGTAGAGTTATACAAAAAGCCCTCAGAAACTTTTCCAAGAAATTCATCCCTAGATTTCTTTATATTGAGTTATAAGCCCTAATTTAAAAGTCTCACACACTTTGTGAGCCTCAAACAATTGAAATAAACTTAAATGTAGGTAATCCCAAATCATTTGTAGAATTAAATTTTATCATGAAATATTTTCACACAACGTTTCCTTATTTTCACCTCCTTTTAATCATCCACTCCCTCTCAACCTCTCGCTCTTTCTTTCTCTCTCTCTTTCTGCATATATGCCCACAGATGCACACACACACACACACACACTGTTAGCTTTACTCAGTTGTATATAAGAATTCTAACCCTTTTCTGACCCTCAGCATGATTATTCTAACTCTCTATTATTCCTCATTAAACCTCCTGGCTTCATCCCATTAGGTAACACCTGCTTTCTATCAATGCCAAGAAAGACAGGTTCTTTAAATAAACTTTCTTTACAAAATAAGAATAAAAATGTAGGAGTTGTATGGATCTTTAAAAAGTAGAAATCTAGGTTCTTTTATTACATCCAAAATGAGTTTTTCTATATGAAAGCCCTCCATTTACTTCATGAAAATTGTGGAAAACAACATCTGTGTATTGCAATAAAAGCACTACTTGTAACTGCCATTCATCAAGCCAGTGAGTAATCTGGAAAACGGTAGCAGTAGAACTTGGAGTGTAGTATATGTAGGATGAAGGCAAAATGTTTTTCTAACTTGTAAAGGAAACTTTTCCACGATCACTACTTTCTGCCAGTTGCTTCTTCAAGGTATAAGCAGCATCAGCCTCCTGTTGATTTAACTCCAATGAATTGAGAGGAAATCCAAATGAGGCATGTTCCATAGGTTAACAAATGGTCCTATTAGAGTATAATTTGAATCCCACTTTCTGTTATTGTTGGTATCAGTCATCAATCAGGCATATTGATAATATGAGAATATTGATAAGTAAAATGAACAAAAAATGTGCAACCTGCTATTAATCATTTAAATATTTCATTTACTTTCCTTTCAAGAACCCACTTTCCATTGTTGGTGAAAACAGACATATGGCCCAAAAAAGGAGAGTGAAACAGAAAAAGCAAGAAGCTTATAAATTGAATAATCTACTTCCTAATTTTTTAGGTTTAACAACACTTATGAATGATATTAAATTTAAGATGGTTCATTTGTGAATGTGAATGTCTCTATGCATTATAATTATATTTTGTATGTATATAGAGACATAGAAATATAGATAAAGAGTTATATAATTATAATGTAGTAGATTCAAAAAGAAATTTTAGCTAGGAAATGTTTTATAAATGTCTCCACTACATTACATTCTAATCTAAAATAAAAATAAGCAAAACTACCTCATATAACCTTCATACTCTTATGTTACATGAGCTTTGAGTCCAGTGCAATTTTCAAGTGGTCCCTCTATGATGGATTCATGATCATAATTATATTCCTATTCCCACAGCGTTAGGAATAGAAAGCAGATATTTCACCTTTACAGTGTTACCTTTCCCAGTTCTCTTTGCACCACTTTATGGAAAAACAAGTCCTCCAAACAATCCTTCTCGTTCTGGACCTTCCAACACTCATAGCTTTCACTCTGCAGTCAGAAACCAAGCTATGGTCAACTCCTCTGGTTTGCTGAAAAATGTCCCAGTGTTTCCTGATTCTAGTCAGAAAATACTGAGATTCTTATATCTGTGAGTTTTTTTTTCTTTCTTACCATTCATTTTTACCTATTTCTCCCATATTTACAGCTCTAACTCCTGGCATCATCAACCTTCTCATCTCCCTCCTCTCCTCTCTCCCTCCATCACTCTTTCCCTTCCTTCTTTTCTTTCTCTCTCTCTATTTTTCCCTCTCTGTGTCTACTTCTCCCTATCTCTGTCTCCCTCTCTCTAATTCTTTCCTCCCCGCCACCTTTATTGCTTTTAACAAATGCTGAACACCCAGACATCCTCATGTAGAGAATACACTGACAAACAAGACACACATGGTCTCGATCCTTATGGCGCTTCTTGCTTCTGATCTAAGGAGACAGACATTGAAGGAAAATGCAAGTGTGATGAAGAAGTTTAGGGTATGACAGGACCATACAATAAAAATATTTAACATTCTATTTCTTATATGCTTTCTGAGGAAGTAAGAGTCAAGTTGGCCTCTGAAAGATATAAAAATTACATAATATTTTAAAAGTATGCAAATACAAAGATATAAAGCATAGTAGAAAACTTGTAAGTAAAGGCAATCATAATCTTGTCTGAAAGGTCCCTCTTCTTCTTCACTTAGGTAAAGGAAACTGTCCCCAAGAGACTAGTCTTCTTTACTTCTTTCCCTCCCTTTCTACCTCCTTCCCTCCCTTCCTTCTACAAATATTTTTGAATGCATATTGTGTTCCAAACACAAGAAATAACAAATAACCATTATCAAAATTATTTAACAATTATTATCACAATTTAAATGCACAAATACCCTGCTACAAGTTTATTTTACAGAAACTCAGTTAAGATAAGGATATTTGTTAGTTCTGTAACAGCAAAAGGTAAAAAGAAAAAAAATTAAATGCTATCATTTGTAGTATGGATTAAAAAATTATGGCATATACACACAATGAAATATTATGCAGCTTTTAAAAAGATTGAGGTAGATCTATATGACCTAATATCACAAGCTAATTCACATATATTGCTATGTGGAAAGAGCCAGCTACAGAAGAGTATATACAGTATAATCTCATTAGACTATATATGGAAAAGGATTTCCAAATCTATATCTGTAATTCCACTTACAAGTGTATTTATAATTCTATATATGTCTATAACTATTGGGTTTGCCAAAAAATTAGTTTGGGTTTTTCCATAACATCTTATGGAAAAACCCAAACTAACTTTTTGGCCAACCCAATATATACCTATTTCTATAGTGATGGCCATACATCTTTGTACATCCATAGAAATTTTCTGGAAAGATTTACCAGATACTGTTAGTTGCAGAAGGAGTAGTGAGATTGGAAAATGGGACTTTCACTTTTAAAATTTATACCATTGTTAAGACTTATTTACTTGCTAACACATTTATTTATTTATTGTTTTTTAATTTATTCATTAGGTAGAATAGTTGGGAGCTTCACTGACTTTTCTTTCAACAGGTGGAGTGGCCCCTCCTAGAATTACAAAAGAAAGGCAATTTGGCTCCTGTTGCCCTAAGAGGACTTGTGTGGACTGGCTAGAGCTGTCCTTCCCTGGAAGCAGGGATGTTGCCCATGAAACACACAAAACAATGCAGCATGACTAACTTTAGTTTAAGTACTCAATATATTAAAATTTTGAAAAGTGTCCTTAAAAATGATAGATAACAATAGGTGAATCTGGGTAAAATGTATACAGATGCTGTCTATATTATTCTTGTGTCTTTTCTATAGTTTAAAATTATTTCTCAAGAAAAAGATTCAAAAACAAAAAAAGAAAGTTGGCATAATGAAGCGTTATCAAGTAGGTGACAAAACAAACTGTTTTTGGTTTTCTATAAAAACAAATAAATGTCCTCATTTCATTTGTAGGTTATGTTTAGAGCCAGAATGAAATATCACAAGCAAAAACTATTCTTGAAAGAACATTCCTAACATTTGTTTCTATTTCTTTTATTTAAAAGGTAATGTAGTAAATCAGTAGGAGTATTTCATAATGTTATTTCCTCTTGGCTATATAATCTAGTTTTTCAGTTTTCCAGTCTGTATCTAGAGTTAGATGTATTAGTGTAACTTCTTTTATGTTTAAGGAAAAATTATTATTATGGAAACACATTAGGAAAATCATTTTGGTATTTTTCTTCTCCCATTAGGCCACTTTTTACCCTTGGAAAATAAAGTCACAGACATACTTATTAAGCATTTGGTCGAAAAGTAAATGTTGATCAAAAGAGAATATATTTGTACAGAAGTATCTCTTCAATGAAAATCATCTAACTCCCACTTTTTAAAATATGAGTAAATTATCTTAACATGACCTCAAGTAGGATACAAATAACAATTTCTCTTTTCATTGAGGTATGAATTTTACATAACTCAGCCATGAAAAATGGAGCTTTAAGTTTTTTTTCTGTATAACTGAACTTACCTCGTGAGTCCCCATTTCAACTGGTGGAAAAATATGTAATTGTGCCAGTGTAAAATAAACTCAGTTACTTTAAACACACTTTTTCTGAGAAAAATATTCTGATGGCTCAGAATTCTCCTCCTCCCTGTTCTCTTTTTGATCCTCCCAGGGTTAAATTTTTCCTCCTGGTATCACACTGGCCTCGTGGGACACATCCAATCCAAGGTCACTGACATCTACCCATTCTGCCTTTCTGATGTGATGTGCAATTCATACTTTTGTACGACTCATACTTTGATTATTGATTGTTTTCCTGTGTTCACCTTGAAACATGGGTGTCCCCCTTTGCTTCCTAGTTGCCAGTCATGGGCAAACACCACCAACACTTTACAGTGCAGATAGAACATGGGGGTTATCAAGAGAAAACTGACAAGCAGAGAAGCAGTAGAACACACAACATTCCCAGCCCTCAACTCTCATCATCCACTGCTCATATCCATGTGCACACGGCCAATGTTCCAGCAGAGAGGAAGTTCGCATCAGTAATACCCCACATATTTGTAAGGCTAAGGGTCAGGGAAATCTATGGGATCTGTATCAGTAGAAACCTCCTCATCAGGGGATGGCCCTGTTAGAAAGGTGTTGCCTCTGGACCCCAGTGACTGTTCTTCTGTTGAACTAACTTACACCTTCTGAGCCAGTTCTCTGCTAAGCAACCAAGAGAGGAAAAGAGGTTAGTCACCAGGGCTGCTGGATTTGTCTCTCATCAACCTAAATCTAATGATTAATTACTTTTTATATTTAAATTTTTATCCTGGAATTCTCTGGCAGAAGGCAAAGATCTGATATTTGGTCTTCTCACTTAGTAGTTTCAATAATTTTTCATTTAGTTCTCTTGAACTTTGAAAAAAAAATGACATCATCATCCACTATTGATTCTTTGATTCTTCCTTTCCATGTTTACATATATGTTTTTTATTTCATTAGGTTATTTCTTAAGCTAGAGCCTTTAGGATAATGATAATCTTACACAACTGCAGTGACTGCCAACATTCTTGCCAGGTAGTCCAACTTTAACAGGCCTGCATCTAGTGTTTCATCCCTGCATTCTCCTCATCTACACTTACTTGGAACCTCTTGATTTTTAAGAAAACTGCCTGTTCTACCTCTTACTCCTCCCTACAGAAATGGACAAGTTAGTAATCCTTGCTTCGCTCAACTAGGTAGAGCTAAAAAAGCTGTAACTGTGAAGTGGTGTAGTGATCCTAGGTAAACGTAAACTCCACTCTGTAGAGCGAACTTTCCCTTTAGGCTAGTTGCTCCAAAATCTATCCTGAGAAAAAGAATAGCAATGGCAAGCCCATTTGCTTTCATCCTAAGCCACCCATTCAATATATATTTATTTATCTGTTTGAAGATCAATATCATTTTCCCATTCTGTCTGATTTTAGGATCTTCTCTAAATCAAATCCAAATTTAGGTAAGGAACAGAGAAATCATATATAATGTCCACAAACTCCAACAGTATTTATTGTTTATTTACTCATACCACTTACATCTCAAAATGCACAAACTATGGTATATTTTCCATTAAGAAAATTTCATCAAATGAAAAATTTTAAGTACCCAAATCAGATAAACTCAAAACTTAGGCATAAGTTAAGTCATACTAGCACAAATTTCCACTTTAAATAACGCTGTATGATAAAACAGTGAGATTAAAAGCTTAACCTCTTCAATTTACCTTTTTAGGTAATTAAGTTAGCTATAATAACCTGTCACCTCTGAGTCTCAATTTCATCACCTGTATACAAAAGGTAACTGAACCTTATAAATCTTTCCTAGTGATGCCATTCTTCAACCCTCTGGGAAGGTCACTACTTTATATAATAATCTTGTGTGTAAATCTTAATAATAACTAATATTTATTGAGCACTCACTAAGCACATCACACACTCTATCTCATTTAAAGCATTCTATAATCTAATGACTGAGAGCCACTATCATCCTTATTCCATAACTGAGGAAACTGAGGTACAGAAAGGGCATATCATTTTTCCCAAAGTGCTCAAACTAGTAAATATCAGAGCTCAGCTATAAATCTAAAACCTGAATCCAGCACCTACTATTTTTTTAAATCACAGAATAAGTCTAAATTCATTTATTAGAAAACTTCTTCCTTATATTTTGGAAACTCAGAACCATTCCTTTAGGAGCTGTCCATTCCCATGGAAAAACATCTTAATTTTTCAATGATGAAAAGAAAATAAACAGCCACAGTATTTAATAACTGTCATGAGAGCTACAGTACAGACTTGATGAAGCACTCTTAATTTTGCCACTTTTTGCAGCTATAAAAGACTTTAAGACAAAAGCTTATTTTTTGTTTCAAACCTCAACAGCACAGGGAGGCCAGTCTGTATTATCATACATTTGTATTTGGAAAATAAATTTACACTGTCAAAGGAGAAAACTGACAAACAGAAGCTGATTAAATACTTGAAAATAATTCAAGTCACTATACCACTGAAGTGATTCCAAAAAGTGACATGGATGTAATATAAGATCCTGAACTACATCAGAACTCCAGGAATTAGCAAAAGGGTAAGAGGGGAGTTCATTCACACAGAGGAAGAGAAAATTTTCTTTGGACTAGTTATATCAGATAATATGTTTGTTTAAGGAAAAATAAACAGGTGGGAAAAAATTCTGCATGCCTAACATGGAAGGAAAGCATATTTGTGCCTAATATACAGCAGAAACTGTTTTAGTACAGCTCATTCTTTCAAAAGTACTGCTCCCGTACGGTGGCCATGGTCAGTTTGAATTTAGGTAATCTGCTATATATAAGTGCGGATCATATATGTTAAACTGATCTCAGAGGTATTCTGACACCCTACCTTTTAAAAATATTTTCTCTGTTTATTATTCATGGGTTACTAATTTTTCTCTTTGAGATCTGGTCATCTTTAGCTTTTTGTTTTGTTTTGTATCCCAATTTCAAGTGTATAACATCCAAGTTTCCAACTGATAATCAACAACATTTATTCCTTCATCACTAAAGGCACATATTATGATTTGGTCACATGCCTTATAAAAACACTACTGTAAATGTTTCAGGAATAAATGATCCCTTGTAATCTAAACACAAGTTTCAGACCTCAAAGATTTCCTAGGAGTGTAACAGTAGTAGCTTGCAAGATCAGGAGCGGCAGTACCTCATTTTACATGAAATTCACAACAACATGGTCATGAGGTACACCCAAGAGAGTTTTGAGTCTGTATTTATTGTTAATAAGGGTCCTTAAATTCAGCGCCTCTGCAATTCTGAAGTCCCACTTTGTGGACTAGTGAAAAAAGAATAAAACTGGACATGAGGGCATTTATTTTCTAGACCCCGCTGGCCACAAACTACATGACTTAACCTCTAAAAGACTCAGTGTCCTTGTTTCTCATTACCAACACTCTGTATGACAGTAGAGAATCAAAGGTGGTTCACAGGATAGGAATATTAGGCATGTGGCTGTAAAGAGTCAAATACTGTCACTGCTAGAAAGAACTTAGAAAAGCACCTTGTAACGAAGAGGTGTCTCAAAGAAACAATGATAGCACAGGAAATGATCTGGGAACAAATTACGTGGAAAATGAAGAAAATTACAGAGCTGTGGACTCACTAGCAGTATAAGTGACAGACCTCTAAATTAGGTATATGGTGTGATGGCAGGAATCCATAATTCATGTTACACTCTTCATAACATCTAAAACAGTGCATTGCATAAAACAGGCACTTCGTAAATGTTGCAGCTGAAATGAATGAACGCTCAGGGACTTTTTCTTCGTGAATTTGGCTGAATAAAAGCTACTCTGCACAGTTTTTACTTTCACACTGTTGGAGGTGGCTGGAGGCCAAATGTGACATTTGGGCATGCATCATACCATCTTGTGGATATTCCTTCTTGCAGAGGTGAAATAAATTGCCACTGGAAGTAATTTACTTTGACAAGAATGTAGGCAAGATTTCAGCATTAGGGGCCCCACTCAAGACTACCTGAAGTGAGAATTCAAACAAAGATGGCTTCTCTCAAGATTTCCTTCCTAGAAAAGCTGAGGAAATACGATCTGGATGACAGTAAGTTAGACATAGTTGAACAGTTTTGCTCAAACAAGGTTTGAGATTGGGAGCAATGACAGCTAGAGGAGGAAGGTTTCTAGTGTACCAAAGATTTCAAGATATGATCGTATAGTATCCAATATTCCCTATTAGTCCCTTGCTTATCAAATCTATAAATGTTGAATGTCTGTATGTATGACAGATAGCTAACATGTTGGATTAATTATTTAGAATTCCAAAATATTCTGATAGGTTGAGACAAATAAGCCGAATAACATGAAAACCTCATAAAATGCTCAAGAAAAAAATATAAATTGTTGCTTTTATATGCCAACTAATTAACTCCATTAGTGCAGAATGAAGCATTTGGCTTAACAATTCATATTAAAAAATATGACATTCTGGCTTGCCATAACATTGAACTAAGTTTATGTTCTGCCTTGACTGTGGCATAAGCCAATACAATCATGGGATGCACTACTGAAGGTGGTATCCAGATGGCCAGAATCTACAGTATACTCTGCCCTATGTTAGTATGCTGTACTCCACACTAACATGTAGCAGAGTACTGAACGTAATTTTAGGTGATGTGTTGGCATGCCCCTGGGCTCTGTCTTCAGGCTTCTTCTCAATCTCTGCTCATTTCTCTAGCAATAGCAATCAATCTCATAACTTTAAGCAGCATCTTGCACACTGAACACTCCTAAAACTTTAACTTCAATGCAGACCTCCATTTGGAAATTCAAATTTTTATATCTATGCCTGCTTGGTGTCTTTGTTAGGATGTACAATAGGTATCTCAGTGGAACTTGACCTCTACTTCACACCATATTTGAAAAAGTAATTGCAGGTAAAATATACATCTAACGTAAACATTAAGCAATAAAACTACTAGCAGATAACATAGGAATATATATTTATGATCTTGGAATAGCACAGATATCTTAAACAGGATAAAGAAAAAAGCTCTAGCCATAAAGGAAATGATTAATAAATTAAACTACATTAAAACTAGGAACTTTCATTAAGAGAGCACAAAGTCAAGGTACGGAGTGGGAGAAGATATTTCCAGCACAAGCAATCAACAAAGACTTTTTATCCTGAATATATGGAAAATGCCTTAAATCAATTAGAAAAAGGCAAAAAAATACAGTAGAAAAATGGAAGAGTCTTGAACAGACACTTCTCGGAAGAGGATATCCAAATGACCAATGAACATATGGAAGACCTCATCAATAATCAGAGAAATGCAAATTTAAACCACAATAAGATAACATCACACACTTATTAGAATTTCTAAAATCAAAAATTAAAATAAATGAATGTTAATGAGAACGAGGCAATAGGGACTCTCATACATGATTGCTGGGAATGTAAATTGGCTCAATCACTTTGGAAAGTGTTTGGCATTATCTACTAAAGCTAAACATATATATAACTTATGACCTGACAATTTCAGTTATAAGCATATACTCAATAGAAATAGAAATATTCATGCACAT
Source organism: Mesoplodon bidens (assembly GCF_964165515.1). NCBI lineage: Eukaryota > Metazoa > Chordata > Mammalia > Artiodactyla > Ziphiidae > Mesoplodon > Mesoplodon bidens. Next base: position 187,408,484 of record NC_138176.1, on the reverse strand, counting down.
ATGCACACAAAGGCATGTGCAAGAATGTTCATAGCACCATCATTCTTAGCAGTCCCAAATTGTAAACAAACCACAGTCCATAACAGTAAAATAGAAAAATAAATTGTGTTATTATACAGTGAAAAGCCACAGAAATGAAATACTATATACTACAACTACACACAACAACATGGATGAGTCTCACAAACAACATATTGAGTGAAAGAACTCAGACAACCTGGTTTTATTTACATAAAATTTCAAAAATGACAAAACTGTTCAATGGTGTTAGAAATCAGAATATGATTATATTTGGGGGTAGGGGAGTAGTGAATAAATGGGCACAGAGGGGGCTTTTTTGATATCTGTAATGTTCTTTTTCTTATTTGGGGTATTGATCAAGGGGTTTGTTCATTTATGGTAATTTATGAAGCTGCACATTTACAAGTTGTGTACTTTTATATGTATGTTATAATTTAATTTTAAGAAGTTTGTTAAGGGACACTGAAAATTAGGGAGTTTCAAGAAAAAAATCAATCAGAATACTGAATGTTAAATAAAGAATGATTGAAGGAAATAAAAAATTTAACTTAAAAAGGCCAGAAAATGTAAAAGAAAAAAGTGAAAGCTATCCTCAAAAATCAGTGTGGCAGCAGCATTATTTATATTATTCCAGAAGACAAGGAACTAAGAGGAGGCAGATTTTTCCCAGCTCTAACTGTTAGACTCTGAAATGTAATGACAACCTACAGAGAAATGAGCTCCCTGACAATGAAAGTATTTAAACTATTCTGTCAGAGAAGCTGAAAAAGGGATTTCCATATTGGAAAAGGGCTGAACAAGATGCACTCTGCTCCCTTCATTTCTAAGATGCTATGGTTCATGATGAAATTGGTGTCAAATGTATCTTGTCTTTCTCTCCTCCCTCCCTCCCTTCTCTTTGCCCTCATTCCACAATCCCTCTCTGTCCCCCAGACTCTAAAAAGATAACAATAGAAAATGAGATCTTTTGTTTTCCTAATTCTATTTCCTTCAGGTGAATCACACAAAGACTGGTAAGTGTGATGGGAGCCCTCACCATGGGCCAGATGTAGAGTGCTACATAGTCCGTGCCCTGTCAACTTCCCTTCTCCCAAAAGAGAAAATATTTTGGAACTGGAGGTTTCTTCTCCCCAAATATTACACCAAGAATCTTTAAGAACTCCACTACCTCGGAAAACACACAAGTAAATACATACATAATAAATGTTTCAAAACTGACTACAGATGCCAAAGTGGTATGCAGAATTCTTCCAACAATACCTTATCCCTTAGGTCTTCAGAACAACAGCATTTGGTTGAATTTTATATTCATTTCAGCATATTAGTTCTCAAATAATTGAGATGTCATTTTATTTTTAACCCCAATCCAATAAGGTAGAAAGCATTTAATTAGGAAGTCATCTTAGTTCTGGCCCATCAAATAACACCTATTGCAAAGCCACACATACACACAAAGTGTTGAACAAGCCCCCTCAACATAACACCCAAAGACTTCCTATATAATTTGGTGCATATATTACATTTCTTAGTATTCCTAGAAATCTTTAAAATATGGGAAAATCTGCTTTACCAAAAATTACATTAATAAATGAACAGAATATTTTCTTGTATAATTTATAAATTATACATGAGCACACTATGCTCATATCAAACGTTAGATTCTTGGTGGTGAGGATACAATGGCATAATTCTGTTTTAAAAAAATAAAGCTCTGTAACTATCAAGGATTAAAATATACCTGTCACTATTAATAAAAGAGAATCATGTATAACTGGGCCTATTCACAAAGGAGGAAAGGAAGAAGGGATGGCAGGAGGCAGTGGGGAGAGGACTGCATCCAAGTAGGAGACCAGTTTTATCAGCCGAGCCTTGGAGAAGCTCAGAACTCAGAGATTCCACTTACATAAGTGTCAAAGGCTAAGAAGTGAGCTAGAAACAAGAAAGCCAATCAAAATATACTCCACCTGCATGAACAGAATTATCAGTAGCTAGACAGTCATGACCCTCAAACACCCAAAGAATTGAAGATTAATATTTAAAGAAACTGCACAAAGTCCCTGGGGAGAATCAGAACAGCCACGGAACAAAGTCTTCCAAGTTTAAGAGGGCTGCTGCATTATGGTAAACTCCTTGACCAACCACAGGTTAATGCAAAACTCATCAGAGCTCATAGTCAGTTTTTATGCTGTCTTTTTCTTAAACATGAATGAAGAATCTTGCAAGATGATAGACAAAAATACAACAAAATGATTTCCCCCAGAAGACAAAGAAGTAATTTAGGCAACAGAGAAAATTAACAAACAAAAAACCAAAACCTCTAGTCTCCTCAGGGATCACATAAGAACACAATACTAGGATGAAAGAACATCAGCTAGAACAGTGATATATTAGTCTGTTGATCTCAAATGATAAGACCATGGCAGTAAAGGAAGAAAAGGCACAGGTAATCAAAGTTAATAAATTAATCTTAGACCTTGGGGTAATCTTAGAAGCTGAAACATACCCAAATATTTGGAAACTAAATAATAACTTTTAGATAACTCATGGGTCAAAAAGAAATCCAAGGAGAAATCAGAAAGTAACTTGCACTGCATATCAAATGAATTGCATGAAAATGAAAACATGACCTATCAAAATATCTGCTGGAGCTAAAGCAGTGCTTAGAGTGTAATATATAGCACTAAAACACCTGTATTAGAAAAGAAAAAAAAAATCTCAAATCAATGACTTAAACTTTCTTCTTAAGAAACTAGAAAAAGAACAAATTAAACCCAAAGTAAGCAGGAGAAACAAAATAATAAAGGGCAAATATCAATGGCATAAACAATATGAAATTAATAAAGAAAATCAATGAAGCAAATAACTGGTTCTATAAGGAAACCAATAATATTGATAAACGTCAGGGCCAGACAGCTCAGGAAAAAAAAGAAGACACAGATTACCAATATCAGGAATGAAAGTGGATATCACTATAGATCTTACAGATAATAAAATGATCAAGGAATATTATGAATAAGTTTATGCTAATAAATTTGACAAATTACAAGTGCCAACAAAAAGTGAACATTCAATAAAAGACAATTATCTTAATTGTAATTGTAATTTGTAAACACTGCAAAGGCTCTATGTTGATCAAATATGAAGAGGAATAGAGATTTCTAAAAAAAAAAAAAAAAAGAGTGACAGATAAAATGATCCTTCTGAGATTTTTCTTCCATCTCTCAAGAACTAAAGCTGAGTATAAATGTATTTGGCCCCCTACCATGCCAAAGGAAGCAGGTATTCTTGCTATCTTGAGTTTAATGAAGACATTGGTATAGATCTGGTCCCTCCCCTGGAGCCTCTCTACCCAAGATTAGTAAATATAGAGACCAGCAATGGTCAGACGTGTAGAACTGGTCCAAAGAAAGGCACCTGGCAACACTACACTGTTTTTCTCATCTAAAGGAACACAATCTTGTCACGTGTTTAGAGCTATAATATATACCTTTGCTTGGACTGGAGAATATGGGAAAAAAGAAGAGCACTTAATTAATTCACCACATACTGGAGTTAAAGAGGAAAAGAGAAATCAACATGGCTGCTAAGTTTCTGTTTGTGATCCAGACCTTGCTAAGAACATATCTACTAATCTCTTAAAGTTCTAAATTATATTCAATTGAAAAAACAAAAGAAAAAATCTTTTGAATATGATATAACATATTTTTTTCCTAACACCACAAACAGTAAATTAGAACTATTAGGTATTACAACTTTCTGTCAAATTCACCATCACGTTTTACAAATTAGGTTGAGCAAAAATGTTAATAAATTTTAAAGAGCAATCTTTGTTATATCCCTCTTATTGTTCTGAAGGTCAGCTCTATTATTTATTATAGTAAACAGCTAATTTCCAGTAGAAACTTCCTTATGAGATCCTCTGTTAATTTCAGGAAGTGAAACTGTCTGTTGACAGAAGAGCTAGTTAATTCATTCATTTCTAAGAGCATACTTTATGTACCAAGAAATTTTCTTTTCCTGTTGTTTTTGTACCACTCACTTTATGAAAATCATCGTGTTTGTTAACATTAAGCAGCCAGAAGTTTTTTCTTAAAATGTATGGATTTGAAGAAAGAAATATTACTATATGTTGCATCAATGGTCAAATAGCCTCATGAATATACTGGGCCTCCACTGCACATGTCCAAGTACAAAACAATCTGTAAATGTTTCCTTACTTATATAGAGTAACAGATGTATAATTTAATTAACATATAACATTTAAAAAATAAAAGTCCTTGTGTATATCACCACTATTGGCACATCCATTAATTTTACATTTCACTGGACTCACAGCATTTTGCATTGCATCTCTCAAAAATTTGTTTCAATTAACCTTTGAATTGCTGTGTGAAAAGTAAGTACACAGAACTGGGTTTAGAAGAAGTAATAGGTTTCTTAGATTCACATGGAACATGAATCCATAGATTCCAAGTTTACCAATGCTTTTGGAGGTTTCTTCTGGATGAAATTGGAAATATCATATTCCCACAAAAGGATTCTGCTAAATGATTATCCCCTCTCTATCAGAGATAAACTTTACTAATTTTAAGATTGTAGGTTCCCTTGCTGTAAGCCAGGAATTGGACTCTAATTTAAGCAAAATGGAGGTTTTATTGGAACAGTCCTGCAATACCTCCCAGATTCAAAGGCAGGATTGAATGTTCAAAACATAAGAGTAGATGCATAGGCAGCTCAGATAACTCAGCAGTTGGAGTTCATGGACCATTTCTCTTGGCATCAATGACTTCTTGGTTGTGTATCTCAGCATTTCTAATGTCCCTTCCCACCAGAGAACATCCTATTGGCCCAACATGAATCAGTCATCTGGAGCAGAGGGGAAAGCAGGACACCTGCGGCCTCTGGAGGTCCTCTTCTGGATCTGGGTTCCATTCTCAGAGGCAAAAGAATTGTGAGCTGCCACCCCAAAATTTGCCCTGTGTGTTTGACTTCTTGGCTGCATTTTTCGTTTATTTCCTTATAAAAATTTAAACTCACTCATTTAAGATTTTTTCCAAAAACATTATAATCTGTTTTCCCTTCCATTTATGACTATGAAATATTTTAAGCATAAAGAAAATTACAAAAAATATTACCATGAATAATATTTATTATCATAACTACCATAACTAATACACCTTAGCCAACATCCAGCTAAGTAACTTGCTTAAATCTTTACATTCTCCCATACTGGCATCATAAATTATAAAGAAATAAAACATTACATAAAAGCCTGTTCTTCAGTTCTATTCTTCTCCCCTCTTTCCTTTCCAACCTCTTCTTACCTTGCACAATATAACCACTTTCCAAAATCTGGTGTATATTGACCCCATGAAGTTTTTATACAATTAGAACATGAGTATATCCGTAAAAAATGATCAGTGACTTTGTATGTTTTTAAAGCTTACATAAATGTTTTTAATAATGGTATTTGTTGAGAATTTACTGTGCTCCAAATAGAGTTCCAAGCACTTTGCTTGTGTTAGTTCCTTTCAACTTCACACCAATTCTACAAACTTAATACTGTGATTAGTTCAATAGGCAGATAGGGAAACTGAGACATAGAAAGGAACAGAGCTTGTCAGTAACTGAGGGAGGGTCATCCTGCACATGTCATTCTGAAACACACTTTTTTTTCTTTTAACATAAAATGATGTTTTGAAGATGACTCCACTTTGATATACAGAATACACCTAGCTTTTCACATTGACTGCTGTATAATATCCCACTCCATAAATAGACCACAACTTGTTCTCATATCTGTGAACATTTAGGTTATTTTGCTATTCTAAGCAATGCTATAATGCACTTACTTGTAATTATCTTCTTATATATATATATGATCGACAGTTTCTCTTAGATATATATCTACTAGTTTAAAGATTGTGTACATCTTTCTTTCAACCAGATATTGCCATATTGCTCTCTGAAGTGCACTTAACAATGCACTCTCCTGCCATCTCTGAACATGGTTTCCTACTTCTTCACATCCTCACCTGCATTTGGAAAGATCAGTCTTTTTAATTTTTGCCGATCTTATGGGCATGAACTGTAACTCATTTTAATTTTCATTTCTCTGATTACTAGCATAGTTAAGTATTCTATCTTTTCACACTCCAGTACCAAATTGACTTAGTAATGATAGATTTTTGATGTGTATTATTATCTGGTAAAACTGGTTACCCACACCATTATTCTTCTTTTTCAGAGTTTGCCATTATTTTTAGAAATGTAAATGTCATTTATTTACTAAAGATCACCGATGGCCTTAATTAAAAAATAATTTTTCTGTGAATAAACATTTTGGGAATATGACACAACTATATATATATATATATATATATATATATATATATATATATAATATAATGTGTACATATGCATATGTGGCAGACCCCAGGAACATCTAGATCATCAATTACATTTTCTTTTCCTCCTGTCACTGAGCTAGACTGCATTTCCCAGTCATCCCAATTAGGTGAGGCCATGTGACTGAGTCCTAAGCACAAGAAGTGGGACAGAGTACTGTAAACAACACGTCCAGGCTTGACCCATAAAGAAATGTCTGCATGATTCTCTTCTCTCTCCTCCCTGAGCGGATTCTCAATAACAAGAGCATTTTCAGAAGCTATATAATGAGGATAATAGAGCACATCTATCAATATAGGTTCCTGAATGAATGCAAGAAACAGAAAAAGCCCTACTATGAGTTTAACTTGGACAAGAGACTGAGCATAAAATGAGAGAGCAATAAATTTTTATTGCATTAGACCACTAAGATGTGTTTTGTTTCCTTATACAGCTCACTGCACCATAATTAATACTTTGTATTATATGTATACAGGTTCATAACTTTTATCTGAAATCTCTGGAGCTAGAATTGTTTTAGAATTCAGAATATATGGATTTTGGTAAGGTAACATGGTGGATATTCAAATATCAATCCACATTCCCACAGAAGCCTAGGACAGCATCCATTAACCTAACACATTAATTTTTCTGTGATGAACTAAAAGGATAGTCACACTAAATGAGATAAACTCCATAAATAGCCTCATGTCAGGTCAGGTTTCAATGCTGATTTACTTTATTCCAAACTTAAAAAGTCCTTTGGTTTTCAGAACTTTGTGGATTTTAGATTGGTGCTTAAGGGACTGTGGACTTGGAAATTCACAAAATCTTTCATATCAGGGCACTTGCTGTCAGTAAACTGGTGCTTTTTTAAAAAACATTTTTAGCTCTATTTTCATTTATGGAGAAAAGTGATGCATTCTTAGGATATTCAGACCTTCGTTAATATCTAAACAATTCTACTACATTTCACCCTTAGACAAAGAACCAAGGTAACTGGTTTGCACAGAACATTGGGGATATAATAACTCCATAATGTGGCAAAGAGATTCATTTTCAAATTTTGGTAACCATATATCAACTTTACTTTTTTTCATATCCCATAAACAACAAAAAGCATCCAAAAATATTGTACTAGATGTGAAAATGCATTGTGTTTAGCAGGTAATAAACTGTATCTCCATTCCTTATAATGACTTTATTTCTTACTATATTCACAAACATATCTTTGGTGAATGCACTCGAATGTGAGGTTGGTTGCTCACTCATGAGTAGAGTCACTGGTCATTGATTCCGTCAATCTTGACAAAATATTCTATCTATATAGGGACATGTACTAGCGGAAATAAGACTTAAATGGGAAAGCTTATTAATATATGAAAAATTTCTGGACCTGAAAACCATGTTTGAACTTCTGATTATTTGTAAATGAAGAGGCCTTTGCAGTATAATACATTTTATTTTAATTCAAATGATTATGGAAAGGTAACACTAAAGAAATAAATTTTTGTATAAAAGTGATTGATAAATTTAAATATTTTAAAAATATTTTTTGTCTATAAGATTACATTATTGAAAGAGGGGCATTCCTTTCTTTCAAAAATGGCTGAAACTGAGCTTTTGCATCTGAAGAGTATGTTGGTGGGGTCCCTCCTAGATCCCCTTTTCCCAGGCTGGTACACTCAGTTCCAGATGCTGCAGGTGTTAACGGCTAATGGTTCACACTTGCACTCCCCTCAGAAAGGATTGTCCTTTGGTGACTGGAGCCACTTTCCTCCCTCCCCCAACCCCTGTGGCAGCTGAGAATTAATTGATGGAGACAGGAAAGGGGACAGAGAGTGTATATAAGCACATCCCCCTTACCTCAAGGCAGAATGAATCTGATACGATTCATGCTCCAGAGCCCCCTGTGTGATCAGACTGAGGCTAGATTTCCCCTGAAAACACATCTCTGCCTACCTTTTTCTTCTATACAATCATGCATCCCTCATTCCCTTAACAGGTTTCATATGCGAAAACTTTCTCATGTAATCACTTGCACCAAAATCTGCATCTTAGACTCTGCTTCTAGAGGACATGAACTAACACAACACATACTATTTATAATTTATTAAACACTACTAAGGATTAGGTTTATTTGTGCTTTAAACATGGTATAATTTTATTTTAGAAGTATCTGAACTATATGAAAATTATGATCCCCATATGGTTGGTGGGGAAACTCAGATTGTAGAGTTGAAGAACTTAGTGTATAATAAGTGAGAAATCCAAGAATCAAACTCAGCTGAATATGGCTCCATAATCTCTACTCTTTAGAATTTCTCACTGCCACTGTATCATATTTTTATCCAGAAAATAAAAAAAATTAAAGATCTACTTGACTATACTTTTTTTTTTTTAGTGAAATGGAAGTTGATGTGCATTCTATTTTCCAAACATTGATGTAATTTGTTTAAAATGAAGGTAAGATTGTATGTGTCATATAATTTCCATAGGGTTTATTAGTGGACAAGCATGGATTCAACTAAAAAGGAAATAAACATCTGTATAATACCTTCATTTTCTTGAAAGGGAGCATTTTATATAAGTTGGAAAACAGCAAGGAGGGAAAAGATCATGTCAGCACAATGTTACTGGTCATATACAACTCAATCTTATGTTTCATAGAGATTTCAACACAGGAAATGGGTATGTTAGGAACTGCCTAATTCATAGGTTTTCCTGTCCCACATACAGTAGTTTCTTTGAATGACTCTGAAGGAAAACCTGTAACAAGTGATTTTATACCAGCTTCAATAATGCATACTTCAAAGCCCAAACTAGTCAGCCATGTAACTGTTTACACAGTCAACATTCAGTGGGAAAATAAGTGTCAACAGGTTCTATTTTTCCAACCCATAACAGCTGTGACCCTTCATTTCAATCTTCATCAATCTCTGATTAGGAAGGGACTTTTTATTTTTGTTTTTGTGGAATCAATAAATGCAGGATTCTTTGTTTACTACCACCTGAAAAATAACAGCTCCCCTCACCCGCCCCTACCCTGCCACTTAGCTACTTAAAAGAGTTATGTAACCTTATCACACTAGAAACCCTGTAGGGCTGGCCTGTGTCTTTTTAGTCTTTGGAAAACAGCAAATATTATGGCAAAGAGCAAAGTGGTTTGCAAGGAGCAGAAAATTAATGAAATGGACTGTGGTTTCCTATATGGTTTCCTATAACATTAAAAAAAATCCATAATGTAAAGTCTTTTTAAAAATACTCTGATTGCTATAATATCTTGCCAATGACCAAAAATCTTTAGATCTCTAATAAAATCTATCAGTATCTATGGTCTCAAGGAACCTTTTCCACGATTTTTTCTAAAAATGGACTAAAAACTATTCAATGCTTGCCTTAAAAACTATAAACAAAAGTATTGCATACTTTCTACAATTTCTATTTTATTTACAATTTTAGCTCTAGAATGCTACATTTTCTTTTACTGCAGAAATCACATTATTTATTTTATTTTATTTTATTTATTTTTTTATACAGCAGGTTCTTATTAGTCATCCATTTTACACATATCAGTGTATACATGTCAATCTCAATCTCCCAGTTCATCACACCACCCCCGCCCCACCACTTTCCCCCCTTGGTGTCCCTACGTTTGTTCTCCACATCTGTGTCTCAATTTGTGCCCTGCAAACTGGTTAATCTGTACCATTTTTCTAGGTTCCACATATATGCGTTAATATAAGCTATTTGTTTTTCTCTTTCTGACTTACTTCACTCTGTATGACAGTCTCTAGATTCATCCACGTCTCTACAAATGACACAATTTCGTGCTTTTTATGGCTGAGTAATATTCCATTGTATATATGTATCACGTCTTCTTTATCCATTCATCTGTCGATGGGCATTTAGGTTGCTTCCATGACCTGGCTATTGTAAATAGTGCTGCAATGAACACTGGGGTGCATGTGTCTTTTTGGATTATGGTTTTCTTTGGGTATATGCCCAGTAGTGGGGTTGCCTGGTCATAGGTTAATTCTATTTTTTGTTTTATAAGGAACCTCCATACTGTTCTCCATAGTGGCTGTATCCATTTACATTCCCACCAACAGTGCAAGAGGGTTCCCTTTTCTCCGCACCCTCTCCAGCATTTGTTGTTTGTAGATTTTCTGATGATGCCCATTCTAACTGGTATGAGGTGATATCTCACTGTAGTTTTGATTTGCATTTCTCTAATAATTAGTGATGTTGAGCAGGTTTTCACGTGCTTCTTGGTCATCTGTATGTCTTCATTTGAGAAATATCTATTTAGGTCTTCTGCCAATTTTTTTATTGTGTTGTTTATTTTTTTAATATTGAGATACATGAGATGTTTATATATTTTGGAGATTAATCCTTTCTCTATTGATTCGTTTGCAAATATTTTCTCCCAGTCTGAAGGATGTCTCTTCGTCTTGCTTGTAGTTTCCTTTGTTTTGCAAAGTTTTTAAGTTTCAGTAGGTCCCATTTGTTTATTTTTGCTTCTATTTCCATTACTCTAGGAGGTGGATCAAAAAAGATCTTGCTGTGATTTATGTCAAAGAGTGTTCTTCCTATGTATTCCTCTAGGAGTTTTATAGTGTCCAGTCTTACATTGAGGTCTCTAATGCATTTTGAGTTTATTTTTGTGTATGGTGTTAGGGAGTGTTCTAATTTCATTCTTCTACATAGAGCTATCCAGTTTTCCCAGTACCACTTATTGAAGAGACTCTCTTTTTTCCATTGTATATCCTTGCCTCCTTTGTCATAGATTAGTTGACCATAGGTGCGTGGGTTTATCTCTAGGCTTTCTATCCTGTTCCATTGATTTATATCTCTATCTTTGTGCCAGTACCATATTGTCTTGATTACTGTAGCTTTGTAGTATACTCTGAGGATAGGGAGTCTGATTCCTCCAGCTCCATTTTTTTCCCTCAAGACCACTTCGGCTATTCACGGTTTTTGTGTCTCCATAAAAATTTTAAGATTTTATGTTCTAGTTCAGTAAAAAATGCCACTGGTAAATTGATAGGGATTGCATTTAATCTGTAGATTGCTTTGGGTAGTATAGTCATTTTCACAATATTGATTCTTCCAATCCAAGAACATGGTATATCTCTCCATCTGTTGGTATCATCTTTAATTTCTTTCATCAGTGTCTTATAGTTTTCTGCATACAGGTCTATTGTCTCCCTAGGTAGGTTTGTTCCTAGGTATTTTATTCTTTTTGTTGCAATGGTAAAAGGGACTGCTTCCTTAACTTCTCTTTCAGATTTTTCATCATTAGTGTATAGGAATGCAAGAGATGTCTGTGCATTAATTTTGTTTCCTGCTACTTTCCCAGATTCATTGATTAGCTCTAGTAGTTTTCTGGTGGCAACCTTAGGGTTCTCTATGTATAGTATCCTGTCATCTGCAAACTGAAAGTTTTACTTCATATTTTCCAATTTGTATTCCTTTAATTTCTTTTTCTCCTCTGATTGCCGTGGCTAGGACATCCAAAACTATGTTGAATAATAGTGGTGAGAGTGGACATCCTTGTCTTGTTCTTGATCTTAGAGGAAATGCTTTCAGTTTTTCACCATTGAGAATGATGTTTGCTGTGGGTTTGTTGTATATGGCCTTTATTATGTGGAGGTAGGTTCGCTCTATGCCCACTTTCTGGAGAGTTTTTATCATAGATGGGTTTTGAATTTTGTCAAAATATTTTTCTGCATCTATTGAGATGATCATATGGTTTTTCTTCTTCAATTTGTTAATATGGTGTATCACATTGATTGATTTGCATATATTGAAGAATCCTTGCATCCCTGGGATAAATCCCACTTGATTATTGTGTATGATCCTTTTAATGTGTTGTTGGATTCTGTATGTTAGTATTTTGTTGAGGATTTTTACATCTATATTCATCAGTGATATTAGTTGTAATTTTCTCTTTTCATAGTATCTTTGTCTGGTTTTGTTATCAGGGTGATGGTGGCCTCGTAGAATGAGTTTGGGAGTGTTCTTTCCTCTGCAATTTTTTGGAAGAGTTTGAGAAGGATAGGTGTTTGCTCTTCTCTAAATGTTTGATAGAATTCACCTGTGAAGCCATCTGGTCCTGGTCTTCTGTTTGTTGGAAGATTTTTAATCATAGTTTCAATTTCATTACTTGTTACTGGTCTTTGCATATTTTCTATTTCTTCCTGGTTCAGTCTTGTAAGGTTGTACCTTTCTAAGAGTTTGTCCATTTCTTCCAGATTGTCCTTTTTATTTGCATAGAGTTGCTTGCAGTAGTCTCTTAGGATGCTTTGTATTTCTGTGGTGTCTGTTGTACATTCTCCTTTTTCATTTCTAATTTGATTGCTTTGAGTCTTCTCCTTCTTTTTCTTGATGAGTCTAGCTAATGGTTTATCAATTTTGTTTATCTGCCCAAAGAACAAGCTTTTAGATTTATTGATCTTTGCTATTGTTTTCTTTGTTTCTATTTCATTTATTTCTGTTCTGATCTTTATTAGTTCTTTCCTTCTACTAACTTTTGGTTTGTTTGTTCTTCTTTCTCTAGTTCCTTTAGGTGTAAGGTTAAGTTGTTTATTTGAGATTTTTCTTGTTTCTTGAGGTAGGTTTGTATTGCTATAAACTTGCCTCTTAGAACTGCTTTTACTGCATCCCATAGATTTTGGATCACTGTATTTTCATTGTCATTTGTCTCTAGGTATTTTTTGATTTCCTCTTTGATTTCTTCAGTGATCGCTTGGTTATTTAGTAACATATTGTTTAGTCTCCATGTGTTTGTGTTTTTTACGTTTTTTCCCCCGTAATTCATTTCTAATCTCATAATGTTGTGGTCAGAAAAGATGCTTGATATGAGTTCAATTTTCTTAAATTTACTGAGCTTGATTTGTAACCCAAAATGTGATCTATCCTGAAGAATGCTCTGTGCGCACTTGAGAAGAAAGAGTAATCTGCTGTTTTGGGATGGAATGTCCTATAAATATCAATTAAATCTATCTGGTCTTTGGTGTCATTTAAAGCTTGTGTTTCCTTATTAATTTTTTGCTTGGATGATCTGTCCATTGGTGTAAGTGAGGTGTTAAAGTTCCCCACTATTATTGTGTTACTGTTGATTTCCTCTTTTATAGCTCTTAGCAGTTGCCTTATGTATTGAGGTGCTCCTATGTTGGGTGCATATAGATTTATAATTGTTATATCTTCTTCTTGGATTGATCCCTTGATCATTATGTAGTGTCCTTCCTTGTCTCTTGTAACATTCTTTATTTTAGGGTCTATTTTATCTGATATGAGTATTGCTACTCCAGCTTTCTTTTGATTTCCATTTGCATGGAATATCTTTTTCCAACACCTCACTTTCAGTCTCTATGTGCCCCTAGGTCTGAAGTGGGTCTCTTGTAGACAGCATATATATGGGTCTTGTTTTTGTATTCATTCAGTGAGCCTGTGCCTTTTGGTTGGAGTATTTATTCCATTCATGTTTAAGGTAATTATTGATATGTATGTTCCTATTACCATTTTGTTAATTGTTTTGGATTTGTTTTTGTAGGTCTTTTTCATCTCTTGTGTTTCCCACTTAGAGAAGTTCCATTAGCATTTGTTGTAGAGCTGGTTTGGTGGGGCTGAATTCTCTTAGCTTTTGCTTGTCTGTAAAGCTTTTGATTTCTCCATCAAATCTGAATGAGATCCTTGCTGGGTAGAGTAATATTGGTTGTAGGTTCTTCCCTTTCATCATTTTAAATATGTCATGCTGCTCCCTTCTGGCTTTTAGGGTTTCCACTGAGAAATCAGCTGTTAACCTTAAGGGAGTTCCCTTGTATGTTATTTGTTGTTTTTGTCTTGTTGCTTTCAATAATTTTTGTCTTTAATTTTTGTGAATTTGATTACTATGTATCTCAGTGTGTTTCTCCTTGGTTTATCCTGCCTGGAACCCTCTGCACTTCCTAGACTTGGGTAGCTATTTCCTTTTCCATGTTAGGGAAATTTTCAACTATAATCTCTTCAAATATTCTCTTGGGTCCTCTCTCTCTCTCTTCCCCTTCTGGGACCCTTATAATGTGAGTGTTGTTGTGTTTAATGTTGTCCCAGAGGTCTCTTAGGCTGTCTTCATTTCTTTTCATTCTTTTTTCTTTATTCTGTTCTGCAGCAGTAAATTCCACCATTCTGTCTTCCAGGTTACTTATCCATTCTTCTGCCTCAGTTCTGCTATTGATTCCTTCTGGTGTATTTTTCATTTCAGTTATTATTTTGTCATCTCTGTTTGTTTGTTCTTTAATTCTTCTAGGTGTTTGTTCTCTAATTCTTCTAGGTCTTTGTTAAACATTTCTTGCATCTTCTCAATATTTGCTTCCATTCTTTTCCTGAGGTCCTGGATCATCTTCACTATCATTATTTTGAATTCTTTTTTCTGGAAGGTTGCCTATCTCCACTTCATTTGGTTGTTTTTCTGGGGTTTTATCTTGTTCCTTCATCTGGGACATAGCCTTCTGCATTTTCATCTTGTCTATCTTTGTGTGAAAGTGGGTTTTTTCCCACAGGCTGCAGGATTGTAGTTCTTCTTGCTTTTGCTGTCTGCCCTCTGGTGGATGAGACTATCTAAGAGGCTTGAGCAAGTTTCCTGATGGGAGGGACTGGTCAACATTATTTATTAAATACTTGTCATGTATCATGCAGTGTGCCAAGTGTTTAACCTTTATTTTCTTTTCAATACTCAATCATTATTAAGATGAGGGTACCCTTTTAATCTCTACATTACAGAGCAGGACATTGTGGTTTAGGGAAAACTACCATAGTCCTTTAGAAATTTGTAATACTGGGTAAATAGTAAATCTGGAACTTTAGACTAGTTACTGTCTACTGAAAGTTCTATGCTCTTAGCCACTGAACTACACTAAATCCTCTAAAGCCAGGATCACACTTCTCTTCCCATAAATAAAATTATCATCAGCTGTTTATATGCTCCATTGAATCCCTCAAACAGAAATGCATAAACAGTATTCAAAACTTCCTCTCACCATTTCCTTATCAAAAAACAAAGTTATGTCCTGAATTACACAAATCCATCCTTTCCCACCACTCATTCTGTCATTTCTTTATCCCAGCCTTTTATTATCTATCTGAAATGTTACAGTGGCTGCTCAGGTGATCTCTCTGTCTCATATCTCATCTCCTATCTCTACAGACACATGCTTTTCCTTACATCCTGTCCCCGATGTACTGTTAAAATACACATTGGATCACATGGACCATTTGTCTAAATTCTTTCATGGATAGCCATCATCTTCAGGGCATTACCCACGCTACTGAGCACAGCACAACAGAGCCCTCCAAGCTGGCTGTCACCCACCACTTTGGTTTTCTTGCCACTCTCCCACATTTATTTGAAACATATTTACCAGGTAGAGTTGACCATGTTTTGTCACCAACTGGGTGTGATAACTGAGGAATAGATGAGGAACAGAATTTTCATTTAGCTATAGATTAAATGTAAGTATCTGAGGTATAGCAATGTGGAGATAAACACTGGAATAGAGTTTAGAGCTTCTTCCCCAGCTCTCTATTTAACATCTCAACAACTTCTTTCGTCAAAGACAACTCACACTCAGTATGTCCAAAATCAGACCCATGATCTCTGTACCCCATTCCCCTATCTTTCACTGCCCCATGTCTCAAAGAGTAGCAGCACCTCCTATCCAGCTGTGAAGGCCAACTATCCATGGCCACTCTTTTTGCCTCAGCCCCCTCCTTAGCCATATCCTAACTGTCACCAATTCCTGTCCACTTTTCCTTCTAAATAACTCTCAAATCTTCTTTATCTTCCCTATCATCTTCCTGGTCCAGGCTACCATTCATCTTCTCTTATCAGATCTTGCAATGCATTTATTGCTTTATGCTTTCTATAAATTATTCTCTATATTGATAGCACACTGATCCTTTTTGTCTAAAAATCTGATCATATCATCTCTCAGCCTACTTAAATGCAATCAGAACTTTTTGTGTTTTTCATTCATAGCACTTTTCACAGTTGCAATTTTGCTTTATCTGTATGTTTACTTGATCATACACTTTCTTTTCCAAGAAACTCTAAGCTCTGTAAGGCACTTGCCATCCACTGTATCCTCAGAAGCTCATACAACGCCTTGCACAGAGCCAGTTATCACCATTTACTAAATAAGTGAATAAATTAATAAATAGATGGACAGCAAAGAGCTAAACCTCTGCTTTGGTAGCAAGAAGCTTACAGTTAGTGAGTTCATGTGTCTGGGTGATTCACCAAGGGAAAATGTGTATAGTGGAAGAGATGCAGGTCAAATGGAGGTATATGGTGGTCAGCCCAAGAAAGAGACTGAGATCAAAATCAGAAGAAAGTTGGAAAACTGTAAGATAATCATGTCATAGACACCAAGATAGAAGAGAAAAAAAAAGATTAATCAGCTATATAAAAAACTCAGAGCAGTTTAGAAAGAAATTGGATACTATTGTCTCAGAAGAACTCATTTTACCTCTTCACTCTGTTGTCTATCTAGTATTTTCTTTATACAATCATCACATCTTGACCTCAAATATTTTTCTTAGTCTCTATCATGTACATGAAATGCCCTCAGCATGTAACATCTTCATTCAAGCATCCTCTGTAATTCAACCATTTCTATTAAGACATTTCTGGAAATTGTAAAAAAAAAAAAATCACCTTTAATCTCACTCTCATTTAAAGATTTAATTATTTAACATTTCCACTGATTTTTCTGAGAAAATGCATTTTGCACTATCTCATATGTTCACACAATATGTTCAGTTCTCTGTGAACTTTTTAATGTCCACTAGCATCACTATGATTTGCCTCCAATCTGAGTTTCTGGGTATCTAGAACCAGACCTGTTTAACATGCTTTTCCAAGCACTTGTTATAAACATACACTTAATAAATGTATCCTTGTGGTGGCAGTGTTAAACACTTCAGAGCATGAGCAATCAGAAAACTACACTTTCCCAGGAAACAATAAATCTGCTTACCAATGAGAAGAAAATGGTTAGTCATTTTAGTCTTTTAAAAAGTTTTAAATCTGGAATACATGAGTCATGAGGTAGAAATGTTTTCTTACATGAATAGCTCACATTTAAAATAAAATTAAATAGTTATATTACTAGGAAAAAATACTTATTGTAGCTGTCATTTGAAGTACTACACAATTAATCCTTTCAAACATTTTTGTACATGAATTACACATAAGCCTCAATGTTTTGTCTAAACAAAATGCATGGAGCATCATAGTAATTTAAAACAGAGTATTTTGGAAAAGATGTAAAAAAAGAAATGTGTGCTTATACATACATACATACATATATATATATATATATATATATATATATATATATATATATATATATATATATGCTTATATATAGTGCTTGTATATGTGTGTATATATGCGTATATATACATATTCATATATTATACATACACATTATTTTGTATACATTATATAAAAAATTCAGAGGCAATCATGAAATAATACTAATTCTTGAATTAAGTTGAGTTACCTCTGGCTTACTACAAGCTTCTTAAAAAAGGGACTTATCTAAACAATATATATATGTAGAACATCTGACCCACTGAGCCACTGAAAGCTTTAAAGGAAGTACATTTTCAAGACTTTTTATTCTTTAAATAACAGCTATATAAATTTCTAATTTTCATAAAACCCTATTCTCTCCCAGGGCATAGCCCAAGACTACACACCCAAGCAGCAGCTTTGTGGGAATGGTATAAATGTATATAATAAGCAAATAATCCTATAACTTACACATTGAAAATATTAGGGTGGAGGCCCCTGGAGATGGGGGGACAGAGAGGAGTGCTGTTTTCCTAAGCTCCAGGCTCTATAGAAGAGTAAATTCAAAGCCTAAGTGGAGAAAACTAATAAATCACATTTGCAATTAGTTGACCAGAGGGAGAAAGAGGACACTCAGAACAAGATCCAATTACACTAAATAGCATTTGAAACCTGGCTTCACCAATTTAAAAATAAAATAAAAAGTTATGAGTGTGGGAAAGTAAAGCTAATCTTCTTCTAACTTCCTAGCTACATTTAAAGAAAATTACCTAGGAAAATTGCTATGAAATTAGCCTTCAAACCTTATTAGGCCATGCAGGTCAAGTCAACTACGTCAGTTCTAAAACTCTAACATAATTTTTTCTCGTATGTACTTTCAATAAGATGAAACAAAAAGAGTAGCAAATGTGCCTCTGGCTTGAAGTTCTCCATTTATTTTGACCCTACACATGATGTAGAGAAATCTCAATGCTCAGGAAATAGTCATTTCCCTCAGAGAGTTCAGACCTCATAAAATTCACATGTAATTTCTGCTGACAGTGAATTAATATAGATTCAAATCTCATGAATATTGTATATTTTATAGGACTACTTTTTAAAAAGCATATCCAGTTAGTAAATGGCTTTTAAAATAAGCCCATGATCCTAATAATTAGATCTTTCTAAAATATGTTGTATTCTGTTGTAAATTGTTTGCTCTAAAACTATTTGGAGTCTTCATTAAGACAAGACTAGGACATAGAAAATTAAGCCTTAAATGCCACCCTTGATACAATGATTTGTAGTCTGCTGATTATAATAGTATCACAAATTCAAAGGCCCAAATAAATGACCAGATGTTATTTTCAAAGTCAGCAAACAAGCTATGAATCTAAAAAAGACGCTTGTTTCCAAATCAATGACAACCTACCCAACATTAAATGACTCAAAAAAAAGTTAAATTTATGATACTTTCTAAGGGGAAAAAAAAACATAGCGATGTAATTAAAGGTCGTTTGGAGCAGCAATGTAGAAAAAAATAGATAAACTCAGAGCAGAGCTATCTCATCTTCCCAAATCTAAATCCACCAACCTACTTAGCAGATGTGCCTATATACTCTTTCTTCCCTCCTGCTAGTGGGTTCTGCCCCTCTCAGAGACAAACCCTTTCCTGGTGCTCTGAACCCCAGCAAAGATCCCCTTTGTCCACTGTGCCATCAATATCCCTCTCTCTACTGGGTCATTCCTGTTAACATAAACTTGGTTAATATTATCCATCTTAAAACAAACTTCCTAGACCCCCAGCCCTGTACCAACTGTCATTCAAGGTCTATGTTAGACTTCACTGCAAAAATCCTCAAAAACAGTTGACCTCCTTATCTTCACTTACACACTTTCTTCTTTTCTATACATACTCCAACGAGACATTTAACCACAGCCCTCCACTGAAACAGCCCTCATCAACATACTCAATGATACTTACCTAGCCAAAAACAATAGCAAACTTTTCATCATCTGTATGCCCCCCCACAAAAGATATGTTGAGATCTTAACACTTGGTACCTGTGAAAATAACCTTACTTGGAAATAGGCTCTTTGTAGGTGTAATGGAATTAATATTAAGTGGTATTCAACCAGGGGAGGGGGAGCTAATCAAATGACTGGTGTCTTTATAAGAAAAGAAGACAGAGACACAGATACATAAGGAGAATGCCATGTGATGATGGAGGCAGAGGTTAGAGTGATGTATCTACAAACCAAAGAACACCAATGACTCTCAGACACACCAGAAGCTAAGGGAAAGGCATGGAATAGAGTCTCCCCTAGACGCTTCAGAATGGTTCTGCTGACACCTTGATTTCAGACTTCTGGCCTCCAGAAGAACTGTGAGAGAACAAATTTCTGCTGTTTCAAGCCACTCAGTTTGTGATAACTTGTTATGGCAGCCATGAGAAACTAATAGATCATCTTATTTAACCTCTCAGCAGCATTTGACATGGTGAGCATTCCTGCCTTTGAATTTTTTTTTCTTTTCCCATGTCTATAGCATGGCTCTCACCTGATTTTTCTCCTTTCTGTTACTTCTCAGGTTCCTTAGCTAGTTCTTTCACACATTTCAGATCTCTAAATGTTGGAGTGTACTAAAAATCTGTCATAGAGCCTCACTCTTTCTACCCACACTCTCTGCCTGGTAAACTTTTGCAAGCCCATGGCTTTATGTACCATTTAGATGTTGATAGCTTTCTAATTTATATCCTAGCCAAAACTTCTCCCAAGTTCGAAACCAATATATGTAAATAACCAATCAACTTCTCCACTTGGATATTTAATAGGCATCACAAAATTAATATAGCCCAAACAGAGCTATTTCATTATTGATTCCTGAAATAACTTTTCCTGTCACAGTAAGTGCCAACATCATCCCCACCTGTTCAAACTAAAAACCTAGAAGTCATCCTAATTTCCTCTTTTTAATATTCCACATCCAATCCATCAGTGAGTCCTGTCTGCTTTGCCTCCAAAACATAGACACAATTCAGTAACTTCCCTCCATCTCAACTACAACCATGCTGTTTTGAGAGTTTCATCTCCTGCTGGTTGATTACAAGAGCTCCCTAACTTATCTCCTTGCTTCTGGCTCTAGACTTCTTCACCACATTCTTCTACCCCACACAGCAACAATGAGATCAATCTTTCTAAAGTGTAAACCAGATCAGGTCACTTCTCTGCTAAAGATCATCTGTCCATCAACTTTCTATCACAATAATAAAAGAATACATATAAAAATTAAAAAAGAATAAAATCAAAATTCCTTAAAACCTACATGATCTGGCTGCTGACCTCCTCTCTGATTTCATCTGTCTTTCTACTTCCCTTCAATAGCTGCCTTCCAGCCATTCTGGTCTTCTTACCATCTCTTGAATATGCCATGATTGCTGTTATCTCAGGAGATTTTAATACCTGTTCCTTCTTCTTGGGATATCTCTCCCTCTCAAATATTTATCTCTTTGGGGTATCTCACCCTTCAAATTCCATGGCTATCTTCCTCATTTCATTCAAGTCTCAACAGGTATCACCTCCTTAAAGTAATTTTTCCTGTATACAGTAGATAAAGCAACCGACCACTGTCTATTCAATCTCTCTATATTACATATTCTAATTCAATGTTCTTCATAGCACCTATACAGAGCTGAAATTAATTGTTCCATTTTTATTTTGTTTACTAATTTTTTATCTCCCTCTCTAAAATATAAACACTTTAAGGTCATAGATTCTGCAGTGCCCCAGTGTCCCAGCGACTAAAACAGTTTCAGGCTTGAGCAGGTACACAAGAAATATATGTTGATTGATTGGAAAATGGATGGGAGTCGGCCAAGAAAATACACAGGTGTATCATTTAGGAGGCTGTTAGAGTAATCTATTTAAGATATGATGGGTGTTTGAATGTAGATAAATGATATTTGAGATGGTGAAAAGTGAAGCGATTTGACACATTTAGAAGAACTTAGTGGCTCATTTAACATGGGTGAAAGAGAATAAAGAGTTTATTATGGGACTTCCCCAGCAGGCCAGTGGTTAAGACTTCACCTCCAATGCAGGGGATGCAGGTTCGACCCCTGGTCAGGGAGCTAGATCCCATGTGCCTCGTGGCCAAAAAACCAAAACATAAAAAACAGAAGCAATATTGTAACAAATTCAATAAAGACTTTCAAAAAAGAAAGTTTATTATAACTGACATACTTTTGATGTGGGTAAATGAGTGGATGAGACCATCATTCATTGTTAAAGGAAATACCAATAGGATAGAAAGGTTAAAAAGACATTTTTGAGAGGAAGTACACCACTGCAGTAAAAAGAAAAACATGGGTCTAGCGCATCTAACGCTGTTTGTGTTTGTTGATGCTACTGTTTAACCATGGGCCATTTTTTTTTCAAACCTAAGAAAACTTATTTCTATCCTTCCTATGAATGGAATTTGTTCTGCCAAACTTTCTTTTCTTTTAAATGTGCATGTTCCCAAATACAACAGATCCCTTTTCAGTTCTTATCCTGCTTGTTCACTGATGATCGTTTGTTCCTTCTTGAAAGTCCTTACCATGGATTCCTATGTTACCACATTTTTCTGCCTTTCTTCCTACCTCTCTAGCTGCTCCTTCTATTAATGATCAGATAAATTCCAAACTTTTCTGTTGTGATTGACAAAGTCCTCTAAGTCTAGTCCCCACCCATATTTCCAACCTCACTCAGCCCACTTCCACCAAGAAACTTTCCCTGCTTTCAAGTCCAGGATCATTCTATACAATTCTCTAACGAAAGCATGTTTTTTTTTTCTTTATGAAGAACACTGAAGATTTTATCTGCATGTGAAATTTTCAAGGGACATGATAGTGAGAAAAATGCCAATTTTTTTATTGAGAAAACTTTGGTAAAAATAGACATCCTTATAACATAGTTATCTGTTGCTCAAAATTTTTCATTGTACTACTTCTGATTATTTTTCTGTAATTCACTATTACAGTTTCAGCATGAATATTTGTCTATTTTTATCCTTAACTTGGAACAGTTTGAGACTTACAGAAGACTGTTATCACCAATATTATATTAGCAAAGCATGAAAGCAAATATTCCAAATAATATTAGCAATTTTAAACATTTGATCTAGCACATATTTTAATAAAGCAAGAGCATGCTCTCCTTGTATGATTCAAAATCATATCTCTCCATTATGTGGTTTCTATCACACCTCCTCAGATAGGACGACGATAGGGCAGACTCTATCTTCTGTAGGTAGCGCGAATCAGGTAGGTGGGGAAAACCTTGGGGATGAGTGGATGACATGATTTGGAGAAGTGTAGTAGGAGTTTGGGTTGAAAAGAAGCATGAAGTTTCAACACAGGAGTAGCACAGAGTTGGAGATGACAACCAGTCTACCAAATACAGACATTTTCTTCACAGCAAATACATAGAATACTACTAATATTTTTCACCATTTGGCTACTTCTACAGATGTAAATTGGAATAAAATTTTTTCTACATATATTCTTATAATATATAAATAATAAAGAGCTATATTACATCCCTCATGAATTACCTTTCAGAGACAGTAGTAAAAGTTATATTCTTAACTAACTATACATTATATACTAACTGTGCATTTAAGGTATACATTTTTAGCCTTTGAATGAAATGTACTCACGCTTACTATTCCACTGCGATTGTCTTCTTCTCTCACTGCCAGAGCCTTCAGAAAATTATCATGTATGTCTTTACAAGCACTTGTTAATGTCCTATAAAAAGCAGGTACTCAGTTATAATATATTAGATAAACAAATATGTTGAAAATACTCTGGGTACAAAATGCAATGCTTCTTTATTCCAAGTGACAATCCCTTTAACACTAAAACTATATATACATATTATATGAAATCATTATAAACCATACACAATTATTATAATCAATTAGATTATTCAATTTAATTTCAGTTATACAGTCTTTATTTACAAATAATTGGAATCAAGTTTATAAATAATATCAATACTCACACCAGATACAGTTAATTCCATTTATGTGCCCATATTATTCTTTTTATTACGCCATGAAAATTCAATATATTTATTCCCCTCACTACAAAAAATAATTTTAAATTGCCTGTAATTTAAGTATAATTTATTAATTTAATATAAGAAAACTAAAATATTAGCCACTTAAGCCAATTCAGTTGCTGGAACAGAGCACTGTTTAAGTTTTATGAGTGGAGATAATCAAGGCAAGACAGGAAACTAGGTTATCTTTGCCAGATAAAAGAAAGCATTAAGAATTTAAGAGAGAAATGACTTTCTCTGGAAATAAATTTTAAAGAAAATTTATCACAGCGATCTTGATCAAGCAACACTGAACCACAAAATAAAGAGTGAGCTCAAGAGTGATTTGTGAAATAATAAGCATTTCTTTATTTAGCAATGTTCTATATATTCAACAAACATTTCTGTTGCATGTCTATTATGTACCAGGAACTGTACTAGGGACAAAGATGAATGAGACATAATTCCTGCTTTCAAGTTGCCTGTAGTCATGGAGGTGAACAGATACAGGAACATTATAATATCATACCATGTGATAAGTGTAATAATAGAGATATGGATGGATATTGAATCATAAGAGAAATATCTTACCTATTCAGGGAAAAGTCACTTAATCTTTTTTTTTTATTATTTTTCACACACACACTGTATTTCATTTTTACAAGAGATAAATAAGTCACTTAATAAGTTTTAAAGCCATCGTTGAACTAAATGTTAAAAGATGAGACAGCATTAGCCAGTTTGGGGCTGACGGTGATGGGAGAAGGAAAGAGTTATGAGTAACTTCAAAGGAATTAAAGAACAGAGATGAAACACTGCCAGGTGCCCTTGGGTAACTGCAAAACAGTCAGAAAGTAAGCACAGGAAGTGAAGGAGAAACCATACAATATTAATAAAAGCTAACATTTTTACAGACATACTGTTATAAATATTTAGTTAAGGCCATTCAGCTAATCGGAGCAGACCTGTTTTCAAACTCAGGCAGTCTAGTTCTAAAACTCATTCTCATAACCACTAGGCCATGCTGCCTTACCAGGAAGGCCTTGTATGCTACATTAAGGAGCTTGAGCCTTATCTTCTAGGAGATATTGAACCACAAGGGTCGTATGCAAGGAAATAAGATGGTCAATTTTGTGTTTCAGTAGTAGTATCCAGGCATTGTGATAAACATAGGCTGGAGGAGAGCCACACTGGAAAGATTAATTAGGGGGCTTTAGTAAGAGATGATGAAGACCTGAGTTAAAGCAGTGCTGCTAAGAATAAGAGGGGATAGATTAAGGAAATATTTAAGAGGGAAATAGACCTGGTGATTTCTTTTTGTAAAGAGTTAAAGAGAGATTACTACCAGGTTTCTTTAAATCAATATAGGCATGTACAATATGTAACCTACTGATAATTTTGTTGAACTATAAATTAAACTCGTTAAGTTGATCACAGCTTGTCAGCTTTTCCTTTTCTAGTTTTATGTGCCTTGGCTTATAGTATCAATATCAACTAATAATCAAAATATCTAAATATACATTAACTACTCATTGGTACCAATGCAGAGAATCAGAAGTTTGAGAAATTTCTCAATTTATTGTGCTATTCAAAAGTGAGTCTTTCATATTATAATACACTTATGCACTGCTCTGAAAATAAATCTCCAAAATATCAAATTTATTTTGTCAGAAGCTTGCCCAGAAAACACGCATTGTTTCTCTATTGCTCACAGGTTAATCTTTTCATCACTGGTCAGTTTCTACCTAATTTCCTGCTTATGGTCTATATTTAAAATCAGAATGAGTTAGAAATTCTTTGTGAAGTTTGAACAGAGAATTAGTTTTACAAGTTTATCAATCGGGACTGGTTAGGTTATGCTATAGTAACTAGTGGCCCAAATGTCTGTGGTTTATAATTACAAAGGATTATTTATCAATAATGCTATGCATCAATAGCAGGTTGATTGTGGCTCTTCATCTTGAAGGGATGAACTGGGAGGCTCATGAAATAGCCTCTATGTGAAACCTCTGTGGTTATTGTGCAGAGGGAACATGGTCACACGCTGGCTTTTAGAGCATCTGCTTGTAAGAGACTCATGTCATGTCCACTCACATTTGATTGGCCAAAGCAAGTGCCATGCCTGAAATCAATGGGATGGAAAAGTATAATACTGCCCAGGGAAGAGTAGCAAATATCTGTAAACAGTATCCTAGGTACCCCTTGCTTCTATAGCATAAGCAAACAAAGGCTGAGAGTACATAGCTCAGTAAACAAGAGCAATAAAGAAAACAATTTCTGAGTAAAATTTAAAGGTATACAAAATGTGTTAAATAATGTGGTTCATTGTAATTTAACCAAATAAAGATGCTTTTGGAAATTAAGTTCACTAATCTTAGCTCCAAAGCAGAATATTTTCCCACAGACCCACAAAACTTCTAAAAATTATAGGTGAAGGAATGAAATAGACTTTGGTATGTGGTCTTCTCTGATAGTCATAGACACCTGTTGGTTTTGCCTCCCTGACATCCCTTCCCACTTTTGATAACAGAACCTAATTTTTATTTGGAAAATGGTCCCTCCCACATTCTATGCTTTGGTAACAGAGTCATTTAAGGTACCCACTCACAACTCTTACCTCCTAAACCCCAGCGAATGAATATACCTCAAGCTTAACCAATATCACTTAACCTCAAGAGAACGTACATCATAAACAGAGACACAAGGATGAAAAGCAACTGGAATTGTAGTGAGTGTCCTTAATTCCTACTACATAACCTCATCATTCAACTTTTTCTTCAAATCTATGATAACCAGTGCTCCTCCAATAAATCTCATTTTTTATTTAGTTCATTAGAATTGCTTTCTATTGCTCACAACCAAAACCTATAATTGACATGATGGTTATCTAGCTAAGATACTGCAGAGCTCCTAAAGGTTTCCATATAGTAAGTCTACTCCCCACTCCTCCCACCTCCCCAAATACATCTTACTTTGCTGTAAATCTTTAGACCATTACAGATACGTTAAAGTCCAATTTGATCACCAACCCCAGCCTCAAAACACGAAAGGTAACCATCATTATCATTTCTGCATGCATCCTTCAAGGTTATTGTCTATTGCTTACGTATACACTTGTGTACCCATAAAAGCATATATAGTATCAGTTGGTGAGTTGTTCATTTTATCACATATTTTTCAACTTACTGTTTTGTTGCATTGTTGTTATTGTTCCTGGGAGTAGATGTTTATGAGAGTACCAAGGAAGATCAAAATTATTCCCAAGTTTATCAGACATGAAAAGTCAGAAGAATAGATTTCTAGGTACCATTCATTAGCAGGGAAGGAACTCCTAATATTCTGCCAGGCCTAGCTCACTTGCAAACAGCTGAGGTTTTTAGCAGGTATCTGGGCAGGGCAGGAAAAGGAAATAATTGCAGTAGAATTTTTGCTGTCCCTGGACACTTAATTTGACCCACACTGTTTTCCCTTTTTCCATAAAAATAAAACCCCGGTTTTCACCTGAGCATGTAGCTTCCTGGAATAAAGACTACATTTTCTAGGCATTTTTTGCAGCTACTTATGCCCATATGACTAATTTTTGCACAATGGTATCCAAGTGAAAATTACATACAACTTCTGTACTTAAAGGGGGTGGGTGCCATTTTGCCTGTAGTTGGAATGCCATATAATGACTGTAGCTCCAGCTGCCATCTTGACTTAAGTGGGAGGCCACTGTTATGGAGAAACAAGAGAAAGAAGGAGAGTCCCTGACACCGTGGAGGACCAACCCAGCCTTGATTGACACCATCTGTACATCTGGAATATGAGACTAAAAAGGGCTTATATTTGGTTTCAGCCACTGTCATTTTGTTTTTTTCTATTATTTTTAACTAAACTTAATCTAAACAGATATATTCACCATATGAAATTGCTCACCCTTCCAACAAAGATGCTGTTGTGGGATTGGTTTGGTTATCAAACTAGACTTTAACCTTATCCATAATATTCTGAGGATATCACAGGAGACTGTATTACTTATCTAATTAAAACGAATTGTTTTTTAAACAGTCAAAATGTTAAGTATTTTAAATGGAAGCATGAGATAATGGAAATTAAACTGAAATATAAGATGGGACATCAGTCTTTAATTCTTATCCATTTACCAACTGATTAGTCCAAGTAATCATGTTTTTCTGAACCTGGGTTTCATGATGGGCTAAATAATCTCTAAGCCCCCTAGCAGCTGTACAACTTGTAATGTAAAATGATCATACTCTATCATCAATCACCAAGCATCATTAATTTATAATCAGCTTAAGAAATGTGACTGTCACACTGACAATACATTAAGAGTATATTGTTCAAGTCTTACATACACAGACTTACATCATTTCTTATAACCTCTATGAGGAAGATAAAAGTATTTTTGTTATATAAATTGGGAACAGAGAGGATACGGTCTATAACCCCTAAGCTATTTGCAGCAGAGTAAAAAAAAAAGTTATATAAATAATCAATTATTATAACATGCTACATCTGAGAATCTGAAACTTCTCAGCAAGGAGAAATATTGGAAAAGAAAGGTAATACTGAGTGTGTGGTAAGGAATTCTTAAATCTTTAATGTGCATTACTCTTACTTAACTAGATTTATTTAACAGTCAGTGACCTGAGAAACCTTGCTTAAGTAAATATTACAAAAGGAGTTACTTCCTCAAGAAATGAAGTAGTTCTGTTACAAAATCTGAGGGTTATAAGTTTTATAAAGGCAAATACTCCATCTTTGTTGTTTACACTCTACCACACTTTCAAAATGGTGTAACAATCATATGGGTGAGTTAATTTTTACCAACCTTGTTTAATCATTAGCTAAAC
Organism: Mesoplodon bidens; assembly: GCF_964165515.1. NCBI lineage: Eukaryota > Metazoa > Chordata > Mammalia > Artiodactyla > Ziphiidae > Mesoplodon > Mesoplodon bidens. Next base: position 187,379,816 of record NC_138176.1, on the reverse strand, counting down.
GTATTTATATAATTCTACATGAATGACTAAATATATTCTTAATCCTCAAAAATTAGGCTACTGGCTTTATGATTTAATTATGTTGCTTATATATCCCACATTCATATTTCATATTTCTAGAAGTTACATTCAACTCATTAGCATTCGGTTCAATATGTAATTCAACCTCTCTGTGCCTCAGTTTCTTTAAAAGGATTTTTAGTAACTCAGTTTGGAAAAATTAAATGGAGAGTATAGTAAAAAATAAAGTAAAAAATAGTAAATAAGTAAAAAAATTATTATAAAAACTCTATACTATTATCTTCTTAAAAACAAGCACACTTTTTATGAAAAAGTAGTTTTCATAAACAGTTTTATTTCCCATGATGAGTTTACTGACAAAACTATTTGTATGTATGTGTATTTATATGGTCTCAAATAATATAATTTTGATTTTTTAGAGGCCAAAATGGAAAAAATTGTTTGCAAAGTTGAAGAAAAATATTTAATTTTAGTTAAAATAATGTGTGAATTTTTAGATAAGTCATTTGAGTGTTTGAGTATGAAATAGGAAGGTATGTTTTTATAGTCCTTTATCATAGGGCATCTGTTGCTTTGTCAGAGAGTGATGATCTTGCACATTTTTTCCAGAACAACATGATACTTTTTGTTTTGTCCTTTACATAAATTGGGAGGAAAAAAAATCTTATTTTTCCCCCAATAAAATGTTTTATAAATATCTTTAAATTGGCAAATCTTCACATTCCTTTTCTTAATTTGTCATTGTATATTTGCTCTGTATTAATCAGCTCAGGCTGCCATAGTAAAATACCATAGTATTTTATTATGCCCACAGACTGGGTGGCCTCAATAACAGAAATTTATTTATCACAGTTCTGGACATTGGAAGTCTGAGGTCAGGGTACCAGCATGTTCTGTTTCTCTTTAGCTTGCATCTGGCTGCCTTCTCACTGTGTCCTCACATGGCAGAGAGAGAACAAGAGCAAACTCTCTGGTATCTCTTCTTATATGAGCACTAAACCCATCACGAAGGCCCCACCATCATAATCTCATCTAAACCCAACTACTTGCCAAAGGCCAGTCTACAAATACCATCCCAATGGGGGTTAGGGTTTCAGCATATGAATTTGGCAGGGTGGGAGTGGGATGAGAGGTGCACACTATTCTTTTCATAGCATATTCTTTCTCCCTTCAGAACTCATTTCCCACATTTTATTTTTTCTTGCAATATTGTCTTGCTTGCCTTATCACTTCTTTGGTACAATTTTGATATTTCAAATTTTCTTTTATCATGTGGGATAACTTAGCAAATTTTTACCTCTTGAGATATGCTAGATTAAGTTACTGCAGTCAGCTATTTGTTCCTCTCCAGCTATCCTTAGCAAGGTGCAAACAATTTCAAGCCAGATAACCACAGAAAAACTCCAAATGCCAGACCATAGGAATTTGCCTCAAATAGCATAGAGAAAAACTTCCTTTTCCTTATCTTGAATGTGAATTTAGATGAAACTAATACATGCATTATAGGACTATTTTAACTTTTATATGTGTGGAATATAACTAACATACATAAAAACAGCATAAAACGTAGTTAATCCGTTATGACAAAGCCAACCCCTGTAACTCATCACTTAGTCAAGAAATAGAACAATGATGACACTCCAGGACCCCCACTTACTCCTTCCTGCTCTCAACTCCATCTCCCACCACCATCATCACCACAGGTATCCACTTTCTTACTTTTATGAAATCCACTCCAATACTTTTCCCTTATCTGTCTTAAACTTTCATGATCATCATTATCTTTTATCACTTAAGTATGTATCCCCAAACAATATAGTTTAATTTGCCTGTTTTTGAACTTTCTACAAATGGGATCATGAAGTGTGTCTTTTTAACATACTGTTTCCTTCATTAATATTTTTGATGTACATTTTTGCATACATGCTGATGCATGGGGCTATACCTCACTTTCACTGAGTTCTTTTACATGAATATAAAATTATTTATTTATCCTTTTTATTAACATAGACCTCAAAGTTGTTTCTCGTTTGGGTGTATTATAAACAAGCTGCTAGAATTTCCTGTACATGTGTCCTGAGCATAAATTTCTCTAAGATATATAGCTAGCAATGGAACAGCTGTGTTGTAGGATATTTGTAACTTTAACTTTACAAAATAATGCCAGCTTCTTTCCAAAATGGTTGAACAAATTTACACTCCTACTACTAGAACATGAGAGTTCTCTTTGCTCCATATCATTCCCAAAATGTTGTATTTTAGGACTTTTTAATATTAAGCAACTCAGTGTATTTGTACTAGTATCTCATCATGCCTTTAATTTGCATTTCCTTGATTACTTTTATGTTTTGTATGTACCTACTTTTATGTCTGATTTGTATGTCCTCTGAATACCAGAATGAATACCAGAAATTGTGTACAAGGAAAAAAGCAACCACTGAACAGTTTCAAGTCCTTTCCTTTGAGCATAAATCCACCTTTAATACTGGAGGGATGATTTTTTGAAGATCCAAGAGGAAAAATATCGTGGAGCTAAATCCAATGTGTGGTTTTTGAGTCTTCTGTCTTTTTGTGTAAGCTATTCTTGGTGGCTTTTCTTTCTTTCTTTTCTTAAAATGTAATTGAAACAATGTTCCTTAGGAGTCAAATCAGTCAGGAATACATTTGGAGACATTTAAGGTTTAGGAACTTTTATACCATATACGGTGATTCCCACAGAATTTCCAGGAGGTCATCAATTTATATTGTAATAAATTTCAGAAAAGGAGACTACTTGAGAAATGAGATTCATTTATTGGTGAGAAGGAATGAGAATCAAATTTCCATTAAGAAGATGAATGGCACCACCTTCCGCACCCTTTTCTGTGTGAAAGAGTTTTTAAATTATCAAATGTACAGTAAAGCTATCAACATTTCTGGGAAAAAACTTCAACTGTCAGAAGCACACGGACGAAAGACAAGAAATGCTAACATGCACACTGGACAGCTGTTTCTTTTCATTTTCTATTTTGAGAAAAACCCAAGTGGGAGTCCTGAAAAATCTGCGGTATCTTACATCAGTCAAACTCCACTTTGCCTGGATGAAAATTTGTGCTTTTCTTTGAGGGAACAAAATGGTTTGGCTTCTGTGTGAGAAAGTGTCAATGAACTCCTCATTTTTTTGGTACATTTGGCAAGTTTCTCTAGTTAATTCTTAAATATGGTAGGTTAAGATGTTCTCACACTTTGAGGAGAAAAAAGTTGCTTAGAGAGAAAATAAATGCTCGTAGTTTCTGAACGTGTTTGCTTTTATTCTGTAAACACATTAATATATAACTTTGCTTTTACTCTCCTCTGGGAGGCAGCTAAATCTTTTTTCTGGTCTGAAGTATATTCCCTCATCTTCTGGTTATATTTATACAGTGAAAGCCAGTGAGAAAATAGAAGGCAAGGAAAGTAACCCCTGGTTTGATAATGCTTGCCTCCAAACTCCTCTCTATCTGTGGGAATCAGCCTTATTGCTCCAGAGAACGCTGAGGTTGTCATGCACATGAGGCTTTAGAAAGCTGAAGGTCTTGAGGTTCAACATCTTTATGCTATTTATAGCTAGTCTTTATGTGTGTGTCTCTTGTTAATAACTTTTGAAAGATTCTATATGAAGAGGAAGACAATTTGATACAATGAAATTCCAGGGGGCAATTCCTCACCAGAGAAAAGCAGTCTAAGCAGAAGCCCACACTGTATTTCTCAACAAATGTATGAGGCAGTAAGGTCTGTCATGTGGCAGGAATAGTGGACATATGGGTGCTCAGAGCAGAAGAGTATACAGACGAGGGGGGCGCTGTATGGGAGGAGAGGGGTATCCCATGTGGGACCCTGAGGAGAAAGATACCTAAAGAAGGCTGTTAGGAAGGCTTGCTGCCTGATGTCCTCTGTATGAACCCCTGTGTTAGCCCTTTAATAAAAGTTGCAGTACTGTGATGCAAGTCTGACCCTTAGTGATAAAGAGAGTTTAGAAAAGATGGGACAACATTAGAATGAGGAGACAGAAAGAGAGACCTCAACTGCTATGCTAAGGAAGGTTCAGCAAAGCTCTACGTATGTCCTTGAACCAAAGTCAGCAAATACAGAGTTACAGCCCCCAGAAATGGATCTGCCCTTAATATCCCTGCCACACTCAGTCACTGAGGGAAAGCAGCCTATGGGAGTTGTGGCCTGGGTGCAAATGCACAATACGTTTCAAAACCATCTGATGGGGCCCTCAGTTAATTACACTCCTTATGTGAGGTACACTCTCCTAACAACCACAATCTCCTTTCATCCAAAACAAAAATCCCGAGGTTCAAAATCACCAACACAATAATTCACTTGCTTTATCACAAATAGAGTCTCAAAATAAAATTGCCAACATTATCATCAACAATATGGTTTGAAAAAAAACTTTAAGACTTTTTGCAGATCTTTTTTTCCTTAGGGTATAATCCAGTAGGGATGCATGACCACATTACTGTGTTGTAAAGTTACCACACTTGAAAAACATCCCTTCTTTATAGCTATGATCCCAGCTAGATACATAATTAGGTTCACTTATTTAATTTTATTTCAGTTTTTAAGCTATTTTAAAATTTGCCTTATAATTATAGAAAATATTCTTAGAATTCTAAAGTCAAATCTACAATTTAGAGATTTAAAGAAGTCTAGCTTGTATCTCTCCCAGTTCCCTCTATCCTGTTCTATTCCCTCCCTTCTATATAGATCATCATTTTAAATAAAAAGATTAGCTTTATATTGCCTTTTTAACTGTTATTTTTTAAAATATAAGCATATCTATCTATCATCTGGCTAGCTAGCTCTATATTTATTTTGTAAATAGTAGCATCCTATACTCATTTATCTCAACCTTGCTTTTTCACTTTGCATTATATTCAGAGAATTATGCTATAGCAGTAAGAGACTTTTTCACTCCTATTTTAGTTGCATAGTACTCTATTATAATATAGTCACTTAGCTGCTTATGGTCATTTGGGTTGTTCTCTGTTATTTGTTAGGACAAATATTGCTTATAACTTTGGGCATAGGTCATTTCATATTTTTTGCCAGTATATTTTTGGAATAAATACCTCGGTGCAGAATTCCTGGTCAAAGAGTGCATTAGTATTTTATTTTGTTAAATATTATCAAATTCTCCTTCAAGGGGTTGGGCTATGTTGTCGTCCTCCTTGTCATTTATAAGAGTACCATTTATAAGTTTCTGCACAGACTCGCCAAAAAAGTATGTTCCAGAGTTTTTAGATTTTTGCTGATTTGATAGGTTAGAAACTATCTCAGTACACTTTTTGTATTTATCTTATTTTTTTTAAAGTGAACATATTTTCATATGTTTAGATTATTTGCATTTCCTTTTCTGTGGACTATATGTTGATACCTCATTTTTCTCTAAAATTCTTGGCCTGTTTTCTTCTTTAAGCATGAAGAATTTTAGCTATTCTCTGTGATATGAATTGCAAATATTTTCCCAGTTTTTCATTTGTCATCCTACTCTGCTTAGAGTGCATTTTAACAAGCAAATGTTTTATTTGTGTTATCAAATTATCAATCTTTCCCTTCCTGACTATGGATTTTGAATCACTTACAAATTATGGAGGAATTCATGTTGTTTTCTTCTAGAACTTGAATGGTTTCTTTTTTTATATGTTTTAACATTTATATCTCTAATTCCTTGGAATGTACCATAATTGTCTGTGTGATAAGTTGATCCACTTATAACTTTTTCCATTTGCCTATTCCCAACACCATTTATTTAAAAGTCCACCTTTGTTTTTTACACTGACTTGAGATGATGTCTTTATCAAATAATGAATTTCCATATATGCCTGAGTCTATTCCTATGTTTTCTATTTTGCTCAGTTGCTTTGTCTGTACGTGCATTAGTACCACACTGTCTTGATTATAAAAACTATATCTTTTAATATCTGGTAAATTTACCCCCTCTCACTGCTATTCTTTTTCAGGGTTTTTGTGGGTATTCCCACTTATTTGCTTTTTCCAAAGCAAATACATTTTTAATTTTATAATTAAATTGTCTAGTTCCCAAAAACGCTCAAAAACTGATGATCATTTACCAGGATTACTTTAAATTTCTAAATGTCATAACTTATGTTTCTAAAGATGGTTGCAACAATATCCCCCGTCTCATGCATTCTTTTTTTATTTTATAACATGAGTTTTGCTCTCTCTCACTAAGAGGTAGAATCTACTCCTCTCTTTGACCTATACAATATAGTAGAAGTGACATTAAGAAATGACATTAAAAAGGCCAGAAAGCTTCCACTTCTTCACTTTGGGGAAGCCAGCCACCATGTGTAAGAAGTCCTGCTACTCTGAATCTGTCCTATTATATGAAATCCCAAGCTAGCTACTTGGAGAGTCCACATGAAGAGAGATGTTTGGCCAGCCCCCAAACGTCCCAGATGAGAAGACATGTAACTGAAGAAGCCATCTTGGATATTCTAGTTCCAACAGATGCCACACAGAGTAAAGATAAGCTATCCCCACCAAAATATGCCCAGATTGCAGAATCATGAGCAAATAAATAAATGATTACTATTAACCACTGAGTTTTAGGTGGTTTGATTTGTAGTAATAAATAACCAAAATAGAAATGATAAAGATTTTTCTCCTTAATATTGTTTATATGATGGATTTTATTGTTTCCTATCTACTTCTATTGAATCACCCTTGTATTCTTAGGATAAACTGCACTTAATCATGATGTATTATTTTTTGATGTACTGTTGTATTTTATTTAAGATTTTTGTATCATATTCATAAGCAAAGTTAGTAGATATCTCTTTACATATAAGCTTTGTAAGTTTTGTGAATCAATGTTAAACACACTTCATAAAATGAATTTAGAAGTTTTCTTTCTTTTTCAATGTTCTGAAGTAGTCTAATACCTGGGATTATTTGATATTTAAAAGGTTGGTGGAATTCCTGTGACACCACTGTGACTGGAACTCCTTTTTAGTGCAGCTCCTTAACTAGTTTGAATCATACTAGTTAGCCATAAAAAAGAACAAAATTTTGCTATTTGTAGCAACATGGATGGACTTGGAGGGCATTATGCTAATTGAAATAAGTCAGAGAGAAAGATAAACACTGTATGGCATCACTTATATGTGGAATCTAAAAAATACAACAAACTAGTGAATACAACAAAAAATAAGCAGACTCACAGATATAGAGAACAAACTAGTGGTTACAAGTGGAGAGAGGGAAGGGGGGAGGGGCAATATAGGGGGAGGGGAATAAGAGGTACAAACTATTAGGTATAAAATAAACTACAAGGATGTATTGTACAACACGGGGAGTATAGACAATATTTTATAATAACTATAAATGGAGTATAACCTTTAGAAATTGTGAATCACTATATTATATACTTGTAACATAATATTGTACAGAATTATGCTTCAATTAAAAAAAAGTTAATTTCAGGCCTGTGTCAATCCAGGCCTGCCTAAGAGAACAATCTCTAATCCATTTGCACAGAACTGTTTTCTTTAGAACTACAGAATGGAGATAGATATGGAATTTCTGTCTGCTCATCTGCTGTATGGGACTGCACTGGATTGAGGGAGATTTAAATTGAAATGTAGGCCTTGACTAGAACAGTGTAAAAGATTGGCATGAAACTGGAATTGCAGCTTCTCTGTGTCATGGTTATCCACATGTATCCTGGCTCCTGTAGACGCTGTGTACCTGAATTATTGCTATGCCTTTCGAAGAGAGTAAAATGCTCCACTGTTTTATCTCCAGCTCTATATTTTCCATTAATCTAATAAATGTAATATTAGATTAAAATCATGTGTTTTCATGAGTCTGATCACCAAACTGAACTCATAAATACTATCATACTGTGCACCATCTACTTCATTTCTGTCTATAATAATTGATCTATTAACACAATCTCTTCCGTAACCAATTTTGGATAGCTGCATTTTTCTGGAAAAATTTATCTATTTCATCTATTGTTTACAAATACAGAGTAGTCTCTATTGATTTTTTTAAAGTCTTCTGTTTTAACAGTTAAAACCCCTTACATTTCTCATTTTATGTACTTTTAGTTTCTCCCTTTTGTCTTAGCTGGGTTAGCTAGCTGTTTGACTATTTTGTTAATTTTTTTCAAAGAACTGGCATTTGGATATATTATTAATTCTACATTTTTCTCACTTATTTGGATTTTAAAATTAATGTCTTCCTTTTACTTTTGGGGGTACTCTGTAGTCCTTTTTCTACCTTTTGAATTGGGTACCTATTTCATTTGTTTTTATTGATAGAGATATTTAATGCTATACATTTTTCTCTGAAAACTGCTTTAACTGTATCTGTAGATTCTGATAGTTGTATTTTCACTATTTTTATTTTGAAGAAATTCTGCTATTTCATTTTCTGTTTCCCCTTTGACCCAAGAGTTATTTAATAATATGATTTTAAAAACCTTATTTTAAAGTCGTTTTTATTGTTGTTGCTATTAATGTCAGTTAATTGAATTGTGGTCTGATAATGCTCTTTGTAGTAATCAAGGGAGTGAAATTTATTAAGGGGATTTTTTTTTCTTTTTTGGTGCACGTGTGTGGCAAGATATAGTTCAATTTGGAGATTGTTCCATGTAGACTTGAACAGGTGAAGTCTTTGTTATCAGAGTTCAGAGTTTACTATATACTAATAAAAACGGACTTATTAATTACATTGTCTTTCATCCCTCTAGTAAATATTTGCCTGCTTGTTCTGATTTGTATTAAGATAAATGTGCTAAAGACTCCTATTATTAGTGTGTTTCTGCCATTTATCACTTCCTCTACTGTGTTTCTGCTCTATCAATTTGTGTTCTTGGGTTATTAATTGGGTAATATTAACTCATATCTACAATTGTGAATTATAGCTTTAAGCACTATACTTTGTCCTTCATTGTCTGTTAATGCTTTTTTATTTTAATACTAATTTGTTATATGTCAAAATTATAACTCTTTTATTTGTGTCTGGAGTATTTGCATTTTTTTATTTTTACATTTCTGTATTTCTCTAATTTATATATTTTATATAAAATATGGACCATTTTGTTTCTATAGTTGAATTAAGTTCATTTACATATACTGATGTAATTGATAAATTTGGCCTTAGTTTGTGTCATAATGCTTTATATTATAATATGTCATACTGATTCGCATTGCATATAGTGCACACACACACACACACACACACACGGTTTTTCCACTATGAAGATACATCTTTTTTTCTATGTATTCCCTGGCATTATGAAGGGCCTGTATTTTGTTCAAATGATTACCTTTATATGAACACCTTTATATAAAACTCTTGCCCATCTCTTTTTCTTTTTATCTAATGTTCATTGTTCTTACTATGAAAAATATTGAAATTAACTAGCAGCAATTTTTTCTACCACTCTTTCCTATCTCTGAACATCTAATGTAGAATCATATGCCTTTTCCTCTCAATTAATACCTATAAGGCAGTTAGTGAATTTACTTTATTCTTCATATACTTTCCCTTATTTTTGATAGCTAATTCTATCTGTATTGCCAGTGTATACAACAATGTTACACAATACTCCCTCACTTATATTCCATTTAGTCTTAGTTTTACAGATAAATATATATTTATTGTTGACCACGAGTCTTTGGTTTACGTCTTTCTGGTCATCTTAGTGGTCTGAAGTGTCTTATTTTGTTAATTCCTCAGGAAGGCTCATGGGAAAAATATTCCTGAGTTTCTGCATGCCCAGGAAAGCGTGTTTGCAGCTTTTGTACATGAAGTTTAGGTTGGCTGGAAAAAAAATCCTTGGCTCATAATTTCTTTCTTTGAGTCTCTTAAACATTCTCCATTATTTGCTGCATAAAACACTGAAAAGTCTGATGACAATCTGAGCTGCTTTCCCTAAGAAGTCTTTTTTGCCTGTATACCCAGAGCCATTTCTTTTCTTTTTCCTTAAATTCTATTTTACATGTCTTGTAGGCTATTCTGTTTTTTTCTGGAAAAGTAGTGTGCCCTTCCAGTCTTTTATTTCTGAAAATTTCCTTAAAGTATAATGCTTAGTTCTAATTTTATGTTTTTTTTTTTCTTCTCCAGGCACTCCTACAACATATGTGTGTATGCATATGTATATGCATATGTATATTTGTTATTCATGTTCTTTATCCCTGTTGTGTTAGCTCTTTAATTTTATAATAATGGGAAACAAACATGCCTGTTTTTCTTATTAACATTGCCTATAAGATAGCACTATATATCTTACTCTGCTTTGTGAACTCACTCTGATTGACATACCCAAGTTGAAAAAAAAAAAAAGTAAAAGACATTAGATAAATGCAACATTGATAAAAATGTCTGCTGCATGTTAGCAATTCTTGGCAGCCCAGAATGAAACTAGAATGAAAAAAGATCGTTGATAATAACAGTATATAATGCAGTAGTATTGCTGTGGGCTCTAAGATAATCTATGCAAGGCCCTTAGTACAGTGCATGGCACATAGTAAGTGCTCAATAAATAAAACTATTTTTGTTATCATTATAATTATTATTGCCATAATTTGATGGAGGATCGAAACAGAGAAAGAGATATCTGGTATAGTAAAGTTATACTTTAACATTTAAATTTTGAGTGTCTTTTATCTTCACCTGCCTCTCTCTATGCTCCAATCAAGGAGATATGTGGGCTTCCCAAATAGGTAAATCATAAAGTATCCATCTAGACCACGGCTTTTTAAAAGATTTATTGGACATTGTGTTAGACTGTATTTCAAAATGGCAGCAATAGTATCTCCCATCCTACATACTCGTATGTATTGCACTCATGCCATCCCTCCCAGCAGAAGGAGTAGCCTTTTTTTCTCCACCCCCTTGAATCTGATTATTTTGAACAACAGAATATAGGGAAATAACACTGTGCCAGTTCTAAACCCAGCTTGTACTTGAATTGGCATCTTTTCTCCTTCTCTCTTGGAACATACTCTCTCAGAAGCCAACTGCCATGTAAGCCAGCTACACTGAGACAACATCCATGTTGTGAAAAGCCCAAGCCACCAGAAAAAATTCCTGGAGAGGGAACTGTCACTTGGAGAGAAGGAGAGGGAGAGACAGACAGACAGACACTGGTAGACAGAGTACTGAGGCCACAGACATATCAGTGAAGAGGCCATGTTAGAAGTGGACCCTCCAGCTCCATCCCCCTCAGAGTCTACTGAGCAAAGACCAGCTTTCCAGACAAGCCCTTCCTGAAGTCCTGACTCACAGAACTATAAGCAAAACAAAACAGATATCTAAAGCTGTGGTGTGTTTTGCAAAAGAAGGGTTAACCAGAACAAATATTTATTTAGAAGATGTAAAATGAAGTTTATTTCCTACGGGAAAAATATTATAAACCTTCATGTTTATGTTCAAAATAAATGATTCTCACATTCAATGAATGGAAAACTATATTTTAATTTAGCTTTCATTTCATAAATTTGTCTACTATTCATAAATGGCTATTCATTCACATATGTTCTAAGACTAAAGCTTCTAGATGTAGTAATAAACTCTTGTTCAAAAATCTTTGTAAAGTCAGCTTTCATGTTAGCAAAATATCTCCCTTTTTCTTTTCCTCTCTATGGCTTCCTTTGTAATATTCTAGACCATACAAATACATAGGAGACATATTAGAAGACTTTAAAGTCTAGATAATTAAATATACCACTCATTTCTAATAAAAAGCACTATGGCCCATACTGTTCTGGTTGGGAATTTCGCCTGGCTGTCTCAGAGTTGGTGGCACAATTATATATATGCTACAAAAGCATTTTACAGGTCAGGGCCAAGGAACAGACATTTTTCTTTTTCATTTCCTTTTGATGGCACTTTCTACTTCATCAAAAGTAGAATCTATTTCTATTTCTCCAAATACAAAAGGAATCAAGTTGGTCACCTGTGTTACCAGCATCATATTCCAATTTAAACCAGCAATATTTTAATACCTTTTATTAACTGATGTTCCAAGCAGCATGTACTAGTTAGGTTGCCCCAATAAGGAAAACAAACAAGATTCTATTATTTAAGGGGCTATTTGTATCTAATTACTACCTTGAAAGGCAAAGAATTTTATTACGTTCTTATCTTAAGTAAATAAAATGGTTTCAGCTTCTTTAAAAACATTAGTAGATACATAACTTACATGAAAATTTTTATACACCAAAATTCAAGTATTAGTCAACTGAAGAAATCTTAGATTTAATATTGGAGGAATTGTACACATAAATTTCCACGTATAAAACTAAAACCTACTCCAAGGGAAAAAAGTTTTAACACATATTATTTATAGTACAGTTAGTTGATATCTGGACTTAGAATATGAGTTAGAAATAACAATGTATATGAATTAGAAGTAACAATGTATATGCTGTCAGAATAAACATATTTTATTTATGTATACCCTATCTTTCTATCATATATTTTACTTTTATGTTAAAGATACTTTTAAAATGTGCTATCCTTTATAAGAAATAATTGGATTAGGAAGTCATTTTTTAAAGCTTAGATTGTTAGTCATTTTGACATTGTTGGCATGTTGTCAGCTGAAAATTCTACTATAAAAATTTGATTGCTACTTACATAATCTAATGTACAGGAAATGCCTTTGTAGGGATCTTAATACCGCATTTTTATTGTTTAATAAAATGAACAAGTAATTGTAAAAACTACACTTAGTATATGATATTTGAATCTCCACAGAGTAAACGATTTAAAAAAATATTATTGCTCACAAGTTCAGTTGAACAGTTTCCATGGTTATGGGAGTTTTGGCTTAAACTGGAAGTCTACACCTGACCAAATATTGGCACAAACGTTTCAAACAGTTAACAGAGCTACCAGCAGCATGTCCCATGTCACTTAACCAGCATTAACAATATATATATGTGTGTGTGTATATATATATATATATATATATATATATATATATATATATATATATATATATATATATATATATAATTTCTTTATCAGTTTTCTGCTAAGTTTGTAAAACCCACTACTTCCAGAAAGGGGAAAAAATTTTCACTGAGAAGCTCTTCTTATGTGGTTATAGCATAGCCCAGTATATGTGAAGAGCTAATTTTTGTCCTTCATATTTCATATTTAGAAGTGTGTGTCTGTGTGTGTATCTGTGTGTATTTGTGCATGTGTGTGTTTGTGTTGAGTGATACTTTAAAATATTTAGAAATTATTCTAAGTTATATACGTTGCTACAGCCTGAATCATATGAGACGTTAAGTTAGGAACAATGTTAACTTAGGATAAGAAGAATGGTAGGGATTAAAAGAAGAGGGATCAGGGTCAAATTCTAACTTCATTTTCCATATGAATAATTAATAATAGTAAAATAAAACAGAACCTATTTTGAAGCCAGTTAAGAAGATGATATTACCCAGTCAAAAATCTAAAGACATTTTTTTCTTAACATCTTTATTGGAGTATGATTGCTTTACAATGGTGTGTTGGTTTCTGCTGTATAACAAAGTGAATCAGCTATATGTATACATATATCCCCATATCCCCTCCATCTTGCGTCTCCCTCCCACCCTCCCTATCCCACCCCTCTATGTGATCACAAAGCACTGAGCTGATCTCCCTGTGCTATGAGCTGCTTCCCACTAGCTATTTAAAAAATCTAAAGACATTTGAGCCATAAATTGAGACATGGCTATGAAAAAGTAAAATTTGCCTATATCAGATCAGCCCAACTTATGTAGATACATGTGTACTTAAATGTAGGAAAGAAAGAGTTGGATATGGTGACTCAGGATTCAGATGATTCAATTAAAATATAAAGAGATACTTGCACTTATCTATGGATAATTTCCATAGATAAATTTTCATTTTTTCCTCTTACCTTGCAGCAATGATAAAGTTCATTTATAACATATACACTTTTTTCTGTCTAATAAACTTATCAAACATTATATTCTGCTTTCAATGTTTTTTCTAAAATCCCTTTTTATCTCAATTCCTAAAACACATAAATAGTCTCAATCAGCTAAAAGAAAAATTTATTAAAATTCAGAATTTAATATGTTTCTATGAGAGCTCATTTACTCCTTTAAGCAGCAAATCACAAAGTATGTTCAGGAAAAGGCTAAGTCTACAAGAATTTCATCAAATACAAGAGTTTTTATTGTCACCCTGCTGAAAATCCACAGTGCACATTAGTGTATTAAAGACATGGAAAACTCTTATAGTAATCTTTTTAACCTTGCCTAAACTCAGTGTTTCCAAAATTCATTTGACCACAGAATGAGTTTCTGTAATTTCACAGAACATTTATTAATATATGTGTAACAAGTATATACATAAACATATAAAATATGTTTTTGGAAACACTGTAAACATTTCAATAGTTTAATCATGTTGTGTCCTTCCCTCTCACTTTTCACCAAGTCTTGCTAGGTCTCCCTCTATAATATATCTAGAATCCACTCAACTTCCTCTGTCTTCTTTGCCACTATCATAAATCCAACCCATAGACATCACTTATGTTCAAAATTACAATAGCCTCTTAGCTGGCATCTCTAAGTTTACTCTCCAGTCAATTTTCCTCACTGAAGCCAGAGTACCCTAAAAATATGTGTGTCTGTATGTGTGTGCATGTGTGTGTGTTGCTTGCTTGATTAAACCCTTCTAATTAATTGTTTCCTGCAGAACTTGGAATAAAATATAAAAATCACAAACCTGTCCTGAAAAGTGCTGCAAGGTTTTTCTTGCCACTCTCTCCCTCTCACTACTTTGACCGTACTGGTCATGTACAGTTCTTGAAACGTGTAATGCTGTTTCCCGCCGCAGGTCTCCCTACAAGATGTTTCCTTTGTGGAAAATACTATTTGGAATATTCTTTTGTCCCTCTAATTCCTGCTTATCTATAATATATCAGCTTAAATGTCACATCCGCAGAGAGCGCTCCCTGACCTCCTTTCTAATTTAGGCAATTACACAATTTCAATGAAAGATAATTACAGCACTTGAAAATACAGCAGATTAAAACTAAGGTTTTATTACAAAAGAAAGTAATACTAAGGGGAAAATTAGTTAAGCAAACCGTCATATCCTGATCAGAGCCTTAATTCACACAAACTCACACAGAGCGAGGAGATTGGTAGGGCCACAGTTTCCCTCACAGGGAAAAGACAAAACACACTGCAGTCATACAAACTGAATTTCTCATATCTTAGAGTTTTCATAATTAATTATGTAGATGGATATTTCTAGCCTAGCTCTCATGTTTTACAATGGCTTTTTTCTTATTTTTCTTGTGAATATGCCTTCAAACTTGATTCCCTTGCCAATCCTTGGCCAATGGCTCAGTAGTGGCCTAGTACCATGATAATAAATAAACTACTTGGAATTCCTACCACATTATTTTAGAGTTCCCACAAATTCACATGGAATCCTTTTCTTTTTCTTTATAGCGCTTATAAAATTTATTTTTGTGTTTAATTGGGAAATGTCTATTATCCTCACTGGGGTGAAGCTGGTGGGACCAAGAACCTTATCTACCTCGCTTAACTCTGCATACACAATGAGCAGCAGAGTGCTTCAATAAATGTCTGTGAATTGAGTGAATTATTATATGAATTACCTACTGTATCAGTTACTTTGATAAAAACTAGAAGAAGAAATGTGATAATATATCCTTCTCTTAAAAACTTATAAATGAAATAGAAGAAGACAGAATATTAAACAGAGAATTAGAAGTTTGATAAAACCTATGAGGTATGAGTGTCAAATAAACCTGTAGAAATGGCATATAACACTACATCAAAAATATCCTAATGTTCTCTTAACTAATGTAAAATGTTAAGAAGAAAAATATTCATAATATGCATATGTGTGTGTATATATATATATATATATATATATATATTTAACACATTTATAACTTTGAACTAACACAACTGTCTCTTGGAAGAAATGTTTAATCCTTATAATGGTCAAAACTACCAACCACAATGAAGCAACATGAAAACAAAATGTTCAAATAAACATAACCATATTTATGTGGAATACACAGAAACAGAGAAATTATATTTCTGCAATGTCTAAGGAAAGTTAGAAAAATGGCATGTATATTATTTCTCACAATTATCTTTCCTGTCATATGAAACATTTATTTTCTGTTCATATTATGTCTAAATCACATAAAATAATATCTCCATCATGTTTCTTGGAAAAAGCAACATACATTACTAAATGTCTTAGAGGAAGCAAATTTCTTTTTTGTAAAAAGGTTTTAATTTGACTAGGATACAAAGATCAGAGCAAGAAGTGAATCATCTGCTTCTCTGATCCTTCTCTGTGGTTAGCAGCTCTGATAATTATCAAGAATAAAAATCCCCATCAAAGAAACATATGAGAGTTTTGCAAGAGTTGAAAAAATTTGTTAGATAGCCCCCTGCTAATCACTACAAAGTTTTCTTATATGACATAGGAAAAAAATTACTTGGGGCCATTTGTGGCACATTAAGAACTCTTCATTTTTTGTAAGTTTCAACTATACATTATTGACTGTACATCATGGAAATAAAACCTACATGTAGAGAAAATACACATTTCATCCTTCTTATTTGAACCAGAGGTTTTTAGGTTGCTATCCATGGGTAGGGGTGTGCTGAACATCCTGACGTATGATTGCCAACTCTGTCTTTCCTCTCTCTGCTCCACATAAACAGACTTTGTTTTCATTTCTAACTAAAGTTGTTCATTGTAAAGAGTTGTTTTCCTCTAGATCTCTTTATGTCATCAAAATAGTCATAAAAGTCTATATTTACAACTGAAGTTTACAAGTTAATTTGCCTACTTTTTTTTCCTGTCATTGTTTGTGGTATTGGAATTACACAATCTTGCAACATATTATTTGTTTAACCCACTTACAATTTCTGCCTTTCATCATATGGTTCAGTAGATACTTAAGTTTCAAGCCATAATTAGTTTATTGATATTCATGTTTAATTAAAATAGTTAAACATATTTTCAACTATTTATGTCTGGATTCTCTATTTATTAAAAGAAAATTCAGGAAAATGTAGACTCCTAGAAAGTCACTGTATATCTCAATGTTCTTAGTTTCAAACAACAGAATCCACTCTGGCTAGGTTAAGCATAAATCAGATTTAATCAAAGGATCTTAAGGAGATCACATAACTTTGAAAAAGGGCAGAAATCCAGAAACAGAAGCTACTCAATTACTTTGAGTTGATAGCTTTGCAAAAGCACTTAGCCTCTGCACTTAGTCAAGACATTGTGCTTTTATAGACTCCATAGCTCATATCAAAAATACTAAGAATAGATTCCAGAAGATTCCCCACTGCAGGCCCCAAGAACTAGATTCTTTACTTGCCAAAAAAATGTATTCCAAATGTCTTGATTCTCTCACCTTGGACACCTCCAAATACAGATCTCTTGCAAATCAAGAGATTTGTAAGTGGAAGTCACATGTTCATGCCCTAGAAGCAAGAGAGGCTAGGATAATGATCCTGACTTCTACTTTGAGGAAGCATTCTGTGTTTTGTTTTGTTTTGTTTTAATTCTATATTTGTCTATTTGGCACTGAATAATCACAGAGCTAAATTAACAGCTGAAATTGTTTACATCTCCCTTGCAATCCAGATTTTGCAGGTATATGAAGATGATATTACAAACCCTCCAGCCAATCAAGACTCCATAGTCCCAACCAACTCCTTTACCTAACTCTCACACACCAAGCCAATATTCTTCTTGTCCTAAATCACAAACAACTAGAGACTACCCCTATTTCCCAGAGCCGGCTGACATTATTCAAACTAGCCAACCCTAAGTTGTTTCCCTTGCCCTGCCTTGCCTTTCCCACAGAAAACATGATAAAGGCTCTCAGCCACGCTCTCCCCCTCACTCCTGCTTCTGCCTCCTGACAAAACCTGGTGCTTCTCCATGTGGCCCTCCGGAGCATGGCATGTCCCTTTTCTTAGAAAATGTAAGTAATAAATTCGTCTTTCAAAGGCAGATGTCTCTTTGCCTGTCACCTTACCACATCTAATTAAAACAAAATCCAGGGTACAAATCTTAAACCATGAGTCCAAGGCATATAATCTGAAGAACTATCCAAATACAGAACATGTGTTTCAAAGATGGTGCAAAGCCACAAATATTATAAATGACCAATACATCTAATAAGCAAATGAGATCATTTTATTAATAGAAAGTTTTCCAGTTAATTAAATTTAGTGAGAGAAATTGTAGACAAATTTCAATTTAGGAAACTTCCCTGGAAAACCACCAATATGTCCTTTAAACTTGTCCTTAATCTGAAGATGTCTTTAGCACTGTGAGACAAGTAAAAGCCTACCAAGGAAGTCACAGTGTAGAAATGTGAACCCTATTGTTTATACGACACATTTTAAAGTACCTTAATCTAAGAGTTGTGGATGATGTAGCACTCTTCTATGAGTTTTTGTTAATGAAATAATATTCATCTAATGAATCTCAGAGTAGGATAATTAAAATATCTTTAAATGATACATGTATTTCATGACTTAGAGTCACCTAGTGGAATAATTATGCAGATTTGTTTATATAGAACAAAACTAGAGTCAAAATCAGAGAATCTAAGGATTCCTACCCAGTGTAGCAGCCCACTTAGTGACATCCTTGAAAGGCAGTAATTTGGATTCTGCAGCAATATTTTCCATGGCAGGAAATTTCTAAAGGCCAGTTATCCCATTGTTGAGCAGTTCTAATGATTAGAAAATGGTTCCTTACACTGAGTTAATATTTTCCTCCCTGAAATTACTACCTACTGCTTCTAGTTTTGTTTTCCTAATCCTCACAATTATGCCATCCATTGGGCATATCTTTAACTATCTGAGGATAGCTTTTCTGTGACCACCTTATACCTCACCTCTTTATGCTAAATATCACCATTTCCTTAACAACTTCAACACACATGGTTCCAGAGCTCTTATTAGTTGATGACCATTCTCTGAATAACCTCCAATTTTAAAGTATTTCCTATAAAATAAAGTTCCCACAATTCAGAACTATACTCTGCAGGTGGTTAACTGAGAGTACAATGGGAAAGCATTTCTGCTCTACACTTGTAAGCACTTACATCATGCTGTTGACACAGACTGATTTTAACAAACCTTAAAGTCATTTTTATCTAACTGCCCAAGGTATTTGCAAGTTTCAGTCATACACCATTAAAACTCAAGGCTAAAAGAATGACTATCAAGCTAGTACATTTATCAAAACAGGAAAAGAGTTTGTTAAAATTCTTGTTCCTAAGAATCAGGGTTCTGTTCTACTGTTAATATCACCCCTTCACTAAGTGTTTACCAATCAGTTGTCTATTTATATGTTCCAAAACAGGGCTAGGGATTGACATGAAGTTCCTCAGTCTAGAGTCTCTGAAACTGAATTCTTTTCCTGTTTGGAAAGCTAAAGTAGGGTCCCCTGTCAGGTCTCTCATTCTTAGAAATGACTCTGAAAACAAAATGGCCACTCTGTTATACTCCTAACATGTGAGTTCTGGGGGCTAAAAAAATGGGACTTAGAAAATATGCTTCACGCTTAACTTTTTGTACGTTTATGGTATGTGCTTTGCCCTACCCAGGTTGAAAATGATTCTCCTCAACGAAACAGGCACACACACAAATTAGCTAAACTATGAGTCTCTTTCCTTTGTAATGTAGTTATAGCCCATCATCTCATCCAGGACTGGCATGAGTGGGATGAAAGTTCTCTTTTAATCCTTACTATTTTTATTGTTCAGACATCAGGTAAAAATCCTGCAGAATCTAGAATTCTTAAAAGACTTCTTGATAGTCTTACAAATTTCTCTCTGGTTATTCCTATCATCCAAATGTTTCAATCATTCCTACATTTAAAAAAAGAAGAGAAAAAAATCCATGTCCAATTAAAAATACTGATGAATAATGAAATCCATTTATTTTCTTTAAATTGGAGATTGTCATTCTTTATTTTAATAACAGGAGCCCATGGATTACTTTCTTTCTGTTTTTTTTGTTTTGTTTTGCTTTTGTTTTTGTCTTGTTTTGTTTTAATTTTTATTGGAGTATAGTTGCTTTACAATATTGTGTTAGTTTCTGCTGTACAACAAAGTGAATCAGTTATACGTATACATATACCCACTCTTTTTCAGACTTCTTTCTCATTTGCCCATGGCTTATTTTCTGAAACAAGAAGAAAATGTCTTTATATTCCCGACATAAAACTATAAATTAAAAACCTTATTTTTCATATTCAACTGATTACCAACTGTGGAAGTAACCAGATAAGGCACAAGATGGACTAGCGCACGCTAAGCCCCATATCAGCAAATGAAAACTTATCTATGTTCCTATGCTTGACTCTCTCAGAAAGGGAAAGACTGAGTCAACCACTCAATACTTGCCAGCTCAACACAAGTGACCTGACCCGGCTCTAATACTTCCCTTTGCTCCATCTAAGGAAAGTAACCCTGCTGTAACTAATCAGAAAATGCCCAGTGTAAATTCCTTCTTCTTGCTCACTTTGGTCTATAAAACCCTCTCGCCTTATACAACTCTTTGAAACATGATTGTATTTTCTAGACTAGATGCTTCTTGATTCACTAAATAAAAGCCAACCGGATCAGTAAATTGTCTGTGGAAAATTTTCTTTTAACACCACAGTAAATCATTTTGTTTCTGTGGATAAATAGAACAAAAGTTAAATTTGTTAAAGCCTAAGAAAATCATCAAAATCTTAAGAGATAATTTTCTATTTCTAATTATCAAGATTAATTGTGTTGTACTTAAAGTACATTTAACTACTAAGACCAGGCCAGCATACATTGCCGATGGAATCACCTCACATAGAAATGTTATAAAAGTTATCTGAACTTTCTAAACCTTAACAAAAATATATCAGAAAAATTTTGGATTGATTTCTTTATGAGTTTTATGTTTAACTTACGGATAATTTGCTTTTAAGGAAAGATTCACAAAAATTTTTTGTGTGTTTTTAATGTTATAAAGTAACAAAGTTATTGCTCAAAGGTTCAAAAATCAAAGATAAACAAAAATAGAAAAATAAAATAACCTTTAATCCACCTCCCAGAAATGATCACTTTTACTGTTTGGGGCAAGAATTTTAAATATATAGCATTCAGGACATTAGTATCTTTTTCTTTACCTATGGCAGTTATCAATAATTAATCTTAGTATTCTCTCCCAGTTATGATAATGTTTGCCTCACAATTATTCTGAGCACAGTGCTGGATCTAATCAACAGTTATGTATATTCCCATTATTTTTACATAATACAATGCAACGTATCTGGGGTTTTATTTCTTACTTAAGAAGTCAAGAACATATTCCTAGGTTATAAAACAGTTTTTTTTTTTTTTTTTTACAATATTACTTTAAAGGACAACTTAGTATTCAATTGTATGTGGGTTCCACATTTTACTGTAGAAAGCTTCCCAGGTTTTGTCTTATAAATTTCTCTATGATGAACATCCTTGGACCATGTGTGCATATGATGTGGATTCACTGACATTAAAATGCTTCTGATATGTATTGCTAAATTGTTGTTAGAAGGTTTTTTTGATTTTTTGTTTGTTTGTTTTGTTTCAAATATTGAAAGACTGTGAGAAATGCCTGGACCTTACATATTTAGTCCATACAATCAGCCACAATCCTTTTTTAAAGTTTCCCCGAGGCCGGAAACCCAGTAGCTTTGTTTTGCCAACTGTTAAGGCTCTTCTATAATTAAAGTTGCAAAAGGTACCCACCCTGAAAGGAAAAAAGTATTTAGTGGCAAAAACTTCTTTTCTAGCTAGAGTCAAAAATAAGGTTTAACGAAGAGACTGCGACATTCCAGTAAAAGAATTTATAAATAGGAATCCTAGAATTCCACACCTGTGCATACTAATAAATGTTAACAACATTCACTCAAGTTTGTAAAGACTAAAAGGTAGACAGCTTTAGGGAACCATGCTTGAATACCGTGTTTTTATCTTTTGTGTTTGGCCAGGTAACCACTGACAGCTTCAATTACCCAGCTACTATTATGCAAATGAAATTGAAGCCAGAAGTCTTGCACCTGTGCTTGCCTCTGGATTTAATATTTCTAATGAGTTCTTAAATCCTGTTCCACAGACAAGCATGTGAGATTGCTCAACTCAGATTACAGTAAAGCAGGTAAAAAGCTTTTTAAAGGAAGACAATACTTTCAAGGAATTCAATGTCATAGTACATATAAGGTTTAGACATTGTCAGATGGAAAACAGAAACAACAAGAATATAATAAATTATTAAGAAGTTTTTTAGTATTGAGATGCTTGGCCCAGTGACATTAAAGTAATGGGAAGAAAAGGGTAAAGAACAGTACTTAGCTATCCATTAGGTTTCTCCTTGTAGGAAGTCCTTTGTACTAGCTTGGCAGACAAATTTGGTGTAACTATATCAGATCTGTGGTCTCTCTAGCTTTGTGGAGTTTTCTTTCTGCTTTATAAACAATGTGTTCAACTTAAAGTTTATTTGCCAAATTTTTTACTGTGTTACTCAAATAACATATAGATTTCCAAATATCAATGAAATAACAACAATAATAGTAGCAATTAACATGTAATTAGCTCTTACCATGTGCTAGACATAGGCTGCGGAATTTCATAGGATTTACATAATTTACCAATATTATGTCATTTAATACTCACAACAAACTAATCAGAAAATAACTACTGATATTATTTTACAAACCAGGAAACTAAACCTTAGCCCACCCATATGATTAAGGGACAGAGCAGAAGACATTTCTAAATCTACCTGACACTATAGAGAATGGGTAAGATAAATATGGCTTTCCAATCTTACATTCCAGAATGTTGCAGATAAATGACCAAAAGAGTCAAGAAGTTTATAATGGACTAATAAGTTTTTTTTTTTTTTTTTTTTTTTGCGGTACGCGGGCCTCTCACTGTTGTGGCCCCTCCCATTGCAGAGTACAGGCTCCGGACGCGCAGGCCCAGCGGCCATGGCTCATGGGCCCAGCCGCTCCGCGGCATGTGGGACCCTCCCGGACCGGGGCACGAACCCGTGTACCCTGCATCGGCAGGCGGACTCTCAACCACTGCGCCACCAGGGAAGCCCTAATAAGTATTTTTTAATATCTTGTTCCCTTCTAACAAACCTTTTCCCAACACTTAGCAGTAAATATCTAGAAAAGTGTCACATTCTTCCTTATGCTTATTTCTCTTATTTAAAAAACTAGAAGTATTAAACTGTGAAAAGGTATTCCCAAAATAGCCAGATCTCCAAGACATTAAATACTCAGTTGAGATTTTAAGACAACTCAAAGTAGGAAGAAGAAGAAAAGGCAGTAGGGAGAAGCACCGTGTCATCTTTGTCTTTGTACCTTAAAATATCTTTCCCAGAGTCTCATCACCTGTGCTTGCCTCTTACATTTTAATGGTCAAAAATGGGTCACACAGCCATGTCTAGTTGCCAAGGAGGCTGAGAAAGCAAGTATATTTAGCTGGGCACATTTCCACCTTGAACCAAATCAGAGATCTCTCTTTAATGAAGACAAGAACGGATATTCAATAGGTCACCATCAGTTGCTTCTCACAGACTAAAATAGTCTTTCTGGGTTTTTTTCTGTAGATTTTCAAAGATGATAAAAGACTATAATTTAGTATTATAATTAAAATATTAATTCTAAATTGGAAAATTGTATCAGCTGCAGGTGGAGTAACATTTGAAAACAAATATTTGAGCCACAAGCTAAAATAATAAAAACCAGTACAATTATCAAGTACTTCGTTTTGCACTTTAAGAATTATTTAAAATTATGTTCTAAACATTAAAAAGCAATGTTTAAATTGAAATATAAAGGTAGGTAACAAAACTATAATTTGAAAAGATACATGTACCCCTATGTTCATAGCAGCACTATTTACAATAGCCAAGACATGGAAGCAAACTAAATATCCATTGACAGATGAATGGATAAGTAAGATGCAGTATATATATAAATACACAATGGGATATTACTAAGCCATAAAAAAGAATGAAATAATGCCATTTGCAGCAACATGGATGGACCTAGAGATTATCATACTAAGCAAATTAAGTCAGAAAGAAAAAGACAAATATCATATGATATCACTTATATGTGGAATCTAAAATATGATACAAATCAACATATCTATGAAACAAAAACAGACTCACAAATATAGGGAACAGACTTGTGGTTGCCAAGGGGGATGGGGGTAGGGGAGGGAAGGAATGGGAATTTGGGATGGGCAGAAGCAAATTATTATATATAGAATGGATAAACAACAAGGTCCTACTCTGTAGCACAAGGAACTATATTCAATATCTTGTGACAAACCACAATGGAAAAGAATATGAAAAAGAATATATATATATATATATATATATATATATATATATATGTCACTTTGCTGTATAGAAGAAATTAACGCAACATTGTAAAAAAACTACACTTCAATAAAATTTTTAAAAATGATAAAAAAGAAATATAAAGGTAAAAAATTTCAAATAATTCACAATTTCTTTCTTTCACTCACATTTCACATCTAAGACATCAGGAAGTTTTTTGAAAGCTACCTTCAAAATATATCTGGAACCTGGCCATGGTTTTCTATTTCCACCCTCTTACCATCATAGTCAAGCTATCCTCAACTCTTGCCTAGATTATAAAACTAGACTTTTAACTGGTCTTCCCACTCCCTCCTTTGCCTCTCAACACAGCAGCCACAGTCATATTCTAAAATGTAAACCATTTTTGCGTCTGCTTTTAACCATCTAAAAGATTCCAATCTTTTTCCAAAACAAAACTTCAAGTTTGTATGTTGACATACAAACTTGATCACAAGGCCCTATGTGATCTGTGCCATCACCCACTCCCACATCACAGATCTTGAATCTCATTTCCTATCGGCTCTACTATTTATCCACTCTAGCCACTCCTGGAAGCACACGTCCACCTCAAGATCTTTGTACATGCTTTCACTCTGCCTGGAGCACTTTCTCCCCAAAATTTGCTTGGCTTTCTTCCTAAATTTCCTTTCATCTCTTCTTCACTCTCATCATATTGATTAGGCATTGCTGGGGAACACTATGAAAAATGGCTGCCCAGCCCGTCTCCTCCAGCATTCTGTATCCTACCTCTTCTGCTTTCTTTTTCTTCTCTGCATTTATCATCCTTGTAACATACAATACATTGTCTTGTTACTTATTTATTGTCTCTCTTCCCTCCACAGAGTAGCCTCTATCAAAGTAGGTACTTTACTTTTAGTTAACTGATGAACCCTTGTGCCTGAACATGGTTGACACATAGGAGATACTCCATAAATACTTGTTGAATGGCTTGATAGACATCATTATTTAATAAAAAAGAAGAAATGCCTTATAGTTCAGAAATAGAAAAAGAAAACTAGATTACAGCTTAATTAAGTGACTTTCTTTTTTGCATGAGATTTCTACAAATGATATTCTCTAGAAAATAGCAACTTGGTAGCAGGGTACCCATATTATCTTAAAAACATTTCACTTGATTGTTTCAGGAAGTATTTATATCTTACAAATAAAATCTATACTATTTCTGAAAGAAATCACCAATATTAACATGATATATTTTGCTACTCTTGGCATTTCAAATTTTGAAACACTATGATCATAGTTTCAGACATATTTTCAAATATATTTGTGATGTCATTGCAATCACATTCCAAAGCAAACATCTAGATGTTGAAACCCCTTGTGTATTTCACATAAATATTCTCACCACACTAGTGAACGTGTGACCTGCTTTGCTAACTCACATGCATTTGAAAAATTAGTATTTATAGTCTCTAAGGAAAATATTTCAACTTGGTGATTTATACAATTTCTTCCCTCAGTTCACATTCTTTTTCCCTCACTGTGTTCAAATACTGCTTTCAAAACAAGAGATTAGGTGTTTAAAAATTTTTCACCATATTAGAAAAAGGAAAATCTGCTGTCTTTTACTTCAGTTAATTTGTATGTAATTCACTGTCCTTCCTTTGGGTCCACAGGTCCCCTCACCTTCCTGGGTTTTTCTTACAACCTACCTTGTTTGCCAACAAAAGGAAGGCCCTGTGTCTAAACAGTGAGTTAGCAAGTACAGGTGAGCAAGGAGTCCATAGACTCTCTCCATGCACACAGAAAAGAAAAACAAAAGCTAAAACTAAACACAGCAGTTGCAAAATAGCTCTTTAAAATGTTTCCCTGCTAAAATTCAGGATAAAAATGTGTCCATGTGAAATACATGACTGTATTCCAGCAATGATTAAACCACATTAGGGTGACTCAAATGGCCAACTAATTTTACTGTAAATGAGTGAAACTACCAGCACAGATTGAGAGGAAATAAACAATCCAACACAGAGATACAAAAGCATTGATTACTGTTTTGAAAATTCAATGATGTTAGTTCATGTTTAGAAAATAAGAACATTATTTGTCTTATACAATGCAGTATACTATAAAAATGAACCAGGAAAGGTTTCTCAAACTGTTCACATGACTAAACTGAGACCTGAGACATGAGTCATACCTATTCTCAAGAAGGAATTGGAAGAGAGCCTATGAGCAGAGAACACAGCACATGCAAAGGGCTGGATGTAAGAGAATATGATGCAGGCAAAGGTGCAAGAGCCTGGGGCTTGAAGAATCCAGCAAGAGAGAAGAAGACTGTTGCCAGATCACAGAAGTCACTGAAATGTTTCACTGAGTTTGAGAAAGATTGCTTTGGCTACATGCAGAGAGTAGATTGAAATGAAGATATTCTGAAGGCAAACAGAGAAAGTTTGTGGGAGTAATCCAAACAAGGTAGTTCCATGGCCTGAAATAAGATAGTGAGTGAATAAATGTGAATGTATTTAATATCAGTAAGGTAGTAAAAGTGGCAGGATTTAGGAATTGTTTGGGTAGACCAAGAAAGGAGAAAAAAGTGGTCAGAATAAGCAAGAGATATTGGGACACTGAAATTTAAATACCAGAATGAGAGCTGGAGTGAATAAGATGAGTTTAGTTTTGAATACACTGTCTTTAAGGTTACTGTAGAATATTCAAAGCCAAAATCCAGGAAGAACCCTTGTCTCTTCTCATCTAGTCCATGAGCAAAGCCTATAGGCTCTAACTTCAAAATATATCCAGAGTCTGATCTGACCATTGCTCACCATTTGCTCTTCTCTTATCCTAGTCCAAGATACGGACTCTCTTGGGATTATTGCAGCAGTCTCTTAATTGGCCTCCTTGTCCCTTTATAACTGATTTTCAATATAGCAGCCAGAGTGAACCCTTTAAATTTAAGTCAGATTGTGTCATTGCTTGGCTCAAAACTCTCCAAAGACCTCCCATCTCACACAGAATGAAATCCAAAATCTTTAGATATGACCTTGGTCATAGCCTCCAAGGTCATGCCCCTCCAACTAGCCTCTCTGATCACATCTCTAACTATGCTGTCACCGTTCTCCTTGCCATTTCTCAAACATGCCAAACACACTCTCATCCCAAGGCTCTGTACATGTTCCTCTTTCTGCCTGGAACACTCTGCCATCAAATATCTGCATAGCTCGCTGCTATACTCATTCACTTTATTAGGAAGGTCTTCCCTGATGAACCCATTCTGAGCCTATCTAAAATATCACCCTGCCCCTTTCTAACTGTTTAAACATTCTTATTTTTCTTCATAGTATAGTACTCATCACTACCTGAAATTATACTATGCATTTATTTATGTGTCGATCATCTATATCCTTGTATGGAATGGAAAATTCATGAAAAAAATCGGTCTGTTTTGATCACTATTCCTATCACTTAGAAAAGTTCCTGGTCATATTAGGTGCTCAGTAAATAAATTTTTAATGGATTCTAGAGGAGATATCTAATAGGCAGTTGGATATATGGGTATGAAAAGACCCTAGTCAACTTGAAATAAAGATTTGGTGATCCTTAGTTACAGTAATCAAGGACATGAGAGTAAATGTTTCCCAAGGAGAAGGAACTCTAGCATTTAATTGCCAAACAATCACAGAACAAAAGTGCTAATACATGTCTCCCAAATTTGGATGCGGGGGTTCCACCTTTCTTTTACAGGTTTTATTCTCCTATTTCTTTGATACTTCTAGATATTTCTACCTGACTATCACACAAGTGTACCGATAGATAGCTCCTTTCTTTCCCACAGGCCATAGTTATGAAGCTTTATCAAATCTAGTGCTAAATTATCTCTTGATTCTCTCTCCTTCTCTCCTCTGCCACTGCATTCATTCATCCACTCATTCAAAAAACATTTATTAGCTATCTATTACACTCTAGATACCATACTAAGAGGTGGGAATGCCAAGATAAATAAATCAAGAAACACACAATTTAGTGAAGATGGCAGGAATATTAATAATTATTATAATAATTATTATAATTATAATACAATGTGGGACATTGTGATTAAAAACACAATGTTGCACGAGAATGCAAATTCACATTTTTGGAAGTGGCTTAGCAGTGATTGTGACCTGGGTCTGGAAGATAATGAGAATTGCAATGCAATGTGGGAGAGATGTGGCATTTCTGAAGGGAAAACAAAGGGCAAGTTCAAAGCCAGGGAGTGGGAGGTGTGAAACAGCATGAGATGTTTCTGGAACATGAGATGCTCTTAACTGTGTAAGGCTCTAGTTTAGGGTGTAAGGCAGTAAAGTGACAGGAACAGCAGAACTTAATAACTATCAGCAGAAAACAGGAAATATTTTTTTTTTTTCTAGAAGAAAGGAATATTGCTAAGAGCAGTAGGTTGAATTCTCTGAGAATCAGACTTTGAGCATCTAGGATTATGTGTATGAGGTTTATTGGTGAGTGTTCTCATCATTGTTGTAAAGGAATGTGCAAGGGGAAAGGTTTAACTATACTGCGGTTGCAAAAGGGGTCTCACAGAGACATAGCTCTTCAGAGTTATTCCAATTCAAGGCAAGAAGACCAGACATTTATATCCTGACATCAACTGGTTATTGGATGTGGGCTGCGTGTGAGGTCTGGGTAGTAGGCCTGGGAGGTGAGCCAGGCAGCGTCCTTCTGTAAGGGCAATTCCTGGAGAGGAGCTCAACTGTTTGGCTATAGCAGCCAATAATCTCCCCACAGCTGGAGAAGAAGGGCTTTGATCTGAAAGGGGGTTGCTATAGACAAATGTTTATGTTCCCCCCAGATTCATATGTTGATATCTAATCCTCAGTGTGATGGTATTAGGAGGTAGGGTTTTGAGGAAGTGATTCGGTCATAAGAATGAAGCCCTCAGGAATGGTATTAGTGCCCTTATGAAAGAGACCCCAGAGAGCTCCCTCGCTCCTTCTGCCATGCGAGGACAAAGTGAGAGACAGCCTTCTATGAACCAAGAAGCAGGTTCTCATCAGACACTGAATCTGCACAGCCTTGATCTTGGACTTGCCAGCCTCCAGAACCGTGAGAAATAAATTTCTGTTGTTTGCAAGTCACCCAGTCTATGGTATTTTTGTTATAGCAGAGTGAACAGAATAAGACAGGGATCTAACCATCTCTCCATGATGTCCACTACAAATGGAGACACTTAGACATTAGACTGAGAAGGTTCCATGAACCATGACTCTAAAGAAAAACGGCTGGAAGGAGACACAGGAAAGTACTTTCCTTTTTCTTTTCAAACAAAGTGGCATAAGCATGTTGTAGGGAAAGATCCAGGAGCAGAATGAGGTTGCAAATATAGGAGAGAGGGTCTAATGGGCTCAAAAGAGTGCTAGAGGAATTCTAATGATTGGCATTAAATTCAGATATAGAAGGGCTTCCAGTAAGATGAAAACTATCGAGCAGCTTCCGCTATATCTCCTTCCATTTATTTATGAGAATAATACACAACAAAGTGAAAAATGCAGCCACACGAGAAACCAGAAATCTTAATACATAATCTATCAGACTGCAAGAATTGTCCATTAACCAAAATGTAGAAGGGGCTCTGAATCAGGAAATAGGAGAAGGAAGTTAGGGGTGAGAGCCACCCCTAGCTGCTTGCAAGCCTAATGCAGAGATCACAAAATTTGTGAAACAAGAAGACAGCAATCATTCTCTTCTTCAAGGTCTGAGATGGCTAAGTTCTTTAACCACCCTTCTCCAAGAATTATTTTCTTTATATAACAACATCATAGAGTATCCCTTCTTTTCAAGCATACACACAATGTTGGGAAAAGCAATCATAAGAAGCCATAAAGACTTAATAAACTCTGAAACAGAGGCGGCACACCAGGAAAAGAAAGGGCATGAATGGAAGTGCAGATGTGAGAATGGTTATGCAGTTCCAGTGAAATGGAGAGCAGACCAATCCTGCTAGGGCAGCATGTACAAGAGAAAGAGGAATCACTGGTGAAAGATGGGGAAGGCCTGAATATAGAGGGACCTTCACTCTCTGATTCTGGCTTTGCACACTGTCTTCTAAACAACAGAAAGTTGTTAAGGGCTTTTGTAAAAGGTGGATAAATGAAAAAAGTGGTATTTTAGGAATATGAATAAGGCCCTATGCCCTCTTTTGCTTCTTCATTGCCAACACCTACATAGGCAAACATTGTGAGGAAAGATGCAATAAACAGAAAAAGGTCACAGGCACATTCTTATAAAACCCTCCAAGTCTGTTTCTATGCTAATCTGTCATGAAAAAATGCTTCTAATCTGAGTAGGATAATATTTTTTTACAGAAACAAATGTTACTGTTAAGATTAATTTTTTTTACTAGCAAGTCCCCAATGATTCCATGACAAGCAAGCATGATGTAGCACTGAGGAGCACATTTCTGAAAGATGATGATGAATTTATATAAAGAGCAAGTAACAACTGCTAATATTACCTGAATATGTTTAGTATGAACTAGGCATTCTATTAAGCACTTGTGTGCTTTATCTCATTTGATCCTCACAATAATAAATGAGGTAGGTACTGGATGAGGAAAATGTAGCTTGAAAAATTTAAGTAACTGCCCCAAGGCCACACAGCTGATATCTTGCTTTTGTACACTGTACTTTGGAAAGAGATGGAAAAAGTTCAAAGTGCACTTTTTGTCTAATTGTAACATCTCAAAATAAAGGCCTTATATAAGTGTTTATTCAAAAACTAGATATTAGGCTCTTAGGATGCATACAGTGCTGGCTAGACTGGGAACTAAAAGGGATATAAGACATGATGCAATAGAACAGCTAAGTAAATCCATTCTGCTTGTCTATTTGTCTATTTGTTTATGTTTGTTGATCAGTTTTAATTAGAATCACAGTACATACCTTACAAACTGTAGAATAACCTTATTTACTAAAACAACAAATTACCAAGAGAGCCCATTAAAAAATGGCAATACCTCATTTGATTTTAAAGTTATAAATTGCAATTGCAGGATTGTACTAATGCAAAAAATCTATACTCATTATTAAAAATCATTAGAATATTTAGAAGGTTTCACTTCCCCTTTTTAAAATTTTATTTATTTATTTATTTATATTTATTTATTTATTTATTTTTGGCTGTGTTGGGTCTTCATTGCTGCACGTGGGCTTTCTCTAGTTGCAGCGAGCAGGGGCTACTCTTCGTTGCGGTACGTGGGCTTCTCACTGCAGTGGCTTCTCTCATTGTGGAGCATGGACTCTAGGCGCACGGGCTTCAGTAGTTGCAGCACACAGGCTCAGTAGTTGTGGCTCATGGGCTCTAGAGCACAGGTTCAGTAGTTGTGGCACACAAGCTTAGTTGCTCCACGGCATGTGGGATCTTCCCGGGCCAGGGATCGAACCCGTGTCCCCTGCATTGGCAGGCGGATTCTCAACCACTTCGCCACCAAGAAAGCCCTCACTTCCCTTTAAATTGCTAAGACAGAATGATATTGAAGAGATGACACACAGGTTTTTAATTTAAATTTGCTCTTTAATAAATATACATTAGCATAAATAGTAGAAACTATGTCACTAGTGTCTAGAGATTTATGATTTTAATTTACTATGTATTAGTCGAATTTGCATGAAAGACTTTTTTAACTGGGCAGTAGAAAGGTTTGGGGCCCTAAAGGAATAGAGAGTTATTTTTCACTTTGAACTTCTGTTCAATATTATATAATGAATTTTCTATTTTCTATGCCAAAATATAGTCTTTCAAGCTACTTTCCAAATGAATACATTTTCTTAATTTCTTGATTAAAATTCCTGAGCAATTCATCTCAGTTGAAGTTTTCAGAGTATTTAATTGCAGCCTTTCTTAGTCCATTCGGGCTGCTGTAACACAATACCATAGACTGGGTAGTTTATAAACAACAGAAATGTATTTCTCACAGTTCTGGAGGCTGAAAGTTCAAGATGAAGATACAAGCATGGCTGCCTTCTTTGGAGAGGGCTGTATTCCTGGTTCATAGCCAGCATTTTCTCTCTGTGTCCTCACATGGTGGAAAGGGCCAGAGATCTCTCTGGAGCCTCTTTTTATAAGGCACTAATCCCATACATGAGGGCTCCATCCTTATGACCTAAGCATCTCCCAAAGGCCCCACTTCCTAATATCATCTTCTTTGGAGGTTAGGACTTCAACATATGAATGGGGGGGGTAAGGTATAAAACAATCAAATCATAGTACATCCCAAGCAGAGGACCCAGCTGAGCTATGCCTGGACTCCTGACCCTCAAAAACTGTTAGATATATGACTGCTAAGTAGTACATGTATGTATTGTTCTCATTGTGGAATCAGCTGATATTAAAAACCAAACAAAGTATCCATATCTCCTATATGATTGCAGTTTCCTGAATTATCTCTCTGATCAATTAATCATCTACTAAAACCAAAAAAAATTAAATGCCTATTATGTGTCCATCAACAGAGGAATGGATAAAGAAGATGTGGTATGTATATGCAATAGAATATTACACAGCCATAAAAAGGAATGAAACTGGGTCATTTGTAGAGACGTGGATGGACCTAGAGACTGTCATACAGAGTGAAGTAAGTCAGAAAGAGAAAAACAAATACTGTATATTAACACATATACATGGAATTTAGAAAAATGGTATAGATTATCTTATTTGCAAAGCAGAAATAGAGACACAGACATAGAGAATAAACGTATGGACACCAAGGAGGAAAGAGGTGGGGTGGAAGGAACTGGGAGATTGTGATTGACACATATACACTATTGACACTATGTATAAAATAGACAACTAATGAGAACATACTGTATAGCACAGGGAACTCTACTTAATGCACTGTGGTGACCTAAATGGGAAGGAAATCCAAAAAAGTGGGCATATATGTATATGTATAGTTGATTCACTTTGCTGTACAATAGAAACTAACACCACATTGTAAATCAGCTATATTCCAATAAAAATTAATTATAAAAAAATAAATGCCTATTATATGTCAGATCTCGTACTTCATGCAGAGGCTAAAAAGTAAGCAAAATCAGACACAGTCCCTGCCTTCATAAAGCTTATTTTCTAGTGGAAGAGAGAGACATTATTCAATTAACCATAAACTCATTTATAATATTGAGACCGCTATAAATTCCAAGAGGAGGAATTTGTCATAAGAAGAGTTTATATACATAGAGGTCAGAAAGTTTCTCTGAGGAAGTGAGCTGGGTGATGATGAGAGGTAAAATCTTTCTAGGTGAAGGAAGAAAATGTATACAGAGACCCTGTGGCAGAAGGGAGAAAAGGATCTGAAAAAAGCTGAAATGACTGGAGCAGACACAGTGAAGGGGAGCAGTGAGGCAGGAGATCAGGGATCTTGATAGGAATGACCAATTAGCAGGAGCCCTGGAAGTTTTGATGAGGAGTTTTATCTATCAAGAACTCTTGAAAGCCTTTGGAAAGATTTAAGCAAAAGGGGGACATGAATATATTTGCATTTCAAAGAGATCACATTGGCTGTATGGTAGAGAATGGATTGGAGAAGACCAGAGTGGGTATAGACAAACACATTAAAGAAGACACTGCAACAGTCCAGATAAATGATGACGATAGACTGGAACAGGTTCATAAGAAAGGCTGAGGAGGAGACAGATGGAATCTGGTAGATATAGATAAACATGTTAAGATAAAATTCACGTCTTGATAATGGATTGATTTTCTAGGGAGGCAATAACACCCTAAGATGACCCCCAATGAGTCATGCTCTCATATAATCCCCTCTCCTTGAATACAGGTGGGACCTGTGACTTGATTCTAACTAATAGAATATGGCAAAGGTAGTGGGATTTTACTCTTGATTACATTATGTCATAGAAGGCTGTCTTAACAGACTGAGAGAGATTATTTTTCTGGCCTTGAAGAAGCAAATATCAGATACTGTGAACTGCTTATCGAGATGATCATAGAGCAGGGAACTGTGGGTAACCTCTAGGACCTGAGGACAGCCTCCAAACAACAGCCAGCAAACAGTCAGGGCCCTCAGTCACACAGCCACAAGGAAATGAACTTCAACAACAACCAAAAGGAACTTGAAGTAAATTTTAACCTAGTCAAGCCCTCAAACGAGAATAAAGCCCTGCTGCAGACTTCCCCAGTGGCGCAGTGGTTAAGAATCCGCCTGCTAATGCAGGGGATACAGTTCTATCCCTGGTCCAGGAAGATCCCACATGCTGCGGAGCAACTTAGCCCACGGGCCACAACTACTGAGCCTGTGTGCCACAACTACTGAAGCCCACACACCTAGAGCCTGTGCTCCACAACAAGAGAAGCTACCACAGTGAGGATCCCACACACCACAACGAAGAGTAGGCCCCGCTCACCGCAACTGGAGAAAGCCCACACACAGCAATGAAGACCCAATGCAGCCAAAAATAAATAAATAAAATAAATAAATTTATTTAAAAAAAAGAATAAAGCCCTGCTGACCCTTTGATCACAGCCTTATAAGATCCTCAGCAGAGGAGTCAGCTAAGCTGTGTGCAGACTCCTCCTGTCTCACAGAGACTGTGACATAATAAATGAGTGATGTTTTAAGCCACTAAATTTGTGGTAATTTGTTACACATCAGTAGATAATGAATACATCTAGAAAAAGAGAGTTATCTAGGTTCTGGCTTGCATAGCCAGAGGTTGTGGTGCTTTTCATTGAGTGAGCAAGGATTGTTAAACACCCAGATTTAGAGACAGGAGTTCCACAATTAGTTTTGTTTGAGTCATATTGAATTTGAGGCTCCTTGAAACATTCAAGAGGCATGGTAATTAGATATTTGTATATATGGGGCTAAAAGAAACCTTAGGCTAGATCAATGGTGATTTTGCCCCTCAGGAACATTTGACGATGTCTAGAAATGTTTTTGATAGCTACAAATGGGGGTTACTACTGGCATCTAGTGGGAGAAGCCAAGAATTCTGCCAAACATCCTAAAAGTCACAGGATAGATCTCCATGCCAAAAAAAAAAAAAAAAAACCCACCCAAATTATCGATAATGCTAAAGTTGGGAAACTCTGGGCTAGATATATAAGTTGCAAGAAAAGTAGAAGAGAGTACTATATTAAATAGAAGTTTGAGTTCTTCCGAAGTTTGTCCTAGGTATTTCCCCTTCTAGGCTGTAGTCTCCTTCAATGATCTCAACCACTATTGCGTTTCAAGAGAAGTGAGTGCTCCAGGGTTAATTCCAAGGTTTGGGTGTTGTAAAACTCAGTGGAATATGACTTGATTCCTATGTTCTCAGATATCTGTGGATTAGTATAAAAAAATCACCCAAGTCAATTTCCACTCTTAACTAACATGCCTGGCCAATCAAAGCATTCACCCAATAATGAACACATTATAACATTTCATCAGAGTGAGCAAGTTTATGTTCAATTTATCATAGTGTCCATGGTCTTAGAAATTTAAGTCAATTCTTCTCTCAGTCTTTCCTTGTCCAATATGAATCCAAAATATTTCATCTGTTCTCAAATAAATGTCTACCCATCACTCTTCTTTCATGCATTAGAGGGTGTTTGAACATGATCTTCTAGGCATGGATAAAAAGAAAGTCTCCTGGAGGTCAAAAGACATCCTTGAATTTTA
This sequence comes from Mesoplodon bidens, assembly GCF_964165515.1. Taxonomy (NCBI): domain Eukaryota; kingdom Metazoa; phylum Chordata; class Mammalia; order Artiodactyla; family Ziphiidae; genus Mesoplodon; species Mesoplodon bidens. The sequence continues at coordinate 187,343,678 of NC_138176.1, read as the reverse complement.
GTGGTCTTAATGACTACAGTAATTTGAAAACCGTTGATCAATTTTCTTGTCATGAATAAATATGTGAAAAGTTGCTCAACAACACTCATTAATAAGTACAGTTGACCCTTAAACAACATGGGGGTTAAGGATGCCAACTTCCCCCAGCGTAGTTGAAAAATCAGGGTTTAAATTCATAGTCAGCCCTCCAGCCCTCCTTATTGGTAGTTCTCCACCCACAGATTCAACCAACCACAAGTCTTGTAATACAGCAGTACATATTTATCGAAAAAAAAATCCACTTATAACTGAACCCACACAGTTCAAACCTGTGTAGTTCAAAGGTCAACTGTACAGGTAAAAATATAGTGGGGTATCATTTTTCATTTGGAAATTTGAAAAGATAAAAAAGAAGTTTGATAATAGCCTGTGGTCACTGAGTACAGTAAATCTCATAGCCCATTTTTAGGAATGTAAGTTGGTAAAATTTGGTTAGGACTATTTGGAAATATCTATTAAAATTTAAAATATACATAGTTTAGCCCAAGGATCCATTTCTCAGAATTTACTATACTAATATACTAATGAAAGAAAGCAAATATATTAATATATTCACTGTAACATTTTTAAAATTTATTTTATTGAACTATAGTTGATTTATAATGTGTTTGTTAGTTTCTAGTGTACAGCAAAGTTATATATATATATATATATATATATATATAGAGAGAGAGAGAGAGAGAGAGAGAGAGAGAGAGAGAGAGAGAGATGGTTTATCACAGGATACTGAATATAGGTCCCTGTGCTATACAGTAGGACCTTTTGGTAGTCTGCATCTGCTAATACCCAAATCCCAATCCATCCCTCCTCCCCCTCCCCCCCTCCCTTGGCAACCACAAATCTATTCTCTATGTCTGTTACTCTGTTTCTGTTTCAAAAATAAGTACATTTGTATCACATTTAAGATTACACATATAAGATTACACATATATTTGTCTTTCTCTTTCTGACTTACTTCACTTAGCATGATAATCTCTAGGTCTATCCATGTTGCTACAAATGGCATTATTTAATTCTTTTTTATGGCTGAGTAATATTTCACTGTATATATATACTACATCTTCTTTATCCATTCACCTGTCAGTGGACATTTAGGTTGCTTCCATGTCTTCGGTATTGTAAATAGTGCTGTTATGAACATAGGGGTCCATGTATCATTTCAAATTATAGTTTTGTCCAGACATATGCACATGACTGGGACTGCTGGATCATATGGTAGCTCTATGTTTAGTTTTTAAGGAACCTCCATACTGTTTTCCATAGTGACTGCATCAATTTACATTCCCACCAACAGTGAAGGAGGTTTCCCTTCTCTCCACACCATCTGCAGCATTTATTTGTAGACTTTTTAATGATGGCCATTCTGACCGGGGAGAGATGATACTTCATTTTAGTTTTGATTTGCATTTCTCTAATAATTATCAATGCTGAGCATCTTTTCATGTGTTTTTGGCCAGCTGTATGTCTTCTTTGGAGAAATATATATTTAGGTCTTCTGCCCATTTTTTGATTGGGTTGTTTGTTTTTTGATATTGAGTATATGAACTGATCATATATTTTGGAAATTAAGCCCTCATCATTCACATTATTTGCAAATATTTTCTCCCAGTCCATAGGTTGTCTTTTCGTTTTGTTTATGGTTTCCTTTGCTGTGCAAACACTGTAGCATTTTGATAAAGGTAAATAATTGGGAAAAATCTAAATGTCCATCAATAAGAACCTGGTTAAATAAATTATAGGACATCCATATATTAAAGTAATAAGGTAAATCTATATCCGCCAAGTGAAGTGATATTTAAAATATATTGATAAATGATTTAAAAGAAGGTCACAATATATTATTCCATGTATATGTAGAAAGTACATGCATGTGTACATATATAAAAATTATATACATTTTCTATTAAAAAATGTCTGAAAGAATGACTACCATAATATTTTCGGTAGCTTACTCCAAGGAGTGTATTAAGGATATAGACAGAGATACTTGTGCTTTTTATTTCACACAATTTTATTTTTTAACTTTTTAAATAAATATATATTGTTTTGTAATAAAAATATTTTAGAAAAACTAAAATACAAAAACTTTCAATAAAAATAGCAATAACTTCAACTTGAAAAATTCTAGTAAATAGTGCTAGTTTCAAAAAAAGGTTAATTATATTCTCTCTACATATATGTGTATATCTAAAATTCTCCTCAAAAATAGATTTAATAACATAAAATAAACTTTCCAGTATGAATGACATATAGAAAATAATATAGAAAATTTAATGTATTTTAAAAATATTTCCCTTATAAGGACTTGAATATGGTTGAAGGACAAACTGGATAAAAGTCAGAATGAAGAAAAGAGATTTATAAGAATGCAATATGATTTTTTTTAAAATAAAGGGATGCTTATGGGGTAGTTTGGGGAGGAAGATCCTAAGGGCCTGAATTATGTAGACAGAATGTGGAAAAATAAAGGAGGTCAGAACAGTGGTAAAGATGAGTGCAAATAGGGAAATGGCATTGAAGATGGAGAGGGAAAAAAATGTGTTCTGGATATATTTATGGGGTAAAATAGGTAGATGTTAGTAATTGACCAGAAATTGGGAGCAAGACTATGGGAGGAGTCCAGGATGACTCCTAGTTTCATGGGAGATGAGAGTGAACCCAAAAAATGTAATGAATATTGAAGAATCTATTTCAAGCAGGACATACAGTCATTTTTTAATGGATTTAAATATTAAGGTAAAGGAAAATTTGGGGGATTCAGTAAATAAATTCTGGAAACACTGGGCAGGTGGTAGGTGATGATCTTGGGGTAAGTGATCATCAATAAGAGTCTTAATAATATTACCAAAGTTCTGGCAGACAGTCAGGCAGCAATCGCTGGTGGGAAAGCTTAGGAAGTTCTATTAAGCAACAAGCTTTAAAATTCAGGGTTCCAGGGCCAGCATCCTATGTTTGGCCACATAAAGCAGGACCTTAGGTTGAGAGAAATGAGTACTGAGAAGGATATCACATAGCACTCTAGCCTTCAGAATCTGTTTTATGTGCTCTTCTGTTCTTCTAGGTCATATTCTTCCTCCCATTACCCCAAGATTCTTCACTTTCTAGGACACCAAAAATGAATACTAGAAAATCATTAGATCTGAAGATGTTAAATTTCCAAGACATTTGTGTTTAATGATTAAACTGCCATTTAACTCTTAATAACATAAAAGCCTTTGAGACCTAAAGTGATAGTGAGGGAGATATCTTTGAGTAAAAGGTATCTCTTGGCAGTCTTCAGCTCATATACTAGCAGTAAAAACTTACTCTGTCTACTTAAAAAAAAACTATTCATACTTAAATTCCCCCTTCTCCAACTCCTCCTTCTTCCTGAGCTTGCTTTAAGTCTCATTTTAATACATTTGTATTAGTCTAATTTCTGCTATTAGACCGTGAGCCCCTTGAAGGCTGAGAATATGTCACCTATAATTTTATTTTTGGCACTGAAAATAGCACAGTGTTTTGAAGCAGACATTTATTAAATATTTGTTGAATGAATTGATTGGTTTTCAAGGTAACACTGTCTAATAAATAAAAGACTGGGTCAACAAATTATCTGATGTCTTATTCATTTTGGATGAATTTCAGCTGCTTCTATAGTGACTTAGGGCATTCCTTGAAGTTTACTTAAAATGATAAAAAAAATCTATGGTGTAAATACCATAATGGGTATTTTTATCATTCTCTCTTTTGAAAATATCATCTCATGTAAGGCAAGATGGATTTCTGTTGTATGAGCATAAATTACAGTACAGATAGTACAAATTTGTTCAAGAGAATACTGTGATAAAAATCAGAACTGGGTATGAGATTCAAAATTATAGGTTCCTGTTCTGCAACCACTCGACTATTTATGAAAATTTTCCCCTTAATTTATTGTATCATTTACTTGTATTTACCTTTTATTTCAGGGAAATTTCTGAAAGTGGTAAAATAACTCTTTAATATTTTAGTTAAGTAATTTACCATTTTCAGAAAAGTGTATAAAACATTTGACACAGAACAAGACATTTTATGCATGTTAAAATAAAACCATTCTCTTATTTTTGTCATAGCCAAAGACTACTTGTCCTAACATTCAAGTATAAAAACATTAGTTTCATATAACAGAAATAGAAACCACTTCAATTTAAATCAAGGAGTAAAATATTCAAGTGAATATCAACTTTGTGATAGTCATATAATAGTTAGAATAAAATTTATCTCTTATTGTGCTTAGGGAAAATCTGTACCAAATCTGATATCATTTGGTGGAAGTTTTACTTAGAACAATACATACAAGAACTGTTTTTTGTCAGTTTAATCCTTCAGGAATGAACCTAAAACCTCCATCATTTCAGTTATTAATATCTAATTTTTTGTATTATTTTTAAGTTTTCAAATGATCCTAAGACTTTCTTTTGTCTACATATTTGGTGTCATTGCTCTTATGGCAAAAGTTTTATCTATTTCTTTATGTACATAATTCCTTTGTCCTGTGAGTTCATCTTTTTTTTTTCATTTTTTATACAGTTTTTAAAGTTTACTTTTCATTTACCATTTATTACAAAATATGGGCTATATTCCCCATGTTGTACAATACATCCTTGAGCCTATCTTACGCCCAGTAGTTTGTACCTCGCACTCCCCCATGCCTATATTGCCCCTCCCGCTTCCACACTGGCAACCACTAATTTGTTCTCTATGTCTGTGAGTCTGCTTCTCCTTTTTTCATTGACTGATAAAAAACTTAAATTGGTGGTCCACTATTCACCAGCATGGCACACTGTGGTATGTGTTTTCATAGACATCATAACCCTAGCTCCATATATCTTTATTTTTTCTTCATTTTCTTTTTTGTTTCTAAATTATATTTGCTTGCTATAAGGTACCTTAAATTATTTGTAGAATAAGCTAGAACATACTTTATAGTTTTTTAAAAACCACCATAAAGTCTTCTTAACCACAGTTTTAATTTTTAAAAATGTGTCTACTGTCTTTAAAGTCACTTTTCTGAAAGTATATATGACTTGGGTGTTTTCTGCTAGCACAACCACTTATGCGTGAGTAGATATGAATCATCAGGGTCTCATCTTCTCACATACAAGGCTGACCTCAGTACCTTGAACTTGTACGTTAGTGGGGCATAATTTGGTGAAGGTGTATTATAGCTGAGCTACTGCTTGTAGGGAATGTTTAATGATGATCCATGGGAAATTTTTCCCACATTTATTGGGATGTATAACATATAACATTGTGTACGTTTAAAATGTACCAGGTGTTCATTTGATATACTTACATATTGCAAAATGATTACCACTGTAGCATAAACTAACACTACCATCACATCATATAATTACCATTTCCTTTTTGTGAGGAATACACTTCAGATATACTCTCTTATTTTTCAAGTATATAATACAGTACCGTTAGCTATAGACACCATGCTGCACACAAGATCCCTCAAATGTATGCATCTTCTAATTGGAAATTTCTACCCTTTGGCCAACATCCCTCCATTTCCCCCAGCTCTCAGGTACTGGTAACCTCCATTTTACTCTCTGTTTCCACAAGTTTGGCTTTTTAAAATTCAACATATAAGTGATATCATACACTTACTTATCTTTCATGTCTGACATTTCACTTAGCATAATGCCCTCAGGTGCATCCATGTTGTCCCAAATGGCAGAATTTCCTTCTTTCTCATAGCTGAATAATATTCCATTATATATGTATATACCACAACTTCTTTATCCATTTGGCCTTGATGGACACTTAGGTTGTTTCCATATTTTGGCTATTGTGAATAATGCTGCAGTAAACTTGGGAGTGTAGACACTTCATTGGGATTCTGTTTTCATTTCCTTTGGCTATATACCCAGAAGTGGGATTTCTGAATCATATGATACTTCTATTTTTAATTTTTTGTAGAACCTTTATACTATTTTCCATAAATGCATCAATTTATATTCTCATCAACAGTGTTCCCTTTGTTCCGTATCCTTGTTCCCCATCAAAGGTTCTCTTTGTTCCATATCCTTGCCAACACTTGTTATTTCTTGTCTTTTGGATAAGACAGGTTTGAGGTGCTACCTCACTGTGGTTTTAATTTGCATTTCCCTGATGTTAGTGATGCTGAGCACCTTTTCATGCACCTTTTAGCCATCTGTATGTTGTTTTTAGAAAAATGTCTATTCAGATCCTCTGCCCAATTTTTATTCAGATTGTTTTTGTTACTGAGTTGTATGAGTTACCCTTTTATCATATACATGGTTTGCAAATAATTTCTTCCATTCTATGGGTTACTTTTTCATTTTTTTTTTCTGTTAAAAACTTTGATTTGCATAGGGAGGTATCTTATTGCTCTTGAACAATGGGGCTGTCATATGAAAATGAAGATACATTTCAGAATACACTCTTAATAAATTTACTGATACTTCATGTGTACTAGATAATGTTCTAAATTATTGAATAATAATGCTTGAAATAGGTCATTACTACTTATCCGCATTTTATAGTTTAAGAAGCTGAGGTTATGCAATTGCCACAGTTACACAGCTAATAAATATTAAAGCTGGGCATCTGAAGATAAGCATTTACTATGTGATAATATCTGCTTGTAGTGAGAAAACACATACCCCTAAAATAATGCAGCAGTATTTTTAAATTAATTTTTATTGGAGTATAGTTGATTTACAATGTTGTGTTAGTTTCTGCTGTACAGCAAAGTGAATCATATCCACTCTTTTTGGATTCTTTTCCCATATAGGTTGTTATAGAGTACTGAGTAGAGTTCCCTGTGCTATACAGTAGGTTCTTCTTAGTTATCTATTTTATATATAGTAATGTGTATAAGTTAATCCCAGTCTCTCAATTTATCCCTCCCCCCCCTTTCCCTTTTGTAACCATTTCCTTTGTTTTCCTTTGGCTGGGTATTTTCAAAATTCCTATCTTCTAATGCACAGATTCTTTTTCTATTTCTTCTATTCTGTGGTTGATGCTTTCTATTGCATTTTTTATTTCATTCACCAAATTATTCAGCTCCAGAATGTTTGGTTCCTTTTAGGACTTCTATCTCTTTGTTAAACTTCTCATTGTGTTAATGATTTCATTGAATTGTCTTTCTGTGTTTTATTGTAGTTCATTGAGTTTCCTTAAAACAGCTTTTTAAAATTCTTTATTGCATAAATCATAGCTCTCCATGTCTTTGGCTTCAGATACTGGAAGATTATTGTGATCTTTCATAATGTTTCCTTGGTTTTTCCTATTCCCTGGAGTTTTGTATTGCTGTCTTCACAGTTGAGTTAGCAGTCACCTCCTCCAATCTTTATTAACTGACTTCAGTGTAACAATACCTTTCATCAGTCCTGGTAGACATTTTGAGGCTTTCTCAGACCTTGTATGAATATGCCTGCTCCATACTTCTTGCTCCCACTGTGGCATAATTCTTAAGCTTGTATGTCTTCTCTCAATCCTACAGTGCAACAGACTGGCTGCTGATAGCCCCTCTTTGTCTTCCTGAATGTAGCCCTACCATGGGACTTTTTAGTGGTTTCCCTCTGGCCCACAGAACCTGGCCTGCTTTCTGTGCTTGCTCACTGGCCTCCTACCAAAGTGCACTCTCCCTGCTTTCTGGAGTGACCACAGGGAGCCAGCAGCAGAGTAGGGGGAAGTGGGCAAAGGCATGCAGGTACTGCAGGTACCCAAGGGCCAGCTGGGGTAATTCACACATGAGGCTTCCCCAGTGGCTCATGGGCAAGCTTCCTAATGGAGTCCACTATGCAGCCATCAGAAACTACATCCCTTTAATACCTTCCTAGAATCATATATGCCTCTTTCCCAATCTCCTTCTTCCTCCCAGTCATTAAGCTCTCAGTTTAGGACTCTGGATGCTGGAAGAGAGAAATGAGTCTCTTTGGCAGCATCCCACACAGCTGGAGAAGCCTCACATTCATTCACCATTTCTCTCTTCCCCCATGGGAGACATCTCAGGCCAAATGGGTCTCATTTAGGCCTAAGCTGTGCCACCTGGGAGATGGGTGATGTGGGCAAAGTCAAGTTATTCTACTTATCCACTCCAATTCATCCAAACTCATACTTTTTCCCTCTCCATCAGAGTGCTACAACTTCTTCTCTGGAAACCTAGATTTCCACAAAGGCTCTCTTGTCCCTCCATGGGTAGCTGCCCAGGTCAGTGTTCTCCAGGTGCTCTGGACCACTGCCGAGAGGGCTGGAACTGGTTCACAGGCTACTGCAGGGTCCACAGCTGGTCCTGAGGTCTGTCAGTCTATTACCTGATGCACAGATGGGAGAGACTCTTTCCAGGTCCCTTGGCATATGGTACTGGATCCCACAAGTCCCACAGAGTCAGTTTTATTTGTGGATGAATAAATGCCAAATTTTTGTTGTTATGGGGGCGACAAAAACAAGGAATGTCTTATGCTATTGTGATGGTGATGTCACTACCATCTTGGGAAATGTTTTGACAATTCCATATTAAAGGTAAAGGAGGAAAATTTAAGGAAAAAATTCTTAAGCAATCAGTAGATTCTTTTGGCAGATCAGAGTATAGCCCTCCCTAATGTGTCAGAGAAGATAATCACAGAAAAAATGCTGATAGAGAACAGGACCAAGTGAACTAACTCTAAGGTATGCTGCTAAATATACCCCAGCTAGCTGGTAAAAGTCAACATTTTGGTGCTCAGAGGAGATAAAATGAGTTAAGGAATGCCCCTCCCAGAACAATGTTTTAGATAGGCTTATTTCTCTCTGGTTGTGTCATATGATACAATTAAACATACTAAGTACTCAAAACAGAGTGAACACATAGAAAATTAAATAAAGAACTTTTAAAGAGCTTTAAAAGTCAACATGTGCTTCTTTCATACTGTCTTCAAAGATCTGTTGGCAGCTCTCCAGTGAGACCCCCAAACTCGTGGTTGCCTAGAATGGAGATGGGGAGGCAGGCAAGGAGTAGAAAGGCTGTATCTCTTTCTGTTCTGGCCCATCCAACACTCACCAACTATAGTTCTTACACTATATGAATCATAAAAATTATGTGCTCAGAACCCAAAATGATGCTTTAGGTATGGACTAACTTGTAGGTTTCTGGGCTCTTACCCACTTTGCTTTAGTAACTTCTAGTGAGCGACATATATTTGGGGATCCATGATTTGGGTCCTTTATATGGCAGTGTGGACACATATTTGGCTATGGTCAGTTAAAGCCCCTACATTTTCCAGTCCTAAACTGCTCTTCAGCTCGGCTTACCACCACACCACCACACCATTCTGTACTTAGCTGGTTGACTTCTTGAACATGAGGCTAAAATTGTATATTGGTCCCGATATTAGATTACACCTCAATGTTTTTGGCCCATTCCAGTCTGTTCTCAATTTTTTTTGAAATCTAACTCAAATGTGTTGATTCCTCAAAGCTTTAGGTAACTGCAAATGTATTTGTTCAACAAATAGTAACAGAGTGCTTTCTATGTGTTAGTAACTATGCTAGGAAGTGAGGTTACAGAGATGAGAAAGATAAAAATAGTTTTTATTTCATCACCAGCACTGATAAAACTTTTTTACTCCTTTACAATCGAGGCTTATGGTCTACTACTCCTGCCCACATATGCTGTGGCTCTATCCATACTCAACTTTACAGCATTCACTTTACTTGAAAAGTACTTTCATAGTTGCATTTCTTAGTGTGTGCTATTTCTTCTGCCTGTTACAGCTTCCCATGCTTTTTTTTCTAAGCAAAGTCCTACTCACTTTGTTAAAACCTAGCTTAAATGCCAAACTAGGCCATCAGTGACTGTTCTGAGCAAGCTGAGGGTCTCACACTCCCATTCACCAGGGCAGGAAATCTGATGCATGTTAAGTCAGCATTCCTCTCTCAGCCCTGTTATCTTTCCACCCAAGGTGTAACCTTTGTCGGTCATTTTCTCTCTCTTAAATTCATATCTCCATACATTTCTGTAATTCCTCTCATCTGACCAAACATTGGTTTTCCTCCCTCTAAAAACAGAGTGGTCCCAAAAAAGTATTTCATGAAGAACAAAGAGACATGCATTCTGAACATTTTCACTGAATATCTTCTCTATGTCCTTGCCTTGATTCAAACCTGGTTTTCCCATATAGAACTCATGGGAAAAATCCGCTCATTTCCTCATATTCTGTTTTACTTTAGAGTCAAGATGACTAGTTATCATAATTCCAGATCCTCAGTGATGCCTCTAGATCTTTATGCCTACAGAATTCCATGAGAACCTCTGATCTTTAAAGGCTTATGCTGCATTCCAGCTTTCTACCCTCTAAATCTCCTTGTTACTATTTATGTATCAATCTCTTAGCCATTGCCCCACATTCACTGAAGGCTTCGTGCTTTTCTCAGCATTATTTCCTGTACACCAATTGCTAATATCACCTTGAGTATCCTCAAAGTCCAAAAGCACAAGCTTAATCTCTCATGATTCCTCATCTTCAGTGAACCTCACTTCTACTCCACTTTACCATCCAACTCTCTTTTCTGTATCCTGGTTCTTTTCATAACCTGCAACTGGTCCACTGCCAAACTCTGAAACTCAAACAACCACACCTGTCCATTATCCTAGCTCTATAACACAATGTTTCTCTGCCTTGCACCAGTCTTAGATTTTAGTAAGGTACCCAATTTCTAATGCTTCTACTTTCTCCCTATCAAATACACTAATCATATCTCTACTTTATCTCTCTCATATTCAACTCTATAGTGCACCGTATCAATTGATCTTACTATGTCCTCAACTCCCTCGCTTATCCCTACAATACACCCTCACTGATTTAAACTGAATGTCTTCCTTCTAAACCTGCAAAGCTGTAGCTTGCTAGAGAAAATAAGTAATGCATGTCAGTGTCACTAAATATCTGTGGCCTCCAATATCAACAGCTCACTTTGCTGTCTAGGACACTTTTAGGTATCACTAGCAAGTGCTCTCTTTCCAGTCCTCATGCAACCTTTTCAAAAAAATCTCCACTCATCTCAAAACTCTGGCTATACCCTTGCTCAATATAAAATAATAACCTTAGCATTACACAACAAAAATTAAAGCCAACAGCATCCCCTCAATTTTCTGCCATCAGACCTACAAACTTAGCTGCATCAACATGCATGTTTTCTGTCTTCTCTCTTGTTACAGTGGGAGAGGGGTTTGGTCCCCCAGTAAGGTCAATTTTTTACTTATTCCAGCAATTTCAATATGTAGTTATTGAACTTTGAAGCAACTATGCTTTTATCTCCATTAGATTTTTTTTTTTTTACTTAAAAAAGGACATAAAATGATACTATTTTTTAACAACTAAAAGAGGTAGATGAAACTAAGAGAAAGGAGTGAGAAAGGTAGGGAAAAAATTGCCAGGTATACAAAAAATGTGGTTAGGAATGAAAAGAGGATATAGAGCATAGTGCTTTGATGGGATTCAATTGCAACATCAAGGGACAAGTGGGCTTTAAACAATCATTTTAATTTGATAGTGGCTTGCTGGTCACCTTTTGGTAATTCACCTGAATTAGCCTATTTTTATGCCAATAATTCTCTTCCAATTGACTTGAAGAATTAAAAACGTTTAAAACTCTGATCCACTCTGATCCTTTCTTTTCCCATCACATGCTATTACAGACACTTATAGTTTTTTGTAATTATTGACTACCTCTTAGTTTAATTGTAAAATTGGCTTAAGTGTTATTAAATTCCTGAAAGATTAATAACATGATCAAAGGAGCAAAGCCCATTCCTTAAAGTGCAGTTCTCAAACTCTGCTTTCAAATTACTGGCCGAAAAGTTCACAGCCTACTGATGTCCCAAGCTTTCCTCCTCTGTAATATGGTGTATTTTTAAAATTGATGTTAGGCTGAAATCACAAGCCATCTCTCTGAACGTTAAAGAAATTTGTAACATAATATGGAAAGTATATTTTTAAGGGGCTCCAGAATAATTATTGATAAGCTTTCAACGGCAAGTCTGAAGAAATTCATGGGTCCACCATTCACCATGACAAGAAATTCAATTATTTCATGGGTACTCTCCCCTCTACATTGTTTTTTTTTGTTTTTCTTCCTTCATATTTAAACATAAATGGGTTAAAGTTTCTCAGTTAATATCTCACTTGGGGTAATTTAGTTAATTCTCCTTTAGTGTATCCTAATAAATGTGGATATTAATGACTGGCTATTTTTCAAGTAAGAATTTTATTATTCGCATTGTAGCTTGGATGACTTGAAAAATAATGCCATTAACTTAAAATAAATTAATATATTTTTAAAGTTTAGAAAACTATTATTGCTACTCATTCATTCATTTAACAGATATCTATTAGGTGCCTACTGCATAACAGACATTATGCTACATCCAGGATGATGCTTCCAGAAGCCAAGAGTTTACCTGAGGATGAAGTTGACTAATGAAGCTATAGCTTCCAAAAGATCTTTCCTCTACTGAGTAATAACACAAACTCCTAAGTACTGCACAAATAAAAATCTTAACATGTTAGATATGTTAATATATTAGGGGGAAAAGTGGACTTGCATTTTTGAATGTCTTGAATAAAACATATTAAGAAGGAGTAATACTTTTTTACTTTAAAGAACATGGCAAAGTATTTGGAGGAATGCCTCACAAAGCAGCATCGGTAAGAATGACCAGGCAGAAGAACTGATGTTTATTATGACTGGACACAATTTGCACCACTACGTGTGAATCACAGCATGAAAAGTTCCAGAATTTTTTAGATTATAAAAGCACATCACAAACAAATTATCTGTACTAGGTAGGATGTACATATGCTGTATCAATCAAAGCACAATATTGCTGAGCGTCAAAGACAGTGTTATGAATTATGTTGGGATAACTGACACAATCTGACACTACCCAGACAAAGTCACAAGCAAAAATGGTCTCTTTAATATCAGGGGACCAAAAAATGAATGCATAATTAATTCTTCCATACATTTTTATTTAAATGGAAATTCAGCAAAGTTTAAAAATTTGAACTCTGCTTGGGGTATAATTGGAAATATTCTTGATCTACTATTTATTTTATGCCTTCAACAAAATTTAAAACATGTAATTAATTTATTTTAATCATTATCAGTAATCATTTATGTGGAGACAGAAAGAGAAAAATTCTAAAAATGTCAAATATGGTACTAGATGTAATTGAAGTTAATCCTCTAGAGACAAGTACAAAGTATTGTTTTCCTCAATATTATTATCACCTAGTCATCAAATACATTTTACTAAACTTTCTTGATCTTCACATCCAGAGATTATCTTTGCACAAAGGCTCTAATGTAATTTCTCTGCAGCTGGATAATGAGAAGTTACTTAACACATTGGTTGAGAACTGATTAAAGGTGCTTATCAGGTTACATTACAACTGCTTGAAATCATTTATTTATGGATTTATTTAAATATTATTGCCCAACTGGTATTTCCTAGGCCTGGCTATCCCAGAGAAGGTCAGTGAAACACCTCTGAGAGAGGAAAACTGGTTAAAACCCATTTGTATTGCTCTGGCTTTGCTACCACTTAAAGCTGTGTTAGCATCTTTTGTGCATTCCCTTCAAGCTCTCTCTAGGCCCCAGGAATAATGTCGCTGCAATTCGTGCATATGTGCATTTTAATAGGGTTGAAAATGCAGAGTTGTGTTTGAATAGGTTTTAAAAACTTCTCTATTCATTATCAATTTTCATTTAAAATACACAAAAATTCAATTTTTATTAAAAAAAAAATGTCTGTTGAGGCAAGTAAGCCAAAAAGATGTCAAAAGGAAATAGGCCCATTTCTATTTCTTGTATTCAACATGGATTTATTGAGCATCTACCCTAGGAGATACAGTGGGTAAACAAGATCCACAATATCTGTGTTCTCATGTCTCCCCTTCTCAAAGTTATTCAAGACAATTTTAGATAGTGGCTTAGGAGCTGTAAAGGAAATAAACAGTACTCTAAGTAACTGAATGAAAGACAGTGACTCTAAATAAAGATTGCTTATGTTAAACTACCTTAGTTTCTAGATTCTTCTCTTTACCTTTCCATGACACTTACTTTCACTAAATATTAGCACCGAGGCTATCTACTTCTCTTTACAGTGAGCTTTACCCCAAGGGTGTCAGCCACCTCTCCAATCACTCATACCCACTAATACAAATCAACATGCAAAATTCCAATTTCACTACTCCAGTGCAAGGCCACAGATTTTTTTTTTTTTTCCATCAGAGGAAGGGAGCCACAGGTAAGGCTATTAGTAGGTCACACCTTAGTGTGTATTTGCCAGTGGGTATGGTCCCAAGTGCTGATCACATAAGAAAAAAGTTTTGAATTGATGGGAAGGGGCAAGAGGGTAAGAAGTTATTATTTTAACACTTTGTGATAAGGCAGACACAAGAAAAGCACTAGAGAAATGGACTTTAGAAAACCAGTGTGGGCAGCTTAAAGGCATTACTTTTTAAGAGTGGCTATAAAGGGAATATTGAATACTGGAAAAGAGACAAGAGTGCAGAAGGGGAGACGGAATGCTATAAAAAAACAAATTTCAACAGCTTCATTATTTTTCCCAGGCCAGGAGAGTAAAGATGTTATTGAAAAGTCTGATTTCTCTCCCCTTATACCTAGAGAAAGGCAGCAAGAGTAACAATGGTTTAGGAGAAAGCCAAATATAGGGACGTGGAAATTCTTCAGCTATATATTTTCTATATACATATAATATATATAGACACACACACTCATATATATACACACTTGTGTATATATGTGTGTGTCTATTATATAGAGAGACATCTTATATATATACAATATATACAGAATATATACATTCTGTAATCCTCACAGAAACCCTATGAGGTGGGTACTGTACTAGCATAATTTGTTTCACAGACGAGGAAACTGAGCCACAGAGAGGCTAAATAATTTCCCCAAAGTCAAAGTCACACCACCAGCAGTGATATGAGCTGGGATTTGAACTCATGCAGCCTGTCCTTTGTGTTTGGACTCTTGACCACTATGATATCCAATATTGGGACTGGTGTCGGGGGCTGTGGGAAAGGTTCAGTTGTTTACAATATGTTAGCAGTAAAGTCTAAAATTTAATTTTCAAATTTGCACTTTGTAAACTATAACTTCAAATGCTCCCTGATTGAATTTAATAAAAATTTTAATTACACTGAATGTTCTTTATCTAAGCATGCAAGTTTTTAAATAAAAATATAAGGTACAAATCAACCAGTTTTGCACTGTATTTTCACAAGCTGGCTTTCAGCATGGATTTAAACACTAGAATTTTGTTAGAATGTAAATATGGCCTTACTTCTGTGCTTTCTAACTTATGTATCCTTCCATTACAGTGGCTCTAGTGAGCTAAATATTTGTGATTGTATTTAGGTTAAAAATTTTGCAATGACTTTGAAGCTATATGTTAAAGATTCATAGCATCTGGTTCCTATTTACAATCTTTCAGTCTTCCAGGACACATTAATGAGGAACACAATGAGGTAAATTGGATTTTTACAGAGTTGTGCTTATTGATAAACATTCTCCCTGATGTAGTCAGACATGACCATACCTAAAAATTATATGGATTACAAAATATTTCAAATTCCATACTTTTAAATAATGTAATGATAAACATAGAAAACAGGTACCAAAGGGCAAGGAATCCTGAAATACATCAATAGTACTAATCACTACAAAGTAGAAATCAAATAGGAAAGTTTTGTTCTTGAACTGTACAAAATTTATTACTAAATTGCCAAATAATAAAATTAAAAATAGTCAGCATTTGTTGAGTGATTATTAAGTACTAGGCATTGTTCAAAGAATAATACTTACTACTTATAATAACTCCATCAGGTAGTTATTATTATTCCCATGTTTCAGATGAGAATACAGAGATAGTAAGAAGTTAAGCCGAGAAGAACACCTACTGAACGCTGACGGAAGACCTCAGACCCCCCAAAAGGCAAGAAACTCCCCACATACTTGGTAGGGCAAAAGAAAAAAGAAAAAACAGACAAAAGAATAGGGACGGGACTTGCACCAGTGGGAGGGAGCCGTGAAGGAGGAAAGGTTTCCACACACTAGAAGCCCCTTCACGGGCGGAGACTGCGGGTGGTGGAGGGGAAAAGCTTCAGAGTAGTGGAGGAGAGAACAGCAACAGGAGTGTGGAGGGCAAAGAGGAGAGATTCCCGCACAGAGGATCGGTGCCCTCAGGCACTCACCAGCCCGAGAGGCTTGTCTGCTCGGGCACCGGGGCGGGCGGAGCTGGGAGCTGAGGCTCGGGTATCGGGTTTCAGTCCGAGCGCAGGGAGAGGACTGGGGCTGACAGAAGGAAGAGAGCCTGAAGGGGTTAGTGCACCACGGCTAGCCCGGAGGGAGTCCGGGGAAAAAGTCTGGAGCTGCCGAAGAGGCAAGAGACTTTTTCTTCCCTCTTTGTTTCCTGGTGCACGAGGAGAGGACATTAAGAGCGCTGCTTAAAGAAGCTCCAGAGACGGGCGCGAGCTGCGGCTAAAGGCGCGGACCCCGGAGACGGGCGTGGAACGCTGGGGCTGCTGCTGCCGCTGCCACAAGGCCTGTGTGCGAGCGCAGGTCATTGTCCACTCCCCTTCCGGGGAGCCTGTGCAGCTCGCCACTGCTGGGGTCCCGGGATCCAGGGACGGCTTCCCCGGGAAAGCGCATGGAGCGCTTAGGGCTGGTGCACCATCACGCCTACCTCTGCCGTTACAGGCTCACCCCGCACTGCGTGCCACTCCCTCCCCTCGGCCTGAGTGAGCCAGAGCCCCCGCATCAGCGGCTCCTTTAAACCGGTCCTGTCTGAGCGAAGAACGGACGGCCTCCAGCGACCTACGTGCAGAGGCGGGACCAGGTCCAAGGCTGAGACCCGGGAGCTGTGAGAGCAGAGAAGAGACAGGGAAATCTCTCTGTGCAGCCTTGGAGGCAGCAGATTAAAGCTCCACGGTGCGCTTGATGTGCCCTGCGTCTGTGGAGTGCATGAATGGACAGCGAATCATCCCAAATTGAGGAGGTGGACTTTGAGGACAAAATTTAAGATTTTTCCCCCTTTTCCTCTTTTTACAACGAATTATCCCAAATTAAGGAGGTGGAATTTGAGAGCAAGATTTTCGATTTTTTTCCCCATGTTCTCCTTTTGTGAATGTGTATGCGTATGCTACTGTGTGAGATTTTCTCTGTATAGCTTTGCTTCCACCATATGTCCCAGGGTTCTATTGGTCCATTTTTGTGTGTGTGTGTGTGTTTGTTTGTTTTTTCAATACTTACTTTTTTATTTAATAACGCTACTACAGTTTACACTATTTTTTTTTACTTTATCTTCTCTCTTTCTTGTTTTCCTACCTTCCCTTCCTCCTTCCCTCCCTCCGCCCCTCATTTCTTTCTTTCTCTCTTGCTTTCCTTCCTCCCTCCCTCCCTCCCTACCGTCTTTCTTTCTTCCTTCCTTTCTATCCTTCGTTCTTTTTCTTTCTTTCTTTCGTTCCTCCCTCCCTCCCTTCTTTCTTCCTTTCACTCTTTCTTTTTCTTTCCTTCCTCCCTCCATCCCTCCTTTCTTTCTTTCCATCTTTCCTCCCTCCATTCCTCCTTTCTTTCTTTCTTTGTTCCTTCCTTCCTTCCTTCCTTCCTTCCTTCCTTCCTTCCTTCCTTCCTTTCTTTCCTTCTTCCTTTCTTTCTCTCTCTCTTTCTTTCTTCTACTAATTCTTTCTTTCTACTTTTTCTCACTTTTATTCTGAGCCGGGTAGATGAAAGGCTCTTGGTGCTGCAGCCAGGAGTCAGTGCTGTGCCTCTAAAGTGGGAGAGCCAACTTCAGGACACGGGTCCACAAGAGACCTCCCAGCTCCACATAATATCAAGCGGCAAAAATCTCCCAGAGATCTCTATCTCAACACCAGCACCCAGCTTCAGTCAACGACCAGCAAGCTACAGTGCTGGTCACCCTATGCCAAGCA
Source organism: Mesoplodon bidens (assembly GCF_964165515.1). Taxonomy (NCBI): domain Eukaryota; kingdom Metazoa; phylum Chordata; class Mammalia; order Artiodactyla; family Ziphiidae; genus Mesoplodon; species Mesoplodon bidens. The sequence continues at coordinate 187,325,634 of NC_138176.1, read as the reverse complement.
TCTAGCAAGACAGGAACACAACCCCACCCATTAGCAGAGAGACTGCTCACAAACATAATAAGGCCACAGGCACCCCAAAACACACCACCAGACATGGACCTGTCCAGCAGAAAGACAAGATCAAGCCTCAACCACCAGAACACAGGCACTAGTCCCCCCCACCAGGAAGCCTACACAACCTACTGAAACAACCTTAGCCACTGGGGACAGACACCAAAAACAACGGGAACTACGAATCTGCAACCTGCAAAAAGGAGACCCCAAACACAGGAAGATAAGCAAAATGAGAAGACAGAAAAACACACAGCAGGTGAAGGAGCAAGATAAAAACCAACCAGACCTAACAAATGAAGAGGCAATAGGCAGTCTACCTGAAAAAGAATTCAGAATAATGATAGTAAAGATGATCCAAGATTCTATTTCCAAAATCCAAAATCTTGGAAATAGAATAGACAAAATGCAAGAAACAGTTAACAAGGACCTAGAAGAACTAAAGATGAATCAAGCATCGATTAAAAACACAATAAATGAAATGAAAAATACTCTAGATGGGATCAATAGCAGAATAACTGAGGCAGAAGATCGGATAAGTGACATGGAAGATAAAATAGTGGAAATAACTGTTGCAGAGCAAAATAAAGATAAAAGAATGAAAAGAACAGAGGACAGTCTCAGAGACCTATAGGACAACATTAAACGAACCAACATTCGAATTATAGGGGTTCCAGAAGAAGAAGAGAAAAAGAAAGGGACTGAGAAAATATTTGAAGAGATTATAGTTGAAAACTTCCCTAATATGGGAAAGGAAATAGTTAATCAAGTCCAGGAGGCACAGAGAGTCCCATACAGAATAAATCCAAGGAGAAATACGCCAAGACATATATTAATCAAACTGTCAAAAATTAAACACAAAGAAATCATATTAAAAGCAGCAAGGGAAAAACAACAAATAACACACAAGGGAATCCCCATCAGGTTAACAGCTGATCTCTCAGGAGAAACTCTACAAGCCAGAAGGGAGTGGCAGGACATAATTAACGTGATGAAGGAGAGAATCCTGCAACCAAGATTACTCTACCCAGAAAGGATCTCATTCAGATTTCATGGAGAAATTAAAACCTTTAGAGATAAGCAAAACCTGAGAGAGTTCAGCACCACCAAGCCAGCTTTACAAAAAATGCTAAAGAAACTTCAATAGGCAAGAAACACAACAGAAAGAAAAGACCTACAATAATGAACCGAAAACAATTAAGGAAATGGGAATAGGAACATACATATCAATAATTACCTTAAATGTAAATGGACTAAATGCTCCCAGCAAAAGACACAGATTGGCTGAATGGATACAAAAACAAGACCCATATATATGCTGTCTACAAGAGACCCACTTCAGACCTACAGACACATACGGATTGAAAGTAAGGGGATGGAAAAAGATATTCCATGCAAATGGAAATCAAAAGAAAGCTAGAACAGCAATTCTTATATCAGACAAAATAGACTTTAAAATAAAGACTATTAGAAGAGACAAAGAAGGACACTACATAATGATAAAGGGATCAAACCAAGAAGAAGATATAACAATTGTAAATATTTATGCACCCAACATAGGAGCACCTCAATATATAAGGCAAATACTAACAGTCATAAAAGGGGAAATCGACAGTAACACACTCATAGTAGGGGACTTTAACACCCCACTTTCACCAATGGACAGATCATCCAAAATGAAAATAAATAAGGAAACACATGCTTTAAATGATACATTAAAAAAGATGGACCTAATTGATATTTATAGGACATTCCATCCAAAAACAACAGAATACACATTTTTCTCAAGTGCTCATGGAACATTCTCCAGGATAGATCATATCTTGGGTCACAAATCAAGCCTTGGTAAATTTAAGAAAATTGAAATTGTATCAAGTATCCTTTCTGACCACAATGCTATGAGACTAGACATCAATTACAGGAAAAGAGCTGTAAAAAATACAAACAGATGGAGGATAAACAATACACTACTCAATAACGAAGTGGTCACTGAAGAAATCAAAGAGGAAATCAAAAAATACCTAGAAACAAATGACAAAGGAGACACGACAAACCAAAACCTATGGGATGCAGCAAAAGCAGTTCTAAGGGGGAAGTTTATAGCAATACAATCCCACCTTAAGAAGCAGGAAACATCTCGAGTAAACAACCTGACACTGCACCTAAAGCAATTAGAGAAAGAGAACAAAAAACCACCAAAGTTAGCAGAAGGAAAAAAATCATAAAGATCAGATCAGAAATAAATGAAAAAGAAATGAAGGAAACGATAGCAAAGATCAATAAAACTAAAAGCTGGTTCTTTGTGAAGATAAGCACAATTCATAAACCATTAGCCAGACTCATCAAGAAAAAAAGGGAGAAGACTCAAATCAATAGAATTAGAAATGAAAAAGGAGAAGTAAAAACTGACACTGCAGAAATACAAAAGATCATGAGAGATTACTACAAGCAACTCTATGCCAATAAAATGGACAACCTGGAAGAAATGGACAAATTCTTAGAAATGCACAAGCTGCCAAGACTGAATCAGGAAGAAATAGAAAATATGAATAGACCAATCACAAGCACTGAAATTGAAACTGTGATTAAAAATCTTCCAACAAACAAAAGCCCAGGAACAGATGGCTTCACAGGTGAATTCTATCAAACATTTAGAGAAGAGCTAACACCCATCCTTCTCAAACTCTTCCAAAATATAGCAGAGGGAGGAGCACTCCCAAGCTCATTCTACGAGGCCACCATCACCTTGATACCAAAACCAGACAAGGATGTCACAAAGAAAGAAAACTACAGGTCAAAATCACTGATGAACATAGATGCAAAAATCCTCAACAAAATACTAGCAAACAGAATCCAACAGCACATGAAAAGGATCATACACCATGATCAAGTGGGGTTTATTCCAGGAATGCAAGGATTCTTCAATATATGCAAATCAATCAATGTGATACACCATATTAACAAATTGAAGGAGAAAAACCATATGATCATTTCAATAGATGCAGAGAAAGCTTTCGACAAAATTCAACACCCATTTATGATAAAAACCCTGCAGAAAGTAGGCATAGAGGGAACTTTCCTCAACATAATAAAGGCCATATATGACAAACCCAGAGCCAACATCGTCCTCAATGGTGAAAAACTGAAACCATTTCCACTAAGATCAGGAACAAGGCAAGGCTGCCCACTCTCACCACTCTTATTCAACTTAGTTTGGGAAGTTTTAGCCACAGCAATCAGAGAAGAAAAGGAAATAAAAGGAATCCAAATTGGAAAAGAAGAAGTAAAGCTGTCACTGTTTGCAGATGACATGATACTATACATAGAGAATCCTGAAGAGGCTACCAGAAAACTACTAGAGCTAATCAATGAATTTGGTAAAGTAGCAGGATAAAAAATTAATGCACAGAAATCTCTGGCATTCCTATACACTAATGATGAAAAATCTGAAAGTGAAATCAAGAAAACACTCCCATTTACCATTGCAAGAAAAAGAATAAAATATCTAGGAATAAACCTATCGAAGGAGACAAAAGACCTGTATGCAGAAAATTATAAGACACTGATGAAAAAAATTAAAGATGATACAAATAGATGGAGAGATATACCATGCTCCTGGATTGGAAGAATCAATATTGTGAAAATGACTCTAGTACACAAAGCAATCTACAGATTCAATGCAATCCCTATCAAACTACCACTGGCATTTTTCACAGAACTAGAACAAAAATTTTCAAAATTTGTTTGGAAAAACAAAAGACCCCGAATAGCCAAAGCAATCCTTAGAACAAAAAATGGAGCTGGAGGAATCAGGCTCCCTGACTTCAGACTATACTACAAAGCTACAGTAATCAAGACAGTATGGTACTGGCACAAAAACAGAAAGTTTGATCAATGGAACAGGACAGAAAGCCCAGAGATAAACCCATGCACATATGGTCAACTTATCTTTGATAAATGAGGCAGGAATGTACAGTGGAGAAAGAACAGCCTCTTCAATAAGTGGTGCTGGGAAAACTGGACAGGGACATGTAAAAGTATGAGATTAGATCATTCCCTAACACCATACACAAAAATAAGCTCAAAATGGATTAAAGACCTAAATGTAAGGCCAGAAACTATCAAACTCTTAGAGGAAATCATAGGCAGAACACTTTATGACATAAATCACAGCAAGATCCTTTTGGACCCAACTCCCAGAGAAATGGAAGTAAAAACAAAGATAAACAAATGGGACCTAATGAAACTTCAAAGCTTTTGCACAGCAAAGGAAACCATAAACAAGACCAAAAGACAACCCTCAGAATGGGAGAAAATATTTGCAAATGAAGCAATGGACAAAGGATTAATCTCCAAAATTTATACGCAGCTCATGCAGCTCAATAGCAAAAAAACAAACAACCCTATCCAAAAATGGGCAGAAGACTTAAATAGGCATTTCTCCAAAGAAGATATACAGACTGCCAACAAACACATGAAAGAATGCTCAACATCATTAATCATTAGAGAAATGCAAATCAAAACTACAATGAGATATCATCTCACACCAGTCAGAATGGCCATCATCAAGAAATCTAGAAACAATAAATGTTGGAGAGGCTGTGGAGAAAAGGGAACACTCTTGCACTGCTGGTGGGAATGTGAATTGGTAGAGCCACTATGGAGAACAGTATGGAGGTTCCTTAAAAAACTAAAAATAGGGCTTCCCTGGTGGCACAGTGGTTGAGAGTCCACCTGCCGATGCTGGGGACACGGGTTCGTGCCCTGGTCCGGGAAGATCCCACATGCCGCGGAGCAGCTGGGCCCGTGAGCCATGGCCGCTGAGCCTGCGCGTCCAGAGCCTGTGCTCCACAACGGGAGAGGCCACAACAGTGAGAGGCCCGCATACAGCAAGGAAAACAAAAACAAAAACAACAAGAACAAAAAAAAAAAACTAAAAATAGAACTACCATACGACCCAGCAATCCCACTACTAGGCATAAACCCTGAGAAAACCATAATTCAAAAAGAGACATGTACCAAAATGTTCATTGTAGCTCTATTCACAATAGCCCAGATATGGAAACAACCTAAGTGTCCATCATCGGATGAATGGATAAAGAAGATGTGGCACATATATACAATGGAATATTACTCAGCCATAAAAAGAAACGAAACTGAGCTATTTGTAATGAGGTGGATAGACCTAGAGTCTGTCATACAGAGTGAAGTAAGTCAGAAAGAGAAAGACAAATACCGTATGCTAACACATATATATGGAATTTAAGAAAAAAAAATTCATGAAGAACCTAGAGTAAAACAGGAATAAAGACACAGACCTACTTGAGAATGGACTTGAGGATATGGGGAGGGGGAAAGGTAAGCTGTGACGAAGCAAAAGAGAGGAATGGACATATATACAGTACCAAATGTAGGGTAGATAGATAATGGGAAGCAGCCGCATAGCACAGGAAGATCAGCTCGGTGCTTTGTGACTGCCTGGAGGAGTGGGATAGGGAGGGTGGGAGGGAGGGAGATGCAAGAGAGAAGGGATGTGGGAACAGATGTATATATATGACTGATTCACTTTGTTATAAAGCAGAAACTAAAAAAAAAAAAAAAAAAAAAAAAAAGAAGTTAAGCCACTTACACAAGCCCCCACAGCTGCTAAACAGTAGAGCTGGGGATTTGAACTGAGGCAGTCTGATCTCTTGAGCTTAACTGGTAGCTTCTATCCTATAGTACCCCACTACTAAATGGCTCTAGTTTTCTTGTTGGACAGCTCACTCATATAATATATAACTTACTCAATAAAAGCCTTGAGGACTGCATCGTCATCTGGGTCCAAAATATGTGTCACTACACTGAGTACTGCCATTTAGAGCTGTTCTCCATGTGTGCTCCATAAGCATACTGCCACTCTATAAGTTGTTCATTAGAAGTTGAGTACAATTTTCTCTTGCAAGACACAGCTCTTCCTAGCATAGCAAGTTGCATCACTTTCTCCCATTTTCTTCAGATTAGTAGATATCGAGGTAATCAATCAGGGAGATGGCTGATGGGAAAAGATGTGTTTTATTTTATACATACATAAAAAACTCCCAAGGTACTAGTATATAATGTGTAAAATGTGTGCCTGCCATCTCTACCAAACAGAATTGACCTTTTTATTATTTTCCTCTTCTATGGTTGTACTTCATCTTCATTTTATTCTGATTTCACACATATAAAAGTGTTGGGAGTTAGAGCTGAACAATTTGTTTTGTCCCAGGTCCTAAAAAAACTGAAGGGGGCTGAGGGGACACTCTCTTTAAAAAAACAAAACAAAAAACAAAAAAACATATATGTTGATCAATAATTAAAACTTAAGAATTTTTAAAAAATCAACTCTAGGCCTCTATGACTCTCTCAGGATTTCATATGAAATCTTAGCCTCAATGGAGTAATCCTTTCAGTGATCCTAAGAGAAATTAGCATTAAGGCAATTCCTGAGTTAATATAACTTTAAAGAGAAGAGGACCTGTTATTTTATGCTTGGTTTGACTACAGTTATTGGACATACCATTAAGATATATAAAGATTCTCTTCAGTCAATCTTTAGGTCATATGATGGGCCTGGGGTCAGTAGCTTTATAAATGTTGCAATATGGTTTGTCTGAAGATTCCAGTCTTTAATAAATTCAAGAAAAAAAAATACACCCTAAATGCTGCACAGTGACTAATTTCATTATCACATCCATAGCCACTAACTTCATTGTTAGTAACTAGTGACTTACCAAAAACCAGATATTAAAATATGTCTATTCACTTTAGTGTAAAAATATGAACCGGTAGTTTTGAATACTTCAATATATTAGTTATATTAAACCATTATTTTATTTCTTCATACAAAATATTGGCCAAATTAAGATATTAATTATTTTATCAATTCAGAAAAAATCATTTACAAATCTGTATTGACTATAGCTGTAATACACTCAAACATAAATTATCAAATGCTATGGCATCTCCTGTATTTCATGTCAAAAGTAACAATCACCAACATCAATAGAATGCTTCCCATGTGTCCTCAGTTCTAATCATTTTATGTGTACTTAGTTTACTCATGAAGTAGGTACTTTTACTATAGTTATGGAGAGGCACAAAGAGGTTAAGTAGATTGCCCAAATAATTTATAGATAAGTGAAGTGGGACTTGAACTCAGTCCAACTTGAGCAACCATGATCTTAGCTTCAGGATGGGTGCTGGCTGCCAGAAGAACCAACCACGTGATTAGAGGGCTGGAACTTTCAGCCCCACCCCCAGAACTCCAGGGAGGGGAATGAGGCTAGAGGTTGAGTTTTATCACCAATAGCCGATTTAATCAATCATGCCTGCATGATGGAACCTCCAAAAAAATCCCTAAATGACGTAGTTCAGAGAGCTTCTGGGTTGGTGAACACATTGAGGTGCTGGGAGGATGGTGTGGTCTGAGAGGGCATGGAAGCTCTGCACGCACACACCCCTCCCCCCATACCTTGCCCGGTGCATCTCTTCCATCTGGCTATAATTTTCCTGGGCTCTGTGAACTGTCCTAGTGAATTAACAAACCTGAGGGGAGGTCATAAGAACCCCTGAATTTGTACTCAACCATGCAGAAATGTGGGTCTCCTGTGCACCTCACTTGCAACTGGTGTCTGAAGTGGAGAAAATCTTGGGACTGAGTCCATAAACCCAAGGAGATGGACACTAATTACATATAGTTAATATCAGAATTAAGTTGTATGACATTTGGTAGGTATCAGGAAGGAAAAAAAATAGAATAGGACACACATGCTGTGGATCAACTAAGCCCGTGTGCCACAACTACTGAGCCTGCATGCCACAACCACTGAAGCTTGTGCACCTAGAGCCTGTGCTCCGCAACAAGAGAAGCCACCACAGTGAGAAGCCCGCGGACCACAACGAAGAGTAGCCCCCACTCGCCTCAAGTAGAGAAAGCCCGTGCACAACAACAAAGGCCCAATACAGCCAAAAATAAATAATTTTTTTTAAAAAGGAAAAAAAAAAGTATCAGCAGGTCCATTTCATCAAGGAATTTTATAATTATAAAAATATCCAATATATTTTATTATTTTTTGAATTTTATTTATTTTTATACAGCAGGTTCTTATTAGTTATGTATTTTATATGTATTAGTGTATATATGTCAATCCCAATCTCACAATTCACCCCACCACCACCACCACCCACCTCCGCTTTCCCCCCTTAGTGTCCATAAGTGTGTTCTCTACATCTGTGTCTCTATTTCTGCCTTGCAAACCAGTTCATCTGTACCATTTTTCTAGATTCCACACATATGCATTAATATGTGATATTTATTTTTCTCTTTCTGGCTTACTTCACTCTGTATGACAGTCTCTAGGTCCTTCCATGACACTACAAATGACCCAACACCATTCCTTTTTAATGGCGGAGTAATATTCCATTGTGTATATGTACCACATCTTTTTTATTCATTCATCTGTTGGGCATTTAGGTCACTTCCATGACTTGGCTATTATAAACAGTGCTGCAATGAATATTAGGGTATATGTGTCTTTTTTTTAACATCTCTATTGGAATATAATTGCTTTACACTGGTGTGTTAGTTTCTGCCCTATAACAAACTGAATCAGCTATATGTATATACTATTATTGTCTTACTATCAAGTTTCCCTTTTATGGCTATTAGCATTTGCCTTATGTATTGAGGTGCTCCTATGTTGGGTGTGTAAATATGTACAATTGTTATATTCTTCTTGGATTGATCCCTTGATCATTATGTAGTGTCCTTCTTTGTTTCTTGTAATAGTCTTCAGTTTAAAGTCTATTTTGTCTGATATGAGAATTGCTACTCCAGCTTTCTTTTGATTTCTATTTGCATGGAATATCTTTTTCCATCACCCTAACTTTCAGTCTGTATGTGTCCCTAGGTCCAAAGTGGGTCTCTTGTAGACAGCACATATACAGGTCTTGTTTTTGTATCCATTCAGCCAGTCTATGTCTTTTGGTTGGAGCATTTAATCCATTTACATTTAAGGTAATTATTGATATGTATGTTCCTATTACCATTTTCTTAATTGTTTTGGGTTTGTTATTGTAGGTCTTTTCCTTCCCTTGTGTTTCCTGCCTAGAGAAGTTTCTTTAGCATTTGTTGTAAAGCTGGTTTGGTGGTGCTGAATTCTCTTAACTTTTGCTTGTCTGTAAAGGTTTTAATTTCTCCATCAAATCTGAAGGAGACCCTTCCTGGGTAGAGTAATATTGGTTGTAGGGTTTTCCCTTTCATCACTTTAAATATATCCTGCCACTCCCTTCTGGCTTGCAGAGTTTCTGCTGAAAGATCAGCTGTTAACCTTCAGGGATTCCCTTGTATGTTATTTGTTACTTTTCCCTTGCTGCTTTTAATATTTTTTCTTAGTATTTAATTATTTATAGTTTGGTTGATATGTGTCTTGGCATGTTTCTCCTTGGATTTATCCTGTATGAGACTCTCTGTGCTTCCTGGACTTAATTGACTATTTCCTTTCCCATGTTAGGGAAGTTTTCAACTATAATATCTTCAAATATTTTCTCAGACCCTTTCTATTTTCTCATCTTCTTCTGTGACCCCTATAATTCGAATGTTGGTGCATTTAATCTTGTCCCAGAGGTCTCTGAAACTGTCCTCTATTCTTTTCATTCTTTCTTCTTTATTCTGCTCTGCAGTAGTTATTTCCACTATTTTATCTTCCAGGTCACTTATCCATTCTTCAGCCTCAGTTATTCTGCTATTGATTCCTTGTAGATAATTTTAAATTTCATTTATTGTGTTGTTCATCATCATTTGTTTGCTCTTTGGTTCTTCTAGGTCCTTGTTAAACAGTTCTTGTATTTTCTCTGTCCTATTTCCAATATTTTGGATCATCTTTACTATCATTACTCTGAATTCTTTTTCAGGTAGACTGCCTATTACCTCTTCATTTGTTAGGTCTGGTGGGTTTTTACCTTGCTCCTTCATCTGCTGCATATTTCTCTGTCTTCTCATTTTGTTTAACTTACTGTGTTTGGGGTCTCTTTTGCAGGCTGCAGATTCATAGTTCCCACTGTTTTTGGTGTCTGCCCCCAGTGGGTGAGGATGGTTCAGTGTCTTGTGTAGGCTTCCTAGTAGAGGGAACTGGTGCCTGTGTTCTGGTGGGTGGGGCTGTACCTTCTCTTTCTCGTAGGCAGGGCCGTGTCAGGTGGTGTGTTTTGGGGTGTCTGTGAACTTAATATGATTTTAGGCAGCCTTTCTGCTAACGGGTAGGCTTGTGTTCCTGTCTTGCTAGTTGTTTAGTATGGGGCGTGCAGCACTGGAGCTTGCTGGCCTTTGGGTGGAGCTGGGTCTTAGTATTGAGATGGAGATCTCTGGGAGAGCTCTCATTGATTGATATTACATGAGCTGGGAGGTCTCTGGTGGACCAATGTCCTGAACTCAGCTTTCTCACCTCAGAGGCTCAGGCCTGACACCAGCCCGGAGCACCAAGATCCTGTCAGCCACACGGCTCAGAAGAAAAGGGAGAAAAAAGAAAGAAAAAAATAATAACCACAAAAAAAAATTTTAATAAATAATAAATTACTAAAATTAAAAAAATAATAAAAGAGAGCAACCAAACCAATAAACAAATCCACAAATGATAAAAAGCACTAAAATCTAAACTAAGATAAACATAAAAATCAAAAACAAATTAGTCACAGACAGCAAACCCCAAGTCTACAGTTGCTCCCAAAGTCCACTGCCTCAATTTTAGGTTGATTCATTGTCTATTCAGGTATTCCACAGATGCAGGGTACATCAAGTTCATTGTGGGGATTTAATCCGCTGCTCCTGAGGCTGCATGGAGAGATTTCCCTTTCTCTTCTTTGTTCGCACAGCTCCTGGGGTTCAGCTTTGGATTTGGACCCACCTGTGCGTGTAGGTCACCCTCAGGCACCTGTTCCCTGCCTAGACAGGAGGGGGTTAAAGCAGCAGCTGATTAGGGCACTCTTACTCTCTCAGGCTGGGGGTGGAGGGGTACAGTAGTCATAACTGGAATGCGGGGTGAGCCTGCAATGGCAGAGGCCAGCGTGACATTGCAACAGCCTGAGGTGTGCCATATGTTCTGGGGAAGCTGTCCCTGGATCACGGGACCCTAGCAGTGGCGGGCTGCAGAGGTTCCCAGGGAGTGGGAGGGCTTGTGTGGATAGTGACCTGTGATTGCACAGAGGATTATTGGTGGCTGCTGCAGCAGTGTTAGCATTTCATGTCCATATCTGGGGTCTGAGCTGAGAGCCACGGCTTGCACCCGTCTCTGGAGCTCATGTAGGCAGTGAACTGCCTTCTGTGGGCACACAGGAAAGAAATCCCCTCTCCTCATGCACCCAGAAACAATGGTCTCTTGCCTCTTTGGCAGGTCCAGACTTTTTCCCAGACTCCCTCCCGGCTAGCCGTGCCGCACTAGCCCCTTCATGCTGTGTTCACGCCGCCAACCCTAGTCCTCTCCCTGTGATCTGACCTCCGAAGCCCGAGCCTCAGCTCCCAGCCCCTGCCCGCCCCGGCAGGTGAGCAGACAAGCCTCTCAGGCTGGTGAGTGCTGGTCGGCACCGATCCTCTGTGCGAGAATCTCTCTGCTTTGCCCTCTGTACCACTGTGGCTGCACTCTCCTCCATGACTCTGAAGCTTCCCCCCACCACCACACCCCGTCTCCACCAGTGAAGGGGCTTCCTAGTGTGTGGAAACTTTTCATCTTTCAGAGCTCTCTCCCAGAGGTACAGGCCCCATCCCTAATCTTTTGTCTCTGTTTTTTTCTTTTTTCTTTTGCCTTACCCAGGTATGTGGGGAGTTTCTTGCCTTTTGGGAACTCTGAGGTCTTCTGCCAGCATTCAGTAGGTATTCTGTAGGAGTTGTCCCACATGTAGATATATTTTTGATGTACTTGTGAGGAGGAAGCTGATCTCCATGTCTTAGTCCTCCACCATCTTGAAGGTCCACCCCCTCAATATATTTTATATCTTAGAACTGGCTGTACATGAATAACTATCTTATAACAAAGTGTGAACATAAAGTTCCCAAATGAAAAATGAACTCTATAGGCAATTAATAAATAAGAAATAATACTGCCCTTATACTGAATAAGACTATAACAAAAATATTTAAATTTATAATTAAAGTTACCATTCTTTGAATTTCTTCTGGCTTATTATTGAGATAACTTTTTATTAATTATTGATTTTTCACTTGAGAAAATTGTAGGTCCATGTTTAGTTAAGAGATATAATACAGAATGATCCCTTGTACACGTTTTCTAGTTTCTCCCAATGGTAGCATGGTAGTATAATACCATTATAGTATAAAATCCTAATCAGAATATCAACATTGATACAATCCACCAATATTATTCAATTTTCCCATTTTATTTGAACTCAGGTATGTGTGCGTGGATTTGGTAGTATACAGTTTTATCATATGTGTAGCTTCCTGTATGTACCACCTAGCCAAGATACTGAGTTCCATCATCATAAGAATCCCTCCTGTTGCCCTTTTGTAACCACATTCATCTCCCTCCCACCTTCAACCTTCCCTTGTTCCTAACCTGTGATAGCCACTAATCTGTCCTACATTTCTAAAATTTTGTCATTTAAAAAATGCTATAACTGGGCTTCCCAGGAGGCACAGTGGTTGAGAGTCTGCCTGCCAATGCAAGGGACACGGGTTCATGTCCCGGTCCGGGAAGATCCCACATGCCACGAGGTGGCTGGGGCCGTGAGCCATGGCTGCTGAGCCTGTGCGTCCGGAGCCTGTGCTCTGCAACGGGAGAGACCACAACAGTGAGAGGCCGGTGTACCGCAAAAAAAAAAAAAAAGAAAAAAAAAAAAAAGCTATAACTTGAAGGGTATTACACTAAGTGAAATAAGTCAGACAAAGACAAAAACTCTATGATATCACTTATATGTGGAATCTAAAAAATATAACAAACTAGTAACTATAACAAAATAGAAGCAGACTTACAGATATAGAGAACAAGTTATTGGTTACCAGTGGCAAGAGCACAGGGGAGAGGGGCAATATAGGGGTAGGGGATTAAGAGTTACAAACTATTATGTATATAATAAACTACAAGGACATATTGTATAACACAGAGAATATAGCCAATAGTTTATAATAACTATAAATGGAATATAACTTTTAAAATTTTGCATCACTATATCATACATCTGTAACACAATACTGCACATCAACTACACTTCAATTTTTTAAAATGCTCTATAAATGGAATCAAGGTATGTAACGTTTGGTGATTGGCTGTTTTTCACTCAGCATAATTCCCTGGAGATTCACCCAATTTGTTGTATGAATCAGGTCCTTTCTTTTTATTGCTGAGTAGTAGTCCACAATATATATGTACCACAGTTTGTTTAACCATTTATCTGTTGAAGGGCATTGGGGGTCATTTCAGCTTTCGGCTATTCCAAAGAAAGCTGCTATGAACACTGTACAGGAGTTTAAGTGACCATAAGTTTTCATTTCTCTGGGATAAATGCCTAGGAGTATAATTACTGGATCATATGGCAATTGCATGTCTAGTTTTATAAGAAACTGCCAATTGTTTTCCAAAGAGGCTGTACCATTTTACATTCCCACCAGTGACAGACCTAGTTTCTCCATATCCTCTCGAGCACTTGGTATGGTCACTATTTTTTTTTTTCACTTTTTCCCTTCTGATAGCTGTGCAGTAACAACTCATGGAGGTTTTAATTTGTGTTTCTTTGATGCTGAACATATTTCCATGTGCTTATTAGCCATCCGTATATCCTTTTCATTGAAATGCCTCTTCATGGTGATTTTCCATTGTCTGTTTAGACTATATTTTACTGTTGAGTTTTGAGAGTTCCTTATATACTCTACATTTTAGTCTTCTGTTGATAAATAGCCTGCAAATATTTCCTCCCAATCTGTAGCTTTTTTCATCCTTTTGACATAGAATTTCACATAGCAAAAGTTTTAAATTTGGATGAAATCAAATTTACCCAGTTACCTTCTATGGGTCTTCGTTGCTGCTCACAGGCTTTCTCTAGGTATGGCGAGTGGGGCTACTCTTTGTTGCAGTGCACGGGCTTCTCACTGAGGTGGCTTTTCTTGTTGTGGAGCACAGGGTCTAGGCACGTGGGCTTCAGTAATTGTAGCATGCACCCTCAGTAATTGTGGCTCACAGGCTCCAGAGCGCAGGCTCAGCAGCTGTGGCGTACAGGCCCAGCTGCTCTGTGGCATGTGGGATCTTCCTGGATCAGGGCTTGAACCCATGTACACTGCACTGGCAGGCGGGCTCTCAACCACTGCAATCTTGCGGGGGTTTTTTAATTTTTTTTTTTTTTTTTTTTTTTTTTTTTTGCTGAGGTACACGGGCCTCTCACTGTTGTGGCCTCTCCCGTTGTGGAGCACAGGCTCCAGACATGCATGCTCATCAGCCATGGCTCACGGGCCCAGCCACTCTGTGGCATGTGGGATCTTCCCGGACCGGGGCATGAACCCATGTCCCCTGCGTCGGCAGGCAGACTCTCAACCACTGCGCCACCAGGGAAGCCCCAATCCTCCATTTTTAAAGTTAATATTTTCATGTATACCTTTTTCTGTCTTTTATTTCAACCTATGTCATTGAATTTGAAACAGCACATGGTTGTGTTATTTTTTAAGCCACTCTGCCAATTTGTCTTTTGATTGGTATCATTGAGGTGTCAATGCTCTAGAACTTAAGTCTTCCTTTTTTATTAAATTTTTTTCTGTTTCTTTCTCCTGGAACTCATTCTTCTGTTTCTCTTTTCTTGCCTTTCTGTGGGTTAACTGAATATTTTTTAGGACTCCAACTTGATTGCTTTATAGTGTTTTTGACTGTATCTCTTTGTGTAGTTTTCATAGTGTTGCTCAGAGAATTACAGTATACACATGTGACTTATAATACTTTACTGGTATCATTATTTTTACCACTCCTATTTAAGTGTGGACACTTCACTTCCATTTAAGTCCCTTTACTTTCCTCATCTTTAAATATCATTGTCTTGTGTAGCAGATCGTTACATCTGATAATTTATAATTTTGTTATGATCATCAGAATAGGATTTATAAAGCACAGGAGAAAAAGGATAACCCATTATATGTAACCACACCTCTGATTTTTTCATTGTTTCTTTTCTTCCTGCTTCCTGAATATCCGAGATTTTTTCGTTTACAATTTCCTTTCTGGATATTCTGTAAGGCTTCTCTCATTCTAATATTCTATGAATTCAAAACCTTTCCAAAGAAACTGAGTTTAAAATAGGCAATCAAAGAAATAAACATTTTAGAAGTCTGAGATTGGAGTCTGAGATGGTCTAGAGCTGGGGGCCTTACTGGAAAAACCACACCAGGAAGTTAGAGGGAAGTATGTATCTATGAAGGAAGATTAATTTATATCCTCCACAATTATGTCTTGGACAATACTAAATTGAAAGAAATTTACTACCAAAATAAACCATCCTAGAAAGCCCTTTCATTCAAACATTATAGAACACCTATAATGTGTCAAGAACTGTGCAAGGTGGTGGAGATGCAGAGATGAGTAATAAATGGTTCCTGTCCTAATCAGTGATTGACTCAAACAGAGGCACCTAGCAGCAAAGCCTGAGTCAGGGATTCGTGTACTTTTGTACTGTTAAGGGACTGCTCAGAGGAGAAAAGCAGTGAGGGAAGCAGGATAAGTCAGGGGACAGAGGATAATCAGGGAATCAGTTTTATGATAAATCCATGTTTTTTCTAGGTAACTTTAACATTACTCACCTCAATGAAACAAAATGTTCAATCTTCAAAATGTATGGTGATTTTCTGTTGCTGATTAGTTAATTCTAACATCGGTAATAGTCAATTCTATGTGAAGAAAGAATAATTATGTATCCCTAATGTATATGGCCTAATAAATTCTGTTGCTAGTTACTAGTTTTTTCAGAAATAGGCAACTTTATAAGATCACAATATAGAGTTCCAATGTTCACACTTAAAGGTCAAGATTGAAGGTTTGACTAAGGAAAACTGCTATGAGTGCATATAACAATATATTTTTGACTAAAAGCCACATTCACACGTGTTTATTCACACATAACAAAAGATTTGGTGTTTAGTCAGCTTTCATTTCATTTTAAGTAAAAGCCTACTTCATGTGAAAGCAAATACATCTTAAAACTTTGTTTCCAGGCTTCCCTGGTGGCACAGTGGTTAAGAGTCCACCTGCCGGGCTTCCCTGGTGGCAGCAGTGGTTGAGAATCTGCCTGCCAATGCAGGGGACACGGGTTCGAGCCCTGGTCTGGGAAGATCCCACCTGCTGCAGAGCAACTGGGCCCATGAGCCACAACTACTGAGCCTGCACGTCTGGAGCCTGTGCTCCACAACAAAAGAGGCTGTGACAGTGAGAGGCCCACGCACCGTGATGAAGAGTGGCCCCCTCTCGCTGCAACTAGAGAAAGCCCTTGCACAGAAACTACAACACAGCCATAAATAAATAAATAAATTTATTTTAAAAAAAGACGAGTCCACCTGCCAATGCAGGGGAAATGGGTTCGATCCCTGGTCTGGGAAGATCCCATTTGCCATGGAGCAACTAAGCCCATCCACTACAGCTACCGAGCCTGCACTCTATAGCCAGCGAGCCACAATTACTGAGCCCACGTGCCACATCTACTGAGCCCATATGCTGCAACTACTGAAGCCTGTGCACCTAGAGCCCATGCTTTGCAACAAGACAAGCCATCGCAATGAGAAGCCCGTGCACCACAACAAAGAGTAGCTCCCAGTCGCTACAACTAGAGAAAGCCCATGCCCAGCAATGAAGATCCAATGCAGACAAAAATAAATAAATCAAACAAATAAATTAAAAAAAAACTTTTTTGTTTCCTCTGTGTGCAGAGTACTACTGTCTATAAATACTCACATTTAATTCTGCCTCCTCTACTCAAGCTTATTCTAAAATACTTTCACATAAATTCAAGATTTAACAATATATTTTAGCATGCTATAGACTAATAAAAATAAAGGGTGCCATGCTGTTACTTTTTATAAGTTGTTTAAAACAAAAATTACATAATTCCACATATTCAGAGTACATGAGCAAATGTGTTTATTATTTAGTTTATATAAGCCATAATTAGGTATTTAATTCCAACCATACCATATCCTGTGGTTTAAACATCTTCCCTCATTCCCTTCATTAGTCACCAAGATCATCATGGCAACACCTGGGGTCAGGAAGCTACCTTCCAGATTTATAGTCAAGAAAAGCTAAACTTCTAGAGCTGACCTCTAGTTCTAGAAGTTTGTGGTTCTCTGTCTAAAATGTAATCTCAACCGTTTCCCATATTGCTCTGTTGGCAACTTGTCATTTGGCCTGTTCTGGTGTCTGGAGAGCTGTGTTCCGGAGAAAATCTATAAACACTGAGGAGAGGAGGCAATTCACCATGAACTTGGAAATTACTCAGTGTTGGATCTGGAAACATGAAAATCTCTGAGGGTGGCTTTTATTTACTTATTCTTAAGCACAACAGATAGGGACTTATTTACCCATGGTGCTTTTGTATATATGATGGAGAGTATCTGGATTCTCCTCTTGTATAGATCTCAAATGTTCCCAAGGTCAGGACAACCCATATTCTACAGTTCCTGTAGAAGATATTTTTGCCAATCAGAACTGTATAAAGAGCTCCATATACCAGCCAAATGGCCCCTGAAATGTAGCTAAGAAAACAATTCTCCACTGTCATCATATGAACTGTGGTTGTCTATTGAGTTAAGGATACATATTAGTTAAAACTTTCAATATATTTGAAAAAAGACGTTTGAAATAGGTATGAAGCTCTACCCACATATTCAGTTGTAAGGGAAAACAAAACCTTTATTTTTCTATAACAATCTAATTTCTGAACTCACCCAAACTCCAGCTATTTTTGCTTAGGATTGAGTCTACATGCTAAGGGTCTAATGTAGTATTAAAACATAGGGTTGGGAGTATTCCTTGGTGACACCTGCCCAGGCTCACACGTTCTGAATCTTACCTAATCTGTGGTCTGGTCCATGGAAGTCAGTCTACTGAGGTTACAATTCTGTCAAACTTAATTCTCATCATAGAATCTTACCCAGAAACTCTCTCCTTTATTTTCATGACCCTTTTGGGTGCCTGAGGATTTTTAGTCACTGCAGAGCATGGTGGTACATGGGAAAACTATGGGTTAACCTCAGGGCAGTCTGCTTAGACGTGTTATGTAGCCATCTCTACTTGCCAGGTCTCCAGGTCCCAGATCCTTCCATAAGGGTATGGTCTAGGTCTCCTCTGCTCTGGGATCTCAGTTGAGATCTCTATTGATCTTCACCTGGGGCTCGACTATTAGAGGGAGGCAATCAGAGTACACGACTCTTTTCTCAAGGATCCCCCAGACTGAGATAAAGGCTTTATCAATTCTCCTTTGAATTTCTCCCCAGCCCCATTCCTATACCCTCCTGAAGCAAGACATTCTCTTGCTTTTCCCATTATTCTCAACATTTTTCTCAGTATTCCCTTCTCTGGAGAAATGAATAAAGACTTCCCCAGCATATTGAATAGCAGATGGACCAAGATCCACCAAAATTCTGGTTAAGAAAAGTGGAACATGCTTTAAAATACTATTGGCTACAAATGATTTCATTTAATGTTTACAGGTTGATTCACAGTTATTTATTTTTAATAAAGGACTGTTGAGCCTAACACTTAAAATGGATATAACTTGCATATAATACCTACTTAAAACGATTACACTTAGGTTAATTTTTTCATATGTATCACATAATTAATTAGAATAAAAGTGTAAAATGACATTTCCTGTACCCAACATAATCTAGAAATGATAGTTTTATTTATACACATTTTCAGACAGCAAGTGACTATAAGCATTTACAAATCAAGTTCATTTTAACAATTTTATGATGGTCTTCTAACATATATTATATATTTTTACTCCTCCTTAAATAAGGAATAAGACTAGACATGAAGGCGCCTTCTAAATTTTTTTTCCAAATACCCATGTTGCTTCAAAATGTTTAATATCTTGATAATTTATTATAAAATTTAATCTCTGAACAATACATATGGTGCTGACTGCAGGACTGACATTGTTATTCCAGGCCATCAACGTTCCAACAAATTTATGCAATGTGTCGTGGTCTATTTGGAGACTTTATGAGACTTTTAAAATATCTGAAAATGTGAAACAACTGGACTGTGTTAAAATGATATTCTGTTGTATATCGTGTCAGGAATAAAATAAAAATTAATTCTTACTTTGTTTTAAACTTTACCAAAAGTATAGTCAACATTTGCTTTTCATTATTACACCTAAGTTCTAAATGAAGCCAGTTAGCTCTTAAGGAACTGTTATAAGAAGTTAGATTCATCTAAAGCAACTTACTTGACCTCTTTCCTTCCTTCAAAGAAAAGCAAGATGTTAAAATACAGATCATATACAGCAAAGGAAACCCTAAACAGAACAAAAAGAAAACCCACAGAATGGGAGAAAATATTTGCAAATGAAGCCACCAACAAGGGATTAATCTCCAAAATATACAAACAACTTGTGAAGCTCTATCAAAAAAACAAATAACCCAATTTTAAAAAATGAGCAGAAGATCTAAATAGACATTTCTCCAAAAAAGACATAGAGATGGCCAAAACGCACATGAAAAGATTCTCAGCATCACAAATTATCACAGGAATGCAAATCAAAACTACATTGAGGTATCACCTCACATCAGTCAAAATGACCATCATCAAAAAGTCTACAAACAATAAATGCTGGAAAGGATGTGGAGAAAAGGGAACCCTCCTACAATGTTGGTGGGAATGTAAATTGGTACAGCCACTATGAAGAACAGTATGGAGGTTCCTTAAAAAACTAAAAATAGAACTACCATGTGATCCAGCAATCCCACTCTTAGGCATATATCCAGAGAAAACTGTAATTCAAAAAGGTACATGCACCCTAGTGTTCACTGCAGCACTCTTTACAATAGCCAAGACATGGAAGCAACCTAAATGTCCCTTAACAGAGGAATGGATAAAGAAGATGTGGTATATATATACAATGGAATACTACTCAGCCATAAAAAAGAATGAAATAATTCCATCTGCAGCAACAAGGATGGACCTAGAAGTTATCATACTAAGTGGAGTTAAGTCAAACAGAGAAAGATAAATATCATACGATATCACTCGTATATGGAATCTAATTTTTAAAATGATACAAACAAACTTATTTACAAAACAGAAACAGACTTACAGATATCAAAAACAAACTTATGGTTTTTACCCTTACAAAAGGGAAACGTGTGTAGGGGGGGATAAATCAGGAGCTTGGGATTAATATACACACACTGCTATATATAAGATAGATAACCAATAAGGACCTGCTGTATAGCACAGGGAACTTTATATTCTGTGATAACCTATATGAGGAAAGAATCTGAAAAATAATGAACATACGTATATGTATAACTGAATCACTTTGCTGTACACCTGAAACTAACAGCACATTGTAAATCAACTACACTCCAATAAAATTTTAAAAATAAAATAAAATAAAAACAGATCCTAACACTGATAAAGATTATTGAAGACAATGAACTTGGATTTTATCTAGGATTTCAATCTGATAATGGGCAATAAATCAACACAATTCCCCGAGAGAGAAAATATGGTCTAAAAATTAAGCAAAGAGTAATAAGTGTATTATTTAAAACATTTACTAGTGAATAGTCAAGTTGTCAAGGTTGCCAACAGTATGTTTTAAAATTTAATTCAAAAGGTACCCATGTACTATTCATTTAAGAAGAGGTTTGAAGCATAAAACAAATCTTAGCATACAATAAAGATAATTATTAGATACACAACAAATACTATTTCTGTGACACTGGTAGAATCCCAATAAAGAATATATATGTGATTCATTTATTCAACAAATAATTATTTGAATACGTATTATGATACAGTTACTGAATGTGTAGTGGTAAACACTTGGTATTTGCCCTCCATGATGGCACATATGAAAATAGGCAGTGTGTTAAGGTGCAAAAATATGGCTTAGTATAGGATGCAATGACTGCAGCTAACAGGTGCAGCTAATTCACTCTTGACATGGGGGCAGGAGGGGAAATAAAGCCTTCCCAAAGGATGTAAAGTATAAAATAAGATTTGAAGAATGAATAAAATTACAGGGTGAAGATGGAGAACATTTGTATTGTGTTTCATTCATTCATTCATTTAATAAGCATTGTTATAACCCAGCCAGGCACTGTTCTAGGCACTTGAAAATCAGCAGGGAGAAAACTAAAGTCCCTATCCTCCTGGAGCTTATATTCTAGTGTGGAGATAGACTATGACCACATAAGCAAGTAAATATATATTCAGTCATATGGTAGGTGGTAGGGTTGGCCTCACTGAGAAGGTGATGCATAAGCAAAGGTGCAAAGAAGGTAAGGTTGTGACTCAGGAGGAAGGGTATGATCTGGAAGAGGAGTGTTCTAGGCAACAGGAATAGCAAGAGCAGGGTCCTTGAGTTAGGAGTTTGTGTGACATGTTAAGGTCAGTGCGGCTTCTGTGAAGTAAGTAGTGGGGAGAACGGTAAGAGGTAAGGTCAGAAAGGTGAAGAGAAGCCAGTTTGGGTAGGGCTTTGTAAGCCATCATGCAGACTTTGGCTTGTACAGTGAAGGAAAACAATATGTACTGAAAGTTTGGGGTAGAGAACTAAACTGATCTAAATTAATATGATCATTCTGACTACTGAGTTGAGAAAAGAAAGTGGTGGGGAAGCGGGAAGGGCACAGAATCAAGCAGACCAGTTAAGAGGCTATTGTATGGTATATATATTCCAGGCTAGAAATGGTGGTGTGTAGACCAGAAAGGTAGTAGTGGAGTTATTGAGTAATGATTCAATTCTGGATATATTGTAGAGGTAGATCTTACATGATTTGCTGACAGATTTGATTTGGGGTGAGGTAGGAAGAGAAGGGTCAAGGTAACTCAAATATTTTTTGGTCTGAGCAACTGGATGGATGGATCTTCCACTTCCTGATATGGGAAAGCCTGTGGGAAAAAGGAGATTTGGAGATGGAATTAGAGGTCAAAAGTTCAGCTTTGGACACAGTAAATTTAAGTTGCCTGTTAGACATCTAAGTAGAGATGTCCAATAGACATCTGAGTATAAAAGTCTGGAGTTTATGGGAGAAGTCTGGAAGTAATAACATGTAAGTGGATATGAAGAGGTCAAGATCTTAGCTCTAGAATACTCAAGCATTTATAATTATGGAATATTAAAAGTAACCAGTCAGTGAGACTGAGCAGGAATGACCAATGAGATAGGAAGGAAACTAGAGGAATATGGTGTCCTGAAAGAGTCCTAGAAACCAAGCAGAGATGTTGTTTCAAGAAGAATACAGTGATTGTCTCTGTCAGACCAGGACTGAGGATCAGCCACTGGAAAAAAACAACATGGAGATCAGTGGTGACCTGAGCAAGAGTAGATTAAGTGGAGAGAGGTGGGGACGGAAGGAAGCCTGGTAGAGTAGGTTCAAGAAGAAAAGCATTGCAACTTTATGATAGCAAAAACACTGGTATATGTTTCAAGTCATAGCACCCTGCAGTAAGACCATACCAGAGGGCATTGCTAATAAACTATCTTTCTTGCTAGTGAATATAGTCCCTCCAAGATAAAATGGTAATTATCATGCCACAAAGGTAGGTACAAAATACCCCATGAATTTTTTAAAAAGTGAAATGTCACATTTAAGTATATTTTCATTGGGAATTTTTAAAAAGGAGACTATTTAATAGCCATGGTTTTAAGATGATAGAAAGCAAAAAGGTTTTAATAATATTAAATGGAAAAATTATATAAAACTCACTGGTTCAAGAAATCATAAAAGAATAAAATAGATTTTGTACACTACATGGCGCTAATCAATAAATCTGAATACAATTTTTTCTAAGGTTAGAAATAATAAGAGGAGAAGACTTGGATGCAGAAAGTATAAATAACTATCTCAAGTAGTTTTGTTGTAAAGAGAAACAGAGAGATGGTATGATATCTAGAGTGAAATATGGACTTAAGATTGGGATTTATGAGATGAGAAAAATTACAGTAAAATTTTCCACTGACATGAATGACCTAATAGTGAGAGGAAAGGTTATGTTGAAAGAAGACAGCATGCCTGGAGAGATGTCCTTAAGTTGGCAAGAGGGGACTGGCTCTAGTATATGAGTGTGTGTGTGTGTCACCGTATTGTTTTTCCAGTAAATTTACTTTAGATAGTCAATACAGCTGATTAGAATTGAAGAGATAAAGGGAATCTGAAGACAACACCTACTTGATACAGGATAGAGTCATTACAAGGTTTATACAACTAAGTTCTTACTGCAAAAGTTTCTTCCTTATTTTGTTTATTACATTAGACAGAAAACAAATCAAAACAAAAAATTGCTTTTACAGGACCATCTATTCCATAGAATTGATTGAATCAGAAAAAAAATTATACCTTTCTACCACACGATAAAAAAATAATTGTTATACCAAAGTATATCACGGAATAATATCTTTACACAGTCCTTCTCTGTGAAGAAAGTTATTACATGGAAGGTCAATTTATTTGGATATTAATATTAAAAAGGAAGAAGTGTGGAAATTTCAGAATATAGGTAAATGAGTAGAAAAAAATCAAATTCATACTAACTGCTTCCCCTAAAGAAATAACACATTTCTCAGTATAATCTAAATATAGGTTTTTAATTTTTTTTTCCTAGGGTGCAGTAGACATGACATAATTTTAAGGTCTCAATTATGTATTATTCTTGTATACCAGCTGAGACCAATTTTAAAAATGTATCTAGCTAGTATAATTAAAGTTATTTTGGTCTGACTAATTATAGTGTACAGTATAAAGACAAAACTGACACAAAAGTGTCATCTGTCTTTATATGGAAATCAGTTGTAATTTATTGTTTTTGAATCAAGAAAAGATAACATAAATCCCCAATAAGTGAAGCTTCTGGAACCTGAGTCCATTACGAAAGTTCCTAAGGCTTAGAGTTTGGCACCTGTAATGTGTTTCTGCTGTAAAAGCATAAGATAGGGAGTTTGTCGAGAAGAAGAGCCAAACTGCAAGCACCCAGACCAGGTAGGAGGTCAATGTGGTGGTTTTCTCTAGCGGAAATGATGTGATTGGACCAGGACAGTGGCAGTGAAAACTGGCAGATGTCAGTAAATTTAAGATCTCTTTTTGAACTGGGATCAACATAATTTGGTGATCGATTAGATTTTAATTAAAAGTCAATCTTCCAAAAGAATACTTGTGAAAGATCCAAGAAAGTAATGCTTCTAAAGCTAGTATTATAAAATTAATGCAACACTCTGAATGTACTACTTAGAAAATTGCCTCCACTCTTGTTATAGGATATAGTTCCAAAGGCTCCCAAACACATTAACAATATTTTCAAATAAGTATAATCAGGATCTACCTTAGGAGCAGATGGAGTGGGAAGATCATGTGATGCTCCAAAGAATGCCCCTCCCATCACATTGCCCAAGGATTGTTACTCTGAAGTTTAACTATTAGCAATGCCTTCAGGAATCTGTGGCAACATGATGACCTAAGATGATAAGGACAGCTCCTTTCCCCAACTACCAACATAAAAACACATATATGTTTCTTATGAACATGAAGAAATAAACCTCTGTAAAAAGAATGTGAGCAAATATGAGATACAGGAGAATCAAAATCTCTAGAACTGGAAATAACAGGACAATCTGATACTAGGTTTTAAATGACTAAGAGATGGATTCTTTGAAGTAAATTCAGTTCTCCATTAAAATGTAAATAACTCTGGAAAGTACTGTAGCCTTATCATCTAAAAATGGAAAATATTGTTAGATAGACTTTAGTTCATAGAATTGGATTAATCACCATGGGCCATGCATGATCAACTTTTCTTTTTTCTGTATTTTATACTGAACTTCCATGAACTGAACAAACAACTCTGGAACTAGAACACTGACAATAATTCACACCAATCTATGTGTTATTTTTTTATATCCCACTGCTTTTGAGATGCTTATCAGGTAATTGAGAGTTGAAGTTTTTGAGGCAGATAAAGAATAGCTAGGAATAGCTAGAAGATTAGGAATAGGAGAAGAGCTTTGGGGAACTAATTCAGGAAAAAAGGACAAACTTTGTCCAGTTCACAATTCAGTCAAGGGCTTCCTGAGTATTTTTTAAATTTATTTATTTTTTAAATTTTATATTGTAGCATAGTTGATTAACAATGTTGTGTTAGTTTCATGTGTACAGCAAAGTGATTCAGTTATACGTATACTGAGTACTTTATATCAAGACATCAATCAATATATTGACACTCACTCAAGTGACAGAGAAATTAGTTTGTTACCCTAATTCTGTTTCCCTACAAAACAATGAACAGATATAAAAACAAAGGTGGTAGTAAAAATTTCATTCGAAGAATTTCATAGAAATAGCAAACCACAGACTTTAATTTAGCTAGTCTAGCCTCAGTGAGATTTCCCCTCTGACAAATACACTTTCTCACTATAGTATTATTATCTCTGCATGTACACAACCCCCATGGATTCCAATAGTCACATTACTATAAAAAAGAATATTTCCCACATCTAGAAATCTCTTTATGTAAATATGTGTCTCAAAGAGTCTCACCTGGATTTACTACAACCAAAAATTCTTAAAATGAGGACTGATGTGAAAATATATCTATCTACCATAACTCAGTCTAGAGATTTATGAATAGTAGAATTTTACATTTAAAGTCACAAGCAATTCAATGTCATTTTTATCACTTACATCTAAATGTCATCTCCCAAACTGAGTCAAGAAAAAAGCATAAAACAAGTACATTCAAATTTATCCACAAGCAGAAAATGCCAAGCAGACATTAAACAAAACAAAACAAAACAAAAACCCCACAAAGGTATGACCCATAGGATTTCCTTTTGAGGTAATAAAAAATATCTTTTCTTCATATATTATAGACTTTAACCCTTCACAAAAAGTATCTTCACATATATTACTATACATACTTATATCTTAATAAGCACCCTTCTTATATCACTTAATATCTAAGTGTCTTGGGAAATAGGCTAGGAAAATAAGAGGTAGTTGAACTGATTTTTCATAACGATATTCACATTTTATACGACTTCCACTTTTAAATTTTTTACAGTAATAGTCATTTTCATATTGTTATTTTTAACAGTTTTATTGTATCATTCCTAGCCTCTGTCAAAACAAGTACAACTGCACAGGAAAATGATGAAAGCTTATGTCACTCCCCTGTAATAAAAGGATATCATTTCATACGTCAATTAGCACCTACACAAGCAAACTAATGGAGAACAGAGCATTACTTTAAAATGTAACAAGTTTGTTCCTCCATTCAGAAAATAACTGGATTAAATTTTGGTCACTACACGTATAACTTAGCAGTACAGTTCAACATTTCAAAGAATATAAAAGAAATAAAAGTTGCAAATCATAAGTACTAAATATATTACTAATCTAGAAAAAATTGTGAAAAGATAAGATGTATTTCCATCTCTTTTATATATATATGTGTATATATACATATATATATGTGTGTGTGTGTGTATATACACATACATATGCCTTCATCATATATGTATGCTATATACATATATATCCTTTCATATATATGTGTGTGTGTATATATATAGAGAGATATATACATATATACATACATACATACACACACACACACACACACATATATATATATATATAGAGAGAGAGAAAGAGAAGTCCTTTCATATATGCCCTTCTCCATCTTCCTCTTCACTCCTGTTCCTTTTAGCTTTAGTAACTACGTGCTACCCTTTTCTCAGCCCACTTGCCTTGACCTTGCCAAAAAGTGCCATGTAATCTCTGATTTCTAAAGTGCCTTCTTATCCTCTATTTTCCACAAACTCCCCCAAATCTTAAAAATTGGGGTCTTAATAAATAAAATCTAAAATAATTTAATGTATTTCCTTCCCAGTAGTGCATATATTTTTAAAAGGGAAGCTTTATTTTATTCTCTGAATGGAATTTTAGAAAGAGATGATCCATTCTAAAGGAAAAAAATCTATAATGCTGGGATTTTAAGTACAATTTAAGTACATATTTAAGTAAAAATAAAAAGGTAAGTTAAAAAAATCATAAAGTACAAAATTTAATTAAAAATGCTGGGCAGCTGGCTACTTTGCTACTTTGTATGCATTTTAAGGCTTTCCTTGGACATGAGCTCCAGGAAGGGCTATCATGTATGTGATACCATCTCTTTGTTTTTTTCAAATCCATCCAAGTCTCTCCATCTTCCTAACGTTACTTAATCATCATCAAACTAATGGAAACATCTCATCATCGTCCTAAGATACCAATTTAGATCCTTTCTAGGCCTATCCATCTGCTCTTCACATTGCAGGCAGAGAATTAGTTTTTTTTTTTTTAAGTGCAAAACTGATAACACCCAGTACTTAAAATGCTTTCCCATTATTCTCACAATACAAAATATACTCCTACTCTACAAAGACCTACCTCTACTGTGCCATCTCCTACCATGTTCTCCCTTGCTCTCTCTGTCCCAGACACACTGGCATCTTTCCCCCCTGCTTACCAGGTTCTCTCTACCACCAACTTGATCATCCATCCCATCTCAGAACATGTATCAATTCCTCAGGGAAGCCATTCATAACCTCCTAAATCAAGTCAACCTCCCCCCGATGATAAGCACAAGAAATGCCACATACCACCCCTTCATAGCACTAGACAGTTTGAATTATACATCTATTTGCATGATTATTTGTTTAGTATCTTTCTTAACCACCATCTATAAAATTCACAAAGGCATGAACCTTGTTTCTTTGCTCACCATCTTATCTCTAGTTCCTAGCAGTGTTCCGGGCACAGAGTAGGCTATCCATAAATATTTGTTGAATGAATGAATGGTTCTGATGCATAATAGGAAATATCACCCGATCAACTAACTAAAGCCTGAACTTTAATGCCGTGGCATCCTTTTCAACTCAGTCTTACAAATATCTATTTTTTCATTTACTTTTGTGGCCAGCACAAAGGTGAATAAGACAGCTTCTGCCCCCAAAAGTCTTGTAGTTTGAACATACAGGTTGATATATAAGAAAAAAGTGACAACTAAGAAAGTGACTGCTTAATACAAGTCAGCCACTGTTCTAAGAAATAAATACCTACCTAGTGGACAAGTAAGTTCTTTATATGAAATATCTAGTCTTTCTAGAAATTTAGAAATGCTTGATGTATTTAAAAGTAGAAGTAGTGGAATAATGCTTCTTGTAAATAGCTTGTAAAAACTGATGGGAAATACTGTCTTTGGAAATGGAATTGTTAAACCTCCTCTCTGAGCAATATACTCTGTGCTTGTTCATTGGGTTGAGGGAGGTGGGAGGGAAGATTGCAAAAGATGTTTTGCTAGTGTGTACTAGAACATTTCAACTTAACCATTGCTCTATATGTTACATGCATTCTGTTTAACTTTATATATTACATATACACTGGGCAAATGGGTCCCAATTTTATAATATCTAGTCTCTAGATATTAAAAATGTTGCCAATGTATGACAAAAGTAGAGTCACTAAACTAACACATTTTGTACACTTTGTGTTAAAATTCATTGGAAGGCCGTCTTCTGAAAAGGGCCTTTGGAAGTGAAATTGTAAATCACATCTAAGTGACACACGTGCCTGTACTCGCCCACTGTTGGATGGATGGTGGAAAGGAGGAATTGGGAGAAATTAAGGGTTCTAGACTAGAATGTTCCTAGGTAGAAGACACTTTCAGATATAACCATTGTTACGTGTGTAGTTTATTCAACACTACCGTGTATATAGTGGATACACTTAAGTGCTTATTTAAAACATCTAGTCTTTCTAGATGTTTAGGAGTGCACAAAGTATGTTAAAGTTAGAGGTAGTGAAATCGCACATTTCATAGATATGTCCTTTTGTGAAAATTCATATGAGATACTGTCTTCTAGAAATGGAAAGATCAAAATGATCAAACCACCTCTGTGAGCAGTACACATTATTTTATTTGTGCTGGTTCAGGGAGAAAGAAGAAGGTGCAAAGGGCTTTATACCAGTATGTTTATAGTTAGGCAAGATTAACCATTGTCTATATGTCTCTGCATTTTGTTTTACTTAGCTGTGTATACAGTGTACATAAAGGACAAACGTCCAAATTTACAACATCTAGTCTCCCTAGATGTTAAAGAGGTGGCCAGTGTATGACAAAAATAGCAAATAAATACACTGTTCACACTTTGTATTAAGATTCATAGGAAGGACTCCTAAAAACAACTGGAAGAAGTGAAATTGTTAAAATCCTCTCTAAGCATTACAGATGCTTATTACACTTGTCCACGGGGTTGACAGAGATGAGAAGGGGAAGGGTTCTAGGCCAGAGTGTCCCTGTTTAGAAGACACTTTGAGATTATAGCCTTCGTGTGCAGTTCATTCAATGCTACTATGTATATGTATAGTGGATAAACTAAAATCCTTGTTTGACATATCTAGTCTTTCTAGATGTGTAAAAGTGCACAACATTAAGTTGAAAGTAGTGAGTTAAAGTAACACCTTTTAGGTATTTTTTTCTGTTAATTCATAGGAACGGTTGTATTTGGGGAGTGGGATTATTAAACTTGAGTCTTGGAGAGTAAGCTGTTCACTGGGTAGTGGGGGAGAGGAGAGGGGACAGGGAAGGAAGTACAGAGAAAAGGGTTCTGTGCCCATGAGTCTTTAGACAAGTTCGGATTGTCTAACCATTGTTCTATTTGTGCATTTTAGTTAATATTGCTATGTAGTAAAGAATAAGCAAGTCCTAATGCCCAAAGTATATTAAAAGTAGAGGTAGTAAAATAACCCCTTAATAAATGTCCTTTTGTTGGTTTTTAGGAAGGGCTGTGTTTTCTGGGAGTGTTTATGTTAATCCACCTCTTAGAGCTAGATATAATCCTGTACTTAGTAGCTGGAGGATGTGCTGGAGGAGGGGTAAGAGGAAGAGTGAAGGGAAGGGCTCTTGGCTAATATCTCCATATCTAGAAGACAGTTTTAGGTTATAAACTTAGGTATATATGTGTATTTTTGTAAAGTACCTATCTTTATTATAGCCAAGGTTCATTCTTTATTTTGCAACATCTAGGCTTTTTAGATGTTCTGAGGTGACTATGTATGATAAAAAGTAGAGCTAGTGAATTAACTAATTTGTAAATATCTTTGTTATAATTGATTAAAAAAGCAGTATCTTGGACATGGAATTGTTAAACCATCTCTGAGAAATGTACGTTAGAACTTGCTCATTAGGTTGACAGTAAAGGGCAGTATAAAAGGAGGGATGTATGTGGATGTGCTCATATTTATATTTTGATGATAACCATCGATGTGTGTGCATATCTTGGCTGTACTATAGGAATACATTATTAAGTAATTCAATGGAAACATACATCCTTGCTAATACTTTAACAGTTTAGATCAGATAATAAATCCTCTTAGAAACATTATACTTTGTGTACTCTGTTGCTTTATGTCTCATTTTTAATTGAAAATTAAGGGAATGTAGTATTTTAATCATAACTCTGCCAATATCTTTATCTAGAGGCCCACTGCCATTTTTGTCTTTTATGAAATTTTTGTCACCAAGAAAGGCAGGATTACATTTTTTCCTTCCAGACTGAGTGGGTGTAGTGTATTCTTGGTTATCAAAATACACATAGCTTTGGGACTTTGAAATGGTAAACATTCATGATGTGTGAAAAACATGATACATAACTGTATGATCTTAATTACATACAAATGGATGCTTAGTTGTATAGATACACAAATGAGACCTGGAAGAACACATCAAACAGTAACTGCTTGTGATCATGGATGACTTTGTTTTTTGCTTCTTGTGTTTTTTGGTTTCCTATTATGCACATGTTAACTTTTAAGAACAAATGCTATTTTAAAAACCTTAAAAAAATAAAAGGAGATACCTATGGCCCTTACAACAACCCTATGAAGTACTATCATAAACTTGTACAAGATCACACAGGTAACAATCAGAGGAATCAGGATACTGATTCCAGGCAGTCTGTGACCTGGGTCATTGCTCTTAGCATCAATACAACACTGCCTCTTGTGAGCATGATACAATGGGAACATAATAAAGTCACGTGAAAAGTTCTACAAAAACCCATTGTGTAGGAAACTTGCAGAGGCGCAATATTTCATTGGACTTTGAATGATGAGTAAGAGATGCTCACCAGGAACAAAATGTGGAAGAAAAATGACAATCTAGGTAAAGAAAAGAGTGGAAAACAAATGACAAAGTATTAGGTGTACATTTATGTTTAGGGACCAACCAAGTAGATCAGAGGGAGTTCTAGAAATTAGAAGAAAATTAACTTGAGATATGACGGACTTCAAGTCCTAGACGGAAGGATTTTAACCTTATTTTGTAGATGATAAGATAGCACTGAAGGATTTTAGTCAGGTATCGTTACCATGAGAATGATGTTTGGCAAATTCAGTTTTAGACAGGATGCAAGAATCTTGCTTGTTCTTCTACCTCTTCATGACATCATTTCCACCACTGCCTTCAAATTCCACCTTAATTACCAGTTCCTCCAGGAAGTCTTCCCTAACCACCCTTTCCCCAATGGGTCAGATTCTTCCTTTCTTTTTCCCTAAATTGTTTATTTATTCTCATAGCTTTAATGGAGCTTTATTCTAACACCTACCACAGCTTGTAATTATATGTTTCATGGGTGATCCAGGCTCATGAGCTAAGAAGGGGTTTGTATGCATATAAAACTGGGTGTCATCAGTAGTTGAAGCCATAGGAATAAATGAGATGGACAAAGAAAAACATGCCAAAAGGAGGACAATAAAGTATATGTGAGAAACCTAACTAGTAAAGTTAGGTAGAAGAAGTAGATCGGGGGAAATAGCCCAAAAAAGGATTCCAGAAGGCAGAAGATAAATTAAGAGAGAAGTGTGACATGGTAGGCAGAAGCTGAGATATTATCAAGGAGGTGTTGGTCTCAGTGACAAATGCTATCAAGAGATTGGGTAAGATGAAGATAAAAAACAGTAGTGGACTTAGATTTTTCCAGAAGAACTCACAAAATGGTGGGAGGAAATCAGATTGATATTTAAGGACTGAGAAGTAAAAGCAGTGAATACAGACTTACATTTTCAAGATATTCTGTGGTAAAGATAACCATAAGGATGTCTTGGAGAAATCAAGAGTTGAGAGTAAGCTTGTTCAGACATTAAAGGACAACAATCTCAGTTTGCCAGTTCCATGTAATTCCTAGGGTTTTCTGTGATAACTCAGTTTAATAATTCCTACCATGGAGGGCAGATGGTCTTTCAAAATCCTAGAGATCTTTGGATCTCACACTTTCTCTCACATGCCCTTTAGGAAATTAACAACACGTTTCTACCCTTCCCCACCCTTGTCCACTTCCCTACCTAAATTTTACTCCCCTCTAGAGTTTGATCAATTAAGCACCAGATTAAATTCTCAGTAAATGAAAAGCGTTTAGTCAGGATCTCTTATTTGCCAGTTTCTACCTGGAACCACCTGAATAAAGGAAATTTTCAAATTTAATTTACTTGATAAGTGGGTATGTGGGGCAAAATTAAAGAAAGCATCAAATTTGACTCATTCATCTAAGCATTTCATAAAATAAAAATAGTAGGAGAGGGATTATATCATGGCCTTTTATAAAATCAGTCATCTTTATCAAGAATAATTAAAATGGACCACCCAAAACATAAAAGTATTTCAAATTATTTACCATGGGGTAAAATATTGGGCAGTTGTGCAGAACTGAGCAGAACCAAGACAATCAATTATAACCTTAGTAAAATGATCACAATAATTAAAATTCATCCTAAAAAATGAAAAACCATATCTTCCAAATTACTAAACTTTATATGTTTCATTTACTCTATTATGTTATAAACAAGAAAAAATAAAGAGAATAAATATTACATCAAACATAGTGTCATCTATGAACACTGTAGAAATATTTTTCTGTGTTCAAAAATGTGGAGACAAGTTCAAACTGTTAAGACAATTCTTAGAAACCTACTCAGTTACATGAATAGAATTTTTTTTATTTTAAGATTAATTTTAATAAATTAATTGTGACATGTTTATATATTTATATACTATAAATATACACTTATTTCTATTTATATATAAATAGAAATTAATAAATAATACATTATTTTAATTACAAAAGAAAGTGTCTCCTGAGAAAAATTGAGTTCACTATTAAGCACAATGCACCAATTCCATTTTTAGTACTTTTGTTCCCATTTAAAACAATTTCAATTTCAATAAGCAATAGCTCATATTGTAAATACAAATGTCCAAGAGCAGTGATAAGGTAAGCTAGAGTTATGAAGGC
The DNA here is from genome assembly GCF_964165515.1 of Mesoplodon bidens. Classification (NCBI taxonomy): domain Eukaryota; kingdom Metazoa; phylum Chordata; class Mammalia; order Artiodactyla; family Ziphiidae; genus Mesoplodon; species Mesoplodon bidens. Next base: position 187,292,031 of record NC_138176.1, on the reverse strand, counting down.
CCATGTTATATTACAAATTATCAGGAAGGTTGACCATTAATGTACCAGTCTGTACTTGCTGTGACCATACATCTTACAAGCTTCGATGGGCTTTATTAAAATCCCCAGTTTCAGAAAAATCAGACTTAGCAGCTATCATTTTAGTTATATGTCCACATTTTATTTAAGTAAATAAGATTGCCTTCCACTTGGTTATTCCAGTAATTTTGAGTACTTAGAAGATCCAGGAAATCTAAAGTGCCACAATGAGCACGTAGGCGGCCTGCTGGAAGGGAAAAAAGGTTTTAAAAAAAGAACTAAAATCACTTCCTGTGGTTAACGTTTTAGAACCTAGTCCAGAACAGTCTGTACCAATATTGTGGGTTTGTTGGTATCTTATTTATGAGCATCGGAAACAGACTTGCACTGGTGCCATACTCTGAGTAGGATGCACGTGTAAGACAGATGGAACTTGTATTTCTAACAGATATAATTAAAGACTTATTGAATATAGTGCCAAATACCACAAATATTAAAACATTTTAGAATAAATTTACCATTGCTTTGACAGCAGTTTCAACAAAATAGCTGGTTATTCCAACAAATGAAAAATTGGGCATATTGAAATAGCAAAATTATTGCAATTTAAAATATGGTAGCTTGGTATAGTCTAATTTTACTAATACTGCACAATCTACACAGATTTAAATTTAAGGATTTTATTATAATAAAATATATCAGGCTCTTGTATGTGAAAAATTAGGAAACAACTTTTAAATGAGCTCTTCCAAGGAGAAATTAATAATCAGAAGAGAACAAACTCAAAGACTAAACACTGAATGAAACTACCTTCCATACATGGAAGAAGGCAACCCAAAGGAGACTGCCCATTAAGACACTACTTTCTCACGGTTTCTCACCATATTCTTCTGGGAGCCCCTTTTCAATAATGCCAAAAGCATCAGAGAGTTTAATTAGGATAGCAGTATTAAATGACCAATGGATTGATTAACTAGAAGTCACTGGTGATGCTGACAAGGGCAATTTTAGTTGAGATGGGAGTTCAATCCAGATTGCAGTGGTCTGAGGACTAAATGGAAGTGTAGGTAATATTCCCTCTGACCAAAAAAATCAAGTGTTAACATTTCAAAATGCAAATGCATAGGCCTGTCATTAAAAAAAAAGAGCAACAACAGCAACAAAATGAACTCAATAAAATAAGTAGGTTTCTAAATTCCTTAGAGCTAGGCTGGCTATTAATGGATATTTTATGTAAATAAAATAAGAGATTTAAAATGGCAAGACTTAATTAGAAGTTATGAGACTTTTGCCATCATACTCTAGAATGTGGGCTTTAATCAGAGAAATATTGACTTTATGTTTATTATTAAACTTAGAAAAAGAGCTATCAAGAGGAGGTAGAGGAAACAACCTAAGTACGCATTGATGGATGAATGGATAAAGAAAATGTGGGGTGTATGTGTGTGTATATTCAGCCATAAAAAAATGAAATCTTGCCATTTTTGACAACACAGATAGACATTGAGGGCATTAGGCTAAGTGAAATAAGTCAGACAGAGAAAGACAAATATCATATGATCTCACTTATATGTGGAATTTAAACAACAACAAACCTCATAGATATAGAGGCCAGAATGGTGGTTACCAGAGGCAGGGGATGGGGAGTGGATGAAACAGGTGAAGGGAGTTAAAAGATAAAAACTTCCAGTTATAAAATAAATAAGTCATGGGGAGGTAATGTATAGCATGGTGAATATAATTAATCATACTATAATAAATAATTGAAAGCTACTGTTAGAGTAAATCTGAAAAGGTCTTATCACAAGAAAAAAATTTTTGTAACTATTATACATATGGTGATGGATGTTAACTAGACTTATTGCAGTGATCATTTCACAATATATGCAAATATCATATTATTATGTTGTACACATGAAACAAATATAATGTTATATGTCAATTATACCTCAATTAAAAAAAGAGGAGATAGACTAAAATGGCTGAAGTAGCTCATGGACATATACTGCACCCACCCACTAAAATTAACACAAATTAAACAAAAATATTGAAAGTAGGCTAAAATCTCTTTTTAACTACCAGAGATTTTCCACTTAGATGAATATATATTTTTTAAAAAATACATGCACACTGTTAACAAGAGATATACCTATATCAAAATACACACACAGGGCCTCCCTGGTGGCGCAGTGGTTGAGAGTCCGCCTGCCGATGCAGGGGATACGGGTTCGTGCCCCGGTCTGGGAGGATCCCATATGCCGCGGAGCGGCTGGGCCCGTGAGCCATGGCCGCTGGGCCTGCGCATCCGGAGCCTGTGCTCCGCAACGGGAGAGGCCACAACAGTGAGAGGCCCGCATACCGCAAAAAGAAAAAAAAAAAAAAAAAAAAAAATACACACACAAAAAAAAGGTAAAAATTAAAGGGATGAAACAAGTACATGGGGCAAACGCTAGTGGTATGTACAATAATGCAGAAATGTTAATGTCAGAAACATTAGATTCAAGGTTAAATCATTACATGGTAAAAAAAAATCTATTAGTGTTCTAGTAAGAAAATTCAAGTTTGAAGCATATTATCATTATTCTTTTTATATTACAAGAAAAGAATAATGTGAAATATAAAGTACAATAAAAATCCTAAACATGGTACATCCATATAATGATATTGCCATTAAAAATTATATTACATGGGGCTTCCCTGGTGGCGCAGTGTTTGGGAGTCCGCCTGCCGATGCAGGGGACACGGGTTCGTGCCCCAGTCCAGGAGGATCCCACATGCCATGGAGCGGCTGGGCCCGTGAGCCATGGCCACTGGGCCTGCGCGTCTGGAGCCTGTGCTCCACAATGGGAGAGGCCGTGGCAGTGAGAGGCCCGCATACCCCAAAAAAAAAAAAAAAAAAAAAAATTATATTACATGAAATCACTATCTTGAAGAGTTATTTGTGCTCCCATGTTCAATGAAGCATTATTTATCTTATCCAAGGTATAGAAACAACCTAAGTGTCCTTTAACAATTGAATGGATAAAGAAAATGTGGTTTACATATACAATGGGATATTATTGTGTTTAAAAAAAATCCTGGCATTTGCACAACATGGATGAACCTGGAGGGAATTATGCTAAGTGAAGTAAACCAGACAAAGAAATATAAATACAGCTGTCCCTCGGTATCCATGAGATATTGGTTCCAAAACCCCCCACAGATAAACAAAATCCATGGATGCTCAAGTTCTTATATAAAACGGTGTCATATTTGCATATAGCCTATGCACATCTTCCTGTATAATATAAATCATCTCTAGGTTACTTATAATACCTCATACAATGTAAATGCTATGTAAATAATTGTAAATAAAATATAAATGCTATGTAAATAGTTGCTGGTGTGAGGCAAATTGAAGTTCTGGTTTTTGGAGCTTTCTGGAATTTTCTTTTTCAAATATTTACCATCTGTGGTTGGTTGAATTTGCAGATGCAGAACGGATAGGGAGGGCAGACTGTACTACATGGTCTCACTTACATGCAAAATCTTAAAAAAACAAAACAAAAAAATAAAAAAGTTAAATATGTGGGTGATGGATATGTTAATTAACAGTGGGTATCCAGAAATCCTTTCACAATGCATACCAAATCTTCATGTTGTATGCCTTAAATATATACATTTTTATTAAAAATATATTTATAAATAAATAAACAATAAGTTACAAAAAATATGCAATGATTTTGAACATTGCCCATAATATACTATTAGGTTAAAAAGGAAGTTTCATAATGGAATGTATAGTATGATCCAAATTTTAAATAATATATAAAATACAGATTCACATATATATATAAATAAAGGGAAAGAAATATATCAATTTACCAAAACAAGGTGACAGAATTACAGGCAATCTTTATCATTTTTGCTTATTTTTTTATTTTCTATATTGAATATCATTTTTATAAAAGGTTACTTTTAGAGTAACAAGTATTGACTTTATCTCATTTGATACTCTATTCCTTACCTTTTAAGTTAACATATTTCTGTTTTACTTCAAGAGTCTCATTTATCAAAGCCACTTAAGGAAATCTATGTCAAAAGAAATGACAGCAAACTACTGGTTCCCAGTGCAGGGTAGGGCGCGATACAGGGTTGGGGAAGTGGGAGATACAAACTACTGGGTGTAAGATAGGCTCAAGGATGTGCTTTACAACAAAAGGAATATAGTCAATATTTTGTAATAACTGGAAAGTGTAAATGGAAAGTGACCTTTAAAAATTGTATAAAAATAACTTTTTAAAAAAAATTAAAAAAAGAAATGGGCAAAGTCACTTATTAACTAACAAAACTTGCATTACTGCTTTAAGAAAATTAAACAAAAAAATTGATATGAATTGTATAATTACTTTGGTAGAAATTAAAGAAAATTTTCTTCTAAATAAAGAAAAATTATAATTGTTTTACCCACATTAAAAATTTCACAATAACCCAAAATTGACAGCTAAATGTGTCTGTGATTTTTATATGATTTCTTAAAATGTTATGTTAAATATATAGGTAAAATTTGTTCTTGCTGCTGATGCTTTTCTGCTAGTAAAGTAAGCAATATAAGGATACATTTCAAGAAGGAAATTAGAGTTTCAGCCAAATTAAATAGTTTTTCCTTCTCCTTCCTCTTGCTACCTTCATTGTAAAATGTAAGCTAATACTGAATTTTCACATTGTGGACGAACACCAGATCCATAAAATCTAGCCTACCTTTATATGCCTTAAGAAAACAAAATAAAATTTAGCATATAAATTGTGATGATTTTCTTTTAAAAGATGAGGTAAAACAGAGACATCATTCTGTAGATTATAATTGAGAAATTGCTGGACCTGGAGTCAAATATACTGGAATTAAGACTCTTAATTGCCACAGATGATCACTTTGTTTTTCTGAGTCTACCATATATATTAATATATTGTTTTATTCCACAAATATTGACTATGTGTATATTCCAGTTACTAAAACATAAGGGTGATATTAGAGCAATGGGAAAGAGAAAGAGACTGGGTCTCAGGTGTCTTGAGGGTTTCAATTCAGTGGAGTAAAAGACAATAAATAGTTGAATAACTAAACATAATTATAAATTGTAAGTTTTTAAAAAATGCCATGAAGGAAATAAAATTGACATAGGGTTAAGGAGTAGAGGATGGGTTAGTTAATTCAAGTGATCAAGGAAGACTGCTTAACATCACTGTCATATGAGCCCAGACCAAAACGATGAAGAGTCACACATGTAGAACACGTAGCAGAGCAATCCAAACAGAGTAAATACAAGTAAGGGAAATAAGAATGCACTTGGGGTGTGATGAATGGAAAGGAGGCTATCATGGCCAGAGGGTCATGAGCACATGAGCACTGGTAGAATGTATGAAATACATATAGAAAGCCAGGCAACTGTCAAATCATGTAGGCACTGATAAGCCACAGTAAGGAGTTTAGATTTTACTCTCTATATAAAGGGAAGCCAAGCAGAGGTTTTAAGCAAGGGAGTTACCTGATCAGATGTATGTTTAAAAAAAAAAAAATCGTACTGCCTATTATGTGAAGTACTACAGGAAAGCAAAACGTGGGAACAGTTAGGGTACTTTGATAATGACTTTGTCTAACATAGTGGAGTTGGGGATAATGGGAAGAGGAGCAGTTTGGGATGAAGGATGGGTTTGGAAATCAAGCAAAATGTTAACTTCAAGAATATAATACAACCAGGTATGAGATGTTGATGACACAGTTCAGGCTCAAGTTCAAAGAGAGGCCAGAGCTAGATATAAATTAAGTCATTAGCATATAAGGAATTTTAAAGGCATGAGAATGTATGAAGCATGCAGTTAGATGAAATAAATTATAAATACTATATCAACCTTAAGGGTTGGTGAGAGACTTGTATTAAGCATCTCTTTATTCTGATGCTGTGACAACTGGGGCCTCGCTGACCCTGGAGAGTTGGCCCCTCCTGGGGCTAGCCAATTTCCTAGAGACAGTAAAGGACTCTCCTCTCCTTATACCTTTCATGTATAAACCAATTGATTCAAAGCCCAAACCATACCTTTTATCAGGCTCTCACACCCCAAGCTACTATCATCTTGCCCTAATCACCAATCCCAGGTACCATACAGCTAGATACAGCCTTATATATACTCCAGAGCCCATTGAAATTATTTAAACTAGCAACTAGCATTATACTATATCAAGGTGTATTTCTTCCTGACTCCTTTACACATACTTGCAAGTCCCTCCATTTTATCCTACATAAAAGCTCTCTGCCTTTGACCTCCTATTGCTTACAACTATTTTCCCTGCATCCCCCAAAGAACTAGTTTATCATGAGCCACTACACGCTTATTTACTTTTACAAACATCTCTATCATTAACCCTTCTTGACATTGGATTTTCAAAAATATTAACTCATGAAATCAGGTGAGAATGAACAGAAAAGTAGTTTTTCAAAGTTATTACACACAGATATGGGTTGTATAACGTCATGTTTACCTGACTACAACAAAACATTTCCTTAACTAGAGAAAGAAAATGGCTATATTACTCTTATGTCCTATTTATGAACGTTAACTATGGTATCTGTATGCATATCATATGTGTTGTCCTGCATAACATATTTTCCAGATGAGTTCTCTTTTAAAAGCTGAGCAAAACTCATTATTGTTTAAGTGCTTTTATCAAACAGCATTCAGAATTCTAAGTTTAATTTTCTACCTCTATTTTTATGAACATATGAAACACAAAAAATTCTGGTATCCAGCCTATATAAATTCTATTTTTAAACTATGAAATTATCCTTAGAATTTTTTAAAATCTTCCTCATTAAAATAATCATTACATAAAATATGGGGTCTTTCCTGAAAAGCAAATTACAATTATTTTCATTAGAGTTAAATAATTTTGATCCACAGCTTAATGACATCCATATTAGACAAAATTAAACACATTAAAAAAGTATTTCATTTCAGAATATTTTTACTCTTGGCAAACATTGTTAAATGTTGAATTGAACATTTTGTTGGGAGAATGACAGGCTACTCAGGCACTGTTAAAACAAAAGATTTGCCTTTCTTAAAATGGAGATGCAAACAAGATTAATTAACCAAGAAAAACATCCTCTTTATAGAAATACTAGAGAAAACGAAATTTATATAATAAAAAGTTATAAGTAAAATTGTCTTTAAAAAGTCAGTAAACCCTTCTGTAGAATATTTTACTGAATTATTGGAAAGTTGTAAGGGTTTAAATTTTATATATAATGACTATTTACTTCACTGGATTTAAAACTATGAGATCTCAAAACAAATGTGTTTGATTTTTTTTAAGTGCCAATTTAAACCAAAAAAAAAAAAAAAATCCAGGAAAGTTTTGTTAAATGTGAAGAATGAAATTTGGAATTCCCAGAATATATAAATTATATTACTTCTAGAAGAAGAAACATCATATAAAGAGGCACTTGGTTCAGCATTTATTTAATATCTAACCTCTGTTATAATCCAGAACAACTCAGGGTATTAGTGAATGAGGCAGAAGAGGTTTCTGCACCCATGGGTCTTATACTCTATAGGATGGACATTGATAAAGTAGAACAAAAGTAGATGGTGAGGGCTTCCCTGGTGGTGCAGTGGTTGAGAGTCCGCCTGCCGATGCAGGGGACACGGGTTCGTGCCCTGGTCTGGGAAGATCCCACATGCCGTGGAGCAGCTAGGCCTGTGAGCCATGGCCGCTGAGCCTGCACGTCTGGCGCCTGTGCTCCGCAACGGGAGAGGCCACAACAGTGAGAGGCCCACGTACCTCAAAAAAAAAAAATGTAGATGGTGACTTGTTAAATCAGTCAGGAGGCTTTGTAAGAGAGGCAATATAGGCAGGCTGAAACAGAGAAGTGAAACAAAGAAAGACCAAGTACCAAAGAAGCTAAGGTTTAGAAGAGTCAAAGCCAGGAGGCATATGTAAGTATTCTGAAACCCTCAGGTGACACAGCCTTGAGAGGTTTTACCTAAGGCAAAAAGATCCATATATTCACCATGTGAAAAACTGTAGTGAAACTTCACAGAGCGATATTCAGTAGAACAGAAGGAGATATGTCAGGGAAAAAAAGAATGTATATTACTATTTTTAAAAACCTAAGTCATCATAGTTGACAAAGATCATTGTTGATAAAGTAAATATTTTTTTTTTTAGTTTTACTGAATGAAAGATTCTTTAAGTTCTATACTGCTTTCCAAAAGTTTCACATGGGCTTCCCTGGTGGTGCAGTGGTTGAGAATCTGCATGCTAATGCAGGGGACACGGGTTTGAGCCCTGGTCTGGGAGGATCCCACATGCCGCGGAGCAACTAGGCCCGTGAGCCACAACTACTGAGCCTGCGCATCTGGAGCCTGTACTCCACAATAAGAGAGGCCGCAATAGTGAGAGGCCCGCACACCGCAATTAAGAGTGGCCCCCACTTGCCACAACTAGAGAAAGCCCTCGCACAGAAACGAAGACCCAACACAGCAAAAATAAATTAATTAATAAACTCCTACTCCCAACATCTTCTTAAAAAAAAAAAGTTTCACACACATGATTTCATATAATCACATAATAACCCTTTTTCAAAATCCCCTATTCCTATATTGCCCCTCTCCTCTTCCCTCTCCCCACTGGTAACCACTAGTTTGTTCTCTAAATCTTTGACTGTTATGTTGCCCTATTTTTATTTTTATTTAATGTTTTTTTTGTTTTTTACGTTTTTTTTCACACACACACACTGTATTTTATTTTTACAAGAGATAAATAAACTAACACCAAGCATTGTAAATGGATGACCACAACAAAAGCAACAATGATCACAATTACCAAACAGGAAGCACACTCATACTATGTCATAATATTGACATTCAGTCCAGTAATCCTCCACTGTAACAGCTTCTGATAAAGTAAACAGTTTTTTAAAAATTAAATGCATGTTCCATTATTGCTAAAATAATGTACTAATAGTTTGAAATTACTAAATTTATTTTTTGCATGCCTTTGGTGATATAAGTTCTGTATATTTTCCCAAAGTATTGACATAATTGAAATAATGTTACACTACAGCAGCACCTAGGAATGGGGAGAAATGAAGCCAACCTATATAAAGTTCCCAAATACACTTGGGATTTGACATTCAAGAAGAAAGTTCTGCTTACTATGTTATAGTCTATATTATAGACTATAACATATAGACTACGTTATATGTCTATAACATATAGACTATGTTATAGTCTATAGGAGATAGTATAGATCTAGAAAAATATAAAGTCAAGTTGCAATGAGGACTCCAAATGTCTGAAGCTGTTGGCTGATCACACAGGCAGGTTGTCACATGTAAACAGGCTCAGGGGATGCTGATTTCTGCTAACCAAATCCCAAGAGATTGCTATAAAACCAGACAGCTAATCTGCATTGGGAACTGTAACTGCCAAAAAAGAAATGCGACAAAGAAAGCATATTTAAAATCAGAAGGTGGCTTCAATGGTCATGGATTCCAACAAGAGCAGATAGTTGAATAATCTTAATGGTCAATAAAAATAAAGTTATAATTAGTAGCTTGGTAGATCATAACTTAAGGATATATTTGCCAAGTAGTCTGACAAGTTTGAATGCTATGGTAGAATCATTAAAGGAACGTGTTTCAAAACTTCTTATACAAAAGCTGTGTTTTATTACAGTTAGGTCGAAAGGTGGGAAAATGAACTCTGATTCCTAGCACCAGAGATAAAGAGGAGGTCAGCTGTCTGAAATAAAGTAGGTTTTATATGTAACCATGGTTACTTGTACCTCTCCAGCTAGGCGAATATCCCAATGCCTTACATGACATAGCCCAGCTAGATGAAGGGCCATGTTTGCTTTCTACATTTGCCTTCCTTAGCTTCCATATTATCTCTTGTCTTCTTGTGACACTGACTGAAGTTGAAACTTCATCCAGTAACAGACTCTTAATTTTCATGCTGCCCAAAGACCAATTGCTGGTACATTCAACCCTACCTCTCTCCTTGGTCAGCAACTGAAGAGAACTGCCAACTTCAGGGCTTACCAAGAGGAGCAGTAAGTGAGCAGTGGCCATCTGAATGGCAGCTCCCAACTCAACAAAAGGATACATGAAATCGTTTTAAAAATAATAGTAAAAATACCTTTAGATCTACCTTGTTGGAGAAATCTATGTTGTCCAACTAGCAGGAATCTACCTCTGGACCCATCTCCAAGAAGAAACAGGAAAAGTAGAGAGGAAACATTCAGGGAGGCCACAACACCTTTGGCTCCAGCTGACCCTTTCTGTTAAATCTAAATAAATATCATTGTTCTTTGAAGACAAGGAAAATGGAGTAATTACTTTTGTTTCAGGCAACCATTAAGGTGAATCTGGGCAGTGCCAAGAAACACATTGACATAAGCTTGCCATCTGATTCCAGGTTCCATGCTGAGCATCTCCTTTTCTTTCAACAGAGCTTTTCCTTTGCAAAAGATATAATAATATATTCAGCTTATTAAGAGCAGTTACCATGGTATTTTGTTTGTTGCTCTTTTACCTAGCACAGAGCCTGCTGCATAGTAAGGTACAGTCAATAACCACTAATGAATAAATGAATGGATGGTTTTAAAATTTCTCAGCTGCAACCAAAATCCAGCTCTACCTTTCTGAGACAACATTCCAGTATACTTGATTGGGATTTTTACGTGTTTCCAAAACTCCTCAGGATTCATTTACACCCACTCTCTTGGGTTACTTCTGCAGAGTTGTTCCAGTTAAGTCTTCATTTTACTACTTAAACATACAAAGGCTCAAAATATTTTAACACTCTTAGAGATCTCTTCACAGGTTCATCTATATACCAATTGGAAATAGTATTTTGTCTAAAATTATTATTTTATATTTTATGTATACTAGTAAATTATATTGGTATTCTGTCCAAAATTATTACTATTAACTTTTTAGTGTCAAGCTTATTTGAAGTCATGGTATTTAAAAATTAGCAGGCATAAGAGTTTGAAGTTGCTATAAGCTATATCATTTTCCAACAGAGATACAGAAAACAGACAAGATACTGAACCATTACTAGTTTACCATCTATTGCACTTTCCCATGGATGAATAATTAGAAGACAATGTCAGTCCTCAAATAATGTCATTTTTTCCCCAAATGTTTCTACAGGTATTACAGGAAAGTAAATTTTCTTACATAATTATAATTACTACACTTAACCAAATTCCATTAATATCATTCCTATTAAATTTATCCCAGTCATCTTCAAAAATATCTTTTAATAGTTGGCTTATTAAAGTTGGGATCCTAACAAAATCCACACATTTAATTTAGTTTTTTAATTCTCTTGTAAATAAGAACCACCTCATTCCACCAACCTATCCATGCCATTGACTTGGAGAAATTGGGTTGGTTGTCCTGAGAATACTCCATATTCTGATTTTTTCTGATTTCTTCCTCTTTTATAATTCAACTTGTTCCTTTATCCTCCATATCTCATAGAAATTGTACTTAGAGCTAAAGGCTATATTAGTCAAATTCAACTTCTTTAGCAAGACTATGTCATAGATGGTGCTGTGAAATATATACAGCATCGCATGAGGAAACACATAATGCCTCATTGCCTCCATTTAGTGATGCTAAGCCCAGGTGAGCACAGCCCAGTCCTTCCATTATAAACTTCCTTGTCACTCTCTCTCCTAATGGTTTAAGCATTCATCGCTGCTACTAATTCATTTATTTCAATAGGATTGCAAAATGTGATTTGCTAATGCTGTCATTCCTTCTATGGTACTTAGCTGGAATTTTCCTATAAAAAATGTTCTCTCATGAACTAGGGCCATTTCTACCCTGAAATATAATTTGTATAGGACAAATACGATAATTTTTTTTTTCCTTTATCCCAGCTATATAAAAACATATGCACTAAAAAAGAGCAGGAACACTTACAGTGACTGGGTTAGTAGGTGCTGAAATTTGCAATAATTTTCCTTTATATTTAAAGTTTTTATAATAAAATTGCATTCATAATGGTAAATTAAAACTAAAATTTGTTATACAAATGTTTCTGATGGAGGAAGGCAAATCTTATAAGAAAAAAAAATTTAGCTTGTAGTCCTGTACTTCAATTTCTGCCATCAGTATTCACTTCACTTACACTCATTCAGATAAAAATATTATTAAGTTACAGTTATCAAATACATTTCCTTTAACACAACAGTGCATCTTGTTAGGTATCTTTAGTGAATATGATTTAGATGTTTTTAGTAGAAATCAATTTTTTATATTTGATCTCTTCAATTATTCATTTTATTCAGGCATTACAGTTACAGAGAAATTGAAATTAATAATATTTAGCAGACAAAGTTTGTTTAAAAAGCTATATTTCACTAAGACCAAAAAACCAGGAAAAGAGAAAGGTAAACATATGCAAGTTGAGACCAAGTCATTTATTATTTTAAAAATCACTATACTATTTCAATACCTCTTCCATATTTGAATAAAATGATATTTTCTCTACCATGTTTAGCATTAAGAATTTGTTCTTTTAAAGAAAATTTTTGGGACTGTTATAAAAACGAATGCTTTCAATACTATTGCCAAAAAATCAGGTATTAAAAGTGGTATAGGACAGGGGGTTCGGAGGAAGATGGCAGAAGAGTAAGACGCAGAGATCACCTTCCTCCCCACAGATACATCAGAAATTCATCTACACGTGGAGCAACTCCTACAGAACACCTACTGAACGCTGACAGAAGACCTCAGACCCCCCCAAAGGCAAGAAACTCCCCACATACCTGGGTAGGGGAAAAGAAAAAAGAATAAACAGAGACAAAAGGATACGGAGGGGACCTGCACCAGTGGGAGGGAGCCGTGAAGGAGGAAAGGTTTGCACACACAAGAAGCCCCTTCATGGGCGGAGACTGTGGGTGGCGGAGGGGGAAAGCTTCGGAGTAGCCTAGGAGAGCACAGCAACAGGGGTGCGGAGGGCAAGGCAGGGAGATTCCCGCACAGAGGATCGGTGCCCTCAGGCACACACCAGCCCGAGAGGCTTGTCTGCTCGGCCGCCAGGGCGGGTGGGGCTGGGAGCTGAGGCTCGCGTATCGGGTTTTGGTCAGAGCGCAGGGAGAGGAATGGGGCTGGCGGCAGAAAGAGAGCCTGAAGGGGTTGGTGCGCCGCGGCTAGCCCGGAGGGAGACCGGGGAAAAAGTCTGAAGCTGCCGAAGAGGCAAGAGACTTTTTCTTCCCTTTTGTTTCCTGGTGCGCGAGGAGAGGGCATTAAGAGCGCTGCTTAAAGAAGCTCCAGAGACGGGTGTGAGCTGCGGCTGAAGGGGCGGACCCCGGAGACGGGCATGGGACGCTGGGGCTGCTGCTGCCGCCGCCACAAGGCCTGTGTGCAAGTGCAGGTCACAGTCCATCCCCCGTTCCGGGGAGCCTGTGCAGCCCGCCACTGCCGGGGTCCCGGAACCCAGGGACGGCTTCCCCGGGAAAGCGCACGGAGAGCCTCGGGCTAGTACAACATCACGCTGGCCTCATGTGCCGCAGGCCCGCCCCACACTGCATGCCCCCCCTCCCCTTGGCCTGAGTGAGCCAGAGCCCCCGAATCAGCGGCTCCTTTAAACCCGTCCTGTCTGAGTGAAGAACGGACGCCCTCCGGTGACCTAAGTGCAGAGGCGGGGCCAGGTCCAAGGCTGATACCCAGGACCTGTGAGAGCAGAGAAGAGACAGGGAAATCTCTCTGTGCAGCCTCGGAGGCAGCGGATTAAAGCTCCATGGTCCGCTTGATGTGCCCTGCGTCTGTGGAGTGCATGAATGGACAGCGAATCATCCCAAATTGAGGAGGTGGACTTTGAGGACAATATTGAAGATTTTTTCCACTTTTCCTCTTTTTACAATGAATTATCCCAAATTAAGGAGGTGGACTTTGAGAGCAAGATTTCAGACTTATTCCCCTTTTTCCTCTTTTTACAACGAATTATCCCAAATTGAGGAGGTGGACTTTGAGAGCAAGATTTCCGATTTTTTCCCCTTGTTCTCTTTTTGTGAATGTGTATGTGTATGCTGCTTTGTGAGATTCTCTCTGTATAGCTTTGTTTCCACCATAGGTACCAGGGTTATATCTGTCCTTTTTTTTTTTTTCAATAATTACTTTTTTATTTTTAATAACACTACTATATTTTATACTTTATTCTATTTTACTTTATCTTCTCTCTTTCTTTTTTTCTGACCTTCCCTTGTCCCTCCCTCCCTCCGTCCCTTTCTTTCTTTCTTTCTTTCCTTCCTTCCTCCCTCCCTCCTGTCTTTCTTTTTCTTTCTTGCTTTCTTTCTTTCCTTCCTCCCTCCCTACCTTCTTCCTTTCACTCTTTCTTTTTCTTTCCTTCCTCCCTCCCTCCCTTTCTTTCTTTATTTCTGTCCTTCCTCCCTCCCTCCCTCCTTTCTTCTTTCTTCCTTCCTTCCTTCCTTCCTTCCTTCCTTTCTTTCCTTCTTCCTTTCTTTCTCTCTCTCTTTCTTTCTTCTACTAATTCTTTCTTTCTACTTTTTCTCCCTTTTATTCTGAGCCGGGTAGATGAAAGGCTCTTGGTGCTGCAGCCAGGAGTCAGTGCTGTGCCTCTGAAGTGGGAGAGCCAACTTCAGGACACGGGTCCACAAGAGACCTCCCAGCTCCACATAATATCAAGCGGCAAAAATCTCCCAGAGATCTCCATCTCAACACCAGCACCCAGCTTCAGTCAACGACCAGCAAGCTACAGTGCTGGTCACCCTATGCCAAGCAACTAGCAAGACAGGAACACAACCCCACCCATTAGCAGAGAGACTGCTCACAAACATAATAAGGCCACAGGCACCCCAATACACACCACCAGACGTGGACCTGCCCACCAGAAAGACAAGATCAAGCCTCAACCACCAGAACACAGGCATTAGTCCCCCCCACCAGGAAGCCTACACAACCTACTGAAACAACCTTAGTCACTGGGGACAGACACCAAAAACAACGGGAACTACGAATCTGCAGCCTGCAAAAAGGAGACCCCAAACACAGGAAGATAAGCAAAATGAGAAGACAGAAAAACACACAGCAGGTGAAGGAGCAAGATAAAAACCAAACAGACCTAACAAATGAAGAAGTAATAGGCAGACTACCTGAAAAAGAATTCAGAATAATGATAGTAAAGATGATCCAAGATTCTATTTCCAAGATCCAAAATCTTGGAAATAGAATAGACAAAATGCAAGAAACAGTTAACAAGGAACTAGAGGACCTAAAGATGAATCAAGCATCGATTAAAAACACAATAAATGAAATGAAAAATACTCTAGATGGGATCAATAGCAGAATAACTGAGGCAGAAGAACGGATAAGTGAGGTGGAAGATAAAATACTGGAAATAACTGCTGCAGAGCAAAATAAAGAAAAAAGAATGAAAAGAATAGAGGACAGTCTCAGAGACCTCGGGGACAAAATTAAACGCACCAACATTCGAATTATAGGGGTTCCAGAAGAAGAAGAGAAAAAGAAAGGGACTGAGAAAATAATTGAAGAGATTATAGTTGAAAACTTCCCTAATATAGCAAAGGAAATAGCTAATCAAGTCCAGGAGGCACAGGGCGTCCCATACAGAATAAATCCAAGGAGAAATACGCCAAGACACATATTAGTCAAACTGTCAAAAATTAAACACAAAGAAATCATATTAAAAGCAGCAAGGGAGGAGGTGTGGGATAGGGAGGGTGGGAGGGAGATGCAAAAGGGAGGGGATATGGGAAAATATGTATATGTATAACTGATTAAATTTGTTATAAAGGAAAAAAGAAAAAAAAGAAAAAAAAAGCAGCAAGGGAAAAACAACAAATAACACACAAGGGAATCCCCATCATGTTAACAGCTGATCTCTCAGCAGGAACTCTACAAGCCAGAAGGGAGTGGCAGGACATAATTAAAGTGATGAAGGAGAAAAACCTCCAACCAAGATTACTCTACCCAGCAAGGATCTCATTCAGATTTGATGGAGAAATTAAAACGTTTACAGACAAACAAAAGCTGAGAGAGTTCAGAACCACCAAACCAGCATTACAAAAAATGCTAAAGAAACTTCTCTAGGCAAGAAACACAACAGAAGGAATATACCTACAGTAACAAACCCAAAACAATTAAGGAAATGGGAATAGGAACATAGATATCAATAATTACCTTAAATGTAAATGGACTAAATTCTCCCAACAAAAGACACAGATTGGCTGAATGGATACAAAAACAAGACCCATATATATTCTGTCTACAATAGACCCTCTTCAGACCTAGAGACACATACAGATTGAAAGTAAGGGGATGGAAAAAGATATTCCATGCAAATGGAAACCAAAAGAAAGCTGGAGTAGCAATTCTCATATCAGACAAAATAGACCTTAAAATAAAGACTATTAGAAGAGACAAAGAAGGACACTACATAATGATCAAGGGATCGATCCAAGAAGAAGATATAACAATTGTAAATATTTATGCACCCAACATAGGAGTACCTCACTATATAAGGCAAATACTAACAGCCATAAAAGGGGAAATCGACAGTAACACACTCATAGTAGGGAATTTTAACACCCCACTTTCACCAATGGACAGATCATCCAAAATGAAAATAAATAAGGAAACACAAGCTTTAAATGATACATTAAACAAGATGGACTTAATTGATATTTATAGG
Organism: Mesoplodon bidens; assembly: GCF_964165515.1. Taxonomy (NCBI): domain Eukaryota; kingdom Metazoa; phylum Chordata; class Mammalia; order Artiodactyla; family Ziphiidae; genus Mesoplodon; species Mesoplodon bidens. The sequence goes on along the minus strand of NC_138176.1, from coordinate 187,275,282 downwards.
ACATTCCATCCAAAAACAACAGAATACACATTTTTCTCAAGTGCTCATGGAACATTCTCCAGGATAGATCCTAACTTGTGTCACAAACCAAGCCTTGGTAAATTTAAGAATATTGAAATTGTATCAAGTATCTTTTCTGACCACAATGCTATGAGACTAGACATCAATTACAGGAAAAGACCTCTAAAAAATACAAACACATGGAGGCTAAACAATACACTACTCAATAACGAAGTCATCACTGAAGAAATCAAAGAGGAAATCAAAAAATACCTAGAAACAAATGACAATGGAGACACGACGACCCAAAACATATGGGATGCAGCAAAAGCAGTTCTAAGGGGAAAGTTTATAGCAATACAAGACCACCTTAAGAAACAGGAAACATCTCGAGTAAACAACCTGACCCTGCACCTAAAACAATTAGAGAAAGAAGAACAAAAAAAAACCCAAAGTTAGCAGAAGGAAAGAAAACATAAAGATCAGATTAGAAATAAATGAAAAAGAAATGAAGGAAATGATAGCAAAGATCAATAAAATTAAAAGCTGATTCTTTGAGAAGATAAACAAAATTGATAAACCATTAGCCAGACTCATCAAGAAAAAAAGGGAGAAGACTCAAATCAATAGAATTAGAAATGAAAAAGGAGAAGTCACAACTGACACTGCAGAAATAGAAAAGATCATGAGAGATTACTACAAGAAACTCTATGCCAATAAAATGGACAACATGGAAGAAATAGACAAATTCTTAGAAATGCACAACCTGCCAAGCCTGAATCATGAAGAAATAGAAAATATGAATAGACCAATCACAAGCACTGAAATTGAAACTGTGATTAAAAATCTTCCAACAAACAAAAGCCCAGGAACTGATGGCTTCACCAGCGAATTCTATCAAACATTTAGAGAAGAGCTAACACCCATCCTTCTCAAACTCTTCCAAAATATAGCAGAGGGAGGAGCACTCCCAAGCTCATTCTACGAGGCCACCATCACCTTGATACCAAAACCAGACAAGGAGGTCACAAAGAAAGAAAACTACAGGCCAATATCACTGATGAACATAGATGCCAAAATCCTCAACAAAATACTAGCAAACAGAATCCAACAGCACATGAAAAGGATCATACACCATGATCAAGTGGGGTTTATTCCAGGAATGCAAGGATTCTTCAATATATGCAAATCAATCAACGTGATAAACCATATTAACAAACTGAAGGAGAAAAACCATATGATCATTTCAATAGATGCAGAGAAAGCTTTCGACAAAATTCAACACCCATTTATGATAAAAACCCTGCAGAAAGTAGGCATAGAGGGAACTTTCCTCAACATAATAAAGGCCACATATGACAAACCCACAGCCAACATCATCCTCAATGGTGAAAAACTGAAACCATTTCCACTAAGATCAGGAACAAGACAAGGCTGCCCACTCTCACCACTCTTATTCAAGTTAGTTTTGGAAGTTTTAGCCACAGCAATCAGAGAAGAAAAGGAAATAAAAGAATCCACATTGGAAAAGAAGAAGTAAAGCTGTCACTGTTTGCAGATGACATGATACTATACATAGAGAATCCTAAAGATGCTACCAGAAAACTACTAGAGCTAATCAATGAATTTCGTAAAGTAGCAGGATACAAAATTAATACACAGAAATCCCTGGCATTTCTGTACACTAATGATGAAAAATCTGAAAGTGAAATCAAGAAAACCCTCCCATTTACCACTGCAACAAAAAGAATAAAATATCTAGGAATAAACCTACCTAAGGAGACAAAAGACCTGTATGCAGAAAATTATAAGACACTGATGAAAGGAATTAAAGATGATACAAATAGATGGAGAGATATATCATGCTCCTGGATTGCAAGAATCAATATTGTGAAAATGACTCTAGTACCCAAAGCAATCTACAGATTCAATGCAATCCCTATCAAACTACCACTGGCATTTTTCACAGAAGTAGAACAAAAAATTTCCAAGTTTGTTTGGAAAAACAAAAGACCCCGAATAGCCAAAGCAATCTTTAGAACAAAAACGGAGCTGGAGGAATCAGGCTCCCTGACTTCAGACTATACTACAAAGCTACAGTAAACAAGACAGTGTGGTACTGGCACAAAAACAGAAAGTTTGATCAATGGAACAGGACAGAAAGCCCAGAGATAAACCCATGCACATATGGTCAACTTATCTTTGATAAAGGAGGCAGGAATGTACAGTGGAGAAAGAACAGCCTCTTCAATAAGTGGTGCTGGGAAAACTGGACAGGGACATGTAAAAGTATAAGATTAGATCATTCCCTAACACCAAATGGATTAAATGGATTAAAGACCTAAATGTAAGGCCAGAAACTATCAAACTCTTAGAGGAAAACATAGGTAGTACACTCTATGACATAAATCACAGCAAGATCCTTTTGGACCCACCTCCTAGAGAAATGGAAATAAAAACAAAGATAAACAAATGGGACCTAATGAAACTTCAAAGCTTTTGCATAGCAAAGGAAACCATAAACAAAATGAAAAGACAACCCTCAGAATGGGAGCAACTATTTGCAAATGAAGCAACTGACAAAGGATTAATCTCCAAAATTTACAAGCAGCTGATGCAGCTCTATATCAAAAAAAGAAACAACCCAGTCCAAAAAGGGGCAGAAGACTTAAATAGGCATTTCTCCAAAGAAGATATACAGACTGCCAACAAACACATGAAAGAATGCTCAACATCATTAATCATTAGAGAAATGCAAATCAAAACTACAATGAGATATCATCTCACAGCAGTCAGAATGGCCATCATCAAGAAATCTAGAAACAATAAATGTTGGAGAGGGTGTGGAGAAAAGGGAACACTCTTGCACTGCTGGAGGCAATGTGAATGGGTACAGCCACTATGGAGAACAGTATGGAGGTTCCTTAAAAAACTAAAAATAGAACTACCATATGACCCAGCAATCCCACTACTAGGCATATACCCTGAGAAAAACCATAATTCAAAAAGAGACATGTACCAAAATGTTCATTGCAGCTCTATTCACAATAGCCCGGAGATGGAAACAACCTAAGTGTCCATCATCGGATGAATGGATAAAGAAGATGTGGCACATATATACAATGGAATGTTACTCAGCCATAAAAAGAAACGAAACTGAGCTATTTGTAATGAGGTGGATAGACCTAGAGTCTGTCATACAGAGTGAAGTAAGTCAGAAAGAGAAAGACAAATACCGTATGCTAACACATATATATGGAATTTAAGAAAAAAAATGTCATGAAGAACCTAGGGGTAAAACAGGAATAAAGACACAGACCTACTTGAGAATGGACTTGAGGATATGGGGAGGGGGAAGGGTAAGCTGTGACAAAGTGAAAGAGAGCCATGGACATATACAGTACCAAACGTAAGGTAGATAGATAGTGGAAAGCAGCCGCATAGCACAGGGAGATCAGCTCGGTGCTTTGTGACCGCCTGGAGGGGTGGGATAGGGAGGGTGGGAGGGAGGGAGACGCAAGAGGGAAGGAATATCGGAACAGATGTATATGTATGACTGATTCACTTTGTTATAAAGCAGAAACTAATTTAAAAAATAATAAAATAAACAAGTAAATTAAAATAAATAAAATTGGTATAGGACAAAACAACAATTTTAACTTTCAAGTATCCTAGTTTTTTAATTGTAAAAGAAAATGTTTTAACAAGAGTTTCAAAGTTAACTTAAATAATTAACAGCAACAACAAGAGTCTAGTTCTTTGATTCACAAAGTTGTTTGGGACAAAATGAAGAAGGAAGGAGGAAAGTTTTAAGAACACTACTTTTAAGATATTTTCAACATTTCATGTACACTGTTTTGAACTGACTACTACAAACTACTCCTGAAGATTTTTTATTATTTTCATTCAGATTTTAAAAAATTGAACCCATACTTCATCTTGTTATAACTATACTTTAATCTTGCTTAAACACATTTTAAAAGACTATGGAGAAACTTAGTATATAATGAAGACAAAATTGAGAATGACAAGAAGATTTTTAAACATATTCGTATCCATAATCCAATGAAGAGAATAAAAAATAGGAAATCATCTATGTAACTCATCATAATTAGAAAGAGAACGATAAAACTGCACCTGGTGTATTAGTTTTCTATTGATGCTATAACAAATTACCACAAACTTCATGATGTAAAACAAAATATATGTATTATAGTTCTGTAAATTAGGGCTCTAGGGGAGAACTCATTTCGTTGTCTTTTTCACATTCTAGAATGCACCTGCATTCCTAGATTGTGGCCTCCTTCAATCTTCAAAGCCAGAATGCAGGTCGAATCCTTCTCACATAGGATGCTGTGATCACATGACTTCCTCTTCTGCCTCTCTCAGCCACTTTCAAACACCCCTGGGATTGCAATGGGCCCACCACAATAATCTAGGATAATCTCCCTACTTTAATGTGAGCTGATTAGCAATCTTACTTCCATCTACAGCTTTATTTCCCCTTTGTCAGAAAGGTAACATTCACAAATTACAGGGATTAGGACATGGACATCTTCGGAGGCTCATTATTCTGTCTACCTCAGTTCTCTTTGAAGTCCCTTCTTTGGAATTTACATATACACTAATAAGTACATTTAAAAGACAAACGTTGAGATGACATTATCATTCACCAAGAGCTAGTGTTCAGAGAGACACCTGATTCAAATTTCAGCTACAGCATTTAATGGCTATTTGATTTAGCATATTTTTGAAATTATCTGGGCAATGCTTTCCTTATCTAAGAAACTGAGACCAAAAATATCTCATAGGATTATTGTGAGGATAAAGGTAAATTACGTAAAAGATTGGACACAATACCTGACTTAGTATCAGTCCTTCAAAAACACTAGTTGATATTATTAGATTATTGAAAACAATATACTATTTGCTACCTCCTCAAATTTCTGCACAGAGTTAAGACTTTTTTTCCTTAATTTATTCTCTACTGCTTTGTTCTTTATTGTTTTACTAACTTCAACAATTGCTAAAATGCATATGTCATGACAGCCTGAATGCCAAGATATTTTATTAAGTGCATGTGCTAAAACTTTCTCATTTCTTGGATGACTTAATAAGAGATTTCTTAGTAGTGTTAAAATCTTGAGTGGTATTTTAATCTTTCCAAAAGGAATACTTTATGGGTAATATTATTATTAAACAAATGATAGAAATATCATCTAGACAAAAGTGACAGTCCATGAGACTTCACTCTGAATTTCCTCTCATGCTCTAATATTGCTTCTTGGTCAGAAAAAAGAGAAAGGGCAGTTAGAGCCAGTACCAATATTACTACAAACAGTAATATGTACTTTCTTATTGATCTAGTACACATTTCTGGTAAAAGAATTTCAAGCGTCATAAAATCTTTCCTTAAATTCTATATTCCCAGATAGAGTTGCCACCTGTGCAGTTATAGAGCCATTTTACACTTCCACTTCTTTTATTATTATCCAGTTTTAGATAGTAAGCCTTTCTCATATATTCACTCAAAACATGTGTGTTCCCATATTTTCAAATAATGCCATATATACCAGAATATTTTGTCTTTCCACTTCTTGGAATAGGATTTCTAATTAAATGTGCGATACTGAGCATTAGCCATGTACCAGGTCCTAAAATAAACCAGGCTCATATTGAACAATTCTTAGAGGAACAGAATATAAATGGGGGGAAAAATACATGGTAGCACCACTATCACCATATGTTAACTGGTAACAACAAATACATACTCGTTCAATTATATTTTCTATTTTCAGCTTAGAAGCAGGAACACCTGTATTTTAGCCCCAGCTCTGCTACCAATCAGCATGAAATTTTTAAACAAGTCACTTTTAAGCCCTCAGGGTCAGGCATGGTATCCTCAACCTGTAAAATAAGGAAATAAAGACTAGATCTCCAAGTTTCCTTCTAGTTTTAAAATTTTAACCACATTTAGTGGCTACAGTCAGTAATCAAAATTTTCTAAAGAAAACAAAATTCATATTAGCAAAATTATGTCATATGTACTTTGCAAAGCCAGTAAAATAGGTGAATTTATTCTTTCAACAGAGTTTTTTAAAATTCCTTAAGCTGAGTGCAGTCTCTACAGTGAGTTTCAATTTTGTTAACTTAAAAAAAATCAATAGGGCTTCCCCGGTGGTGCAGTGATTAAGAATTCGCCTGCCAATGCAGGAGACACGGGTTCGAGCCCTGGCCTGGGAGGATCCCACATGCCGCGGAGCAACTAAGCCCATGCACCACAACTACCGAGCCTGTGCTCTAGAGCCCGCAAGCCACAACTACAGAGCCCGTAAGCAACAGCTGCTGAGCCCACATGCCACAACTACTGAAGCCCGTGAGCCTAGAGCCCCTGCTCAGCAACAAGAGAAGCCACTGCTATGAGAAGCCTGCACACCACAACGAAGAGTAGCCCCTGCTCAGGGTAACTAGAGAAAGCCTGCGTGCAGCAACAAAGACCCAACACAGCCACAAATAAAAATAAATAAATTTAAAAAAAATCAATAGCTCACTAATATACATAGATCTTAAAATATGTTATTTGCTATGCCTTTGGGGGGATTTAAGTGGTGGTAATTAATCATTTTAGCACATTATTTTGTTTTTGTGGCATAAAGAGATTTTTCAGAAACAACCAGCTATGAACTTCACAAGAGCATCTTCATTTCAGTGACACACTGGCATCCTTGTCTAGACTATTTGTCTTTACAAGTCAGACCCCAAATCCTCGGAACATCTGTTGGTTGCCTCTATTGATACTAAGCCTTTCCAACAAAGTGCTGCCTCTTCTTAGAAGTATCTATGACTATGCTTTCCCACCTGCCATACATGACGATGTCATTGTCTTTGAACATGCCATTTCTGCTTTCATGACTTAAAGAGACTAATAGTCTAAAAATATGTCTTTGGGGTATTTTGATAATTTTCCAGGGATAATGATTGACTTTCTGGCCATCAGTTGATACTTAACAATAGCACATACTTGTTCAGATAATTTATTAGCTAAATTAATATAGAATGATTTTTTAAAAAAATACATCATGGACAAATGCATATTTTATTGCACTCTGTAAATTGAGTAGAGCTATGAATAATGAGAATAAATCCAATACCAAAACTTCAGAGGTTTTTCTACACATACTGTAATTAGACATTTATTTTAATTGGAAATACTATCTTAAAAATGTAATTCTTTGAAACAATCCATCAAATAAACAACCAGAAGCATCTTTACAATATCCTTGGAGTACTATGCAATCAATAAGAAAGCATGGGGATAATACTTGAACAAAAAACACAGTTAAAAGTTTTGTATTAATTTGATTTTAAGGAAAATGCCATAGTACATTAAGGGAAAGGATAAATCAAATAGGTACTGCCCAGGTTCACATTAAATTGTTATAGCTGGGTATAACCACTAAAAAAAAAAAAAAAAAAAAAGTCTGGATACAACTATTAGCAGATATTTGGCCAGCATAAATCAGAACACATGTTTTAGCTCTATGGCAATAGGCTGTGAGCTTTCTGTCACTTGGTTCTCTTAAGGCTTCCCAAAATGTGTTAATGTTCCAGGTGTCCACTTAATTCAGTTAGTACTGAATAAGTACAATATAAAGATTTTTCAAGATGTAGTCTCAATTTACTAAAGTAACCAATTTCATTGGACTAAAGTGATGTAGCACTTTCTAACGCTGCAGTAAGTTCTACATGACCACTTAACATTAAAATATCTAATTTCAATTTTTTAACTAATGGATTTGTTTACAATGCCATTATTCCAAATAGACCAGTTTTCATAATAAATAATTCATTACTTTATCAGTCTGGGGCAAATATTTGCACTTTTGACCAGAAATATGTCCTAGTCTTACCTCACAGGTGTAAAAACCAATTAATGATAGAAACATTTATTAAAGTCTAATTTGGTGTTTTCTCAGAGTGTGTTCCACAAAATATAAAAGTATTTATCCACTTTTCTTATGCATGTTAGCATATTAAATGATCTGAGAAATCTGGCAAAAAAAGAAATCAGTTTGATTTTCTTTATCTCGGCATTTCCCAAATTTATTTGACTATGGAATCCTTATATCCGATAAAAGATATTAACCTCATGCAGAGAGTACTTTAAAAGGCTTGGGATAGAAAAGATACCTCCAAGTTTTCTTTGTATACTTCATTTCTAATTCTTAAATAATTTGTTTTCAAGTGTTTCAAATCTATATCTTTTTACTTTGAGCCCCCTATGTCTCATTTTTTTTAATAGAGGCTATTGATAAACTGGCAACCTTAAACTCAACTTTTACATAATCCAACTCAATGCAGGAAATATTCACCAAGGTGCTGTGCTTGGCATTGTAAAACTGTTATATCACTCCTTAGCTTTTACTTTGGTAGACTAAATAGACCAAAGTCCTACTATTTTTTCCTTATAAATCACAATTTATACCCATTTGACCATTCTTCTGGAACCCTACCTTTTCAAAAATGTCTACAATCATTTTGAATTGTGATAATCGACACTAGGCATATCAATCTAATGAAGACAGCATACTCCAAGAACCAGGAACCACTTTACACATCAAGACCTGTCTGATATTACTGCTGCACATTCCCTTTTTAAAGTAGGCTTCTTTGAAAATTTTATGTGAAATCACCACGTCAACACCCTCCGCTCCCACCCTCATCCCCCAAAATATGGGGGTTTTTTTCCCAGGGCACTCCACTACAGTCATGTCTTTCTAAGCAAGGATTTTAAATTTCATAAATGATAATAAATTAAATGATAATAAATATATTAAGACAGGGAGTAAAACTTTCAATCTAAGGAAAATGCAAGGAAATAGAATCAACTCACACCCAACTATTGCATTCAGAAACAAAATGGTTTCATTGGTTGCGTATATTTATTGGTGCTTAAAAATTGTCAGTCTCTTTAGACCCTGAACTTCCAGTAATTTTTTTTTATTTTTAGGCTTATTATTGTTTTATGAAATACATAAAAGATTATATATTTGATCATCTACTTACTAAAAATATTTGTACTGATAATAATCCATTAACTACTTTAGAGGCTAGAGGACTATGCTTGGAATACAAATAATTTGTAAATTTTTATTTATAGGCATTGTTATTCTAGATAAGTATGATAAGGGCATAAATGAAAGGCTATCAAACACAAAGAAAAATTCATTAGAACAAAATAAAATTCTGTAGGGTAAGTAGAATGGAATTAAAGTTAAACATTGGTGACAAACATTTTGAATTGTTATGGAACATCTTGTCTGGGTTTTTAAATGGAAAATAGTGGACATATCTGCTATGGCATTTAGTTTCCATTGGATACATTTTAAAAGGTGGCATACAATATACCAGGCTTGACATCCTTTGTAATAATTTAAATTATGGTGAAAATATTAGATATAAACTTAAAAAATACATGAGTGTAGAGTTTTTCAAAATTCTTCTAGGAATAAATGAACAATATGTTTGAAGACCACTGATTTAGGAAAGTGGGGGAGTAAACAAATGCACTAGGGAAATATTGTAGGATTGTGGGATCACTAAGGGTTCATGTAGATTAGTTCTTAAGAATTCAAAAAAAGAACAGTCACTTTTGCAGGATTTTCTCCAGCTATGTTCAGGTCTGAAAGTGTAGGTGTGGAAGGAGAGGAGAGTTGGATTTAACCAGAGTTGGAGTTTTGCCAAGCAACAATAATAAAGCAAAAAATAGAAGCAAGTGAGTTGACAATGTCTGCAAGGGAGGGATTATAATGATGCATTATGGAATTCAAACTAACTTGGGAGGGAAATGGGAGAATAGGGACTTAAGGGATAGTTTTTAAAAGGTGTAGGAACAATGGGCTATAGGGCTCATGAGAGTCAAAGAATAAATCTAGAGAACTAAAGAGAGATCTGTGGAAACATCAGTGTGGTGTTGAGAAAATGAGATATTTGAAATTGAGATTATGGAGGGACTGCAGATATCCCTGCAGTCCCAGGGGTATGAAAGTGTAATGCAAGATCTAGGGTCTGATGGTGTGACGAGTTGGATAAGATTCATTGGTGGACAAGCTCATTGGAGGAGAAGAGAGCCAGGATCTGAGTAGCCAGACTGAAAGGTTTACCTCCATGCTTACTGAATCCCCAAGAGTATGATGGGTATGGGGATTGTTAAGTTATTTAAACAACAGGCCATTTGACTGAGGTGACTCTAATGTCTTAGAGGCCTATAAAGTAAGCAAACCAAAATCTAAGCCATAAATTCCTCAAGGTTACAACATCGAAACCTAAGGACAACCTATCAGAAATAGCCAGCAAGGCTTTAAGCTGTAGTCAATAAATAATTTCCCTGCTTGCTTCTGCCTTTTCTCTATAAAAGTCTCACCCTGAGCTCCTGTTGGTGGAGCTCTCCTAACCACTTCTGGTTTGGTGTTGCCTGATTAAAATCGTTTTTTGCTCAAGTAAACTCCTGAAATTTTTCATAGGCTTCAGTTTATCTTTTAACAGTTCAAAAAGACTGACAGATCCAGGAGGTTAAACTGAAGTTTGTAGAGAACATCAAGAAGCAGGGGTGGTAGATGATGTAGTCTGAAGACATGATTTTCAAAGCTGGGAGACTGGAGCAGACAAAGGAAAATTGTCCAGAAACAGCAGTCCCAGGGGTATGAAAGTGTAAAATTCATCATTATTCAAGAGGGCTGCAGGGGAGATAGTGTCCTTGAGGAAGAGCCAGTAGGCAGTGAAGAGAGTGATCATACAAGAGCTCCAGAGAGCACAGTGAAAGGGATCCAAAACTTGGAAAGAAATGGAAGATAGAGTCAGAAAAGGAGATGCATAAATGGAATGAAATTCCAGGGGATAAGGACTCCTGGAAATCTTGAGTGTCTGTATAACTGACAGTGAAACAGAACATGAGATTAATCCTGATGCCATTATGGGAGAAACACTTGGACCCCAAGAGTTGGTATAAAGATTAATTTAAGTGAAAACATTTGAACTATAGAAGATGCAGAAAGAAATATTATCTGAATTTCATCTATCTGACCTGAAGTAAAGTCTCTCAAAAGTACAGCTACTTTTAAACCCCCTCCAAGGGAGTTTCCTATGAATTCAGCTACCATGAAGACAGACTACTCATTCCCGTTAGCATCAAAAAGCCCAACAAAACTTTCCAAACCTTCCCAGTGAAACCCTAACCCAACACCCCACCCTTGTGAATTCTGGTATATAAACCTTTTATCTCTGGCTACTGTGTGAGTTACTCATCACTGAACACTCCACATATACCCCATACCTGTGAACGTACAAATGAACCTTGTCTTTTCTCCTGTTAATCTTTCTATTACCAATTTACATGCAGGTCCCCAAACACTAGACCCAAGTTGGAAGAGGACAAGTTTTCATCCCAACACTATCAAGGCAGACAGAAGTGGTTGGTGAAGTTGTGAGTGTTAAGAAAGAAGGGATCTTTCCAGGAGCTTGGAGATTCAAGAACTCCTTCATTACTCCTGCCATTGATGCTTTAGTGGCTGGAGGAGGGACAGCCTTATTACAGCACTTCATCCATTAAAAAAAACAGACCACTTGGCCTCACCAGGGACCAGTAAGAGTTTAGCAGCCTCTGCCAACTAAAGAATGTCACTCGCCATCTGGCTCCACAAGGACTGAGTCATTAGCCACTGCATTCGCTGACCTTCAACACACCCTGAAAGTAGTTCAGGACAGAAATCAGGAATGAGTCACTCTGTGCTCTGGGAGAACCGCCAGAACATGTCTTCAGACAGATATTTTCAGGAGAAAATTTTGTGAACCCAATTTCTTGCAACTTCTCATACTTAGAAAAGCACTAAAATCATTAAGTAACGTATCTGTGCCTTGTGACTAGCAGTAGCCTTCTACCAAGATGTGAGCTTGATTGCATGTACCCCTTTTCTATAAAGGTACTCTTCACATATATGCTGACCTCCCCCCTTACCTCTTTGGAGCAGTTCCTCAGAGCTGTCTGAGGGGCTGTATCCTGGGCTATAGTGCTCAGTAAGTCCCCAGTAAAACGGAACCTCACAGCTCTCACGTTGTACATGTCAACACCTTTCTTTACTGACCTCTGGGACAGCACATTCTCCTGGCTTCCACCCTGCCTCACTGACTCTCTTTCTCAGTGTCCTTGCTAGATCATCCTCCTCTCCTAATGTCTAAGTTTTGAAGTGGTCTAGGACTCTGTCCTTGGCCCTCTTTACTTCTATCACTTTCCCTGGAGGTTCTCAATTATGCCCACTAAGTTAGCTTTAAACACCCGTGTTCTCAGCACTGAACACCCCGCATATACCCCATACCCGTGAACATTCATTTGTCCATTCATTTGTACTGCACCACCTCAAGTCAGCCCAGGCACCGTGTTCTGCTTCATTTCCTCATACTATCAATTAACACTTAAACCTGGATTTCAAATTGATTTGTTTACTTCCTCAGTAGAATATAAACCCCATGCACACAGGCACCATGTATGTCTTTTTCATCTCTGTATCCCCAAAACATTGAATGATAGTTCCATGACCAAATAATATTGCTGAAAGAATTGAAGAATAAATGAATGGTCAATTTATAAATATATTCTTTACATTCTCTTTTTTTTTTTGCTTTATATACTAAATCTCAAATTCTACTCACTTATACGACTCAGTTTAATTCTTCTTTGTATTCTGCAAAATATTTCTAACCTGACCCATTACCTGCATCCCATTATATGATATAAAGCCATATTTAAATAATTGTCATAGTATATTGATGGTGAGATGCAGAGATTTTTCTTTCCTTTTCATAACTGAAGTATAATTGACATATAACTTTATATTAGTGTCAGGTGGGCAACATGATGATTCAATATTTGTATACACTGCAAAATGATCACAATAAGTCTAGTCACCATCTGTCAAGATACAAAATAACAAAAATTCTTCTTCTTGTGATAAGAACTTTTTAAGGTTTACTCTCTTAGCAACTTTCAAGTTGTTTGTTTTTCTTGTTGAGTTTTATGAGTATTTTATATAGTTTAGATCTTAATCCCTTGTTGAATATATGCTTTGCAAATATCTTCTCCCACTCTGTACCTCTGCTTTTTCATTTTGTTGATAGCTGCTTTTGCTGTGCAGAGCTTTTTTTGTGTGTGTGTGGTACACGGGCCTCTCACTGTTGTGGCCTCTCCCATTGCAGAGCACAGGCTCAGCGGCCATGGCTCACGGGCTTAGCTGCTCCGCAGCATGTGGGATCTTCCCGGACTGGGTCATGAACCCACATCCCCTGCATCAGCAGGCGGACTCTCAACCACTGCACCACCAGGGAAGCCCTGTGCAGAGCTTTTTAGTTTGATGTTGTCTCACTTGTTTATTTTTGCTTTTGTTGCCATTGCTTTTTGTGTTAAACATGAAAAATCACTGTGAAGACTAATGTCAGGGAGCTTGCCATCTGTATTTTCTTCTAGGAGTTTTATGGTTTCAGTTTTTACATTCAAATCTTTGATCCACTTTTTAGTTGATCTTTGTGCATGGTATAAGATAGTAGCTTAATTTCACCTTTTTGTGGCTGTCCAGTTTTCCCAATACTATTTATTAAAAAGACTGTCCTTTCCCCATGGTGTATTCTTGACTCCTTTGTTGGAAATTAATTGAGACTATATATGTGTAAGTTTATTTCTGGGTTCTCCATTCTCTTACAGTAATCTATGTGTCTGTTTTTATACCAATACCATACTGCTTTAATTACTATAGCTTTGTAATATAGCTTGAAATCAGGAAGTGTGATGCCTCCAGCTTTGTTCTTCTTTCTCAATATTGCTTTGGCTACTTGGGATCATTTGTGGTTCCATACACATTTTAGGTTTATTTCTTCTACTTCTTTGAAAAATGCCATTGGATTTTGATTGGGATTGCACTGAGTATATAGATCATTTTGAGTGATAGGGACATTTTAACAGTATTTATTCTTCCAGTCTATGAGCACAGAATATCTTTCCATTTATCTGCATCACCCTCAATTACTTTCATCAATGTGTTATATTTTTCAGTGTACAGGTTTTTCACCTTCTTGCTTAAATTTATCCCTAGGTATTTTATTCTTTTTGATGCAATAGTAAATGACATTGCTTTCTTAATTTCTCTTGCTGATAGTTCAATGTTACTTTATAAAAACACAACAGATATCTGTATATTGATTTTGTACCTGCAACTTTACTGAATTTTTTTTATTAATTCTAACAGTTTTTTTTAATGTACTCGTTAGGCTTTCTATATATAAATAATTTCATTTGCAAAAAATGACAGTTTTACTTCATCCTTTCCAATTTAAATGTCTTTCATTTATTTTTCTTGCCTAATTGCTCTGGCTAGGATTTCCAATATAATGTGGAATTAAATTAGTGAGAGTGGGCATCCCTGTCTTATACTTCATCTTAGAGGAAAGACTTCAGCTTTTCACCATTGAGTTTGATGTTAGCTGTGTGTTTGTCATATATAGCCTTTACTATGTTGAGGTATGTTTCCTCTATACTGACTTTACTGAAAGTTTTTTTTTATCATAACTGGGTGCTGAATTCTGTCAAATGTTTCTTCTGCATCAATGAAGATTATCATATGATTTTTATTCTTCATTTTATTAATGTAGTGTATCATGGTAATTGATTTGCAGATGTTAAACAATCCCTGCATCCCTGGAATAAATCCACTTGATCATAGTATATGATCCTTTTAATATATTGTTTAATTTGGTTTGCTAATATTTTGCTGAGGATATTTGCATCTAGGGTCACCTGGGATATTGGCCTATAATTTTCTTTTTGTGTGGTGTACTTCTCTGATTTAATTATCAGTAATGCTGGCCTTGTAAAATGAGTTTGGAAGCATTCCTTCCTCTTCAACTTTCTGGAAGAGTTTAAGAATAGGTAATGAATCTTTGAAAGTTTGGTAGAATTCACCAGTGAAGCCATCTGGTTCTGAACTTTCATTTGGGGAGAGATTTTTGATCAGTGGTTTAATCTCCTTACTAATAATTAGTCTATTCAGATTTTCTGTTTCTTCATGATTAAGTCTTAGAAGAGTGTATGTTTCTAGGAATTTATACATTTCTTCTATTATGATCTTTTTTATTTCTTTGGTACACCTTGTAACTTCTCTTTCATTTCTAATTTTACTTATTTGGGTCCTCTCTCTTTTGTTCTTAGTGAGTCTAGCTAAAGGTTTGTAAATTTTGTTCATCTTTTCAAAGAACCAACTATTAGTTTCATTGATCTTTTCTACTGCATTTTAGTCTCTTTCATGTATCTCCACTCTGATCTTTCTTATTCCCTTCCCTCAGCTAACTTTGGGCTTCATTTTTCCTCTTTATATAGTTCTTTTAAGTGTAAAGTTAGATCATTGATTTGAAATATTTCTTGTTTTTTGAGTTAGGTCTGTATCACTATGAATTTTCCTCTGAGAACTGCTTTTGCTGCATCCCATAAGTTTTGGTACATGTATTTCCGTTTTCATTTGTCTCAAGGTATTTTTTTTTTATTTCTCCTCTGATTTCTTCACTGACCCATTGGTCATCTGGTACCATGTTGTTTAATCTCCACATATTTGTAATTGTTCCAGTGTTCTTATGGATTTCTAGTTTCATACCATGGCAAAGATACTTGATATGATTTCAATCTTCTTAAATTTAATGAGACTTGTGTGGCCTAACATATGATCCTTCCTGGATAATGTTCCATGTACACTTGGGAAGAATATAGTCTAGCTTTTCTGGAAGGAATATTCTGTATATATCTATTAAGTCTATCTTGTCCAATATTTCATTTAAAGCCAATGCTTCCTTATTGATTTTCTGTCTGGATGACCTGTACATTACTGTAACTGGGGTGTTAAAATCCTCCACTATGATATTGCTGTCAGTTTATCCATTTAGGTCTATTAATATTTGCTTTATATATTTAGGTGCTCCTATGCTGGATGAATAAATATTTACAAATGTTATATCTCCTTGTTGGATTGACCCCTTTTCATTATGTAATGCCCATCTTTGTCTTTTATTACACTCTTTGTTTTAAGGTCTATTTTGCCTGATATAAGTATAGCTACCTCAGCTTCCTTTTGGTCTCCATCTACATGAAAATTCTTTTTCCATGCTTTCACTTTTAGTCTGTGTGTGCTTACATCTACAGTGAGTCATTTATAGGCAGCAGATAGAGGGGTCTTGTTTTTTATCCATTTGGCCACTCCACATCTTTTTTTTTTAATTTAATTTTATTTATTTACTTTTAATACAGCAGGTTCTTATTAGTTATCTATAATATACACATTAGTGTATATATGTCCATCTCAATCTCTCTATTCATCCCACCACCAACACCCCCACCCTGCTTTCCCCCCTTGTTGTCCATACGTTTGTTCTCTACATCTGTGTCTCTATTTCTGCCTTGCAAACAGGTTCATCTGCAAGAGTTTTCTAGATTCCACATATATGTGTTAATACACATATTCGTTTTTTGCTTTCTGACTTACTTCACTCTGTATGACAGTCTCTAGGTCCATCCACATCTCTCCAAAAAAAACAATTTTGTTCCTTTTTATGGCTGAGTAATATTCCATTGTATATATGTACCACATCTTCCTTAATCATTCACCTGTCGATGGGCATTTAGGTTGCTTCCATAACCTGGCTATTGTAAATAGGGCTGCAATGAACATTGGGGTCCATGTGTCTTTTTGAATTATGGTTTTCTCTGGGTGTATGCCCAGTAGTGGGATTGCTGGGTCATAAGGTAATTATATTTTTAGTTTTATAAGGAACCTCCATACTGTTCTCTAAAGTGGCTGTATCAATTTACATTCCCACTAACAGTGCAAGAGAGTTCCCTTTTCTCCACACCTGCCCCAGCATTTGTTGTTGGTAGATTTTCTGTTGATGCCCGTTCTAACTGATGTGAGCTGACACCTCATTGTAGTTTTTCCTTTTAAAATTTATTTTTATTTTTGGCTGTGTTGGGTCTTTGTTTCTCTGTGAGGGCTTTCTCTAATTGCGGCAAGCAGGGGCCACTCTTCATCACGGTGCGTGGGCCTCTCACTATCGCAGCCTTTCTTGTTGTGGAGCACAGGCTCCAGATGTGCAGGCTCAGTAGTTGTGGCTCATGGGCCTAGTTGCTCTGCGACATGTGGGATTTTCCCAGACCAGGGCTCAAACCCGTGTCCCCTGCATTGGCAGGCAGATTCTCAAACGCTGCGCCACCAGGAAAGCCCCCTCATTGTAGTTTTGATTTGCATTTCTCTAATAATTAGTGATGTTGAGTAGCTTTTCATGTGCCTCTTGGCCATCTGCATATCTTCTTTGGAGAAAGGTCTATTTAGGTCTTCTGGCCACTTTTTGATTCGGTTCTTTTTTTTTTTAATATTGAGCTGCATGAGCTGTTTATATATTTTGAAGATTAATCCTTTGCCCATTGATTCGTTTGCAATTTTTTTCCCATTCTGACGGTTGTCTTTTCATCTTATTTATAGTTTCCTTTGCTGTGCAAAAGCATTTAAGTTTCATTAGGTCCCATTTGTTTATTTTTGTTTTTATTTCCATTACTCTAGGAGGTGAGTCAAAAAAGATCCTGTTGTGATTTATGTCAAAGTGTGTTCTTCCTATGTTTTCTGCTAAGAGTTTTATAGTGTCTGGTTTCACATTTAGAGTTTATTTCACATTTTGAGTTTATTTTCCTGTATGATGTTAGGGAATGTTCTAATTTCTTTATTTTACATGTAGCTGTCCAGTTTTCCCAGAACCACTTATTGAAGAGACTCTTTTCTCCAATGTATATATCCTTGCCTCCTTTGTCATGGATTAGGTGATCAAGGAGCATGGGTTTACCTCTGGGCTTTCTATCCTGTTCCATTGATGTATATTTCTGTTTGGGTGCCAGTACCATCTTTTTTTTTTGTTTACCATAGCTTTGTAGTATAGTCTGAAGTCAGGGAGTCTGATTCCTCCAGCTCCGTTTTTCTTTCTCAAGATTTCTTTGGCTATTCAGGGTCTTTTGAGTCTCCACACGAATTGTAAGATTTTTTGTTCCAGGTCTGTACAAAATGCCATTGGTAATTTGACAGGGATTGCACTGAATCTGTAGATTTTTTTGGGTAGTAGAGTCATTTTCATGATATTGATTATTCCAATCCAAGAACATGGTATATCTCTTCATCTGTTTGTGTCACCTTTGATTTCTTTCATCAGTGTCTTACAGCTTTCTGAGTATAGGTCTTTTACCTCCTTAGGTAGGTTTATTCCTAGGTATTTTACTCTTTATGTTGCAATGGTGAATGGGATTGTTTCCTTAATTTCTCTCTCTGATCTTTCATAGTGTATAGGAATGCAAGAGATTTCTGTGCATTAATTTTGTATCCTGCTACTTTACCAAATTCATTGATTAGCTCTAGCAGTTTTCTGGTGGCATATTTAGGATTATCTATGTGTAGTATCATGTCATCTGCAAACAGTGACAATTTTACTTCTTCTTTTCCAGTTTATATTCCTTTTATTTCTTTTTCTTCTCTGATTGCTGTGGCTAAAACTTCCAAAACTATGCTGAATAGTAGTGGCAAGAGTGGACATCCTTGTCTTCTTCCTGACCTTAAAGGAAATATTTTCATTTTTTCACCATGGAGAATGATGTTTGCTGTGGGTTTGTTGTATATGGCCTTTATTATGTTGAGGTAGGTTCCCTCTATGCCTACTTTCTTCTTTTTATCATAAATGGGTTTGAATTTTGTCAGAAGCTTTTTCTGCATCTATTGAAGTGATCATACGGTTTCTAGTCATCATTCTGTTAATGTGGTGTATCACATTGATTGATTTGCGTATATTGAAGAATACTTGTATCCCTGGGATAAATCCCACTTGATCATGATGTATGACCCTTTTAATGTGCTGTTGAATTCTGTTTGCTAGTATTTTGTTGAGGATTTTTGCATCTATATTCATCACTGATAATGGTTTGTAATTTTCTTTTTTTTTTTGTAGTATCTTTGTCTGGTTTTGATATCAGGGTGACAGTGGCCTCATAGAATGAGTTTGGGAGTGTTACTTCCTCTGCAATTTTTTGGAAGAGTTTGAGAAGGATGGATGTTAGCTCTTCTCTAAATGTTTGATAGAATTCATCTGTGAAGTCATCTGGTCCTGGACTTTTGTTTGTTGGAAGATTTTTAATCACAGTTTCAATTCCATTACTTGTGATTGGTCTGTTCATATTTTCTATTTCTTCCTGGTTCAGTCTTGGAAGGTTATACCTTTCTAAGAATTTGTCCATTTCTTCTAAGTTGTGCATTTTATTGGCTTTATTGGCACAGAGTTGCCTGTAGTAGCCTCTTAGGATGTTTTGTATTTCTGTGGTGTCTGTTGTTAGTTCTCCTTATTCATTTCTAATTTTATTGATTTGAGTCCTCTCCCTCTCTTTCTTGATGAGTCTGGCTAAAGGTTTATCAATTTTGTTCATCTTCTCAAAGAACCAGTTTTTAGTTTTACTGATATTTGCTACTGCTTTTTTTCTTTCTATTTCATTTATTTCTGCTCTGGTCTTTATGATTTTTTTTCCTTCTATGTTTTGTTTGTTTTTCTTTCTCTAGTCTCTTTGGGTGTAAGGTTAGATTGTTATTTGAGATTTTTCTTGTTTCTTGAGGTAGGATTATACTGCTATAAACTTCCCCTTTAGAACTGCTTTTGCTGCATCCCATAGGTTTTGGATTGTCATGTGTTCATCATCATTTGTCTCTATAGGTTTTTTGATTTCCTCTTTGATTTCTTCAGTGATCTCTTGGTTATTTAGTAACTTATTATTTAGTCTCCATGTGTTTGTGCTTTTTACGTTTTTTTTCCATTTAATTTATTTCTAATCTCATGGTGTTGTGGTCAGAAAAAATGCTTGAAGTGATTTCAAATTTCTTAAATTTACTGAGGCTTGATTTGTTACCCAAGGTGTGATCTATCTTGCGAATGCTCCATGTGCACTTGAGAAGAAAATGTAATCTGCTGTTTTTGGATGGAATGTCCTATAAATATCAATCAAACCTATCTGGTCTGCTGTGTTATTTAAAGCTTGTGTTCCCTTATTAATTTTCTGTCTGGATGATCTGTCCATTGTGTAAGTGAGGTGTTAAAGTCCCCCACTATTATTGTGTTACTGTTGATTTTCTCTTTTATAGCTGTTATGTATTGAGGTGTTCCTATGTTGGGTGTATATATATTTATAATTCTTATATCTTTTTCTTGGATTGATCTCTTGAGCATTATGTAGTGTCCTTCCTTGTCTCTCTTTTTTTATATATATATAAACAATTTATCATTCTGACTCCACTTGCTATTTTAAGATGTTGGGGGTAGGTGTTTATAATTAATTTATTTATTTTTTGCTGTGTTGGGTCTTCGTTTCTGTGCGAGGGCTTTCTCTAGTTGTGGCAGGCGAGGGCCACTCTTCATTGTGGTGCGTGGGCCTCTCACTATTGCGGCCTCTCTTGTTGCAGAGCACAGGCTCCAGATGTGCAGGCTCAGTAGTTGTGGCTCACGGGCCTAGTTGCTCTATGGTATGTGGGATCCTCCCAGACCGGAGCTCGAACCTGTGTCCCCTGCATTAGCAGGCAGATTCTCAATCAATGTGCCACCAGGGAAGCCCCTTCCTTGTCTCTTAAAATATTCTTTATTTTAAAGTCTATTTTATCTGATATGAATATTGCTACTCCAGCTTTCTTTTGATTTACATTTTCATGGAATATCACTTTCAGAGTGTATGTGTCCCTAGGTCTGAAGTGGATCTCTTGTAGACAGCATATATATGGGTCTTGGTTTTGTATCTAATCTGTGAGCCTGTCTTTTGGTTGGAGCATTTAATGTGTTCACATTTAAGGTAATTATCAATATGGATGTTCGTATTAATATTTTCTTATTGTTTTGGATTTGTTTTTGTAGGTCCTTTTCTTCTCTTGTGTTTCCCACTTAGAGAGGTTCCTTTAGCATTTGTTATACAGCTGGTTTGGTGGTGCTGAATTCTCTTAGCTTTTGCTTGTCTCTAAACCTTTTGATTTCTCTGTCGAATCTGAATGAGATCCTTGCCGGGTACAGTAATCTTGGTTGTAGGTTCTTTCCTTCCATCACTTTAAATATATCGTGCCACTCCCTTTTGGCTTGTAGAGTTTCTGCTGAGAAATCTGCTCTTAACCTTATGGAAGTTCCCTTGCATGTTATTGGTGATTTTTCCCTTGTTACTTTTAATAATTTTTATTTGTCTTTAATTTTTGTTAACTTGATTACTACATGTCTCAGCATGTTCCTCCTTGGGTTTATCCTGCCGGGGACTCTCTGAGCTTCTTGAACTTGGGTGGCTCTTTCCTTTCCCATGTTAGGGAAGTTTTTTACTATAATCTCTTCAAATATTTTCTTGGGTCATTTCTCTCTCTCTTCTTCTTCTGGGGCCCCTACGATGAAAATGTTAGTGTGTTTAATGTTGTCCCAGAGGCCTCTTAGGCTGTCTTCATTTCTTTTCATTCTTTTTTCTTTATTCTGTTCTGCAGCAGTGAATTCCATCATTCTACCTTCCAGGTCACTTATCTATTCTTCTGCCTCAGTTATTCTACTATTGATTCCTTATAGTGTATTTTTCATTTCAGTTATTGTATTGTTCATCTCTGTTTGTTCTTTAATTCTTCTAGGTGTTTGTTCTTTAATTCTCCTAGGCCTTTGTTAAACATTTCTTGCATCTTCTCAATCTTTGCCTCCATTCTTTTTCCAAGATCCTGGATCATCTTCACTATCATTATTCTGAATTATTTTTCTGGAAGGCTGTCTATCTCCACTTCATTTATTTGTTTTTCTGTGGTTTTATCTTTTTCCTTCATCTGGTACATAGTCCTCTGCTTTTTCATTTTGTCTATCTTTCTGTGAATGTGGTTTTCATTCCAGAATTGTAGTTCTTCTTGCTTCTGCAGTCTGTCCTCTGGTGGATGAGCCTATCTACAAGGCTTGTTCAAGCTTCCTGATGGGAGAGACTGGTGGTGGGTAGAGCTGGGTGTTGCTCTGGTGGCCAGAGCTCAGTAAAACTTTAATCTGCTTGTCTGCTGATGGGTGGGGCTGAGTTCCCTCCCTGTTGGTTGTTTGGCCTGAGGTAACCCAACACTGGAGCCTACAGGCTCTTTGGTGGGGCTAATGGCAGACACCAGGAGGGCTCATTCCAAGGAGTACTTCCCAGAACTTCTGCTGCCAGTGTCCTTGTCCCTGTGGTGAGCCACAGCTACCCCCCCCCCACCTCTGCAGGAGACCCTCCATCACCAGCAGGCAGGTCCAGTTCAGTATCCCACAGGGTCACCGCTCCTTCCCGCTGGGTCCCGATGCACACACCACTCTGTGTGCACCCTCCAAGAGTGGAGTCACTGCTTCCCCCAGTCCTGTCAAAGTCCTGCAATCAAATCCTGCTATCCCTCAAAGTCCAATTCTCTGGGAATTCCTCCCCCCGTTGCCAGACCCCCAGGTTGGTAAGTCCAACGTGGGGCCCAGGACCCTCCCTCCAGTGAGGTGGACCTCTGTGGCACAACTGTTCTCCAGTTTGTGAATCACCCACCCAGGGGCCATGGGACTTGATTTCACTGTGATTGTACCCCTCCTACCATCTCACTGCAGCCTCTCCCCTGTCGTTGGATGTGGGGTATCTTCCTTGGTGAGTTCCAGTGTCTTCCTGTCAATGACTGCCCAGCAGGTAATTGTGATTCTGGCACTCTTGCAAGAAGCAGTGAGCACCTTCTACTCCACCATCTTGAACCCACCACTCCACATCTTTTGATTGGAGAATTTAGTCCATTTACATTTAAAGTAAGTTTGATAGATATGTACTTATTGCCTTTTTGTTAGTTGTTTTCTGGATGTTTTGTAGTTCTCTGTTTCTTCTTCTCTTGTTCTCTTCCCTTATGGTTTGATGGCTTACTTTAGTGTTATGCTTAGATCCCATTCTCATTATCTTTTGTTTATCTCCTGTTCATTTTTTAGGTGTGGTTATATGAGGCTCACATATAATAGCCTATGTATGTATATTTGTGTATGTATAGTAAGTTCCTTACATATGAACGAGTTCTGTTCCAAGAGAACATTCATGAGTCCAACTTGTTCATAAGTCCAACAAAGTTAGCTTAGGTACCCAACTAACACAACCGGCTATATAGTACTCTACTGTAATAGGTTTACAATACTTTTCACACAAATAATACATAAAAAACAAACACACAAAAAAGAAACATTTTTAACTTTACAGTACACTACCTTGCAAAGTACAGTAGTACAGTACAACTGCTGGCATATAGGGGCTGGCATTGAGTGAATAGGCAAGAAGAGTTACTTACTGGAAGAGGGAGGGGAGGTGAGGGATATAGCTGAAGGATTGTCAGCAATAACAGATGAAGGACAAGCTGCAATTTCACTCATGCCTGATATTGATGGCACAGGTTCTGGTTCCTTGCTGGATTCAATTCTACCTACTGTCTTGAAAAAACGATCTAGTGATGTCTGGGTAGTACTGTACCAGCTACATTATCACTGCTTTTATGCTTGCTTCTGAACATCCTGGGCTTGACATAAAGATACTGTACTACTGTACTCTATACAGTACTGTAAAGTACACAAAAGCACAACCACTTGTAGAGGATGCATGTACGTGACAATGTATATCAGACATGTGAACTAACTTATGTGATTGGACATGCGAATGCACATTCACATCTTTGAAAGTTTGCAACTTGAAGGTTCATATGTAGGGGACTTACTATATATATATCATTCTATTTTAAGTTGTAGCAATTTAAGTTTGAACACATTCTAAAACACTACATTTTGATTCCTCCTTCCCCACATTTTATGCTTTTGACATGACATTTTACATCTTTTTATTCTGTGTAACTAGTTATTGTAGTTATACTTATTTTTTTACTACTTTTGTCCTTTAATCTTCATACTAGCATTATAAGTGATTAATCCCCTACCTTTACTATATATTTACCTTTACCAGTGAGATATTTATAATCATATGTTTTCTTGTGACTAATTAGTGCCCTTACTTTTCACCTTAAAGAAGTCCCTTTAACATCTCTTGTAAGGCGAGTTTACTCGTCATGAACTCCTTTACTTTTTGCTTGTCTGGAACACTATCTTTCCTTCAATTCTGAATGATAACATTGCCAGGTAGAGTATTCTTACTTGAAAGTTTTCCCTTTAAGCACTTTGAATATATCATGCCACTCCTTTCTTGCTTGCAAAGTTTCTGCTGAAAATCTGCTAATAGTCTTATGGAGATTCCTTTGTATATAACAAGTGTTTTTTCTCTTGCTCTTTTAAGATTCTCTCTTTATCTTTAACTTTGACATTTTACTTATAATGTGTCTTGGTGTGAATCTCTCTGGGTTCCTCTTATTTGGAACTCTCTGGGCTTCCTGGATCTGGATGTCTATTTCCTTCCCCATGTTAGGGAAATTTTCAGCCACTATTTCTTCAGATAAGTTTTTTGCCCCTTTCTCTCTCTCTTCTCCTCCTGGGACACCTATAATGCAAACGTTGTTCTGCTTTATGTTGTCCTATAGGTCCCTTAAGCTACCTTCACTTTTTAAAATTATTTTTTCTTTTTGCTATTCTGTTTGGGTGAGTTCCACTGGTCAGCCGTCCAGACCACTGATCCTTTCTGCTTCTTCATCTAGTCTGCTGTTGAACTCCTCCAGTGTATTTTTCAGTTCATTTATTATATTCTTATTCTTATTCAACCACAACTTCCGTTTGCTACTTTCTTGTATTTTCTATCTCTTTGTTGAAGTTCTCATCTTTATGACCATTACTTTGAGCTCTTTATCAGCTAAATTACTTATCTGCATTTCATTAAGTTCCCCCCCTCCCCGGGGATTTATCTTGTTCTTTCATTTGGAACATATTCCTCTGTTTCCTCATTTGCTTGACTCTCCATGTTTGTTTCTATGTATTGGGCAAAAAACTCACTCTTCCAGATTTGAAGGAGTGGCCTTATATAAGAAATGAAACATCATTCAACCTTACCCTAGTTCTTAGTTGTCTCTCAAACCTTTGTGATTGTTTAAGCAGCCTGATTTATTCTTGATAGGTCCCAGTTACTGAGGGTGTGCCAAGACCTGTCAGCATTCCAGAGGGAGGGATCTCAGTCAGCACAAGTTTCAGGCTGAATGGAAGCCAGACCCTCAGGCAGCAGCTTTTAAAGTATGCACACATACACAGTCCTGTGGGACCTCAATCATAAACCCTGCTGGCCTCCAAACCATGTGATCTGGAGGTGTCCTCTTGATGAAAATAACAAAAATCAGGGGTCCAGATAAGTGTATAAGCTCCTTTCTGGGAAGTACTGGCCAGCTGTAGCAAGGCCAAGGAAGAGTGCAAAGATGGTTCCCCTGGCCCACATACACTGAGAGCACCTCAGTAGCCTCTAGATGTGTGAAGTCTGTTGCTCAGGCTGAAGCTCCAGGGCAAGTAAATAGGCCTTTTTCACAGGATGACTAGGGATGTGTTTCAGTCTACTGTCTGTACAAAGCCTGCCAAGAACAGTCTCTCTGATTGTTTTCAGTTCTGCAGGGGACAGAAATGCACAACCTGATGGCAACAAGCATGACCAGCTGCGTGGACTGTGGGCCCCCACGAGCTTTAGCACAGTGACAGGAGAGTGTGAGGCCAGTGTGCTCCTGTTGACTTTAGCAGGTCCATAGGTGAGCATGAGGCTAGGGAACACCTACCAGCTTTTGTGGGACTGTAGGAGAGTCTGGGGCCAGGGCATGCCCACTGTTGCTAGCAAGGTAGATGAGGAACACAGAAATGGCACCCCACATCACCTCTTTTCCAAGAGAGAGTGCCAACAGGCTCCTGCCACTCCAACAGATGCTTTAAGATTAGCAAATGAATCTCCTTCACATATGATCTATGTGCTTTTCAAACTGCTGCTTTTGTGCTGGGTCCCAGGGTGAGTGACTCTGTGCGTGAGTCCTTCAGGAGTGAAATCTCTGTTCCCTATAGCCCATTGGGTCTCTTGGATGTAAGTCCCTTTGGTTTTCAAAGCCAGACCTTTTGGGGGCTCCTCTTTCCAGTACAGGTCCCAAGGGTTGGGATGCTTGATGTGGGGCATGAATGCCTCACTCCTCAGAAAGAAGCTCTGTATTTGTGAGATCCCTCCTGACTGTGGGAGGGTTGAATGTTTGGTGAGACCACGTCTCTGTCTCTCCTACCATCTCAGTGTGGCCCTTTTATCCTTTATTGGGGAGGAACCATTCAGCTAGTTTTCAGGTCTTTTTCAGAAGGACTTGTTCCAAACGTAGAACAATTGGTTCTACACACACAATTTGTGTGTCCATGGGAGGGGGTGAGTCTTCAGGATTTTCCTACACTGCCATCTTGAATTGCCCCTCAGAAAATTGTTTTAAAGTCATATTTGAACATATATACTTTTCATCCCACCCTACCATATCAAAGAAGAAAACTGAATTTGTTTTAGATTGCTTGCTTTTTATAGATGAACAGGGAATTATTCAATACCTCACTAACTTTAAGTGTTCCAAAACTGACTTTATTGTCCCATCCAGGAAATTTCTAGGTGGAAAAAACATTTTCTAATTACAATCACTTTCTTACTTCCATTTTAAAAATAAGGAGTATTATTTGTGAGATCTGTAAACTCACTGCTCAGCTTTTTGAAAAGAGTCATAATTCAGTAAATTAAAACTATATATAAAATCATATTTACCAGATAAATTATGTACCCAAACATAATTGTTCAAATAAACACATTTTTCTTATTCTATTATTCAGCATGTCCTTTGCTTAATGAAAATGCTGATAATACAAAATTGGAGAAACCTGAGACACAGCCATAATGTGATGAAAACAAATTTTTTTTCCAGCTCCCTTGAGATATATAATTGAATATAAATGTTATGTAAGTTTAAGGTGTACAACATGTTGATTTAATATACTTAATATTGCAAAATGATCACCATGATAATGTTAGCTAACACCTGCATTATGTCACATACTTCCATTTCTTTTTTGTGGTGAGAACATTTAAGATCTACTCTCACAGCAACTTGCAAGTATATAATACAGTATTACAAACTGTAATCACTATACTGTACCTGAGGACCCAGAACTTATTCATTAAATTTCCATTTTAATTTCAACATATTCATTAAATTATTCAATTAAATTAAATTTATAATTTAATGTTATTCAGTAAATTAATTTAATTTCAATTTTAAAATCATAATTTTAAATGGTCAAAACGTATTTTAAATAGTAAAAAGAATGATTTATAATAAACTTTTTTAATAGTAGAAATTTTTTTAATATCAAAAAGATCTTTAGTTTTAATGTAGTTTATAATCAAACTCTTTTTGGTAATTCATGGACTAAAACAAAATTTCTAATTTTTTGAACAGGCTGTGCTCTTTCTATTTTACTCCCAAAGGGCACAAAATATATAAATAAAAGAGATATTCCCTGAGAGACAGTCCACCTCCCTATAAAAAATAGCACCTTGGATTTTTTTTTTTTTTTTTTTAAGCATGGGATGATTTAAGCCTATTGAAAACTACAAATTTAAAATTAAACCTTAGAGCCACTTGGGAAGGATTAATGATACTGGCCTCAGACTCATTTTACAAAATTTGTTTTGTAGAAATATGTTTTTGGTTTTGGGGATTCATACATCTCTACCTTTTGCCTAGAATATCCTTTACCCAGATCCTTACCTAGCTGGCCTCTACTCACCTGTCAGGTCTCAACTTGGCTGTATCCCCCTCTGTGTACAGGCTTTCCCGGTCCCACAGCATCTGGGTTAGGGGTCCCTCCTGTGGATTTCCAGGACATCCCATACTTCTCTTCTTATTTATTCTTATTGTAATGGTCTATTTGCTTGTCTCTAACCCCTAAACAAGTTTAAGCTCCTTGTGGGCAGGAGCTGATTATCTTCTTCAGCAATGAACTTTTGGAAAGCATAGTTTGTTTCATGAATAAATTAATCACATCAGTCATATTCACTGTAGTTGAATATAGCCACAGTACCTGCTATCTCCCAAGAAATCTGGAGGTCAGTGCACTCCACTCACTATTCATTCATCCGGTTCTGAGAGCAGTGGCATATATTTTGATGAAAAGATTAATTATGCATCAAATTTTTCATGAAAAGTAACATCTAAAAACTTTAACCATCACTGCAAAGTTGTATTGTTATAGCTTTCTTTTGCTTTAATATCTTGTATCTGAAACC
Source organism: Mesoplodon bidens (assembly GCF_964165515.1). Taxonomy (NCBI): domain Eukaryota; kingdom Metazoa; phylum Chordata; class Mammalia; order Artiodactyla; family Ziphiidae; genus Mesoplodon; species Mesoplodon bidens. The sequence goes on along the minus strand of NC_138176.1, from coordinate 187,246,943 downwards.
TAAGAAGCCTCAAAGAAACATTATCCCCCTCCTGTCTTGCTGTCTATTTTGCTAAATAACTAACTCATTTTAAATCCATGATCCCTATTTTTCAAGAGTTGCAAATGGGGAGAAATATCTTAAGTCCATATAAAAGCAAAAGTTACATGAAAACAACTCCCCCGCCCCACTCCCTTTTTAAAGTTCAACAGTATTTTCAAGACATAATCAATTCCAGTTTAGGATTTTAGAAAATGTCTGTGTAACATTCTAAAATGAGTGAGATTCAACAAACTGATTTATATGAAATTCCAAGCTTAGGACTCCTGAGTCAACATTCTAACAGTGCTAGCTAGTGAAAGTGCAGGGACAGTGCGGCCTGCCATGGCTGAAAGCAAACCGAAAGCTGTGAGTGAGGGATGGCTGCGGGTCATGTGCTGCCAAGGCCTCAATGTAAACACAGGTGTGTGGGAAGGCGCGCAGGGCTCTCCCATCTAGCAGCTAAAGAAACACTGGCGGTCACGCTGTGGAGTCTGAATGCGAAATTCTGAAAATAGACCGTTTTTGTAAAATTGCTACATCTTAATTCGCAGGTTAATACATCCTCAACTTAAAGGGTTCATGAAGCACACCTGAACCTCATATCATTGTTTTACATTGAAAATTTTAAGAGATGGAGAGCAGATCTTTTTTTCCCCCTGCTGAGCATCTCCCTGCTGAGTAAAGTAGTTTGAAGTTATTACCACCTCATTTGCTGGCATTTAGCAAGGATTCTTTTTATGGTTGCATGGAATTAATGCCACAAGAGGATTATTCTTGCCAAAGTCTGTTAAAGGGCATAGCATTGCCTTTTAAAAATATATTAGGACTATGCCATACATTACCAATAAATGTATCAATAAAAATAACATTTGTTAATAGGTTTGGGCTTGGGTTTTTTTTTTTCTTTCAGTTTTTAGGGTTTTGCTTTTTTGAAGTTGTTTTGGTTTTATGTGGGTTTTTTTTTGGGGGGGAAGGGGTGGGTTTACTTTTCTGACATATCTGTCTGTTGTTACCAAAAACAGTGTTAAAATAGTGTATAATAACTTTTAGGGTAGCCAATGGTTATAAATATAGGTTGTAACACACCATTTGTAAAGCAATTATACTCCAATAAAGATGTTAAATATATATATATATATATATATATATATATATATATATATATATATATATATATATATGTTCTGAAGGCAGACAATCTCAGTTCATATTTTAGCTGAACAACCTATGAGGCTTGAGCAGATTATGTAAATTCTCAAGCCTCAGGTCTTCCTTTACAAAATGGAGATGTGTGATAGCTCCCTGTAGGGGGTTATTTTATTGGTTATACAGTGCCTGGTAATAGTGTAAAATTACTATTAATCTCATGATTACCACTTTTTAATAATATCAACTTATTTCATTTAGAATTTAACTTCATTTCATATGGTTCCCAAACTGCTTGATTGTATGAAATGGTTGACTATAAAATGCAAATAAATAAATTTGTAATTAACTTCTCTGCTAAAATATAATCTCTCTCCCCTATTCTATTCTTTTTTCTCAGTTTTGAACATTTCTCTTGAGTCAATTTTCTGCTGTATGAAAGATGGCACTTTGGTAAAAACTGTCAAAATGCATCCAAGGATTTCATTAACAACATGTCATGCTATTATTCCTGATTCACAAAATAAATGACAAATTTTAAGTCAACATGAAATTAAGACAACTGTCATATCCACAACTGAATCTAAAGAAAATAAAAACAAGTACAGGCCATTAAATTACACCAAGTGACTCAGTAACAATACATATAGTAACAATTACAGTTGTATAAGGTGCTTAAAAGTATCACATTTCCATTTGAGGTGATATCTACATGAACTGAATACCATGTTCTTAATGACAAAATGAATTTCATTTATTAAAACATTGCCCTAAACTTTGTTCTGGAAGCCAGTGTACTCAGGCACAGCAATAGAAAGAGAGGGAAAGAGAAGAAGGCAGATGAAGAATCAATTCATTCATTGTTTCTCCATTCATTTAACAAATGGTATCTATGTGACCAAAATTTTGTATACATCAGCTTCAACTTGTGTGGAGCTTTGTTATTTACCAAGCATTTTTGCACAGATTTTCTTATTTGATCTTCATAATCCATTTAAGAGATGAGGGAACTGAATATATGAAATGTACAAGGTAGCAGAGGCTTGTGGTTGGTTTTCCTGAATACTGGCTAGTGCTCTTCTCACTATGTGGTCCCAGAAAATCATTTTTCATTATGCAGAGGAGAGACTGAGCATGAGAAAGCTTATGACCACAGAAAGAACACAGAGGCATTCCGTCATTATGGAGATTTTTCCTGGTATTCCTAGCATTATTAAATAAAGTTATTTTACTAAATCAAATGATACTCTTAGGTTTTTTCTTCTTTCTCTCTTCTATTTTTTACTAAGACAAAAAAAAAAGTAAGTGTGAAGGAACTTATAATTAGGGACTTATACAAAATAAGGTGAATTAAAAAAAAATAGAACCAAGGAACTAAGGGAAGTAAATGTATTATACAAGAAGTCTTGAGTAATCGATGGGATTGAGTATCAAATTGGGTCCTGAGTATCTTAGCAACCAAAGTAAAAATGAACACATGAAAAATTATATAATTCTCATTAGCAGAAGTGAACAAGGGCACTTATTACTTGGGGAAAAATAAAACATTTTTCCTGCCATTAAACCTTCAAAGGAAATTTCTCACCTGTTTTCTTTGATTGGGCACCCACAGATAATATATTAAATGATGCCCTTTCCTAACATCCTAACCCAGCATCCTCCTATATATTGTTAGCTATTGTTAATACTGTTATTATTAATATTAAATGTATAATAATGTCGAATTTTTTTGTGTTTGCACACAGAATATCTTTTGAATTAGGTACTGTCATTATCCCCACTTAATGGATGAGAAAACCTTTGTACACATGAGAAAACTTAGTAGCTTGCCTCAGGTCACATAAATAGTAAATACTCATGCATTTCATCTTAAACACTTATGCACAACCTGTTACTCCAAATCCCATGTTCTCCTTCAGATAAAAAGATAGCACTGCATTGGCAGTCAACTCTGTGGCCACAGCCCAGAAGAGTGGTTCTCAAAACCAGAAGGCATCAATCACCTGGAGGGTTTGTGAAAAACACAGAACACCTCATCCCCCCACTCCCCCCACCCGTCCACCCCTCCCCCACCATCAGAGTTTCTGATTCAGTAGACTTGAGGTGTGGCCAAGAGAATTTGCATTTCTAACAAGTTCCCACATGATACTGATGTTGCTTGGTCAGAGACCACTTACTGGGAACCACTGGCCTAGAATTTTAAAGGTTCTAAATATATACCTCACTGAGATAAAGAATAATGAAAGAGGAGTATCAAGAAATAACATCCCTTTCTTTTTTTTTTTTCAATTAGGGTATTTTTTTATTGTGGTAAAATAAACATAACATAAAATATGCTATTTTAACCATTTTTAAGTGCACAATTTATTGGTATTAATTATTCACAGTGTTGTGCACCACTACCACTATTTACAAAACTTTCCATTATCCCAAACAGAAATTCTGGGCCCATCAAGCAATAACTTCCCATTACCTCTCTCTCCAGCCCCTGATAAACATTAATCCACCTTCTGTCTCTATGTATTTCCTATGATATTTGTCCTTTTCTGCCTGGCTTATGTCAAGGTTCATCCATGTTGTAATATGTATCAGAACTTCATTCCATGTAGTGGTTGGATATTATTCTATTGTAATTAACATCCCTTTCTAAACCACATTTACCTATGAGTTTTCTAAAGCTAACAAAGGAATCAATGTTCACTTTGGTTCTCAGTATCTTCTTTTATTAAAGACATTTACAATGGTTACATTTCTTTTGTTCAATCTTATAAGTGAAAAATCTGGATTACGTATAAGGGCAAAAAAACAAACAAGCAAAAGACAGGTAACACAATGCCTATGTAGTATCAACATTTTCTTTCTCTCATGCACACTTGTATCATATCACTTAGCATTAAGATCTACATTATTTAGTCTCTACTACATATTCCAGCATTGGAGGGCACATGAAAGGAAAATATTCTCCCACATGTTGAATAAGAGGGATGCAGGGGAAAGCGCGGAGCCCAGTGACGGGCGTGGGACGCTGGGGCTGCTGCTGCCGCCGCCAAGAAGCCTGTGTGCGAGCGCAGGTCACTGTCTACACCGCCCTTCCAGGAGCCTGTGCAGCCCGCCACTGCCGGGGTCCCGGGATCCAGGGGCGGCTTCCCTGGGAGAACGCACGGCACGCCTCAGGCTGGTGCAACGTCACGCCGGCCTCTGCCGCTGCAGGATCGCCCCGCACTCCGTGCCCCTCCCTCCCGCCCGGCCTGAGTGAGTCAGAGTCCCCAAAGAGGCTGCTCCTTTAACCCTGTACTGTCTGAGTGAAGAATCGACGCCCTCCGGCGACCTACACGCAGAGGCGGGGCCAAATCCAAAGCTGAGACCCAGGAGCTGTGAGAACAAAGAAGAGAAAGGGAAACCTCTCCCAGGAGGCTCAGAAGCAGCGGATTAAAGCTCCACAATCAACTTGATGTACCCTGCATCTGTGGAATACATGAATAGACAACAAATCATCCCAAATTGAGGAGCCAGGAGTCAGTGCTGTGCCTCTGAGGTGGGAGAGCCAACTTCAGGACACTGGTCCACAAGAGACCTCGCAGCTCCACATAATATCAAAACGTGAAAATCTTCCAGAGATCTCCATCTCAACACCAGCACCCAGCTTCAATCAACGACCAGCAAGCTACAGTGCTGGACACCCTATGCCAAACAACTAGCAACACAGGAACACAACGCCACCCATTAGCAGAGAGATGGCCTAAAATCATAAAAAGCCCACAGACACCCCAAAACACACCACCAGACGTGGACCTGCCCACCAGAAAGACAAGATCCAGCCTCATCCACCAGAACACAGGCACTAGTCCCCTCCACCAGGAAGCCTACACAACCCACTAAACCAACCTTAGCCACTGGGGACAGACACCAAAAACAACGGAAACTACGAACCTGCAGCCTGCAAAAAGGAGACCCCAAACACAGTAACATAAGCAAAATGAGAAGACAGAAAAACACACAGCAGGAGAAGGAGCAAGATAAAAACCCACCAGACCTAACAAATGAAGAGGTAATAGGCAGTCTACCTGAAAAAGAATTCAGAATAATGATGGTAAAGATGATCCAAGATTCTATTTCCAAGATCCAAAATCTTGGAAATAGAATAGACAAAATGCAAGAAACAGTTAACAAGGACCTAGAAGAACTAAAGATGAATCAAGCATCGATTAAAAACACAATAAATGAAATAAAAAACACTCTAGATGGGATCAATAGCAGAATAACTGAGGCAGAAGAACGGATAAGTGAGGGGGAAGATAAAATAGTGGAAATAACTGTTGCAGAGCAAAATAAAGATAAAAGAATGAAAAGAACAGAGGACAGTCTCAGAGACCTCTGGGACAACATTAAACGCACCAACATTCGAATTATAGGGGCTCCAGAAGAAGAAGAGAAAAAGAAAGGGACTGAGAAAATATTTGAAGAGATTATAGTTGAAAACTTCCTTAATATGGGAAAGGAAATAGTTAATCAAGTCCAGGAGGCACAGAGAGTCCCATACAGAATTAATCCAAGGAGAAATATGCCAAGACACATATTAATCAAACTGTCAAAAATTAAACGCAAAGAAATCATATTAAAAGCAGCAAGGCAAAAACAACAAATAACACACAAGGGAATCCCCATCAGGATAACAGCTGATCTCTCAGCAGAAACTCTACAAGCCAGAAGGGAGTGGCAGGACATAATTAAAGTGATGAAGGAGAAAAACCTGCAACCAAGATTACTCTACCCAGCAAGGATCTCATTCAGATTTGATGGAGAAATTAAAACGTTTACAGACAAGCAAAAGCTGAGAGAGTTCAGCACCACCAAACCAGCTTTACGACAAATGCTAAAGGAACTTCTCTAGGCAAGAAACACAACAGAAGGAAAAGACCTACAATAACGAACCCAAAACAATTAAGAAAATGGGAATAGGAACATACCTATCGATAATTACCTTAAATGTAAATGGACTAAATGCTCCCACCAAAAGACACAGAGTGGCTGAATGGATACAAAAACAAGACCCATATATATGCTGTCTGCAAGAGACCCACTTCAGACCTAGAGACACACACAGACTGAAAGTAAGGGGATGGAAAATGATATTCCATGCAAATGGAAACCAAAAGAAAGCTGGAGTAGCAATTCTCATATCAGACAAAATAGACTTTGAAATAAAGACTACTAGAAGAGACAAAGAAGGACACTACATAATGATCAAGGGATCGATCCAAGAAGAAGATATAACAATTGTAAATATTTATGCACCCAACATAGGAGCACGTCAATACATAAGGCAACTACTAACAGCCATAAAAGGAGAAATCGACAGTAACACAATCATAGTAGGGGACTTTAACACCCCACTTTCACCAATGGACAGATCATCCAAAATGAAAATAAATAAGGAAACACATGCTTTAAATGATACATTAAACAAGATGGACTTAATTGATATTTATAGGACATTCCATCCAAAAACAACAGAATACACATTTTTCTCAAGTGCTCATGGAACATTCTCCAGGATAGATCATATCTTGGGTCACAAATCAAGCCGTGGTAAATTTAAGAATATTGAAATTGTATCAAGTATCTCTTCCGAAAACAATGCTATGAGACTAGATATCAATTACAGGAAAAGAGCTGTAAAAAATACAAACACATGGAGGCTAAACAATACACTACTCAATAACGAAGTGATCACTGAAGAAATCAAAGAGGAAATTACAAAATACCCAGAAACAAATGACAACGGAGACACGACGACCCAAAACTATGGGATGCAGCAAAAGCAGTTCTAAGGGGAAAGTTTATAGCAATACGATCCCACCTTAAGAAACAGGAAACATCTCGAATAAACAACCTAACCTTGCACCTAAAGCAATTAGAGAAAGAAGAACAAAAACATCCCAAAGTTAGCAGAAGGAAAGAAATCATAAAAATCAGATCAGAAATAAATGAAAAAGAAATGAAGGAAACAATAGCAAAGAACAATAAAACTAAAAGCTGGTTCTTTGAGAAGATAAACAAAATTGATAAACCATTAGCCAGACTCATCAAGAAAAAAAGGGAGAAGACACAAATCAATAGAATTAGAAGTGAAAAAGGAGAAGTAACACTGACACTGCAGAAATACAGAAGATCACGAGAGATTACTACAAGCAACTCTATGCCAATAAAATGGACAACCTGGAAGAAATGGGCAAATTCTTAGAAATGCACAACCTGCCAAGACTGAATCAGGAAGAAATCGAAAATATGAACAGACCAATCACAAGCACTGAAATTGAGACTGTGATAAAAATTCTTCCAACAAACAAAAGCCCAGGACCAGATGGCTTCACAGGCAAATTCTATCAAGCATTTAGAGAAGAGCTAACACCTATCCTTCTCAAACTCTTCCAAAATATAGCAGAGGGAGGAACACTCCCAAACTCATTCTACGAGGCCACCATCACCTTGATACCAAAACCAGACAAGGAGGTCACAAAGAAAGAAAACTACAGGCCAATATCACTGATGAACATAGATGCCAAAATCCTGAACAAAATACTAGCAAACAGAATCCAACAGCACATGAAAGGATCATATACCATGATCAAGTGGGGTTTATTCTAGGAATGCAAGGATTCTTCAATATACAAAATCAATCAACGTGATACACCATATTAACAAATTGAAGGAGAAAAACCATATGATCATCTCAATAGATGCAGAGAAAGCTTTCGACAAAATTCAACACCCATTTATGATAAAAACCCTGCAGAAAGTAGGCATAGAGGGAACTTTCCTCAACATAATAAAGGCCATATATGACAAACCCACAGCCAACATCATCCTCAATGGTGAAAAACTGAAACCATTTCCACTAAGATCAGGAACAAGACAAGGCTGCCCACTCTCACCACTCTTATTCAAGTTAGTTTTGGAAGTTTTAGCCACAGCAATCAGAGAAGAAAAGGAAATAAAAGGAATCCAAATCAGAAAAGAAGTAAAGCTGTCACTGTTTGCAGATGACATGATACTATACATAGAGAATCCTAAAGATGCTACCAGAAAACTACTAGAGCTAATCAATGAATTTGGTAAAGTTGCAGGATACAAAATTAATGCACAGAAATCTCTGGCATTCCTATATACTAATGATGAAAAATCTGAAAGTGGAATCAAGGAAACACTCCCATTTACCACTGCAACAAAAAGAATAAAATATCTAGGAATAAACCTACCTAAGGAGACAAAAGACCTGTATGCAGAAAATTATAAGACACTGATGAAAGAAATTAAAGATGATACAAATAGATGGAGAGATGTACCATGTTCTTGGATTGGAAGAATCAACATTGTGAAAATGACTCTACTACCCAAAGCAATCTACAGATTCAATGCAATCCCTATCAAACTACCACTGGCATTTTTCACAGAACTAGAACAAAAAATTTCACAATTTGTATGGAGACACAAAAGACCCCGAATAGCCAAAGCAATCTTGAGAACGAAAAATGGAGCTGGAGGAATCAGGCTCCCTGACTTCAGACTATATATACTACAAAGCTACAGTAATCAAGACAGTATGGTACTGGCACAAAAACAGAAAGATAGATCAATGGAACAGGATAGAAAGCCCAGAGATAAACCCACGGACATATGGTCACCTTATCTTTGATAAAGGAGGCAGGAATGTACAGTGGAGAAAGGACAGTCTCTTCAATAAGTGGTGCTGGGAAAACTGGATAGGGACATGTAAAAGTATGAGATTAGATCATTCCCTAACACCATGCACAAAAATAAGCTCAAAATGGATTAAAGACCTAAATGTAAGGCCAGACACTATCAAACTCTTAGAGGAAAACATAGGCATAACACTCTATGACATAAATCACAGCAAGATCCTTTTGGACCCACCTCCTAGAGAAATGGAAATAAAGACAAAAATAAACACATGGGACCTAATGAAACTTAAAAGCTTTTGCACAACCAAGGAAACCATAAACAAGACCAAAAGACAACCCTCAGAATGGGAGAAAATATTTGTAAATGAAGCAACTGACAAAGGATTAATCTCCAAAATTTATAAGCAGCTCATGCAGCTCAATAACAAAAAACAAACAACCCAATCCAAAAATGGGCAGAAGACCTAAATAGACATTTCTGCACAGAAGATATACAGACTGCCAACAAACACATGAAAGGATGCTCAACATCTTTACTCATTAGAGAAATGCAAATCAAAACTACAATGAGATATCATCTCACACCAGTCAGAATGGCCATCATCAAAAAATCTAGAAACAATAAATGCTGGAGAGGGTGTGGAAAAAAGGGAACACTTTTGCACTGCTGGAGGGAATGTGAATTGGTACAGCCACTATGGAGAACGGTATGGAGGTTCCTTAAAAAACTACAAATAGAACTACCATATGACCCAGCAGTCCCACTACTGGGCATATACCCTGAGAAAATCATAATTCAAAAAGAGACATGTACCAAAATGTTCATAGCAGCCCTATTTACAATAGCCTGGAGATGGAAACAACCTAAGTGTCCATCATCGGATGAATGGGTAAAGAGGATGTGGCACATACATACAATGGAATATTACTCAGCCATAGAAAGAAACGAAATTGAGCTATTTGTAATGAGGTGGATGGACCTAGAGCCTGTCATACAGAGTGAAGTAAGTCAGAAAGAGAAAGACAAATACTGTATGCTGACACATATATATGGAATTTAAGAAAAAAATGTCATGAAGAATATAGGGGTAAGACAGGAATAAAGACACAGACCTACTAGAGAATGGACTTGAGGATATGGGGAGGGGGAAGGATAAGCTGTGACAAAGTGAAAGAGCGGCATGGACATATATACACTACCAAATGTAAGGTAGATAGCTAGCGGGAAGCAGCTGCATAGCATAGGGAGATCAGCTCGGTGCTTTGTGACCGCTTGGAGGGGTGGGATAGGAGGGTGGGAGAGAGACGCAAAAGGGAGGGGATATGGGAACATATGTATATGTATAACTGATTAAATTTGTTATAAAGCAAAAAATAAAAAAAAATTTTAAAAAAAGATGTAAAAAAAAAAAGAAAACAAATTAAGGATCCTGATTCACCCTGTGGGAAAGGAAAGGGAAAAAAAAAAAAAAAAGAGGGATGCAGGTGCAGGCAAAGTTGTGGATGTAGAAGCCTGCCAGACTGAGACAAGGCAAAGAATTGGGGAACTTTCTGGGAAGAGATTCAGGAGGCAGATGGTCTTACAAGAAAGCTAGAATGGGAAAAGTTGGAGAGGGGAAGTGGATTAGTCTGGAGAGGAAATCTAGAGCAAAATAAAGATGAGAAAAAAGCAGAAAAATGAAGCAAGGTTTGCATTTTAGGAAGTGGTTAAGACAGTGGTACCACCAAGGCATTGGCTTAGAATGGTTTTAGCTGCTCTTCTCCAATAACTATCAATATCCCCAAACCTGGCTGGGGTAGGGTAAAGGAGGGACAGAGGCCCTGATTGATAGCATTTGCCAGTATGAATGGTGTAAAGGTGTAAACACTCGCACCTTGGCCAATTTCAAGCTACCAACTGATGGGTTATCTGGGAAGAGAAGTGCCTAATGGTCTTGCTAGTTTGTGAAAGTTGGCTCCAGCACACCCCTGCCCCAAACCCACACAGGAAAACACAACCTAAGAGAAAAATCACTTGACCCACTATTCAAACACAGCTTGAAGACAATATCTCTACAGCCTTCTCCACAGCTCTCTGCTAGAATGTTGACCCTAAAGTCCTCGGTAGAATGGAGAACCATCTCTTCTGTGTAATTGAGAGAGAGGCATGGGATTACCTTCTTCCAAGTTTCTAAACAAAGCCTTAGCCTGCAGATATTTCATCTTTTGGTACTGACATACATCTCTAGCTACTCTCATTGTACATATACCCTGCCATGTAAGGGTCTGAGGTGATGCAAGACTGCAGCAGCCTGGGGTGACAGAGCATTTGACGGGGGGTTAGAGATTACTTGTGGTCAGGTTCAGGGGCTAGATCAGTGAAAACAGAATTGAAGACCTGAGGGATGAAAAATGCTGCCTTCAGCTGACTCTCTGTGATGTGGGGTGGGCTGGTAAGGGGAATAAGGCTCTCTACCACAGCTGGCTTCAAAGTAATTAGAAGGAAAGCAATTGCCCAGGAGCAGAAGGCCTCCATGACCACCTACCATAGTTTTAGTGCTGGTCAACAGTCCATAACAGGACCATACCTCCAAACTGAGCCTTCAGGTTAAACATTTTGAAATATGGTTCGAAATGCTTTGTACCTATTTTAGATTTTTAGACATATTTATTTCAAAAATACTTTGAGAGAAACCGTCACATATTTTGTTTCTTCCAACATTGATAATCAATTCACAGAGAATTTTTAAAACCTTAAAATACTTGGTTCCTTTTGTTTGAAAGAACATAACAATGACTATCCTGGTGGTATTTCTATGACTTATACTTGTTATTCCTTTTTCAGAAAGGATCTAGAAAGATTTGGGCTCAAAAAGGGCTTCTAATTTGTACTTTGTGCCATTTTTTTTGTACGTAAGTCGATGCCATTCTGGTCTGAGATGACATTACATAAAAACTAGATATTTTCCCCTTGATTTTTAGTTCATATACATTTTAAATTACTAGAAAATGATTTGAGTTTTTTAAGGTACCCTGAATTATTTTCCGGAATCCTCCTTTAAATTAGAAAATTGCAACTGGGGGCCTCAAAAACTGGAAATTCTGTGTGCCTCTGAACCTGTGCAAGGATCTGTTTCTTCCCAGAAATTATGGCCGCTGAATGAAAGAGGAGTTTACATTCGTCTGTGTGTGAAATACAGCTTGAGTTGCCCGGCTGCAATCCTCAGGGTTGTGAACATTAATCACACAAAGTGTTTATTCATTAGGCACTCCTTTTTTGTTTTCTTTGGGACTGACTGTCTCAGGAGCCTTGCTCATGTATGTCCAAGGAAAGAACAGTCTTCAGAGGGTTAAAACATTAAGAAAAAGCTCCAAAATGTGTCGAAAGGCTGTGATTTGTTAGTTTTTGTGTTGGCTTGGTTTGTTTTTTTCATTCTGTGTCACTCACTCCATTTCGTCCTTGGTTTCTTTCTCTTTCACTCTCCAAGGGGAGAGAGGGAGGGAAAGGGATCTATTTTAATTACCTCATAATATAGCAACAGTTTTGAGGGTGTGGAAGGGATGGAAGGGCAGTGATAGATACAGAAAACTGAAGTATTTGGTTCCCTCACTCCAGTCCCGATGCATAATCTCAGGTTGCTCCCGGGATCTGTGGGGCATTTTGGAATCTTTGCCTCTGCAACCCTCTACCACCTCTTTTCTAATGCAGTCCACTTTGAGCCTTCCTGTCTCTCCCTTCACAGGGAATTATGACCTCCCAACATCACTGCCCTCCTCCCCTGTCACCTTAGTCTGTATCTCTGGCATTTTTGTTATCTAAATTAGGGTACCATATAAAACAGGAATGTCAAATTCTATTTTTGTCTATTCTTGACTTATGTCTGCTGGAAACTAAGGTCCAGTACATACAATGCATGGTAATCTAATAAAATAATCCAGATCATTTAGGTTACACACACACCCAGGAATCATAATTTTTATTGCATTATTAATTGTAAATCAACTTTGATCAATACCTAAAAGCAACTTAGCCATGGGAAAATCATTTTTACATGGAATTATGAAATAATTTATAATTTTAATGCCATACTTAATAAAAAAGTTTAGGCTCATCATAGAAGAGAAAAAAATACTAGCTAGTTTTATCTTGCCAGAGTAGAAAATTAAATAACTGAAAAAGTAAAAGACATAAAAGTGTTCTCTGCAGTTCACAGGTTCCTTGTTTTTCTATTAATCAATAACATGCCAGGTACCTTTTTAATATGAAGCTCACTAGAAGATGTCAAAATATTATGAGAAGGTAGAAGAAACTATAAAATCTCTGGAATTTACATTTTTATGTCATTTGGTACAACTCACAGAAAGTTTATCCCATTTAAAATTTATTAAAAATGAATTATTTCAGTACTACTAACTTTATCTGCAAATGGCAAATGCAAGAAAATGTGTTTAAAAGGAAAGGTTACAAAAATAATGGAAGTAAAACAAAAACAAAAAGTTTGCTAGTTTGTAGTTTATTTTTTAAGCCTTTGAAGTTTGGAATCCTGGATGATATACCTCATCTGTGAAGCTCTAAAATGTTAGGAGCAAAGTTTTAAATATTGGAAAATTTCAGTGTTTTTAAAGTTCTGCATCACACACTATGGGTGTACCATTTAGCACTGCAACGTTTTGAGTGGCCAATTAATGTTACCTTTTTCACTGCTTAGGTAAAAATCATCCTTTTCTTAGTGAATGCTGAAAAGAGTAAAATGCACAGAAAATACAGCACATAGTTTCATGTGTCTTGAATTAAGCAGCCACATTCAGTTTCCTTTAGCTTAAGGACTAGTAATGTTAAGTAAATGTTACAGTAAGCAATTGGCAGCACAGTAATGTTAAGGTTCTAGCAAACTTCTACATTTTACAGAGTTATAATTTGGTTTTAACATTGGCTCCAGGCTTAAACTTGGCATGGAAGTTCTTCACTAGAGTGTGCAATTTTTTATTTCTTTTACCTTACAAAATAAAGTCAAAATTAGTTTTCTTGTTATTTAGTCAAAGGTGGCCAAAAATAACATGGTCTTGGCTAGAATTTAGATACTTTTATGCATCTCTCACTTAAAGCCAGTTTTAACTTTAAAAATGAAATGTTGCAGACATTTGTAGATAATGAAGACCAGGTCTGACTGGCAGAGCTTTAACGTTTGTGCATATGAGCCTATGCCATGGGAGTAATAATATTACCTAGTAAGCAAAATATCACTTCAGTGAACCTCTACTGTGTTTAGTATAATGTTAAGAACTGAATTGTGTCCCCCTAAAATTCATATGTTGAACCCCTAGTGCCCAATGTGACTCTATTTGGAGATAGGGCCTTTAGAGAGATAATCAACATTAAATGAGGTCGTAAGAGTGGGACCCTAACATGATAGGGTTGGTGTACTCATAAGAAGATATGTTTAATCTCTTTAAGGTTATTTCTTTTTGTTCGTGAAATTCTTCAGATCAGTTTCTTGATCATACCTCATGTTCTTTCTTCATATAATTTATAGCATTCATTCCTAATTGGTTCATTCTTATGATAGTGTTTCTAAGATAGCCATTTGCTATACATGATTTTCACAAGTTTTGCTTTTCTTCTGAGTGTTTAGTCTCCTGTTTCTTTTCCTTGGTTATATAAAAGTTTTAATAAGTCTTGTGTTAAAAAGATTTTTTTAATATTTAGTCATTTTATTCTGACTTACTGTTGCCAAAAGATAGATTTTGAAGATTTTTCCTGTCCCACGCACTGTCTGAGGGGAGCAGGTGACTTCTTTTCTCAGATGCACAACTTCAAAACAAACTGACGTGCATACCTTCCTCTTCTACTTCCCATTTTGCTCAGATATTCACCTGGTCCTATTCTGTCATACTTAGGAGTCAACTTCTCCTGCCCTCACAACCTCATCCTCCAATACTCTAGACTGAAGTGGTATGTTGAAGAAAAAAAGAACTAAAACTTCCAGTGTAGACTGTTATTAGGACTTTGTTATCATTGAAAAGGAAAATTTAGGAACAGGAGGAAGCTTCCCTGGGTGATAGGCCAATGCATGCACTTTGGGACATGTTGAGTTTGAAGCATCTATGGATCATCCAGTGAATAGTTGAATAAACAGATCTGAAACTGGGCAGAGGTTGGGACTGTTGTAAATTGGGAAAGCATGTGTGGGAAGAGATCACTTAGAATCTATAAAGAGAGAAGAAAGCAAATCAGTACCACCAGCATGAATAGATAAATTGATGGTGGGAGGGCAAGAGCAGAGAGATAGGAAGAAAACCAAAACTATGTGTCAAGGGAACATGTTGTGGTGGGGGTAGGGGAGTGACAACAGCATGAAATCCAGCAGAGAAATCAAGGAAACTAAGACAAGAAGAGTGCTGATGTACTTTTAATTTAAGAACTACAAAGTCTTGCTTAACAAACAAGTGAAACAGCTTAGTGAAGCAATGGAGACAGAAGTCTAGCTATGGTGGGCTTAGGAGGAGAAGAGTTATGTAGATAGCTCTCCCAGAAAGGTTGCTCATAAAAGAGAAATAGAGCAGGAGTTCGAGGATTTTAAAGGTTGAGGAAGTTTTGTTTACTTCTATTTGTTTTTCACAGGGACAGAATCGACTATATACTAAGGAGGAAAAGTATCAGTAGAGAGGTTGATGTTGAAAATACAATAAAGAAAATGCAATTATTTTCTCACTCAAGAAATTTGTTTTGAACACCCACTAGGTATCATGTACCATGCTTCATGTTGGGGATCCAAGGATGGGTTAAATTAGCATGACTGCTGCCCTGTTGAGATTCACAACTGGACCAAAGGCTCTAAGAAGGTAAATGATATGAATATCCAAATGGAGCTATTAGCCTCAAGGAGAAAGAGAATCAATTCTTTCAAGGAACTAGGGTAAAGTGATGAATGCAGGCATGTTTGTAGATGGAGGGAAGAAAGGGATCAGAGTTGGGTAGGAGCTTGAAAAAGTTCATACATCAAGGTCTTTCCTATTTCTATAATACAGGATGCAAATCATATACCCAAATGAGGATGTTCATAGTAAAATAAATAAAATAATTATTGAATGAAATGAGAAAAAGAAGAAACATGATACACAGGGTGATCATCAAGCACAACTGACAATCCAGCTAAAGTTGAAGGTGGTAGATTTTAGTACAAATCCACACGATGGTGAGAATTTCCCCAGTACCACTCAGTGACAGACCAAACATAGGGAAGAAAAAAAAGGCAGAGGTGTGGATCTATCTTTGGTTATGATAACACTAAATGCTATAACAGATTAACTTAGAAATTTCAATTGTTTAATACAATAGAAGCTTATTTCTCATTCATTTGAAATTATTTAGGAATAGGGATTTATTCATGAAGTCATTTAGGGAGTCAAGCTAGTGAAGGCTCACCCATCTTCAACATGCGACTTCCAAGAACACCTTGGGTGTTGTCATCCAACCAGCAGATGGGACTGGGGGAGAGATGAAGGGTCATGCCAGAGGTTTATTTATAGGCCAGGCCTAGAAGTGGCACACATTATTTCCACTCACAGCCTATTGGCTAGACCTCAGACACATGCTAAAACCTAACTGGATGCCTGTGTGCTAGAAAGAAAAAAAAAAAAAAAAAGTTTTCGGTGAAGAGCTAGCCAAGTTGCTGACATAAGGGGTAGGTTTCAGTAAGTTAGGATGGATGGATGGATGGATGGATGGATAGATAAAAAGAAAGATAAAGAGGAAGATATAGATGAAGGAAGGAAGAAAGGAAGGGAAAAAGGAAAGAGGCAAAGACAGAGACAAGCTAAGAAGTTGAGAACACAAGCAAAGGAAGATTTAAGTAGTAAGAGAAAAATGAAGTTAAGCCAAAAGGGGAAGGAGATATGGACTATAAGAAGTTAAGAAACTGGAGATTAAGATTACCAAGGAGGGGAGAGAAAGCTAGAAATATTAGAGATTGTGACTAGAAGTAAAGATAGTAGAATTTTGGGGTCCAAAGAAGGAGGAGTACTGGGAATGAGAGGTTCCAGGATGTAGCCACCTGGCAGGTTATCGTAAGAACTGTGAACTTTCAGAGCTGTGTGAACCACAGAAAGTAATGGTAAAACATGAAGGCACTTGGAATGCCAAGTAAAATTTTGACCTAGGTGCCAAAGCCCTTGACAAACACAAGAGATGGATTAATATGTCACAGAAGGATGGAGATGGATGTCAGGAATAAGTCTCAAAGTAGAAGGAGGATTGTTACTGGAAGATGCAGGAAATGGTATAGAAAATCAACAGAAAACTACAAGCTCTGTGAAACACAGGATGGATAAATAGTCTCTCTTGCAGATGGCTGCCAGAAAAATCAGATCCTCAGCAGGGGGGCCTAGTTTCAGTTAGGGCAAAAGTGAAGTGTTGTATGAAGCAGTCTATGAAAAATTAGTGTTAAAGTAGAATGTAGTTAAAGAAGGCCTGGAAGGCATTTGAAAATGACCCATGGGGCAGGGAAGAACCAGCAAAGCTAGGGTTGAAAAGCTATGACTAAAAAACCTTGAATTTTTGAGCAGTAGCCTATGAATCAAGGGCAAAAATGAGATGGTACTGTATGATGGCACTATACGGAACTCTTGCACATAAATTTGTTCCAGTGCCACCTGAAGATCACAGAAGAATGACATTTGTTGCCTCTAGCCACAGAGGCCCTGGAAGCTGAAGGTTTCCCCTGTGTCACACCTGGTATGGCTAGGACCCTCCATTCTTGAGGACCAGGCTCCCTAGGCCCATGGTGCAAGGTACTGCTCTAAGGTGGGAATGGATTCACTCCTACTCAAAAGATCTGACAGCTTCTATCCTACTGAGTCAGGAAGAAAACCTGTTCTGTACCTCTCCTTACTTTCAAAGATTGGGCTCTCTGTACTCCAGGACTCCAGGCAGAAGCTCTAGGAAAATATCAATAAATGAGGGAAGGAAACGCAAAGGACCAACAAATAATATCTCAACAAGTTAACATATGTTGTTGTATCAATGTTTATAATAAGTGAAGTATTAAGAGCACTCTAGGCACCCAAAGAATATATTAAAAGCAAGAACTTTTCCTGCTACCCTGCCAATGCATCCAAGCCAAAGCGATTCAGTGGTTAAACATCTATCACTCCATTTAATTTTGCATAAGTGAGAAAACTCAAAGAATATGTTTTAAAATACCACAAACAGGGTAGCCTCTTTGACTCTCTTCTCCAAACTAGGGAAATTACCAAAAACAACTTTCCACCATGGCCCAATAATGATTTCAGGTTTCAGAGATGCTATTAGGACATAGGCAAATAACAAAGACAGTTACTCAATGTCCCATGTGATTTATTGGGGGGTTGGGGGGAATGCTGTCTGTGGATCATCAAATAGTGTAACCCTTCCCTTTCAATTTAGTGGTTAACTCAGTAATTTACTTCTACTCTGCTTACTTCAAAGTTGTATTTGAAGTGGCTACATTTTGGTATAGTGTAAACTACTTGTGCAGTATAACTCTCCCATTTTCACTTATTCTCAAAGCCTCATAAAATAAGAAGGGCACTATCACTACCCATTTGCAGATGAAAACATTTTTATAAAAGCATTCGGAATGACTGACTACTGCCTCCTCCTCAAAATACTTTCCTCTCTCGGTATCCAGAACACCATATTCCCTTTGGTCTCTTCCTGGCTAACCCTTCTCTGTCTCTGCTAGGAAGTTCTTCCTCGTCACAGGGACCTCTACGTGCTGGCATGTGGCAGGGCTCATTCCCTGTAACTCTTCTTTATCTTATCCATTCACATGACTTTAAATACTACTATACTTGAATGACTCACAAATTAATATCTCCAGCCCAGATCTCTCCACTGAACTCCAAAATGCTTACCCAACTGCCCTCTCCATCTCCACTTGGACTTCTACATGGCATCTCTAACTTGATATGTCTGAAACACAAACTCTATAGATTCCAACCCTCCATAAAATCCTCCTCACAACCCCACACCCAGCAACACATTTCCTATCTCCTTTACCTGCTTTATTTTTTTTCCAAAGTACTTATGACCATTTATCATACTATATATTTTTGGGTTTTGTTTATTGTCTATCTTTCCCAACAAAAACATAAGCTCTGTGTATACAGAAATTTTTTGTACATTTTGATCACTGTATCAATCACTACTTGGTACTTAGAGTAATGATAGGCAAATAGTAGATGCTCAATGAATACCAGATAATGAATGAATAAAGGATAATTCATTGATGTGTGAATCACTGAATATTGTATACTAGTGACTGTCAAAATTTGTATCTGAAAATAGTAACTTAAACTTTAAGGGCATTTCAAGGAGGTGTTTATTCCCTTGGGCTATATGTTATAAAGTGAAATAGGTCAGTCAGTGTATTTTTTTCCTGCTCTCTAGGAATTTTCCTCAACTTTACTGGTCCTACATTTGAAATCTTTTATTGAGCCTATATTTTTAAAAAATTTATTCTTGTTCTCCAAGTGTTGTTTTCACACAGCATTGTACCCTTGTTTTTAAGAATACTGAATAGAGTGTGAAAGTGTGTATGAGTCTGTGGTGGGAGAATTCACTAAAATCTCCATATAATTTGAATAAGTGTCTGTTTCATTTGAGACTGTGTGTGCATTTGTAGGTATTTTTAAATATGTTTACCCTAGTTTTTCTCTCTTATGTTTCAAGTTTTCCTCAAATATCTGTTGAACATTAGTCATCTTTTCACATTTAGGAATGAGGCAATAAAAACCTAAATAACATGGCAACGTGTGCACGGATGGTGGTGGAATTTTTCAGTGATGAGCTGGTCCTTATGCTTGAGAACTCCTACCTCCCAGAATGCTGAGGTCTTTGATCTGGGACCAACTCCCACACCAGCTGTCCACATGCATTCAGACAGTCACTTATTTCTAAAAGAAGGAAACTTCCAACATTTTGCTTAAGTGGGTTGATGGTCATTGTTGGGTACTCTGTCCACCATGTGAAGTATAAGATTATTGTGACCTTCCATATATAGATCTTAATGGTCTTGTTTTTCAACTCACTCTTCACTCCTGTTGTTCATCAGAACTGGCATTCCAGAATCTTGAGGCTCTCTAGGATTCAGCAGGGTAGATCAACTCCCTTCCAGGTCCTGGCCCCCTCTATCCTGCTTCCTCCAGTAGCTCTCCCCAAACTGCTTTCTGTCTGCCAGAAAATTGTTGTAAATTGTCAACCACTAATGGTCACCTCCTATTATCTTCAAAATGATGTATTTATATGTTTTAATCCCTTTGAGGTGTCTGAAATGGTAAAGAACACCATACCATGTGATTAGTGTGCCATAATGAACCAAAAATCTTCTCTGACCTTTAAAGCTACTGTAAAGCTAAAATGCTAGGAAAATAGCTAGTTAGGTAAAAACGAACATCAGGCTTGTGGGATTATTTTTAAGGAATAATTTGAGGATTAGGTATATGTGAATTTTTTAAAATGTTTCTTTAGAGCATTTCTAAAGCTTGTTAAAAATTTAGATTACTGGGCCAGCATACTGACTAATTAAATTAAGATGTATAGGACAGGATACGTGCACACTAAAATTTGGGAACAAATGAATTAAAGGGATGATATATGAGAACACATCTCTTAGTATGAGTACTCTTAAAGGAGTGTAAATGTCTCTGCCTGAATGCTCAGAGGAAACTCTGTTGTCTATTAAAAATTGGAGTGTTTGTGATATGCAAGGTTCATTAGACAAAAGCATGATCTCTCCTAATAGTTTTTGTTATTTTAAAACCTTTTCTTAGATATAAACAAATAAAAGAGATTGAGTTCTCACTGCTTACCCTATAGCCTTGTAGAATAATAGGTGAGTGCATGCTATATCAATCACATGAAACTTGATAAGATTGCAGTTTCTATGAGACTCTACTCAGGGCTTATGTTGACTCCTGAGTCAGGCATCTTAATAACCTGTGCCAATGTTGGTTTCTCCTCTGCTCTCAATCCCTGTGCAAACACCAGGGGCTGCTTTAATGTAAACATTCTAAGTACTAAATGCATCATCATGGCCATGTGCTTTTACTACCGTTTCTCACGGTGTCTCTGACTTCAACTAATAATGCAAACATCATTTTCAAATTAATCATCAACAGAGTAGTGTGAATTGTTTTAAGTTAAATTAACATCCCTGAAGATGACTAATGGAAAACACCAGTGTGGACAGATGTTTTCATTTGGAGAAATGTGTTATATCCCTTCAAACAAATCCCATAATCTAACCCCACAACTCCTACTGCTTAACAAGTAATCAAGTAAAATACAATAATTTAATTACCTTATCTTTCAGACTTATTGTTGTTGTACCACATTGTTTTCATTCAGCTTGGTTTGATGGCCCTTTTAATGTTAGTAGTATTAACAATAATAGCTTTAGCTCCAAAGGGCATTCAATTTCTGTCATCTAAAATCAATCATGAGATGTATTTTACAATCGTCTTTACCCAAACAGCAGCATGTTAACATAACTCAGCTAGTTCCATACAGGATACCCAAGGCCTTTACAAACCTGAGAGACCAACAATTCTCAGAAGAAATTACAAACGTAATTTTATCCACTTCTCTTTCCCAGAAACGACAGTAGCCAGAAGAAAACTAATTTGGATTCACATATCCTGTAACTTATTCTGCTGGGCATTCCTCTGTATCAAGAGGAACAAGTAGGGAATGAAATGAATAGCTGAGGGCCTGTTTGCCCCAACAGGATGATATAACCGACTAAAATATACCCACAGAGCCATGCAAAGACTAAATTGCTCCTTTAAAGTATGGAAAGAATTCAGGTTACGACATACAGCTTACTGTATGCACCAATCAGGACATGGCAGCACTCCCAGGCAGAGGGCAGGCTTGCCTGCCTCAAGCCCCCAGCAAACATCTATCAGCAGGGTCGTGTCTCTTCAGGGTGAAGATCTCCTAAGACCTTCTGGAAGTTACTTTTATATTTCTTCCAGTGGGTTTATATTTTTACCCTCACCAACTGTTCTTGTACCCATGAGGCACAAGTTAACAGGTTACATCCCTAGCATTTTTCTGAGTGTTTACTGCAGGATCTAAGTGTTTACTGGTGTACCATCAGTTTTCTAGGAACAATTTTCCAATTAACAGGCTCAGGATTTAGGTAAGATGGGATCTAGTCTTTCACTGAGTAATTATCAGATCAATATAGACAGTCTTAAATGAGGCCCCACCTTCTCAGTAGCATAGCTTTTTAGAGTAATGGGCAAAGGTGAGGAGGAGACTAAATTAATCTAAGCCATCTATCACTGACATTTCTAGCCTTTGTATAATGTTTTGTATAACTGTTGTCAAAGAGGAAAGGAAATGAATGGCTTATATTGTCAAAAGATTGAAAACAAACACTAAATCAAGCATTAAAAAAAAGTTTAAATGAAAGCAGTATTTCTGTAGATAATTAACTATATTAATTGTATACCTGACAGAACTATGTTTCCTTTATCATTACTGAATATCATGAAAATCATTCCTACACTGAAAGATATTAACTCAAATTTTTTTTTAAATGAGCTCTTACAGAGTCTCAATTGCATTGCTGCACCCCTATTATGGGCTGAATTGTATCCCCCTAAAATTCATATGCGAAAATCCCAAGCGCCAGTACCCCAGAGCATGATTATACTTGGAGATACACTGTATAGGCAGACCCTATTCCAATCTGACTGGTGTCCTTATAACAAGAGGAAATTTAGACACATGAAGAGACACCAAGGATGTCTGTGCACTACAAGAAAGCAGCCATCAGTAAGCCAAGGACAGAAGCTTCAGAAGAAGCCAGCCCTGCCAAAATTTTGATCTTGGACTTCCATCCTCTAGAACTGTGAGAAAATGAATTTCTATTGTTTAAGCCAGCCACCAAGTCTGTGATACTTTGTAACAGCAGCCGGAGCAAACTAATATAACCCCCATTCACTTAACAAATGCTACCTGAGCACCATCATGGGCTGGGAGGGCGCTAGCTGCTGGGCTGGGTACAGCACTGGGAGACTGGTCCTCATCCCAGCTGCTCAGTGCATTACAGAAACACTTCACATAATTGAGAAGCACAATTACTAAAACACTGTATAAAAATCGACAAAGAGTTTTCAACTTCCCAAGAACAGTTATCTTCCCTAATCTACTTTAGCTTTACCTCATTTGTTTTTTTTTTATTCTGATGAAAATTATCCAACTCCTTCTTCACTGCTTGTTTTCAAAGATGCTGCTTTTTTCAGCCCTGATAATTTCACCAGTTATTGACTCACTATTCTCCCTTGTTGCATTATAAAGAAGTGACTCACAGCCTTTTTTTCATGACACACATAGAAATAAAATTGTCACAAAACTGACTCTGGGAGCATCTATATAAGACTTAGAGGAAAAAAGTATTAAATTTCCTTTGCATTTTATGATTATAATATAAATAAAGTACAAAGTATTAGGGAAGATTTAAAATATCGACTATAAATGCACTTTCCAAAAAATGGTTTCTAACTTTTAATAAGAAACATGAAATTTCATCTGTGGACATAATGCTTTAGTATATGGTTTTATGTTCGAAATAGCTATACACAAATCCTTATCAAGACTTTTTAATGATGATCTCCTTAAATTTTTCATAGTGATATTAATAACAAATTTTGTTCACACAAGTAGGTGGTATCAAATGAATATACGTTGCTTGTATTTCAATTGTTTTCTTACAACATTATCAGAATTCAGATAATTCTGTTTAAATTATATCAATATTTCACGGGAGCAATCAGCCCTTTAAAATGTCTTCCCTCTTTTTTATGTGGGACAAATTTTACAGTGAACAGTCTGGTGGTAAGGCTGACTTTAAACCTTCAAGTATTTAAAAATATTAAAGATTTTCCTCAGTCCTACACAGATGTTGTTTTGCTCATCTTAAATGTTCAGGATTCAGATTTTTCCATTAACTCTATCAGTACCTGTTAAGATACTTTAATTAAGCTCCTTGGAAGATGAAAAAGCACAAAATGCACTATTTTGAAAGCCAACAACAATGTCTTTTAAAAATATGCAAAGAAACCAGCCCCTCCTCTTCCTTACACTCCATCTCTCTCTCTCTCTCTTTTTCACACACACACACACACACACACACACACAATTCATCAATAATTTTATAAATTCTTGCCTAACTCTCCTTGAAGAACCAATGTACTTCAGTATGAAATTGTGTTCTGATCATATTTCTTTTAATAAAGATGAAAAAGATATTTTAACAGCTTGGATTTAATTACCATTATATATATATTACCCTCATTTTTTATTAGCGATCACCATTTTAATAACATCTTTTAATATGGACTGTAAATCTATGGACAAACACTGACATATCTAAACATATCTAATGTTAATTAAATAATGTATTTTTGAATTCTAGCATTTAAAAAGAACTTTTGATGTAAATCTCATGTTTTCCTACAACCTAACATAACCTTCAATGCCCAAAGATATTTTGGTGAGTGCTTCCTTAGTATGTTATTGGTTTCAAGTATCCCTTTACCACTTTGAACATTTTATTCTCAGATGTTTGATATAGAGCTTCTTTGGAGCAAATAATATTCTTCCAAGCATTTGTCTTCAGGGATTCCAAGCTGTATGATATAAGTATATTACTTCTGTGGAATCATCCACGTGTAACGAAAACTTTATGATGTACTATTCTTCTGGATTCATATTGTCTCTCATTTGATATGAATGTCAACGTATTTACTAAGAGCATTGTTTGAAAAGGCAACTTTTTTATTCTCTTCCCCTCTTTGGTATCAAATACAGTATTGATAAGTTTTTATATCGGCTGGTAAAATTAAAGGTTTGCAGTTATGTGAGGTGTCTCTTTTTCTAGCACTAGGACTTAATTCTAAAACTAGCTTCTTGGGCTTGATTTGCTGTTATAAGCAATCTCAAAATAATGGGTTTTTTAAAATTTTGTGCCAGCATAATGTACTTTGCTCCACTGCTTTATTGCATATCTTTTCCAGGCAAGTAAGACATGTGGGAAGAGGAAGAGAGAAGAGAAGAGGAAGAGAGAAATTTTGGGGGGGGACCAAAAAGCTATTTGAGTTAGTAACAAGGTAATCTACCTTATGAATCAGTAACCTTCTAGCTTTGAGAAAGAAGTTGTACATTTTGGTGAAAAATTAATATCTATAAGTATTGAATTGAATTAAAAATAAAGTACTGAAGGAGACTGTGGGACTTTCTAGCTTCAGAAGATAAGTTTGTCAGTGTTTTTTAGATGTTGGCATTCTTAGAAATTATACAAAACAAAACGGATTGAAAACTTGATAGCTAAGCACATGGTTAGCAAAGTAGAAAATATTATAAATTATTTAATTTAATTGTAATCCTGGAAAATTCAAAAACTATAATTATCAATTATGATCATTATTTTAAATGTTTTTAATAAATAGATTTCTGAATCCAGTAAGACACACAATCATGTTTAATAAAATTATTAAATTATTTTCATTTATTTGCTTTTAGAAGTAAACCTTTTCTACCTCTACATGAAAAAAATTGTGAAATTGCATCAAGAATCAGGCTTGGCTAATTGTTAATATCAGTAGCCAATAAGGAAATAAGGAAACCAAGAATGAAGCTAGAGATAATTTAAAAAGTAATTATGTTTTTATTATAAAAATAATAAAATTAAGCATGAAACAATTTCATTGTGAAAATTCAGAGGAAAATAAATCTTAAGAAAAACTGAATATTTTACTTGTACCCACAAAACAAAGAACTTTATTGATAAACATCATGACTTAAATAATAATCAGACTATGGTAGGAAAGTGAGTGGGATAGTCTCCATGCCATCATGCAAACTTTGACTAAAAATCAAAACAAAATAGAAAAATGCAGGTGGTATATCTTCGCCCCACTGGGATATAAGTCCATCTGCAAAATTACTCTATGCTTTGCAGACTGTACCAGAGGAATATGTGGATCTTCTTGTCTTGACCTAAATCTCCAATAAGTACATTAAGCTGCTTTGCCTGATGTTTTTAATTTAGCTCTATCCAGGGGGAGACAGAAGATTAGATGATCACTTGGGGTATGTTTCTGTCACAGGATCAGTAACTGCCTCATCATTGTTATATACGCAAAGCCCAGAACACCAAAACTCTCACTTAGAAATATGTTTGATAACTTTCTATACTTTCTATACTGGATATGTCATAATTTCATTAGAATAATAAACATAATAATGGCAACTTGAATTCTAAGAATTACCTGAGGCTGACAATAAAGCATATTAACTGTTAAAATTGGGTCCGGAGATGTGTTTTTCTCTATTATGTTCAATGTTACTAACACCTAAACACAATTGGAAAAAAAAAGGCCTAAGTATAAACCCAATAACCAAAAAGACACATTATTGTACCTTAAAGATCTATTGAGGAGTATAAAAGAATATTTAAATAAATTAATAAACAAATCACTTTCTTGTATGGGATGACCCAGTTGCCGTATTCATTTATCTATTTATCTATCTGTCATCTATTAAGTGCAATATAAATTAAAATACCAAGAAAATGTTGAAATCAGACATAGGGATTATACATTTCAATTGGAAAAATAAGGAGGAAAGTCTAGAAATTTCTAAAAGAAGTCATATAATTAAAATAGCTTCTTCATGAATTTTAAAAATTGATAGACAGATGAATGCAACAGAAGAAAGTAAAAAAAAAGTTTAATTCAGATAAGAATTTATTTTCATTCTTTAAATGACAAAGGTAACATTTCAAATCAATGGAGAAAGGAAAAGATTACTCAATAAATTATCTTAGAAAAACTAGATAACCTTTTGGAAAATTCTCTACCTTAACTCTTACAAATGGATGAAGCATGTCTCTCTCTCTCTCTCTCTCTCTCTCTCTCTCTCTCACACACACACACACACACACACACACACACACTCACACACATAAAACCATAAATTTGTAGAAAAAAATTAAGTTTATATTGTCAGAGTTAGGATGACCTTTGGAAGCTGAACAATAAACGGATAAAGTAATAGGACACTTCCTGCTATTCCTCAGACACACAAAGCCCACTATGGGCTCAAGGCCTTGCATTTCCTGTTGGCTTTCCCTAGATCTCTTCCATCCACTCTCAAATAGGGCCCAAACAGCCTCAAGGTTTGCTCACTTAATTCAGGTTTTTATTCAAATGTTACTTTCTCAGTAAAGCCTTTGTTCTCAAATGGCAACCCACTGGAATCTTCCTATTCCTCTATTCCTTTACCTTGCATTAATTTTCTCCTTAGTACTTGCCACCACCTAAAATATTATATGTCATTTAATTGATCTCACTTATTATCTGACTTCCCCTACTAGACTGCAAGTTTCATGAAAGCAAAGGTGCTTTTTCTGTATTGTTCCCTTCTCAGTGCCTACAAGACTACCTGGAGCATACGAAGTGCTCAAAACATATTTGATAAATGAAGAAAGAATGAATAAAAAGTCAAAGGAGTAAGAAGAAAGCCTAGAGAAAATGGTGTAATTAAACCAGAATGGGTAAAATGACAATAGAGCCATAAGCTGTAAGAGATCAAGTTAGATAAGCAAACAAAAGTACACGTTAGAACAAAAATTAGAATGTCACTAATGACTTTGGCAAAAGCAGTTTGGGAGACAGTTCTCCATGGATCTCTCATTTCTACACCCGTTGCTAGTAGGGATACTGACTGTCCTTTATTCCAGAAGATCGTTTCAAGTATGTTTGTATCGTGAACAGCCTTGGAAGATGTGGTATTTACTATGCAGTAAGAGACACATTTGTTTAAAACTTTGGAAGATAAAGACATTGTCTCCCCTCTGTAGCAAAAGGCAGGATGCTTACTACCCATTAATAAAAAATCTGGGCTCAGTATGCTCTGGATTCTTCTCTGTAATGCAACCCATAGAGTGTGCAGGTATCAGCTCACCCTCTTTGTGTTTCCTTATGGCAACTGGAGCCCAGAAAACAGGTGCAAAAAAATGCTGATTTTCTGGCTGCTGCTAATGCTGTGAATAATAAATTGTTCATCATCTCTGACCCAAGAGTCTTGTCTCCCATCAGCATCTATAAAACTATAGCAGGCTAACTTATTAGTGTGCAAGTAGGGTAAAATACCAGGCCTTTATACAGTTCTAGATAGAGAGATGGGAAAATAACAGGATTTTTGTATAGCTACACTAGCATTAGCACTGATATAGTAATTTACTTCCACTCAATACAGTACTAAATTACACCTTCAAAACTCAAAACCATCATTCAACTTCTCTTTCACCTACATGATATTCATAAATGCATAATAGTTCACTATTATGTAGGACAGTTCACTACAGTCATTTACCTGGCTCTCATAACTATTAGCTACAAACAGTATACACACCCATATGATCTTAGGAGAAGTATGAGAATATGAAGCAGAATTTACCATTCTACCTGAAGTATGAAATAGAACTGTTCCAACCAATTCATAAAATCATGAGCAAGAAATAAATGATTATTTTTGTATGTCACTGAAATTTTTATATTGTTTGTTATGCAGCAATATCTGACTGATACAAGACCCAAATATCAACCCTTTTAATGTAATAAAAGTTTACTTCTCCCTTGTGAAATATTCTTAAGGGAAGCAATACACAACTAGTATGGGAGCTCTGCTACACAAAGTTACCCAAGGACAAAAGCTCCTTCTATCTTATTGGTCTACCTTTCCATCAAAATCATCCTTGTTCTTGTGCCAAGATAGCTCACTACCTCATTTGTGTTCAAAAAAATGGGATAGAGGAAGGGTGACAGAAATGCAACACACTTGCCTTTTAAAAACATCCCAGATTCTGCACCCACAAAGTCTCCTTACATCCATTAGATATTAGTCATGTGGCCACACCTAACTACAAGGAAGGTAAAAATACTTTATTTTTGGCAGTCCTGCACATAGCCAAAAATCAGGGGCTTAACAGGCATACCTTGTTTTGTTGTGCTTCTCTTTATTACACTTCACAGTTATTGTTTTCTACAAATTGAAGGTTTGTGGCAACCCTGCAAGGAGCAAGTCTTTTGGTGCCACTTTTCCAACAGTATTTGCTCATTTCATGTCTCTGTGTCACAGTTTGGTTAACTCTCACAATATTTCAAATTTTTTCATTATTATTATATTTGTTGTGATGATCTGAAATCAGTGATCTTTAATGTAACTACTATGACTCAACTGAAGGCTCAGGTGATGGTTAGCATTTTTTAGCAATAAAGTATTTTTTAATTAAGGCATGGACGTTGTTTTCTTAGACATAATGCTATTCCACATTTAATACACTATGGTATGGTATAAACATAACTCATATACACTGGGAAACAAAAAAAAATTGTGTATCTCACTTAACTGTGATACTCCCTTTATTGTGGTGGTTTAAAATTGAACCTGCAACATCTCAGAGGTATGCCTGTGTCTCTGTTAAATGAGAGAATGGACATTTAAATACAACTAGCATTATTTGCCACAGTCTATTCATGTGGCAACCCAAATATCCATCACAATCTCTCTCCTTCACATAGAATACATTGATCACCTCCACAAGGGAGAAAATTCCGAAGTCCCACTGGTTACTGTACCCAGCTAAAAGTCTCCCCTCTGGATGATGTATAGCCCTTTCCCTTCATTAATCATGGATGTGGAGCCTCATGATTTGGCAACCTACAAACTAAAACAAGTTTATCTGTCCCCATACACTCAATACTCATGGCTTGTGAAGAAGTAGATATTGCAAACTAAACTGCCCCTATTGAGCAAAGAGGGATTGGGAAACTTATAGCAGTCTCTGGGCCATGGCAATAATCAAATCCTACTAGGTAGGCGTTACAAATATTCCATGAACCAACAATGGATTAGTCTCATCTGGAAGGCCCTGATTCCGCTTTCCTGGAAGAAATGTACACTTTCTTCCAAAGCCTTTGGTTCTATCCCCTGGTGGGTGCTTTCCTATCTTTTGTCCTCCCTTGCCATGAATCAAGCAGGTGGTACAAAGATTGCTCTTCTTGGAGACTGCGATATTTTTGTAGCCTTCTCCTTGCTGGTCCAGATTTGGCAGCTCAGGAATTTTCTAAAGGGTTGAACAATTACAGGCTTTTGCAGGCTATGTTGTTGTTCTGTAGCCATACAATTCCCTCAAAACCTTAGCAAGCTTCCAGGCAATTTGTTTTGGATTAGTTCCATATGTAAGTAACTATAGCCAAAGATTTAATCTAGATGTACTCTTTAAGGCTGAAGATGCTTGTCTTTTCCTTATTACCCTGTGTGCTTTCCTTACCCCCTCTCTGGATGGAAGCTACATCCAGGCTATCTAAACCATTTTGTTTGGGTGGAAAAGCAATACTCTTAATTTGATTTTGCTTCTCATCTGGCTCCCAAATCTGGCAGGACATTGAATTTATCTCCTAGTAAGTAAGGCAGTGGCTTTGAAGCTACCAGCTATAATTGCTTTGGTTTGGAATACAGAAGGAGTTGACTTTTTCAACCCTCAAAAGGCCGCAAATTATAGGACTCTCAGTGAAATTATTTTGCTAACCTGGCACAAAGAGCCTTTCTTAACAGAACTATATGCCCTTCCACCTCTGCTTGCAGACTGGTTAACTCTAGCCTGAGTTCATCTCTGTCATAGGATTTTGCTGGAAGAGCAAGAAGCTGCCAACACACATGAAGATCCTGCAGCTTTCCAGTGATTTCCCCTAATGTTATGTATGGCCTCCGTCACCATTTAATCTGCCTTCTGAAATACTGTAATCAATAGTTATATCAATGCTTTGCCTCAGCATATCAGGGATCAACCAGCTTTTCAACTTCCAATATTTGTGTCTGTGCTTCCTGCCTCCCAAGTACTAAACATATTATGCCACAGATCTAGGTTATGCCACTTCATGCACCCCATTTCTGGTACCAAAGTCTGTCTTAGGATATTCATAACAGAGATTCAAATACAGTCCATAAAGAAAATAGGGCTTCCCTGGTGGCACAGTGGTTGAGAGTCCGCCTGCCGATGCAGGGGACAAGGGTTCGTGCCCCGGTCAAGGAGGATCCCACATGCCGCGGAGTGGCTGGGCCCGTGGGCCATGGCCACTGAGCCTGCGCGTCCGGAGCCTGTGCTCCGCAACGGGAGAGGCCACAACAGTGAGAGGCCCGCGTACCGCAAAAAAAAAAAAAAAAAAAAAAGAAAATAGAGCTTTATTCCTTTCACATTACAGTATGGAAATGATAGTCTAGGGATTTTATGGGGGACCCAGGCTTTTTCTATCACGTAACTCTGTCATCCCTCAGATACTGCTCTTATCCACATGGTACAAGATGATCCATCACCACAAACACTTTTCAAAGCAGCAGGATGAGGAAAAGGTGGCAGAGGGCCAGCTCTTCGTCCTTTAAGGAAAATCTGGAAACCGCACACATCACCTCCAAGGCAGCTTAGAAAATGCAGTGCTTACTCTGTAGCCACATGTCCTGCTACAAAACAAGAGTCCTTTCATTATAGGAGAAGAGGATCATAGATATCAGGGAGCAAAAAATGTCCTTGCTACAGCCTTAAAATAAGTGACATTATTGGGATCTAACATAGTGTTTTGTGAACCAGTATTTATAACAATAAGAACTAAGGTGAATAGAACATTATTTTAGGAATAACTGCTCACTTAATGATATTTATAGAATATTTTCCAAGGTATAACATCCAAAATAGAAATTTTGATATAAATAAATGTAAATTTAGTTTACCTTTTGCATTAAATATCTGATACATAATAGGCATTTGATAAATAATTGTTGAATGAAAGAATGAATGAACGGACTAAGCAACAAATATTTACTGAATCCCTGCAATGAGGCCATGACTGTGTAGACACCAAAGACATATTTTAAAAAAGTATGACATATGGAAGGGGTTGGCAGCATTTTACTTGATGATACTGGCAACGTGAAGCACTATACACATCTAATAAACATATAAAATAATAATAATATATAAATAATAAATATAATAAATTTTCTACACAATTCCCAATGATTATACAGAAAAATAAAACTTCCAAAATTTTTCTTAAAATAATTTTATAATTTCAAATAAGATAAAAATTGGGTATCCTTTTTTTAACTCACTCTGAGTAAGATGGTTACTCTAAGAGCAAATGAATTAATTGGTATTTATTTATGTAATTTTTATATTATACTGAATCTTACACTTAAGATTTTAGTAAAAAGTAACAACATATTTAGCATGAAATTGTGACATGTAATTATTTGCTTAAAATTGGAATGGTTTTCAAGTAATTTAAATCAATGACAAATGCATGAACTATTTCTTTATAACCATCAAAGCTATTTGTGCTTACATACGAAGAATGAAATGATTCATTTGTAGTTTTGAGAAACAGAGAAAAGAAGAACTTGAACCAGTACTTTCAATGAGGTAAACTATTCTCATTTTTTCACAAATCTTTCTCTTTTCTATTCTTCCATTCCTAGAAGCAGCATTTAGTTATCACCATGGATTATTTTTAGGAATGCATTGCTATAGACTATAGGGATATATTATTTAGAAGGCTGTGCACACATTAAGGGGAATGACCTGTTTTCAAACATATATAAAATGTTTGTTTTATAATCACTCAGGTACATGACACACCCAGATGTTCCTACAGAATAACACCTTAGGAGAAATCACATATCTTTAGCCTTTTATAACTTTTTTCTCTGTAGTTTTGCATATTTGGGAATGAAGAGATGAACAGAAAAAATTAAGGACAATAGGTGCAGGAAGCAACTGCTCAAGACCTGCCTTGTCACACAAAGAACAGATATTTTTTTTAAGTCTCCTTGATGAGAATAAATTTTTATTCTTTGAGAGTGGACAAAGTCATTTATTGCTCTATCAAGCATATAAGGTGAGTAAAAAGCTGAGAAGTATTTTTCATTACAACACATTTATTAAAAAACATAAACATTGGTGAAAATATTCTGGGAAAGATGGCAAGCTAGGCACACTTATTCCTCTTCATCCAGCTCCAGATTCCCATTAACATGAATGAAAGTATATTAAAAATAGGGTGTACACTGTATAAGAATTGGAAACTTTGTGCCAAAAAACGACAAAGACTTTTTTTAGAAATAGCATAGATAAAACAAATGAAAGAAAAAACTATGTGCTTATTACCAATATTTTATCATCATAAAATAGTTGTCATCTTTATTTGTTTTTAGATTTTTCTATCTATAAGTGTAATTTAGACATTCCTTCCTTTATTCGACAAATATTTATTTTCATGACCAAGGCAGTGTCCTAGGCCTTGCTATTCAAAAACTGTTCCTATTCTCATAGAGCTTACAATTTACTGCCATGGAGAAAAATAAATAAGTCTGTGAATGTAGCACAGTAGCATAGGAGGTGCTAAAGGAGGGTTATCCAGAGCCACGATGGTGGGCAGCAGCTCAGACACTCACTAGAATAACAAGCCACTCCCCAAGCAGAACGTTTGCAGCCACATATCAATGGCATTCAATGACTGCTGAGCTGCCAGGAGCAGAATTCAAATTATAGGGTTAATAGGCTGTGACCCTGATAGATGCGCCATGGCTTCAGTAGGGACCGCTCCTCTCTAAGGGTCTGAGCCTTGCCAGCCTCTCCCCCAGGAGACCGTTGCAGTAGGTCAGCCGCTGCTCTTTGGTAACCATGTGTGACCGAAAGGCCGTGATCAAAAATGCCGATATGTTGGAGGAGATGCAACAGGACTTGGTGGAGTGTGCTACTCAGGCACTGGAGAAATATAGAGAAGGACATTGCTGCCCATATCAAGAAGGAGTTTGACAAGAAGTAGAACCCCACCTGGCACTGCATTGTGGGGAGGAACTTCGGTACTTATGTGACACATGAAACCAAACACTTCATCTACTTCTACCTGGGCCAAGTGGCCATTCTCCTGTTCAAATCTGGTTAAAAGCATGGACTGTGCCACACACCCAATGATCGATCCAAAAACAAGGACTGTAGCCTAAATTCCAAATACCACAGACTGAAATCTTTAGCTTTGCCCAAGGGAACACCTCGATCTTTAATGTGTTGCTTTGTACAGGGCATACTCTGTACTAGTTTGTTGTGGTTATAAAGCAGTTAGCAAAACAAAACAAACAAAAAAAATAGGCCATGACCTTGAAGATGAAGAGGCTTCTATGATGCCCAGGCAGCGTACACCTCGGGAAGACTAGGCACGGATTTCCCACATAACCAAGTGACTGCCAATCCAAACAGAGAGCCAGAAATAGAAAACTGGCTTTAACTCAGCAGCTTCTCCAAGCCTATTAAGAACAATGAAGAAAGAGAAGGAAGAGGAAGGGTGCCAGGGAAGGGAGGAAGGAAGGGAGAGAAAGAGGGAAGGAATAAGGGAAGGAGGGGAAATGGTGAGGAAAGAAGGAGGGAGGAAAACCCTGCAGAGATGTGGTTCCTCTGCTCTGGAGCCCCACATTTCACTGAGGACTTACCACCTGCCAGATACCATTCCAGGTACAGAGCAAAACATGAAATTTCCTTCCCATGGAGCTCACATTCTAGCAGGAGAGGAGCTAGCAAAAGTACAAAGGAAGTAAAATACATAGTATGTTAGACAGGGGTAAATGTAATAAAGAAAAACTTAGGAAGGAACTTAAATAAGGGGTGTATAATTTTTCAATAGATAGGTCAGGGAAGGTTTCACAGAAGTGAGTTTGGGAACAAACCTGAAGGATGTGAGGGAGTGTGTCATGAGTAAATCTGGGAGATGAGATTTCCAGCAGAAGGCCCTCGGGCTGAACCATATAAGGTGTACTGGAGGAACAGCATGGAAGCTAGAATGGCTGGAGTTGGGAAAATGAGGGGTAATGAGATCAAAAAGACAATGGACTAGAGATGTGTTAGAGGAGAAAGAGAAGTGAACGATAGCTCTTAGATTTTTGGCTGGGGTTACCATTTACTAAAATGGAAAAGCCTGCAGGACAAGCCAATCTGGAAGGTACAATCAGGACTTTATGTGTATCAGATATTAAAGAAGATATATGGAGTGAACGATTCCATAGTGAACCTGGAGATCCAGGGAGAGGTCTAAGTTGGAGACTAATGAGTAGGCAGTTGTCAGAGTAGAGAGTGTATTTAAAGCCATGCTAATAAATACAATCATCAAGGATGCAAAGAAGACAAGGAGAAGAAGAAGTTCAAGGACAGCCCTGGAGCATGTCAATATTAAGAAATCAAGAAGATGAGGAGGAACCAGCAAAGGAAATAGAGAATGAACAGACAGAGAAGAAAACCTGGGGAAATCCCAAAACTAAGTAAAGTGTTGCAAACTATTGAAAAAGATCAGCTCTGTTGAATGCTTCTGTAAGCCAACAAAGATGAGAACTAAGAATTAGCCATTGGATTTGTTTGTTTATTGTCTTCTCTCCTGCTATAATGTAAACATCATTATGGTAGGAAGTTTGTTCTTGTCTTAGTCGTTAGTAAATTCTGAGGGACTAGAACAGTGCCTGGTACATAATTCATGTTCAATAAATGCATATTAATAAATGAATGAATCTCTGTTGTGAATATAAACATAAAAATAAAATATAAAGTGAAAAATGTTTTATGATGGTGAAATGCTTGTAAACATTGTTAGATAGAAAAAAGTAGAACTTTGCTATAAAGCTTCAGGTTCTACACAGCACCAATTTAACTACAAAATGCAGAGAGTTGATAGTATACAGGAAAGAAAACTTGGAAATAAAAAAAAAAAATTTGCATCCCTAATTTTTGCTTTAGCATCCAAATTACTTATTTTACCTAAACCTTGCATATTTACAAACATGGCCATTTTACATAATGTTTTGCAATGACACATTACAAATTACAGCTCTTAATCCCAAATCAACTTCTTTCAAAAAGCAATATTTAATTCTATTGGAAGACACTGAAGAACTCCATTAGAATTACATTAGTTGTTCAACATTTCACAGCCTGCTTGAAATCAAGCAGGACCCTGTGGGTCCCTCCCAGGTACAAAAGCCTTTTCATGTCCCCACTTTCATTTGTAGGGAAAAGACTTCAGCCTCCTAAACCTTTCCTGAGTTTCAAAGGTCAGATTCAAACAGTTACTAAGCAGGGAAGTGAAGGAATGCAGAAATAAAGGAAAAGCAGTCAAACAATAGTGCAGTAATAAGGTCCTAGCTCCTCCTCAAGGGATGTACCTAACTATCTTTGAGTTCTTCTGCAGGAAATAAGGACTCCACCCAGGTGGAGGATGGTAACTTCAGGCTGAGCACAAGATCCCTGGAGCACTGCCCTGTTACCTCACTGCCAACCAATCAGAAGAAAATCACACACCCTGCAGTCTGCACCCCAAATTCTGCCTTTAAAACCTCCTTCCTCAACGCTTGATTTGGATATTTTGAGTATGTTGGCTATCTCCAGTGTGGTATAACATTGATTGTTCTCAGTTAAGGTCTCAGTTTGTTTGCTATCAACTTCAGCTGGTCTTCCTGACCATGGAGCATTGTCCAGCGAGAAATCTCCAGCATGGAACTTCACAAACCACTCATGAGATGTTCGATCCAGCACAGCACCTTCTCCATATACTGTACAAATCTTTTTTGCATTTCAGTTGTGTTTTCACCTGTCTTGAAATAATAAAGCATAATATGCTGAAAAAAAGAAAAAAAGAAAAAAAAAACCTCTTTCCTGAAAACCATCATGGAGTTTGGGTTTTTTTAGCATGAGTTGCCTGTTCTCCTTGCTTGGCCCTCACAGTATACCTTTCTCAGCTCCGAATTCTGACATTTCGGTTTGTTTGGCCTTACTGTGAGTCAGTCACACAAACTTGGATTCAGCAACATGCTCACACTCTTAAAATCAAATTTCAGACTCACACTATAATAGCCAATCTGAGTCTATACTCTCTGAATA
The DNA here is from genome assembly GCF_964165515.1 of Mesoplodon bidens. Lineage (NCBI taxonomy): Eukaryota > Metazoa > Chordata > Mammalia > Artiodactyla > Ziphiidae > Mesoplodon > Mesoplodon bidens. The sequence continues at coordinate 187,210,063 of NC_138176.1, read as the reverse complement.
CCACTATAATATTTTCCATGAGGCAGAGTCTATAGTTCAAAATGACAAAAAATTTCAGCACTATAGCCACCAAAATAAATTAACAAGTGAAAATGCTGATGTCATAGTAAGAGTACAACAGTAACATGTCATTAAATGCAGTTAGAGCAGAAACATTTCTAAGAAGTTCCTACTTAGATTTTATCCTGAGATATATAGATATTTCTATAACTTACCAATAATATAATTGTCATATTATCAAAGATACAAATTCAACATATATTTTCTCACCAATTTTTACGCAAAAGAATATTTGGGTCTTTCAATTAAATGTGTCCTATTGTTTCAACAAGTCTAATGGAGAGTCATCTTATTCAGATAAATAACTCTAGAGCAATTAGTTAGTCCCAGTTGATGACTGATTTTACAATATTAGTTGAAAATTGGGTGGGATGCAAGGAAACCTACCAGAATTTTCCTAGGCAATTTGCCAGAGAGAATTCTTGTCAAGAAAAACAGTGCTGTGATTTCAACTTTGAACCCTGAACTGTACATTGTGTGAACATGTCAAATACTCATCCCCCAAATAACCTCATGCTCTTTCTGAAAATCTTGCCAAATGCAATGAATCTGATTTAGTGGGAAAAAAAATGTTAAGGCCAAGAAAAATACACACGTTGTACATGGAGTGTCAGTAATTCCGGAAATATTAGTTTACCTCTATTCATGATTTCACTTTAAAAGAATGCAGTGTTGTTTCTGCTGAAAATTTTTTACCATAATTAATTCATTTTTCTCCCAAGTAAACATTTTCTTCATATGTTACTACATTTGTACATTATTTTCTTTGAGTAATTAATTCAGCTTTTTCAAACATGATGCTATTAAGGTCAAGGTTTCAGATTTTGCACACTCAGCCATTCCCTATTCCCAGGCAGATCACTTAAATTATTAAAATTACACACTGGGATCTAAATCCTGCCCGCATCACTTTATAGAATACAGATAAAAAATGGTGCCTGCCTGTTTTCAATATAAAATAGACTTTTTATAAAAAGATGTTGGATGGATAGGAATAGTGGAAGAATGAAAATAGAAATTTTATGGAATTAAGAATCAAACTGGAAATAAAAGGACAGTCATTAATGAGAAGTTCTGTGATACAGAGCCAAGGAATAGCATCAGAACAGGTGTCTGAAGTAACAAAACAGGAGTAAGTTTAGCTGTTCAACAAACTGTTAAAAATGCATCCCTTCAATTTCTGTTGTTGTTTTTTTGTGGGGGGGAGAACACCTTCTGCAATGGCCTGCTCTCTAGCATATTACCCTTACTAATTATTGTCCAAGAAATGTAAAGTTCAAATGAAGACTTATCCCTTAAAATCACCGGATGATTCTTCTTTTTATTTCATAATATCTAATATATGGCAACTAGTCGCTATTTAATAGCCATTTGTGAATAAATATAAACACAAAAAAAAACACATTAGGAAACTAAAGCAACAACGAAAAAAATTTTTGAATCTGCTATTTAATATAAAAACATAAAGTGTGTGACTTCCCCTGCCCTTTTATACAAGTTATAATCATTATAGGTAGTTGAAATAAAAACAAAATGTCCTAAATGCCTTCACCCATATATTATAATGTATCTTTATATCTTGTTTAGATACACAAATTGCTGTTTAATGCAGTGCCTTGATTTGGGAAAGGAAAAACTACACTAATGGTGGTAACTACCTCCTATAGAAGAGTAGGTCTTAATCTTACAAGAGAAACAAACTCTTTGAAGACTGAATTTTAAAACAATGAGCCCTTTCTACAGAAATGTTCACATCTTACACAAAATATCAAACCCAATTTGGGGACTGTTCATGCCATTCATTGGAACCTGAAAAGGTCCATAAGATGCAGATTAAGAGAACTTCCTATAGAGGAGATGACAGTAAAGTTACAGATTTGTTATTAACTTTAAAAAGCCAAAAAAGATTAGTTATATCAGTTCATAGTATAACATCCCACATATTGTAGAAATCAAATAAATTATTTTTAACTTATATTTCCCAAGCTCAAATTGGTTTTAATAGTCTTTAATAGACTAAAACTTATTAATTGGTGATATGCAAAGTAAAATAAAATGAAATATATTGGAGAGGAAGTCTGTAGTTAAATACATTTGTATTATTTAGTTATGTAGAATTATATAGTTAAATGCTAGATTAAACAAAGTTAAGCAAGAATTTATTTACTACATAACTTTTGAGAGTTGTTACTATATAAATATACAAAAATGGGATAGATTATGTACCATTTTCACAACTTTTTTTGACCATGAAGTCCCATTTTCCTCAAAACACCTGTTACCAGTTGTTGGAAATTACTTATGATGGGTGTGGTAAGAGATACAATTGCTTTTATTAATACTGAATTTTGAATAGAAATAAATCTATATTTAATATACATTTTTTTCCTCTTGAAAGAAACCAAGATATCAGAATAAAAGAAAAATAATATATCTGAGCAGATTTCTTAGAAAATTTCTTTAGATCAAAACATGAGAGAAATTCAGAGAGGTAAGGCAGGTTCACAGGTAGCAGTGAGGCAGGTTGAGCCCAGCAGAGAGGGACCCTACTAAGAGGGTGAGGGTAGAAAATTCAGCCCACATATTGTGGGGCTAGAGCAGCCCTAAAAATGGCACCTTTTTACAATTCTTCCCCCAGTGAGAGTGTTTTCCTCTACTTTTCACAGACACTGTGTGTATTAGCAGGAATCCTGAAGCAAGGATACAGATATTGAGAAACAGAAACTAATTTTTTAAATGTTATATTTGGTTTTCAGACACATTTTGCACTTCTTTCAATAAGGATTCCAAATTTCTTACCATTCATAACCCAAACAAAATCAGAAAGAAACTTAATGAAAACAAAAATGACAAGAACTAAAATATTGTGCTACTGGCCAATGAACTTGACCCTATTCCCATACCTTACCCCTGACTGAGGACGGAGACTATTTTGCAGTCCCTGCACTCAGCAGGGTGGCACTGATATTACCCCATCTACAGCACTTTATCTCTGATTTATATTTTATAAGTAATAAGTGGGGCAGATGAGTGGTCGTTAAGCTAGAGTGAAACAAGGAAGAGGTAAATGAACAATTAGGTAACTGATGGTTGAAGCAAAAATTGTAACACTGTCTGATTGATTAAATGTATGGAGAGGAGAGATTTAAAACAATTATGTACTAAACAAAGGAAAATAAAATGATTAAACAGTAGGTAAGCCTTCTATATTTAACTCAAAAGAGAAAAATGATAATAGTCACAGATTGGGATAAATTACGTATATATCAATATAAGTAATCTAGTGCAACCGCCAAAAAGCTATGCAAAAAGACACACCAAAAACAATAGAGATGCTGGACACCCATGCCAAACAACTGGGAAGACAGGAATACAACCCCACCCATTAGCAGAGAAGCTGCCTAAAATCATAATAAGGTCACAGACAACCCAAAACACACCACCAGATGTGGACCTGCCCACTAGAAAGACAAGATCCAGCCTCATCCACCAGAACACAGGCACTAGTCCCCTCCACCAGGAAGCCTACACAACCCACTGAACCAACCTTAGCAATTAGGGGCAGACACCAAAAACAACGGGAACTACGAACATGCAACCTGCAAAAAGGAGACTCCAAACACAGTAAGCTAAGCAAAATGAGAAGACTAAGAAACACAGAGCAGATGAAGGAGCAAGGTAAAAACCCACCAGACCTAACAAATGAAGAGGAAATAGGCAGTCTACCTGAAAAAGAATTTAGAATAATGATAGTAAATATGATCCAATATCTTGGAAAAAGAATGAAGAAAATACAAGAAATGCTTAACAAGGACCTAGAAGAACTAAAGAGCAAATAAACAATCATGAACAACACAATAAATGAAATTTAAAATTCTCTAGAAGGGATTGATAGCAGAATAACTGAGGCAGAAGAACGGATAAGTGACCTGGAAGATAAAATAGTGGAAATAACTCCTGCAGAGCAGAATAAACAAAAATGAAAGAAAAGAATTGAGGAGAGTCTCAGAGACTGCTGCGACAATACTAAAAGCACTAACATTCGAATTATAGGGGTGCCAGAAGAAGAAGAGAAAAACAAAGGGACTGAGAAAATATTTGAAGAGTTGAAAACTTCCCTAATAAGGTAAAGGAAATAGTCAATCAAGTCCAGGAAGTGCATAGAGTCCCATACAGGATAAATCCAAGGAGAAACACAGCAAGACACATATTAATCAAACTACCAAAAATTAAATACAAATAAAAAATATTAAAAGCAGCAAGGGAAAAACAACAAATAACACACAAGGGAATCCCCATAAGGTTAACAGCTGATCTTTCAGCAGAAACTCTGCAAGCCAGAAGCGTGTGGCAGGATATATTTAAAGTCATGAAGGAGAAAACCTTACAACCAAGATTACTCTACACAGCAAGGATCTCACTCAGATTTTACAGAGAAATTAAAACCTTTACAGACAAGCAAAAGCTAAGAGAATTCAGCACCACCAAACCAGCTATACAACAAATGCTAAAGGAACTTCTCTAGGCAGGAAACACAAGAGAAGGAAAAGACCTGAAATAACAAACCCAAAACAATTAAGGAAATGGTAATAGGAACATATATGTCAGTAGTTACCTTGCATGTAAATGGAATAAATGCTCCAACCAAAAGACACAGACTGGCTGAATGGATACAAAAACAAGACCCATATATATGCTGTCTACAAGAGACCCACTTCAGACCTAGGGACACATACAGACTGAAAGTGAGGGGATGGAAAAAGATATTCCATGCAAATGGAAATCAAAAGAAAGCTGGAGTAGCAATTCTCATATCAGAAAAAATAGACTTTAAAACAAAGATTATTACAAGAGACAGAGAAGGACACTACATAATGATCAAGGGATCAATCCAAGAAGAAGATATAATAATTGTAAATACTTATGCACCCAACATAGGAGCACTTCAATACATAAGGCAAATACTAACAGCAAAAAATGGGGAAATCGACAGTAACACAATCATAGTAGGGGACTTTAACACCCCACCTTCACCAATGGACAGATCATCCAAAATGAAAATAAATGAAGAAACACAAGCTTTAAATGATACATTAAACAAGATGGACTTAATTGATATTTACAGGACATCGCATTCAAAAACAGCAGGATACACTTTCTTCTCAAGTGCTCATGGAACATTCTCCAGGATAGATCATATCTTGGGTCACAAGTCAAGCTTTGGTTATTTTAAGAAAAATTGAAATCGTATCAAGTATCTTTTCTGACCACAACGCTATGAGACTAGATATCAATTACAGGAAAAAAAATCTGTAAAAAAAAAAAATACAAACACATGGAGGCTAAACAATACACTGCTTAATAACCAAGAGATCACTGAAGAAATCAAAGAGGAAATCAAAAAATACCTACAAACAAATGACAATGAAAACATGATGACCCAAAGCCTATGGGAAACAGCAAAAGCAGTTCTAAGAGGAAATTTTATAGCAATGCAATCCTACCTTAAGAAACAAGAAACATCTCAAATAAACAACCTAACCTTACACCTAAAGCAATTAGAGAAAGAAGAACAACACCAAAAAAAACCCAAAGTTAGCAGAAGGAAAGAAATCATAAAGATCAGATCAGAAATAAATGAAAAAGAAATGAAAGTAATGACAGCAAAGATCAATAAAACTAAAAGCTGCTTCTTTAAGAAGATAAACAAAATTGATAAACCATTAGCCAGACTAATCAAGAAAAAAAGGGAGGGGCTCCCCTGGTGGTGCAATGGTTGAGAATCCATCTGCCGATGCAGGGGACACGGGTTCATGTCCCAGTCTGGGAGGATCCCACATGCCACGGAGTGCCTGGGCCCGTGAGCCATGGCTGCTGAGCCTGCACATCTGGAGCCTGTGCTCCACAATGGGAAAGCCCACAACAGTGAGAGGCCCACATACCACACACACACAAAAAAAAGAAGACTCAAATCAATAGAATTAGAAATGAAAAAGAGGAAGTAAGAACTGACACAGCAGAAATACAAAGGATCATGAGAGATTACTTCAAGCAACTATATGCCAATAAAATGGACAACCTGGAAGAAATGGACAAATTCTTAGAAATGCACAACCTTCTGAAACTGAACCAGGAAGAAATAGAAAATATGAACAGACCAATCACAAGCACTGAAATTAACATTGTGATTAAAAATCTTCCAACAAACAAAAGGACCAGATGTCTTCACAGGCGAATTCTATCACACATTCAGAGAAAAGCTAACACCTGTCCTTCTCAAACTCCTGTAAAAAAATGGAGAGAAGGGAACACTCCCAAACTCATTCTACAAGGCCACCATCACCTTGATACCAAAACAAGACAAAGATGTCACAAAAAAAGAAAACTACAGACCAATATCACTGATGAATATAGATGCAAAAATCCTCAACAGAATACTGGCAAGCAGTATCCAACAGCACATTAAAAGGATCATACAGCATGATCAAGTGGGGTTTACCCCAGGAATGCAAGGATTCTTCAATATACACAAATCAATCAATGTGATACAACATATTAAAAAATTGAAGGAGAAAAACCATATGATCATCTCAATAGATGCAGAGAAAGCTTTTGACAAAATTCAACACCCATTTATGATAAAAACCCTCCAGAAAGTAGGCAGAGGGAAATTACCTCAACATAATAAAGGCCATATATGACAAATCCACAGCCAACATCGTCCTCAATGGTGAAAAACCGAAAGCATTTCCACTAAGATCAGGAACAAGACAAGTTTGCCCATTCTCATCACTATTATTCAACATAGTTTTGGAAGTTTTAGCCACAGCAATCAGAGAAGAAAAGGAAATAAAAGGATTACAAATCGGAAAAGAAGAAGTAAAGCTGTCACTGTTTGCAGATGACATGATACTATACATAGAGAATCCTAAAGATGCTACCAGAAAACTACTAGAGCTAATCAATGAATTTGGTAAAGTTGCAGGATTCAAAATTAATGCACAGAAATCTCTTGCATTCCTATACAATAATGATGAAAAATCTGAAAGTGAAACTAAGAAAACACTCCCATTTACCATTGCAACAAAAAAAATAAAGTAAAATACCTAGGAATAAACCTACCTAAGGAGACAAAAGACCTGTATGCAGAAAATTATAAGACACTGATGAAAGAAATTAAAGATGATACAAATAGATGGAGAGATATACCATATTCTTGGATTGGAAGAATCAACACTGTGAAGATGACTCTGCTACCCAAAGCAATCTACAGATTCAATGCAATCCCTATCAAACTACCACTGGCATTTTTCGCAGAACTAGAACAAAAAATTTCACAATTTGTATGGAAACACAAAAGACCCCAAGTAGCCAAAGCAATCTTGAGAAATAAAAATGGAGCTGGAGGAATCAGGCTCCTGGACTTCTGACTATACTACAAAGCTACATTAATCAAGACAGTATGGTACTGGAACAAAAACAGAAAAATAGATCAATGGAACAGGATAGAAATCCCAGAGATAAACCCACACACATATGGTCACCTTATCTTTGACAAAGGAGGCAAGAATATACAATGAAGAAAAGACAGCCTCTTCAATAAGTGATGCTGGGAAAACTGGACAGCTATATGTAAAGGAATGAAATTAGAACACTCCCTAACACCATACACAAAAATAAACTCAAAATGGATTAAAGACCTAAATGTAAGGCCAGAAACTATCAAACTCTTAGAGGAAAACATAGGCAGAACACTCTATGACATAAATCACAGCAAGATCCCATTTGACCCACCTCCTAGAGAAATGGAAATAAAAACAAAAATAAACAAATGGGACCTAATGAAACTTAAAAGCTTTTGCATAGCAAAGGAAACCATAAACAAAATGAAAAGACAACCCTCAGAATGGGAGAAAATATTTGCAAATGAAGCAACTGACAAAGGATTAATCTCCAAACTTTACAAGCAGCTCATGCAGCTCAATATCAAAAAAAACAGACAACCTAATCCAAAAATGGGCAGAAGACGTAAATAGACATTTCTACAAAGAAGATATACAGATTGTCAAAAAACACATGAAAGGAGGCTCAATGTCATTAATCATTAGAGAAATGCAAGTCAAAACTGCAATGCAATATCATCTCACAGCAGTCAGAATGGCCATCATCAAAAAATCTACAAACAATAAATGCTGGAGAGGGTGTGGAAAAAAGGGAATCTTCTTGCACTGTTGGTGGGAATGTAAATTGATACAGCCACTATGGAGAACAGTATGGAGGGTCCTTAAAAAACTAAAGATAGAATTACCCTATGACCCAGCAATCCCACTACTGGGCATATACCCTGAGAAAACCATAATTCAAAAAGATTCATGTACCACAATATTCATTGCAGCTCTATTTACAATAGCCAGGACATGGAAGCAACCTAAGTGGCCATCAACAGATGAATGGATAAAGAAGATGTGGCAAATTTATACAAGAGAATATTACTCAGCCATAAAAAGAAATGAAATTGAGTTATTTGTAGTGAGGTGGATGGACCTAGAGTCTGTCATACAGAGTGAAGTAAGTCAGAAAGAGAAAAACAAATACTGTATGCTAACACATATATATGGAATCTACAAAAAAAAATAATATGGTCATGAAGAACCTAGGGGCAAGACGGGAATAAAGACACAGACGTACTAGAGAAGGGACCTGGAGACACAGGGAGGGGGAAGGGTAAGCTGGGACAAAGTGTGAGTGTGGTAGTGTATATATAGACATATATACACTCCCAAATGTAAAATAGCTAGTGGCAAGCAGTAGCATAGCACAGGGAGATCAGCTTTGTGCTTTGTGACCAGCTAGAAGGGTGGGATAGGGAGGGTGGGAGGGAGGAGATATGGGGATATATGTATATGTATAACTGATTCACTTTGTTATAAAGCAGAAACACACACACACACACACACACACACACGAACAATACAGATAAATGAAAACCAAGGTCTAAAACAGGTTCAAGAAATACATAGGAATATGGGCAAAAGAAAACAAGAAACAAAAAATAAAATGGCAGACTTAAACACCAACATATCAATACATACATTAGATGAAATGGCCTAATATACTTATTAAAAGACAAAGATTGGAAGAGTGAATTAAACACCATGGACTAACTATACACTGTCTAAAGAAACTCACTTTAAATGTAACAATATAGGTCACCTGGAAGTAAAAGGATTAAAAAGATATATCATGTAAACATTAATCAAAGGCAAATAGGAGTGGCTCTATTAATATCACATAAAATAGACTTTAGAGCAAAGAAAATTACTAGAAACAGAGAGACACATTATCTAGTTGTAAAAGGGTAGGGCTTCCCTGGTGGTTCAGTGGTTGAGAATCCACCTGCCAATGCAGGGGACATGGGTTCATGACCCGGTCCAGGAAGATCTCACATGCCGTGGAGTGGCTGGGCCCATGAGCCATGGCCACTGGGCCTGCGCATCCGGAGCCTGTGCTCCGCAACGGGAGAGGCCACAACAGTGAGAGGCCCGCGTACTGCAAAAAAAAAAAAAAGGGTAAATTGACCTTGAAGACATAACAATCCTAAGTGAGTATGAGCCAAATAACAGAGCTGCAAATTATGTGAATCCCAAAGTGCTGTAACTGAAAATAAAAAGAAGTAAATTCCAAAGTATACTTGTAGACTTCAACACTCCTCTCTCAACAATTGATAAATCAACCACCAAACAGAAAATCAGCAAGGACATAGAATTTGACAACATTATCAACCAACAGAATCTCAACATTTATAGAACATTTCACCCAACAACAGCATAATACACCTTCTTTTCAACTGCCCAAGAAATATACTCCAAGATAGACTATATTCTGGGACATAAAACAAGTCTTAACAATTTAAAATAATTCAAATCACATGCAGTATGTTCTTCAAAAAGAGATTAAGCTAGAAATCAACAAGGAAGGTAATGGGAAAATCTACAAACAGGAATTAAACAACACACTTCTAAATAGTAAATGGATAAAAAAAGAAAGGTTTAAGAGAAATTAAAAATACATTGAACAGAATGAAAATGAAAATACATCATCAATTTGTGGGAGACTGCTAATAGAGCTGAGAGAAAAAATTTATAGCGTGAACTTAATGCAGTAGAAAAGGGGAAAATTCTCAGATCAATAATTTAAGCTCCCACCTCAAGAACCTTGAAAAAGAAGAACAAAATAAACTCTGAGCAAGCAGAAGGATGAAAAAAGTAGAGGGCAAAAATCAATGAAATTGGAACAGCACAGAGAAGCCAGAATGGGCCCACACAAATATAACCAATTGATTTTTGACAGAAGTTCAAAAGCACTTCAATGTAAAAAAAAAACACCTTTTCCATAAACAATGCTGGACAATTAAACAACCATAAACCAAAAAATAAAACTCACCTAAGTCTCACTCTTTATACAAAAATTAGCTCAAAATAGACCACAGATTAAATCTAAAATATAAAACTATAAAACTTTTGGAAGGAAAAAAAAAATCCTGACGATCTAGGATTAAGCAAAGTGCTCTTAGTCAACACCAAAAAGAAAAAAAATGATAAACTGGAACTTATCAAAATTAACATCTCTTGTTCTGCAAGAGATCATATGATAAATGTGAAAAGACAAGCTATAGTCCAGGAGAAAACATTTACAAACCACATATTTGCCAAAGGACTAGCCTAAAATATCTAAAGAACTCTCAAAACTCAACCGTCAAAAAAAAAAAAAAATCCGATTAGAAAATGGGAAAAAGACATGAAGAGACATGTCAACAAAGAAGACATACAGATGGCAAATAAGTAAAAAAAAAAAAAAAAAAATGTCCAGCATCATTAGCCAGTAAGAATGCCTTAAAACCACAATGAGATACACCTTCAAGAATGGCTGAAATAAAAACCAGTAACACGCCCACATGCTGGCAAGGATACAGAAGCTCTGGATCTCTCATACTTTGCTGTTGGGAATATAAAAATGATACAGAACTCTAAAAAGTGTGGCACATTCTTTGAAAACTTAAATGTGACTACCATATAACCCAGCAATTGCACTCCTGGGCATATATCCCAGAGAAATAAAAAATTACATTCACCAAAAAACCTGTACACCCATGTTTAAAACAGCCTTATTCATAACAGCCAAAACAACCCAGATATCCGTCAATGGGTAAATGATAAAACAAACTGTGGTCCATCCATACCATGAATAACCACCAAGCAATAAAAATGAATGAACTTTTTTTTTTTTTTTTTTTTTTGCGGTACGCGGACCTCTCACTATTGTGTCCTCTCCCGTTGCGGAGCACAGGTTCCGGACGCGCAGGCTCAGCGGCCATGGCTCACGGGCCCAGCCGCTCCGCGGCATGTGGGATCTTCCCGGACCGGGGCACGAACCCGTGTCCCCTGCATCGGCAGGTGGACTCTCAACCACTGCGCCACCAGGGAAGCCCTGAATGAACTTTTGATACATACGATGACCTCAATGAAGTTTCAGAGAATTACGCTGAGTGAAAAAAAGCCAATCTCAAGGTTACATACTGTATTACTCCAGTTACATAACATTCTTAAAATGACAAAGTTATAGAAATGAAGAACACATCTGTGGTTGTCAAGGGTTATAAGGAAGGAGTGGTGGTGAGTGGGAGTGGCCATGGCTGTAAAAGGGCATTAGGAGGGATCCTTGTAGTGATGGAAATGTTCTGTATCTTGACTACATCAGTGTCAACATCAAGGCTATTGTGTTTTACAGTTTTGTAGAATGTTGCCACTGAGGGAGAATGGATAAAGGGTACATGGGATCTCTGTATTATTTCATACAGCTGCAAATAAATCTACAAATATCTCAAAAGAAAAATTTTAACTGAAGAACATTTACATAAAGAACAATAAATATGCTACCAATCCTTATTACCAACAGAAAATTAAGAGATACTTGTGGAAATTAATACATGAACCTTAGTTTCTTTATTCAGCTCCATCACCTGTCTTGGTTTTATCTGGGTTTTATCTCTGAATTTCATCTAAAATCAACCTCTTATGCCAAAGGCCCAGGCCAATTCTGTGCTTCTAGCTGGCTGTATTCCACATTGTCTCCCAGCAATGCAACGTGGTCCAGAAAGAAAGCAAGAAATTTATGAGCTTTTTAAGTATTTGCTGACCTTTATCTTCTATGCAAAGGTACTATTCTGAATCTTTTTTAAATCCAGTGAATCATGAGTACAGACCTGTCAGAATGGACACCAGACCATGAAAGCCTAGGTAAGTATTTAGCAAACAGCTCTGGGGTGGGGGGGATGGTTGGGGAAGTTTGTGGAGTTTGCCAACTTGTGGACATTCCTGCCATGTTCTATTTCAAGCTGCCAATGAACCTGGAAGAGATATGCAGAACTGCCCCTTTTGAGTGAATATATGATACCAAGGATTGAAAAACGAATACTAAAATCCCTAAGATTTTGACCTTCAACCTTTAAAACTTGCAATGAAACTAGGAGGTATGTGTGAATTGAAGTAAACTTACGTGGTGTTAAATTAAGTAAACAAAGAAGCCATCAGACTGCGGTGGTACTAATGTCTGGGTGGCCTATGTAAGCAAACCAAAATTTCAGCCTGTAAATGCCTCATGGTTTTGAAATCAAAATGATAAGCACAACCAATCACAAACAGCCAGCAGGGCTTTAAGCCAATCAATAATTTCCTTTCTTTGCTTCTTCATCCTCTCTAGGTAAGTCTTTCCCCTGGATCCTGTCCAAGGAGTGCTCCTAACCACTTCTGGTTTGGCACTGCCCAATTCAAGTCAATTTTTGCTCAAAAACGCTTTTAAAATTTTTAATATGTCTCAGTTTATCTTTTAACAGTGGTCACTCAAAATTGGTCACATTTTTTTTTTCTGAGTATCTCTTGCTTAGTAGCTTTAATGATCAAAGGCAGGTGAGTGCTGCACATGTCCTTTTCTATAACTCACCAGGAGAATATGTGAAAAACAAAGTTAGTTTCACAATGAATTCCCCCACATTCATAAACATTTATAGAAAGGAGGCACAAACCCAGGTCTGTAAGCGAGATGAAGTCCACACTTGCCCTTGGGCTCTCCAGGAAGAGCCTCATATTAAAGATTCAGAGACAAACACAGCATTCTGTGGGCAGGATGAGCTGATCTGAGTGCCTAGCTGAATCACACAATGACCCATCCTTTAAGTGTTGGGATAAAGGACTGAAGGAAAGTCAACATATCTGTATCAATCCAAAGGGATCAAGCTGATGGACGCTCCTAATTTTTCTACCCCAACCATGCAAAAGTGGTGGTACATTATAGTATCTACCCAATCCACGTAAATTGAAAGCTCCCATTTAATCAACGAAAATTTTTGTCTAAAATCACTTATGATAGTTAATAAACCCTCTCTTGCAGATTCAGATAATTGTCTCTCTGAATGCTAACTAACGTCCTTTAGCCCTTGGATTCCTGATTAGGTCATTTCAAATGTTAACAGTTGTGGTTTAAAAACAATTTACAGGACTTCTCTGGTGGTGCAGTGGTTAAGAATCCACCTGCCAATGCAGGGAACATGGGGTCGAGCCCTGGTCCCAGAAGATCCCACATGCCACAGAGCAGCTAAGCACGTGCGCCACAACTACTAAGCCTGTGCTCTAGAGCCCTCGAGCCACAACTACTGAGCCTGCGTGCCGCAACTACTGCAGCCTGCATGCCTAGAGCCTGTGCTCCACAACAAGAGAAGCCCGCACACCACAATGAAGAGTAGCCCCCACTCACCGCAACTAGAGAAAGCCCATGCACAGCAACAAAGACCCAACGCAACATTTTACTTCAGGAAAATGCTGTATTTTTTAAAATGCCAGAATATTATGTGGCATAAATGTGCCTTTTTGTTAGGGAAAAGCTCAAAAGACTTAATTAGCTTCAAAGAGCTGAAAATAGCATTTTGGTTTATTTGATTCTCACATTAAATAGTAACCAACCTATTTAAATAATCAGTGTATTTCATAATTTCTTTGAGAAAATTTATTTGAATATGTACTAAATATTATACTACAAATGATAGTAGCTAATATTTATTGAACGTTTACCTAGTGCCAGGTCTTGTACTAAATACCTGACACAATTTACCATCTCATTTAATCCATACAGCAACCCTCTTAGTAGGCATTACCACTTCCCCCATTTTATGTATGAGAAAACTGAGGCTTACAACTTTTAATACCTTCTCCATGAATAACCTGTTAAAAAATGATGAAATAAAGGTTCTAACTCAGATATTCTAGTCCCAAACACCTGATCTTAACCACTACCCAATGTTTTGTATGTTAAACAAGCACTCCAGGCCCTCTCCCTGGAGATTCTGATTCTGCAGGCCTGGGGGACCCAAGAATCTACATTAGCAAGAAGTCCTCCTGTAAGCAGATGTGATAGGGAGTCCCTGGAGAAAGAGAATCAAGCATGGCTTTCTTGACATAAGAGAAGCTATTTTGGGCCTGAGCCATTTTGTGATCTAAGCCGGGCCACAGTGCTTGTCCTTGAACAGATCTCAGTAATTAATGATCCTTAGGGAAGTAAGGGAATTCAGGAACAAAGGAAAAGCAGTCTAGAAACAATAGTTCAGTGATAAAACAGAGTCCTAGTTCCTCCTCAAGGGATATAACATGACAATCTGATACATATCTTTGAGTTCTGCAGGAACTAAGGCCCTCACCCAGGTGAAGAATGGATGATGATGTTGACCTTTCCAGACTTCAGTCAAGCTAGAGCTTGGCCTCTGCCCCACTTCTGCCCCACTTCTATGCTGAATTCTCCTCTGCTGAAACCCCTTCATGAATATGCATGATGTTTAGTTTAAAACTTCCCCAATTTTGCTGTTCAGGAAGACATTACTTTGGGAAATATCCCTGGTGTTCTCCTTACTGCTGCAAGTAATAAATACTTCCGCCTCCTGATCTTTGGCTTGTTTGTGCCTTTTGTCTTGACACTCACCAAGGTGACACACCCAGAAGATTCTTATGAACATGCAAGTTTGGGAAATCCCACACTATGCTATGCTGAATCTCTGAAAATTCTAACATATAGGTAACCTAATTTCTAACATATTATATTAACCTAAATTCATACATTTTATTTGTTTTCTTTACATCTTTATTGGATTATAATTGCTTTACAATGTTGTGTTAGTTTCTACTGTACAACCAAGTCAATCAGCTATGTGTATACATATATCCCCATATCACTTCCCTCTTGAGCCTCCGTCCCACCCTCCCCATCCCATGCCTCTAGGTCATCACAAAGCACGGAGCTGATCTCCCTGTGCTATATGGAAGGTTCCCACTAGCTAGCTATTTTATACATGGTAGTGTATATATGTCAATGCTACTCTCTCAATTCGTCCCACCCTCCCCTTCCCCACCTGTGTCCACAAGTCCGCTCTCTACCTCTGCATCTCTATTCTTGCCCTGCCACTAGGTTCATCAGTACCACTAAATTCATACATTTTAGTTTTTTTGTGTACTTTTTACCTGAGGATGAAGAAGAGCAGATACTTTTTCATCTTTATATATTTTCCACCTTTTGAGAAAAACTCCATAATAGAGAACTCCATATTCCAATATAAAGAAAATATCTAGTCTTCCAGAAAACATAGCAAAACATAATGCATTGATCATATTAAAATATACAGTAAAATAATAAAGGCTAATAAGAATAACTTTTTTTTCCCTTTCATAATTCCTTTTAAAAAATAACTGAAATAATCTCTATTAAATAAGCATTGAATATGTTCAGGTAAATAAATGTGGAAACAGTCAACATGAAACAAGTCTAATATTTTTTAAAAGTCAAGTAACAAGAAAACTGACAGCCCTAGGAACTCTGTTAAACTGTCTTTGGTTGTGTTGGGGAGGAAGTATCATTTTCCCTCCACCTTTCCAGGTTCTCAGTTGAGATAATCTATAATAAAACACAGATTAACAGGAGAAAACAAACAGAAGCTTAATACTATGTATACCTTTTATAAATATGGGAGATACCCAGGAAAACTGAGTACCCAGGAAATGGCCCAAGCAATGCCTTAAATACCATCTCCACCTAAAGACAAAAACGTTGGGGTAGGGGAACCAGTTATGGGAAATCATCAGGCAAAGCACAATAAACAAGGCTAATGCTGTTATACAGATTTAAGTCATAGCCTTCTCCATTGATAAGAGTTTCTAGAGATTTGGTCATCATCCTCCTCCTGTTACAGCAGGGAGACGTCCTTACAAATGGAGATTTCCCTTATATCTGTCAACGTCTCTTACTTCTATTCAGTTTTTGAAGCTTTTCTGTTTCTGCTGTTTCTTAAAAAATAACCAGGTAAAGATAATCCTTATGCTAAACAGACATATTTTGGGGTGGCAAAATCTGCTCCCCTTCCCTTCAGTGGTCAATTTTATTAAATATATTGATGCTATCGAAATTTTAATATACATAGCTGTCGACTAAATGATCTTTTTCTGTGTGTTTAGATAAAAATCCAACTTCATCTGTAACCTTAAATACACACACACACTTGAAGCATTTCTGGTGAGCACAGCTTTCATCAAGCATTTTTACCAGTCTTTTTCACTTTAACCTAAGAATCTGATATTTTTACACAAGACTATAATCATTCCCCAGTGTAAAATCACTCCCCAGGCCACTCAGTGGCTTAACTGGCAACACTGCCTTTTTACTAACAACTCCACAATAAAGGAAATGTTTTTAAACAGTGAATATGTAACAAGGCAGCATGTGATTAAAATTCAATACATTATCTCTCTCGAATTTTATTACTGCAGGTGCAGAAAACAACTGTTCAGTGGCTTGCTAAGGGCAAGGTTCCCTTTCATTGAAAACAATTCTATTTATACACCTGTTTTACAAGGATTCTGAATGAAAAGACCTAGGAACAGATAATGGAACAAGAAAACAACACTAAACATTTTCTTCACAAAGCCTGAATCAGTTCTCCCCAAGGACAAGAAAGGGTGAGAATAATCCTTGGTCTAGCAAAGGTATCCCCAGAGCTATGTAAGGGTGTTCTCAGAAATTTATCTGTAGTAGTAAATAACAGGAAAATATTTTTTATTATCCCCCAATGGAGAAATAATTACCAGGAGTAACAGCTAAGCATTTTCTCTGTGCCATTTGTTATACAGTTATCCTTTTCAATTCAACAGGTAAGTATTAAGCAGCTATTATTCATCCAACAAATATTTATTGAGAGCTTACCATATGTCCTCAGTGTACAATGTGAAAAAAAAAATCATGTGAGAAACTATGGGCTAGGCCTTGCAAGAGGTAAAAAATGACTAATAAATAAAACAGTCTCCAGGAACAGATGGTACCATTCCTTCCAAACAATCCATGGACAAAGTGCTGATTCTGGCTATGCTGCCCCTAGGGTGTGTAGGGTCCCTGTCTATATAAACTAGTTGATTAAATAATTCATTTTAAAAATTCATGAATCTGTATGATGTCTAGTGATTGATAAGAATTCAGTAAAATGAGTAGAAAACAGGTACTTAAGTATTTTTGTATTGTCCAATCAGTGTTTGTGAAACCAAGTACCCCTAAAACCGAGTTTCTTTGTCAGGTTTACGATTAACTTCTTTATCCAAAACTGTATTCTCTTTCTTGCCCTGTCCTCTGTTCCCATCAGGATTGAGAAATATCAAAGAAAAAGAAGGGTTGAAACCAAGCAGGACCATGCAGGGCCTTCCCAGGTATAAAAGCCCCTCTTTGTCCCCAGTTTCTTATTTGTAGAAAAAAAAAAAACTTTACTCTCCTAGGCCTCCCCTGAATTCCAAAGGGCAGACTCAAACAGTTACTCATTAGGGAAGTGAGGGAATGCAGAAACAAAGAAAAAGCAGTTAAGCAAGAAAAGTAGCTTAAACAATAATTCAGTGATAAAACAGAGTCCTATTCCTCCCCAAGGGATATACATAACAGTCTGATGCATGTCTTTGAATTGTTCTACAGAAACTAAGATATCCCTGCCACCCAGGTGGAGGTCAGGACACACTGACCACAAGCACCAGGCCCTAAACTGGTTAGAACCAGAAGGTTGATTGTTAAGATTCCTAAAACATCACCTTGTTACCTCACCACCAATGAATCAGAAGAAAGTCCATGAGCTGCAACTCTCACCCCAAATGTTGCCTTTAAAACACCCTTCCCTGAAAGCCATCAGGGAGTTCAGGTCATTTGAGCATAATCCACCCATTCTCCTTGCTTGGTGCCTGCAATAAATGTTACACTCTTCTTCACCACAACCCAGTGGTGTCAGTAGATTGGCTTGGCTGCATGGCGGGCAAGAAGACCCAAGTTCAGTCCAGTAACACATGTGAAAATTCCTCCTAATATCTAGGTAGCAACCCCTCTTGAACAAGTCCAGGAACTATCTCTTTGTGTTCTTTATTATCAAGTGTGCTTTTCTTGGTTAATTTCCTATCCCCTTCAGCAAGTAAAAGCTAGCAGCACTATTATTACTCATAATGCCATGACTCTTTGGCACTTGTTTGTATTGAAACAATATACACCTTCTTGCCTCTGCACTTCCCTAATACCAGTTCTTTCATGCTAATTACATCATTCCTTAGGCACCTGCCTCATCCCTCATGTCACTTGTGAATGCTGGCATGGCATCCAGTGACATTCAAAAGATGATACTTGCTTTACTGATGATAAACACAAAAGCAAGTCTTACCCAGAGCATGCAGGAAAGTGTGAATTATAATTCATTTTCTGGTCATGTTAAATTTACCTTTGGATTTTTATAACACAGAACAAACATCTTTCAATGCCTCTTCCTGAAGTCTTCTGGTTATAATCACTGCATTCATAGAATGTGGATTCTTTTGAAACAAGAACCTGCCTCCCACACACTGCCACTAGTGTCCTGGTTAGGGGAAGAGCCATGGTCCGCAAGAGAAGAGTTCCACCAGAGTCAGGAATGTCCCTCTTTTCTGACATGGCTTAAGACTGACCAGTAGAACATGCATCTACATAGATCAGAGACAAGAGAGGATATAAATCAGTAGGGCCCACTGGTGTTGAGAGCAATGATTTCTAAAGTTCTCAGAGGCAGGGGCATGCCCACTTTGGAGGAACACCTGCAGAGAGGTGGGTGGTTGCCCTGGATGCCAGCAGTGGGAGGGGTGGGCAGGGGTGGGGAGTGCTGAGAGTAGAGTAGACTCAAGGCAGCACCACAGTTGGAATACACTGACAATGCCTACACCTGCCCAAGTGGTTCAAGCACAAGGTTCTTTCAGTCTCCCAGAGCCCTGAATTTGTTCACTGACCTGCATGGGTGAGTCACCAATAATCTGTATGTCAGTACCATTCTTGTGACTCAATCTTGCCCAATCAGAGAAAGAATTACTGCACCAGTGAGAAGAGGGATCTTCCCAGCAGACTGCCCCCCAGAATCCCAGCCCAGCCATGGTGGGCTGAAGTGACCCCAAAAGCTCAAGTCCCAGAGCTCCTGTGACATCTAATTGGCTTCATCCTCAAGGTAGAGAGTTGGAGAGCTCCCCCAGCAGGAAACACAGGGACTGCAGCCCACACAGTCTAGAACTTGTCAGGTGCTGCTCCAGAACCCACCACTGGTCTTAACAGGTCCCAGGAACCAGAAGAGGACTCCAAACATTTGAGGAAAGGGCTTCTGGCAAAGGGCTTCTGGCAACCAAACTTAGCTGGGTGTCCTATATTTTTATTTGCTAAATCTGGCAATCCCAACTATATCAGTCTATTCTAGGGATCACCAATAGTCCAGTTATTATGCCATGATTTCCCCATTATTAATTTTGATTAATTTTTGTCATCTAGAATTTTTTTTGATGGTCTGAATATTTTTTGTTGCATTTGATCCCAGAAGCTCTGAAATCCAGCCCATCATAATCCAGTTAAATTTTCAGGGCTCCTTTTCTCCTTTCTGTTCATTTATTCAGGAGATATTTATTGAGCTACTATTCTTGCCTGGCACTGTGCTCTCTTCTTTTTTCACTGTTTTCTTATTGTCTTTTTTACCCCCAGTTTTATTGACATATAATTGACACACAGCACTGTATTAGTTTAAGGTGTACAGTGTAACAGCTTGAATCACATATATCATGAAATGATTATCACAGCAATTTAACATCCATCATCCAATATAGATACAAAAAAAAAAAAGAAAGAAAAAGAAAAAGACTCTTGTCTCCTTGTGATAAGAGCTCTCAGGAGTTACTCTCTTAGAAACTTTCAAATATATAACACAGCAGTGTTAGCTGTAGTCATCATATGGTACATCACATCCCCAGGACTTATTTATAACTGGAAGTTTGTACCTTTTGACCACTTTCCTCCAATTCCCCCTCCCACTTCCACCCAGCTCTGGCAACCACAAATCTGATCTCTTATACTATGAGTTTGCGTTTCTTCTTTTTCTTTTTCATTTTTTTTTCTTTTTTGGTTTTACATATAAGTGAAATTATACAGTATTTTTCTTTCTCTATCTGCTTATTTCACTTAGCATAATGTCTTCTAGGTCCATCCATGCTGTCACAAAAGGCAGGATTTCCTTCTTCTTAATGGCTGGATAATATTCCATTATATATACCACTTTTCATTTCCTTTGAACATACTCCCAGATATGGAATTGCTGGATCATGATAGTTCTATTTTTAATTTTTTGAGGAATCTCCATACTGTTTTCCATAGTGGCTGAACCAGTTTACAATCTCACCAATATTTCATGGGGGTTCCCCTTTTCTCCACATTCTCACTAGCATTTGTTATCTCTTTTTGGTGACAGCCATTCTAAGTGGCATGAGCTGATATCTCATTGTGGTATTTATTTACAGTTCCCTAATAATTAGTGATGCTGAGCACCTTTTCATATACCTGTTGACCATTCATATAGCTTCTTTGGAAAATGTCTATTCAGGTCCTTTGCCCATTCTTAATTAGATTATTATTATTTCTTTTTATTTTTTGCTATTGAGTTGCATGAGTTTTTTATATATTTTGAATATTAACACCTTATCAAATGTATGATTTGCAAATATTTTTCCCATTCTGTAGGTTGTCATTTTATTTTGTTGATAATTTCTTTTGCTGTGTAGAAGCTTTTTAGTTTGATGTAGTCTCACTTGCTTATTTTTTATTTTGTTGCTTGAGCTTTAGGTGTCATATCCAAAAAATCATTGCAAAGACTTAAGCTTTTTTCCTATGTTTTCTTACTTGGAGTTTTATGATTTCAGACCTTACATTTAATTATTTAATACATTTCCAATTCATGTTTGTGAGTGGTATGATACAGGAGTATCCAGTTGCATTCTTTTTCATGTAAATACACAGTTTTCCCAGCACCGTCTATTGAAGAGATTGTCTTTTTTTTTTTTTAAGGCTTTATTGAATTTGTTACAGTATTCCTTCTGTTCTATATTTTGTTTTTTTTGGCTGCAAATGTGGGATCTTAGCTCCCCGACCAGGGATCAAACCTGCACCCCCTGCACTGGAAGGTGAAGTCTCAACCACTGGACTGCCAGGGAAGTTCCGAAGAGAGTATCTTCTCTCCATTGAGTATTGTTGGCTCCCTTGTCAAAAATTAGTTCACAATATAGAATATTTCTTAAAATAATGTTTTCAAGAAGGACACATAGGTAAGAATGTGTTAGTAGATGATCAGTATGTTTGTCTGGTATACATATACAGTACAAGTGTCCAGGCAGAAAAAAATAGGTTTTCTACATGAAAATGTGTAAATGACTGTGAAGGCTATTTTATATACATTTTTATGTATATAAAATGTATACTGATCATCTACTAATACCTTATCCTATCTAATTACCCTATCTAATGGCCAGGGCAGAGTATTGGCTACCTGAAGACTATATCTTACTTATCAGTAAGTAAGATACCTGGTGCTCAGTCCTGGTACAGGGTACTTACTCAATAAAAACTGGTGGAATAAATAATTGAGTTAGTTAACTCCTTTTAAGGAACAAATAACAGGATGAGGAAAAGTAAAAAGCTGAAAAAGTGCAAGGCCCTGCAAGTAATCTCATTTGTAAGAAACTTAGGTTCTATGTATGAAGGTCCTGGGAGATGCAGTTAGAAATGCAGCTCACTAACCATGCTGTGGAGGGCTAAGTTGAAGATTGTTTTCTTAATTTGGGTAGCACTGGAAAAAACAATGCTTTTAGATTAGTAAGGAGGAAAACTATTTATTTCCTAAACTACAGAGGACTGTTTTCCATCAGGTATGTAATACCAGTGACTTTATAGGACACTGAATTATGGTGGATAGTTATGAGTACAAATTCAATGGAATGAGAGTGTCATTCCAGAATCATTGCATTCTCTGTTTCCTTAAACCTCGGTCAGCTTTAAGCAAGGCAGCATTTTTTCACTCTTTTAGTATTTAGGGAACAAATCACATGCTCTTTCATAATAGTACACCAGCCTTTAAGACTGCTGTATTCACATGTTTGTATTTTATCTCATTAAGACAGGAAAAAAAAAAAACGACTTTGGCATTCACTTCTCTAAGTCTTACTAATGAATGGTCTCTTAGTGAACTATACTAAATAACTGTTTTTATCACATGGACTTTTGCTGACAACCATAATGCCTAAAATTAATTTATACATAGAATTTAGTTTCCAAAAACCCTTTCATATATAGTGACCTTTTCTGAAGTGCCGGGATAAAGTAGAAGGATGAAGAAGACTAATTAGAATGGTGGGGTTCTTTGTTCTTATTGTTGTTGTTTTGTTTTGCTTTTGTGTAAAAGATTCCTTTGAGAATTGGATAAAAACTACTGACTCACCCACAAGATCTGCATATAATATCATGGAGTTCCCAGAGCCTCTAAAGGCCATTCATGGAATCACCTCTTTAAGAAGTTTGGGGAACACAGGTTCAAAACCTGATTTGGTTTACATTAAATTATTTTCTATTTTTTCCTACTTATCTTTCTTATCCAAACATTTTAAATAAGAGAAAGACAAGACAGAGGGAAATAAAAATTCATGGGACTATAAGATAAGTTATCAGTAAGTGCTAATTATTTAGAAAGCTACTGTACCAAGACCACAAAATATCATAAAGTAGATATATCAGTCTCCTAATTTCTCAACATGGAAATCAGTTTGAATTAAAACTGGTCTAAAATCTAATTTCTGTTATTTATTCCACAAACATCTATGACAATCTACAAAGTACCACACTAGGGATTATGGAGAAAGCAAAAGGACTAAAACATAATCTATGTCCTCAAGGAGACTATAATCTAATAGAAGCTCTAAAAGCCTTACATAGTAATGATAATGCAAGACTGAATGTGATCTGTCATGAGCAAAATACAGATAATGTGACAATATGTCATAAGCTCCCAGAAGAAGAGAAGAATAGGGCTATCAAGGTATATCATGGAAGATTTCATGAAGTGTCTCAGTTGGGCTTTGAATAATGGATAGGATTCTACAGCATATGAGGAGGCTAAGAAAGACAGGTGTCTGGCACGAAGCAGCCCCAACACTTGGTTATTCAACAAACAAAGTAATATGAAAAGGCAAAGAAGCAGGACAATCCAAGGCCTGTGTGAGCCATAAGAAGCATCTTATCTTGGTGAAAGTAAATAGCAAGAGGAGAGGTGAGGAATTAGATAGGAAAAGTAAGTTGGAACAATGAGTGAAGGGAAGCTGTTAAAGGGTTTTGACCTAGAGAGAAGCAAAACCAGAGCTCCGTTTTAGTGAGAGGAGAGTAGGATATAAGATCCAAGGGCAGAGATGAGGGCTGGGAGCCACAGAATCATGGGGCACATCATGACCACGCCCTTGTCAAAACCTCCCTAAAACATGGCAAGGCATCACCTGGCATCTTAGGTCAAAGCTCTGGAAACACTCTTCAGTGTAATGAAATATAAAATATAATTGGATTTCAAATTGCCAACCAACAGTGAAACTAATCCTTCTGTAATAGTAAAAATGACCTAGTATTGCCAAAATAGAAACACAACATGCTGAGTACCACCTCAAGGAAAGAGCCACCAGCACATCTGAGCA
The DNA here is from genome assembly GCF_964165515.1 of Mesoplodon bidens. Lineage (NCBI taxonomy): Eukaryota > Metazoa > Chordata > Mammalia > Artiodactyla > Ziphiidae > Mesoplodon > Mesoplodon bidens. Next base: position 187,185,890 of record NC_138176.1, on the reverse strand, counting down.
TTTATTCTTGATCTCACATGCAGAATGGGGCTATCTTACTGTTGGTGAGCTGTTGTGATAGAAATCCTGCCACGGTGCCTTCCTTTTCTGAATGTCAATGTTATGGGCCTTTACCAAATCCCCAGGTTTCAACATCTATACATGGGAGATAGGTTTAAATTAATTTTTAAGTCAGTAATTATAACACAATGATGCAATTTATAAAGTAACTTCATTTATTTGGTTTGCTCATTATAATAGCATCTTTTGAGAACTGTCCTCATTTTACTCAAATCAGTGAATGGTAGGATGAAGTTTATTGAAATGTCATAGAGAAAATTGCTATATTTCTTTTATTTCTGGTGAGCAGAAATGTGTGGATTTACAAGTTCAGACAAATAAGTAGTACTGTCATTTACACCTATGTAGACTATGCAGACAATGAAATAATCAGCACTCAAAAGAAATGAACTGTCAAGCCATGAAGACAGGGAGGAAACTTAAGTGCATATTTTACTAAATGTAAAAAACAATATGAAAAGGCTACATACTGTTTGATTACAAAGATACGATATTCAGGAAAAGGTAAAACTGTAGAGACAGTGAAAAGATCAGGGATTGATAGGGGAGGAATGAATAGATGGAACACAGAGGATGTTAGGGCAGTGAAAATACTCCATATGATACCGTAATAATGGATACATGTCATTACACATTTGTCCAAATCCACCGAATGGACAACATCAAGAGTGAACCATATGTAAGCTATGAATTTGGGGTGATTACAATGTGTCAATGTAAGGTCATCAATTATAACAAATGTACCCCTCTGGTAGGGGATGTTGATAATGGGAAAGGCTATGCATGTGTCGGAAGGAGGCATATGGGAAATCTCTATACCTCCCTCTCAATTTTGCTGTGAACCCAGAACTCCTTTAAAAAGTAAAGTCTTGGGTTTCCCTGGTGGCGCAGTGGTTGAGACTCTGCCTGCCGATGCAGGGGACACGGGTTCGTGCCCCAGTCTGGGAAGATCCCCCATGCCGCGGAGCGGCTGGGCCCGTGAGCCATGGCCGCTGAGCCTGCGCGTCCGGAGCCTGTGCTCCGCAACGGGAGAGGCCACAGCAGTGAGAGGCCCGCGTACCACAAAAAAAAAAAAAGTAGTTTTAATTACAAGTCTTAATTAAAATATTTAAATATATATACACATATATAAAACAAAATTCAAAAATTTATTTCACTCAGATTCAATGTGTTGATGTAGGATTATACACAAATTAATAATCCACTATACAAGTGGCAGTAATTTTTATGCAAGTGGTAAATGTTTGCAAGAGTATTTTTTTATTTGACCTCCTTTACAGTATAGAATTATTTGGGGAAAAAAAACTCAGAAATGGAAAATTAGTAACAACTTTTAAGCCTCCTAAGTCATTTTTTTAGGCCTGAACTGCACCTTAGTTAATCCAGAAAGACAGGCAAAATTTCACTAGATATGTTATCACAGCCACAATTGTAACACTACCAAGCAGCACTAGATAGAGGTTCTATTTTCATTTTTAAGTTGACTTAATTAAGCAAATATTTATTGCACAACTACTAGACTTTTGTTAGGTGAATGGTTTTTACAGTGTGACATGGTCCCTATCTTTATAATTTTATTAATTTATCTATATTCATTCAATACAACTATGGCTTCAGCACATCTGTGTTCCAGCCAGGGGTCTGGGTTGGTAGGGTCCCCTTGGTGAACCAAAATGTTCAACAGTCCCTTCAAGGTCCCTAACATAAACATATATGAAACTATTCACATAGAATGCACATGTGAAAATGAAAAGTAAAATTAAAATAAATATGTCAAGAAAGATGAAATTCCTCTACAGTACACCAAGGGTAGTTTCATGTGGATGCTGGATGTGGAAAAGGGGCTAGAAATAGAAGTAGAAGATAGAACCTATTAGGATATAACATATATTTCAGAGAATGGGGCAACGAGGGTTCCATACCCCTTGACAATACTTCTGCCACAGCATTCCACCCACATCTGTTCTATCTTGTGGAGTTGCACATGAGATTTCATTTGCAAAAAGATTCTGCTGAAGGAAAAACAAAAAACAAAAAAAATTGAAAATCACTGACCTATTTACTATGCTTCATTTTATTCCTTAAACTTGATGCAAAACCACTTTAGAACTATGTAAAAATCCTTTAATTATCATGGATAAAGTTTTGAACTCGTTTCTATTAAAATATTAGATTTGGAATAATATTCTTCTCTAGCTGCATTTTCCAGACATATCCCACTACACCAGAAATGCCCATCCATTTCCTGCATGGCCTTCACACCCCACTCCAAGACAATGACTGGGTCTGCTTTTCAGAGAAGATATTCATGCTTGTTAAGAGGACAATGGACCATAGACTTTGCTCCCTTAGCCAGAAGTGACTGGACCTGGGTCAATCACACTTTTTGCTCCTAGAAATTTGCAGTTGTGACTCATGACTTTTATGAGTTTCTGACTGCTTGAACAAAAAGGTATATAAGGCTGCATCTGTCATTTTATGGTATAAACACAGAAACAGAGAAGCAGGTTTGTAGCTAAAGACAGAAAACATATTAAAAGGGTAATCTTAAGTTCTCTTAAATGTTCTAATACAACATATAAATTTAGAAATATTTATACATAAAACCACAAGTCAAAACTACTTAGTCAATTATAAATTTTAATTTGAAGCTACTAGGTTATCATTTTAAAAGCTTGAGATCTGCTCATTTTAAGCAAATACAATAATTATGAAGATTCTTCCTTAACACAGAGATATTAATGCTCTAAAATTTTGAGTCTTAAACACTTTTACACTCATTTTAAATCTTCTTGAGGTTGAAAAAATGCATACTTTGGACTTCCCTGGTGGCGCACTGGTTAAGAATCTGCCTGCCAATGCAGGGGACACGGGTTCAAGCCCTGGTCATGCCGCGGAGCAACTGGGCCCGTGAGCCATGGCCGCTGAGCCTGCACTCTAGAGCCCGCGAGCCACAACTACTGAGCCCACAAGCCACAACTACTGAAGCCCAAGTGCCTAGAGTCCATGCTCCACAAAAAGAGAAACCACCACAATGAGAAGCCCGTGCACCGCAAGGAAGAGTAGCTCCCACTCACTGCAACTAGAGAAAGCCCACACACAGCAACGAAGACCCAATGAAGCCAAAAATAAATAAATAAATAAATAAATAAATTTTTTTAAATGCATACTTATTAAGGAAGACAATCACCATCCCAATTAACTGATATTACTTTAACCAGAGATTTGATAAAAGAGTGAATAGCCAGATGGATGGATATGTGTGTGTGTCAAAGTGCCATTTCTGATGTTCATAATCCAGCAAATAATTGAGAGATATATCTACACATTGCTGCATTCCCCCCAGTCCTCAATGGGCATAAACTGCTGGAAAGAATGTCTCTCTTTCCCGTACTGCACATCGTATGTGCCCACACGTCTTGTAGTTACCCTATTTAATACATAGCCTTTAGCTCTCTCTCCCTATAGCAAGCTCCATGGCACTACACTTGCCAAGTGAGAATGAATCTCTCCCTCCTCTGTGCTTCTGGAATATGTTGTTTATACTTCTCTTATACCAGTTAGCACATTCTGATTCAAGCAATATATTTAGTTGAATTTATGTGTTAATCTCTCTGAACTATAAGTTCTTGAACAAAACAAAAACAGCTTTTTCATGCTTAACTTTTATCCTAAAATGTGTCATGCAAAACGCATTCATTTTAGTCATAGCTTAGAAGAAACAAATATTTATTTGAATTGTAAAGGTTTTGTGATTAGTGTTTAATAAGCAAAAAAATAAAAATACTATGTTGATGCAAACTATCAATTAGAAATAAGGTACAGAAAGCTTGGACTATTGAAATGACAGTTATGAGATTTTTCATAGGCAAGTGGTCTCAAAAAGACAGGCAGCACAGTATGAGGCCAAAAGCATGGTCACTAGATTGCCTGAGTATGAATCCTTACTCTTCCACTTACTAGCTGGGTGACCTGAGTCATTAACTAACCTCTTTGTGACTGTAGTCTACATACCACAAACTCCGTTTCTTATTCCATAAGAGGAGCCTAATCAAAGTCCCATTCATAGGATGAGTATCAGGATTAGATGAGATAATACCTGCAGAGCATTTAGATGATTTACCTGTCGTACAAAAAAGAAACCACTGCATAGACTGTACCATAGATGGTGCCCTCTGTGGCACTGACAGTAAGTGTTCAATAAATGTTATTTATTATCTTTCTTTCTCTTTACTACAAAATAAAAGAAATCTAAATTATGGAATACAAAAGAGAAATTGAGCAAAGAGAAATCTTATCCTAGAAAATAATATTCAAGTGCTCTTAACATTATTTGCCTGATAAGCTTCCCAAGAATCACAGCAATGAAACAGTAACAAAATAGGGTGAAAGACTTCACACTTCTACTACCCTAACAAATTAAGACTTCATAATACATAGCCGCCGGTTCTTTAAAGTTTATCATTGGATAGATTAATGAGAAAGGTATTATTTTTTCTAAAAACAAGAAAAATACTGTAGTATGTTAATTGCTAACTCTTTAATTTAAAAAATAGATTGTTTATATCCCTTTTATCTATTTAGATTTTTTTTATTAGTTTCTGCTTTATAACAAAGTGAATCAGTCATACATATTCATCTGTTCCCACATCCCTTCCCTCTATCTATTTAGATTTTCCCAGAAGTATTTTTTACTAGAAATACAAAGAGTCAGATTAAGTTAACTCTAAACAAACTTTAGGCAGTGATAAAATTAAATGAGGTATTGATTGAGGACCATTAAGAATTAGTGAATCAAACATCAACTTAAACATATACCATTTGATTTATTTAAATTTCCTCTAAAATAGTTATATTATCATTTTGTGTTTAACTTAATTGTGGAAGTTTGAAATATCTCATGTCACTCATGTCTTTAGGAAGTATAGATGCTCAAACTTCAAAGCTTATTTGAATTGTAAAGTTTTTATGATTCATGAGGCCACTATTCAATTGTCCTAACTATAGATCAAATAGCCAAAGCAAATAATCATCTTTGGTTACATAAAGTGCTGCTTTAGTGAAAGGGAGCAACTTAATTATGACATATATCACAAACATCACAAATTTTACTTCAAATCTAAGTTTGGGTCCTCATTCATTCAACACATATTTCCTTATATTCTCCTAATGATGATTATTACTTTTGTACCCACATTCTATTCTTTAACAGAAGCTGCCATTATTAATGAAGAACACATCTAAACGTATATAACCTCTCATTAGAACAGAGACAAACAAGAAGTCCAAACAAGAATTCTGCCTTTGTCACTAACTCATTGAAGGACCTTAAGCTAATGACTAAACTCTCTGTGTCTTGGTTTCCTTATCTGTGAAAGGAGAAACACACCACCTGCCTGTGACTGAGATAATTTAGTGCAATATCTGACCTTCCATATCACAGTAGCTAGCATAATCCCTGAATTACCATTGCATATTCAGAAAGGTCCGGGAAGAAAGAACATATATACTATAGTTCTACAAATGAACAGGTAAGAAATTCTTTCTCCTCTCTCTTCCAATCACTAATACCTATGTAGTTAGAAGGAGATCAGAGATACTCAGGGGAACACCGGGTAGCCCTTTGATCTCTGCCTTTGCTGAATTCTAGCTTCTATCCTGGGATAGATACTACTAACTGACTATCTTCCAGGTAACTCTGAAAGAGTAGAAACAACATGCATAGAATCTCAAAGTGGGAAGAGTTTCAGAAAGAGAAACTGGGTAGCTCCCTGCACTGAGGTGGAAGACACTTAAACCATCCTAGGCAGATGGCTGTCTATTCTAGTTTTAAAGATCTCTAAGGACTGAATTTCCCCATATTCCTTGGTCACCTGTTTCTTCAATGTTTAATCCCTTCTTCATAGTTATGTCCATCCTTATGACCAACTGAACTTTTTTCTCTGGCTACAATTTAAAACTATTTCCTTTTATTTGCTCTCCTGTGGAAGTAAAGAACATCTGTTCTGCATCTTCCATATAATAACCTTTCAAATACTTGAAGACAGTTAAATCACCCCTTAGTCTTCCCTTCTCCAAGTTAAACAGTTCTGATCCCACTGAGCCCTCTCTTAGGAGCTAGTCCCCGTTCCTTACATCACTTTTGCTGATCTTTGCTGGACCTTCTCCAGAGTCTCCATGTACTTTGCCAAATGCAAAGACCAAAATCGAACACAGCAATAATGCCAAATAAAGCAAAAGGATTACTTTTCACTTCTGTATCCCTCTCTTGATAAAACATTCCAAGCGGTGTGCTTGCCCTTTTTTTCCAAAAATATATTGCTCTTTCTAATCCTCCTTGCTTTGTAATCATGTATGCTATCATCTTGTGGTACCTTCCTCCAAGGCTCAGATCAGATTTCGGGTGCTTCAAATAATTCCTTCCTGTCAGTAAGGACCAAATTTAGAAGCGCACAGCTTCAGAACATTTTTCTAACTTCTATCAAAGCTAAAATAGAAAAGCTGTGAAAACAAAATCAAAATTCACACAATCCATGAAATAACCATCAACATTTACATCTTGATGACATTTAAGAAATATGTTTTCTTCACATGTATGTAGAAATCCACTTTATTCTAATTTAAGATGACATATTCTGACAGATTTTATAGGAGTAACTTGTAAACAAGTAATAACAACACGGGAAACAAAAAGGTTAAAATTTACAGATGAATTTGTCAATAAATTTGTAAAAATGGTGAGGCCAGCACATTTTAAATCTGACTTGAGTTTCATAATTTTTATCTAGACTCTATCTTTTAATGATATACATTAAGCATTTTCAGACACGTATTGCTTTAAATGTCTGAATGTATTTATCAAGGGATACATTTCAGAGGGTGTTAAGAGTTGCCAGTAACTCTAATTTTTATCTTGAACTATTATAAATAACTATTTTTGAAACCAGCTAATATTTCTCATGTTTTTTCTGTTTACCTTCGTGAAGCTACTGAACTATGTACAAATTCTCACTTCACAAACATGTTAAGCCAAAATTATACAGTTCCCTAACACATATATTTATCATTTGTTTATATTTTTAAGACATCACTTGACCACTTTATTATTTAGGAATGCTAAAACTGAAAGACGTAAAAAGAAAAGCATTACAATGATTTGAAGAAAAACAGTAAAAGCAATGTTTTCATTTTAGAAATTAATTTTTTAAATAGGGAATTTTCTTCCCAATTTGTTCCATATTTTCCGAGCCTCTTCTGCGCACCTGCCATTCTTAACCATTCCCTCAAACAGCAGTACACAATCTAAGGAATGTATGGAAGAGAGGACAATATGCATCTCTGTTTTGTGTGTGACAATGCAAATGTATAACTCACTCCATGACTCTTCATAACCTCACACCCAAATTAATTTCACATTCTGACTATCAAAAGACACCTTAAACTAAGGGAGAAGACAAATTACAGACTAGAAGGAACTACTTGAAGTATACAATCCTGAAACAAGTATAAATAAAATATTGCTGCAAGAAAATAAGAAAAGCACAAAAGAGAAACGTATATGGCCGATAAACATATTGGTATTTTCAATTCAATTTCTTTCGTGATTAGGGAACACAAAACTACATTGAGAAGTCACTTTAAAAACATTCAAGTGGCAAAAATAAAACAAAATTCTGACCATACAAGTATTGGGTGGGATGGAGAGCCAAAAGATATTTTATTAATTGGTAGTAGGAAGGCAAATTGTCTCAACTACTTTGGAAGTAAAATTAAACATTCACATACTCTACAACTGATATATCCCAGTGTGTGGGATATGCCCAGGAGACACATGCATTAGGATATATGTTCACAACAGCAAGACCTATAAGCAACCCAAATTCCTATCAACAAGGATGTTTAAGACTCAGTGCTGATACCATCAACAGAATGTTATACAGAAGGCAAAAAATAAATAAAATATAGCAACACACAACAACATGAATTATTCCTAGTAATAAAATATTATGTGAAAAAGTAAATCCCCAAAGAGGATATTTAGCAATACCATCCTTTGTAAAGTCAAAACAATTAAAATTAAAAGTTTACTTTTTAGGAACACATATAGATATAAAATTATATTAAAAGGAAAGCAAGGGGATAGTGAATGCAGAATTCAGAATGTTGGTTAATTTGTGATAATAGAAATGAATCAAATTATTACAAAAATGGGCTCAATCTTTCATACCTCTCCCTACAACTACGCCCTTTGCAATATCATTTTGCACCTTCTTCCATCAAGAGGCAGAGTCTGTTTTTCCATCCCGTGAGTCTGGACTGGCCTTGGGACTCACTTTGGTGAATAGGATGGTACAGAAATGATAGTGTGCTGGTTCCAAGTCTGGGTCTCTCTCCCTTAGATCCCTGCCTCTGCCAGGAGAACATGCCCAGGACCCGTGCTACTAACATTCTGGAAGCAAATATACAAGATCATTAAATAACGTGTGCTGAATATATCGACATCCCTATGCCTCCTTAAAATTATTCCTCTTGAGTCTTTCCTGTGTGTGATTTACCTTTTTTATTTTTCAGTTAAGACATGGCATATCCTGACGGGTAGGTATAATAAAAAATATCACCCATAATTCTGCAGTTTTTGATCAGCCAATTTAAAAAAAAGCATGTGAGTTGATAATAATTATTGTCAAGGCTAAATATAATAACTATATCCAGGATATAGTTAATACCTTTTCAGGAGCTGAAAAAAGACTAAAATGAAGAAAAAATAATATGCTCTTCAGAAAATGACAAAGGAAATTCTGACACATGCTAAAACATGGATGAACCTTGCAGGACATCATGTTAAGTGAAATAAACCAGTCATAAAACAGAGAATACAGCATGATTCCACTTACATGAGGTATCTTAGAGTAGTCAAACTCAGAGACAGAAAATAGGCTGCCAGGAGCTGGGGGGGAAGGGGAAACATAGGGAGTTTTGTTTAACAGGTATAGAGTTTCAGTTTTGCAAGACCAAAAAGTTCTGGAGATTGGCTGCACAATAATGTGAATATACATTTCTGAATTGTACATTTTAAAATGGTTAGAATGGTAAAGCTTATGTAATGTGTATTTATACCATAAATATAGAATTTATATTATATATATTTATATATTATATATGTTATATATTACTTATAATTGTTACTTAACCATTGACTTGCTAATCATTGCCATTGATTCACAATCTAAATTAGGAGCAATTTGCCTAAGTACCTAATTGCACCTAGACCTAAGTTTTTAAAAGATATATGGAGGTATACGTTTTGGCAGTGTGATTTATTTTAATAATGTAGGTTCAAAGTGCATGTGTTAAGTTTCTGAACTCGGGTGAAGTTCTTGGGTGCCATATCTGGGACTCCATTGTCAGTGCTAGATAAACATTAGTGTTGCAAATTGAATGACAAACCATTTTACTGCTACCTTGTCCATAATACATCCAGCACCTGGCACTCTCAAGTCCTGAATCAAAAAGTCATTTATTCAACTAGTAGTTGAGAACCTACCATCTATCAGGCACTAAGGCTGACTTTGGTGAGACAGTGGTGAGCAAAAGAAAGACACATGTTCATACAGAGCTTACATGTAGCTGAGGAGAAAGACTGCATATATCAATCAATCAATACAAACAAAAACCTATGAAGTTTTTTTTAATTTTTTTTTTTGGGGGGGGTTCTTCGTTGCTGCATGCAGGCTTTCTCTAGTTGCGGCGAGAGGGGGTTACTCTTCGTTGCAGTGCACGGGCTTCTCATTGCGGTGGCTTGCCTTGCTGCAGAGCACGGGCTCTAGGCAAGCAGGCTTCAGTAGTTGTGGCTCACGGGTTCAGTAGCTGTGGCTAGTGGGCTCTAGAGCGCAGGCTCAGTAGTTGTGGCACACGGGCTGAGCTGCTCCGCGGCATGTGGGATCTTCCCGGACTAGGGCTCGAACCCATGTCCCCTGCATTGGCAGTCGGATGGCCACCAGGGAAGTCCAACCAATGAAGTTTTTGACCTCACAGAAGAATAAAATAGAGCAATGTTGAAGCAAATGACTGTGGCCAGATTAGATTGACAGTCTGGGGATACCTCTATTGCGATATTGAGATATGGACTGTGATCTGAATAACATAAAGAAGCCAGCCACATAATTATCAATCAGGCAGAAGAGTTTTCCAAACAAAAATAACAGCTAGTGCAGAGTCTATATCAGGAACAAGCTTCATGTTCACAAAAGAAACAAGTCAAAACTGTCAGTTAATATTGAAATAAAAAAGGAAAAGGATTCAAAAGAGCAGGATCCTTTTAAACCTATGCGTTAACAGCCTCGGACTCCACAAACAAGTTACTGTCTCTAGCCCCTTTTGCTTGAAGATTATTAACTTATTACAAGTAGAAACAATCCTTATTAAAAGGAAATATTTTGTTGCACCTATGTAAACAAATTTTATTTATTTATTGCTGCAGGTTTTCCAAAATCATTTAGATTTAGACTATTTTTCAATCATAGAAACAAAATTTTAAGGAGTCCAAATTTATTCTTAGGCTGAGAAAGTCTGTTATCACTGTCCAAATCCAGGTGCAAAAACATTTTTGCTAATGTTACAAATTCACTACTAAGAGAGAAAAGCTACCCAAACACACCTGCACCTTCAGAACTGATTTAATATTGTGTTAAAGTAAACATATTAAGGACATGAAGTTTAGTCATCAAAAAGCTCTACTTCCCAATCTGCTACTTAAAGTGAATTAAACAAGCTACTTAGATTCTGATAAAGATAAACCTTCGCATTTCGTGACTTCTGTTTCAAATCCAATATTATCAGGTGGTACTTGGTGCTTATAATTTCACTTTAGTATTACCTTCTTCATAAGACATACATGATTAAGAATACACAGAGTAATGTACTGAATATAAGGAAGAGGCTATGTACTGAGGATATGGCATTTAATGACATATTACATGAGGCAAGGAGTGTAGTAGTTAAGAATCCAGGCTCTAACACCAGACTTCTTGCGCTTCATCCTTCATCTGCCTCTTAATGGTTGTTTAAACTTGTATATAAACTCTATGTACTGAGTTTTTCCACTGTAAAATGGAGATAATTATACCTATATCCACAAAGGTGGTTGTGAACATTAAATAAGTTAAAACACATAAAATGATCTATGGTGCCTGGCACATATCAGCAAGTGATAGCTACATACTACTAACTATTATTATTATATTATACACAAAATACACTCAGATCACTATACTGTCAAACTATTCACTGCCATGAAAGTCTGTTTCTAAATATATATATATATATATGTATATACTGTTGTTCTATGATATATGGATATATCATTCAACATACAGACATAAAGAAAAAGATAATATATAAACTAAAGTCCAAAATTAAAAAGTCATAACATTAGCCCAACAAATAGGGAAATTAAATTTTAATGTTAAAAATTTAGTAGCTTTATGATGATAATTTGTTTCAAGGATGTGCCATACAATCATTTAATGTTATGGCAAAAACAAACAAACAAAAAACCCCTCTGGTTTAAAAGAAAATCTATGTTTTCTAGAGTGTATAAGTTGTGTCAAGTAAAGAAATTAGCTCACATCTGGAAATTATTTCAACATTTTAATTAAAAAAGATCACTTACAATCATCTTGATTGGGATAATTCTACTAGTAGGATTCTGTACACTTGAAAGAACTTAATGCTTACTACCTGTCTCTAAAATTAATACTGATGCTAATAAAATTCATAATATAAAATTTTAGAAATCATTATCTGAATATCGCATATATGAAATGTTATATATATATATATATATATATATATATATATATATATATATATATATTTATTTATTTTATTTTCTCAATGGATGTTTGCAATTACCCTTGAAAATATGTTTGAGGAAAACAAAGGTGTTTACGATGTACTGAACTGACTCATGAGAAACTGGAAGAAACTCTGTTTACCCAGCTCCTGACACCTCTCCTTATTATACATTGATTACTGGAAATGAACATCTCTAAGTAGATGAAAGGACCATTGTAGTGAGGTTTTGCTATCCTTCTCTCAGATCAAATATATGGTTTGATGGTTATAAAGAATTTTCCCATCAAATAAAAACTAAAACAAACAAGAAAAATAATTTGTCAACTAAGCAAACTAGTTACGCGAATATGCTAAAAAACTTGAGAGCAACATATAGCAATGGGGAAAATATCATTCCATTTACTTATTGTCCCTCAGTAGTGACTCTAAACACATTAAAAGAGAAAGGGAGAGGAAGAAAAGGGAAAGAGAGAATACATGTGTGTGTGTTCTGTGTGTGTGTGTGTGTAGAACATAAGCATTTTTTAGGTTCTCCAGGCTCAATCTTAATACCGTTTCAATGTTAACCTATTATAATAAATACAGTAACCAGGGGTTAAAGGAATTAATAGATCGTTAACATAGTAAATTATACAGTGACTTGATAAAAAATGAACACTTTCATGGGCTTGAATTTAGTTTTAAAACTTCATTCAAATTAATAAAGATAGCAAAAAGCTACATGCCACAGGTTTATTTAAATCATTCCATTTGTTTTTTCAAAACTTTTACCTCATAACTTGTAATAATCAGGTTAAGACTCATTAAACTTCTCACTTAAGGCATGATACTTAGAAAATGTTTTAAAATATCTAGTAATCAATTCTTAAACTAGAAAACCACTGTGGGCTCTGGCCTAGATTTAAATCTTCAGCTACATACCAACTGAAGGACTTTGGCCATGTTTCTTGATTTCTCTGTGACCAATTTCAGCATCCATGAAATGGTTTTAATAAGTAAATACTAAAAAAAGCATTTTAGTACTAAATATCTGAATGTTATTATGGGTTCAATAATGTTAGTTATTTTCATTATCAATTAAACAATGGAGGCATAAAGTAAAAATGCTCTAACTAGCTCAGTTAGCCAATGAGTTACCCAGGTAGTAGATCTTGATTTCTTAATGACAGAATCAAGCCCCTGTCTTCAAATAAACATTTTCTGCCAAAGTCTTATCATTCTACTCATCCCTGTTCCCCTGGTGCAGTTAAAACCAAAAAGTATTCTATTTATCCTTCATCCCTCAGATACCATTGATTTTCTGCTCTGTTTCTTTTGTCCATTCCAAGCACAGGTCCCTTGCCTGGACTACAGATTTAGAAACAGCTGGGGACTACCTTGTTTTTTAGTTCAATTAGGACCAGACCTATGTTAATTAAGTGTGTTTTTAAAAAATCCTTAGTAAAGGTATGAGATTAGATCACTCCCTAACACCATACACAAAAATAAGCTCAAAATGGATTAAAGACCTAAATGTAAGGCCAGAAACTATCAAACTCTTAGAGGAAAACATAGGCAGAACACTCTATGACATAAATCACAGCAAGATCCTTTTGGACCCACCTCCTAGAGAAATGGAAATAAAGACAAAAATAAACACATGGGACCTAATGAAACTTCAAAGCTTTTGCACAGCAAAGGAAACCATAAACAAGACCAAAAGACAACCCTCAGAATGGGAGAAACTATTTGCAAATGAAGCAACTGACAAAGGATTAATCTCCAAAATTTATAAGCAGCTCATGCAGCTCAATAACAAAAAAACAAACAACCCAATCCAAAAATGGGCAGAAGACCTAAATAGACACTTCTCCACAGAAGATATACAGACTGCCAACAAACACATGAAAGGATGCTCAACATCTTTACTCATTAGAGAAATGCAAATCAAAACTACAATGAGATATCATCTTACACCAGTCAGAATGGCCATCATCGAAAAATCTAGAAACAATAAATGCTGGAGAGGGTGTGGAAAAAAGGGAACACTCTTGCACTGCTGGTGGGAATGCAAATTGGTACAGCCACTATGGAGAACAGTATGGAGGTTCCTTAAAAAACTACAAATAGAACTACCATATGACCCAGCAATCCCACTACTGGGCATATACCCTGAGAAAACCATAATTCAAAAAGAGTCATGTACCAAAATGTTCATAGCAGCCCTATTTACTATAGCCCAGAGATGGAAACAACCTAAGTGTCCATCATCAGATGAATGGATAAAGAAGATGTGGCACATATATACAATGGAATATTACTCAGCCATAAAAAGAAATGAAATTGAGCTATTTTTAATGAGGTGGATAGACCTAGAGTCTGTCATACAGAGTGAAGTAAGTCAGAAAGATATAAAGACAAATACCATATGCTAACACATATATATGGAATTTAAGAAGAAAAAAAATGTCATGAAGAACCTAGGGGTAAGACAGGAATAAAGACATGGACCTACTAGAGAATGGACTTGAGGATATGGGGAGGGGGAAGGGTAAACTGTGACAAAGCGAAAGAGAGGCATGGACATATATACACTACCAAACGTAAGGTAGATAGCTAGTGGGAAGCAGCCGCATAGCACAGGGAGATCAGCTGGGTTCTTTGTGACTGCCTGGAGGGGTGGGGTAGGGAGGGTGGGAGGGAGACACAAGAGGACGGGGATATGGGAACATATGTATATGTATAACTGATTCACTTTGTTATAAAGCAGAAACTAACACACCATTGTTAAGCAATTATACTCCAATAAAGATGTAAAAAAAAAATCCTTAGATTCTTAAAATGGGGCTTATAAAAGATTGATTTAACCCCAGAGGGGAGAGGTAGGGGAATGAAATAGGGAGATGGTTAGAAGGTAAAGCCCTGAAGAAAAGAGTTAGTTTGTTATGGTGATACCAAATAAAGTGATTAACAGGTAATATTGGTAGAAAAATCCAAGAGACAATCCAGATAAGTTGCTATTATCTGAGTCCAAAAATGAATAATAAACCTGAGCAACTTAAGTTTATACCAGGAATTCAAGGATAGTTCAGTATTAGAAAAACCTTAAGTATCTTTCTCCACTTTAATAAAGGGGAAAAAAACCATATGATTGTCTATCTCAGTAAACCACATATAGAAGGGAACTTTCCAGGTCAAACACATACAAACACATGCATGTGCACACACACACACACACACACACACCACTATAAACAGGGAAATAGTAGACACCATCCCTTTAAAATCAGCAACAATATAAGAAAGCCCACTATCAACATTCCCATTGACCCATGTACTTGAGTGCCTTACAAGGACAATTAAAAAAAAGAAAAACAAATTAAGCAAAATAATTGGAAGAAACAATATGATATCATTATTTGCAAATGATATGATTACCTACATTGAAATCCTACTGCCCCAAATAAACTACTAACTAATTATAAGAAATATAGTATATATAGTGCAATTCATATTTCTGCAAAACTTTAAACATGATTTTTCTAGAAAGCATACATTTAAATGTATGAAAGGAAGAAAGAGAGGGAAACAAATTCAATATTCTAGAGTAGGTATATTAGGAGGAAGAGAAGTGCAATTAAAAATGGGGGATAAAGAAGGAAAACATTAAAATTTTTTCATTAAAGAGGAGCCTAGTAAGGCCTCATGGAAATAGCATGCAATGGAAAGAAGAGCACAATCAGATAAACTCTGTGTTCTGAGGTCCTTAAATTAAAAAGGGACTGGGAAGCACGACATCAGCTTTGCTTTCTGAAACAAATAACTTCAATGTTCTTGGTATTTTTTAAAATTTTTATTGAAATATAGTTGGTTTACAATGTTGTGTAAGTTTCAGGTGTACAGCAAAGCGATTCAGATATATATATATATGAATATATAATTTTTTTTTACATTCTCTTCCATTATAGGTCATTACAAGATTTTGAGTATAGTTCCCTGTGCTCTACAGTAGGTCCTTGTTGGTTATCTATTTTATATATAGTAGTGTGTATATGTTAATCCCAAACTCCTAATTTATCTCTCCCCCACCTTTGGCAACCATCAGTTTGTTTTCTATGTCTGTGAGTCTATTTCTGTTTTGTAAATAAGTTCATTTGCATCTTTTTTTTTAGATTCCACAAAAATATAACTGATATCATATGATATTTCTTTCTCTGTCTGACTTACTTCACTCAGTATGACAATCTCTAGGTCCATCCATGTTGCTACAAATGGCTTTATTCCATTGTTTTTTATGGCTGAGTAATATTCCACTGTGTGTGTGTGTGTGTGTATGTATATGTGTGTGTGTGTGTGTGTGTATATATATATATATATATATATACCACATCTTCTTTATCTATTCATCTGTCAACAGACATTTAGGTTGCTTCAATGTCCTGGCTATTGTAAATAGAGCTGCAATGAACATTGTGGTACATGACTCTTTTTGAATTATGGTTTTCTCTGGGTATATACCCAGTAGTGGGATTGCTGGCTCGTATGGTAGTTCTATTTTCAGTTTTTTAAGGAACCTCCATACTGTTCTCCATAGTGGCTGTACCAATTTACATTCCCACCAACAATGTAGGAGGGTTTCTTTTTCCCCACACGCTCTTCAGTATTTATTATTTGTAGACTTTGTGATGTTGGCCATTCTGACCAGTGTGAGGTGATACCTCATTGTAGTTCTGATTTGCATTTCTCTAATAATTAGTGATCTTTTCATGTGCCTCTTGGCCATCTGTATGTCTTCTTTGGAGAAATGTCTTTTTAGATCTTCTTCCCATGTTTTGATTGGGTTGTTTGGTTTTGATATTGAGCTGTATGAGCTGTTTGTATATTTTGGAGATTAATCGCTTGTCAGTCACAGTGTTTGCAAATATTTTCTCCCACTCTGTAGGCTGGCTTTTTTTGTTTATGATTTCCTTTGCTGTGCAAAAGCTTTTAAGTTTAGTTAGGGCCAGTTTGTTTATTTTTGTTTTTCTTTCCATTACTCTAGGAGACAAATCCAAAAAGATATTGCTGTGATTTATGTCAAAGGGTGTTCTGTCTATGTTTTCCTCTAAGAATTTTATAGTATTCAGTCTTACAGTTAGGTCTTTAATCCATTTTGAGGGTTTTTTTTGTGTGTGTATGGTGTTAGAAAATGTTCTAATTTCATTCTTTTACATGTAGCTGTCCAGTTTTCCCAGCATACTTATTGAAGAAACTGTTTTTTCTTCATTGCCTCCTTTGTCATAGATTAATTGAATTGACCATAGGTGCATGGGTTTATCTCTGGGATTTCGATGCTGTTCCATTGATCTATATTTCTGTTTTTGTGCCAGTACCATACTATTTTTATTACTGTAGCAATGTAGTATAGTCTGAAGTCAGGGAGCCTGATTTCTCCAGGTCCCCTTTTTTTCTTTTTTCTCAAGATTGCTTTGGCTATTTGGGGTCTTTTGTGTTTCTACACAAATTTTAAAATTTTTGGTTCTAGTTTTATGAAAAATGCTATTGACAGTTTGATAGGGATTGTGCTGAATCTCTAGATTGCCTTGGGTAGTATAATCACTTTGACAATACTGATTCTTCCAATCCAAGAACATGGTGTATCTTTCTATTTGTTTGTGTCATATTTGGTTTCTTTCATTAGCATCTTATAGTTTCAGAGGACAGGTCTTTTGCCTCCTTAGGTAGGTTTATTCCTAGGTATTTTATTCTTTTTGATGCAATGGTAAATAGGATTGTTTCCTTAATTTCTCTTTCTGACCTTTTATTGTTAGTGTATAGAAATGCAACAGATTTCTGTATATTAATTTTGCATCCTGCAATTTTACTGAATTCATTGATGAGCTCTAGTAGTTTTCTGGTAGAGTCTTTAGGATTTTCTATGTATAGTATCATGTCATCTGCAAACAGTGACAGTTTTACTTCCTCTTCTTTTCCAATTTGGACTCCTTTTATTTCTTTTTCTTCTCTGATTGCTGTGGCTAAGACTCCCAAAATTATGTTGAATAAAAGTGGAGAGAGAGTAGACATCCATGTCTTGCTCATAATCTTAGAGGAAATGCTTTCCGCTTTTCACCATTAAGTATGATGCTAGCTGTGAGTTTGTCACATATGGCCTTTACCATGTTGAGGTAGGTTCCCTCTATGCCCACTTTCTGGAGAGTTTTTATCATAAAATGGATGTTGAATTTTAGCAGAAGCTTTTTCTGCATCTATTGAGACGATCATATGGCTTTCATTCTTCAGTTTGTTAATGTGGTGTACCACACTGATTGATTTACAAATATTGAACAATCCTCGCTTCTCTGAGGACAAAGAAATGCTAAGAAAAATCCTAATAAACAGGCCTTGCTAAGTTTCCCCCAGTTTACTAGAATTACCTCATCCTCCTTAATCTGTCATATTCCTTGATAACTGTCTACTTTTCATCAAACCTAGTATAAAATACTCAGGTCTGTTTCTTTAGGTCTTTATTTCCTCTTGAAGGATCCTGTACCATGTAAAACTTATATTAAATAAATTTGTATCCTTTTCTCCTGCTAATGTGTTTGTCAATTCAATTTTCAGATGAATCCAGGGACCCTAAGTGGGTGGAGGAAATTTTTCCCTTCCCTACAGCTCTCAGAACCAGGAATATCTACACTTTTTGTCAATGGTTTTGTTGCTCCAGGTGGACATAATGAATTATGTAATGTAGATATTTACCTCTTTGCATTATCTTCCCAAATCTGGCATACATTTTGGGCACTAAGCTCAACCTCAGCTTCACTGCATTTCTTCCACCTTTACTTTTGCTTCTCTACCTTTTAAAGTCTTGTTGCTATGAGGTATTCCTATTTCCCTTGTAAACTCATATTCATACCTCATACTCTTTTGTAGAGATGCAGATTTAGATGCTGATAGAAAGAGGAAGGAATGGAATGAGGAAGGGATAGGAGGAAAGAGATGTTTTGAAAGCTGTTTCACAGATGTATGATCAGGCAGCATGGTATTAGAGAATGAAGAAAGTTGAGGTTGAGCAATCAGGTAAGACATCGCAATAAAAGTCAATCTGAAGAAAAATTGGATTAGCAATGTGTAAGTAGAGTGGAAAATGTATGAACGTAGGAGCAAATCTGAACAAAGAAGTCAACAGAAATCCATTGTTAATTGCCTTTTAGAATTGCTCACAAGTAGACTTTGAAGATATTGTAAAATATAATGCCTATAGAGTTTTTTTTTAAAAAAATGGTATTACCAGCATTAAAAAATGGAATTTTTGTATGGGGAGTGGATCTGTAAAGGAACAATAATGAGACTTTTTTTTTTTTTTTTTTTACTATTTTGTTATTGGTTTGACAACACAGTATTAAAACAAACATGTTTGAGTTAAAAACCCAAGAAAGAAGTCAGGATTGGAGATCTGACACAGGAAAACTGGAAACATAAAAGTGGTTGATATATGAAAATAGTGGAGTATAAAAAGGGTGAGGGCTTCCCTGGTGGCGCAGTGGTTGAGAGTCCGCCTGCCGATGCAGGGGACACGGGTTCGTGCCCCGGTCTGGGAAGATCCCACATGCCGCGGAGCGGCTAGGCCCGTGAGCCATGGCTGCTGAGCCTGCGCGTCCGGAGCCTGTGCTCTGCAAGGGGAGAGGCCACAACAGTGAGAGGCCCGCCTACCGCAAAAAAAAAAAAAAAAAAAAGGGTGAAAAAAAACTGTCCTTTGAGAGGGATCCAAATTAGTGAGAAGGAAGAAGATACAGCAAAGATAGTGGACAACAGCAAACAGAAGAAAATGGGAGGTTATATGTAATAAAAGTCAAAGGGAACATTTCAAGAAATGGATAATTCCAAATTGCTGTTAAAGGCATCAGTAGACGTCAACCAAGCAAAGTGAATCTGAGAAGAAATCCTTGAATTTGCCTACAAAGGGACTATGAATGAGTATTGAATGAATTAACACAATTTAAACCAAGAGCTAAATTAAGAACAAAAAAGAAACAAATCTAAATAATATTCTGAAGAAAAGGGCTATAACGTTTTTAAACATGTGAATTTCACCTGCTTTTGATTAATCATTAGCTGAACTGTCATCAATATTGGATTTTGTCAACATATTTTTCTCTGTGACTATTTTTAGATTTATTTTAAGTTCAAATAGGCTAAGATCTATAAATGTGGCACCGTTAACAACTTGCCAAATACAAAAATAATCAATTCATCTAAGCAATGGGTCCATTTACTCTCTGAGATAGAATTAATTGCACTTATGAGCACGTTCATATAAGTACTCAACTAAAGAATAATATGGATACACCTGTAGACAGGTAGATAGATAGATAGATACAGATAATATGATGTTCCTTGAAAATATCAACACCATCTGTAATTACTTGCTTGTTGGAGAGAGAGGGAGGGAGGGAGAGAGAAAGAGAAGGAAAAAAAGGGTGAAAGAGGCAGAGGGAAGGAGGGAGGAAAGGAAGAAAAATTCAGTGTGTAATCTCAGTAATGTTACAATATCCAACCAGTTGAGAGAGAGCAATTACCAATACCATATATTGCAGACTCAGAAGTGGAGCTAAACCTCAAGAATCCAGGGACTTGTAATTATTATAAAGACCAAGAAGCTCAGAGTCAAGGACCCTAACCTTGAAAGTCATGAAGTTAGTTTATTGAACACGACATCCCTTGAGGCAAAATAGATAGGCGGTCAACAGAGGTACTACTCAATCTGTATCACAACAAGAAATCAAAGTTAATTATCTGAGGTTGAAGGCAGCCATCACAATAGAAAGTCAGGATGTCTTGCCCAGTATCTCTACCTGATCCACTTCTCAGACTAGGAACCTGCTGACTAAAGAAATTACCCTGTCCTAGAGGAACAGACCTGTAACACTATGTCAATTATCCATTGCCATGATTCCCTCTGTTCTTACCCCAAAGGATCTTTAACCATTTACTTAAATGAGTAGACACTAAGGAAAGGAGAATAGCCAGATAGTTGATAGAGTATTGGGTGCAGGGTCATAGCTGAGATTGGTATCTGGAGATCCAAAGCATCATCATGGTCCCACTATTAGAGTGAAGTCATAGGAGGGT
Source organism: Mesoplodon bidens (assembly GCF_964165515.1). Taxonomy (NCBI): domain Eukaryota; kingdom Metazoa; phylum Chordata; class Mammalia; order Artiodactyla; family Ziphiidae; genus Mesoplodon; species Mesoplodon bidens. Next base: position 187,164,881 of record NC_138176.1, on the reverse strand, counting down.
AAGATAACACATGGAATCCTGGCCAAGGGCTGGTTTATAATAGGTCCACTGTGTCCATGGATCCACCCAGGGATCATTGATCTGAATATCTGCAATGATCTTATTCCCAAATCAGGTCACATGCTAGGGTACTGGCAATTAGGATTTCAAAATACCTTTGCTGGAGAACACATTTCAACCTATAAAATTCAAGGATGGCCTTAAATTACAGTAGGGAAGAAAAACTTTCCCAAATGGGCAGAACTTCAGGTGACACATCTGATCATCCACTTTGTGTAGAAGGATAAGGAAAAAGAAATGTCCCAAAGATGAAAAAAGACTCATAAGCAATGGTGAATGGACTGGCTGGCTGGGCAGGAAACTGTGAAGAAAAAAGGTGGAGACTAGGAATGTCTGAGTCACGTGGATGGATATAGGGGAATGAGTACAAGTGTGAAGATTTTTATAACACCCACCAAAAATGATGCACTAAACAACCCAAACAGACAAAAGGGCTCAGCCAGTTGATGTCAGCCAGCCTTGTCAGCAGTCTTCTCAATACTGGCATGATGGACACATGAACAAAGTAGAGCAGATGAAGGTTATCCAAGGACCCAACAGCATAGACTCCCACTTACCAAGGCCAGTCTAGCTACTTCTATTTCTCCATGTCCAATTTGCCAGCAACAGAGACCAATATTGAGCCCCTGGTAGGTCATTATTCCTCAAGGAGAACAATGGACTCAATCTGACTACACTGGGTCCTTTTTATAAACCAAGAAGGGACAACAGTTCAGTCCCACAGGAATACCTACCTATTCCAGATATGAGTGTGCCTTTTCTGCCTCCTTGGTCTTAGTTGGCCCCACTGTCTGGGTGCTTACAAAATGCCTGATCTGCAGGCATGGAATCCAACACAATATAGCACCCCAACCAGGGAACCCGCTGTACAACAGAAAAGGTGTGGGAGAGAGCTCATGACCATGGGATCTTCTGTACATATCACACAGTACCCCATCAGAAGCTGTCAGCCTGAAAGTGTTGGAATGGTCCACTTAAGGCACAGCTGAATCACCAGCTTAGAGGCAATATTGTTCAAGGATAGGGCGCCATCTTTTAGAACACTCTCACCAGGGAAAACAGCAAGTGTCTCACTGAACTACAAACTATGGCTGCCACGTGAGCACTTTGGGCGTCTTGTGCCCAGCGAACAGCAGGCAAGACAGAGAGACACTATCTTGTGAAGAGTAATTGCTGCTGATCAGCAAGAGAGATAGGACTGTTGTTACAGAATGGGGGTAGAGAGTAACAAGTGACAAACTCGAGTGGCCCACCTAGCTACCTCTTGGTACCCCCTTATAGAATTTTAAATGAGAATGAGAAATGTAACAACCCCAGCCTAAGGACAGTAGGATTATCAGGGCCTCCACCATCTTATGATTGAGGCTCAGAGAGGTGACAGCTGAAGGCAGAGGATTTAGGATGGATAATGGAAGAAGGAGATGATGAGAACCACCTCTGGCCTCCAGACCAACAGCAGTGTTGGGGACTAACTTTCCTCTTCTGAGTATCCTGCCCAGGAGAAAGGCCCTCAGTGCTCTGGAAGAACTGCTCCCTGCATGCACAAAATGGATCTGTATGTCACAAGGGGTGAACCGTGGCAGGCATGTGAACACATCACTCAGATACCCCATGGAGAAAGGCCTCTCTGCCTCGAGGAGTTGCTGAGCTGACAGCCTCCAGCTGTGAACCTTTCCAGGGTCTGCCTCAGTTTCAAGCTGAGATCACACTTTTGGGGGCAGCCGTCAGGCAATGACTGGGCACAGAAGAGGTACCAGGGCCTGAACATTTCACCCAATGTGGGACTTCTTTGATGGACAACATTTACCCTGGAGCTTTCCACTGTGCTGGGAGAGTCTCTGTAACTTTGGCATCAAGATTCTGACCCTGCTTAGTCCTGTTTCCTCACTTTTCCTTTCACAGGTGTTACGTCCCCATCAAACCATCTGCACTCTTAACCCTCACTGTCTGCTTCCTGGAGCAGCTAGTCTGTGACAAGCCACAACTCCCTATTTTTTGTTTAAGAGCTATAAAATGTATGAGAATAACTTTTAAAACATAAAATATTTGAAACGAAGCAAAAAGTTGAAACCATTTCACAGAAGTCAGATTTTATCTAGCAGAACATTTTAAACTTACAGAAATTCATCTAATTTACTAGCATATGGTATTCACTTTTGATCATAAAGTGAATGGAGTAAAGTCATTTTACATGAAACAAATTTTGGCCTTTTATCCAACTTCATCTTCATAAAATTAAAAGAGCATGTTATCAATTAATAGATACTTCCAACTCCTATTTTTAAAAACAAATTGAAGAATAATACTCCAATCATACCAGAAATAGTTGACAGTTGATAAACTGACTAGATTGGCTAGAATAAAAAAGGTTGGGGACTTGTCCAACTTTTTAAATTTAGTCCCAGATGTACCAGAGGATAAAAGGACATAAGAGCCTTCTCCTTAATCACCACAGATACCCTCTTCATTTCAGCAAAAAAGATCACAGAGATCCCTATATATTCAGCATCTGAGACTCCTGTCAAGCTCACTTTACAAGAATTCCCAAAGGCTCATCACAAAGTCTCTTGAGAAGATAGCAACAGCCAGGCAGTATAATTATCAGTTCCACCAGGGCTGCCATTTATTCCATCTATGTTTCAGATTCTGTGTTTCAGTAAAATAAGGTCATTATCTCAGAAGCAGTTTTAAGAAGAGCTAATTCATCTCCTAAAAAGATAAGCTGACCCAAAGTGAAGAGGCCAACGGTCTTACAAGCTCCTCCAGGAAAGTGTTCCGCCTGAGAGATGACTCAGTTATAACTACTAACTAGATCCCAAGAACCCAATATTCAACTTCTGTGCAAACAGTCAAAGTCTATCTCTCCATCACCCATAGAAATCAACTGAACTTCTTACTACCAATAGAAATTCTCCAGGACTTATGATGGGAGCTACCTCAGTAACCACCAGGGAAACTTATCCCATCCCTTCTTTCCAAACTTTATAGTCTCTGCCTTGTGGCTACTAAACCCAGCTGGCATGAATCTCAGGGGAAGAGAGATGAGAGATGCTGTTTACATGATAGTGAAGCAGAGATGGCTTTGAAGCAAAGCATGAAGAAGCTAGGAGAATGCAGAGCCCACCTACCACCACCACTGCCACCACCACCAATCCAGTACATGTGGAAATTAGTGGCCTCTAGCTGGCACAACTTTAGGGGGGAAAAACGTCTTAGCAAGGGAATAGGCACAAGTTAAAACAAAGAGGTAGAGCAAATGATTTGTGAAGAAGAAAAATTTATCATAGAATTGAGGCAAAGTAAATGTGTCCATCTTCATACCCTTGTTTGCCTGCTTGGCTCCTACTTATCCTTTAAAGGTAAATTTAGCAGTCATGCCTTAAGAAGAGCCTTCCCTGTTCTCCACATCCTTCAAATCTTGACTTAGTACGACTTTAGGGTGTTGCCACAACACCTGTGATAGCATATGTTATCTTCTGTTGTAACTGCCTTTTTTAATTGAGATATAATTCACATACCATAAAATTCAAACTTTTAAGGTATACAATTCAATGGCTCTTAGTATAGTCACAAAGTTGTGCAGTCATCATCAAAATCTAATTCCAGAACATTCTATCACCTCAGAAAGAAACTCCATACCCATTAGCAGTCATTCTTCTTTCACTCTTCCTTCTAGCCCTTGGCCACCACAAATCTACTTTTTGTCCCTATGGATTTACCTATTCTGAACACTTTATATAAATGGGACTATACAATTTACAATCTTTTTGTCTGCTTTCTTTTGCTAAGCCTAATGTTTTCAAGGTTTATCCATGTTGTAGCAGGTAAGAGTACTTCACTCCTTTTTATGACTAAATAATATTCCATTTTATCTATGTACCACATTTTTTTATCCATTCATCAGTTGATGGACATTTGGGCTGTTGCTTCTTTATGGCTACTATGAATAATGTTGCTAGGAACACTGGTTTTTAAGTGGACCTCTGTTTTCAATTCCCTTGGATATACATCTAAGAGTGGAATTATTGGGTCATATGGTAACTCTATGTTTAATTATTTGAAGAATTGTCAAACTATTTTCCATTGTATACTCCCACCAGCTATGTAACTGTCTTTCATTTATCTAACCCTCAAATTTCTTGAGGTCAGGGTCTAAGTCTTATGTTCTATTGTATCTCCAGCGCCTAGCATAGTGCCTAATGGAGTATGGTTGTCTATGAGTATTTGTGAAGTGAATGACTAAATAAAGGGTCAAAATAATTTTTTTTCATTTTATGCCTTCTTCTGGCAAAACTCTTGTCAAAATACCCCCTCCCAATATCTTTAACCAGACCCTTTTTATCTATGAAACTATTCTAAGTAAGTGACATACTCTTAGGTGCCAGCACTTCTTGAAACGGGTGCTCTATGATTGCTAGTGAAGAGGATTGTGATCTACTTGGGGCTGCTCACCCACACATTAGAGAATTTAAGATAATCTGATAGTAGAATCACGTGTTTCCAAGTTGGTACTAGTTGGCAGGCAGTCACGTGTTCATGCATATTTTCAAAGTAATCCTCAAGCAAATATAGGCACAGGACATATTTGGTGTCCACACTCTGCTGGCCCTGCTGCCAATAACACTACAATGGACCTGGCAGGGAAGGAAAGAGTAAACATATGGGGTCCATCCCACTACAAAGGCAGATGAGAAGATGCACAGATGAAAAGGCTTTCCGATTTTAGCAGCTCTGTGTGGGGATTAGTCTCTCAAGACTGGCACTTAAGTAGTCTGATGACTTCTAGCTCTGGCCAGTTAAAGAGACTATCAATAGAATAAATACTCATTTTGAGCCAAACACAAAATGGACATGTACATGGATAGAATTTATACTGTAAACATGACCAACTCCTCTTGATATAAAATACGATACATCTATAATATGAATATACATTAATTCCTTATAAAATCTCACAAAAATCTCTATACTTCTGCTCCTGACTGATAAACATTCATTGATTAAAAACAGAAAGAGAAGACTCCCCTGATGTTTTATATGACACATCACATGTACACATATATTTTGCATCATTTCAATTTTCTACAAATAGAAGCCAAGTACACTTGTGTTGCATAAACTAGTGAAGTTTTATATAAATTTACCTTTGGTAAGAAGAATGGCCCCTTCAAAGATCCCCATGCCTAATCCTATTAGTATGTTACAGTACATGACAGAAGGGACTTTGCAGATGTAATGAAGGTTATAGACCTTAAAATAGGGAGATTACCCTAGATTATCTAGATGGACCCAGTGTGATCACATGAACCCTCAGAAGGAGAGATCTTTCTGTGGCTGGAGTCAGGGAAGACTTGCATAAGGAGAAGTCAGAGAGATTTAAAGGTTGGCAGGATCTTGACCCATTCTTGCTGGTGGGCGGCCACATGGAAAGCATGAGAAGGAATGTGGGCAGCCTACAGGAGCAAAGAGGAGTCCCCAGATTGACGGGTGACAGGGAAATGAGACGTCAGTCCTATCATCACAAGGAATTGAATTTGGCCTGAATGAGGGTGGAAGCAGACTCATCCACAGAGCGTCCAGAAAAGAACTCAGTCCAGCCAACACTAGGATTTTAACTTTGTGATATATGTAGCAGAGAATCCAGCTGAGCCACTGAACTCTGATTTCTGACCTACAGAACTATGAATAAATACGTTTGTGTTGTGTTCAGCGACTACATTTGTGGTAATATGTTATGACAGCAATAGAAAACTAGTATATTACTGAATGTTACTGTATTAAATGACAATATTCTAGGGTTCTGAAATACAAGAACCACTAGAACAATCAATTAAAATTGCACATTCCCAGAACCAATTCACATTCCACTACCAAATGTCATTTTTATAATAAATACATGGGAGACTTCTACTCATAATTACTGGGTATTTTTTAAAATGTTATCTAAGAATAATATACCAATTTCTAAGTAATTTTTCTCACCAACATTTAAAACTTCAGCATTCATTTTTAAAAAGTAAATAGATAATTACTTTGTCAAGTCTTTTTCAGACTGTCTTAGTTTGATACGGTTCACTTTAGGTGTACATCTCTTTCCTAACATACTTTATTAGATTCATATTTTATATAACCACATATGAGTCATATTAACAAAAGCCAGTGATCGTTAATAGAGTTCAATGAATCAATGTTTACAAAAATGTGAGAACATAAATGAAGCCAAAGATTTACAGGCCTCAGAAGTACAAAGAACTCTAAGGCAAAATCACTCATACTTTTAGTATATAAATGTGTAAAGCCAATAATATTGAGCTATGTGTAAACAGGACTTTATTGGTAGGATGGCCATATTTTGGTATTTATATTTTTAAATTGGTAGCTCACAGTTGCATGTGGCTTTATCACAACCATATCACAGTTCCTCCAGTTCCTGATCTGCAGAACAAATGCTTAGAATATTCCAAGTTCTACCTGCTCCAACCAATGTTTCTAAATTACAACAATGCCAACAAAATTGGATTTTTCCAGAGACTGTACAATATAAAATCCATTTGGAACATGGAAACTTACTTTTTCTGAGTTCTTTCAGCCAACCTTGCAATCTCTATAGCTGCCTTCCTTGCTTCAAAATCTTCCCTTTTCACCACCTCTCCAGTCCCGCGGTAGCCTAGCTCCACCAACTGGCGGGCCAGGCCTTCATCCTAAAAAGAAAATCAATTGTTACATTTGTGGATTAATGAGACATCTTATTGTATCCAATGTATACTGAATAATTGTTTTAAATGAAAAATCAAATGGAATATTTAAATATGAGACAAGATCTATTAGATATGAAAAGTTAGAATTCTTTCTAACAATAGTTTTATAAACATCTGATTTGTCATCCCTTTCCCAAAGATGTAAGACGAAAAAATAATAATAATAACATCAAGCACTAAATTTTCTCTAAGGGATTGCAGGACAAAAGTCTGTAATGTTTTTAATCAATTTATGAGAACAGCTGTAGATAATAAAGTATATTTAAAACAATAAAACTATAGACAATAGCATTTATACAAGAAAGACTTTTTAAAAACCAACTGCACAAGAAGAAAATTGGGTTGCTTTCAGCAAGTTCAACATTTCAGAGACTTACTTCCTTGAAGTCAATTAACTGATGACACAGAGCATTATAACTTCAAATACAAAACAAAGGACAGATGAATTTCCTATTTGAGTAGAAAGATATTGTTTCCATATAATGTTGGTACCAATAAAAGCAGAGAAGTGGAAACCCAAGAAGATGACAAGAAGCTTCAAACTGAAAAAAAAAAAATTTCCCCACAGTCCTTTAGATCTTTTATATTTCAGTTACTTTAAGAACTGTCACACACATTTTTGTCACTTGCATAGCATATTCAAAAAAGAACAGCATTTCCCCAAAACTTGAATAGGTGACATTTTACTTGAAGTTACTAATATAAAGGCTATGTATTACATAAAAATATGTAGATTAACATATTACATTATCCTTACATTAAACATGAAATGTCTGAAATAGAGAAAACAGCATATATTTTATTGTTACAGACCCTTACTTACTACATCACTGTTGAATGCAAGAACTGTCTAACAGAATTAAATAAGAAAACTTAAGATTTGTGGTTAATAATCTATACAACCCATGGTGGCTATTTTAAAGTTCCAACTATTCTAACAAAAAAATTTAGACAGCATCAACCTAGAAAACTTTGCTACTTTGCTTTGCTAAACACTAAAAGCAAATGCTGAACTCTGTGTAGCAACATGGATACATTTGCCAAGTTAAGGCAAAGCACCAGGCTTTGCACAAGGGTGCTTTGCCTTCTTTCTGACTTGTTCCCCTGCTCACTATACTTGCTATCCCAGGTTGCTTTAGTGCGAACAACAAAACTGAGCAAATGCCTCCACCTAGTGGAGTTATTATTTAAATGAAAAAGCGATGCAGATTTCGGGTTTGATTTACAAAAGTGTAATGATTTGAGTGTAAATTGTCTTAAATACATTACTTAAAGTGAGCTTATGGGAAGAACTCGCAGTGAGCTCTGCTGAGACTGTGGGGTTCTTCTAGTGGAATATAAGTTGCTCGTGGTCAACAGAGTATTTTACATAATAAAGACCATTAAAAAGTTGCTGTACTAACTTTGTATATGGAATGAATTATGCATTCCTGTGTGCCTTACCTGTGCCACACAGAATCATTTGGATAGTTCTGCACTCACTGACACTCATGTATATTGCAACAAATGACAAGATCAAGTACAAAGTTGAAGTTGTTGCCCCACTTAACCATTACTATGTTTTAACTGGTGGAATTACAAGCCATCTCTCTACTGTAAATGGTCAATAATCTTTAAAGAATTATCTTTAAAGAAACTGAGAAATAAAATACTTTTATTTATTCACATATTTAGCATTTCTGGTGATTTTCATTCCTTTGTGTAGACCTAAGTTTCCTACTAATATATGATTTTCCTTCTACCTAAAAAACTTTAACAATTCTTATAGTAAAGGTCTGCTAACAACAAAAGTATCGTGGCTTTTGTTTTACTGAAAAAAATATTGATTTCACCTTAATTTTTTTCTTCCAGTTTTACTGAGATATAATTGACTTATAGACATCACGAAATGATTACCTTAGTAAGTTTAGTGAACATCTATCATCTCATATAGATACAAAATTAAAGAAATAGAAATATATATTTTTTCCCTTGGGATGAGAACTCTTAGGATTTACTTTCATATATAACATAAAGCAGTGTTAATTATATTTATCATGCTGTACATTAGATCCCTAGTACTTATTTCTGTTATAATTGGCAGTTCAATACCTTTTCACTGCCTTCATTCAATTCCCCCTCCCTCCACAACCCAACCTCTGGTAACCACAAATCTGCTGTTTTTCTATGAGCATGTTTGTTTGTTTGTTTTTGAAGTATAATTGACCTAAAACACTAAGTTAGGTCCTATCACACAACATAGTGATTCGATATTTCTATACATTGCAAGATGATCACCGCGATATCTAGTTAACAAATATGTCACCATACAAAGATATTACATAGTTATTGACTATATTGCCCACACTGTACATTTCATACCTGTGACTCATTTACTTCTGTGCAACTGGAAGTTTGCACCTCTTAGTCTCCCTCACCTATTTCTCTCCTCTCTCCAATTCCCTCCCCTTTGGCAACCACCGGTTTGTTCTCTGTATCTCTGACTCTATTTCTGCTTTGTTATATTTGTTCATTTGTTCTGATTTTTTTGATTCTACATATAAGTGAGATCATACAGTATCTGTCTTTCTCTGTCTGACTTATTTTACTAAGCATAATGCCCTGTCGGTCCATCCATGTTTTCAGAAATGGTACAATTTCATTCTTTTTTATGGCTGAATAATATGCTATTGCAACCACATCTTCTTTATCCATTCATCTGTGGATGGGTGCTTAGGTTCCTTCTATATCTTGCCTACTGTAAATAATGCTATGATGAAAACAGGGGTGCATGTCTTTTCAAATTAATGTTTTTCATTTTCTTTCGATAAATACCCAAGAGTAGAACTGCTGGATTGTATGGTAGTTCTGTTTTTAATTTTTTGAGGAATCTCCATACTCTTTTCCACAGTGGCTGCAGCAATTTACATTCCCACCAACAGTACATGAAGGTTCCCTTTTCTCCACACCCTCGCCAATACCTGTTATTTTTTGTCTTTTTGATAATAGTCATTCTGAAAGATGTGAGGTGATATCTCATTGTGGTTTTGACTTGCATTTTCCTGATGACTAGTGATATTGAGCATCTTTTCATATACCTCTTGGCCATCTGTATATCTTCTGTGGAAAAATGTCTAATCAGATTCTCTGCCATTTCTTTAATCAGGTTGCTTGGGGTTTTTTTGATGTTGAGCTGTATGAGTTCTTTGTATATTTTGGATATTAACCCCTTCTCAGATATATCAGTTGCAAATATCTTCTCCCATTCAGTACATGGCCTTTTTGTTTTGTTGATAGCTTCCTTTGCTGTGCAAAAGCTTTTTAGCTTGATGTAATCCCATTTGTTTATTTCTGCTTTTGTTTTCCTTGCCTGGGGAGAAATATCCAAAAATATATTACCCAGACCAATGTCAAAGAGCACACTGCCTATGCTTTCTTCTAGAAGTGTCATGGTTACAGGTCTTACATTGAAGTCTTTAATCCATTTTGAATTTATTTTGGTGTATGGTGTGAGAAGGTAGTCCAGTTTTCCAACAGCATTTATTAAAGAGGTTGTCTTTTTCCCATTGTATATTCTTGTCTGCTTTGTCAAAGATTAATTTCCCATTAAAGGGTGGGTTCATTTCTGGGCTCTCTATTCTGTTCCATTGATCTATGTGCCTGTTTTTGTGCCAGTATCATGTTTTTTTGATTACCATAGCTTTGTATTATAGTTTGAAACCCAGCTTTGTTTCTTTATCAAGATTGTTTTGGATATTTGAAGTCTTCTGTGTTTCCATACAAATCTTAGAATTTGTTCTAGGTCTATGAAAAAAATCCCATTGATATTTTTATAGGGATTGCATTGAATCTGTAGATTGCCTTGGGTAGTATGGTCATTTTAACAATATTAATTCCTCCAATACATGAGTACTGTGTATCTTTCAATCTGTTTATGTCACCTTCACTTTTCTTCATCAGTGTCTTAAGTTTTTCCAAGTACAGGTCTTCTACCTCCTTAGTTAGATTTATTCCTAACTATTTTACTCTTCTGATGCAATTGCAAACAGGATTGTTTTCTTAGTTTCCCTTTCTGATAGTTCATTGTTAGCATATAGAAAAGCAACAGGTTTCTATATATTAATTTTGTATACTGCAACTTTACCAAATCCCTTGATGAGTCCTAGTAGTTTTTTGATGACATCTTTAGGATTTATTATGTATAGTATCATGTCATCTCCAAACAGGGACAATTTTACTTTTCCTTTCCAATTTGGATTCCTTTTATTTCTTTTTCTTCTCTGACTGCTGTGGTTAGGATTTACAATACTATGTTGAACAAAAGTGGCATGTGTGGGCATCCTTGTCTTATTCCTGATCTTAGAAGAAATGCTTTCAGCCTTCCACTGTTGAATATGATGTTAGCTGCGGGCTTGTCATATATGGCCTTTATTATATTGAGGTATGTTTCCTTTATACCCATTTTGTTGAGAGTTTTTATCATAAATGGATATTGAATTTTGTCAAAAGCTTTTACTGCATCCATCGAAATGATCATATGATTTTCCTTCATCAATTTGTTAATATGGTGTATCACTTTGATTGATTTGTGGATATTGAGCCATCCTTGCATCTCTGGGATAAATCTCACTTGATCATGCTGTATGATCCTCTCAATATATTGTTGAATTCAGTTTGCTAATATTTTGTTGAGGATTTTTGAGGCTATTGGGCTGGAATTTTCTTTTTTGGTCTGATTTTGCCTGGTTTTGGTATCTGGGTGATGCTGGCTTTGTAGAATGGGTTTGGAAGCATTACTTCTGCCTTAATTTTTGGAAGTGTTTGAAAGGTATAGGTGTTAACTCTTCTCTAAATATTTAGTAGAATTCACCTGAGAAGCCATCTGGTCCTGGGCTTTTGTTTGTTGGGAGTTTATTACTGATTCAATTTCATTACTGGTAATTGGTCTGTTCATATTTTCTATTTCTTCCTGGTTCAGTTTTAGGACATTGTACATTTCTAGGAATTTGTCCATTTCTTCTAGGTTGTCCATTTTATTGCCATATAGGTGTTCATAGTAGTCTCTTATGATCCTTTGTATTTTTGTGGTGTCAGTTGTAACTTCTCCTTTTTCATTTCTGATTTTATTTGTTTGGGCCCTCTCTCTTTTTTCTTTGATGAGACTGGCTAAAGGTTTATCAACTTTGTTTATCTTTTCAAAGAAACAGCTCCTAGCTTCACTGATCTTTTCTATTGTTTTTCTAGTCTCTACATCATTTATTTCTGCTCTGATCTTTATGATTTCTTTCTATTTACTCACTTTGGGTTATGTTTGTTCTTCTTTTTCTAGTTCCTTTAGGTGTAAGGTTAGGTTGTTTATTTGACATTTTTCTTGTTTCTTGTAAACCTTCTTTCATTATACACTTCCCTATTAGACCTGCTTTTGCTTCATCCCCTAGATTTTGGATTGTTGGGTTTTCTTTTTCATTTTCCTCCAGGAATTTTTAAAAATTTTCTCTTTGATTTCTTCAGTGATTTCACCTTAATTTTTGAAAGACATTTTTGCTGGATTAGTGTTCCAGGCTGACTTTTTTACCTTCCAGAACTTTAGAGATGTCATCCCATTGTCCCATGACTTGTATTATTTCTGATGAGAAGTTCAATCTTTCCTGTCTGAACTCATTGTTGCATTCCTATGATAAATCACACTACTTAAGAGTAGTACTTAGTAGTCTCTGATCTATTATTTCTTAATATAGTCCTAGATTCATTTTTCACTTCTTTTCCTCCAGTTCATAAGTAAAATTAGTCTTTAGCTTTCCATTTTGTGCTATCCTTCTCTAGATTTGTTTTTGTTTTTGTTTTGTTTTGTTTTGCGGTATGTGGGCCTCTCACTGTTGTGGCCTCTCCCGTTGCAGAGCACAGGCTCCGGACGTGCAGGCTCAATGGCCATGGCTCATGGGCCCAGCCGCTCCGCGGCATGTGGGATCTTCCCAGACCGGGGCATGAACTCGTGTCCCCTGCATCAGCAGGCGGACTCTCAACCACTGCACCACCAGGGAAGCCCTATCCTTCTCTAGATTGATGTCAGGGTTACACAAGTCCTATAAAATGGTTTAAGAAAATTACATGCTCTTACTTTCATTAATTTTTAATTATATAAGTCAGACATAAATACATTCTCCTTGTGAAAAGATTAACATGTGGCAGATGCAGTGAATTTGTATTCTGTCAACTTAGCTAAGCTGGAGCTTTGTTTCCAAAATTTTTCTTCCTTAGATAGTTACAGGTTAGATTGGGCCACAAGAGACATTTGCAATAGATTTGGAAGACAGAAAAGGAGAAGCCATACTGTTCTAGCTCTTATAGAAGCTTCTCCTGTACCTCCTCCAACTCCTGGGCCAAGTGCATGAGTATGTTAAGTTCTGTGACTAAAGGTGTCAGCTTCTTCTGCAGATCTCTTCTAGCATCAAAGTTGGAGGTGTGAAAGAGGTGAGGGCCTGATCCAAGTTCCAGTTTGTCCTTATGAATTCTAGCTCATCCTTGCAGGTCTGTTTGCCCTTGTTTCCCACAATTCTCATGTACGTTTCCTTCCTGGCTGTCTGTCCTAATGACTTCAGGTTCCAGCACCAGACACCAAAGAAACAGCCTTTCATTGACCATTTAAACAGTTCTCATAATTGTGTAGCAGCAAATCTCTATAAAAAAAGTAAATACATGTGACACATATATATCTACATCTACATCTACATATATATGTATGTGTGTGTGTCTGCTTCTCTGACTGAACCCTGAATGAGTCACAATTAGCTATTGGCAATGGTTCCAGAGGAATAGAAATTTAAGGGTGGGTTCTCTGAATTGGTTCTGGGTTACCTAGAATTGGTTCTCTGATCTTATTAAAAGTATTACAAGCCCTGTTTACAGTAGAAAAGATTATACTGTAGTCAGTGAAATTCAGAGGCCAAGTTATTTATCACCTTTAGAGACGTGCAATGAAAACAGAGCTTTAGGTAACCAAGTGTTTGCTGCCAGAGGACAATTTAGTGGCAATAAGAAACATAACTGTATTGGTTGCTTCCAAGTGTGTTGAAGGCCTTGGGAAATGAAAATGAGAAGCTCACGGTTTGGGGATTAGCCAGCCATTTGGTGGCAGGTTAGTTACACAGGACTACTCACATTATGAAAGGGTAAAATATTTGACATAGTTTCATGATTTTTAAAAGCTTTTTTCCATAAAGATATTATGCCATAGATGCACAACTTTTCATATAATTATTACTTTTTAGTGTCCATAAAAGAATTACCTGTTTGGGCTTCCCTGGTGGCGCAGTGGTTGAGAATCTGCCTGCTAATGCAGGGGACACGGGTTCGGGCCCTGGTCTGGGAGGATCCCACATGCCGCGGAGCAACTGGGCCCGTGTGCCACAGCTAGTGAGCCTGCACGTCTGGAGCCTGTGCTGTGCAACAGGAGAGGCCGTGATAGTGAGAGGCCTGCGCACCGCGATGAAGAGTGGCCCCCACTTGCCACAACTAGAGAAAGCCCTCGCGCAGAAACGAAGACCCAACACAGCCATAAATTTAAAAAATAAATAAATAATTAAAAAAAAAAAAAAGAATTACCTGTTTGTTAAATTTGCTCATTTTTCTGTTGGATTTTTTTTATTTACTATTGATTTATAAAGCTATATTCTATACAGCAAGTCCTTGTTGAGTATACATTTTGCAAATATTTATTCTCAGATAGTTGCTTATCTTTTGATTTATGATATATTTTGTCATACAGAGTTTAAAAATTTTGGCAAGGAAATCGTATATGAAAGCTTAATAAAATACACGGAAAAACTGCATCAGTGCATTTAATAGAGAAAAGAAAGCTTGAAAATAAACAGCTAACCATTTAACTAGAGAAAGAATAACAAAATACACCAAAATGATATAGAAGTAAAGAATTAATAAAAAAGAACTGAACAAATTGTTCATTTCATTATGAAAATGAATAAAATAGAAATTAAAATATACAAATCCAGTCAACTTTAATTGTCTAATGAAAGCCAAGAGCTTATTCTGTTTTTTTTTAATTGAAGTATAGTTGATTTCAAGAGCTTCTTCTTTTTTATTTTTTTTTAAATATTTACTTATTTATTTATTCGGCTGCACTGGGCCTTAGTTGCGGAACACAGGATCTTCATTGCAGTACATGGGATCTTTAGTTGCGGCATGCGGTATCTTTAGGTGTGGCATTCAGGATCTTTAGTTGCGGCATGTCCATCTAGTTCCTTGACCAGGGATCAAACCCGAGCCCCCTGCACTGGGAGCACAAAGTCTTAGCCACTGGACCACCAGGGAAGTCCCTCAAGAGCTTATTCTTTTAAAAGACCAATAAAATAGATAACATTTGGCAAGATTTATGGTGGAAAAGAAGGAATACGCAAACAATTTTAGAAATCAGAAAAGAGCCATAACAACAGATAAAAGAAAACTACATACAAGTTTATAGTAATAATTTGAAAATCTGTGTAAAAATATATGAAGCATTTGCTCAAGTTATGAATTCAGAAGAGATCTGTCGGTGGTTTTATGAGTTCTTGATTTTCCCCAAAAAACTCTTCATTTTGCATTCCCATTTGAATATTAGTTTATTTATTCAGAGTCCAGGCAGGAAATAGATGATGTACTTAAATGGAGAAACTGAAGGAAACTGAATGGCTGAGTTAATTTACAAAGGTATTCACCAGGTTAAGAGAAATCCAAGTGGGACAATGAAATACCCTGCAGCTAGCAACAACAGTAAGCTACTGTATAAGTAGCCATTAACCTATGCAAATGAGGTAAGGGAAGGGAGCAACTAATAGGACACAGGGAGATGGCTGTAGGGCAGTGTTATCAGACCCTGAATTTTGGCTTGGTGGAAGAAAATATCGACTGCTAACCTGCAGCATAGTATGGAAGGAGTCTGAAAAAAAAAATGCCCAGCCTCCTGGCTTCTAATTTCTTACTGGCACCTCTTATTGGCTGAACCCAACTGGCCAAATGTAAAGAGTCCAGTTGAAGTAGTCAACAGAAATCAACCTCTTGGGGCACACAGCACAGAGCACGCTGGGGTAGGATAGAACTCAAGGTAAGACAGAATCTCAGGGGTCAAACAGGGACAGAATATAGCCAGGGACAGAATTCTAGGCTCAAAGTAAAATTTCCTAAGAAGTTTAAAGATATTACTCCATTTTCTTCTAGGAATCACTATTAGGAATGCAAAGTCTAGGATCAAGCTGATTCCCATTTACAGGTTATTTGCTGACACTCTGAATTTATTTTTAAATTGTGGTAAACTATACATGACATAAAACTAACCATTTTAAGTGTACAGTACAGTGGTATTAAGTACATTCATGTTATTGTGACATTATCATCACTACCATCCATCACCACAACTCTTTTTATCTTACAAAACTGAAACTATGTGCCAGTTAAACAATAGCTCCCCATCTTCCCTTCCCCCAAGACCCTGGCAATGACCATTCTACTTTCTGTCTCCGTGAATTTGACTACCCTAGGCATCTCATCTAAGTGGAATTACACAGTGTTTTTCTTTTTGTGGCTACTTATTTTGCTTAGAATAATGTCCTCAAGACTTCCATGTTGTAGCATGTTTCAGAATTTCCTTCATTTTAAAGGCTTAATAATATTCCATTGTAGATATATACCACATTCTGTTTATGCATTCATCCATCAGTAGACACTTGGGTTGCTTCTACCTTTGGCAATTGTGAATAATGCTGCTATCAACATGAGTATACAAATATCCGATCAAGTTCCTGCTTTCAATTCTTTTGGCTACATAGTATCCAGAAATGGAATTTCTAGATCATATGGTAATTTTCTTTCTAATTTTTTGAGGAGCTGCCATACTATTTCCAAAATGGCTGCACATTTTTACATTCCCACCAGCAGTGTACAGTGTTCCAGTCTCTCCACATCCTCACCAACACTTGTCATTTTCTACTTTTTTTTTGATAATAGCTATCCTAATGGGTGTGAAGTGATATGCCATTGTGGTTTTGACTTGCATTTCCCTAATGATTAATGATGTTGATGACACCTTTTTAGGTGCTTATTGGTCATTTGTGTACGTTCTTCAGAGAAACATCTTTTCAAGTTCTTTGCCCAATTTTTAATTGGGTTATTTGCTTTTGTGTTGTTCAACTGTAGTTTTTTCCATATTCTGGATATTAACCCCTATCAGATATATAATTTGCAAATATTTCCTCCTATTCTATGGGTTACCTTTTGACTCTATTGATGGTGTCTTTCAATACACAAAAATTTTTAATTTTGATGTCATGTAATTTGAATCATTTTTGAACTACCATTTTATTCTCAGAGTTCTGTAATTCTACCACTATCTGCCAAGGTGTGGATCTTTTTCATTCATCCTACTAAGCAACTGATTATAAGATGGGCACTTACAATCTTGCACTTATCTCCAACACAGAGAATTTCTGTTGTTGTTTGTTATTTACTTGATTATTTTATCCCCCTCATTTTCTGTATAATTTCTTTCTGTAATGTCTATTAGATAAATATTGAGCCTCCTGGAATTATTTATTCATACTTTTCTTCATATAATTCTTATTTTCCTCATTTTTTTCTTACTGCATTCTGGGTAATTACATCAACTTTAACTTCCAGATCATTAAATTGTCCTTTAAAAGTGACATTGTCCTTCCATTAGTTACCTCTTTTAAAAATGTCATCAAGTTTTTAATATCTAAGAATTCTTTCTTGCTCTCTGATTGCTCCCTTTTCATACCAGTCTATTATTTTGCTTACAGACTTCATATTATACATATTAAAATGCCTGTAAGGTAGAAAATTGGAATTTATTTAAAGTTGCCTCAAGGTTTTGAGTGTTTTGTTTTGTCTGACATTACTTGTTCTCCTTATTCATCTTAGGCCCTCTCTTCCATGCTCTTGTGTTCCCTCAAACATCTGGGAATACATAGTTATGAATAGAGAACTGCGTAATTAGCAAAGTCATTAGCATGGATTCCCTCTATAGTCATACAGATCTGATTCCCTAACTGGTTTCTCCTCTGAATAGATGAACCGAGGTAGTTATGTGTAAAAGTGCAGAGTATAGAAATGTACAGACTCCACTTGAGGATGCAGACATGAAGAAGGAAGGCGGTCTGGGGTAAATCCCACCCTTTCCAACCTAATTACCAAAATAAAAAGGACTTGGTAACAAGTGTAACTCTCTCCAGATTTTCTTCTCCTCTCCAACATCTATTCTGGACTTCTAGCACTATCTAGCTACTTCACACTTAGTTTTGATTATCTCTCAAGCCCCTTTACCTGCTCCAGGACTCCTTGCTAGGCACTTTTTTTAGAGAGCAGTTCTCTCATTTATCCTTGGGTTAAACATTGTAGGTATATGCTGGGGATAGGATACACCTCTGGCTTAGCTAATGCAGAATTAACTTCTTTAATCAATTATAGGTTCTCTCTTGCTCTTTGTATTATTGTTACCTCTGACTTTTCTCTAAATCTGCTTTACCTTCCCAACACTGTTCTTATTTATTCATTTTGGGCTATGGTTTTCTCTATCTTGTCAATCTCTAACTTAGCAGAAATAAGCACAATTTCTGATCCTGTAGAGTAGCATCCTTTCATGTCTCCTAGTGCTATTATAGATTTATTCTATCTCATATTTACAAGGAAATTGGATAGACAGATGATGGGTAGGAAGGAAAGGAAGGAGGGAGGAAGTGGGAGAGTGAGAGGGAGGGAGGGAAGGAAGGAAGCAAGGAAGGAAGCAAGCTTGATTATATCCAGGGCTCTACAAGTCCACAGTGTCTACTTAAGCCACAACATTTTCTTTTTTTAATATACCTAAAAAGCTTCAGAAAAAATCTTCTTGCCTCTAGTTGTAAAACAATCCAATCCATCCTTCCAATGGAAGACTGAATGATTAAACCAGAAAGTGTCCATTGGATTTAGTGACACATCCCTCACTTGTCACCATGGCAAGAACAATTTCTATTGAATGTGAAGATGGGAGCCAGCTAGCAGTGGGTTGAAAAACGGAAGATGGAGGAAATGAAGATTAAGGATTTTACAATTCATTCAAAAAGGATAACTGCAAAAAAGGAAGAAAAGACAGATATGGAGGGGAGAATCGGAGATACCTCATTGAGCACAGAAGGGACTGTTGGAATTAAAGGTGAGAGGAGCTAATCAATAGAGGTTGTCCCCTAAATACATGAAGTGAAAGGGTAGAGAATGCAAGTGACCATCATCGATCAAGCCTATTAATTGCAAACAGCAGGGTTTACTGTAGTCAGTCCAAGCATAAAAAGGAATTATTAAAATACAATAGCTCAAAAGATCCCTGGGAAAGTGAAATTTGAAGGCTACACAGCCAGAAACAATACTCTAAGCCATACAAACTATTTCAGCAAATATCCCTCACTGCCACCACTGAAAACATATACTGCAACTCACCATGTTGACCTAGGACATTACACGCCCGAACTTCTGCCACTGCATCAACTGAAAGTCAAGAGCCTCAACCACCTCATTCAATACAAAATAGATTCTACATGGTGTTTTCTTCCTCATGTCACTCTTTTCCTATACAGCAGTCTCATGTAGGTGTATATGATTGGCAGTGCCTAAGTCACACAAAGATATACTAGCAGCAAGGAAAACTGAGAAAATGAATTTCTGCCTCTACCTTAGGGAGGTGGGACGCAGAGTTGGGAAAATTCCCAAAACATTATAATGATAATGGGTGTTCAAATGCCAGATTCAGTGTATTCAGAAAGGCACCATGCATGGTAGACACCATTAACACAGGTGGGAAGGAAGAGAGGATGGGCAGAAATTAAGGTAGTTTTATAAGTTTCATGGTAGAAAACTGAAGAGAGTTCCAGACTGATTGACTCTTTTTGTTGATTTGGAGAGATGATGTCATCCACTAAGAGCCTGAAGAGAGGAAAGAAAGTTTGAAAAACAAGCTGGGGGCGGGGGCGGGGGGAATCAAGGAAGAGCAATAGGCAATTCGCAAAAGAAATGCAAATGGCCAGGAAAAATTTAAAAGATGGTCAACCTCACTAATAATCAGAGAAATTAAAATTAAAACAAAGAGTTTTTTTTCACCATATGATTTGACAAAAAATAAAACGGTTGACAATATCAAGTGCTGGTGACTGTCTGAGAGAAAAGGTGTCTCATACATGCTGGTGGGAGAGTAAATGACTACTCTGGAGGGCACTTTGACCATGTTTATTATGACCCATCAATTCTACTTTTTGATACATTTACAACTGCACACAAAAAGGATGTACAAAAGACGCTCATTTCACTGTTGTTTGGGATATTGCAATAAGGAAAATGAACTTCCAAAGGACCAACCTAAGTAAACAATGGATTCAATGTAGCAACTTATAAAGAATAGGAAGATCTATATAGTGTGACATTAAACGGCCTCCAAGATTTAATGTCGATTTTTTTTTGTTACAGAAAGATATAAATATTACCTTTTGTGTAGAAAATATAAATGAAGAATAATATATATATTTACATATAATGAAAATATTTATGTAGTATAATAATGAAGCCCATGTGCCCTGGAGCCTGCGCTCTACAACAGGAGAAGCCACGGCAATGAGAAGCCCCCGCCCTCTGCAACTAGAGAAAGCCAGTGTGCAGCAACGAAGAACCAACACAGCCATAAATAAATAAATAAATAAATAAATAAATAAAATTTATTAAGTATATATATATATTTTTGAAGACTACTCAGATGTATGCAAGAAGAATAAAGATACTGGGGTAAACTTCAGCTCTCGCTGCTGCAGCTTGACTCAGAACCACACAAATACCATCTCCTACCTCTACTTCCTAGTCTAGATTCCCCTCACCCTCAGCTAACACCTCTACTGGTCTTGGTAGCATATCAAGTGGTGTGAGCCAGACCCTCATTGCTGAGGGCTCTGAACCCCTGGTCACCATGCCCTTTTCAAGTCTGGGCTGCTGCCCTTGTACATTTACCACCACAACTAAGAAAGAGATTACCAAGAGGCATCCAAGTGAGTCACCAGAATTCCAAACACATTTCTTCATGACTGATTTTATAAGTCCTAACTTTTCCTGACAGTAAAGCTCAATTATGCTTGCCGAGATGGTGACTCTCTTCTTGCCTCCTGATTCCTAGACAAGTACCCTGAAGATTCCAGGCAAGTGTTATAACTTCTAATTCAACTGACTCTCACCAAGTCACCTGATGGCATGTTCCCCCATTTAGTACCAAGACAATTAACCCACGGAGCCCCCAGTGAGGAAAGAAAGTCCAAATTCTTTGGGTTAGGTGCTTTAACCTCTTAGTTCCCAGAAAAAGGGAACAAAGCTCAGTGCAAAGATCTTGGATGCTAAGTATATGCTGTATCATGGTGGATGGCACCCATTCTCTGAAACTATCCTCTCCAAATTGGCACTTCATTTATGCTTTTAGCAACCCATTCCAATGATCTATCTGCTGGCAGCTCTGAATGTTTCTGAATATATTATTAAAAGTGAACCACATGTTCAGGTCCTTACTCCCACAGCTCCTCTGTTGTAGCCTAGGTCCCTAGTCTGACACAGTGGTAAATAGGACCCTGTGCCTGTGGATGAAATAGTCATTCCATAAGACCCCATCTATAGATGCTATGCAATTCCCATCAAGATTTTAATGACATTTTTTTTTTACAGAAGTAGAAAAAAAATCCTAAAATTTATATGGAACTACAAAAGACCCCAAACAGTCAAAGTAATCTTGGAAAAGAACAACAAACTGGGAGGCATCACAATTCCTGATTTCAAGCTATATTAGGAAATCATAGTAATCAAAATAGTATGGTAATGGCATAAAACAGACACATAGACCAATGGAACATAATTGAGAGCCCAGAAATAAACCCATGCATATGGTCAACTAACATTTGACAAGGGAACCAAGAATACTCAGTAGAGAAAAGACAGACTTTTCCATAAGCGGTGCTAGGAAAATTTGATAGTCACAGGTAAAATAATGAAACTAGACCCAAATCTTACATGACTTACAAAAATTAACTTGAAATGGATTAAAGACTTAAATGTAAAACCTGAAACCGTAAAACTCATAGAAGAAAACAGGAAAAAAGCTCATTGAAGGGTCTAGGCAATGATTTTTTGGATTTGACGCCAAAAGCATAAGCAACAAAATCAAAAGTAAATAAATGGGACTACATCAAACTAAAAAGTTTCTGCACAGCAAAATGATCAACAAAATGAAAAGGCCACCTATGGAATGGAAATCATATATCTGATAAGGAGTTAAAATCCAAAATATAAAAAAAAGAAAAACTCATACAACTCAATAGCAGAAAAATAAACAATCTAATTTAAAAATGGACAAAGAATCTGAATAGACATATTGTCCCAAGAAGATATTCAAATGGCCAACAGGTACATGACAAGGTGCTCAACATCACTAATCAGTAGGGTGAAAATCAAAATCACAATGAGATACTACTACAGCCTGTTAGAATGGCTATCATCAAAAAGACAAGAGATAACAAATGCTAGTGAGGATATGGAGAAAAGGAAATGCTTGCAGCCACTATGGAAAACAATATGAAGTTCCTCAAAAAATTACAAATAGAACTACCATACAAGCCAGCAATTCCACTTCTGGGAATACATCCATAGGAAACAGAAACACTATGTTGAAGAGATATCTGCACCCCCGTGTTCATTATAGCATTATTTACAACTGCCAAGACATGGAAACAACAACAAAAGAGTCCATCAACAGATCAATGTATAAAGAAAAGTGGTGTACCATTCAGCCATACTGAATACTATTCAGCCATGAAAAAGAAGGAAATTCTGCCATCATCAACGACATGGATGGACCTTGAGGACATTATGCTAAGTGAAATAAGTCAGACTAAGAAAGACAAATACTGTATCTCACTTATATGTGGAATCTAAAAACAAACAAACAAACACCCAAAAAAAACAAACTCAAAGAGATCAGATATGTGGTTACCAGAAGAAGGGATTGGATGCCCGTGGTCAAAAGGTACAAACTTCCAGGTATAAATTAGGACTGGAGATGTAATGCACAACCTGATGACGACGGCTACCACTGCTGGGTGGTAGAGCTGAACGTTGCCAAGAGAGTAAATCCTAAAAGTTCTCATCACAAGGAAAACACCATTTTTTTCTTTTTTTCGCTTTCATCTACATAAGATGACAGATGTTAACTAAACTTATTGTGGTAATCATTTTGCAAAATATGTAAGTTAAGTCATTATGCTCTATACCTTAAACTTAGGCAGTGCTATATGTCAATGAGATCTCAATAAAGCCAAGAGAAAAAAATATTCCATTAGGTAGCAGAGCAGTATTATGACTATAGCCAGAAGAGGCAAACCCATTACTACCAAATGTGGCTGTTCCTATCCCACTGAATTGCTGACCCTTCCAAAGTTGAAGGGGCCCAATGCTTTTAGTTGCCACCAAGTGGCTAGTTGGTTCCCTTGAAAAATGATGCTATATCGGAGGCATTCGACTTGCTTGCTGACAGTCGAATGCCTGTCATCCAAGTTGGACATTCTGAGGTAGCGGTAGCTACATCAGCCTTGGCAAGTGGGAGCCTACCCTATTGGGCCCATGTGTAGCCTCCATCTTCCTCCCTGTGCCCATCATGCCAGCGCTAAGGTGGCCAATGAAAGAGGCTGGCTGACAGCAACTGTCTTAACCAATGCCAAATTTAAAAGTAAATTTCTTTACCTTTCGCCTAAACATGGTCACCATTTTCCATTTTGCAGACCTTTAAAATTCTGATTGATGAAACACAAAGTATTAATTTCTCGCTCCTAATCAACGTTAATGCTTTTAGTTTCTAATTCACATGAAAAAAAAAACTCTGCCTTTAAAAAAATTGAAACCCTTCTTAAGAATATCAAGCTTAAGCTTGGCAATTTTCCACAAGTGCTACAAAGATGATTATAGCCTATTGGGATATTTATTGTCTATATTTCATTCTTGTTTATTTAGATATTCAAAACCTTAGATGCAAACATTGTTTGGCACCACTACTATTTCCCCTTCATTGCAGTGACTCCCATGCAAGGCATAAAACGGAAACTTCATGATTTTAAACATGTTATCTGTATAAAATATTAAAAAGCTTGTTTCTGAAATCAGAAGATATGTTGGAAATACCACCTGGCTTTTTTTAACAGTTAATTCCAGAGAGATCAAATTATCTGTCCAAGGTCACACAACTTGTTCTTAGCAGAGATAGGACTAAAATTAGATGATTCTAGTTCCTTAAAATTATGTTCCTATCTAGAACATGAAGGTGTTTTGGAGGATAAGCACTTTTCAGACCTTGGAATCCACACTGAAGTAAAATCTCACTTTGAACACGATCATTGGAGTCCAAAAAGTTCAGTCCCCTAAATGGATGAATCACGTGGTTGCTCATAAGGAGTTTGGGGATTGGCTGCAGGATACAAATCCTTCTCAGACTCAGGTGTGGTGTGAGCCC
Source organism: Mesoplodon bidens (assembly GCF_964165515.1). NCBI lineage: Eukaryota > Metazoa > Chordata > Mammalia > Artiodactyla > Ziphiidae > Mesoplodon > Mesoplodon bidens. The sequence continues at coordinate 187,140,521 of NC_138176.1, read as the reverse complement.
AAACAGAGGCCCTTGTTCTTTCTGGCCTAAATAGAGAGGGGCAATTGGCGGCTCTGTGGCATGGTTCCAGGGCAGGAGAATCCAAGTCAGTGCCCATTTAGTCGGCCTGGTCTGGGAATACACCAGGGCTCTAGGGACCACCGTCCACCTCCTGCTTCTCAGGACCCGTAGTCTATTATTTTCCCCGCTCAACTTGGTTCTCCCCGAAGAGCACAAGAACTCCATCCCTCCGCGCGCCCCCCCCCGCCCCCTACCAGCTTCCCACCCATCCCCACACCTTTAAGAAGCAGGTCGGAGGATGGCTGCTGAGAGGAAGACAGTAGCCAATCCCAATTACGTCCGATTTTGCTGTGTTGCAGGATTTTTTTTTTTAACTATCAACAATAGTTGTGAACAATCAACTCGATAAAAATAAATCAGCTCATGCCTGCAATGCCAGGGAGCTGCAACGTGTACCCGTAATTAAAGGGCTTTCTGAGTCAACTAGCTTGGGGTGGAAGTTCATGGAACCAAATGCCCAGCATATACCAGAAACACCTGGAAGGATACTGTCTTCTGTTCTTTAGTACAAACTGGCAAAGGAGAGAGAAACAGTGTCAGACCTGAATTGCAGCCCCCAGAAGGATCTCAGCGGGCCTCGGAATCCAGCCCCGTTCCTCAAAGGCGCAGGAAGGGGCACGGGCCAGGAGGGGGGCGACGGAGGCCGCCGTACAGACATTCCAGGCCCCGCAACGAGTGTACGTGCGCGCGCGTGCGCGCGTGCGCGCGTACGCGGCTCTGTGCCGGGTCGCGTACGCGGCTCTGTGCCGGGTCACGGACGCCAGGGGCCCGAATTCCGTACGGACCCAGGCCCCGCCGTACAGCAGTCGGGAAACTACAGGGCCTGCCGTTCCCGCGGTCCACCGCCAGGGGGCGAACACCCCACGACGCGGGGGCTCGGGAGGGACCGAGGAACGCGAAGCTGTGGCCACCCTGCGGGGCCGCCGCCCTTACCTGCAGGTAGTACAAGTCCAGTGTAGTGACCTGCGAGTCCAGGAAATCTTCATAGGTGTTGAATTGAGTGACTATATTGTCCACGGTGGTCGACCCCTCTTCCTGATCCATTGCGATTGCCTTGGTCGGAGCGTCCCCAGCAACGGAGGCGGGGGGGGGGGGCAGGGTCAGAAGGTTCCACCCACTTCGTCCCTTCCAATCAGTTGGGAACCGGTGCGGAGCTTTGGACGTTAATCCCACCCCCGTGTCTTGCTAACGTTTCAGGCTTCATTCTAACTCCTAGGAACGCCGTCTCAAATTACCCACTCCAAGTTTAGGTCTGACACCGTCAACTGACTCGGACTTCGGCGAAACATGCAGCCACGGGAGAGATGCAAATTGCAATCCAAAATTTAAAAGAATATGTAGACAAAATACTATAGATCAGCGCTTCTAATCTTGTTCTAAAACAGTGCTGTGAAAAACAAAAATTTCAGGGTTAGTTCTCAAGTAACTGAAGACCCATTTTTGCAGGGAGAGTATCTCAAAACAAGTTTCTGGAAATGGTCTTGTGAACAAATCCGACAACAAAATACATTAATGATTGTGTTATTTCAAAAATTTTGGATACAAGGAAGAATTTGGGAATTTCCCAAAGGAAAGAAACTTAACTAAATATCTTTGAAGACCTCTTTTGGCCCCAAGTGCTTGTTTTTATTTTTTTTTTCTTTTTACATTTTAAGTTTCAGTAAGCACACAATGAAAGACCTTGGCTTGTTGAAGCTGCCTTTTTCAAAGGGTACAATATCTGTGGAAACTTAGACAGTAAAGGTTTTTACTAAAGACTTTTCCTTTAGAACAGCTTTGCATTTTTAAAACATGGATTTAAAGTAATCCAACCTGGCAACTGGCAAAACTTTTCAGAATCCATTTTTGGATTTTAACGTTCTACAAATCGTCCTTAGGAATTAACACATAGTACAACACTTGAGCCTGAGGAAGTTGCTCTCTAAGTACTTATTGAATTGATTTTGAAGATTTTCATAGAAGTGCAAAAACATTTTTTAATGAAAACATCTGGTAAGATACTTCACCTTCAGTTAGCTTTCTTAATTTAAAAAGTCATCTCAAAATTAGGATGTCATTAATGTACAAATTTTAAGTGATGTAAACAATAATCTCTAGGATATTACTGACTTGTCTTTTAATTAATATATTCTGAAATGTTTTAAAAGGCACTTTGGACATTATTTTTATTTTTTTTATTTTTTTTATTAGTTTCTGCTTTATAACAAAGTGAATCAGTCATACATATACATCTGTTCCCACTTCCCTTCCCTCATGCATCTCCCTCCCTCTCACCCTCCCCATCCCACCCCTCCAGGCGGTCACAAAGCACCGAGCTGATCTCCCTGTGCTCTGAGGCTGCTTCCCACTATCTATCTACCTTACGTTTGGTAGTGTATATATGTCCATGCCTCTCTTTCGCTTTGTCACAGCTTACCCTTCCCCCTCCCCATATCCACAAGTCCATTCTCAAGTAGGTCTGAGTTTTTATTCCCGTTTTACCCCTAGGTTCTTCATGACATTTTTTTTTAATTCCGTATATATGTGTTAGCATACGGTATTTGTCTCTTTCTGACTTACTTCACTCTGTATGACAGACTCTAGGTCTATCCACCTCATTACAAATAGCTCAGTTTCGTTTCTTTTTATGGCTGAGTAATATTCCATTGTATATATGTGCCACATCTTCTTTATCCATTCATCCGATGATGGACACTTAGGTTGTTTCCAGCTCCGGGCTATTGTGAATACAGCTGCAATGAACATTTTGGTACATGTCTCTTTTGGAATTATGGTTTTCTCAGGGTATATGCCTAGTAGTGGGATTGCTGGGTCATAGGGTAGTTCTATTTTTAGTTTTTTAAGGAACCTCCATACTGTTCTCCATAGTGGCTGTACCAATTCACATTCCCACCAGCAGTGCAAGAGTGCTCCCTTTTCTCCAAACCCTCTCCAGCATTTATTGTTTCTAGATTTCTTGATGATGGCCATTCTGACTGGTGTGAGATGATATCTCATTGTAGTTTTGATTTGCATTTCTCTAATGATTAATGATGTGGAGCATTCTTTCATGTGTTTGTTGGCAGTCTGTATATCTTCTTTGGAGAATTGCCTATTTAAGTCTTCTGCCCATTTTTGGATTGGGTTGTTTGTTTTTTTGCTATTGAGCTGCATGAGCTGTTTATAAATTTTGGAGATTAATCCTTTGTCAGTTGCTTCATTTGCAAATATTTTCTCCCATTCTGAGGGTTGTCTTTTGGTCTTGTTTATGGTTTCCTTTGCTGTGCAAAAGCTTTGAAGTTTCATTAGGTCCCATTTGTTTATCTTTGTTTTTATTTCCATTTCTCTAGGAGGTGGGTCCAAAAGGATCTTGCTGTGATGTATGTCATAGAGTGTTCTGCCTATGTTTTCCTCTAAGAGTTGATAGTTTCTGGCCTTACATTTAAGTCTTTAATCCATTTTCAGCTTATTTTTGTGTATGGTGTTAGGGAATGATCTAATCTCAAACTTTTACATGTCCCTGTCCAGTTTTCCCAGCACCACTTATTGAAGAGGCTGTCCTTTCTCCACTGTACATTCCTGCCTCCTTTATCAAAGATAAGTTGGCCATATGTGCGTGGGTTTATCTCTGGGCTTTCTATCCTGATCCACTGATCTATCTTTCTGTTTTTATGCCAGTACCACACTGTCTTAATTACTGTAGCTTTGTAGTATAGTCTGAAGTCAGGGAGGCTGATTCCTCCAGCTCCGTTTTTCGTTCTCAAGATTGCTTTGGCTATTGGGGGTCTTTTGTTTTTCCAAACAAATTTTGAAATTTTTTGTTCTAGTTCTATGAAAAATGCCAGTGGTAGTTTGATAGGGATTGCATTGAATCTGTAGATTGCTTTGGGTAGTAGAGTCATTTTCACAATATTGATTCTTCCAATCCAGGAGCATGGTATATCTCTCCATCTATTTGTATCATCTTTAATTTCTTTCATCAGTGTCTTATAATTTTCTGCATACAGGTCTTTTGTCTCCTTAGGTAGGTTTATTCCTAGATATTTTATTCTTTTTGTTGCAATGGTAAATGGGAGTGTTTTCTTGATTTCATTTTCAGATGTTTTTCATCATTAGTGTACAGGAATGCCAGAGATTTCTGTACATTAATTTTGTATCCTGCTACTTTACCAAATTAATTGATTAGCTCTAGTAGTTTTTCGGTAGCATCTTTAGGATTCTCTATGTATAGTATCGTGTCATCTGCAAACAGTGACAGCTTTACTTCTTCTTTTCCAATTTGGATTCCTTTTATTTCCTTTTCTTCTCTGATTGCTGTGGCTAAAACTTCCAAAACTAACTTGAATAAGAGTGGTGAGAGTGGGCAGCCTTGTCTTGTTACTGATCTTAGTGGAAATGGTTTCAGTTTTTCACCATTGAGGACAATGTTGGCTGTGGGTTTGTCATATATGGCCTTTATTATGTTGAGGAAAGTTCCCTCTATGCCTACTTTCTGCAGGGTTTTTATCATAAATGGGTGTTGAATTTTGTCAAAAGCTTTCTCTACATCTATTGAGATGATCATATGGTTTTTCTCCTTCAACTTGTTAATATGGTGTATCACATTGATTGATTTGCGTATATTGAAGAATCCTTGCATTCCTGGAATAAACCCCACTTGATCATGGTGTATGATCCTTTTAATGTGCTGTTGGATTCTGTTTGCTAGTATTTTGTTGAGGATTTTTGCATCTATGTTCATCAGTGATATTGGCCTGTAGTTTTCTTTCTTTGTGACATCCTTGCCTGGATTTCGTATCAAGGTGATGGTGGCCTCGTAGAATGAGTTTGGGAGTGTTCCTTCCTCTGATATTGTTTGGAAGAGTTTGAGAAGGATGGTTGTTAGCTCTTCTCTAAATGTTTGATAGAATTCGCCTGTGAAGCCATCTGGTCCTGGGCTTTTGTTTGATGGAAGATTTTTAATCACAGTTTCAATTTCAGTGCTTGTGATGGGTCTATTCATATTTTCTATTTCTTCCTGAGTCAGTCTTGGCAGGTTGTGCATTTCTAAGAATTTGTCCATTTCTTCCAGGTTGTCCATTTTATTGGCATAGAGTTGCTTATAGTAATCTCTCATGATCTTTTTTATTTCTGCAGTGTCAGTTGTTACTTCTCCTTTTTCATTTCTAATTCTATTAATTTGAGTCTTCTCCCTTCTTTTCTTGATGAGTCTGGCTAATGGTTTGTCAATTTTGTTTATCTTCTCAAAGAACCAGCTTTTCGTTTGGTTGATCTTTGCTATCGTTTCCTTCATTTCTTTTTCATTTATTTCTGATCTGATCTTTATGATTTCTTTCCTTCTGCAAACTTTGGGGGTTTTTTGTTCTTCTTTCTCTAATTGCTTTAGGTGCAGGGTCAGGTTGTTTACTCGAAATGTTTCCTGTTTCTTAAGGTGGGATTGTATTGCTATAAACTTCCCCCTTAGAACTGCTTTTGTTGCGTCCCATAGGTTTTGTGTGGTCGTGTCTCCATTGTCATTTGTTTCTAGGTATTTTTTAATTTCCTCTTTGATTTCTTCAGTGATCACTTCGTTATTGAGTAGTGTATTGTTTAGCCTCCATGTGTTTGTATTTTTTACAGATCTTTTCCTGTAATTGATGTCTAGTCTCATAGCATTGTGGTTGGAAAAGATACTTGATACAATTTCAATTTTCTTAAATTTACCAAGGCTTGATTTGTGACCCAAGATATGATCTATCCTGGAGAATGTTCCATGAGCACTTGAGAAAAATATGTATTCTGTTGTTTTTGGATGGAATGTCCTATAAATATCAATTAAGTCCATCTTGTTTAATGTATCATTTAAAGCTTGTGTTTCCTTATTTATTTTCATTTTGGAAGATCTGTCCATTGGTGAAAGTGGGGTGTTAAAGTCCCCTACTATGATTGTGTTACTGTCGATTTCCCCTTTTATGGCTGTTAGTATTTGCCTTATGTATTGAGGTGCTCCTATGTTGGGTGCATAAATATTTACAATTGTTATATCTTCTTCTTGGATTGATTCCTTTATCGTTATGTAGTGTCCTTCTTTGTCTGTTCTAATAGTCTTTATTTTAAAGTCTATTTTGTCTGATATAAGAATTGCTACTCCAGCTTTCTTTTGATTTCCATTTGCATGGAATATCTTTTTCCATCCCTTTACTTTCAATCTGTATGTGTCTCTAGGTCTGAAGTGAGTCTCTTGTAGACAGCATATATATGGGTCTTGTTTTTGTATCCATTCAGCCACTCTGTGTCTTTTGGTGGGAGCATTTAGTCCATTTACATTTAAGGTAATTATTGATATGTATGTTCCTATTCCCATTTCCTTAATTGCTTTGGGTTCGTTATTGTAGGTATATTCCTTCTGTGGAGTTTCTTGCCTAGAGAAGTTCCTTTAGCATTTGTTGTAAAGCTGGTTTGGTGGTGCTGAACTCTCTCAGCTTTTGCTTTTCTGTAAAGGTTTTAATTTCTCCATCATATCTGAATGAGATCCTTGCTGGGTAGAGTAATCTTGGTTGCAGGTTTCTCTCCTTCATCACTTTAATTATGTCCTGCCACTCCCTTCTGGCTTGTAGAGTTTCTGCTGAGAGATCAGCTGTTATCCTGATGGGGATTCCCTTGTGTGTTGTTTGTTGTTTTTCCCTTGCTGCTTTTAATATGATTTCTTTGTGTTTAATTTTTGACACTTTGATTAATATGTGTCTTGGTGTATTTCTCCTTGGATTTATTCTGTATGGGACTCTCTGTGCCTCCTGGACTTGATTAACTATTTCCTTTCCCATATTAGGGAAGTTTTCAACTATAATCTCTTCAAATATTTTCTCAGTCCCTTTCTTTTTCTCTTCTTCTTCTGGAACCCCTATAATTCGAATGTTGTTGCATTTAATGTTGTCCCAGAGGTCTCTGAGACTGTCCTCTGTTCTTTTCATTCTTTTTTCTTTATTTTGCTCTGCAACAGTTATTTCCACTATTTTATCTTCCACCTCACTTATCTGTTCTTCTGCCTCAGTTATTCTGCTATTGATCCCATCTAGAGTATTTTTCATTTCATTTATTGTGTTTTTAATCGATGCTTGAATCATATTTTGTTCTTCTAGGTCCTTGTTAACTGTTTCTTGCATTTTGTCTATTCTATTTCCAAGATTATGGATCTTGGAAATAGAATCTTGGATCAGCTTTACTATCATTATTCTGAATTCTTTTTTAGGTAGAGTGCCTATTACCTCTTCATTTGTTAGGTCTGGACATTATTTTTAAATGCATTGTAATCATTTAATTTAGGAGAACAGAAAGAAAGGAGAGAGAAACCCTGGACACATAATAACAACAACAACATTAATAATAATAATACCATTTATTGAGTGCACCCTGCATACCAAGCACTCTCCTAAGTGTCAACAATGAATTACATCTTTAACTAGTATTTATTCTAAAATTAACAACCACCACTTTGATATCATCTAATCTAAAAAGATTTTCATGTCCAAAAAACTTGAAAATTCAAACAGTCCAAGGATGAGAAGAAATCCATGGGTCTCAGTATTCTCAATTATCCAGAGAGTTCTATAAATTCCTCTTGAAAGAGGCATTATTCTGGATGAACTGAGCATAAGGAAATGCTTAGAAAAGTTCATCCGACAGTTGTGAGGGATCCAGTAAGGAGAGCAGAGGAAAGGAAGCTGACTAAGGAGGACAACTCGTAGGGAGGCTTTGCGTGCTTGGATGAATTGCTTGCAGAGATAGTAATCGTGGAAGAAGAGAGGGTAAAATGAAAATGACTGTGAGTGATGATCACGTACTACTGAACAAAACGTGTCTTACTCTTAAAGCCTCCAGAGTGCTTATATTTATTATATTAGCTTTGAAGTCCTCCTGCATCACAATCTCATTGCCTTCGAGAAACTGTAAAGCATCTAGGGAATCTTTGGGTTCATTAAACTATGGCAGTTTGATTACAAGGACCTATATGTTAGTAAAATGTGAGGTTATTGTTTGCCTGTATATCGTTCTATTATCTATTATCCATTGTGACTATGCATTTTCAATGGAAACCTCATTAAATCAACAGCTCTTTGATGAAGTAATCTCTGAAACATCTAAACTTAAACAATCATGAAAGTATTTTCAGTCATTGAATCTAGTAATGTGTTCCAACTCAAAACACTGAGGATGATTTTTAACAAATTAGTTTTTCTATGAATAGTGAAAGAAAAAATGAAAATGTGTAAACATAGGCTTGGTTCCCACAGAAAGGCTTGCATGATAGTAGGCCTAATTCAATTGTATTTTGCTTAACTTTCAATTTAAGTTCAAAAGCAGTTTCAAACCTGTACCTGAGAAATCGCATGAAAGAAATTGCATGACATAGCACAGAGAGATCAGCTTGGTGCTTTGTGACCACCTAGAGGGGTGGGATAGGGAGGGTCCGAGGGAGGGAGATGCAAGAGGGAAGAGATATGGGGACATATGTATATGTATAACTGATTCACTTTGTTATAAAGCAGAAACTGACACACCATTGTAAAGCAATTATACTCTAATAAAGATGTTTTTTAAAAAAAATTGCATTAAAGAAATTAACAAGCTTCAGCAGGTCTCTATTTCCTATTGCAAAGTCTTTGTTATGATTGGGAAATACTTTATTTTGGATAACATGAATTCTTACTTAAAGTTGAGGATTTTTAAAGATTGAAATCTGAATTTAGCACCCATTCCCAGATATTCCATTTTTTTGCAAGAGGACCGGCAAGGATTATGTATATTCACAACAAAACTCCAAAACGTAAGAGAAAAGAAACACTTGCTATGTAAGACTAACAAAATATATACCTTATTTAGCTTAGTTTACTGAGTTAAAAAAAATGACACAATATCAAAATAAAAATCATAAGACTGTAAACAAAATCTAAGCATCATTATCTCTTAGAATTAAAAAGGTGTTGGCATTATACCTACCTGGTGAAAGTATATGAAAGAATTTCAAATTAAACTCTATGCTTTTCTATGTCCAAATATCTAGCAATATACCATGAAATCTGGGAAAGTGAATAGAAAACATACTTTTGATATTTTGACGTGCTAAGAATGGGAATACCCTGCTTATTATGTTAATAAGATGCTAAACACTCTAAGAACTTGAAGCCCTATTAAAATTATCTTAATACATTACCATATTGTAAGAAAGAAAAACATATGCTCACGCTAAAAAGATAAGAGATTTGTGTCTGATGATGCCCAATTGCTTGTAAAGTTTCTGTGTATTACAGATGAGCACTATTACTTAATCATCAGCTGAAGAGAGCTCTTTTGTGCTTTATAATAATGATGACACTGAATTTATTTAAGGTATTTGTTGTGATGAGATCAGGGGACTTCCACACTGTCTTAATTATTAAAGGTGCTGGAGTTCTGGTTCCACAGCTTCTCGGTCATGGAGACATGATGGGTTCGTGTGTCATAACTCCAGAGTTTTCTCCTTGACTGTATCTGACAGTGTAAAAGGAAGGATCCAGAAGAGAGAAAGACAAGTATAAGAGGGAACTGTTCCCAGGAGTGGAGATGACAAGTGTCAGAAGCTAATAAATGTTTGAAAGTTACGGTGCTGTGGGATAGATGATGGATATGGTAGCCTCAACCATCTCCTTGGAACAGAAAAAAACTTGGGCTCTCAGTGACTCTATAAGATTTTCCTAACAATTTCACTGAAAATTTTCTCACCCTCCTTGCCTACATGGAAATCAGGCTCTACCCTGAAACGCCACTTCTCCTGAGTGGCCAAATGCTCTCAAAAGACATGACCCGTGAATAGATTGTCACCACGATCAATGCAGAGCTGCCAGTTTCAAATGGCTGCTCAGCAGTGCCCCCGATCTTTACTATGTTTTTTCCCTTCAATTTTCTCTTTTGTCCTACAATGACTTTTCCTACTCTGTATTCTCTCTTTACTCCTATATCCTCTGGTCTCAAAGCAGACAGTCTTAACTCCTACATCACAAGGGAAGTAAAGGTCTTCAGATTAGATATCCTGTAGTCAAATATACAAGTTAACTCACATAAAAATCCTTTACTTCTTCCCTTTTGTTTCAAAGGAAGACATTCATGTGCTCTTAGACCTTCATTCTACACTGGTTCTCTCCTTCTGCCTTCTCGGGATTTCTTATTTTCATTATCCCTTCTCACTACTGTATCATTATCTCTCTTCCTCTCTCTTTCCCTCTCTCTCTCTCTCTCTCTCTCTCTGTCGTACTTCCTTTCCCATTTTTAAAACAAGCAAATGAACCCCAAAACAACCCCCCATCAACCCCACAGCCTGCTTCAGCTATAGGCTCTCTCATCTTTCACAGCAAGGCTTCTTGAAATCGTTAGCAACAATCCCTATCCCCATTTTCTTACCTTTCACTTTCTGCCCAGCACATTCCAATCTAGTGTTACACACTGTTCCATGAAACTATCTTCACCAATATGATCTCCTACATATTTTTTCTGTCCTCATAGTACTTGACTCTCAGGGGCATTTGCATCTGTGACCACTCCCTTCTCTTCAAAACTCTCCTGTAGCTTCCATCACATTACTTTGCCCTAAGGCTAGTTGGTTGGTTGAGTGGTTGACTGGTTTTCCATTAGCTGGGTTTTTTTCTGTCTCCTTTGTTGGCTCCTCTTCCCCTTAACTAGCTTTTAAAAACTGGAGAGTCTCAGGGTTCTCTCATAGGCCTTTTTCTGCTTCTATACTCTGACTTTAAGACTAAATCCACATCCATAACTAATGTCCTACATGTTAACGGTTCCGAGGTTTATGCAACTAGACCGGTCACTCTCCTGAGCTCCAGCCCAAATAACCAACTGCCTACAATACATCGCCAGATGATAACATGTATAAAATTGAATTTTTTTCTCTTCCCATGCTTCCTAAACTTGCTGCTACCCATGTGTTCCCTCCTTCAGTATACATCTTTCTTTCTCCACTCCGTGGTTCGTGGAAGAAACCTGGAAGACAGTTGTGATCCTTGCCTCTCCTTTACCCTTGAAATATATGACTTGTTATTTCAGTCTCCCAAATACATCACTTGAAGGCTTCAATTTCTCTCCAATCTCATTGTCTTTGCTTTCTTGCCTAAGCCAGAGATTGATATCTAGACTCCAAAGATAGCCCCTTTTCTGGTTTCCTTAAATCCCATAGGCACCCTTTCCATTCCACTCTTCACAATGGAGTCAAAGTGTTTATTTAAAAACACTGATCTGATTTCATCACACTCCTATGAAAACCTCCACGGGCTTCCCATTGTCCTCAGAGTAAATTTTCTTTCCCTTCTTTTTTTTTTTTAACATGGCTGACAAGGCCATCCACATTCTTTCATCTGACAATCTCTATCCTCCATCTCACACATTACACCTAGGAGAGATGGATTCTAGAAACCTTTGGGGAAGAAACTGTATAGAGGAACAACTGATTTCAAGTTCAATACATACTTTTACCCTCAAATAAGATTCAGAAAATTTTCATTTCAGATCAAACTTTTGCCTGCTCAAAATAAGAAATACAGTGATGTGGTTGGTTTTTAATGAAAGCTTGCAACTACTTAATAAACTCAAATAATGAGGCACTGATGTGAAGGTAAAAAAAAAAAATTCAGATGAAATTTCTGGAGAAAATAAAAAGTGACACTTTTAAAACTCCAGAGACAAGGTGGAAACAAACTGCTTCCCTGAGGAGTATATTTAGCACCTCTGAAATATGCACTGACCTCTATAGAATTCATCAGAGGAGAAGCTTGATCTATTTTAAACCAACATCTTCTTTCTAGCCTCTGAGTACAGTGTCAGGGCTCATCAGGTACTAAAGTGTTTTTGCAGCCATGGTAATAATACAACTCCGGTCACAACTAAGCCAATACAAAACAGGGAGAAAGATCACTAGACTTCTTTAATCGCTCTAGAAGAAGCATTTAAAGGAAGCGATGTCAATTCCATTAAGGGAAAATTCACGCATTGAACTTGGCTCTAATTCTCCAGTATATCAAACATTCTCTGACTACAAATAAATTAATCACAGTAATTATAATAAAAGATGTTTTGTTCCATCTTTCCCACTGACGTTACTTATCAAAGCAATAAACTTAATCACTCAGTAATAATTTAACATAGCCAGATCAGGCACAGTGCTAGGCCCTGAAAGTGCAACAAAAAATAAAACCTGGTCCTTTATATCTTCAAGGATATTATAATTTAGGCATGGGAGATAGAGGGCCTGAACTGGTAGTTGGTTGAGTGAAGGAAAAGAAGGAGATGAACTAAGCAGAATTGGGAAATATATTTTTAAACAAATGAGGAAATGAAAAATTTATAGGAGTTATGATGAAAATATTTACAGTGTACAGAGTGAGATATAGGTGAGAAAAATTGGTTCTATGTGTGAAGGACATACTTAATAGAAAGAGTGCAAGAATGTTGTATTTTAAGAAGTCAGAAAATAATTTTATCTTCTCTAAGAGAAGTAGATGATCTGTGAGATCACATCTAGCTTCAAAATTCTGTGATACTCTAACATAACATAATGTTTATTAAGTGTTTGGATTTAACCTAAAGAAAATCTCTAAAAAGAGGGGGAAAGAGTAGAATTGCTCCCCTATAATGGGTTTTGCCTTAAGAAAAACACATATTGTACTAAATTATTGTATGACCAAAATTCTCAGCACGTTTGGCAAGACTATCATATTGTCTTAGTGTGTCCAAAAAATGTGAATTTACAATCTTCTCTCTTATTCAAAATTGTCCCTTTCCATCTCCCTCCCTCCACCACTACTACCCACCCAATATTGACATCTACACAGCAATTTAATTTTTGAATATGAAAACAGAGAAGATGAATATTATTTTTAGGAAAATTCAGACAGATAAAGCTAACCCTAACCAAATAATCCGAACACAAAATATATTAATATCTTAGAATGTATTTATGAAGAAAAATGAAAAGCTTATATAAATAGACACTGTTACCACTTGCCAAAATGATGTGGTTAACTTTAGCCAAAGGCACACAAAAATATTAATTTCAGTAACCAAGAGTGAATATTTCTAGCAACTATAGTGTTTCAGCAATACGCACAATAAATGTAAAATTATTTTAATGAACATAACACGAATGTGTTATTGTGTGACCATGTTAAAAGATTCCCAGCTGCCACCTTTTCTATCTGGACCTCATTAACACTTTTATTTCTCAGTCCTTTTACCTTTCTCCTCAGACTTCTCCTTTTCTATGTCCATTCAGAATATCTACTGTCATATATAATGGCCCACATTTTCTTTTTCAAAATTGTTGCTATTCTCAGAATTTCAAATTTCTTTAAAACCTGTTTTCTTCCAGGACACATTAGTGTTAGTATCTCTGATTTGCATTATAGAACATTGAGACAGATGAGGTGATGGCAACAACACAACTGAAATGACTGTGAGTGAGTCTGTGATAAAGTTTTATCACATAAAATGTGGCTCTATATGCATACCTATCAATAACCAAATGCATTAATAATGATAACTTAGGCATCTGTTTACGATACCATGTGTAATGCACTATGCTTCTAATTTTTTCCCTTTCCATTTACTATTTAGTTTATGAGTCAGTTACTGGATTTTGAGGGGTTTTGTAAAGGGGCTGATAATAAAAATGGATTGCAAAGTACTCTGAGAGCCTTTCATGATAACCACTCTGGGGAGCAGAAGTGTTTTTACTTTGTGTTCTTTCATGTTCCCAGTAGATTACATATTCCAGAAAGAGTGTACATGTAGTATAAATTCCTGAATTTTTTTAAAATGTAGTTTAAGAATATTGTCCCTTACTTTAATTAAAAATCGAGTTATTTGCCTTAAAGTATTACTGCAATGGCAGCTATCAAGAATATGTGACTATACCAAGCTATAGTAGTCAAGATAGTATGGTACTGGCAGAAAAACAGAAATATAGACCAGTGGAACAGGATAGAAAGCCCAGAGATAAGCCCATACACCTATGGTCACCTAATCTATGACAAAGGCGGCTAAAAAAATACACAATGAAGAAAAGACAGCTTATTGAATAAGTTGTGCTGGGAAAACGGGACAGCTACATGTAAAAGAATAAAATTAGAGCACTCCCTAACACCATACAAAAAAATAAACTCAAAATGGATTAAAGACCTAAATGTAAGGCCGGACACTATAAAACTCTTAGAGGAAAATACAGGCAGAACTCTCTTTGACATAAATCACAGCAAGATCTTTTTTGACCCACCTCCTAGAGTAATGAAAATAAAAATAAACAAATGACACCTAATGAAACTTAAAAACTTTTGCACAGCAAAGGAAACCATAAAAAAGATGAAAAGACAACCCTCAGAATGGGAGAAAATATTTGCAAACAAAGCAATGACAAAGGATTAATCTCCAAAATATACAAGCAGCTCATGCAGCTCAATATCAAAAAAACAAACAGGGCTTCCCTGGTGGTGCAGTGGTTGAGAGTCCGCCTGCCGATGCAGGGTACACGGGTTTGTGCCCTGGTCCGGGAGGATCCCACGTGCCATGGAGTGGCTGGGCCCATGAGCCATGGCCGCTGAGCCTGCGCGTCCGGAGCCCGTGCTCTGCAGCGGGAGAGGCCACGACAGTGAGAGTCTTCAAAAAACCTAGAAACAGTAAGTGCTGGAGAGGGTGTGGAGAAAAGGGAACCCTCATGCACTGTTGGTGGGAATGTAAATTGATACAGCCACTATGGAGAACAGTATGGAGGTTCCTTAAAAAACTGAAAATAGAACTACCATGTGACCCAGCAATCCCACTACTGGGCATGTACCCAGAGAAAACCATAATTCAAAAAGACACATGTCCCCCAATGTTCATTGCCACACTATTTTCAATAGCCAGGACATGGAAGCAACCTAAATGTCCGTCAACAGAGGAATGGATAAAGAAGATGTGGTACATATATACAATGGAATATTACTCAGCCATAAAAAGGAACAAAGTTGGGTTATTTGTAGAGACATGGATGGACCTAGAGAGTGTCATACAGAGTGAAGTAAGAAAGAGAAAAACAAAAATATCATATATTAACGCATATATGTGGAATCTAGAAAAATGATATAGATGATCTTATTTGCAAAGCAGAAATAGAGACACAGACATAGAGAACAAAGTTATGGATACCAAGGGGGAAAGTGGGGGGGAGGAACTGGGAGATTGGGATTGACACATATACACTATTGATGCTATGTATAAAACAGACAACAAATGAGAGCATACTGTATAGCACAGGGAACTCTATTTAATGCACTGTGGTGACCTAAATGGGAAGGAAATCCAAAAAGGGGGGCTATATGTATATGTATAGCCGATTCATTTTGCTGTACAGTAGAAACTAACACAGCATTGCAAAGCAACTATACTCCAATAAAAATTAATTTAAAAAAAGAAAGAAAAAAGATGTATTTTGCCAATCATTCTGATTAAACTAAGTCACTCAATGTTTCCAAATAATTATTAATACAAAGGAGGAAATCTAATTTTTAATTTAAAACAAACTAAAAATATGCTAAGTAATTTTAAAATAGAATTAACGCTTCTACTGTTTTCCGAAAGTTTAGCCTGCATAATTATTCAAGAGCAAAGAACGATATTATTTTTATGAAATACTTGCACACTTTCTATTATAGGCCTGTATAATTTATTGACCATTATAATATACATGATTACATAACTAATTTGTTCCTCCACATGCTAATCAATCTTAATCAATAGCTTTCTTAGGCTAATGTAATTTTTATGTAGGTCTTTGGATACTAACAGAAAAAAAGTAATTAAACCTTTTGTTGGGTCAAAAAAAAACTATTTAAGACAGCTTTCCTGAGAAGCCAGCATTTAACATATTGTGTTGGTTTAGGTTCGAAAAAATCAAGGCCCAATTATGTTTATTTAGTTGGGAACCATAGTCAAATCCTATAAATCCTTTAGATCTTACTTTACTGAGAGACAGTGATAATTACAGCTTAAAGTCATAGTTAAACAGTGAAGCTAATTAAGAGAAATGAGCTACATAAAACAGAGACCATGTTTTCTTCCTTTTTTTTTTTTTTTTGAAGTCATGAGCTCTTCAATCCATAAACTCTGCACCCAAGACATTAGATGACAGCTGGCTTCTAATCACTATTCAAGGTTCTTGGTCCAGAACCAATTGCCCTAATTTATACGCTGTGTTCCAACTAGTTTCTGACCTCTCTATTACTGATGAAGTTTGTTACTCTTCCATTTACAATCTGAGTTTGCCTTTGTGCCCATATTTTACCCTACTTCCCCAGTTATGACCTTGGCCATTGCTTCTGGCCTGGAGATGGATTTTTCTTCCACGTTGCTTCGTCTTTCCCTGAGTAATGCATTTATTCCAACTTCCTGTGGGTAGCGCTCCTGCTCGAGTCTCCCCAACCTGAAAGCATGATCCAATGGTTACTTCTGTGTCTGCCAATAGTGCCCTTCAGGAACAGCTTTACCTACAGGTGAAAGCTGTAATACGGTGTGGTTTGAAGGGCATCGGGCCTGTCAGCCAAAAACTCCACGGGAAACCTACCTGAAATTCCAGCCAAGGATCATTAGTGTTGCTCCTTAAAATAACTTTGTTGTTTTGACTGTGAATCCTTCTTGCACCTCTCCTACCTTTTCCTCTTTGAAATAATTGTTTCCCTACATGATTATTGAGAACTCAAGCTTTCCTAAGATTTCAACAATTGCGTTATAGCAGAACGGATGGTGCTTGGTAAGCAAGATATTTATGTTTCTTGTAATCCTTTTATTCTACTTTAGTATTTAGAAAGGAAAAAAAAGTGTTAAAAATAAGTTTGCCTAAAGACAAGAGATTGTATGCACATAAGAAGAGAGTGGCCCAGGGGTGATGGTAACAGAAATAATGGAAACTGTAACCAGAATGAGAAAAATCCAAGCAAACACAGATACTCAGGGAACATTCCTCACCAGATGATTCTACTTCCTAAAACACAAGAAGTTCTGAGTTTTCCTTTCCCTGTGGAGGTTATTTTCCTTATAAATGCCTTCTGAGGGCTTCCCTGGTGGCGCAGTGGTTGAGAGTCCGCCTGCCGATGCAGGGGACACGGGTTTGTGCCCCGGTCCAGGAAGATCCCACATGCCGTGGAGCGGCTGGGCCCGCGAGCCATGGCCGCTAAGCCTGAGCGTCCGGAGCCTGCGCTCCACAACGGGAGAGGCCACAGCAGTGAGAGGCCCGCGTACCACAAAAAAAAAAAAAAAAAAAAAAAAAAAACAGAGCCCATGCTTCAGTGGTCTCCCCATCCCCCATCATGAGGAAGCAGATTGATTGTAAGCAGGGCTGAAGGACCAAAGGGCAGTTTATAAAGTGGTCTGTATACCATAATGTGACTGCAACTAAGAACACTTGCTAGCCCCTACTGGGCTACAGCTACACTGGTCCTCATTGCATTTGGTCATTTTTTTTTTTTCTTGAAAAGGGGGAGAAGAATAAAGGAGCAAGTGGACTAGAATCCAGCAGATTTTCAAGACTAACAAAATATCTTGTCATTCCTCCCTGTTCAGACTGGAGGGAATCTCAAGTCATTTAAAATTGTGACACCATACCATAAGTTGCCCAGTGTCACATTTCCACTGCTGACTTTCCTGTCAGGTTGTATGCACGCACACAATTTTCATTTAAAGTGACTTTCAAAATTTAGTTTAAGGCATGTACAAGACTTTATTAACATCACTTAGAATAGAGGGAGCTTCCCTATGAGTGAGAAATCATGGTGTACAAATATGGGTAAAATTTCTGATTCTCTAGAACAAAGGTCAAATGTGTTAACTTCTGCTCTCTGGATCATAGGAGAATAATCTACTTCACAGCTTAAAAATCATGTTTCATTTTACAGATGAGGAAACTGAAATCCTATGAGTTTAGACATCTAGACTGTACTTTGCACATTCACAGTATGTGCTTATAAATATTTGTTGGATGATGGAAATATTACCCAAAGGCAGAGTTAGTGACAGAGCCAGTGTTAGAAGCCAGAAGGACTCCTAGTTCCTGGTCAGTTGTTCTGGCACTATTCATCCTCACGTTTTCCCTAGCCATAGTCAGCAATGCAATAAGACATAATTGTAGTCATGTAGGTCTGAAATCCAGTAAAGAAAAAAATGTACTCCCAATCACAGAAATGCATCTTTGTACACTTCTAGTTAAACGAAACATAATGCCTATCCTTTTAAAGGGCAGAACAAAATGTCCTTGCCTGATGCTCCATTGGCACAAGACCCTGGCAAAAAGGAAGCTATTCTAACCTTCTGCTCAAATGAGGTTCGAAGAAGTGTTTTAACTTCTTTAGCCCAGATGCACCAAAAAAAAAAAAAGTTTTGAAGTATATCCAAATGTACCTAAAACTCTTTCTTCTAAAGAATTACTAGACAAAAATCTGGCCTATGATAACTTCCTAGGTACCTTAGCAAAGGGCCAGTGTTGATTTTATTTTACAGTATTGAATATTTTAACACAATAGTTACTTGAGACAGAGAACTGGATTCAATGAGTCCTTTATTAATAGTCTATTGTTCTTAAAAATACTACAACTACAGGGGACTTTCCTGGCAGTCGAGTGGTTAAGATTCCATGCTTCCACTGCAGAGGGCATGGGTTCGATCCCTGGTCAGGGAACTAAAATCCCCACATGCCACAGTGAGGCCAAAAAATAAATAAATAAAAATACTACAATTACAGATCTGCTAAAAGCATGGAGCCATTTCCTATTAAACCCATGTTCCAAATGTAATTCCATCTGCTTGATACTTTGACATTTTAGGAATGGAAAAGCACAGGGTGAAAGATGGCAAAGAGTGGGGAAATTTTAATTCAGAAGCGCAACAGCTCACTTAGAAGAGAGCTTTAGGAAAGCAGAATCCAAAACCACTGTGACTAATACATTTTTCAGATTTATTAAGTAGAAAGGCTCAGAGGCAAAAGAGAGACAAGAGGCAAGCAGAATTGGCTCTTGCGCCAGCTCTTCAGGATTCTGGTGCGATGCCCCAAGATTATTTTTGTAGCTGGGCAAGAATGACAGGTTGTAAACGTATAACTCGTTGGCAAGACAATACTTTCTGAAAATAGTCTTTTCTACTGAGATATCAACAAAAAAGATGGATATAGGGGTTACACCAACTGTTTCTCTGGATATGGTGCACCTGTTAAAAAAGAAAAAAGTCTAAAGAATTTGTTCTCCTATTTCACATCCCTTGACCTTTTCAACTATAACTTCACAGTAAGCATTGTGACATACCAAAGTTTAAATGAATCTGTATTTTTGAAGTATATTGGATGTTTCTTCATCCAGAACAAATAAAGTTCTCTTCAGAAATGTTTCCTTATTTTGCACAAGTATAACTGGAAAACCCATGTTGAAAGGGCTGGATACTTAAAATTGTGTGATTGTTGCCTCAGAAATAATGTTTTTCTTGATCACAGCTGTATTGAAATATAATTCACATACCATATAATTCACAAATTTAGAGTGTATAACTCAATGGTTTTTAGTCTATTCAAAGAGTTGTGCAACTGTTAACACAATTAGTTTTACAACATTCTATCACTCCCCAAAGAAACACTGTACCTTTTAGTTATTCCCAGCCAGCCAGACTCCCACCCCCAGTCCTAGGCAACCACTAGTTTACTTTCTGTCTCCGTAGATTTGCCTATCCTGAATAATTTATGTAAATGGAATCTCAAAATACATGGTATTTTGTGATTGACTTCTTTCTCTTAGCATCTGGTTCATCTATGTTATAGCACGTATACACATTTCATACCTATTTTTATAATATTCCATTTCATGGATAACCACATTTTGTTTATCCATTCATTAGTTGATGGACATTTGGATTGCTTCTACCCTTTGGCTATTATGAATGATGCTGCTATGAAAATTAATGTACATGTCTTTGTATGCATATGTTTTCATTTCTTTTGAATATATACCTGGAATTTGAATTCTTGGGACATGTAGTAACTCCATGTGTGACATTTTGAGGAACTGCCACACTGCTTTGCAAAGTGGCTGTACCATTTTACATTCCCACCAGCAGTGTATGAGGATTCCAATTTCTTCACATTCTCATCAACCCTTGTTATCTGACTTTTTGATTATAACTACCCTAGTGGGTGGAAAAATGGTATCACATTGTGGCTTTGATCTGCACTTCTCTGATTAAAAATGATACTGAACATCTTTTCATGAACCTATTGACCATTTGTATATCTTCTTAAGAGAAATGTCTGTTCACATCCTTTGCCCATTTTTTAACTGGGTTACTTGTCTTTTCAGTATTGAATCATACGAATCCTTTCTATATTCTAGATACAATCCCCTTATCAGATATATGATTTGCAAATAATTTCTCTCATTCTGACAGTTGTCTTTTTTTTTTAACATCTTTATTGGAGTATAATTGCTTTACAATGGTGTGTTAGTTTCTGCTTTATAACAAAGTGAATCAGGTATACATATGCATATGTTCCCATATCTCTTCCCTCTTGCATCTCCCTCCCTCCCACCCTCCCAATCCCACCCTTATAGGTGGTCACAAAGCACGGAGCTGATCTCCCTGTGCTATGCGGCTGCTTCCCACTAGCTATCTATTTTACGTTTGGTAGTGTATATATGTCCATGCCACTCTCTTACTTTGTCATAGCTTACCCTTCCCCCTCCCCATATCCTCAAGTCCATTCTCTAGTAAGGCTGTGTGTTTATTCCCATCTTGCCCCTAGGTTCTTCATGACCTTTTTTTTATTATTCTTTCTTAGATTTCATATATATATGTGTTAGCATATGGTATTTGTTTTCCTCTTTCTGACTTACTTCACTCTGTATGACAGACTCTAGGTCCAACCACCTCACTACAAATAACTCAATTTCATTTCTTTTTATGGCTGAGTAATATTCCATTGTATATATGTGCCACATCTTCTTTATCTATTCATCTGCTGATGGACACTTAGGGTGCTTCCATGTCCTGGCTATTGTAAATAGAGCTGCAATGAACATTGTGGTACATGACTCTTTTTGAATTATGGTTTTCTCTGGGTATATACCCAGTAGTGGGATTGCTGGCTCGTATGGTAGTTCTATTTTTAGTTTTTTAAGGAACCTCCATACTGTTCTCCATAGTGGCTGTATCAATTCACATTCCCACCAACAGTGCATGAGGGTTCCCTTTTCTCCACACCCTCTCCAGCATTTATTGTTTCTAGAATTTTTCATGATGGCCATTCTGACCGGTGTAAGATGATATCTCATTGTAGTTTTGATTTGCATTTCTCTAATGATTAATGATGTTGAGTGTTCTTTCATGTGTTTGTAGGCAATCTGTATATCTTCTCTGGAGAAATGTCTATTTAGGTCTCCTGCTCATTTTTGGATTGGGTTATTTGTTTTTTTGTTATTGAGCTACATGAGCTGCTTGTAAATTTTGGAGATTGATCCTTTGTCAGTTGCTTCATTTGCAAATAGTTTCTCCCATTCTGAGGGTTGTCTTTTTGTCTTGTTTATGGTTTCCTTTGCTGTGTAAAAGTTTTTAAGTTTCATTAGGTCCCATTTGTTTATTTTTGTTTTTATTTCCATTTGTCTAGGAGGTGGGTCAAATGGGATCTTGCTGTGGTTTACGTCACAGAGTGTTCTGCCAATGTTTTCCTCTAAGAGTTTGATAGTGTCTGGCCTTACATTTAGGTCTTTAATCCATTTTGAGTTTATTTTTGTGTATGGTGTTAGGGAGTGTTCTAATTTCATACTTTTACATGTATCTGTCCTGTTTTCCCAGCACCACTTATTGAAGAGGCTGTCTCTTCTCCACTGTATATTCTTGCTTCCTTTATCAAAGATAAGGTGGCCATATGTGAGTGGGTTTATCTCTGGGCTTTCTATCCTGTTCCATTGATCTATATTTCTGTTTTTGCACCAGTACCATACTGTCTTGATTACTGTAGTTTGTAGTATAGTCTGAAGTCAGGAAGCCTGATTCCTCCAGCTCCATTTTTCATTCTCAAGATTGCTTTGGCTATTCGGGATGACAGTTGTCTTTGCACTCTTTTGGTAGTGCCCTTTGAAGCACAAAAGTTGTAAATTTTTATAAAGTCCATTTAATCTTTTTCTTTTGTTGCTCATGTTTTTGGTAGCATATCTAAGAAATCACTACTAAATCCAAGGTCATGAGGATTTAGCCCTATGTTTTCTTTTAAGAATTTTATAGTTTTAGAGTTTCCATTTAACAAATTTCAAGTTAATTTTCACATGGAGTATGCAGTAGTAGTCCAACTTTTTTTTTTTTTTCAAGGTGGATATTCAGTTGTCCTATTGATATTTGTTGAAAAGACTCTTCTTTCCTCATTGAATGGTCTTGGCACCCTTATTGAAAATCAACTGACGATAGAGATGTTGATCCTTTTCTATAGATCTATATGTCTATCCTTATGCCAATACTACGCTGTCTTAATTACTGTTGCTTTGTAGTAGTGAGCTTTGAAATTGGGAAATTCGATTTCTCCAACTTTGTTCTTTTTCAGAATTGCTTTGGTTATTTTGGGTGCTCTGAATTTCTGTATGGATTTTAGGATCAGCATGTCAGATTTTACAAAGAAGCCAGTTGGTATTCTGATAGGGATTGTGTTGAATCTGTAGATCAGTTTGGGGGATATTGCCATCTTTACAGTATTAAGATTTCTAATCCATGGACACAGGATGTCTTTCTATTTACTTAGATGATTAGTTTCTTTCAATAATATTTTGTAGTTTTCAGAGTATTAGCTTCATACTCTTTTGTTAAATTTACTCCTAAGCGTTTTATTCTTTGTGATGCTATTATATGAATGAAATTGTTTTAGATTTCATTTTTGAATTGTTCACTGCAAGAGTATATAATATATACTCTTATATGTATATACAATATAGATTTTTATATATTTATCTTATATGCTGCAACCTGGCTGAATTTGTCCATTACTTCTAATGGTTTATTAGTTGATTCCTTAGTTTTTTCTATATACAAGTTCATGTCATCTCAAATAGAGATAGTTTTACTTCTTAGTAATGCCTTTAAAATAATAATTTACCACATTTTAGTCTTAAATGAAATCATTGAGTATACTAAGTCCAAATTTATACATGGAGTTTTCATTTTTGTCAAATCTACTTTTCACTAATATATGATTCTCTGATAAATATTCCTTTTCTTCCCTTTTTTTTCTGTTCTTAAATATATGCTTGGACCTTTGTTCCCTCTGACCACTTTACTTCCCCATAGTAAAACTGTTACCTCTCTGCCAAAAATAAAGATGGTATTACCATTTATTTTGAAAGAATATGTTATCTAACCAATCGCAGGGTCAGTAGTACTTGATTCAATAAAATAAGACAAATTTCTTTAGAATAGAGTTTTATACAGCAATCAAAAGTACAGAAGAGCAATGTCACATCACTATGGCAATAAACTTGTAGTAATGTAAATAAGACAATAGAATATTTGCCCACAAGAGGCCAATTAAAATTTTGATGTATGTGTCCCCCACATCACAAAACATAAATACCTGCCACTTATGGTTAATTTCCCCTCTATAGAAAAAACCACCCCTGCAATCACTTTGTAACACATTGAATTAAAAAACAAATCTACCAGCATTTGGCACAAGACTAATAGCAAAGCAATAAAAGTTAGTCAAGAATTATATAATTGATTCCGGGAACACTGTGAAGCTTTCAACATGTCTCTCTGTCTCTGTCCAAATTCCATCTATCAGCCACATATGGCTGTCTTCATTAGACTTATGTTTCTGAGGCACTCATTAAGGAGCTCAGCTGATGGGTTACTGAGTTACCAAAGAAGGTACTGAGTTCAGGAGCAACCTCCTGACCCCAGGATGTGAGGTGATCCCAGAACCAATGTATATTATAAGGAATATGACCATGAAATTTCTGAGAAAATATCTCTTTTAAGGAGTTTTATCTAGAAGTTAGGAGAGTGACACACAGAAAAAGATGCTGCATTTAGAATGAGGTTAAAACCCTTAATCAGAAGGAAATAGATTAATCTGTGATAGAACTTCAGCTCTGTTTTGGGATATTTTGTATTACATGCTTCTAGAAGTGAAATATATATAATCACAGGAAAGGTTTAAGTAATTAGTCTTCTAATCTGGCTGGTTATATTTCATATTTTTAACCATTGCCACTCATACATTTTTTAAGACCAAGCTTTAACTGTTATAAAGACAGTTATTGAACATATATTAAAATTTGCCAGAGTTGATAGCCTCAGTTATCATTAATTCATAACAAAACAAACCGCGAGAACGCTTACTTACAAGTGACTTATCCAAACATGCCTCCACAAACTGTACTTAAATGCTGTTGATTTCAATCTCAGTGAAAACACTGGAGCATCCCTATTAGTAAAGAGGTAGGAAAGTCAGTCTAGAATTGACTCCAGAGCCTTAGCTATTAACCAGAATAATCTGAATTGTAGTCTTGGATCTACCCTTTTGTGGCTGTGTCATATTGGGTAAATCACAAAATCTCTCCTAAGCCTGCTCTCTTCTTTGTAAACTGAAAGTAATGGAACTACTTAGCTTAAGAGTTATCTTAAAAGATGAAATGAGAATATGTACATTGAAAAACTTAGCACAATGCTTGGCACATGGTAAGTTCTCATATAGACTTTGGATTCTATTCCTTTCTTTGCCTACTTATCTGAAAATCTTAACTAATAATTTGTCTTACACTCACGTTTATTTTAATTATAATTGAGAGCTAATAAGAATACACTATAATTTCCTCTTATAACATATACATTGATACTGTCTACTATTAATATTACTGAAACACTTTAAATTTAAAAGATAAACATATAACATATCATATACATACTATATATGCTGTATATAAAGCATATATATTCATGTATAAAGTATATATATGCTATATATATTATATATATAATTTTCCAACTTTTGTACCTTAGCATTCACTTTATTATCTCCTTTACTTCCAGGAAGGCAGTACTACCTGGATGGAGGACTAGCAGATAACAAACCACAGCCTGCATTGAACCATATGCCCTCATTAATTCAACAGCTGCTATTATGTCTAGGGTGTATCTTTTTCAGAGGCACTAGGCACACAATAGATGAGATATGACAAGCCTATTTCCTCTATGTATCACCTAGAGGTCTTAGTATTGTACCTAGGAAATAGTAGGAGTTCAAAAAGTGTTCAATGAACAAAAACTACACCTCTACCTGGTGAAAGATAGGGGGGAGATGATAAGGTAGATTAAAAAACTCAATAATACAAAAAAAATCTCCTTGGATATGCTATAAAGCAATATAAAAATATTTACTCTGTTTTGATACATATTACTGATAATTATATATTGGTACAATAGAACTCTATGCAATTTATAAATAAAGATATAAAATTTGGGGTTTGGGTTCAAATAATCTTTTATTAATAGGGTTAATTGTAAAAGGTATGGAGACTTTGGCGGGGGGTGCTGAAATAACTTTCACTCATCTACCATACATCTCTCTGCCTATTGATCCATCCACCTTTGTTTTTTCAGCTTGAAATTTCTCTCACCTGAAATTCTTGTTTAAATACAGATATGATGGAAGAGAAAACAGGAGGTACGATTGATCATCAGTAGTTATAAAATGGATTGTGAAAAGTCTCTTAACATCTAATTCCCCAAGCCTCATAGGTACCACACACATCATAGCATCCAAGAAACTCTACTTGTCAAACTCCTAATATG
Organism: Mesoplodon bidens; assembly: GCF_964165515.1. NCBI lineage: Eukaryota > Metazoa > Chordata > Mammalia > Artiodactyla > Ziphiidae > Mesoplodon > Mesoplodon bidens. The sequence goes on along the minus strand of NC_138176.1, from coordinate 187,114,628 downwards.
TATTAGAAATATTTCACAACTCATAGTTGGAGAACTTGTCTTGATATACAGCTTGCATCTCTTTTGCTGAATTAAAACAGTCACCTTCTTATAAGTCCTCAATAAGATTTGTAGGGGTTTTGGATTGTTATTTTTGGTTTGTCTGTTTGTTTTAATAAAAGAACCATAATTGCCTTTGTTTGTGGATGAACCCAATACTCTAATTCACCCACTCAGCAGTCTTCTTTGTTACTAATTTTCTGTTATAGATTGTCCCCTATATAGGTGACCTTCCCTTATAAACATAAAATATGAATATGTAATACATATTTATATCATGTTTGTGTTATAAATATATATTAAATTGAAATTGAAAAGGATGAGATAAAATGTAATTCATAAAGTTTTAAATAATTTTTTTAGTTACCAATAGTTCAAATAATTTTTCTCTCACTAATATTATTATTTTAATTAAGAGCAAAATGATTGAGTGTCTTGTAATGTTTTTAACTTGATTTAACCCTTTGTAGTACAGCAATTCAAAGGTATGGGTCTAAATTCAGCATGTTTCAATACATGATTTTAAACAGCTGTTGTAACTGAAAAATATTCTTCCTAAGCTTCATAGACCCATATAGGAGATGTGCGACATAGGGGCTGCTTGTTGAATCACAATAGCATTTTTCAATCTCACATGCCAATTAGGTAAAAGAGTTTTGTTGAAATCCAGCAAATATATCTCTGTCTTCCCTGATAACAATCTTTCATGCTAGTTAGAAAGTACTGTGTATCTTTAACTAGAAGTGGTCTCATTTCCTCCAGTTCAGTACTTCCTGGTTCAACCTCTAGTCCTGGCCCATGTGACTGCCTCCAAGACCATGTTTTGGTTAAAGAGCAGGGAATAGTTTTGCTATTAAGGCTGCAAATGTGTGTATGTGTGTGTGTGTGCACGCATGCATGCGTGTGTTCATGTGCATACACACATGCACACACATGTATCCATAGACACATACGTATTTTGAGATTTGTTAAAAGCACGTGAATGAGAACTGGCATTTATCAATTGACCTATGCCTCAACAAAAATGAAAGTTTATATAAACCTCTTAAGTGAACTTTTCTGACTTAATAATACTTGGAGATACATTAGAGTAAGAGGGCAAAAGGGAAGGTAGGGAGAGAGAGAGAGATGGGAAAAGAGTCCTTTTATGCTACAGCAGAACCAATATTTACAATATTAATATGTAAGAAGGATAGAGTATAGGAGCAATAAAGCCAGAGGCCATATCTGTCTCCTTCCTAAGCACTCCATTTAGAATCTGATCTTTGTACGGTTTCCAAATCCAGCTGTTGAAACCAACCATGAAGAATGGACCGTAATTATTATATGATATGCTTCATATGGTACCTGTCAGAATCACATACTATCTGGAGCATCATTTATGAGAGGACAGGAATGTGCTTCTCAGCTTATAAGTTGACTTGATAATAAAAAAGAATCATGAAATCAAATTTAAGCACATCTAATCGCAGTTTGTTAAAAAAGGCATCCAGAGAAGCTTCTTATTTTCTATAGCCAATTCCATTCCTTTCATGAAAACTTGATTTTACAGGTACCTGAATGGATTGCTTTCAACTGATTTTACAGTTGAAAGAGGTAAAGTGGACACTCTCAGTTCATAGTGTGAACTTAATTCCAGCAATTTCTGTGTTTCCCTTAGAGCATCCATCTTATTTATCAAAAGGGGAAAGGTTAACTCTAATAAATGAAAGAGCCAAAGGAATAAGACTCAAGGATTGAGACCTGTGATGCATCAGACCATGTTGTCCCTTAATAAGTAAATGTACAAATATCTGCTTTGCATGAAACTAAAGAAGGTGGAGGAAGGGTATTGAGTAGCACAGACAAGGAAACAGGTGCAGAGTACTTAAGATATTTGACCTCATTTTAGAGCTTGTTAGTGGTGAGGCAGATGCTCCAGTGTAGATTTTCTCCCTCTGAGACCAAGTTCTTTCCATGAGCCTCTCTACTTTCCCCTCACACAGAGCACAGTTGCAAAAGGGGCAGTGGGCTCTGTTCAAGGGTATACAACTCTACTTGTGCATGTGTCCAGCAGCCTGCAAAAGCTGCTGACAGGTCAGACTAGGAACAATGGCAGTGGCCTTGCCATCTAGACAGCCTCCTAATTGTGACAGGAGCTCCGATAACTCAGCTAACTGGTGGCTGTTATCATCCAGTACTTAAATTGTGTTTTTTAAGGAAATATCACTAACTTTCTCTTATGGTATTTTAAGTTCCAAACTTCAGGTCTCTACAACAGTGATTCTCAACCCAGGCCACCACATTAGTCATCTGAGCGAGCCTTAAAATTATGGAAGCCTGGGACCCCACCTCAAGGAAAATGCAATTGCTAGGATGTAGCCCAGAGTGGAGTTTTTTCATTTGGTTGGTTGGTTTTCTGGTGGTTGGTGGTATTTTTTAAAGTGCCCCCATGTGATGTTAATATGCAGCCACGAGTTGAGAATCACCTTTCTACTGCTCCACTGTTAAGTTGTCCTTATGAAAGACTCTACTGCAAGTGATAGACCAAAGTCATAGCTAATATCCTAGGTCTTTTGAGCCTTTCTTTAGGAAAACTGTTCTAAGACTGTGTTCTCAAACTTTCCTATTCATGAGGATCCTCTGGAGAGCTTGCTAGAACACAGATTTCTGTGCCTTCGCCCAAGGTTTCTACATCAGTAGGTCTAGGATGAGACCAAAGAATTTGTATTTCACAGGGGATGCTGTTGCTGCTGGTCTAGGGACCACACTTTAAGAACCACTACTCTGAGCAGTTGATAAAAGCCCACCAGGTTCCTTCTTCCTTAATGATATTTCCCCACAGAAGGCAAGATTCTTTGTTAACTAACTGCCAAGTCCCCTTCTGATCAGTACCTAACCTCTCGCAAATGTACTTCCTTCTCAGTATCCTTAGTAAGCGTCTAGCGTCTAGACTCTGCCATTTACTTTTAGTTCTTAAAGAACAACTCTCTTTCCCTCAAAATATTTCTAATACATTTGAAGAGTAACCTTCTAAAGGCATGATCTTTTTCCACAAATGCAGCACAACTGTGATTACACTACACTGTCTCTTGTCCATGCCAGGTAGATTTTGCTTCTTCGTGCAGTACAAATAAGTGGGTAAAAATACCCCTGATTTTCCTTCTAAATGCATTAATTCAAGAAAACTGCTGTTGGTTAATAGGAAACTGATATTCAAAGTCTGGGGGACACCAAGGTAAACATAAATCGGGAAGATATGAGGATCATTTAAAATGTAGACTAAAAAAGGAACTAACAGGGCCTCCCTGGTGGCGCAGTGGTTGAGAGTCCGCCTGCCGATGCAGGGGATACGGGTTCGTGCCCCGGTCTGGGAGGATCCCATATGCCGCGGAGCGGCTGGGCCCGTGAGCCATGGCCGCTGGGCCTGCGCATCCGGAGCCTGTGCTCCGCAACGGGAGAGGCCACAACAGTGAGAGGCCCGCATACCGCAAAAAGAAAAAAAAAAAAAAAAAAAAAAAAAGGAACTAACATTTATTGAGTGCCTACCAGGAGCCAGAGCATTACACATTTTTAATTCACAAGATGGCCATCTGTGTTTTAGCAAGTGCTCCATGTAATTCTTATGCAGACTAACATTGGAGAACCATTAATCTAAAGAAATAAATATTTGAATGTTGGTATTTTAGAAAAAAAATAAACACTTTGGCATTTTTAAAGGGTCTGGTGAGGTCTCCCCTGAAAGAGAAACATTTAATGAGAAAACAAGATAGCTGGGAACTTGGGGAGATTACTGGGGGCGGACAGGAGCAATGTATAGAAAAGAAACAGAGCTGTCATCTGTTTCAAGCAATCCATGTGTGTGCCCTACTGCCTTACAATGGGGTACTCGCAGAATATGCTAGGGGACCCCTTTTGGAGAGGTGGAAGAGGGAGCTTTTATTTTATTTTCTTTTATTTTAAACTATAGTTGATTTACAATGTTGTGTTAATTTCTGCTGTACAGCAAAGTGATTCCAAGATATATATATGTACCCACATATATATATATATTTTTTTTTTCAGGTTCTTTTCCATCATAGGTTATTACAAGGTAGTGCGTATAGTTCCCTGTGCTATACAGTAGGTTCTTGTTGTTTATCCATTCTATATATAATAGTCTACATCTGCTAACCCCAAACTCCCAATCCTTCTCTCCCCCTTGGCAAACACAAGTCTGTTCCAAGAGTGATGTTTTAGACATAGCCTGACTCACTGAGTTTCAGGGATTCCACCATTCTGAATGTTCACAGGATGGCCTCACAAGCATGTCAAAAATATAGATGGAGTTCAGAAAGAAGTCGGACTTGTGGGGAGGGATGGGCGATACAAAGCAGGGGCAGGAGGGAAAATGCTGCCGGAATCAGACAGATTCAGACTTAATTCCGAAAGTCATTTCCTAGCTGGTGACCTCAGGCAAATTACTTAATCTAACTCAGGTTTTGTCCTTATCTGTAAAAGGAGATAATCATACCTACCTCAGAGAATTGTTGAGAGGATTACAAGAGATAATGACATGTTTGGTACCCAGTAGGAACTCAGTTGTCCAAAGGCAGCTGGCAGACCCACGCTACCTCCGGCATAATGGAAGTAGTCCTACCTTTTTTCTTAAGCTGAAGCTTTACCAGGTGGGTTTTTGCTTTTCATTATCTGCTTTGTCTTGTGTGAATAGAAATGACCAAAGAGAAAGAGCTCCATCTTCCCCTGCGAGTAGGTGGGAACTGGTTACGTAGCAGCTTGTTCTCTCATCCTGCTCTCAATATTTCCAGTCATTCCCTCCGGGGGTGGTGGGGGGGATGCCACCACAGGCGTGTCTATGTACTCTTCCAACACTCAGTCAGCTCTGCTCAGAGACTCAGCCTTAATTAGTCATTTACCTAGCATAACTCAGCAAATCTGTGTTCTCAGTAGAACTATCCTATATAAAATTTAATTTGTCTATTTCCCATTTTGCCTCAAAAAGGAGGAGGAGAAGGAGAAGGAGAGGCAGAATGGAGGAGACTTAGATCTTATTTTTTCTTCAATGTGCCTGGTTTGGATTGGGGAATTTTTAAAGTAAATACTTATGATTCATAGATGAATTCTGCATGCCAGCTACCTGTCAAGTGTAGCAAGTCCTCAGCCAGCTACTGCATTAGGTTTTGGTTTAAAGCCACTCTAAATGATTTATTGTTTTTAAATTATTTTCATGGTATTGTTCCTTTCTTGTAAAATGCAATAATGCTGTCAGGAACAACACAGCAGCAAGCTTATGAATGGAACTACAAGTAAATCAGAGTAATTAGAAGCTACCAGTTGCAAATACTCACAAGTTCTCCACCAGCCAGCCACCACTTCACTGACGATAATAAAATTTGCATGATTTCCTGACATTATACTCACCACATATATTCATTGCATGCTCACTGTAATTACTTAGGTCATGATCTCATGCTCATGGCAAGAAGAACTTTCACTGAACCCAGCCATGACTATTACAGATGCTTAGAAATGAAGCAGGTGGAATTAGGGGAAGAGTTCCCTACATAGTTTTAGGGATCTGTGATGTATCAACTGAATTTTGACAGCTAAGAAAAAGGGAAATATTCTCAACTACTACTCAGCTACAATCAGGTCAAATTTTAATAAGACAAACGTATCTCAAAGACAGGATTTGCGTCCTGAGTTTTGTGATGATTGATTCCTACCATTTGTTTTCTGGTTCTTTGATGTCAAAATTTTTAAAATTGAAGGTGATATTAATCTCTGATATGTAGGTGTAACAACGGAAAGAAAAATTGTATGTTATTCATCAAAAATCAGAATGGACAAGTAAAAAGGATTCAATACCTTAAAAGATCAGTGGGCATCTCCAGATGTATAGGGTGACATACATGTCACTCAATATCCATAATCCTTATCCAACCAGTCATTTTGTTATTTCTCAGAGCTTGGTGCATCTCTTCTGTATACCAACACACAGAGTCATAAACTCTCCACGAGCAGGCATAGAAAACTGAATTTACATCTGACCATTTGCTCTTCTTTTCTAAACCCTAGATACCCCCTGCACCCTACCCCCCATAGCTGTCTCAATAGAGAAGGTAACATTTAGGTTTTGAACGATGTAATATATAACAGAGTTTCAAGGATGAACACACTGCTTTTAAGCTAAAACTTGGGGAACACAGGGGCAAAAAACAAACCCGATTTGATTCTCAGTTTTGCCCTGTGATCCTAGAAGACTTAATCCCTCAGCCTCAGTTTCATCAGCCTGAGAAGGGAGAAATTACTCATTCACCTGCAGTGGTTGTGAGGGCTAAAGATATAGGATGAAAGCACTGAGCACTGTACCTGGCCTATTAGAAGTAATGGTCGATTATGAATGAAAAAATAGAGCTAATTATCTGGAAACGGCCTTATTTCATAAGTCTTTTAGCAAGTCTACATAGAATGCAAAGCATTACTATGGAAAGTTAGTGTCTGAGTTAAGAGAAAACTATGAGACAGCAAGAAAAGGAGCCTAACTTTCTAGAATTTAATAACACTCCACCAGAACTGAACAAAAAAGGAGAATTTTATAAATGAGTCCTCTCTCCCCCAACCATGGAAAGCAGCTTGTGGTATAGCAATGAAAGCAACTTAACGTTGAGACAGTCATATCTTAGGAAGTTATCACCCCAAATCACAGTACTCCCAAACCCAAAGGTATGTACTGGTAAATCTCTGAAGTGAAATCCATGAAAGATCCCCAGATCCTAGCGGGACTCCGGTCAAAGTGACAACCATAGTTACTGGATTTACCTCCTCTGGAACTGTTACAATGCAGATATCTCTTTGCTTTGTGTGAATATGTTGGAGGAGGGGTTGCTTTTGTAATGGTAAGGTATATGAACTTGTAGTAACATAGATGCGGTATTTAAAAAAGTGGAATAAAAGTCCATTGTAAATAGTTTGTGCTAATTACCATTAAAGATTACATCAAGCTCTGTGGTAGGTTTACTCATCTTTAATTATATCCATTTTTAGACCAGTAGTAACTTATAAGATTTCTGGAATGTGTTTAGTAATCCACTGAGGAGACTGACTCAGTCACAGAAGAAAGATTTTCAGAGTGTCCAATTGCCATGACTGTTGACTTCTATCACTTGCTACCCACAATTTTACATGAATAGAGAATGTATCAAAAGTACAGAGTTCAATTAACACAATAGTAAGCATGATGCTATTATGTAGATGGGACATATTTTTTATTGGATCATATGAGTGGTCGTAACTTCTGCTAAAAATATGTGTGTCATTTTCCTTAAAGTGCCCTTTCCTTTGCCCCCTACTGTATTCTGAAGACAAAACAGACTATCTTTTGTAGAACTCAGCCGTCCGTTCATTTTCTTGTTGTTGTTGATAACAAGAGTGTTCTCATTTCTCCCACTCAAGATATGTGGAAAATGAATCTTAACTCTCTCAGAGACAAGATCAGAAGCTTGGTTTAAAGCCACTCTAAATGATTTATTGTTTTTAAATTATTTACATGGTATTGTTCCTTTCTTGTAAAATGAGTACCTCACTACTAGAATGTGTGGCTTATCACTGAAATATTTAAGCACATCTTAAGGTAAGTTCTTATGAGGGCTATTACCATGGTTGTCCACTTCAGTGAGATTTTCAAAAAATGACTTAAATTATAATTAATGTAGCAGCTGGTCAATCAACATATCTAAAACTAGTGAGTTTTATGTAATTTTAAAAGCTTAAATTTGGATAGTGCCTTAGAAGCAATTTAAGATGCAACCTCCTACATCTTACTATAAACATTTCTATCTCTGTCTTGTTTTTTGTCACATTTGTGTTTATAACTGTAAGATTTTCTCTCTCTCTCTCTTTAATTTGGAAAATATTCACTGTAAGAAAGGAAAACAAGTCTTAAAAGAGAATTGAGTTTCTATATCAATAGGTTAACGGGAGCTACATTAGGAAGTGTGATTTATTTTGGGATAGTCAAGTTGAAAACAAGATTTAAATCTAGTAGGAGAGTTTAAAAGTTTTGGTTACCTCCAAATTGAAATAATCTCATCAACTCCTTCTACCCCACAGTGGAATGTTATTAAAAGACTTTAGAGAGTTGGCACACACCAGCAAAGAAAGTAATCTTTGTTAATTTTTTCATTCATTCAATTAACTTTACTGATTAAACTAGCCATGTCTTATTGGTATCCTCTCCCCCTTCTCGCCCTGTAGTCTGTAATTATTAAGTAGATCATTTCTGAGTACATCATTTTCCAAAGTTAGAAGGACTCTGTGTTCTTACAGAAGACTTTGTCTTATTCCTATTCATCCTCTAAGGTCTTCCTAAAGGAAGCTTACAGAGGTCTGCGGAGTTTTGGTGGAAGAACAAAGAGTTCTCCACAATATCATTTACAGCCTAAACAGAGGTTCAGCCCTAAAGGCAGCCAATTTGGAAGCTGGACTGGAGGGAGAACATCAGAAAACCCAGCTGTGATGGTGAATTTTATGTGTCAACTTGACTGGACTAAGGGATGCCAGATAACTGGCAAAACATTATTTCTAAATGTGTTTGGGAGAGTGTTTCCTGGAGAGATTACCATTTGAATGGGTAGACTGAGTAAAGAAGATCACCCTCCCCAATGTGCTTGGGCATCCTTCAATCCACTGAGGGCTTATATAGAATAAAAAGATGGAGGGAGGGTAAATTTATTTTCTCTGTTTGAGCTGGGGCATCCATCTTTTCCTGCCCTCAGACATCAGTGTTCCTGGTTCTAGGCCTTTGGACTCAGACTGAATTATATCATTGGTTTTCCTGGTTCTCCAGCTTGCAGATGACAGATGAGGGGACTCTCAGACTCCATAATCATACAAATCGATTCCTATATAAATTGCCTCTTTAGATAGATAGATAGATAGATGATAGTTACATAGACAGATAGATAGATCGATCCTATTGGTTCTGTTTCTCTAGAGAACCCTGACTAATTCACCAGCTCACGTTGCTGGGGAACTTTACAAATCATCAAGTTATTCCCCATTAAGATGTCTAACCCTTTCCAGTTAATTCATGGCAAGGCTAAGGTCAGGACACTGACTCACATCTGCCAATTGCAGCTCTTTCTATTACAAGCAGTTCACCCAATGGCTCCCCACCTTGGAGAATGCACCCAGTAAATGGAACAACTAACAGAAGAAGTCTTCTTTAGTCATTTTTACAGATTTATACATAGTTTGTGTTTGATAAATATTATCTTATAATAAAATGCATGGTTTCTTAAAACTGTAATAAAATGATTGTTTATATATTAATCTGCTTGATATTTTTATTTGCTGCTGACCTGTGTGATTTTAAACTGATATTATTTAATAATAAATGTATATTTGACCTACAAAATGAAATAAAGCATGAATCAAACAACTGTCAACTCGATTGAATCCAGTAATAAGGGTATACCATGTAAAATTTCAACCTGTCCAGCATTGTCAATGAAACACTTTGGACTTAAGTTATCTAAGCCATATCCTCATGTCTTTTGCCAAGGCAAATATCATCATAAAAAGACAACGCATTTCAAAGATGATCAGATTAAAGATGGTTGCTAATGTTTAAAAATGAAGGTTAATGTCAGAAAATACAAGACAGAAGCTCACCTGGCACACTAAAGAATATGTTATGACTTATGCCTAAGGTTTCAATTCTTTGCTTCATCTATAAAGTAAGGATACATTTTTTGCTATATATTTGTTATATATATATAACATATCTATATAGTTGTATATATTTATATTTACACAAATATATGGATATATTTGTTTCTATAACCCAACATATGCATTTCTAAAAAATCACTGCAGTACACAAAATTATGCAATAAAAACCACAGGAGAAAATTGGGGGGGATTTAGGAATACAACACTCAAAACTTCCTCAGGTGACCCATTAAAAAGGGATAGAAACCTAATAAAAATGACAGCACAGATTATACATGTTAAATGGTTAACAAATATATACATATGTATAGATATAAATATAAATATGCCATTTTACCTTTTCAAAAGTCTTAAGTTTGCTTATACTTAAGTTTCCAGTATAAGTAACAGAGAAAGAAAGTGATAGAAAAAAAGTGAGACAATACTTTTATAATAAAAGAGCGCTGAAGAGAGGAAAAGAACAGAGATGAAAAAAATACAAAAAAGGCTAAGAGGAGAAAGGGGGAAATTAAAAGGAGGGAGCGTACCAGACTGTGTGACCAGGGTGGCTGTAGGGAGGGGTGTGGCTTTTGAGTTATTGCCAAGTGGTTTGTACCAGTCTGCTGCGGCTGCCGTCACCAAAACCTACAGAATGGATGGCTTGAACAACAGAAATTTATTTCCTCCAGTTCTGGAGGATGGAAGTCCCAGACTGAGGTTCCAGTAGACAGATTCTGGTAAGGGTTCTCCTCCGGGCTCTCAGATAACTGCCTGCTCTCTGTGTCCTCATGTGGCCTTTTTCCTCTGTTGCGTGGACCTCTGCATCAGTGCGAGGGTAGAGGGAGCTCTCTGCTGCCTCTTACTCTTCTTATAAGGACACCAATCCCAGCCAATCCATCAAATTAGGGCCCCACTCTTATACACTTGGTTAACCTTAATTATCTCCTTAAAGGTCCTATCTTCAAATACATGGAGGATAGAACTTGAACATATGAATTTGTGGGAGACACAATTCAGTCCATAAAATGGTTGAAGGAGGGTTGTCTAAATCAAGTGGAAAGTTGTAAAACCAGACGTGGACAGGTGTGACTCACTGACTTCATGAGAAGTGTGTAGTATATATTGTGTATGTCTATGCAGTTTGGTTTATCTGAAATGCATAATATTTCTCATGGATGAAATTTCATATAAGCAAACACTAATTCTCAATCTGTTCAAGTTGTTCCTTTACATATCAATCAAGTTGGAACAAATTAGCATTCTCAAAAGAAGCATCGCAACAAAACTGACCATATTCATTCATTCAATCAATAAATATTGGGTGCCTCCTACGTGCCAGGCACATTGCTTGGTGTCTGAGATACTGCAATGAATAAAACAAACAAGGTGGCTTCCCTCAAGGAGCTTACATTCTACTGGGAGGAGACAGACTACTTACATTCCCCTGGGGAAACCAGTAAACACAGAAGGTTGTAAGATAATTAAGGAGTGTGTAAGATGCGCTAAAGAAAATAAAGAGAGGATGAGATAGAGTTAACTTGGGGAAGAGGCTTTGAACAGAGCTATCAGAGAAGGCATCTCTGAGGAAAGAGAGAGAGTGCAGTTGGTGGAGAACTGGAGGGAAGGCATTCCAGGCCATTGTGTTTGGAACAGAGGGAGTGAGGCTGCTGGAGAGTGGGAGATTTGATGGGAGAGTGAAGATGGGACCAGGTCCATTCTAGTGGACAGAGAAGGAACTAAAGTGTTCTGAGCAGGACTTAGACATGATTTAAGTTTTGAAAATTTTACTCTGATTTCTCTGTAAAATCCACTCTTGTGAGAAGAGAGACCAGTTGGGAGGCTGTAGCAATAAATGGAGTGAGAAATGAGGGTGGCTTGGACTGAGGTATGGAGTAGAGAGAGAGGATTCAGGATTTATTTTAAAGGTTTGGGCAAAAGGAGTTACTGGTACGTTGGATGAGGGTTATGAAAGAAAGAGGAGGCACAAAAATGATTCCTATTAGATTTTTGCCTCATGTCACTAAATATATCATCATGCTGTTTATTGAACTGTGGCAGTTTGGACACTTCAGCTATCTGGGAACAAGAGTTGAGTTTTGGACAGTCTAGAGCTCAAATTCCTGTTAGAAATCCAAAGAGCAATGTCGAGTAGGCAGCTGATTATGTGAACCTGGAGCTCTGGGAGAGGTTGAGGCTGGAGATTTAAATTGGAGAGTCAGGGCTTCTCTGGTGGCGCAGTGGTTGAGAGTACGCCTGCCGATGCAGGGGACACTGGTTCGTGCCCTGGTCTGGGAATATCCCACATGCTGCGGAGCGGCTGGGCCCGTGAGCCATGACTGCTGAGCCTGCGCGTCCAGAGCCTGTGCTCCGCAACGGGAGAGGCCACAACAGTGAGAGGCCCGTGTACCGCAAAAAAAATAAATAAATAAATAAATAAATTAGAGAGTCATCAGCATACAAATGGTATTTAAAGCAGAGATGAAGTCACACAGAGAGTGAGTTTTGAGAGAGAGAGAGTTGAAAAGAGCTGAAAACTGAGCCCTGGGGTCCTGCAGGATTTAGAGGTCAGCTGCAAGAGGGGTAGCCCAAGAGATGAGGAAGGAGCGGCTCATGAGTGTCACGGCACTGAAGAGGGAATCTGCACGGAGCTAGCCACTGAGCTGGCAGGAAGACCAAGGGCGTGTGGCACTTTGGAAAATAACTAAAACATGCGGTTCACAAAGGCAGGAGTGACCAACCTTTTAAGAGACTTTCAGAAATGGTGGTGGTAAGTCACAAAATGATTGCATTCCTTGCATAATTTTAGGAAAATACAGTCCAAATGCTTTGGTATAACACATACAAACACATAGACTGACAGCCAATATCTTGGTGGAGTGAAAAGTTGATGCCTTACGATCACACTTTGGATAAAAAACAATTTAGCGGTTGTATAGCCACTGAAACTTCTGAATTTGGCATTGCTTATGAGTATAACAGTTTTTATGCCCATGAAAATGTTGAAATACGTCCCCCTAAATGTGGAAGGAGAAACTTCTAGATCCTATTCTTGTTCCTCTCTGAGTTTTCATTGGCCATCCAAGGTAACCCTTGCTGTTGAGTGCCCATAGTACCTTTTCCTGGAGAATGGATTCCCTGGAAACGATCTGTGGCTGACAGTAGCACACAGAACGTTTATTGGGGAGTACGCTCGAGAGTAACTTCTCTAAGTATGGTTGCCAAACACAACAAATAAAAGTACAGGGAGCCCATGCAACATCTGAGTACACTAATACTAAAACATTACTTGGGATATACCTGGAATTTTAATTAAACTGAAAATGTTGTATTTTATCTGCATCCTTACCTGTAAGGAGGTGAAGAAGGCAGGTTAGAAGGAGGTGATCCTCTGTGTGATTACAACGAAGGCCTCAGATGATCCTGGGGGCACTTTGAAGCTAGCGTGGTCCTCCTTATTTATTGCAAATTGTGGCAAGTGGCTAGGTCACTGAATCTCTGAATCAGCCAATCATTGTCCTCATGGTGCCCCTGGGAGTGGGTATAATCTTGGACAGGACTGTTCTCTAAGGGACAAGGGCCACAGCCTTGAGTAGGTACATTTCTGGCAGCTGGGGAATGAGTGTCACAGCACTGAAGAGGGAATCTGCATGAAGCACAACAGGGTTCAAGGTTCAAATGACAAAACTTTAGAAACTATTCATTTCCTTCGAAGCGTTTTAACTATACATCTAATTAGGTAAGGTAGCTAAATATATTCTGAAAACCCAAAGTGCTAAGTTAAAACCAAAAAGCACTGTTCCAATATTAGGTAGTAGTAGTAATTAGAGTAGTCAAGTTCTGATACTAATATTATTGCCTACCTGGCCCAGCCCCTCCACTATAGCATGTATAGGGCTTATTTGCTGAATTGTCCACCTTCCCATCTAGACTAGAAGCTTCTTGACAGAAGAAACCATGTCTTATTTATCTCTGTGTACCCAATACTTGGTACTGTATTAGGTATACAGTAGGTACTCAACCAGTGTCAATGGAAAATAAAGAGGCAGGAGATGAATAAGTAAGGCATCCAAATGATGGTTTACAACAACTAGACCCATCCTCCATTAGGGTGCAAGGAAGGTAATATTAGGCCCCAAAATCAATGTGAGACTTCATTTTCATTTTTCCTTATATTTTCTTCAGCAATACAAAACAGGTAATACCCTCTCTGGCCTGTGAATTTCTTTATTATGCAATCAGAACCTTGACCATATCCTGAATCATTCGGTTTATTATATATTCACTTAGTGCATTACTGTTTCAATGCACCATTCATGACAGGTTTTAAAGAGTTAAGGAGAAAAGAACCCTTTCCCATTTGTGTGCCTGTCTTTGGGAAATTTTGAGAGTTTCCTTCCTAAATGGAAGGTGACATTGTACATTACCTCAACAGTGAAAGCCCTGGTGAGAAGTCCAAGAGGCCTCTATTTCTCCTTTAACCTGCAACCTCACCTCTTATGAATGTTTCCTTCCATTACCCCTTGAGTGAGTCACACTGATGCTTGATGATAATCCCCTGGTGGACATACTTCTCCTCCCAGAATGAGTGTTGACATGAAGAAGTCTCCAGATTCCCTACAGCCAGACCAGTGATCCCAAATTTTAACCACATTGGATCCTGACTGAACATCCTGTCTCTGGCTCGACACCTACCTTTCCTCCCACAGCATGACCATGACCACAGAGGTAGACACTTGCAGGGTGGTCCTCTGAGCACACCCTGGGGGCGAGAGACATGAAATACATATTGACTGCAGGCCAACGTTACAGGAACGCTGTCTGAAAGCACTGCAAGAGTGCCTCTGTTAACACTTAAGGTAGACACCGTAACATTTGCCAACCCCCTCACATGTCCTGGGGGAGGTTGGTTTGCAGTAATCTTAGCAGCCCCTGAAGCAACAGCTGTTCTCAAAGGGAGTCTGATATAATCCTTTATTTAACCAACAGTGGGAGGTAGTTTTGTTTTGTTTTGTTTAAGTTCTAAATTGTTAACAATTTTTCCAGCTTCCTGCAAACAGGTAGAAAAGAGCTGAAAAGTTAGGCAAGACTCAGGGCCACGTTCACATTTTGATTTTTTACCCACACACTTGTTCCTATCCCATGGACATCTTTGTCGTGGGAAAAATATCAGACTCTGGGAAGCACAAATCAGTTTTTCCCATTTCTAAGCAATACTGAAATCAGTTGGCCATTGATCTTCCAATCCCAGCTATCAAGTCAGTGTTACAACAGATAGAATTAGAGGTCTCCATAGAAAAATGTACGTCCCATTTTACTATGTTCGATTGTCTTCCTAATTGTCTTTCAATGAGTGTAGAATAATCTTCCATCTTTTTCAATAACCAATAGAAAACATGCTATGAATTTCCAAAGGGAGTACCAAAGAATTTTGTGAAGTACTTCCAAAGTTATAATGTAACCTACAGCTTAAGCTTTGGGGTCTATTGTGGTAAATAGTATCCTAACATATTACATTCCGTTGGCAAGAATAAGTGTCATTTTAACTAACTGAGAACTGGATAAAACACTCAAAAGAAATAATCCACTACCCTGACAATAGAAGCAAGAATGTAAGTTTCCTCCCAAACAGGTGCTATGTTTAGTTCTATCCCTAGAACCCCAGCACTATGCCAGTGTCTTATAAGGGGTTAAATGAACATTGAATATTTTATTAGAAATGTATTAGAGATTTCTGCCATAAATTAGCAACCAAGAAATCATTACCCCTTTAGTTTGAGTAGTTTCCTTTGGACCTTGGAGTTTGCTGGACAGAGTTGATTTCTCAT
Source organism: Mesoplodon bidens (assembly GCF_964165515.1). Taxonomy (NCBI): domain Eukaryota; kingdom Metazoa; phylum Chordata; class Mammalia; order Artiodactyla; family Ziphiidae; genus Mesoplodon; species Mesoplodon bidens. The sequence goes on along the minus strand of NC_138176.1, from coordinate 187,099,071 downwards.
AATTAAATGTTAAACTCCCTTAACTAGTAGAGAGATCTTGTGGTCTGTGCTCTGTACCAGCATATCGGGCTCTGTCTTTTTCTCATTTGTTCTCTTGCTCTCCAGACAGTAAAGGCTGAGAATCTCAGGTAGCATGATTTCCAAGGTGAAAGCAAGCTCTCACTCAGAGCTGACTCAGTTTTATAACTCAGTGATATAATAAATGTGGCAACATAAATGGGCATAGCTTTCCCTCCTCATCATCATTTACAGGAACTGCAGGTCTCAGAGGAGGTTTATAGTAGTCATTGCCATGACTGTTATTCTTTCATTACCTAAACAGAAAACATGTTTTCCCCCCTTTGTAATGCATCTTGTATGCGAAGAGAGAGAGAGAGAGAGAATAGACAGAGAACATACAACTTTTGAATGCTTTTCGCTTCTAGACTTTAAACTCGTCCTGTCCCATTCTCCATTAGGATGTTGATTATTAGGGAGGTCTTTGTATCTTCTTCTGGTGCATTTAATATTCTAGTATATTTCCACTTGCTCTCAGGAGCCTTTTACGGAGAAGAATGTAGAACAACTAGCAAACTTTTAAAAAGGTAAATATATAACCTGTGTCAAAGTATGGAAACAGGTTATGGAATTCACGCATCCCACAAAGAGAGCCCTATGGAAAATGAAGCAGGGCTGTGGCAGCAGAATGATAATTGCACTCCGGAGAGTAAAAGACATTGTGTTGCCTCTTCAGCAGAAATTCACCTCCCTGTATGAAAATCTGTTAAATTTTCCAGTTTCCCACAGAGTGAATGACAGAGAATTTAATGAGAAACACATTGGAACCAGACCTGTCACTGTGTGATTATGCATTCACTAATCTCTCTGTAGGGTACAGAAAAAGGCGGTCTTCTCTGAGAGAGTTTATCTGACAAAAGGGAAAAAAACATGTCTAGAAACAAATTACCAGAAAGTAGTCTTCACCCTCCCACTGATACCTACTGACATCCCACTGGACTGCTTATTTGGCCTGTAAACAGTAAAATCATCGGGATTTGCACAGTCACCTATTTTTCTGATTGTCAATGAAACAGAAGTTTCATACGATGACTAATTTATTGATGTTTAAATGCAGCTTGCAAGTGCCTGATATTTCTAGTCTGGACTTGGGATTTGTGTGTGGGAAATCCAAGTAAAGTGAGGGAAGCAGCCGCTGTTCTGAGTCTTGTTGGAGCCATTTTGTATGTCACAGGAATTCTCTTAACCATCATCATCCTCTTCATCAAGTAAATCTTATTCAGCACTAATATCCATCCTACAAGCTTTTTTTCTGAGCACCTAACATATTCCATATAGGGACCTATAGCTATAATTATACAGCCAGTACTTTGGATAAATAGAATGTCCAATAACCTCCACGAAGCATTTAAGTCAGAGGAACACATCATTCAAAATTGCTATATCATCTAAGAGCATTTCTTAAGTTCCTTTTATTAGCCTGAACTTGGGTTGGGCAACGTGCAAGGAGAGAGCAGCTATATTCCCTGCAGGAGTTCAAAATCTAAGACTATGTTGATGTCAACCTCTACAAGGAACATAATGAACAAGTATTGAGCAAATGATGAACTGTTTCACTAGCTGAGTGTCTTGGCGAAGCAGGATCTCAGAAAATACTGAATTATTGGGATAGTAAGGGAATGGTGGTGGAATGTCATGAGTTATACATATTTGAAGGAGTGGTGTCAAGATGAGATCACTCATATTTCTTCATGAATTTCTAGAAGGCTTCATGGAGAAAGTGCGATTTTGGTCCGAACAGAGATGTTCAATGATTACATGTTTAGTTAAGGTCATGAACTATGTATTATCAACAGTGATGCTACTCTGACTGTTCCTATCCGGATTAATAGGAAATTTGATTTAATTAATAGGAAATTAATGCAAATTTGCAAAGTCCCTTATGAAAAGGTAAGCCCAGGGGAATTCCCTGGTGGTCGGTTGGTTAGGACTCAGTGCTTTCACTGCCAAGGGCCCGGGTTCAATCCCTGGTCAGGGAACTAAGATCCCACAAGCTTCTTGGCAGGGCAAAAGAAAAAAAAAAAAAAGAAAAGAAAGAAAAGTAAGCCCAGAATTGATTCCCATTTTTTAAATGTCTTGATCCAATCTCACACTCAGTTTATTTATTTTTCTTAATCTAAGACCAGGCCTTTTTTTAAAATATCTGTTTATTATTTGTTTCACAATTCCTTTCATGTGGTTGTGCAATTTCAACTGGACATAGACTTTTAGTTTTGCCTGAAGAGGAACCATGTCCTCTTTTTGGTACGTCAACATTTTAAGACTCAAACAATCACTGATGACAAAGCTGGAAATGACGTTTGAGATAGCATGGGTGAAACAGGGCCTAGAGATTGACCTCTGATAATCACACATCAGAGTTGGGACAAAAGACAACTTAATAAAATTAAAAGTATGTAAGAGCTATTGCTTCCTAATCTAGTATTTTTATTACATAAAATTGCTTAAATACTGATGGATGATTTGTAGCTCAGTTGTCTGATGGTATCTCTGAATGTTTTATGTGATTCTTTTTTTTTTTTTACATCTTTATTGGAGTATAATTGCTTTACAATGGTGTGTTAGTTTCTGGTTTGTATGTGATTCTTAGATGTAAAATATGCCTCCACTGACTCAGGCTGGGTTCTCCTCCCTTCTCTCCTGTGGAATGACATAGAGGAGGTAACGCTTTTCTTGGACTAATGCCTAATCATATGATAATCTTATTTCAAAAACCGACTAGTGCAATTAGATGACTTACAAAAGAAAAATAGAGGAGTCATGTTCACTTACCTAAAAGTCTCTTTTGGGCTTCCCTAGTGGCACAGTGGTTAAGAATCCAGCTGCCAATGCAGGGGACACGGGTTCGAGTCCTGGTCCGGGAAGATCCCACATGCCGTGGAGCAGCTAAGCCCGTGTGCCACAACTACTGAGCCTGCATTCTAGAGCCCACGAACCACTACTGAGCACACGTGCCACTACTACTGAAGCCCGCGTGCCTAGAGCCCATGATCCACAACAAGAGAAGCCACTGAAATGAGAAGCCCGTGCACTGCGATGAAGAGTGGCCCCCGCTCACCGCAACTAGAGAAAGCCCGTGTGCAGCAACGAAGACCCAACACAGCCAAAAATAAATAAATAAATAAATTTTAAGTAAAGAAAGAAAAGCTTTCAAAATGTGCAAAAAGATGATTGGCTTAAAAAAAGATTTTAAGTGATCAAAATTTAGTTGTAGCAATGAAATAAATCTTGAAGAAGGTGTAGAATTCCTTGGACAAGATATTTTTGTTTTCTTCCCATTACAGCATTGTCTACCATACTGTTTTTATTTTTTAAATTAACTGTACAAGAAATTTTCTGCAGCTGTAGAAATCGTGCCAGAATTCAAGTTTTTGGTTAGTGCAGTATTTTCATTTCGTGATTGAAAATGTGGGAAGTTATGGCTTAATTCCTCTCTCTTTTGGAAGGGTAAAAATGTTAATGTAAGACAATTGTTCAGTTTTCTATTTCAAGATCAACTTTATAGAAAATTTACCTACTAGATTTATGGTGTTTTATTTTCAGGTACAGGAAATAAAAGCATCTAAGATGATATAACTGTTAAATTTGGAAATAACTTTTGTCAGCGTCCTTTATCACTGTCACACAGTTTTGTACAGCTGAGTCACTATAACTCAGCTAAAAGAACTAAGATAATTTATATATACCCACACTCTCAAATTAGTTTCTTGAGAAAGAAGTGACGGTATATTTTGTGAAATAAAAACCATGATATTATTACATCTTATTGGAAACCTCTATTTACCTCTACTGTTGCTCCAAATAAAGATTATCTTAAATTAAATTAAACATAATTAATAAAACTGAAATGTCATTCTGAAGGTGTTTTCATCTCTCTTCTAGACAAATGAGGTTCCGAAATTGTAATGTAAAATTCATTGACATTTTTAGGTGAACACAATCTCAATTAAACAATTTTATTTCATATTAGATAGGTCTAGTTACTTTGAAATCACCAAAACTACGTAAGCAAGGACCCCTTTAAAAAGTACTAGGTATTAGTAAGGAATTATATTTATACATATTTTCTCTACATGAGTTCTTTCAATTAATTAATTTAGGTAACTTTTTGCTTCAGTGAGCTTTAATTAAATATAATTGTGTATGGCCAGTAAACTAAAGAGAAGTGTAATTTAAAGTTTTTTTTGTTTTTAATTTTAGCTTGGCTTTAAATTTTGAAATTCATAAGTCCTGCCTTGCATAATATATATTTGGTAGCTATTCTACTTGAACTTCCATATGCTAATCAAATCAAACTAGGAGTACAAGATAAGGTAATTTTTTTAGTTTAACATAAATTACTAGCAACATTTGTCCAATACAATATATACATTAACTTAGTTTGTTGTTAATCATCATTAAAGTCATCGTTTCCTCGCCCATTTAGGGACATATGTCTACTGTTCTTCTGTTCTGCAATTTTATTTCTCATGTTTAGTAAGAACTTGATATACAGTGCACAATTTTTAACAATATACTGAAATAAACTAGAGGATTATTTTTAGCTTTATACCATGTCTATATGTGATATGCCAATTAGATAAGAGTAAGACATATCTGTGTTGGCAAAATTTCATTTCATTTAATCTAGGAGATATTTAATGTATAAATTAGTTAAAATTATTGTAGCATTTTATTTATTTTTTAAATCATGTATTAAAGGATGTCCCTGGTGGTCCAGTGGTTAAGACTCCATGCTTCCACTGCAGGGGGCACGGATTCCATCCCTGGTCAGGGAACTAGGATCCCGCATGCCTCGTGGTGTGGCAAAAATAATAATAATAAATTTTAAAAATAAAAAATTATTCATTAAATGCAAACAATGTTTAATCATATTATTAGTTTTATAATAAAACACCATACTAGAGTATACGTGTGATGTTTTAGTTGATGGATGGATTTTATATATATTGTATATAATATATATGTGTATAATTTCCATTAAAACAAAGCAGTCTGCTTAAATGGTAGTAAGTTCAATTTTGCTGAGTTTCTATTTTGCATTTGTGCATCAAAATAAAACATACTTTGTTTTTAAAAGAAGTTTAACAATATCCTCTAAAAGAAAAGAAACATGCTTAAATACAAACCATAAACTTTCTGTGAATGCTTTTGTTCTTCCTATGAGACATACTTTTAAACATTAGCTTTACCATTTTTATTGCCACATTTCTGAAGATAAACACTTATGTTTCATAGAATTCCATAAAAATGATTACCCAAGAAAATAAATTATATAAATTCTTTTAAGTTAAATTTTCTGTGATTTATGCTCAACATCCAGTATTTGGGTTGACAATTAAGTGCCATTTTCAACTCATCAAATTCCCAAATTAAGTTTCCCATATCGCACAGCCAACTTTTTAAAAACATACATCAGAAATTTTCCTTATAAAAGGGCAGATCTATTCACTGGGATGGTTACCTTTAGGAAAGGAAACTCAAAGTATGTTTAACTGAGTAATAAGAATATTTTTGACAATGGGACTTGACATGAGTAACTGTTACATGATTCATCTCCTTCGGTTCTCTGTGTTTTTCCACTAAGTGGGTTGCTCCCTGTGGATCTATACAGTGGAGATAGCAGAGGGTCATAAAAGAGGTATTTTAAGCACTCTGGTTTCATAGTGTATGCTTGATGGACAGAATAAAATGTATTCCTCCAGCTGTTAAAGAGTGAGGGCAGGGTAGATAAAAGGAGAAGTGAAGGCAAGGCAGAATTAGATATCAGTAAATGCTGCAAACTCAGTGTACTTGTACCTCTAATCCTTTTCCTTATCTCCAACTTTTAATTCCACCTAGAAAGTCCTTATATTTTCTCCTTACTTCCCACTCATTGTAGCCCAGCCACCAAAAAGGCAGGATTCCATATAATAGCATGAATTTATACACACACACACACACACACAAATACACACACACACACATACAAACCCAAGCTCAGCATTTGGTGCTGTTGAAGATAATTTAAACATTTTAAGATGCAAGACTAACTTACATTATCTGAGGTATGGTAAAAAAAATAATAATCACAATAAAAATTAAAAGTGCAATGAATAAGAAAAATGAAAAAGAAATCCACAAGTTATAAACAGTCTATAAACACATTTATAATTCATAAATTGCATTAAAATGGCTGTTTTATGTCTTAATTAAAAATAACAAAAGTAAGAAAATATGCTCGATGCAAGGTACTTTAAAAAAAAACAAACGTTAATAAAATATTTTTATCTGCATCAAAATAGTCTTTGGAAACGAAAAGTAAAAATGTATCGTATGCTTTTTCAGGTTGATCTGTAGAAGTCAGAAAAATACATAATCCCCACCATTTAACTTTCTGGAACCAGAGTCCCAGTATGCACCAAACATAAAGCAAAATGCTTTATGTCATACTGAACTAAAGCAGTGAGCTCCCTACATTGGTACAAAGAATTCCAGTTTAGTTCCTATCAGGAGACATTTTTGTTTCAGCCAAACTGAAACAAATGTCCTGACTTCACTACAGTGTAGTGTAACTGAAGCTGTGTCCAAAAAGTTGTCTTCAGAGTGCAAAGACACCTACAGAAACTCCTGAAGGGAAGACATGGTTTCTCACAAGGCCAAGATGAATATTATCCAAAGCGAAACTTGAGTCTGTATTTCACTGTGTTGGGACTTCTCCGAGGTGCGGAGAGGGGAACCTTTGGCTTGATGGGATTAGGTGGCTTTTTCTTTTCAGGAACAGTAACTGTGAAAGAAAGTTCTGGCTGCTCTGATTGCTTGAATCTTGGCAGAAAGTGGGTAGAGATGTGCTGAGGTTTAACACGGGGGCTGCAGCCCCGTTTAGCTTTCCCTCTCTTGTTCAGGGCCACGTACCACTCCCGCCCCGTGTTTTCAGTTCTGTGTATTGCTGAGGCATAGGTATTATAGCTATTTTCTTGAAATCGCTCCCTGAACTTGCAGTCATCTGTAAATTTGGCCTAGGGAATAAAAGAAGAAGAGGAAATTCAAATAGTGATAATTTTTTCAGCATGTAATAAAATGAGGTCTTTTACTGTAAAGAAAAAAACAAGAATTCCATTGAACCCTGCCCTCCTACTACATTCTCTTTTATAAAGACACATTTGCTTCTTTTAGAGTTGCTTTAAAATTACTATTTTTGTTTTTATATTCCTACTTTATTCATCTTTGTAATGCTGATTTCTGTTTACTATGTACAATCGTGAAATAATATCAATGTATATAAAAATGATAACAAGAACTCATATATTTAAATTCTATTACTCTTTTTAATTACTTTGAAATTTTTAGTTAAAAATTTAACTTATAAGATTTCCCCCCTCTTAAGCCATCAAGAAAATAAATAGTACTATATTATTCAGAGAAATGGGGTCATATTATCCTTTGAAACAAGAATACATTTTTCAATCTTATCAGCATGCTTCATGGTGCTGAGAAAGGGGTAGCATATGGCCCTATTAATATTGCATATGTTAGAGTTCTTTAGGAAAGAATGTATCTTCACACAGTGATACAGGAGAGTATATTTGATGGCAGGAAGAAAAAAATTACCTTTGGAGTCACTAACAATACTTCAGCCAGATCTCTCTCTCTCTCTCTCTCTCCACACACACACACACACACACACACACACACACAACTCTGCCCTTGAAATGCTCACAGAACAGTGGACTAAGCAAAGAAGTAGACATCCATCACGATGCAGCTTGATAAATGGAATTATGACAGCGGTATGCAGAGGATACAATGATAGCATAGAGGAAGGGCATCTGAGAGGATGGAGGTAGCAGGGAAGAGGGCAGGAAGTCTTCCTAGAAAAGCTGACTTCTGAGCTGAGTCTCCAAGTCCAACAAGGTGTGAGCAAGGCAGGTGACGTGAGAAAGGATTTCAGGGGGCAGAACTGGTGTGTTCACAGGTCATCAGGACACCACTATAATTAGTTCAGTGTGACTTCCACTTAGGACGCACGGAGAAAGGAAGAAGGGATGAGGATGAGAAAGCCGGCCACAACAAGCTCTGAAAAGGCTGAGTTTGCCGTATTGAGGAAATTGAACGACCACAGTATAGGGGAAGCAAGTTAGAATGTGTCAGACAGACATTCAATCAAATGCCAGTCCTGCCAGTTGAGTTCTTAGCTCTAGGTTCTTTATCCACAATCCTTGCAACTGTAAGCCTATTGTGAGAATCAAAATATTTTTAAGGAAAGGATCTGGAGCTTTTATCAAATACAAGAGTCCATAGCCCCCAAAGAATTCAAATCCCTAACCTGGACTAGACTAACATGTTTCACAATTTCAGGGAGCACCATTTGTATAAATGTCCGGGGCTTAGAAATACCACAATATCTTGACCCCTATATATAAGAACACTACACACACACACACACACACAGATATGATTCTTTCTATATCAAACCAAGAGGTTCTATAATGGAATTAAAAGTCCTTTAATTCCCTTGCTTTTCTAATAATGCCAAACTTTCTTCTGCAATACAGATCCCAACACTGTAATCTAGAAGTCTGAACATTGCAAGGCAGTCTACACAGAGCTACACAGAATTCCATGGCCACATGGAATTTTTGACTTGTGCAAGGTACTGACAATATCAGAAGACAACCAGTTTCAGAGTATTTCCAGCAGCACATTTATCTTATATACGACAGTCTATCCAGGTTATTTACATTCGAGTGTAGTTCAATCAATAAAGCTCTTTATTTGGAGTCTATGAAGCTATATATAAGCACTTATCTACTAAGGATTCCCTGGACTGGGTCTCTAGCAGGCTGTAAGCTGCTATTTTATTAAGCCGCTATTTTAAAGAACAACTGCCAATGGCTTTCTCTCATCCCACCATAACCTACAAGCCCATAACCAGGACAAGGGTACTATGTTGCCATTCCTTTAGAAGAGCACACATTTATTGTTCCTTTTTTTTTAAAATTAAAAAGTCTTTCTTACAAGTCAAACATAGATTTGTCTGCTTAGCTCTTAAAGGGACTTCGATGCTCTCCCATTCAATTAGATAATCCCAAAGTTTTATTTTAAAATAAAAGCTATAACCATCTGGAATATTTTCTGCTACAGAAAAGACCAAGCATTTTAGAAAGGTGCGGGAGATTTCATTAAAAAGGGTAGCAGGTATATTTACCCTGCCTCAGATTTTTTTCTTAAAATTTATTTGAATAACATTTTTAATGTATAATACATTATAGACCTTACTTCTACCCTTGTTTCACACAAAAAAAATCATTTTCCTGAAATAAAGATAGCAGTGATTGCTTTATTCAATTTTGACCGTTAGATTTTTTTAAGTGTACTGCATAATTTAACCTTATTTTTTCCTTAATGGTGTCAAAAAAAATAAAGAAGGAACATGTCTTTTTTAATTGATGTGGCCAACAGACACACATGCATGTGCATGCACACATACACACATACACATGGTATATTAACCTATAGCAATTCCATCTTACTGTCTTTCATAGCGTGAAAACCTATCGACGCCACCCCCGAAAATTATTCCATCTGAACACTTTCTCCTTTCCCCCTCAAGGTTCATGTTCTAAGTTCTTTCTTAAGAGAAGACTTAAAGAGGATAGCTGTTCAGGCTCTAGATTTTTCAAGGGTCACCTAACTGTCACATGGGGTAGAGATGTTCAGAATTCTGAGGACCCACACTACTTGCTGGCCCTCAGCCATTCCAAACCCCACATTAAAACAGGAGGGAGGCAGTCAGACTGTTTTGGATTTCATAATTGACTTCTAATTTAATATTTTGTCTGAAAAATTCTTCCAGCTATATTGGAACAAAACCATTTGAAACAAACATAGTGAGTTTTTCATCAGGAGATCTGGTTTCTTCTGGAGGGATGGACTGTTCCTGTCAGTATTCCCGGCCCTGTTCAGACAACACGGCGACGTTAAGCAGTTCATCTCTGTCCCTAATGTTATGCATGAAGCATCTTCACAACAGAGTCACCAAGCAGCAGAACCATTTAAATATATTTGCCATTTACCATTACACAATTTTAGATAATAAACTTTCCAGGTTACTTTTAATTTTTGAAATCTCCTTTGAATTATAAAAAGTGCTTTAGCAATATATATACTTTTAAAACAGTAGAACTGGATTATTTCCCTAGAAAATGGGAAGTGGACATACAGACTTTATCTACAGTTCAGCTGTGAAGTAGAGAGGTCAATCTAATTTCAAATAAGCTATTGAAATCAGGACCCCCATAACCTCCACCCTACCACCATCAGCCACTACAAAAAACGCATTCATTAAAATGTTCATAAAGAGCCCCTATCTTTGTTTCAAACTCAGTTCTTTGTGGATTCATTCCACAGATATTTATCAAATGTATATCACATGCCAGACACTGTGCTGGTTGTCACTTTTACAATGAAAAACAATATAGGATGGTCCTGCCCGTGTTCTTTGTTGACTTAAATTATCTATGTTTTTCTCTATAATTTCTCCTTGATCTTGCAAGTGTAAAAATAAGTTATAGTCAACAAGCCATAATTGCAAAACTAACAAGTTTAAATTGGCTGATTTCTATGTAATTTAAAGGAGTCTTAACTGAAAAAAACAGATGAAAATTAAATTAAACTACTTCTGCTTGAGTATGCAAATTATTCAGAGGTGGGGCAATATAGTGCTATTAAATAAAACAAGAATTTTTGGCTTAGGAGGATACCTTACCTTGATTCTACTCATCTCCTCGCGTGATGAGGGCACACAGTGAATATTTAAAAGAAAGGTCAAATTCAGTTCAAAGAAAGTAAAACTTTGACTGTGATATTCCAGAAAAGACTAATTCTGCTTAATTAAAATCTGAAGGTCAATTAAACCAAACAGGGAATTCTTTCTGAAACAATATTTTTAAAAACTTTCTAAAACCTCTTAACATAGTTTTGTTCCTTAGTAAACATGCTCTATGATGATTGAGAATCTTGTAGCAAATGAGTTGAAGCTATGCCTACAAGTCCCTATTCTCATTACGTGTGACGGAAGAAGTAAATATGCATTGTATGAAAGAGGTATATAAAGAGGATTGAATTTGGACTAACAGCAGTACCAACCCTGGAGTCTGCAGGCTATTTAATCATTTAATCGATTTTACTTCTTTATTTCACTTTGTTTTCTTTGATTTGCCTCTTTCTCTTGAAAAATTTTATAAAGTTAAGAAATAATTAAATATAAGTAACTAAAATGCTATTATAGACTATATAATATTTATTAAACAATTAAACTATTATTATAGACTGTAATGAAAATAATTAAAGACCAAATTGTGCTCTAAGCAAAGTTTTCTTGCTGCCTGCATCCCTACTCTTCTAGTTCCCCTGCTTCCTTTCAATGCATTTTTCTTCCCACCCCTAGTCCCACAAATGGGACTGCCCGGGTCAGGTCACCTAAGCCCAGACTGTTTTGTACGGTTATGTAGGATGTGCCCAGCCCAAAAGCACCCACCTCTGGTGGTGAGTGAAGGCTGAAAGCCGGACCCTGCTCCAACTGCTCCCAAGCAAAGAACTCCAGAACAGGGCAGCATGCACATACAGGAGCTGCCTCTTTCTCTTTACTTCACAAGCCTCATATGGGTCAGTTGATGTATGACCATCTCCAGAGCATGGTCATACTTCCTGCTTGGCACTAGGTATCTGGTCATTCTGTGTTTCAGTTCTTCATGCAACCAAGGGAATATACAAGTTGGATTTAAATCAACCTGAGGTAAAGTAGTGAAGAATGTTAGCCACATGATTTATCCTCCTCTGAACCTCTTGAATTTGACTTCAAATTACTCAGGGAACCAGCTCAAAATGCAGATTCCCCAGACCTTATCTCCAGAGATTGTTTTAGTAAGTCTGAGCTGAGACCCTGGAATCACATCATTAACCAGCATCCTGTGTGATCTTGATGCAGGTGAGGTGAGAACCACACTTGTAGAAGCATGGTATAAGATAGTTTACTGTCTGATGCTCTTAATAGCTCAAAAAAGCTGGGCTATTGAGGGTTACCATGTGCCAGGTGTTTTACATATATTATTTAATTCTTGCTATAATTCCATGACTATTAGGATGCTATTACCTGATTTCCCAGACAGAAGAGTAAAGAAAAGGATTCGTCTAAAGCCCCACATTTATCACATGCCAGGGTAGGTCTGTGACTTAAATCTCATCTACTGATTCCTAGATTCAAGCTCTTTCTGTAACACTGTACAAACCCAAGGCATCTCCTAGGTTTCTATATAGTCCTACCTGCCCTGAAGTTGCTCCATATTAAAATACTGATGAAAAACAAGTGCCATTCCTCCAACCATCTAAGACGTAGAACACCATCTCTCACTTTAGGCTGAAATGGGTCTATGAAATTACAAGTTGATTCATCACAGGCAGATTTCCTCAATAAAATAAGCCCTCTAACCAGATTTACATAGTGTGAAATTAAGAGAAAACTGACATTTACTGCGAAGGCAAAACACAGAACCCATTTTTTTGCCTGAATGACTAGCTATTCAATTTTACTATGTAAATTGAAAGCTCTTAGAGGGCAAGGCGAGTTTCTATCAATGCCTTTATATAGCTCAGGATCTTGACTGCAAGATTGGAGTGCTTAATCACTTATTTTTTTAATGACGATGATAACCATTACTCAAGCCTCCGTTTCCCCTTTCAACAAACATGCCCATCTTTAGGGGTTGCGGACTCCTCCTCACTCTGCCCCCAGCTCAGGAAGTCTAGTCCAGACTCTCATCCCGGGCAAGCCAGCTGGCACCCTCTGAAACCAGGAAGGGAGGCTGTTCTAGTCCTTGCTTAGGGCTGATCAAGCACACATTCCATGCCTATTTCGTAAATTCTGCAATTAGCTTTCCTTCCAAACATCATTCCCTAAAACCCTGAGAAACAAAAATAATTCTACCACGTGCTTCTTTCTGTATCTTTAAAATGAGCTAAAATGTTTTTCCTCAACAGGCAATAAGTGAACATGCATACTTAATGAAAAGACTGAAGAATTCATGATAACCACTTTTTTTCAAGATTTAGATTTTTTAAGGGGAAAACCACAATTCACAAGAAGGATCTTAAAAAATTATGAGATTATGACCATTGGAAATCCTTGCCTCTTTAAGATCTTGAAACTGGGAATTTCGCTTTCAAATTAGGTTCCTTGGAAAAAGAAAAACCCAGGAGAAAAGGGTCTACTGTATGCAAGACGAGTTTGGACCTAAAGAAAAAATAGGCCAATAATAAATGGGATTTGCGGCTGGTCTAAATATCTGAGGGGGTCACAGCTGCCTGACCCCAAAATCAGAAAGTATTCTGAGAGGGGATAGAGGATCATCAAACAGCTGCCTGAGAGCAAATTCAGGAAGATCTGTTCTAACATTAAATGCTGAATACTTTCCAGGAAATATTCTAAGTGTTTTATACGTATTGTCTCATTTAAGATCCTCAAATATCACCATGTATTTTTACTATAATTTTCTTCCATTTATAGCTGATAAAACCAAGGAATAGAAAGATTAAGTAAAATGACACAGTGTGTCTTAACTAGAATGACACAATGGAACTGTGCTCTTCACCACCACACTCAAGACCTTCTACTCTTACATCTAGACCCACCCTCAGATAAATCCAGAAAGGCTGCCTATGCAACTTTGGATAAAGACAATAAACCTGAGGAGAGAGCAAGAACAGAGTGAGGAGGAGCACGAACAGACAGGCAGGCAGAGATAGAGACCAAAAGAGAAGGGTGCTCAGCCCCACAAAGCACCTCAGTCTGGGAATAAGTTGAGAAAGAGGATACAGGCCACAGTGAAGGCTCTGACTAACCCTCATGGCTCTTGGGGAAGCAATTACTTGCTCTTACTCTCAGTGATTCCCAAGGGATCTTGAGAAGAAGACCAGACACCTTCATCCTGGTAAAGGATGCTGAAAAAAACCTGCACACTAGGAATTTAAATGCATTGTCTACTTAGGGTTAATCAGTCAAGGTCTTAAGGAGAGCTGCATGGAGATTACTATGAGTATGTAGGTTGACTGAGTGCATGAGCAGAGCACACCGAGATGGCGAAGTTCAATGAAAACTTCTCTTACCAAATTAAAAAACTTAGCACACAAAGGAAATCAGCATATATGTTGCCTAAGTTTAAACTTTCTGGCCTGATAATAGTGTTTACCATCTTCCTGTCCACTGACAATGAAGCATTTTCTAAATGAAGAGTTTCTGTGAACAAAACAGATCTCTTTTCTGTTCTGAAAGTACATCCTAAAAGGGGTTCCCTATGCAACTCATCTTCACACTGAATAACCAACATTTATAAAACTGTGTGACAAGTTTTGTGGTGCACACATCCCTTCCTTTCTAGACTTTAAAATCAAGTAGGAGACACAGAAGTAGATGGGGAAAAAAAGATCCTCCGAAGGGGTTTAGAATAATAGAGAGAGAGAGAGAAGCAACCAAAAATATTCTAAGTAAATAGTTCCAAATGAAACAAAATACGTTCTTTCAAGCTAACTTTTCCCTACCAAGTATTGTAGCATTTAAAAGGAGAGAGAATTTTTGAATTATGTAATTCTGCTTCAATCAATTGTTAACTGTGATAACTTAGGAAAATATTTAACATCTCTGAGACTATTTCCTCACCTAACTATGTAATGAGATAATGTGAATGAAAGAGATTTTAAAGAAATATGCAAATCTTTTACCTCTGACAAGTAGCTAATTTTTAATAGTCTGATTGTTACTATAAAAATGAAGTTGAAAATCTCCTATTATCCATGAGTATTTCTCAATACGCTATAGGTTTACTTTCCCCAGAATTATATGAATACTTTAGATTTATAGTTCACATTTACTTTGTAAATAAAACCCTAAAGTTACTCTTTATTTATTTAAATGTTTTTTCCAGTTTTATTGAGATATAATTGACATATGACATTGTGTAAGTTTAAGATGCACAACGTGGTTTTATATACATATATTTTTGAAATGATTATAAAGGTACTCTTTAAATGCCTCTGCACAATTATTAATTTAAAGCAACTCACTAATCCTAAGCAACATTTAATCCTAAAAGTATAAGGGGTTTTAGCCTTTTTAGTGGTGATGAAATTTTGTAAAAACCAAAACTAAATCAAATAATTATATTTAAAGCTAGCTATAAGAATATTTTTTTAACATGTTTAGCTAGAAACTGAAAAGAGGAAAGAAACCATCTGGCATAAAACTAATAATGGTTAGAATTGATACTATTTCTAAATTCAACTTCCTTAAAAATAAATCACTTTATAATTTAATTAGGTTTCCACCTAGAGAAAAAGTGCTGATAAATGCTAAGAGAAAGTGGGCTTGGACAAATGGTTTAGAAAGAATCCACATAATCGTAGGGCTTATTTTTTTTATCTATAATTCAGCTCAAAGTCATCAGAATGACTTTTATATCAAAGGGCTTCAGTGAGTGACAAGAGCAAGGCTTGCTTTGTACTGTTTAAAAGTCATTATTCCATGAAATAACTTTAGCCTGCCAAGATGAGAAAGAATAACAGATGCTGTTTTTGCATTATCTGCATTATTTCGGCCAGCCATCCTTAGACATTTGGGTCAAGTTTCTGGAAATTTGTTACTTGCATTTGACAGAGGAATCATGTAACCTAACCTTTCAGTTTGACCTTTCTAATTGGCATCCATTTGTAGTACTTCGCTTTCTGTTGCAATTATCCTTAAGCTTCCCCAAGGTAGTCTATTTTTTTGCATGTACTAAAGCATGAATCAGAATATTTAAAAAATTAAGATTTTCACCCAAAACAAGCAAACCAATAAAAGAGAATTTCTTTTTAGGCATTGCATATTATTATGGTGCTTAGATTTTGAAGGTGTTTCAATCTTTTACCACCATAAAGTAGATCAAGGAAAAGTTATTCAGTGTAGATGCATTTGATCATTGTTTTTTATTTTGTATGTGGATTTTTAAAAATCAAATATTTTTAAAAAATAAAATGGCATGTCCTACTTTTCCACAGCAATGAAGAACTTTTCCCCTTAAGATATGTAATAAATCAAAGAGCAATTATTTTATGAACACTGTATTGTGGTTTACCAGCTCAGAAGATGAAATAAGTAAATCTGGTTATAATTCTTGTAATGGATGATCAGAGAGGTTACCAAAGATTTCCCATCTATCTTAATAAACTGAGATTTTAGTAGTTTATTATATTTAGACTATATTTAAATTATCATTCAATAATAGGTAATATTTATTGAGTACTTACAAGGTATTTAATATTGTTCTAACAAGCTTTATACATATTATCTCATTTAATACTCAAATAACTGTAGAAATAGCTTGAATTCTACTGTCTCCTCCAAGAGATATTAAAAAACCACCTTTAGATGCTAGAGAAAGGAAAATTGAAAGTCTTAAACATTAAACCAAGTGAAATTCTCATTCAATTTTTTAAAGGACTGTAAAGAAGAAATCATAATTAGCAAGTTCCAATTGATTGCACTCAATTAAAACTTACTATATACTTTGGAAACTGGAAAGGTGATATTTCTCCAATTTGTTTAATAAGAATTAAAGTGAATAAGGATTAAAGGAGTAGCTTTAAAGAAGAATTGCTTTTTAAAATGATTTAATATGACAAAACTCAGTACACTACAGAAAAAGCATAAATCACTTTTAAGGGCTGTGCATACTACTAATACTAATACACAGAATCTGTGAGCGGGAAAACTAAGCTAAATATATTTTATTATCTTTAAAACATTTTAATGCTTCCCAAGTAATAAGCATTTTCAAAAGCATAGAAATCTATAATTTGTAAATTGATTATAAACTGTGTTAAGTGGGCTGAAGAAATTTTTAAGAGTGTAAAATTAGTCTTCATAGTTTTAATAAGTGCTTTTGATGCAACAAAAAAAAAGATGAAAATTTCTCAAATGAGTCAAATTAAATTTCTCTATTAAAGGTCAAAGTCTTCTCACTATTGCTTTCTTCCCTCCATACTTATTAATATGAATATACGTTATATTACTTAGACTCCATTTTTGACATCATGAGTAGCTTTTAAAATTAAGAACATGATTTACTGAGCACACACACACACAATCATCATAAACATGTAAATTAAAAATATAGTATTTCCATAACATTTCTCCTCACTTGGACCACTTTTAAGAAATAAATAATGGCAATCACTTAGAGAATGCTGTTTTCAAATACACTTACCCTTAAAACTTTTTGTGGATTCTATATTATCTTCTCAAGTAAATAAAATATTTAAATGATTACTTACAAAAACACATACAATTCTCTTGGTTTAATGTACATATAATTTTACAAAAACAGAAAAACATTAAGTTCTCAGGGCAAATTGTCCTATCTATCAATTTGGAAAATCACTTCGTTCCATTTTACAAATGTAAAATCTCTATAACACCTTTAACAAATATAAAGTGGTTCTACTTACACTTGCATGGAGTTTTCCTTTTTTTGACATCGCTAAAAATTTGTTGCTGAAAACTCCTCGTATTCCTACAATCCCCTGAGACACAGCAAATATTTCCAAAATACCTAGGATGACAGAAATCCCAAAATAAAACACAGACTCTTCTATATACCATTGTGAATAATTAAATTTCTACGTAGATTGTCTCCATTCTTTATCACTGTGATTTTTTTTAAGTATTTAACATCTTTATTTTTTGTGACATTTATTATGTAAAAGAAATAAAAAGGTCTAGCACTCAAGTATTCATTTAAAATGATAAATTTCAAGGTTCAAAAATGTGTGTTTCATTAGTAATTCTTCTTCTTCTTACAAATGATAAGTCACTTTTAGTAGTCAATGTTTGACAGTAGAATCTTTTCAAGTTCTAAAGGAATGGCAAAGACTTTTTGAAATGTTTTACAAAACAGTTCTCATACATTGTTTTTCTGTCAGAGATAATACAGTACTTTTACTATTAAAGCACAGAAGATGGTACTCAAGATTAGTATAAATCATTGGAAGCCTTGAAAATAATACTTATTTACATAAAAGAAATCTCTCTTCTCAAATGATCATAATACAAATTGCTAAATCAATATATATCACACTATCATTTAGTGAGTTGCTCATTTAAAGATTATACATAAGATACTGAAAGCAATATAAATAATCTGAGACTATTGGCTCAGTGAAGTGTTTGATGGATTATGGTTTGAGACATCTTGCATTTTGAGTGACTTTTCTGGAAAAAATTTAATGAGGTATTTATTACGTTATTATTTATATTTGGCATTTAGTAGTCAGAATTATCAAGTCGATGTCCCTCTGTCTCCTTTAATAATTTGAAAGTCCACATCCACTGGGTGAAGAGAGTCACACACCACAGTTTAGAGTATTTTAAGAAGATGAAACTCATAGTTTGTATATAATTGGGATTACTGCCTGTTTACCATAAACTTGTATGTAATGTTATATGAACAGAAGAAAAGCATAGAGCTTTTTGTTAATTGCCTACAACAAAATGAAAAAAAAAGGTCAAAATAATATGGTTCACTAAAGCTAAAAAAGGACTTGACCTGGAAGAAAAGAAGGAAGCAAGCAAGGATGGGAGGGAGGAGGGAAAAAACATCTCAACATTTCAATCTGTAATATTTTGAGTACATATTCTAATTAGAATATGTCAATAGGACTATGACGAATAGAGAAATCCACCAGATTTCCTTAAAATAGCAGTCTCCTCCTGCAGTATTTGAAGTACATATAAAATTATTCAACTTACCAAATGCAGTGTATTGTGGATAAACATATATATATATATATATATAATACATGTAAGCACATATATGAATATCGTTATAGATCACTTATGTTGAACAATGCGACCTAATACCTATAATTGTAGCAAATACTGCCACTTATTTATTCAACCTGATTTCTTAAAGATACTTGATCAGAAAGTTCATGAAGGAACTATTGATCTTGTGATAAGCATTCTTAGCCTAGCGTAAATAAAACACATCTCAAGAAAAGTGTAGCTACCATTTTATTAGTGGATATTTCTTTAAAACAAACCAAAAAAATCTAAAAACTGTTGGAAAGGAACTACTTCTGCTTCTAGGAAGAAACTCCTAAAAAAAAAAAAAAAAAAACTGTCTCAAAAAATTCTTTCCTTCAAAATGTTTTCAAAATGCTATTTACAATACATTTTGCTATGCAAATTATTTGACTGTGATGCATACCCAAAAAAGGTTTAAAAGAATTATCATTTTATCAAATAGAAACAAAGCACACAGAATCCTTTGTAAAGATAAATTTACTATACAATGTAGTGCTGTAATAATATTATTAATAAAACATGAATAGAACATCTGATACAAAGTTATATTTCTATCAAAATTACAGAATAATATTGAAAAACGCATTAATGATTTTGGATATTTCAGAGATGGGGGATGTGATTGTGAATGCTGTGTAAATGTCTGTTAAAAAATGAGACAGGGAGAACATGAGAAATCATCTATGTGTTAAATGACAGCCACAAAAGAGACAATGTGGAGTTGGTAGAAAAGGCGACTTGACCATATGTTTCCCCCAATTTACTCCTGGTTCTGCATTGTTAAAAGTTTTTTATACCATTGTCTGGAAAATTACCTGGTTTTGTAAATGCAAATCTATTGTGTATTAGTGGGGAAAAAATACATGGTAGAATAAAAGATAAAATTCTCATTAAGCATATATGTTTGAAGGCTATCATTTAAGAGGTCAAGACAAAAGGACTCTGTAAATACTTATTTAATGGGAGCACTGCTTTGCTTATGTAAACTATTGGTTTCTGACAACATATTCTATTTTTAAGAAAGACCCATTTTGACTCAACTTGTTTCCCAACACTGTACATTCTGCATGTATATGTTATATAAATTTGCATTGTAATAAATTTTAAATATGGGGAAGAGGAAATAACATATGTGAAAGTGTTATTTTATTACATACTGTATGGTTTCTTTTCTTGTAAGTTCCAGTATAAAAAATGATATGCCTGAGAATGAAAAGATTTTATAATATTATGAAAACTATATTTAATTGAAAGCTTAAAAACATACTTTTACATATATCATTCTATTTAAAATTATGAAGAATGCAGGAAAGAGAAAAGATGAGATTAGATGAAATAATTGTTTTTTCAAATAAGCAACTTTGGTATGATGTCCTAAATAATGTAATTATGGTGTAATATTAGGAACCTTGATAAGATCATAGTTTCCAAAGTAATTTCAACAGCAATTTCATGATGTCTTTTTTTCCTAGAATATAGGAGCAGATTCTACAAGCTCCACAATTCAACATCCTGCTCCCGCACCCCGAAAAGATCACAGGCCTATCGATTTTTCATGCCAAATCTCAGTAACTCATTCAAGAATTCTAAGTATTTTAAACCCATGTGCATTAAATCACACGTATATAAATTCCAGAAAACATTTCTCTAAAACTGATTTTTTTTTCAATTTCAGTAAGTTCCTCTTAGGAGTCAGTAATAATAAATTTGATGGGAATTTACAATTCACGTGGAAGCCCAGATGGTATCCCTAAGCAAAATTGTGGAAGGCCAAGTGTGTCTCACAGATCATAGATAGTCAATGAATGTTTGCTAAATTGGATTGTTTCTTTGACCTTCTCACTACCTCTCTTCCTTTTCAGGACACCCCATGTGTATGCATGTATGGACACATGTCTTAGTACTCTCCTGCTCTTTTGGCCCTCTACTGCTGGGGGAGTGGGGCAGGGAGAGAGTTAAAGTGCAAGTGACAATGTGTTATCTTTCTTAGGGTGTTCACATTTAAGAGGATCAAAAGAAAAAAGCAGTGCTTAACTGAAGGAGTTATTCTCTCTTGGTGGAATTTTGCGATTGACATCTAGGTTGAAGGATGCAAGAACTCAGTGTCTCTCAGATTATACACTGTTTAATCCACTTACTTACAAGCATAAGTATGCGTTACAAAGTAAAATTATTCCAGATATAGATTTTCTTACTTAGTCCCCTCTAGAATTTTTAATACATTAGGACACTATCAATGATTGTTGATACAATTATGTAGACTTCTCCTTTTTCTCTCTTTTCTCAGTGAATGACAAAGATATACAGATATTCCATGTATTCAGAAGCTTTCAACAGCCCATCTGAAAAATCCTCAAAGAAAAATCATTTTTTTAAATTAATTAATTAATGTTTGCTGTGTTGGGTCTTCATTCCTGTGCGAGGTCTTTCTATAACTGTGGCAAGCAGGGGCCACTCTTCATCATGGTGCGTGGGCCTCTCACTATTGCGGCCTCTCCTGTTGCAGAGCACAAGCTCCAGATGTGCAGGCTCAGTAGTTGTGGCTCATGGGCCTAGTTGCTCTGCGTCATGTGGGATCCTCCCAGACCAGGGCTCGAACCCGTGTCCCCTGCATTAGCAGGCAGATTCTCAACCACTGCACCACCAGGGAAGCCCCAAGAAAAATCATTTAAAATGGAAGTTTCTTTATTTGTGCTCACATAGCAACAAATATGCCATGTCTTTATCAAATCTGAGTCTTGAAATATCCAGTTTAGTAGTCTTCATTGATTAAGTTAGCAACATAGAAATTTCCTACTTAAGTTTTTCCATACAGAAGATAGAGATTCTGGTTTATTTAGGCTTTGGGGACTATAAAGGTTGACTCTACATTAACGTCAAAATTGATAGTGAATTCAGATTTTTAAAAGTTAGTAAAACTGAGGGTTTGGTTTAGACAAAAATACACAATTGGAATTTCTATATTTTATGTGAACAATTTGGCTTTGTGTAGCTATAACCTTAAGCTTTTGCCCCCTAAATTGACAATTACTTGATTGCCTATTCTTCAATGGCCCAAGATAAGCCAACAGAAGCATTGTTTTGGAACTAAACTTAAAAGCATAGAAATTAAAACAAAGTCTTTGTTTCTATTCAGTAGTGGGATTTTATCATCTATCTTGTCTTGCCCATCTTTCTTCACCCTTCCCTAGTATTTCCTTATAATAAGAGTTTATGTACAATGAGCTCGACTCTTTTACCTGTCTTCAAAACCTGGGATAACTACTGTATAAGAGAAGCTAGGAATATATTAAGTGGTATTCCTTAACTAAACAAATTATGCTTCAAATCTATGGCCAGTGTACTTCTGATAGCCAAACTAGAAAATATTCACAGTTTGCAAAATTTTTAAGGTCAAAAGATAGTTGTGAAACATATTCCAACATTTATTTATTTCTTCTAACAAACATTACAGAAAATTATTGAGTTTAAAAGAACCTGTTACAATGTTTGGCATGGCAAAGTTTTGACTCTTTACAGAAGTAGCAAGCTGTGACAAAATAGTGTAAGTTTTCTATCACTGCTAACTCACAGACCATAGAATTAGACGATGAGGTAAAACTCTGATGTATTCTCCATGATCCTCATGGTCCAAGCTCTCTCAGTTTCTCTTGAGAGACTTGGACAAATGGTTCCTCATCTACTCTAACCAACATTCCATAAGCAACTCCTGAGTTTACATTATGTATCAGGAAACCATCAAGTGCTATCTACAAAGAGGTATAGGACCAACTGCAATTAGCAGGTTCTGTTTTTCTTTCACAGCTACTTAAAGACAGAGATTCATTTTAAACTTCCAAATGACTTGCTATCCTTTTAAACATGACGTATTTCATAAATTCTTCATGGATCTATGGTAGTGAAATCTTATGATATATTATTGGACATTCCAGACATCACAAAGCTGAAAATCACCATGATTTAAACACTTAAATTATACTTTCCTCTGTGAGAAAAACCTATGGAAGGCAAAGGAAAAAAAAATCCCAACTAACCCAAAAGTAACCAAAATAACAAGCTTGGTGAGCTAGGTATCCTATGTTGGGTACATGAATAAATGGATGAATGAATAAGTGAATGATTGCAAGCCAAGTGAAAGGCACAGGCTAAACTCTGAAAGGCTGTTATAAACTGAAATGAATTAGAAAAGTGTTCATTAAATTAAGAAAGTTTTATTTAGGCACTTCAGTTTTGTTTAAGAAACAAAGCAGTGTTTTGTGTCTGTTCTTTGTTAGATACCTTTCAAAGTGGATTTTAAAATAAAATGTACCTTAGACATAAATACTGGCCAATGTCTTCTTTAGCTGAATGTGTTCTTTGTTGATCTGTTCTCCTTTTCCTTTTTATTCTTTTCTACAATTTCCCCTCCACAAGGCCTAAGCTGCAAAAATCTTTGTCTCTTATGGTTTCTTCCAAGAGAAGAGGGTGAATATCTTGGGAATAAGTCTGGTTTTCAGAGATCCCTAGCACACCGAAACCCACCTCCCACACATTCTTTTACCCCCCTGGGGTCCAATCTGCCCTCCTTGCAGGCTAACTTTGGATGTTCCCTTGGGAACACAGAAGTTATCCTCTGTTGAGACTGATTTTTTTGGATAAACCGCAAGAACAGAATAGAAACAGTGTTCATGTAAGTGAAAAGGGAAAATATTACTAGAAGTGGGGAATGAGCTCTGATGGCTGGTGGAGGAAAAGAGTTTGGTGGGACAAATGGAAATACTGAACTAGACACAACTCTTGCTTACCCTTAAATCTCAGGAAATTCCCCTTCGCCCTAACTGACCTTGCGTTTTATCACCGAAGATGGTCAGTTGCTTAGTGAATGTAATGAACCTTAAAACATAAAAGCGGACACCTCTAAGGAGCGTGTGGGAGGGCCTGGGACTCTCTGGGGCAGACAGGGAAGGCCCCCTCTCGGGTTTGGTGCTCCAGGACACCTCGCCACGTGCAACACAGACAGCTGGAGCGGCAGAGCCCGAAAGACCAGTCAGGGGCAGGAGGCTGGCGTGGACCCACTCCTCTTCCGGCGCGAACAGCCAGCTCTTCCATTTCCAGCCTCCTGAATCCCCCGGAGGAAGCTTGCTGGCCGGCCATCCCACAGACGTGCACACGTCCAACCCTTGTCGGGGCCGGGTGCCAGATGCCAGCCCCGCTTTGGAGCCCGCGCTCCTCCGGAGCTTGGGTAAGAAGAAACCCGTGGGGTCGTTGGTTTGAGACGGAGAAAGTTAAGTACACCTGGGAGCCACCAGACTGACACTCCGGAGCCGGGTGACCATGTGCGCATCGCTATCTCCTGGCCATGTTTCCGCTCTCCCTGAGTCCCTCTGAGGCCCGGGCTGTGCTTCTGTCTGTTGTACTAACCCCGGCTGGAAGACCATCTGGCCCTATGGAGGAAAAGGCCCGCAGAGATCTCCCCAGTCCCGCATACAACCGCAAATCATCTCTCCCCTCTGCTGCCTAGGGGGGCAGTGAGAGGAATCAGAGGAATGGCAGTGACGGTCTGAAAACTCAGACGGGGTGGAAGGGAGGAGAAGATGAGAAAGGAGGGAATGAGAGAGCTAAACTCAGAAAGAAAATGTAAAACTTGGCTTAAAAAAAAAAAACCTACAAAATTTTCACCTGTACCGAACTGAACCGCCTCTGAATTTCTTCTAAAATAAAGAACTCTCCCCTACTTGTCCTTGGGGACCAAAGGCGGGCCACTCTTCCTCACAAGATCTGGTCATGGTTTCAAGACACTAAAAGGTGCTAAACCCAACTCCGCAATTAATAATTCTAATGTCCATCACGTCTCCCTCTCTAAACGTGTCCAGTTTTCTAGATCACTGTCTTCTTCCAAACAGGGAATGTCTGGTCGTCCGTATAATATACATATATATTCTATATGTATACAATGTGTAAATATGTACGTATCTACAATGACATATCCGTATACACATATGTATATATACATTATATATAATATTAATTTGGGGGTATGGTAGCCGTTGTGAGGGGCAGTATGTGAGATTTGATTATTCTAAATAAAACTGTTCAGTTATGGGCAGGGAAAAGGGGTGCGCTTTGATGCCCAGTGAAAAATGCGAGTCTGGTAAACAGAAGCAGAAGGTAAACAGGAGCTAAACGAGGAGAAAGGAGATTTTTGTTTTTTCTCCAGGCACTGACTGGAGCTCCTCTTTGGGACCAGGGCAAACTGGAAACAAGGTGCCTGTCTGCACCAGCCTCCGAGTAGCCTACACCCAGGTAATCGCCATTCCTCGTACCCACGAGAAGGGAAAGTGTGTGCCCGCCACGTAGACGCATCTCCACCCAACCCGCCCGGCTGTTTGGAGGGCCAGCTGGATCCCAGTGGCCGGGGCTCCGGAAGGTGGGCTTGCAGACCAGGGAATCACCAGCTGTCCCCCTCCCCGAGACTCCCGCCGCCCGCTTAGGACAGGTTTTATAGGAGAGCAGGCAACTTACTTAACATATTGGCTTCGTGGGAGCCATTGACTTTGCCATCCGGGTAGATCTGCAGATGGAAACCGATGCCCACTCTGCAGTAGAGGCTGCCGGTCCGGCGCCCCGAGGGGCTCCACTGGAAATTGCTCTGCTCCAAGCCATTTCCTTGACCGCCCAGAGAAGCCCCGGGGGAGGAGGAGGCAGAAGAAGAAGAGGAAGACTTCGTGCTACTGCTTCTCCGGCTGCTGCTGGCTCCTCCGGGGTTCCTACCGGTGGAAGCCGGTCCGGGTTGCCCTTTGGGTGCGAGGCGCTCCTCCCCTTGAGCCCAGGCGCTGAGGATCAGGTGACTGAAGAAGAGCAGGAGGAGGAAAGACAAGCTCATTCTTCCAGCCGCGGGGGTCCTAAGTGCATTTTGCAGGGCTGGTTCTGGGCTCTGTAGCCCGCGCGCGGCTGTGTGCCTCTGGCGCTGCCCCCCTCGCCGCACCGGGTGGACATAGCCTCGGGGAAGAGAGAGGGAGAGGGGGAGAGAGAGAGAGGCCACCCGAACGGATCTCGGCGCTGGCACTGGGATATTTATAACGCCAGTGATCTCACTGCTCGGTGCACGCCTGCGAGGCTTCCCCTCACCCGCCGCTTTGTGTACTCTCCGGCCGGTGCGGGGAGGGAGCCTCGCCGTCCTGGGGGCGGGGGTGTGGAGGAGGGAGGAGACGGGAGAGGGTGAGTGGGAGGAGAAGCCAGGCGGAGAGAAGCTGCGCCCCGACGCTGGGCGCGCGCACACCGAGGCCACGCACCCCAGCACTTCTCACGCGCCACACGGCCACCCTCCACTCGAGCCAACGCTGCGCGGAGCTCAGCTCCCCGCAAGCACTGGAGTCCTCCTGGGGCAGCCACGGGAATGGGAGGGTGAAACATGGGAGTGAGCTCTCGTCTCTCGCACCTCTGCCGCAGGCTTGCGTCCCAGCAATGCGCTCTCGCCTACCCAGGACACAGTTTCCAGGTTCCCTTCCCTTTGCCCAGCAGACCCGACTGTTACAACCCCTGCCCCGGGGATCTCTCGGGAACTGCGTCCCGCCGAGGGATCCCACAGCTGCTAGTGTTCGCAGCGCAACTTGGAAGGCTTTGGTGTGGCGCGGTGGGAGAAGGCTTTTGTTGTTGCTACTGATTTACTAAAGAGCTAATGAATGGATTTACTCAGCGTTCAGAGAGCTGCCCTAAGCCTTTACGCCAGGGCTCGAGCTGCTTTCCTGTTGGGAAACTCTTGGTCGCGCGCTAAACATAATGCCACCGAATTTGTTCTTCCTTCTGGGAAGCTCTAGGTCTGCGCCCGGGAGGGTGAGCGCACACGCACACCGTGCTCGGAGCCGGGCAAGAGGGGTAGGGTCTGGGCACCAGCACATGTGACTAACTGTCCAGTTGTCCTCTCTCACCCCAGGATCCCCGTGGCAGGAAGGATTAGCTAACGGCTCGCTTCAGCTTACTCAGAGCTGCCATTGACTGAAGGCCGACTCCAATGAATGATTAATGATGCGCGCGCTGGATTTCAGGAAACCTGAGAACGGAGAATTCCCGTGTATGTAATGCCCCTACTGTCATTTATCTGAGAAATATACCTGGCTTGCATTCTTGAAATATTTCCATCTGAAAACATATTTGAAGCTTTAAACTACACTCTGGTACATTATTCATTGCTCATTTTAATGAAAAGGCTGTGATTTGGACCGATAAGGTCAATTCATATAAGCCAAGGTTGATGCTAAGAGGTGGCTTTCTCCATTTTTGAGTACCCACTTAAGGATTCCTATCTCAGTAATGAAAAGCATACAAAACATATGTTATTTTTCAGGATTGGAAGTCTCCCATGGTTAGAATACTTAACATCAAGGCAGCTGTAAACAGAAAATCACCTGGACAACTTAGTGAAGCCACGGGGCGGGTGGGGGTGGGGGAGCGAGGGAAAGGGAAGAATGGGCGCATCACACATAGGTGTGCATGGCCTGGGCACTATATAAGATGCTATACTGGGCTGAACACCTCTTCTTTTTCCGCTGTGCTAGGCTCAAGCTTTAAGCTTCTGGTTTAACCACCATAGGTAAGCAGACCCTTGCAAGGCAATCCTGAAAGTGGACATTGAGGACGGGTGGTCCCTCAGGACTATCCACTTGACTGGCATTGTCTCTTTCCAGGGTGAATGATTGTGGAATGCTGGGCACTGTGCTTTCTGCAAGTGATGTCCTTGGGTCTCTAAAAAAGCTGTCAGGGTTTAAGACCCATTGGTGGTGCTGGATGCCATCACTAAGTTCCCCTGTGTGTCACCCATTCCTCCAGTGACAAAGATTTTCCAAAGTAAATCCAGTTGCTTGTGTCTCACCCTTCCTCTTCTCTAGGAGTCTGCTGAAAGAACAGGAGAGTGGCTGGCCTTAGAGGCACTATCAGCCTCCTTCCCAAACCCAGGAGGTCAAAACCACTCTGGGGCTGAGCCTCTGGAACTGAGATTGCGCCTTTTCTTTTCTTCTTTCTTTCAGCTCCTCAAGCCCCACCCCCAGTGAAACAACCATTCTCGTATCCCTCTCATGTCCTGCAAGATTCCAGCTGGGGATCAAACTCTTGTCTAGGGATGACCCAGGAAGGCCAAGACACCTGCTCAGGTTTTAGCCCAGCTCAGCCTGGAGGGTGGCAAGGTGCACTCCGACCTCCTCTGGGGTCCGAGCTTGAAACTTTCGGAAAAGCAGAGCATTCACTAAGTGGAGAGCAGTGACCAACTCTTGTGACTGAGTTTGGCAAACTAGACTCCAGGTTCCTTCTCAACTCTCCTGGATGCTTTTTTTAAAAAAGTGTGTCCTTAAAACTGAATCGGTATGGTGTACGTGAGCAAGTAGTGTGGGTGCCAGTAACCTTTTAAAAATCTACAAGAGGGTTGAACATGTATTTGGGTCTTTTTTTTTTTTTAATGTAAAGACCTGCAAAAACTGAACAGTGAAAGAAGACATCACTGCGCCTGTCCCGTGCGCTGAACAGCCAAGCTCCCTCTCTCCGCAGCTCCGCCGATAGAAGAGCCAGTCGCCCTGCGCTCCCGGCTGCGCCCTCCCTGGCCCGCGCGCTGTCTCACTCTCGGCGCAGCAGATCCGCGGAGCCTGGGTCCACCGCAAATCTGCGGTCGGAAAAATTCTCATTTCACGGTCTTGGCTACCCGGGCTCTACTCCCATAAATTCCACTCAAAAGAGAGAGCAAGCCTGTACCACTTTTTTTTTTTTCTGGTTATTTTCTGGATCATCAAAAGCCCCCTGGCTGGAGACGATCCCTCAGTCCATTCACAGGCCAGTGAGCCTGATCAAGGTCGCCAGGGCATAGGCGGAGACGCGCCCGCGGCCGCTGCGCCGTGCTGTTCTTGATTCATGCGCTCTCCGTGACGCGGAAGCAAGCTCGGGGAGAAGGTGCAGGCTCCTGGCTACCTGCAGAGATAAAGGCTAGTTTCCACTCATCTCCACTGGACGGGGCACCGAAAAACTAACAGGTGAATGGGTCCCACCAGTCATCTAGGCATAGCTCTGGTCCCCATCTCTTCGGGTTTACCTTCCTCAGCTCTTCAATCTCTCGGCCTCACGTTCTCTAGCCTCACCACCTCAGGTTCACCTTTCCTAGCCCCAGCACCTGAACTTTCTTTCCAGGCCTCCCCTAGTTCTGTGTGGGAACCAAAGGATGAATTTCTCATAGGTCTTTTGTAGCTATAGTTATGATCCAGTTACCAGCAACAGGAGTCAATTCAAAGCAAGATACAATGACTTGTATCCTCAGGCTGGCACTTAAAAGTCTAGGAAGAAAGAGATCAGGGCAAAGACAAGCTTCCCTTCACCCGAGGGACAAGCTTACTAATTACAACCTTCCTCTGGGTGTAAACAGATGTTGGAGGTCTCTGAGACCAGGGCTCCAGAGGAGAGGCCAAAGCCTGGTCCGTCCTACAGTGCATCACACTGTGATGGAGGGAAAGACCAGAGATAGATGGTGGGATAGGATGAGCAACCCTGGGCAGTGCAAACCACAGTGCCCGGAAGGCTCTCCAACCCACGAACGAGGCTGCCAGGGTCCCCGCGGACCTCGCACAGGCTTCTGTTCAGAGCAAGTCAGTCTCTCCTCATCTCTTCTGCTGGAGGTGCCCACAATCTATGAGGTTTGCCTAGTCTGGTTTTTTGCAGTTCAAGGCAAGGACTGGTTTTCTTTGCTTGATTCAAGCAGACAAAAGCCCAGAGGATTTCAGAATTTTTTCCTAAGTGAAGGGCTTGAATCTGTCCCTCCCTCTCCATCCCTACCGCCCTTCCACACACTCAGAGGCTGAATCCAGACAGCAGCACTGCTTTTTGCTAACCAGGTCCCTGGTGACCCCACAATGACTTCTAGTTCCATAGCATTTTTGTCGGAGGCACAGTTGCATTGTGGGAGGACTCAGGCGCTGACCCTGTTGGGGCCGTCAGTCCGCGTTCTTGCCAGGACCCTCTATTTCCTCCAGGCCTGGCTTCTCACCAGCCAAGTTGGCAGCAATTACAGGAACAAATAGCCTGTGGCTAAAGAAGCCCTGAGCAGGCTGAGAAGGGTGGGAAGGGCTGGCTGTGCGGCAAGGAAACAGAGTGAGGGCGCACAGGCAGGGTGCTGACAGAGTGATTAGGCACTCCGCAGGTCCGGAGGTTAGATCTCTTCTTCTTTCTCCAGGGTCTATTACTTCTTGCTGAAGAGGCAGCTGTTTTGAAATGGCCACAGGCAGCTGATCTCCTCCATATCTGTGGAGTCAGAAAGCAAAGCAGCCCTTGCTAGTAGAAAGAGATCTTTTGTGAATTGACTCAATGAAATCTGTTACTTTTTCTCATAAAGCTCATTTCTAATGCTTTCCAACTAACCTGGTGACTAGTACTGCTTTAGTTTCTGGTACATCCATGCCCTGAGTCCCAAAGCACTACAGGCCCCCAGTTATCTCAGCACACAATATCCAATTGCAGGAAATAACTGCTCTTAAAGTACTAGAAGCCCCTTATC
Organism: Mesoplodon bidens; assembly: GCF_964165515.1. Taxonomy (NCBI): domain Eukaryota; kingdom Metazoa; phylum Chordata; class Mammalia; order Artiodactyla; family Ziphiidae; genus Mesoplodon; species Mesoplodon bidens. The sequence continues at coordinate 187,068,637 of NC_138176.1, read as the reverse complement.
CTGTCCAGGGTCAGCCATTGAAGATGGAGGATGTATTTCCTTGTGCTGGCTACATATGAGTACAAAAGTCGTCATCTGAGATCATGCCACCATCCCCTGACCCAAACAGAGCCCACTTTGCCTTTATGATGGGTTTTGTTCCTGGCACAATCTGTATCTAATAATGTCTAGAGAGGCCGTTCTGAGCATAGGAAGAGAGGTGTGGTACTTCCAGTCTCAATTCTCAGTAAGAAGTGGGTCAGGTAGCAAAAAGAGTGAGGAATCAGAGACTTTTCTCACCTCTCATTTTTATCATGAGAGATAAAGAGGGTGAATTAGAGTTGCTGCTATTGGAATAGCTTTAGCATTCTGGATGTTTGGTTTGTATCCAGAGAGACAGGCCATAAGCAAATGGGCACTCATTCAAGAAAAATGAAGGTGGGGGAATGAAGAGAAAAGAAGCACAGTGTCCTCTTCTAGGACATCCTTTTTGTGCCAAATGAGACAGGAGGAAGAGAACAGAAGTGAGACCAAGCCTGGTACCAGTGATAAACAGATAGGAAGCTGCTGAAACCCGGGACACATGGGCTATCTTTTCACCGACCCAGTCAAAGCCCATTTGTTCAGAAAGTAATTTGATCAAAGCTGATTTCTCAGACTAAGACTGAGAGCCAGTCCACACAGACAGTTTTTTTTTTTCCATAATAAGATGCTTATTTTTCTTCAGTTGTTAAAGCAGTATGGGGACCAAAATTGAAGATGCAACTGTTGGCAGGGAAGTACACAGAATTTGAAAGATATCTTCAACAATACCAAGTGGATGTTTTGCTTCTGTTTAGTTCTTCTCCCAATAAAACTTTAGACATCACATTCTAGAGAAATACTCCTTTCATACTTTTTTTTTTTAATAATCCAGAACTTTCTGAGAAGCCCCAAAATTTTTTTCGGCTTAACCAAAAGCTGTTTAAAAAAAAAAAAAAAAGCAAAAAAGCGTCCCATTCCTGTGTCCTCTAAAAGAATTATTTGTGAACTGCCTTTTCTACTTCTTTCATTTTTTTTTTTTTACATTGAAAAATACCTAGCTGAAAAATCCAGGACCTTTCTTTTGGCAATCACACTATAAAAGTATTTAATAATCGCAGTATGTAAGTTATTTATTACTCTATTTTAGTGAATCATAATACATTACTTATCCCTTTAATAATTATAGAGGGCTTCCCTGGTGGCGCAGTGGTTGAGAGTCCACCTGCCGATGCAGGGATCACGGGTTCCTGTCCCGGCCAGGGAAGATCCCACATGCCGCGGAGCGGCTGGGCCCGTGAGCCATTTCCGCTGAGCCTGCGCGTCCGGAGCCTGTGCTCCGCAACGGGAGAGGCCACAACAGTAAGAGGCCCGTGTACCGCAAAAAATAAAAAATAAAATAAAATAATAATAATAACTATAGAAAACTGAAATAAAATATGATCTTACTATGTAATACACTAAGAAAATCAAAATAAAAGGCATTTTAAACTTGGCTAGAGAGTTGGGAGAGGGGAATATAAAGGCCTACAAAATTGAAAATTGTATAAGCTTTTTTTTTTTTTTTTGCGGTACGCAGGCCTCTCACTGCTGTGGCCTCTCCCGTTGTGGAGCACAGGCTCCGGATGCGCAGGCTCAGCGGCCATGGCTCATGGGCTCAGCCGCTCCGCGGCATGTGGGATCTTCCCAGGGCACGAACCCGTGTTCCCTGCATCGGCAGGCAGACTCTCAACCAGTGCGTCACCAGGGAAGCCCTGTATAAGCATTTTTAAACCATATATGATGAATAATAATTATCTTGTTTACTAGAAAAAAAAGAATATAAGTTTTACACTTCTGTATATTTGTTAAAATAAAGAAGCTCCTGATGGCAAAAATAATAGTAATATTAATCACAGTATGCAACAGCTAGAATTGAACTACCCACATGCCTCCCTTCAGCTCCCATGTAAACATATAAAAAAAGATTGAAAATGGAGCAGAGGGACTTAACAGTTATAATTTATTTTGTATATTGTGATTATATATGCATAATATGAAAATCAAATTGATAAAGTCCATGACATCTTCTGACCTGTGTCCTCACCCTTGGTGCATTCCACCCTTTGCTTTTCATTCCACTAGCCCACTCAGATCAGAGCAGTGAGCGGATCCTTAGCTCCTGAAATACAAATGAGTGACAGATGTATGTTCACAGATTTTTTGAAAAGAAATATTTACCTTATGCACACCATTCTGCTATCTGCCCTAGCTCTGAAGCTCATGTATGCTTCTTAGGGAAGGAATTGAGAAGCACACAGCATATTACTATCAAGACTTTTCCTGGTTGTAACTGAGGCAATTTCCTGCTGGGGGGCCGTGGGGCACACAGTGGAACTTGATGTAATGAGGGTCACCACCAAATGTATTGTGATTTGGTGTTGGTTAGCTGTTTCACGTTTCTTATGGATATATACGGGGCTCTCAAGTAAATCATAAGCCCCTCAGAGGTAGTCTCCTTCAGCATACACTGCCTTGTAATCCCCCAAATGCACAATGACATAAATTCTAAATGAGGATCCTTAAGTGGGATGGTTTCAAAAGATGCCTTAATAATCGTTTCAATCTCTCCCCCAAAGAAGCGAGAACTTTAGCATTTAAAAGTATATCGTAAGGCTGGGTGATCTGTAGTCTGTCATTTCCTCTGTCCAGGGGAACAGAGAATTTGGGAGAGTGTAAGTGCGAATGTGTATGAGCTTTCATCGTTTGCATTACTATGGCTCTTAATTACAGTAATCATTTTCACAAATGGGCTTTGTTTTCTACTCTGGCTCCTTGGCTTTTGGCAGGCTGCACCGGGCAAACACCTGTTGTCTGGTTATACAGAGGAACAAACACCTGTCAGTGGAGTCAGTAAGTACTAATGTAGAGACTGTCATCTGGGGTCTTGGGAACCTTTGCTATTGTCAGAAGAAAGGAAAGAGCACCTGCTTAGGGCCCGGGAGGGCTGAATAATAGCTTACTGACTTCTGACAGAAGATGTCGATGAATCCCTTCCCTTTACCTACTCCCCAGAAATGCAGCCTGGGGCCGCAACATCTGTTAATGAGTGAATGAATGTGGTCAGGTTTGAGGAAATTCCTTTCTAAAGGAGACTGTAGTTTAACAGATATGAGGGCTTTGAGGCATCAAACTATAAATGGCTTTTATGTATGAATATCCAATTGCTAAGAGTGGATGAAGGGAAGCAAGAAGAAAAGAGAGATAATGGGAAGAAATGTTGGGAGAGCAAGAAAAATGGGACAAAGATTTTTTCCATATGACAACCTCCTTCAGAAAATCACCCTTTGGAGCGCATTCGTGGTACTGGGCTGGTCCTATGTAGAGACAGGTATAACCAGCTTAATGGACTTCTCTGGAAAAAGTCAGTGTCAGTTCCTGAACTTATCGATTATTCTTTGACAGTTCAGCTATTTAAATACAGTTTATGTCCACACATGGAGAAGGAAGAAAATGAAATGATACAAAAGTTTGGGAAGGAGAGAGAGGAGATTAAAAGTCTACATTTTTCAAAGATAGATTTTAGCACCAATATTTATTTTTAGATTTCCTAACCTTTTGTTCCCCATAATCAAGATATATAGAAATCCACGCCAGCTCAGAGAAACGTCTTGATCCTGGCTCATCTGGTGAAAGATAACCCACAAAGCTAGGGAATGTAAGAATGGAGCCATCGAGCCTTTCCATTTGTATCTCTTTCCAGTTGGAACTGTTTTCCACTATATTCTGTCAGCTTGAAATTCCTCCTCCAGATGGATTTTGCTTGTCTCTTCTGTCCCACTGTCTCCTTTCCCTACGTTATGACTTTTCCTAGGCTCAGAGCTCTCTTGGCATAAGATAAAAAGAGGAAACGGGGGTGCACGAATAAAATTGTAGGTAATGAGAGCAGAGAGGAGAAATCATTAAGAGAACTTTTAAACTTGGATTCACTCCTGATGTTTCTCTTTCCTGCACCCACTATATGCAATCTATCAGGAGCTCCTTTTGGCTTTATCTTCCAAATATATGCAGAATCCACACACTTCATACCATCTCCATTGTAACCACCCAGGTATAAGCCATCATCACCTCCCAAAAGACCTTGCTTTTGGCCTTTCCACCCTTTCAATTTATTGTCAATGCAGCATAGCAATATTTTTCAAAAGAAAAGTCAGTGTATGCCACTCCTCTCCTTAAAACTACCAATCATGGTCTTCCCTGGTGGCACAGTGGTTGAGAGTCCGCCTGCCGATGCAGGGGACACGGGTTTGTGCCCCTGTCTGGGAAGATCCCACATGCCGCGGAGCGGCTGGGCCCGTGAGCCATGGCCGCTGAGCCTGCACGTCTGGAGACTGTGCTCCGCAAGGGGAGAGGCCACAACAGTGAGAGGCCCGCGTACCGAAAAAAAAACAAAAAACAAAAAAAACTGCCAATCACTTCTCGTTTCACACCTAAAATAAAAGCTAAACTTCTCCCAGTGGCCTTCCAGCCCCTAACTGAACCCCAGGCTCACTCTGTTCAAGCCAGACTGGTTCCCCGGCAGTTCTCAAAACTTAGCAGCCACACGTTCACCTTAGGACATTTACCAAGGTCACTTCCTCTGTTTGTACTACTCTTCTCAATATATTTGTCTCTTTCACCTCTTTCAAGGTTTTGCTCATATGTTTTCTTCCCAAACATTACCTGCCCACCCTATAAAAAACTACAGGCTCCATACTCCCTAACTTTCATGCTGCTTTTCTTTTTAATTTTTTTTCCACAGCAGCTATTTGCTTAATAAACAGTTATGTGGCTCTTACCATCAATCAGGCATTCTTGCCAGGTATTAATTCATCAAATGCACATAGCAACCTTATGGAGTAGGCCCTATTGTCTTGTCTATTTTATAGTCATAAGAAAACTGGGGGGGGGGCGGCTTCCCTGGTGGCGCAGTGGTTGAGAGTCTGCCTGCCGATGCAGGGGACGCGGGTTCGTGCCCCCGTCTGGAAGGATCCCACATGCTGCGGAGCGGCTGGGCCCGTAAGCCATGGCCACTAAGCCTGCGCGTCCGGAGCCTGTGCTCTGCAACGGGAGAGGCCACAACAGTGAGAAGCCCGCGTACCGCAAAAAAAAAGAAAAGAAAACTGGGGCACAGAGTAGATAAGTAACTTACCCAAGTCACACAGCCAGGGAGTGGTAGAGCTGAGGTTCAGACTCAGTCTGATTCTAGGAGCAATACCCTTACAAATGTGCTCGAAGTACTTATCACTTTCTAATATATTACAGGATATACTTCTTATTGTATTTATTGTTTATTGTCTGTTTCACCCTGCTAGCATGTAAGCTTCACGATGATAAGGATCTTTCTTCTGTTCACAAATATTTATCATTCACCTAGAATGATGCTTGACATATATTGTGGGTGCCCAATAATTATTTGTTGAATGAATAAATAAACTGGATGATTGAGAGTCAGCTCCCCAGCTTGAGATACATTATTTTGGGTTCATTACCGAAACATCCACTTCTCAGTTTATCCTCCAGGGACTTCAGGTAGAATAAGAACAAGGAGAAACAGCACTCTAGTTCAGATATTTTATTTCACCCTATAATTTTTGAATGAGAGAAACTGACTCAGAGATGCTGCTGTTATTTCCCTCTAATTTTTTTTTCACTGTAAGTTTACGTTACAACTCCACCCACTCCTCTCCACCCTATATTTGGAGTGGGTAGATGTGAGAAGAGAGAAGTAAGGAAAGAAGTGAGGGTCACACACACGTACTAAACACCAGTTATCCTTTAAACCTTACTTCCTCTAAGAATTCTGCAGTGATGACAACACAAAGACAGATGGATCTGGAGCCAGAAAATGGGGATGGGCTATGTGATAGCAATGGAGCTGGTTCTTTGTGGTACCCACACTTGACAAACAAAACAAAGCAAACCTCCTGCATCCAGATTTTTAAAAATTCCAGAGTGGAAGCCTGCAGTGCTTCACAACTCAGTTTGTTTTGTAAAGACAACAGGGGCAATGGTGGAAAAGATCCCTAACGAGAACCAATATACCTGAATTCTAATTCCACAGCTCACCTCCACACATGAACACACACACAATCACTGTGTGGTGACTCAAACCTTAGAGTCTCATTTTCATTCTCTGTAAAAATAGGGGTAATAATTTCTGTTTTGGTGTTCTTTGTTTTGAGAAGTAAATAGGAGCACAGGTGTGACTATAAATGAGAAATTATCACACAAATTTAATTTATAATTAAAATTATATAATTATAAAAATTATAGCTGCTCATGTTAAATTTGTCAGAGTAATGCACTTCCCTAATATACAAAAAATCTAACAATGTATGAGTATAAAAATATTTTAATCGGTTCACCTTGCCTTTGGAGAAATGTAGACAGTAAAATAAATAAATTTAATGCGCTGGTGTGTCATAATTTGTGACAGAAGAGCTCGGTTCAGCAACTTCTTACAAGGTTAGATTGTGATTCCCTATAGGTACTTCAGCAGCTGAAAGCAGCTGAACATCTGTGAATTATATAAGATGAATGAGATTTATCGGCTTTATTTTGAGGAAAACTAAAGGAAAGGAAGATAATCAAAGTAAAGATGCCCAATCTGCATTTGCAAGTGTCTTCTTCAAATAGTGGTCCTAATACTGCTAGTACTTCTAAAAGCAGCAAGAGTCACTGGTGTGTCATCTTCTCTGACTCTTAGGCCTTTAGCAGGTACAGCAGTTTGCAGAGTAGGAGAATGTATCCAGATAACTTGCCCTTTGAAAGAAAAGGAATTCTCGTCAGATTTCCACGTGGGAATACCTTGGTAGCAGACACATTGACGCCATGGTAGCGAAAGCTACTTGTCTTAAAATCAAACAAATAATTTCCACAGACTGTGTTGAATAACCTCACAGTGTCTGAGGTGCCAGAGGAGAGCACTTGGAACAAACTCTAACCTGTTTTCACAGCCTTTTCTCCATGAGTAAAACTGAGACACAAACGTGTCAGTTTTAAGAGTTTTCCTTATATACAATTAATTTTCAAAGTTTTTTTTAAAAGTATTTTAGGACCTCTTACTTCATTAAGCTTCACCTGTAATGTGTTTTGATTTGTTCAGAGAAAGATGAGCAACAGGACTGTAGGTTTACTATAACAAGGCCTCATAGGGAAAATTTGGGGGCATGTCTAAGATTAAAAATTTTAAAGGTCAATATGTTTTAAGAAAAAAAAGAATCAAAAAGAAACTTTCAGTGGCAAAGACCACTGTTGGTTTGTTACCAAGGTAAAGCATTTTGAAACGTTTGAAATTGTTATTAAAAATATTACCTCTGTGGGCTTCCCTGGTGTCGCAGTGGTTGAGAGTCCGCCTGCCGATGCAGGGGATGCGGGTTCGCGCCCCGGTCCGGGAAGACCCAACATGCTGCGGAGCAGCTGGGCCCGTGAGCCATGGCCGCTGAGCCTGCGCGCCTGCGCGTCTGGAGCCTGTGCTCCGCGATGGGAGAGGCCACAACAGTGAGAGGCCCGCGAACCGCAAAAAAAAAAAAAAAAAAAAAAAATTACCTTTGCATTGATTAATAAGGAGGTAGGAAACTCTTGCACTCTCCATTGCGGTTGGTTCACACCTAATCTATTGACATTGAAAGAAGGACTGTTAACAAAGCAAAATCTGGGGGACACTTTGGTTACAGCTTCTTAAAGGGAATCACAGGAAACTAACTTCTATGTAAATTCTGGGAACCAGGAAGTACGGTACTGAGATCTTAATATGAATTGAAACAAGATGCAGGCCCAACAAGAAGAAATCAGCACCTAAACATGAACATTAGAGGCTGACTGGATGAATTATGAAGCATAACTCCTCTCCATAATCACACCTGACCTTGGCACATGAAACACACACGCAATCATCTGCACAGGCATAATACTCGTAGCTCTGCAACCTGGACCAACTTTCTTAACCTCTCTGAACCTCACTCTCCTCACTGGTAAAATGGAACTGGTGATAACCTCTGTCTCCAAGTGCTGTTTTGATTATTGTTGTAAAAGCCAAGGAACTAATGCACATAAAAAAAAGCAGTACTATCCTTTCCTGGCACGTTGGGTGCCTCAATACCGTTAACCATCAAAATGCAATCCCGCTTTTCCATTCACTTATTTTGGGGGAAATTATTTTGGAAGAGAGAGGGCTTCACATTTTGATGCAAGTTAACAAATGCATCTAAATGGACCTTCCTTTTCTAAGTCAGATTTCTTCAATTCTGTGAAAGGAAAAGTAAATGCTCTTTATCCTGATGGGTAAAAATCACAAGGGATTTCCTTTGTCATAAATATCAGAAACAATGTCATCAGATGACATGTAGCGAAGTGACAGGCCTCCAATTTACCAACAATAGTACACAAGTTTTGCAGGCTATGGAATAATGATCACTGATGTCTTCCCATTTCTGGAGTGATGATATTCAGGCACCTATATCATGGGTTCTCCCAGTGTGGGTAGCATATCTTTTCTAGATAGCAAAGACACCTGCCACGTAATGCCAGAATAAAGCCTTCAAATGACACTCCATTTGTCACGTCCGTATGTCACAAAAAGTATTCTTCTTGCAGGGATTTTCCTAGCCAGTCCACATATTAGAGGCATATTAAAGAGTCCTTCCTGTATTAGGAAAATAAAACATAAAACACTCAAATAAAAACAAGTGCAAACAGTCCAGGGTAAGATTAGAATTTCCAGGAAGCACACATTTATTTCTGTGTTACTTACTGCTTCTTTACATGAAGCCCAAGGAGCAACTGGACAACAGTAGTCAATGCTCTACTTTATTTCCATTTTGTTTTTCTTTCTTTTAAAAATTTACATATAGGGCTTCCCTGGTGGTGCAGTGGTTGAGAGTCTGCCTGCCGATGCAGGGGACACGGGTTCATGCCCCGGTCTGGGAAGATCCCACATGCATGGAGCAGCTGGACCCGTGAGCCATGGCTGCTGAGCCTGCGCGTCCGGACCCTGTGCTCTGCAACGGGAGAGGACACAGCAGTGAGAGGCCTGCGTACCGCAAATAAATAAATAAATAAATAAATAAAAATTTACATATAGTAAAATTCATTCTTTTTTGGTGTACTGATCTCAGTTTTACAAATGCATAGACATGTAACCATCACCACGGTCAAGACCTTCATTTGGTTGTAATTGGCCCTAAGATATACATAACACAATATAAATACAAAGTATAAGAGAATCAGTCCTTTAAATGGAAAACACAAAGAATGGGGGAAAATGTTAGAAGAAAGGTACATGGGCTTCTGTCTTCTGAAATAAGCCCTCCACTTCCCACAATTTTTCTTAACTAATTTCTTCTCTTTTGTTCCTTTTAAAAAAAAAAAAGATCTCAGCTTAAAAGCTATTTCCACTCAAGTGCCTTCCCTGACTCATCTCCCACCCCAAATCTAGATTAGGTCCTCCCTTCATGTCTTTTCAATGTATCCCATTCTTGATAAAGTATTCTTACTTGCCACAATTTTATCTATACAGCTTTATTCTACATAGCTTTTTATGGGATAATTAAACAAAGTCCATCTCCCACATCACCTAAGCTGAAAAAGGAGTTGAGAATACAATTGGTCCTGCTAGTCTCTCCAAAAATGGTATTTTTTTCAACAATTTTTTCAGGCTCAAGGGTAAAACAAGCCTAATACTATCAAATTCTTTTTTTATCTGTTTTATTTATTTTGTTAAATTGAAGTATAGTTTACAATGTTATGTTAGTTTCAGGTGTATAGCAAAGTGATTCAATTATATATATACATATATATATATATATATATATATGTATATGTATGTATATATTATTTTTCAGATTCTTTTCCATCATAGGTTATTGCAAGATATTGAGTATAGTTCCCTATGCTATATAGTAGGTCCTTGTTGGTTATCTATTTTATTTTTTTATTTTTATTTTTAAATTTATCTTGGAGCATAGTTGATTTACAATGTTGTGTTCATTTCAGGTGTACAGCGAAGTGAATCAGTTATATGTATACATATATCCACTCTTTTTTTTTAATTTTTAGATTCTTTTCCCATATAGGCCATTACAGAGCATTGAGTAGAGTTCCCTGTGCTATACAACAGGTTCTTATTAGTTATCTATTTTATATATAGTAGTATGTATATGTTAATCTCAAACTCCTAATTTATCCCTTCCCCCCTCTTCCACTTTGGTAAGCATAAGTTTATTTTCTATATCTGTGAGTCTATTTCTGCTTTGTAAATAAATTCATTTGTATCAGTTTTTTAGATTCTGCCTATAAGTGACATTATATGATATTTGTCTTTCTCTGTCTGGCTTACTTCACTTAGTGTGATAAACTCTAAGTCCATCCATGTTGCTACAAATAGCAATATTTCATTCTTTTTAATGGCTGAGTAATATTCCAGTGTGTGTGTGTGTGTATATATATGTGTATATATATATATATATATATATATATATATATATATATATATATATATATATATATATATATATATATATATATATATATACCACATCTTCTTTATCCATTCATTTGTCAATGGACATTTAGGTTGCTTCTATGTCTTGGTTATTGTAGACAGTGCTGCAATGAGCATGCATCTTTTTGAATTATAATTTTCTCCAGATATATGCTCAGGAGTGGGACCATACCATATCAACCTTTCTCTGATGGTTGGGTAAAAACTGTGTGAAACTAAAGATCAGTGTGTGCAGCTGAAAATCAGCATTAGGGTTTATAAAGTACATAAATGAAGTTAAATGTGGAGGCTTGCTTGTATGAACTTGTTTCCAACCAACAAATGGCATGAGACCTACCACCAGTCTCTCTGCTCCTAGGGTTAGACACTATAGTCAGCTACACTTTTCAGTAGCTTTCAATGGACAATCAGCACTAAGCCAGGCTGGCCCACAAAGGTTGATCTAGGTTCAAACACTGGCAAGAAACGCAATCAAAATGCTAACAAAGGTTTCTTTCACTTTGTCTTACTACAGAAACATCAGTCATATAGAGTATGGCTTACACACAGAAAGATCTTAGAAGGGAGTGCTCATGACTGATCATTTCTCCTTAGTTCTTCACGCTACAGTGTGCAAAGTGTCACATTGGTTTATTCAGTCCTTTAAATAACTGACCAGGTAAAAGTAGACAAAAAAACATACTGCCTTTTATACTATTTTTTCCCCATTACTCTAATGGGTGGATCAAAAAAGATCTTGCTGTGATTTATGTCAGAGTGTTCTTCCTATGTTTTCCTCTAAGAGTTTTACAGTGTCCAGTCTTACATTTAGGTCTCTAATCCATTTTGAGCTTTTTTTATGTGTATGGTATTAGGGAGTGTTCTAATTTCATTCTTTTACATGTAGCTGTCCAGTTTTCACAGCACCACTTCTTGAAGAGACTGTTTTCTCCATTGTATATCCTTGCCTCCTTTGTCATAGATTAGTTGACCATAGGTGCATGGGTTTATCTCTGGGCTTTCTATCCTGTTCCATTGATCTATCTTTCTGTTTTTGTGCCAGTACCACATTGTCTTGATTACTGTAGCTTTGTAGTATACTCTGAAGTCAGGGAGTCTGATTCCTCCAGCTCTGTTTTTTTTCCCTCAAGACTGCTTTGGCTATTCAGGGTCTTCTGTGTCTCCAAACAAATTTTAAGATTTTTTGTTCTAGTTCTATTAAAAATGCCATTGGTGATTTGATAGGGATTGCATTGAATCTGTAGATTGCTTTGGGTAGTATAGTCATTTTCACAATATTGATTCTTCCAATCCAAGATCATGGTATATCTCTCCATCTGTTGGTATCATCTTTAACTTCTTTCATCAGTGTCTTATAGTTTTCTGCATACAGGTCTTTTGTCTCCCTAGGTAGGTTTATTCCTAGGTATTTTATTCTTTTTGTTGCAGTGGTAAATGGGAGTGTTTCCTTAATTTCTCTTTCAGATTTTTCATCATCAGTGTACAGTAATGCAAGAGATGTCTGTGCCTTAATTTTGTATCCTGCAACTTTACCAAATTCATTGATTAGCTCTAGTAGTTTTCTGGTGGCATCTTTAGGATTCTATACATGTAATACCATGTGATCTTCAAACAGTGACAGTTTTACTTCTTCTTTTCTAATTTGTATTCATTTTATTTCTTTTTCTTCTCTGATTGCTGTGGCTAGGACTTCCAAAATTATGCTGAATAATAGTGGCGAGGGTGGACATGCTTGTCTTTTCCTGATCTTAGAGGAAATGCTTTCAGTTTTTCACCATTGAGAATGATGTTTGCTGTGGGTTTGTCATATATGGCCTTTATTATGTTGAGGTAGGTTCCCTCTGTGCCCACTTTCTGGAGAGTTTTTATCATAAACGGGTGTTGAATTTTGTCAAAAGCTTTTTCTGCATTTATTGAGATGATCATATAGCTTTTACTCTTCAATTTGTTAATATGGTGTATCACACTGATTGATTTGTGTGTATTGAAGAATCCTTGCATCCCTGAGATAAATCCCACTTGATAATGGTGTATGATCTTTTAAATGTGTTGTTGAATTCTGTTTGCTAGTGTTGTGTTGAGGATTTTTGCATCTATATTCATCAGTGATATTGGTCTGTAATTTTCTCTTTTTGTAGTATCTTTGTCTGGTTTTGGTGTCAGGGGGATGGTGGCCTCATAAAATGAGTTTGGGAGTGTTCCTTCCTCTACAATTATTTGGAAAAGTTTGAGAAGGATGGGTGTTCTCTCTTCTCTAAATATTTGATAGAATTCACCTGTGAAGCCATCTGGTCCTGGACTTCTGTTTGTTGGAAGATTTTTAATCACAGTTTAAATTTCATTACTTGTGATTGGTCTGTTCATATTTTCTATTTCTTCCTGGTTCAGTCTTGGAGGTTATACCTTTCTAAGAATGTGTCCATTTCTTCCAGGTTGTACATTTTATTGGCATAGAGTTGCTTGTAGTAGTCTCAGGATGCTTGGTATTTCTGCAGTGTCTGTTGTAACTTCTCCTTTTTCATTTCTAATTTTATTGATTTGAGTCCTCTCCCTCTTTTTCTTGATGAGTCTGGCTAGTGGATTATCAATTTTGTTTATCTTCTCAAAGAACCAGCTTTTAGTTTTATTGATCTTTGCTATTGTTTTCTTTGTTTCTATTTCATTTATTTCTTCTCTGATCTTTATCATTTCTTTCCTTCTACTAACTTTTGGTTTTGTTTGTTCTTCTTTCTCTAGTTCCTTTAGGTGTAAGGTTAGGTTGTTTATTTGAGATTTTTCTTGTTTCTTGAGGTAGACTTGTATTGCTATAAACTTCCCTCTTAGAACTGCTTTTGCTGCATCCCATAGGTTTTGGATTGTCGTGTTTTCATTGTAATTTGCTTCTAGGTATTTTTTGATTTCCTTTGATTCCTTCAGTGGTCTCTTGGTTATTTAGTAACATATTGTTTAGCCTCTATGTGTTTGTGTTTTTTACATTTTTTCCCTGTAATTGATTTCTAATCTCATAGTGTTGTGGTCAGAAAAGGTGCTGGATATGATCTCAGTTTTCTTAAATTTACTGAGGCTTGATTTGTGACCCAAGATGTGATCTATCCTGGAGAATGTTCCGTGCACACTTGAGAAGAAAGTGTAATCTGTTGTTTTTGGATGGAATATCCTATAAATATCAATTAAATCTATCTGGTCTATTGTGTTATTTAAAGCTTGTGTTTCCTTATTAATTTTCTGTTTGTATGATCTGTCCATTGGTGTAAGTGAGGTGTTAATGTCTCCCACTATTATTGTGTTACTGTCGATTTCCTCTTTTATAGCTGTTAGCAGTTGCCTTATGTATTGAGGTGCTCCTATGTTGGGTGCATATAGATTTATAATTGTTATATCTTCTTCTTGGATTGATCCATTGATCATTATGTAGTGTCCTTCCTTGTCTCTTGTAACATTCTTTATTTTAAAGTCTATTTTATCTGATATGAGAATTGCTACTCCAGCGTTCTTTTGATTTCCATTTGCATGGAATATATTTTTCTATCCCCTCAATTTCAGTCTGTATGTGTCTCTAGGTCTGAAGTGGGTCTCTTGTAGACAGCATATATATGGGTCTTGTTTTTGTAACCATTCAGGAAGCCTGTGACTTTTGGTTGGAGCATTTAATCAATTCATGTTTAAGGTAATTATTGATATGTATGTTCCTATGACCATTTTCTTAATTGTTTTGGGTTTGTTTTTGTAGGTCCTTTTCTTCTCTTGTGTTTCCCACTTAAAGAAGTTGCTTTAGCATTTGTTGTAGAGCTGGTTTGGTGGTGCTGAATTCTCTTAGCTTTTGCTTCTCTGTAAAGCTTTTGATTTCTCCATCTAATCTGAATGGGATCCTTCCCGGGTAGAGTAATATTGGCTATAGGTTCTCCCCTTTCATCACTTTAAATATATCATGCCACTCCCTTCTGTCTTGTAGAGTTTCTGCTGAGAAATCAGCTGTTAACCTTATGGGAGTTCCCTTGTATGTTGTCATTTTTCCCTTGTTGTCTTCAATAATTTTTCTTTGTCTTTAATTTTTGTCAGTTTGATTACTATGTGTCTCAGTGTGTTTCTCCTTGGGTTTATTCTTCCTGGGACTCTCTGCGCTTCCTAGACTTGGGTGGCTATTTCCCTTCCCATGTTAGGGAAGTTTTTGACTATAATCTCTGCAAATATTCTCTCGGCTCCTTTCTCTCTCTCTTCTCCTTCTGGGACCCCTATAATGTGAATACTGTTGTGTTTAATGTTGTCCCAGAGGTATCTTAGACTGTCTTCACTTCTTTTCATTCTTTTTTCTTTATTCTGTTCCACGGCAGTGAATTCCACCCTTCTGTCTTCCAGGTCGCTTATCTGTTCTTCTGCCTCAGTTATTTTGCTATTGATTCCTTCTAGTGTATTTTTCATTTCAGTTATTGTTTTGTCATCTCTGTTTGTTTGTTCTTTAATTCTTCTAGGTCTTTGTTATATATTTCTTGCATCTTCTCGATCTTTGTTTCCATTCTTTTTCTGAGGTCCTGGATCATCTTCACTATCATTGTTCTGAATTCTTTATCTGGTAGGTTGCCTATCTCTACTTCATTTAGTTGTTTTTCTGGGGTTTTATCTTCTTCCTTCATCTGGTACATAGCCCTCTGCCTTTTCATCTTGTCGATATTTCTGTCACCTTTTATACTTTTAGGCTGGGGAAATAGGCCACACCAGCATCCAAGATCCTAACAATGAGGAATTCTTGCTACTCCACAATTAAATATTCCCAAGTTCTCTTTCTCATGTGACCATTGGATCTATAGCAGCCCAGCCATGGTCTCCATGGTCACGAACTCCATCACAGCAGGAACTGTGTTTATGTTGGTCATTTGTTGAATCCACATGATTCCAGTAACTGAGAATGCACTCAGGAAATATTTGTTGCCTGAGTGGAAAAATGAATGAGTGAATGCATCAATGGGTTCTTGTTCTGTCTCTGCCATCGATTAACTATGTGGTTGCCAAGTTCTTTATTTTCTCCATACATCGGGTTTTCCTCAACAGTAACATGTAAAATCTGAAAAGCAATTCAATTGGATAATCACTAAGAGTCTTAAAAAAAAACAGACAGATGTTATAAACACAGGATCAACAGAAAAATTCACTTATCTCTACCTTATTTCAGGTTTTATAGACCACATTGCAGCCCATTTCAATTAAACTACATTAAATGATGGAAAGAGTATATCTTAGTCCTGGCAAGGTTGATTATTGGTATGTGGTTTTGCATAGTATATAAACTGCATGGACCTTCATTTTCTTATATACAAACTTAGGAGAAGAATCAGGATATTTCTGACCATTTTTATCACCAACATTTGATTATTCTAGTTTTTTCAATATCTTTTTTTTTTGTTTAAAGTTACTCTTTTTTGTGAAAATTATTGAATTAGTGTATTTTAAATGCCTAATTTCCAATGATTTTCTTTAAGCTTGTCAAACTAACAAGTTCTCTAAACCTTATAAAGACAATAAATATTGTAGAAAACAGTTACTTCTGAAAAAGACAATAGAGAGTATATACAAAACTAGGAGAAACAAAGCATAGAGGAAAAGTGATATCCCAGGAGATGGGGATCACTGTGCTTGCAGAAGGATTAGGATAAGGAAACATGATCACAGCATCCTTGCCACAAGAAGAATACTCTAACTTACAAGAGTGGATTAACATCATTTCATCTTCCAAGCTCTTCACTTTTTGCTCTCTTTGAAACAACAGTTTTGATTCAAGCAGAACACTTTCACTTTTCCCAGACACAAACAGCTTTCATTATTGCAAGGATTTATTTTAGCATTTGGAAAAGTGCCAAAGATCCAGGATTTCTCCAGATTTTAACCACATTTCTGACACTGTGCATCCAATAAGATGTGACACATGGACATAACAGGTTCCTAGAGATTTTTTTAAAAGAAAATAAAACTCACTTTGTTATAATACTAAACCTCTCTTAGACTGACAAGACCAAGCATGATCAAAATATCTTTTATTATGTTCTTTCCCATTGTTTTTAATGACACTGCTTTGCATTTGATGAAATAAAGGCACACAGAAGGGAACATGCCCTTATTTAGAGCAATTAGATTTAGGAAAAAATTAGGTGTGGTCCCAGGGCCAGAAACTCAAGAGAGACCAAAGATTCTCTGAAAAGAAGCTAGAACTGTATATAGTCACATATGATCCTTTTGAGGAAGAAAAAGTTGAGGCATTTTAAACAAAATTTCTGTTCAGTAAACTTTCTTGAGATCTCAGACTTTAAAAATAAAAACAGTAAAATAGGAGAAGGGGCACAGAACAATGATAAATGCACATAAGGGGCAGAAAGAAAAAAGTTTGAAAGGGTGAAGAGCAAAATGGATCAAGACAATGGAAAGACTATTTTTGCAATGCCAGTAATTAATTTTTAACTTTCTAATGGACATCTTCAATGAGTCACCCAAAGACTCCTAAAACTTTATCACGTCCTAAATATCATTCATTTTCTTTATCTTAGATTTGTTCAGAGCCTGAGACAAGGATTGGGTGTAGATAGTTTATTTGGAAGATAATCCTAGGAAGCAGACAAGAGAAATGAGAGAATGAAACCAGAAATGAGGTGAGAGCCAAAAAAAAAAAAAAAAAAGGATAGATTATTGAACTGGTTTCCAGCATCAGTAACTGGGGCACAGACCCACAGGGAACATGCTGGGCACCTTGTAGAAACTGGCTCAAAATTGTCTCATAGAAAGTTGGGGAAGTTGGAGCAATTATCCATTGATTCCTCTTCCTCCCACTTCCAGGCTGCATCTACGTGCTGGATGAGGGTATTGTCACCTTAGAAGAAAGCCCTGTGGTAGAAAAGTAGAGAGGTACATTTCCTGTTTGAGATGGGACCCTGGTGGTACACAAGGAACTGCTTACTGCAGCAAGGATGAAATATGTGTGCAAAGGAGAGATGGTGCAAAGCACCACAGCATCTATTAATATCTTCCCTCCAAACTGCTCCTCTTCATACATATTCACTTCTTCCATTAATGCAATAACCCTCTACCAAGTTTCTCCAAGCCAGAATGCTTTGAGTGATCATATTCTTCCCCATCCACCATATCTAATATTGAAGTTTGCTCTTTTCACACTTTTTTATAATTGTGGTAAACACACACATAACGTAAAGCTTACCACCTTAACCATGTTTAAGTAGTGTTAGTTCAGCAGTGTTAAGTACTGCCACATCGTTGTGAAACAGACTTCCAGAACGTTTTCATCCTGCAAAACTAAAAATTTATACCCATTAAACAACAGCTCCTCTTTTCCCTTTTGCCTTTTGTCCTTTTAAGTCAGGAAACAGGCCACATCAGCACCCAAGATCCTATCAACTGGGTTCTCTTGCTTCTCCACTATTAAATATTCCCAAGGTTTTTTTCTGATGTCATCATCAGATATATAGCAGTTTGTTCAAACAAACAAGATGAAGGTTATTTTAATTTTTGTATTTAAAAGAATATAATTTTTCACTGAAATATCATTAAAGAGAATTAGAAAGCTATCAGAAGGGAGTGGGAGGACAAATCACTTATGATTTTAACTCCTAACCATACTCGCAGTCAACAGTTCTGATTTGTTTATTTTCTTTTTCACTTCTTTTAACAAGTAGTGTATTTTTCACATAGTTTTAGTCACACAGTATGTACAATTTAGTTCCTTTTAAAATTTTAACATGGTGCACGCAGTCAATGTGAAAATGGATAATGATAAAGCCCTACATGTAGGCTTAAAAAAAATCAATTGCTCAGGTACAAGATAGATGGGGCAGAGAATCTAACATAGCTTGTGTTAAAACATTCATAAGTACAACACAGGTAAAAGACCTTGGGACTGTTAGTTTGCCACAATCTCAATGTAAATCTCTATTGAGACAAGGCTTCTCAAAATCAATTGCATTATTGGAATACTTTAGAAAAGATATGGATGGGACTTCCCTGGTGGTCCAGTGGTGAAGACTCCATGCTTCCAATGCAGGGGGCACATGTTCCATCACTGGTCAGGGAACTAAGATCTGCACATGTGGCGTGGCGGGGCCAAAAAAAAGATATGGAAAACTGTTTCCAAAACAGTATGACATATTTTACAATAGGACCAGGGAATTACAGACAATACAGTATAAAAGATCTGATAATATTAGTATTTGACTGAATGATCAGAGGATGTTTATCATAGAAAATAGAATTGGAAGGACTATACATGTTTTTGGAGTTTTAACTTTTCTACATTTATTTGGTTGTATTCCCAATTTCAATCGAAATATAAAAGTGAGGACTTAAAAAAAACAGAGGCCTTATTGCCATAACTATTAGAGTTGAACAGTGATTAACAGGATCCTTAATGATTCATGTATGAAAACCAAGAGTTTCCTAGGTATGAATTTGTCACTGTATAAATTTGTCACTGTGTATAATTTCCACACCAGAAGAAATACTAAAAGAAACTTCAATTTCATGTATAGTTAGAGATCAGCATAGATTGACATTTACTTTTAAAAATATGTTTTGTATTTTTAGATATTAGTTTAAATTTAAAAAAGAATGCAAACATTCAAATAAAAGGGACCTATATATATATTTTAAATTAGGGTATAGTTGCTTTACAGTGTTGTGCTAGTTTCTGCTGTACAGTGAAGTGAATCAGCTATATGTATACATATATACAGATCCTCTTGGATCTTCCTCCCATTCCTCCATCCCACCCATCTAGGTCACCACAGAACACGGAGCTGAGTTCCCTGTGCTATACAACATGTTCCCACTAGCTATCTATTTTACACATGGTAGTGTATATATGTCAATCCCAATCTCCCAATTCCATCCCACTCCCCCTTCCCCCAACTCATGTCCACACATCCTCTCTCTACATCTGCATCTCAATTCCTGCCTGCCAATAGGTTCATCTGTACCACTTTTCTAGATTTCACAAATATGCATTAATATACGATATTTTTCTTTTTCTGATTTACTACACTCTGTATGACAGACTGTAGGTACATCCACATCTCTATAAATGACCCAATTTCATTCTGTTTATGGCTGAGTAATATTCCATTGTATATATGTACCACATCTTCTTTATCCATTCATCTGTTGATGGACATTTATGTTGCTTCCATGTCCTGGCTATTGTAAATAGTGTTGCGATGAACACTGGGGTGCATGTATCTTTCTGAATTATGTTTTCTCAAGGTATATGCCCAACAGTGGAATTGCTGGGCCATGTGGTAGTTCTGTTTTTAGTTTTTTAAGGAACCTCCATGCTGTTTTTTTACAGTGGCTATATCAATTTACATTCCCACCAACAGTGCAAGAGGGTTCCCTTTTCTCCACACCTTCTCCAGCATTTATTGTTTCTAGATTTTTTTGATGATGGCCTTTCTGACCTGTGTGAGGTGATACCCCATTGTAGTTTTGATTTGCATTTCTCTAATAGTGATGTTGTGCATCTTTTCATGTGCCCCTTGGCCATCTGTATGTCTTCTTTGGAGAAATTTCTATTTAGGTCTTCTGCCCATTTTTTGATTGGGTTTTCTTTTTTTCTGATGTTGAGCTGCATGAGCAGTTTGTATATTTTGGAGATTAATTCCTTGTCAGTTGGTTCATTTACACATATTTTCTCCCGTTCTGAGGGTTGTCTTCTCATCTCGTTTATGGTTTTCTTTGCTGTGCAAAAGCTTTTAAGTTTCATTAGGTCCCATTTGTTTATTTTTGTTTTTATTTTCATTACTCTAGGAAGTGAATCAAAAAATATCTTGCCATTTGATTTACATCAAAGTGTGTTTTTTAAAAATATAATCTATGTTGGTTAGTAGTATGTTCCTCCATGCCTTTTTCTGTGCTATTTCAAACACATATCCCCAAATATATATATTTGGGTTGTTTTTTTGTTTGTTTTAAGAAATGAGATGATATAATACACATGATTGTGCTTCCCTCATATAAAAATATGCCAAGGGTGGCCTTCTTAGACTAGATCAGTACATATGAATCTAGTTCATTCTCTTAAATAATTGCTCTATGTTCCATAGAATCATATACAATAAATATATATTCTTTCACTGTTACTTAAGTTGTTTCCAGTATTTTTTAACCATAGTTACTTAGAATGCAAAACTTTCAAATGTACCTTTGATGTTATTTCTGTGGGATAGATTCCCAAAACTGGGATAGCTGGGTCAAAGGTTATGAGCAATCTTTATTTGAATAAATATTGTCAGATTACTTGTCAAAAAGCTATATATCTCTCCACAGACCTCCTCCACAATGCATAAAACTCTTGATTTTTCACTTTTACAGAAACATAGATATTCTGGAATTTACACTTACATCTTCAATTGTTTTAAGAGGTTTGCTAATGAGATTGGGCTATTTTGTATCATTCTAGAACATAGAACTAGCATAAGTGAAATTAGCTTTTGGCTTGGTGTAATCTTTCTAGCAGTGAGAGCTGTTCATAAATGAAATAGACTGCCATTTTAAGAGATCAGTTTACTGTTTCTAGCTGTGCTTCAGAAATAACCTCCTTAAAAATAATCCTTATATTTACATAATAGTTAATTGCTTACATAGCACATTCATATCATTTGATTTCTATTGATCTTTGGATCTGCATTAATCTATTATTCTATAGAAATGTAAGTTTTTAAGAAATCTTGTTTTCTGAAAATGTATATTAACCTCTAACATACTCTCTCATTTTCCCTTGCTCTCCCTCTCCCACCCTCGAGTTTTCTCTTTGGCATTTTGGAAAAAAACCCAGAATATTATGGGGCACATCATTCACCCAGATGTATGTGGCATAGTCATCAATATCTTAATTATGTATCTTTTACAGATCGTATACCAATTTAATATTCACCTTAAAATCTAAAAGTTTAATTCAGACTTACCTATAAACGTAATAGGGCTCTTTGATTTCGACTTATCTCTATCATCTTAGCTAACATCAGTGATGCTGAAACCAAACTTTTGCAAAATATCCCTTCTTTCATCTCCCCATAACTAAATTTTGATATGACAATCAAAGGGCAACACTTAAAAACAAGCTTAATGGAGTAGTTTTAATTAACAGTTAGTTAGATTTTATTTTGGTAGAAGTTGCAGTTCTTAGAAAGCTGGGGAGTGGAGGAGTGGGGAGTGTTCTTAGAACAGTAAACACCACAGACCTCAGAACTTGGTGGTTAAATATCTAGGCAACAAAGAGAGTGAGTACACCAGCTCAAGGACAGATGACATGATATTTCCCAGATGTCACTGTTTAGTTGTGTCACTGTCCAGCAGCAGCCACCAATTAAAAAAAAAAAAAAAAAAAAAAAAAAAAAACCTTTTCCCCTGAAGGAGCATAACCAGCACTGAAGGCAGTAGGGGAGATGTTGGCAAGGTACCGGAACAGGTGGCAGCAGCAGGTGTGATAGGCGAGAGATGACAAGGGCACAGAGTGTGCTGTTGGCAAGCTGTCGGTAACCAGAGTTCAGGAACTACTGATAACAGAGAAAGAGCAGAGATGATGGCATGGGGATAAAGGAGCAGGGCAGAACAGACTGTCATAGCAGGATGACAGGTACCCCCTGAACAAACAGGAAATGTGATGAGAGTGGAGGTGGTAGCCTGCAGCCCCAAATTGGCTTGGGAGGATCACACCATGATGACAGTGAAGCCTGCAGTACCCCAGCAGACATGCGAGTCACCCAGAGCTCCCATGCCAGAAGGCAGTCCACACACTGCAGCCACATGGAGAGAGGAAAACAAAGAGAAAAGAGCCTTAGTGATATTTCTTTTTTTTCATCTATTGTTGATGATTTGCTTTTTTTCCACTCAAAGAACCATGATCTGAGAGGAACATCTGGGTGTCCCCAAATACTCTGAGAACCCAGAGTTCTTAGATTGAGATTAAATATCTTGTTATAGCCCCAATTCTATCTGCTTGATAGCTGTGTTGAGACCACATATCAAGATGGCTAATTACCGATGATTGTAAAACACTTCTCTCATACAATTCAATTGAGTAAATATTTACTGATGCCAGATTACTGCATTAAAAGTCCTATAAAATAAGGAGTCACTGATGATTGCTACTATGCTGTATTTGGATACTGCCTTGTCACTATGTAACTATATGATTACATACATAATTCACTGTGATAGAATTGCATCAATATTTTATTATGTTTGTTTTGACAAGTTGTCTCACATTAGAAGATATTCCTCTAGGATTCCAAAGTGTCAGTCTTGATGAGGGGAGAGTTGAGTTGCAAAGCAGAGTTTAATTTCAATACCTTACTGTATATTATGTTTTCTAACACACTTAATAATTGTTTTATATACTTTATTTATTTTTATATTTGGCTGTATTGAGTCTTTGTTGCTGCACGCAGGCTTTCTCTAGTTGTGCTGAGCGGGGGTTACTCTTCATTGTGGTGTGCGGGCTTCTCATAACAGTGGCTTCTCTTGTTGCAGAGCATGGGCTCTAGGCGCGCGGGCTTCAGTAGTTGTGGCACGTGGGCTCAGTAGTTGTGGCTTGCAGGCTCTAGAGCTCAGGCTCAGTAGTTGTGGCGCATGGGCTTAGCTGCTCTGCGGCATGTGGGATCCTCCCAGACCGGGGCTCGAACCTGTGTCTCCTGCATTGGCAGGTGGATTCTTAACCACTGCGCCACCAGGGAAGCCCATTAATAATTTTTTAAATGGAGGTTCTTAAAATGTCAACCTATAGGTATGACTAGATTGGTTTATTCATTCAAAAATTTTTTCTTAGTTCTTACTTTGTACCAGGTGCTGTCCTAGGTACTAGAGATGTCATAAACAACAACAACAACAACAACAAAAATCTACCAAAACTTTTGTTGAACTTTCATTGCAGTGAAGGGTGGCAAATGATAAATAAACCACTACAAAATTAATCATAGTAAGCAGGATGGAGATATTTGGTTGGAGGATAGAATGTTGCTATTTTATATAGAGAGATCAAGGACAGTTTTTATTTTTATTTTTTTAACAAATTGCCATTGCAAAGAGATTAAAATGTGAGGAAGCAAGCTGTGAAGATATGGACAAAAAATATTCTGAAAAAGACATGTCTGGTGCAATTCAGGAAGAACAAGGAGGTCAATGTGATTGAAACATAATGAGAGAGAATGAGAGTTATAGGAGAACAGGTGGATGCTTATCATGTGAGACTTTACAGATGATGGTAAGGATTGTGAATTTTATTCTGAGAGGTAAGGGAAACTGTTGAAGTTTTCTGAGCAAAATTATGTGATCTGACTTAATTTTCCAAAGGATCACTCTGGCTGTTGCATAGACAACAGACTGTAAGGGGCACAAAAGTCAAAGCTAGAAGTTCTATTAGACTATTGAAATAATCTAGTGCTGAGATGATATGGTTGGACAAAGGCATTTGCACTGAAAGAAACTGAAGTAGTTGGATGCTTGATACATCTTGAAGATAGACCAGCAGGAGCTACCCATGGATAGAATGTATGGAGTACAAGAGAAACAGAGAAATCAGAAAGGACACAAAAATTCTTGAACTAAGCAACTTGGTAGAAGGGATATGCCATTAAGTGAGATAGGGAAGACTCCTGGAAGGGTCGATCTGGAGAAGAAAATCAGTTGGGAGTTCTATTTTGGCTATCTATTGGGTAACCACATGAAGACATTGACTGGGTATTGATTGTAAAAGTCTGGAGTTTGGGCGAAATTGGCTCTAGAGATACAAATTCCAAAGCCATAGGTGTATACATGAAACAAAATCCTGAGACCAGACGAGGTCACCTGGGAAACTTGTGTAGATACAAATGAGGTCTAAAGACTTTTTTTTAAAACACAAAGTAAAATTATTCTTTAATTATATATTCAAGCAATCCAAATGAGGTCTAAAGACTTTAAAGTTAAGTTACAAATAAAATGAAAACAAAACAGACTGAAAACCCCTGGCCAGTGAGGTAAGAGAAAAACTGAGAGAAAGGTGGCCAGAAACCAAGAGAAGAAATTAGTTCAAGGAGGAGGAAATGAGCATTCACATTAAATGTTGACAGTTAGGTTAGATGAGAACGAAGAATTTGACCATTAAATTTGGCAAGAAGATCCTCATCAGTGACCTTGACAAACGCTATTTTTCTAAATGGTGAGAAAGAAAGCCTGATTGCAGTGGGTTCAAGAGGGAACAAGAAAAGAGGATTTGGAAAATTTATTCATTCATTCATGAATTTTATTGTTCAGAGGATCTGAGAAATGGAAAGGTGGTTAGAAGGGAATGCAGGAATGAGAAAAATAGTTTTTTTAAGATAGAGGGTATTAATCATATATTGGTATGAAGACAAAACGATAAGGTAAGAGGAAAAATTTGATGATACAAAGAAAGGAGGAGAGAAATGCTGGGATGGGATTCAAGGCACTAGAGTAGGTCAGGATATCTCTACCTCAGCACTACTGACACATTGGGTCAGAAAATTATTTATTGTGGGGATTCTCCTGTAAATTGCAGGACTGCTTAGCAGAAACCATGACCCTACTATACATTAGATGCCTGAAACACCCCATCCCCTATAGTCAAGTTGTGATAATCAAACATGTCTAGACTTTGCCAAGTACCCCCTGAGGGATAAAATCACTGAGAACCAGTGGTGTAGGACTTGGTCTTAGGCAAGAGTACAGATAGTTCACCCACAGTAGCAAGGGGAAAGGCAGAGTAAATGGTCATGGATTCAGATAATCTTGAAGATGTGATAGTGGGAATATAAGGATTGATTCTGTTTCATCTGAGAATGTAAAGGGGAAAGAATGCACTGGAAACTGAAGAAGAGAAGAGCAGTATCTCAGAGAGTGGGAGAGTGAATGGAGTAGGGAAATGTAGTTGGATTACCAGAGAGCCCTAAAGTTAATGGTAATGAATTTAAAGTAAAGCCAATCAGCATGGTTAAGGCATTGCGACTATGGTTGTGGGTGAAGGACAATATCCTTAGAGGAAGGCAGATCAAAGAACAGCAAGGGTATTGAAGGATGTATAATATGGATATGGGAACCATTAAGAGATAGTTCAGAAATAATAAATTATATACATGATGGGGGAGGGGAGATAACATCTTCAGGAAATAAGATCTGGGCATCTGTAGACATCTCCAACAAGGAGCAACAAGGAGGGTAGCAAGTGGTATAATCCAATGATATGACTCCAAAGCTTGGATTCAGAGAAGTGAGGGGCAAGAACACATACTTCAATTCTGACTCAGTGGCCCAAAGGGACTGAAAGAAATAGCTGTGACTTGAGAAAGCTGTCAGGGAATCACAGTCCCTTGTTTAGAGGGGAACAGAGATTAAATTAGAGCAAAAAGATGAAGGAACATTTAGAAATGCAGTTGAAGACATCGTGGATTTTTCTCATGACAAAACAGGAGCTTCAGATGTCACAGTGGAAAATGTGTGAGGGTTATGGAAGAAGGTGGAAAAGGGTTAGATGAAACGTGCAAAGTTGTGTGGAGATGAGAGCCTTCTGGATGCAGTCAGCCAGAATGTAGGACATGGTGGCACTAGGCCTAGTAGTCTCCTGGGCCAAGCTCTTAAAACATTTTGTTTGAAGAAGTGCATTTTATGTGGCTTCCAATATACACTTTCACAAACTAATACTTAAGTTAGCCGTGGTTGAGACTTTTTATGGACTCTCTTTTCTTTTCCTTATCTACACTGTTCTCTCTACAATGTTGTAGCCCACCAATCAGATTCACAACTCACTAATAGACTATGCTTAGCAGGTTGAAAAACGCTATCTTAATGGCTGAAGAAAGAAGCCTTGTCTTATATATTATTCAGTCATAGGGAACTAAGCACAACTCGCCTATAACGGATATGAATTTCCAAATTCTTAGGTGCGAGGAATATAATTCATCTTATGTAACAACTGAGTTTATTTCTCTGGGTCCTTATTATGTCAGATTGGCAAATTACTAGTGATTCCTGCGATCTTCATCCCTCTCCCCATGTTGTGGGCAAGGTGGGGGAGAAGTAGGGAGTCTTGGCTATTAACTGTTTGTGAATATATGTTGCCACTGGAATGACCATTCATCCACCCTAAGCTATCCCTTAAGAATTATTAAACTTGTGCTGGTGTATGCTGTATTTGTGGTATGAATTCACCAGACACTTTTCTCAAAGGTTTTCTTCCTCTCTGACAATGCTACCTGAGCCTCAAAGCCCCCAAATATCTCTCTCCTCATATGTCTGCCTCCAGGCTACCCTTACCCACAATATTGGAGGTTGTGCTTTTAGTCTGTGGGTGGGAGAGCACTACCTATGCCCTTGAGTTCTGAGGCACCCTGTTGATACCTGAGAATTCCCTTGTCCCTGTGTCTTCATCCACAAACCCTCTCAGTTCTCCTAAGTGTTCTTTGGATTTCCAGTACCCTGAAATATCTGCATGATGCTTTGGCTTCTACCCAGCCATGTAGTTCCTCTAGCACAATAAAGTATATAGTCAGCCACTTGCTCTGACGGAGATCAGGGGAATGGGAAATACAGAGATAAAGGAATTTAAATTAGCAACTCAAGGTATTACCTAATCACATTAAGAAGCTATTCGTGGCTACTCCTAATAGACACCTCTAACAAGTATCATATTTTGAAAATTGTAAATATGCTTCTCTCCTTCATCTTTCTGAGTGTAAGATCTTTACCAAGTTGACCCAAAATATACAACTGCCTGGAAAGGGAAAATAATGGTAAGAGTTTGCTAGAAAACATGAAGAGAAAGGATAAAGTAATATTTTACTTCTGACATGGAAAACAGGATTAGGCAGCAGGGCTAGTTAGGAATAGCTTTGTCAAATGGACTACTGTCTTGATAGACCAGGGTTTATCAACCTCAGAAAAGTTTCTCTGTTCTGGGGGGACTGTCCTGTGCATTGTAGGCTGTTTAGCAGCATCCCTTGCTTCTACCTAGCAGCACTCCAAATGTGGCAACCAATAATATCTCCAGATGCTGCCAAATATTTCCTGGAGGAAAAAAAAATCCTTAGTTGAGAACCACTGTGGTAGAAAATTTAATAAATTCTTTTTAGTTCCATTTAATATGTCAAGCCAGTCCTGAAGGATTTACATTATAGAATCTTCCAAAGGATGGAGAAAATACCCCTTTCACCTAGAGTAGCTAAGCCATAGAAAAAAGATATAATCTGAAGAGAGGGGAAAATGTACAGATAGGCAAAAGACCCCCTCATTTTCTTTAAAGCAGTAAAAATATGCTTCCAATTTTGGTCCAATTATCATCCTCTGGAAATCAATTTAATTATTTATTTAACTGCTATTCTATTTAATAGCACTTCAGCTATTTGAGGACAGTTGTCATGTCCAATCTAGTTCTTCCTCTTTTTGAGTTAATCTTTCCCAATTCCACCAACCAATTTTGCATGTTGATAAATTTTTGCTGTGAATCATTTTCATGAGGGCCCTGGAGAATAAAGTATAAGGTGTCTTTGTCTCTGTGTGAACTTAAGCAAGAGGATACATCCTCAGGGCTTCTTTACACACTCAACAGACATTCCTCTTAAGACACTGACAATATCCACAATTCTGTTTCTTTCATGAATGCATAATTATCTTATAATATCCCTTATTGGCCTCTTACAAAAGTGAGGGCACTCACTTCTGTTTTTCTAGTGGCAAGCCAGGATCTACTATAATGACTCATAATATTCAAGAATATGGGAGAACGCTGGAACTCCTAGGACTGGGGACACCAGACTGTAGTCTAAGCTCCAAGATTAATGGTCAGTGTGACCCTTACTCAGTGACTTAAATAACTGATATTTCTTTTTTTAACAATAATTGTATCTTTTTACCTGTATCCTGAGACTGTAACATGATAACTACCACCTAAAAGGGTAAGAAGTAATGATTGAAAGAATCCAGTAGCAGTTACAAGAAATTACCAAAGGAAGAAAGAATGGGGAGAATATCCTAGAAGAGAAGTTAATAGTCACAGAAAGGAAGGTGTGGGGGTAGGGGGAGAGGTAGAGGAGGAACAATAGTAGGAAAATAGCCAAAAAGTGTAGGGTGCGAATACATGCTTCCTCCTTCTCCTTTTTAGGAACTGACAACTCCTAGTCAGCTATAGCAATTGGAAGGAGGGAGTGGTGAGGGGAGGGTATGGAAGGACCTGAGGATAGAGAAACTGAACACCTGAGAAAGGAAAAGGAAAGAAAGTGAAACTACAGAGAGAGGAAGTGTGAATATTCAAAGGTATTCCAAGAATTGGTGTGTCCCAGATGAAGGAATGGAAAGTGAGCAGAAGGAAGAGAAATCTGAATTTAAAATAGAAATTGGTAATCAGAATAAAATGTAAAGAAGGCAACAAACAATGAGACCTTGATAAAACTCGCCTAAGAATAGATAGCTTAGAGCTTCTCTCAGATTATTATAAATTATAGACATATATTTATATATTATATGTTTTATATCATACAATTATAAATATTATATTTATATATTATATTTTATATATATACATAATTTCCGAGAGAGTTAACTAGGTGATATAGTCAGAATGAGAAGACATTTAGGAGTCTGCTAACTATGATGCTGTGTAACAGGGAATGTTGGTTCATTTGACCAGCAGGGAAAGTTGAATGGTTTTCCAAATTCTCCTTATATGTTGCCATGGTAAGAAAGAATATTTTACAGCAATTGTAATTTCAAGAATGAACCTATGTGGACTTCCCTTGTGGCGCAGTGGTTGAGAGTCTGCCTGCTGATGCAGGGGACATGGGCTCTTGTCCCAGTCCGGAAGGATACCACATGCCACGGAGCGGCTGGGCCCGTGAGCCTTGGCCACTAAGCCTGCACATCCAGAGCCTGTGAGAGGCACGCGTACCACAAAAAAAAAAAAAAGAAAAAAAGAAAAAGAAAAAGAAAAAAAAAGAATGAACCTATGTAATTTAAATTTTGGAAAGAGAAAATGTATGAAACATTTTCAAGGAAACTGGGGGCTTGGGTCTAGTTTTATGATATGTTTGTACCCATGTTTTGTAACAATGAAATACTGAGTTCTGCTTAACACAAGAGGTCACTGGGAAAAAACGAGGCCTGATTACTTGACCTCCTCTTTTACCATACTGTACATTTGACTTAGAAAATAAGCACAGGGCAAATTTAAAAAGTATTAGAATAAAGAAATACTTATTTTAAAGTTATTCTATTGTGCTTTTAGACTGACTAACTGTAGTAAGCAACCAACCTAACTGATTTGACCTCAAAATGGCTATGTTTATTTGTTTGCCATGAAGGGGAGGAGGCTAATGTATCATTTCCAAAGAAGTGCTTGTAAAAATTTAAACCTCAGAATGAGAGGAATAAGTATGTTAATATGCTATTTAAAACATTATTTCTGGGTGGGGGAATTGGATGACGGTGGTCAAAAGGTACAAACTTTCAGTTATAAGATAAAGAAGTATTGGGGGTGTAAGGTACAACTTGATGACTATAGTTAAAACTGC
Organism: Mesoplodon bidens; assembly: GCF_964165515.1. Classification (NCBI taxonomy): domain Eukaryota; kingdom Metazoa; phylum Chordata; class Mammalia; order Artiodactyla; family Ziphiidae; genus Mesoplodon; species Mesoplodon bidens. Next base: position 187,038,571 of record NC_138176.1, on the reverse strand, counting down.
TGCATGGTATATTTGAAAGTTGTTAAGAGTTCTTATCACAAGGAAAAAAAAGATTTTTTTTCTTTTTTTTTAAATCTATATGAGATGATGGATGTTAACTAAGCCTATTGTGGTCATCATTGCACAATATATGTAAGTCAAATCATGCTGTACACCTTAAATTTATACAGTGCTGTATGTCAATTATATCTTAATAAAATTGGAAGAAAAAATAAAAATGCTTAAAATGATATAACACAAAATGTTATTTATTAATTTTAAAACTAAAAATACATTTGTGAATCATTTCCAGGGTTGCCATGAAGATCAGATGAGAATGTGTAAATGAAATGCTTTGGTAAGTATAAAATGCTAAAGAAATTCAAGCTCTATTATTCATATTTCTTCTGAAATAAAAGTCATTGCAAATGTGCATTTCTGATGGCTCAACTAAATGAAAACATTAAATGATAAAATACATGTGAAGAAAGATAATTCAATCCCTACACATTTAGAGGAAAATAAAGTTTGGAAGATACAAATATTTAAAAGAGAAAACCAAGTAACGTGGACTAAAGTTTAAAGAGGCAAAGTATTTACTACTGTTAGTCTTATAGACGATCACCCTTGCAACATGGAAAGTTATGAAATGTACTCATGGGAAAATTTCTGGTAGAAATACCTTGTATTTGTAGGACACATTTCATAAGGAATAAGAAAAATAGACAAACAATAGTTTTGTTATAATGTACAATGTTAATAATAAATGATTTTGTAAAGATGGGGAAGTTTAGTAAAGAGAAACAGTGATCAGATCATTTAGATAACTGGCACAAAGATATGTTAAATTAAATTAAAGTGATATAAAATAAAATAAAATGTCAGTAAGCAATGGAAACCCTGTAGAAGATGAGTGTCAGGAATGAAGGGAGAGTTTCTGGATAAAAGCTCCTTGAAAGAGTGAGGGAGGAAGGGAAGAGGTGATGCAAAGCAGACCAGCTTGGTGCTACTGCACAGGCAAGCCAGGGATCTCCTGACTGATTACAGGAAAATGTGAAGTAGGGTCAGCTTCATGGTCACGTGACCTGTGCAGGTGCTCAGGGCCCTAGGCTCAGAAAGACACTGCTTGGTTTAACACTCTGCTCTTACTACCTTGAAATTCTTAATAATTTTATCCTTGAAATTATGTTTCGGATATGAAGTCTAGTGGGACAAGGAAGCATGAGGGAGAACAGAGAGGATATGCCCAACATGAGTGTCCACCTCTGCTCCTCGCTGCCCCACTCATATTTCGTGCTTGTGATCCCCATGAGCATAGAATTCCAGTGGACCCATGATGTGTGGGAGTTCAGTGAGGCACAAAGCCAGTACGAGGTAAGTTTGATACATCTAAGACCAAGAAAGGGGGGGTGAGGGAGTGCTGCTGACAGTCCCCAAGGGCCACACTTTCAGTCTGAACCAGAATTTGCTTTGAGAGCAGAAAGAAGGCAATGGTGGTGTGCTGCTTTCTTGTATTAGCCAACCACTTATGCTGAAAATAAAGACATAGAAGAAAAGGGAAAGATAGGAAAATGCACAATTTCTTTTCCTTTCAGGCCTTCCTTACTTATCAGGAAGCCAAAAGCAAAGACTATTGGTAGAATGTGTGTCTATTAAGAAAAGAAATAAAAACAGTTGAGTTAGTTTTGTGCAGATTGCCACTGTTCTGATAAGAACAAACTACAAAGCCACATGTATGAGGTACAAAATAGAATTGTGTAATTTCAGTGACTGATTCTGCAAACTTGTTCAATATTCTTATATTTACATTTAAAACTGGCATCACACAATATGAAGATAAACAGTAAACTTTATGCAATAATTTACATTTTAAAATTTTCTTTACTTAGAACCATATTAAATAGCTAATGAAAAAAAAACAAGACAAGTTGAGATAGAGAAGCAGAAGAAAAGGAAAATCTTTTTTATTTTAATACCTCTAATGGCACTCTTCTCCTGCTGCACTCGTCGTGCACTGGGCCCTGCAAATCCTGTAGCCAGACTAGTCTGGGACATCTCCACCACCTCTCAACCATCACCCAAAATCCCTTTCCACCTACTTACTGGGGTCTCAAATTCTGTTAAAATAACACAAAGTTGTCATTCAACAATTGCAAAGAAGCTTACAATGCTCAAAGAGGTGTAATACAGAGAGCAGAGATTTGACTAAAAGAGAGGAATCGAGTCCCAACACTGTTACCATGTGTATTGGGGGAAGTTACTTATATTTTTTTGCCCCTAATTTCCTCAACTGTAAAATGGGCTAGATTTTCTATCTGTGGGGCCACTTCAAGCTCCAAGGAATCTGTAATTATAAGAAATTACAGACAGAAAAATTCCAGCTAATAATAATTAAAGAAGAAATGTTAGAATGTCACCATTTTTCAACATTTGATGAAATAATGGATCAAGGCAATGACCATCAATGGTCATTATCATTCCTAAGTGAAACAACAGACAGATGGCTCCTGATGCATGTTCACAGTACCACCTATGAAGAATTCTGATTAAGTCTCTAGAGATCTAACTGCCAGTTTACATGAAATAAAGGTGACAGAGTAACATGATTTAATGACACTACCATGCAATCCAAAAAACCTAGAATGTAGGAAATTTTATAAGACAAATGGCCAATTTTTTCATGAAATAAATTACAAGAAAAAAGTAAAGAAAGGAATTGTAGATTTAAAAGGTTTAGGAAACATATAGATCAGTTGCAATTTAGATCTTAATTCAAACAGTTTGTAAAATTAGTATGGGACAACCAAGGAAATTTGAACACTGATTTGATTTGATACTTGATGATGTTAAGAAATTAGTCTTAAGTTTTAAAATGTGATCATGGTTTTTTTTTTGAAAATTTATCTTTTAGGATTACATATGATTTGCTGTCTGGAACATACTTCAAAATAATCTATTAAAGCAGAGAGTGGGAAATTAGAGATGAACACGAATTGGTCAGGAGTCAATTGTTGTTGAGTTTGGGAGATAGTTACATATGAGTTCATTATTCTATTATTTCTGCATTTGTATCTGTTTGAAATTTCCCATAATGAAAGCCATCCAGAATTTAATCATTTACTGTCACTATCTCTACCACCACTAGCCTAGGTAGAGCTGCAATCACTCTCACCTAAATTATTGCAATGTCTCCTAGTTGAACACATTGATCCCACACTTGTCTCCCTCTAAAGTCTATCCTCAGCACAGCTCCTGGAGTAATTAGTTTAAAATTTAATGCAGAAATGAAACAGATTTCTATGTATTAATTTTGTATACTGCAACCTTACTAAATTCATTAATGAGCTCTAGTAGTTTTCTTGAAGCATCTTTAGTATTTCTATGTATAGTATCATGTCATCTGCAAACAGTGACAGTTTTACTTCTTCTTTTCCAATTTGGATTCCTTTTTTTTCTTTTTCTTCTCTGATTGCTATAGCCAGGACTTCTAAAACTAAAACAAACAAACAAACAAAAAAACCAATGAACTTACTTACAAAACAGAAATAGACCTACAGACATAGAAAACAAACTTATGCTTATCAAGGGGGAAAGGAAGGGGGAAGGGATAAGTTAGGACATTGGGATTAATGCATACACACTACTGTATATAAAATAGATAACCAACCAACAAGGACCTACTGTATAGCACAGGGAACTATATCTAATATTTTGTAATAGCCTGTAAGGGAAAAGAATCTGAAAAAGATTCATATATATATATATATATATATATATATATATATATATATATATATATATATATATGTATGTATGTATGTATGTATGTATGTATGTATATATATATATATGTATGTATGTATCTGAATCACTGTGCTGTACACCTGAAACTGACACAACTGTAAATCAGCTATACTTCAATAAAATTTTTAAAAAGAAAAGCAAAAAAAAAAAAGGGAATAAAATAAAATTTAAGTCAGATCAAGTCACTGAAGGTGGAAAAGGGCTTCAATAAGGAGAAGCATTAGAATGTTTTGATAATAATCCAGACTTGAGATCATCTTTGCTTGGATCAGGCAGTTGGTAGTGGCAAAAATGATGAGATATGTGTCATATTCTGATACATTTTGATATAGAGCCAACAGGATTTACTGATAGTTTGCATGAGGAATAGGAGAAAAATAGAGGAATCAAGGATAACTCCAAGGTTTTTAACATAAGGAATTGTGAGCATGGAATTGTATATCTTTTATGAGGACTAATCATATTTTCCAAAACCAAAAATAATTTAGTAGGAAGAGAAGCTTTGTTTTACATTTCTGTAAATCTCTTTACTATCTGGATTAAAGGAGAGCTGGATTCTCCTATCTGCATTCAGTCTGTTGTGATAACACACCTCCTATTGCCTCTGGAACACCCCTATCCAGTGTGAGAGACTGAGATTATATGAGTTAGTACTGACATTATGGACTCCCCAAAAGTATCTCAGGGATCTCCGAACTTTCAGAACTGTTGTAATATACCACTGGTAAATATATAAGTTTTAATGTCTGTTTTTACTTCTAGAATATGACAATAACAATTAAATCAACTCAGATTTTCAGAGGCACAACTTTTCTCCAGTTTTCAATATTCACCTTCTATGTCCGGCACAAAATGAGCATTCTTTAAATGTTTGTTGAATAAATCACAGACTCCTTATACTGTCATTGGTTAGAAGTATTCATTATAACAGTGCCAAGACCAATAATGGACTACCTATTAGTCAGTAAATTTTAAGCAGCAGTGTTCTTAGGAAAACCTGGACAAAGTATTTAATATGTAGTTTAAAATTGTGTTGTATCTGATATTTTAGTACACACAAGTGGTATATTCTTTATACCTTTGGCTTCAGATTTCTCTGACAAACAGCCTTAGAAAAAAGAATTTCAATTAAGAGAAAACCTAAAGATTAGATCAGAGGTTTTAGCTGCCTCTCATTATTTTTCTAGGATGAGCCTCAGCTTCACTCATATTGAATAGACTAATTCATGTTGTATGCAATTTATTTGGAGTACTGAGCAACACAATAATCCATTATAACTCAACACTTTCAAAATAGTGATTACCCTGTTTAACAAGAATAATATTTTATTACATTATATGCAGATTAAAAACTAATATCATGTTCCCTAACTTAATAAAAAGTGGCTGCAAAAACCCAACAAAGTCATAATGACATAATAAAAATTTTCCCATTAAAGTCAATAGAAGACATAGATGCCCAATATTCCTTCAGTTCAGCATTTTAAAGATCCTAGTTAAATGCAATAAACCAGAAAAATAATAAGAGGTATATATCTTTGGAAGGGAGAAATAAAACTGTCATTGTCTGATGATGATATGATCACTGATGTAAAAATCATCTAAGAGGGTCACCTGACAAACTACTAGAATTAAGATTTAGAATTAACATTTAGAATTAATCCATTTTGGTAGACAAACACAAGACCAATCTTTAAAAGTCAGTAGCTTTCTTTTACACAAACAATCATGAGAAATGGAAAAATAATAAAAGGTTTCATTCACAATATCAATAACTATAGCATGACTGTGAATAAAGCTGGCAAGACCAGTGTATTAGAAAAACACATTAACTGAAGGACATAAAGTGACATAAAAATTTCAGAGATACATATTCATTGATGAGAGGACTCAACATGCCATTTCACCCCAGACTAATATGTGAATTCAGTGCAATTATTGACTTTCAGTAGAATTTTTCAGTAACCTTCATAAGCTAATTCTGAAATTAATATGAAAGAGTAAGTGAGAAAAAATAGCAAAGATAATTTTGCTATTAAGTTTGCTATTTGAAGAAAGAAAAAAAGGTTTTGATATGCCTGTTAGTGAAACATGGGCTACTTTTTAAAGGTGGTGTTACACAGGTATGCATGAATAATAAACAATAATAAATTAATAATAAAGTGCCCAGGAATAATTCTGTGAAAGTAAGGAAATTTACATTATCATAAAAGTAAGAAGATGTCAACTATTCATCAAAGGGTGTAAGGAATATTTATCATCCATTTGGGAAAAAGAATGAAATGAGATTTTTACCTCACACACACAAAAATAATCCTCAGAAAATCTGAAGACTTGGGAAAAGACCTTCAAGATGGTGGAGGAGTAAGACATGGAGATCAACTTCCTCCCCACAAATACATCAGAAATACATCTACATGTGGAACAACTCCTACAGAACACCTACTGAATGCTGGCAGAAGACCTCAGACTTTCCAAAAGGCAAGAAACTCCCCCACATACCTGGGTAGAGCAAAAGAAAAAAAAAAAAAAGAGAGAGACAAAAGAATAGGGATGGGACCTGCACCAGTGAAGGAGGAAAAGTTTCCACACACTAGGAAGATACTTCACTGGTGGAGACTAGCGGTGGTAGGGGGGAAGTTTCAGAGCCACAGAGGAGAGCACAGCAACAGGGGTGCAGAGGGCAAAGCAGAGAGATTCCTGCACAGAGGATCAGTGCCAATAAGCACTCACCAGCCTGAGAGGCTGGTCTGCTCACCTGCTGCAGTGGGCAGGGGCTGGGAGCTGAAGCTCCGGCTTTGGAGGTCAGATCCCAGGGAAAGGTCTGGGGTTAGCTGCGTGAACACAACTTGAAGGGGGCTAGTGCACCACAGCGAGCCGGGAGGGAGTCTGGGAAAAAGTCTGGACCTGCCTAAGAGGCAAGAGACGATTGTTTCAGGCTGCGTGAGGAGAGGGGATTCACAGCACCACCTGAACGAGTTCCACAGGCGGGCGTGAGCCACAGCTATCAGTGTGGAACCCAGAGACGGACATGAAATGCTAAGGCTGCTGCTGCAGCCACCAAGAAGCCTGTGTGCAAGCACAGGTCACTATCTGCACCGCCCTTCCAGGAACCTGTGCAGCCCACTACTGCCAGGGTCCCATGATCCAGGGACAACTTCCCCGGGAGAACACATGGCCGCATCAGGCTAGTGCAACATCACCCCGGCCTCTGCCACCACATGTTCTCCCCTCATTCCGTACCCCTCCCTCCCCCACGGCCTGAGTGAGCCAGAGCTCTCTAATCAGCTGCTCCTTTAACCCCGTCCTGTCTGAGTGTGTATGTGTATGCTTCTTTGTGTGATTTTGTCTGTATAGCTTTGCTTTTACCATTTGTCTTAGGGTTCTTTCTGTCTTTTTTTGCTTTTTTTTTTTTTTTTTTTAGTATAGTTTTCAGTGCTTCTTATCATTGGTGGATTTGATTTTTGGTTTGGTTGTTTTCTTTCTTTCTTTTCTTTGTTTTCTTTTTTTAGTACTGTTTAATTTCTATTTTTAATAAATTTTTATGTTTTACTTTAATAACTTTATTTTATTTTATTTTTTCATTCTTTCTTTTTTTCTCCCTTTTCTTCTGAGCCCTGTGGCTGACAGGATCTTGGTGCTCCAGTCAGGTGTCAGGCCTGTGCCTCTGAGGTGGGAGAGCTGAATTCAGGACACTGGTCCACCAGAGACTTCCTGGCTCCAAGTAATAACAAATTACAAAAGATGTCCCAGAGATCTCTATCTCAACGTTAAGTCCCAACGCCACTCAACGACCAGCAAGCTACAGTTCTGGACACCTTATGCCAAACAACTAGCAAGACAGGAACACAACACCACGCATTAGCAGAAAGGCTGCCTAAAATCATAATAAGGTCACAGACACCCTAAAACACACCACTGGATGCGGTCCTTCCTGCCAGAAAGACAAGATCCAGCCTCATCCACCAGAACACAGGCACCAGTCTCCGCCACCAGGAAGCCTACACAACCTATTGAACCAACCTTAGCCACTGCAGGCAGACACCAAAAACAACGGGAACTATGAACCTGCAGCCTGCGAAGAGGAGACCCCCAACACAGTAAGATAAGCAAAATGAGAAGACAGAAAAACACACAGCAGATGAAGGAGCAAGGCAAAAACCCACCAGACAAAATAAATGAAGAGGAAATAGGCAGTCTACCTGAAAAAGAATTCAGAGTAATAATAGTAAAGATGATCCAAAATCTTGGAAATAGAATGGAGAAAATACAAGAAACATTTAACAACGACTTAGAAGAACTAAAGAGCAAACAAACAATGATGAACATAACAATAAATGAAATTAAAAATTCTCTAGAAGGAATCAGTAGCAGAATTACTGAGGCAGAAGAATGGATAAGTGACCTGGAAGATAAAATAGTGAAAGTAACTACTGTAGAGCAGAATAAAGAAAAAAAGATTGGAAAGAATTGAGGACAGGTTCAGAGACCTCTGGGACAACATTAAATGCATGAACATTTGAATTATAGGGGTGACAAAAGAAGAAGAGAGAGAAAGGGACTGAGAAAATATTTGAAGAGATTATAGTTGAAAACTTCCCTAATATGGGAAAGGAAATACTCAATCAACTCAAGGAAGCACAGAGTCCCATACAGGACAAATCCAAGGAGAAACATGCCAAGACACATATTAATTAAACTACCAAAAATTAAATACAAAGAAAAAATATTAAAAGCAACAAGATAAAAACAACAAATAAAATACAAAGGAATCCCCATAAGTTTAGCAGCTGATCTTTCAGCCGAAACTGCAAGCCAGAAGGGAGTGGCAGGACATATTTAAAGTGATAAAAGGGGAAAACCTACGACCAAGATTACTCTACCCAGCAAGGATCTCATTCAGATTTGATGGAGAAATTAAAAACTTTACAGAGAAGCAAAGGCTAAGAGAATTCAGCACCACCAAATCAGCTTTACAACAAATGCTAAGGGAACTTCTCTAGGCAGGAAACACAGAGAAGGAAAAGTCTTATAATAACAAACCCAAAACAATTAAGAAAATGGTCATAGGAACATACATGTTGATAGCTACCTTAAATGTAAATGGATTAAATGCTCCAACCCAAAGACATAGACTGGCTGAATGGATACAGAAACAAGACCCATATATATCCTGTCTACAAGAGACCCCCTTCAGATCTAGGGACACATACATACTGAAAGAGAGGGGATGGAAAAAGATACTCCATGCAAATGGAAATCAAAAGAAAGTTGTAGTAGCAATTCTCTTAGACAAAATAGACTTTAAAATATAGATTATTAAAAAGACAAAGAAGGGCACTTCATAATGATCAAAGTATCAACCCAAGAAGTAGATATAACAATTGTAAATATTTATGCACCCAACATAGTAGCACCTCAATACATAAGGCAAATGCTAGCAGCCATAAAAGGGGAAATCAACAGTAACACAATCATAGTAGGGGACTTTAACATCTCACTTTCACCAATGGACAGATCATCCAAAATGAAAATAAATAAGGAAACACAAGCTTTAAATGATACATTAAACAAGGTGGACTTAATTGATATTTATTTGACATTCCATCCAAAAACCACAGAATACACTTTCTTCTCAACTGTTCATGGAACATCCTCCAGGATAGATCATATCTTGGGTCACAAATCAAGCCTTGGTAAATTTAAGAAAATTGAAATCATATCAAATATCTTTTCCAAATACAACGCTATGAGACTAGATATCAATTACAGGAAAAAATCTGGAAAAAATACAAACACACAGAGGCTAAACAATATGCTACTAAATAACCAAGAGGTCACTGAAGAAATCAAAGAGGAAATCAAAAAATACCAACAAACAAAAGACAATGAAAACACAATGACCGAAAACCTATGGGATACAGCAAAAGCAGTTCTAACACGGAAGTTTATAGCAATACAATCCTACCTCAAGAAACAAGCAACATCTGAAATAAACAACCTAAAGTTACAGCTAAAACAATTAGAGAAAGAAGAACAAAAAAAAGCCCAAAGTTAGTGGAAGGAAAGAAATCATAAAGATCAGATCAGAAATAAATGAAAAAGAAATGAAGGAAACGATAGCAAAGATCAATAAAACTAAAAGCTGGTTCTTTGAGAAAATAAACAAAATTAATAAACCATTAGCCAGACTCATCAAGAAAAAAAGGGAGAAGACTCAAATCAATAGAATTAGAAATGAAAAAGGAGAGTAAAAACTGACACTGCAGAAATACAAAGGATCATGAAAGATTACTACAAGCAACTCTATGCCAATAAAATGGACAACCTGGAAGAAGTGGACAAATTCTTAGAAAAGCACAACCTTCCAAGACTGAATCAGAAAGAAATAGAAAATAAAAACAGACCAATCACAAGCACTGAAATTGAGACTGTGATTAAAAATCTTCCAAAAAACAAAAGCCCAGGACCAGATGGCTTCACAGACGAATTCTATCAAACATTTAGAGAAGAGCTAACACCTAACCTTCTCAAATTCTTCCAAAATAGAGCACAGGGAGGAACACTCCCAAACTCATTCTACAAGGCCACCATCACCCTGATACCAAAACCAGACAAAGATGTCACAAAGAAAGAAAACTACAGGCCAATATCACTGATGAGCATAGATGCAAAAATCCTCAACAAAATACTAACAAACAGAATCCGACAGCATATTAAAAGGATCAGACACCATGATAAAGTGGGGTTTATCCCAGGAATTCAAGGATACTTCAATATAGGCAAATCAATCAATGTGATGCACCATGTTAACAAACTGAAGGATAAAAACCATATGATAATCTCAATATATGCAGAAAAAGCTTTTGACAAAATGCAACACCCATTTATGATAAAAACTCTCCAGAAAGTAGGCATAGAGGGAACTTACCTCAACATAATAAAGGCTATATATGACAAACCCACAGCCAACATGGCTCTCAATGGTGAAAAACTGAAACTATTTCCTCCAAGATCAGGAACAGGAACAAGGTTGTACACTTGCAATCCTTATCAAATTACCGATGGCATTTGTCAGAGAACTACAACAAAATATTTCAAAATTTGTATGGAAATACAAAAGACCCCGAGTAGCCAAAGCAATCTTGAGAAAGAAAAACGGAGCTGGAGGAATCAGGCTCCCAGACTTCAGACTCTACTATAAAGCTACAGTAATCAAGATGGTAGGGTACTGGCACAAAAACAAAAATATAGATCAATGCAACAGGATAGAAAGCCCAGAGATAAACCCACACACATATGGTCACCTTATTATTATTTTTTGTCTTTTTTGTGGTATGCGGGCCTCTCACTGTTGTGGCCTCTCCCGTTGCGGAGCACAGGCTCCGGACATGCAGGCCCAGCGGCCATGGCTCACGGCCCCAGCCGCTCCGTGGCATGTGGGATTTTCCCGGACCGGGGCATGAACCTGTGTCCCCTGTATCGGTAGGTGGACTCTCAACCACTGTGCCACCAGGGAAGCCCCTGGTCACCTTATTTTTGATAAAGGAACCAAGAATATACAATGGAGAAAAGACAGCCTCGTCAATAAGTGGTGCTGGGAAAACTGGACAGGTACATGCAAAAGAATGAAATTAGAACACTCCCTAACACCATACACAAAAATAAACTCAAAATGGATTAGAGATCTAAATGTAAAGGCAGACACCATAAAACTCTTAGAGGAAAACATAGGCAGAACACTCTATGATATAAATCACAGCAAGATCTTTTTTGACCCACCTCCTAGAGAAATGGAAATAAAAAAAAAAAATGGGACCTAATGAAACTTAAAAGCTTTTGCACAGCAAAGGAAACCATAAACAAGACGAAAAGACAACCCTCAGAATGGGAGAAAATATTTGCTAATAAAGCAACTGACAAAGGATTAATCTCCAAAATTTACAAGCAGCTCATGCAGCTCAACATTAAAAAAAACAAACAACCCAATCCAAAAATGGGCAGAAGACCTAAATAGACATTTCTCCAAAGAAGATATACAGATTGCCAACAAACATATGAAAGGATGCTAAACATCACTAATCATTAGAGAAATGCAAATCAAAACTACAATGAGGTATGACCTCACAACAGTCAGAATGGCCATCATTAAAAAAATCTACAAAAAATAAATGCTGGAGAAGGTGTGGAGAGAAGGGAACCCTCTTACACTGTTGGTGGGAATGTAAATGAGGATCTTAAAAAAACTAAAAATAGAACTACCATATGACCCAGCAATCCCACTACTGGACTTATACCCTGAGAAAACCATAATTCAAAAAGAGTCACGCACCACAATGTTCATTGCAGCTCTATTTACAATAGCCAGGGCATGGAAGCAACATAATTGTCCATTGACAGATGAATGGATAAAGAAGATGTGGCACATATATACAATGGAATATTACTCAGCCATAAAAGGAAATGAAATTGAGTTATTTGTAAGAGTTGGAAGGACCTAGAGTCTGTCATACAGAGTGAAGTAAGTCAGAAAGAGAAAAACAAATACCTATGCTAATACATATATATGGAATCTAAAACAAAAAAAAAATGGTTCTGAAGAACCTAGGGGCAGGACAGGAATAAAGATGCAGACGTAGAGAATGGACTTGAGGACACGCGTAGGGGGAAGGGTAAGTTGGGACGAAGTGAGAGAGTGGCATGGCCATATATACACTACCAAATGTAAAATAGATAGCTAGTGGGAAGCAGCCACATAGCACAGGGAGATCAGCTCAGTGCTTTGTGACCACCTACAGCAGTGGGATAAGGAGGGTGGGAGGGAGGAGCAAGAGGGAGGGGATATGGGGATATATGTATATGTATAGCTGATTCACTTTCTTATAAAGCAGAAACTAACACACCATTGTAAAGCAATTATACTCCAATAAGGATATTAAAAAAATAAGAAAATCTGAATACTTAAATAATAATTATAACAATAAAATGATATAAGAATTAAATGAAAAAATCGTATATAAGATAAATATATAAAATATATATTTTCGTGAGAGTGGGAGTGGTCTTCTTAAGCAAGATAACAAAATTAAAGTAATAAGAGAAAGAATTGAAAAATTGACCACATAAAACTATAAAAAAATTTATGATAGTGAAATCACAAAGTTAAAAGTCAAGAGAGAGACTTGAAGAATATTTGCGTAAATATAACCAATAATGACTTGATAGTCAAAATATGTAAAATCTCCTAGAGATTAGTAAGAGAAAGCACATGATGCAGTAGAAAAGGGGCAAAAAATATGAATAAGAAATTCACAGGGGAGGAAATACAAATACCCAATAAATGTACAGAAATATGGTGAACATAATTAGCATTAATAACTAGGCAAGTACAATTTCAAACATGAGATACCATAGAAATGACCGAAAATGTAAAGTTAAGTAATGACTGTGGACCTGGGTGTGAGGAGTCCGCTCTTCTGCAATTGCTGCTAGTAGAGAGGACACTGGTGAAACACTGATAAACATTGGGAGAGCCATTTGGCAGTATCTGTTAACATGTTCAGTGCCTCTTCCCTATGATCTAGCAATTCTTTTCACAATATTCAGTGTAGGGGAAGGCATGACCACATGTAGGAGAATATACACACATACGCACATTGTTTCTAAGAGGAAAGAGAAACGACTGTGCTTATCTAGGAAAATGGGTAATTCAGCTATAGACAGGTTTATTCTCAAAGACTTTATTCTGTAGATCAAAAGAATGAGAGAGATTTATAGGAACCAACATGTACATAACTCCAACATCTATTATTGAATAAAAATCAAGCTCATAAATGACAGAACAATTTGTTCAATGTTGTATAACATTTACTTTAAAAACACATGTACATAAAACAAAACATGTAGTACATGTATATAATAGTAGTATGGTACATAAAACATGTAGTACACATGTATAATAATAGTATGGTATATATTCTAGCTGCTTGAAGCATTTGAATGTAAATATTTATCACAAGATCTGGAAGAATACACAAAAGAAGGTATCTTTGGGCCGCTTTGGAGATTAGACCTTGTAAACAATGGAGATGGCCTCGTCTCTGTAATATTTCAGTATTTTACATGGAGAAATTATTCTTGTATTATATTCGTGCATGAAAATAAATTCAACAAGTAATACTGTTCAAATTATGTATTATATGTAGAATGATTTAAATCATACCTGCTGCTTTAACTTTTGTTTTCAGATATCAAATATTTTCTTCAGTAAGATCTTTTCAAAAGTGGTAGAAATTATGTTAAAAGGGCCTCTGTTATAGTGTACTTAGGTAAGTGTTGAGTGAATGATATAAAGAGATAGTCTTTTGGAAGGTAAGAATAAATCTATGTGATTTCCCTACAAATGCCTCCATTTCATAGAGAAATGAGATATGGTAGTATTTCTGAGTTTAAAAACTGCTGACTTGGGATAAATTTTTTTTAAGAATAACTGAAAATCAATATAGTTATGAAGAGGGCATTTATTCAACTGGGAAGACAGAAAATTGTAACTTTATGTCAGACAGCTTAGTGAAAAGTACACAAGACTATATATACACAAAGATACATTTGTAAAGTGGCTTTTTATGTACAAGTAGTGGTACTAGCAATGTAATAGCAGCTTGTGAACATTTTCATGCTAGTCAAGCCTCAAGCAAAAAAATGTGTTAGATAAACAAAAATACATTAAGCATTCACATTTTAGAGTCATTGCTTTTTAAAAAGTGATTCAGAACATGGCTCTAATGGATCACTAGGGAAATTAAATCAAGAACGATGAAATTCAGAGATTCGATTCAACAGGTGTTGATACTGGATGATTTTCATCAGCACTAGTGTTTGTGACAAAAAGCAGAAATTGAACAGCTGTTTCTAAGTCTTAGGAAGACTGTACTCTGGTTCTTTCACACTAATACAGCATTTTAAAGTCCATGAAAACTTCGGGAAATAGACATGTGTTCTAGATGCTAGGGTTCAAATAGAGATATTTAAATAATCAAAAATAATATAGACTTAATTAGATATCTAGGAAGGTCATTAAAAATGTCACAATAGAAAATATACTTGAAACATAAGGACATATGACCCCAGTATTAGAAAGATTTCAGGAAAAAGAGATTAAGAAATAGAAGTAATTTTTCTGGAAGGAATCAAAAGTTCCAACGTGGAAAACAAAGTCATGTAAAAAAGATTCAGTGGCAGGAATCAAAGCTAAATTGTTCTGTTTTTAAAGGAAATAAGTTGAAAAAGTGACATCTAGTGGACTCTGAGATTCATGTATAAAGTTTTGCATTTTGACCCAGCAATCCCACTACTGAGCATATACCTTGAAAAAAACATAATTCAAAAAGATTCATATACCACAATGTTCACTGCAGCTCTATTTACAATAGCCAGGACATGGAAGCAACCTAAGTGTCCATCAACAGATGAATGGATAAAGAAGATGTGGCACATACAGTACCATGTACTGTGGCACCACAGTACAATGGAAGATTACTCAGCCATAAAAAGAAAAGAAACTGAGTTATTTGTAGTGAGGTGGATGGACCTAGAGTCTGTTATACAGAGTGAAGTAAGTCAGAAAGAGAAAAACAAATACTGTATGCTAACACATATATATGGAATCTAAAAAACAAACAAAAAAATGGTCATGAAGAACCTAGGGGCAAGATGGGAATAAAGACACAGACCTACCAGAGAATGGACTTGAGGATACGGGGAGGGGGAAGGGTAAGCTGGGATAAAGTGAGAGAGTGACATGGACATATATACACTACCAAATGTAAAATAGATAGCTAGTGGGAAGCAGCCGCATAGCACAGGGAGATCAACTCTGTGCTTTGTGACATCCTAGAGGGGTGGGAGAGGGAGGGTGGGAGGGAGGGAGATACAAGAGGGAAGAGATATGGGGACATATGTATATGTATAACTGATTCACTTTGTTATAAAGCAGAAACTAACACACCATTGTAAAGCAATTATACTCCAATAAAGATGTTAAAAAAAAGTTTTGCACTTTGAAAAAAATAAGTTTTTATTATGAATATAAGTTGCTGAAGGCACAGAATCTGGATAACATATCTTAAAAACAGATTTAGTAACATAAGGTATTTATTTTGATTGTTTTCAAAATTTTAAAATCATAATTTCAAAAGAAGTTCATAAATTCTCCTGATATAATCTAATATATTTAAAATAAACTTTAGGGGACTTCCCTGGTGGTGCAGTGGTTAGGAATCTGCCTGCCAATGCAGGAGACACGGGTTCAAGCCCTGGTCCGGGAAGATCCCACATGCTGCAGAGCAACTAAGCTCGTGCACCACAACTATTGAGCCTGCACTCTAGGGCCCATGAACCACAACCACTGAGCCCGTGTGTTGCAACTACTGAAGCCCGTGCTCCACAACAAGAGAAGCCACCGCAATGAGAAGCCCGTGCACTGCAACAAAGAGTAGCCCCCGCTCGAGGCAACTAGAGAAAGCCCATGTGCAGCAACGATGACCCAATGTAAGCAAAAATAAATACAAAATAAATAAATTTATTAAAAAATATAATAAAGTTGAAAAAGTACTTTTCACACATGGAATAGCATTTATCAGCCAAAAATGCATTTCCAGTCAGGCCAGGACAGACACGGCTTAGATCTATAAGGAATGAGTGATAGGATCTCACCAGCACTTGCCTCTGTGGGCCCAGTGCTTCATTTCTTTCACCTCCCACTTTGTCAGTCAACAGCTCACCTGCAAGACTGACCCACAGCACGTGCTGATTCCTCACATTCTAAAATAAGGCTGGGGCTTCCCTGTTTGTGCAGTGGTTAAGAATCCACCTGCCAATGCAGGGGACATGGGTTCAAGCCCTGGTCCGGGAAGATCCCACATGCTGCAGAGCAACTAAGCCCGTACGCCACAACTACTGAGCCTGTGCTCTAGAGCCTGTGAGCCACAACTACTGAGCGTGCATGCCACAACTACTGAGGCCCACGTGCCTAGAGCCCGTGCTCTGCAGCAAGAGAAGCCACCCCAATGAGAAGCCCGTGCAGCGCAACAGAAATTAGCCCCTGCTCACGTCAGCTAGAGAAAGCCTGTATGCAGCAACAAAGACCCAACGCAGCCAAAAATAAATAAATTAAATTTATTTTAAAAACAAATAAATAAAATAAGGCTGATCCACACAAAAGAATGAAATAATGCCATTTGCAGCAACATGGATGGACCTAGAGATTATCATACTAAGTGATGTAAGTCAGAAAAAGACAAATACCATATGATATCACTTACATGTGAAATCTAAAATATGACACAAATGAACTTATCTATTAAACAGAAACAGACTCACAGACATAGAGAACAGACCTGTGGTTGCCAAGGGGGATGGAGGATGGGGGAGGGATGGAGTGGGAGTTTGGGACTAGTAGATGCAAACTAGTATATACAGAACTGATAAACAGCCAGGACCTACTGTATAGCACAGGGAACTATATTCAGTATCCTTTGATAAACCATAATGGAAAAGAATATGAAAAAGAATTATATATTTATAACTGAATCACTTTGCCATACAGCAGAAGTTAACACAACATTGTAAATCATCTATACTCCAGTTAAAAATATGAGGCCGATCCTCTGCAGGGGCTTAAATCCTCTGATGAATAAGTCCCACGAACCAGCACCAGTTGTTTCCTGACTTCAGGATCTTGAAGGAAGTTCATTAAAAAGTATAAGTTGGAGGCAAGATGTTGATTTACAGTAGGGTGATAAAATAGTAAAAGTAGAAGATGTTCTCACCAAGTTAAAGATGATATTTCTTTTCAAAAATCATGATATATTCTAATAAAAAAAAAAGAACCATTTTTTCCCAAAGAGTGAAAAAAAAGTTAAGATGAAATTTCTTGAATATAAAAGCAAATATATTCAGAAACTGTATTTTCAAGTAAACATAGAAATTCTGTGCAAGTTCCAAGGAGCATAGAAAATTCCTGGAATGATCATTTTACTCTTTCTAACCCAGAAAAACTGTAATTTTTGATTACAGTTAAAAATTAATTAAAAATTAATTTCTGAAAATTTGTAAATCAGTAATCATCTCGAGGTGAGGAGATTTTTAGAAGGAGAACTTTATAGGTCTTCTTTAACTAATATAATATAGTTTTATGGGACTAATAAGATTTCAGTAACAGTTGAAAACCTCTTGTAGCTCAACCCCACACCCATTCAGAGAAATATTAAAATGGAATGGGGTGTGTAAGCTTAGTATTACTTTCATCTACTTTTCATGTTTTGTTTTTCCTTTTTACTCAATTCCTTTAGAATGAAAACTACAGAGCCACGAATTTTTCATCCTTCCTGGTTTAAATTCTTCTAGCATCCAGGTAATTTAGGAAAAAAGGAGAACTGGAAGGCTATTTAAAGAGATAGGATAATTCTTTTCCAAAGTTAAACGTAGAGATTTGAAAATATTCTATATAGAATCATCTTTTAGGGCTCTAATAGGATAATATTCTAATAAAAACTTTTCTTTTATTCTTTTTTTTTCTTTGAATGCAGACTTCTTAGCGACCACTTGACAGTTTGTCTCACCAGCCTATACAAGTGCTCGGAACGTGCCTTACGTGCTTAAGAAGCCAGCTTATCAAGACCTCCCATGCTGTTCACTCGGAGTCTGAGTGAGCAAACAGGTCTGGCCAGTGTGCCCTAAAGGCCAGCATTCCTGGGCTCCACCAGACCACCAGGGAAGGGAGCTCTCTGGAGTAGTGAGCTTCCAGAGGAGTCTGGGGGAGCGCATTTTTACCCAAGATGTTGAGGGAAGGCAAGGAATCTAATCTGTCAAGTGGAGGAGTCCGTGGTTCAGGCTCCAGCTGTATTTGGCTTAGTTTCCCGTCTGCAATTCTCAGGAAGAGAAAGAGTCTGCATCCCAGGAAATCTCCTTTCATAGTTTCCCAGCAACATCCTCTTCTCTGTACACATAGAGTACCGAAGATGCCTCCCTTCATTCACAAAAGGGAGAAAACAATTTATAAAGTTGAGTAACCCCAAGGAAATGGAAAATTCACAAAGACCTAGAAAGTGGGGTTATGAAAATAATTTTTATGCATCTAGTGCCTACTAGGTGACTTGGACTTCCAAACTTTATCTCCAGTCTTTACAACAACCGTATGTGGTCTTCAGTATTCCACTTTACAGGGGAGAAAACTGAGGCTTGGAAAAGTAAGGTGACTTGCCAACAGTACACACTGCACAGACAAATACCGAGAAGAAATGCCATGGTCTCTCTGACTCGGATACCTGTTTTTGGAGTCAGAAAACCTAGAAAAGCAAGAAAGGGCAGTGGTCATTCCTTAGGTCATCAGTAATCTCAATATCTGAATAATCATTCTTTTTTTTTTTTTTTTTTTTTTTTTTTTGCGGTACGCGGGCCTCTCACTGTTGTGGCCTCTCCCATTGTGGAGCACAGGCTCCGGACGCGCAGGCTCAGCGGCCATGGCTCACGGGCCCAGACGCTCCGCGGCATGTGGGATCTTCCCGGACCGGGGCACGAACCCGTGTCCCCTGCATCGGCAGGCGGACTCTCAACCACTGCGCCACCAGGGAAGCCCTGAATAATCATTCTTATTAGCTGCCTAGCCAATAATTCTGAACCCTGACTTAAGTTTTTTCCCACCAATGAACCAAAAGAAAAAAAATCTCTAACAAGATGAAATAAAATTAAAACTTGTGACTTTTTTCAGCCCACCTAGAAGCCAAATTCATCCACTCAAATACACAGAGGTATTAACAATATCATATATAAGCCCCAAATGAAGACTCTACCTCTAAGGTAGATAGAGAAAGCCATTTAGGCAGCTTGTGTAGCCTGTCAATTCATATGCTCTTCAGAGTGCAGCAACAAGACGACAAAGAATTGTTATGATTTGAGATACTGAAAAAGAAACAAAGACTTTGACTCTCTCAGGCATTTGTTTGACTCTTAGAATAGTAGAATACTCTAGGCTGCTTGCCAAATGAATATTTGGTTGAATATAAATAGGCTTATTATCATGCATATGTATAAATGGGATCAATAGAACTGAGGGTTAATAAAACATTTTTCTGTTAAGCAGACCAATATTTTATCACAAAGAACTATTGTCAGTTTCGCCTGTATTTCTGGGACATTCTTCCATCTTAATTCTCTCTGAATTCTAAGTACGAGCAGTATTTCCAAACTATTTCATTATACTACAACTTCTTTCTATTAGGAGCCATAGAAAATGCCTGGAATTTAACATGTACGACTTCAAAAATTTCTTTTCATTTATTGTGAAAAAAAACCTTTGACTTTTTATACTCAGCTTCCCTGGAATGTGTATCAAACGAAAGTGCATTTGGATAATAAAAAGGAAAAAATCAATGCAGTCAAAGCAAAGTTACCTTACAAAGTACCCATTCCATGAGTCTGTACTTAAGATGCCTTCTTTAGTTGAAATGGAATAGTTTAATAATATATTCCTAGAGCAGGAATCATCTCATTATTTCATATGTTCTTTAGTACTCTTCCACTACAATGCAGGGGAAAATGCTATCTTAAAGAGAATAATAATGGTAATCAGTTGACAGATGTATCTGTTCAAGGAACAGATATGTTAAATTATGTTGAAATTTAAGTCATAGATCAATCTGATAGTTTTTTTTCAAACCTATAGAGATTGCTTCCCTAATGACATGTGTCATGACCTTTAATTTGTCCTTGTCACATGCAACCATTGTTTCAAGCATGCAGTATACCCCTCTCTCATATTTTATTGCTGAAACTACCTACCTAACTGAGAAATTTGACGATATATAACAGGCTGGTGACATTGATAATGAAAGTGATGTGAAGCAGCCATGTAATCTGATAGAATAAAGAGTATTTCACACTATTAACTGAAACTTTTACCTCTGAAACTAGGTGGATCTGGTTATTCATTTAGAAAAAGAAATAGAGGAGAAACAGTTATGCATTATAAGAAGATAGGTAGTTTCTAGCTACATATTGGAGACTTAGAATATTATTTTTCTTCCGTTTTGCTTGTTTGAAAATAGAATAGGTAAAATGGGTAAAAAGTATCACAATATGCACCTAAGAATCAATTATTGCTAAAGAGAACACACAAAAAGAGTTTCTAGGAAGAAAAAACTGAGACCCTAGATGTCTTCGCTGTTCTCAGCTGTCAGAAGCAACTTTCTGTGACTTTATTAGAATAAATGTACTCTGGAAAATTAGTCATTTCTCTCTCTTTTGTCCCTTTTTCCTTTCTTGCCTCTGTTGGGGGGTGAGGGTGGGACAGAAAAAGGGACAAGTAAGGGAAGTTACTAGAAATAATACAATTAGCATTCCCTAGTGCCTTATCTCTGGATAAAGCCTCGAACAGAAGTTTGATAACAATCTTTCCTATGTCTTCTATTTTCTTAATGCTCATATAAATGCAGTTTCTCACAATTAATTATTTAAAAGTTGAGTGATTATAGCAAACTACCTATCTGTAGTATTTCACGACACCTACTAACTTAGCATGCTTCCATATTTCCTATAGACATATTGACATTTGCACATTAAATCCATCCTATTTGAAAGGGAAAGACTTCTACCTTAATGCTGTACAGCAAGAAATTGTATCCAACAATTTGAGCCAAAACAATTTGATAACTTAAGCTCCCTGATTTACCTCACTTGAAATAGGACCTTTTCGGAGGGCATACACATAGGAGGGTTAAATAATCAAGGATTGTGACACTCTTGATACATACCAAGGGCTATTAAAAGGGAAGCATCTTGAAACTCTCCTTTCCTTCCCTGACCTATGGTAAGAAAGACGTACAGAATTACCAAGTAGTTAATATTATCCTTCATGCTTATTAAAGTTCAGCAACAGTAAATCAGTTACTAGCAGCTTCCTAAAAGTTTAGGACAGGAAACAATAAAGGATGTTATATCCAAAAAGAAGCTGCAAGGATAACTTAGCTGGATAGAATGTAATTGCTGAAGTTAAAATTAGCCATGTCATCTTACTCTTATGGAAAAAAAAACCCCTGGGAACCTGGCAACCAAATAAATAGATAGGAACTTCATTCCCATTAATAAGCTTCTTTCAGTTCTGTGCTGAAACATTATTCCAAAGACATACACCTATTTACTCACCAACACTGGTTCCTATACCAAGTTTGAGTACTCTCCTAATTATTAAAAAGACCGTGACCTTAATAAGTATAAGCATGTATTATAGATATATAATCTGAACATATTAGAATTGAAAATGTCTAATAAATCGTGTAGTTCAACCCCATTTTTTTAGATGAGGAAACAGTCCAGAGCTGTGACTTGCCCAAGCTCAGTCAGCTATATTTACATTGGCTGTTTACTATATTACTGACCTTTTGTGGGTGGTAAATATTTAATATTTAGTTGTAAATTCTTTTGTCACTTTAGCTAAATATCTTTGATAAAGATTAAGTTCAACTTTATCAAGCAGCATATACTACATGTATATGAGCAGTTGTTAAATAAAAGTAAAGAATATATAAAAGTCAAAGGTGATATTGCAGCTAAACATGGAGAACATCCTTTCGTTAACAAAGCATAATTATTCATGATCAAAATACATTTTAAAACATTTCTTGTACTAACCATTTTGTAGTTTAAACCTAAATTACAACCAGATGATTCTGCCTATTTTCCACTAGGTGGCAATATATCTTTTTCTTTACGGTCTAAATTTGTTTTTCCAAGGTATGCCGGAAATTACTTTTTTTGAGTAGTTTTCCTTTTTAGTTGACCCAACTGAAATTAAGACTAAAGAAACCTTAAGAAAGAGTCATAAGAAATTAAAGATGTATTAAGATAGGGGACAGGGTTGTCTTATAAAACCCAGAATTAAAATTAATAAATTTCGCTTCACATATGCTCATAATTAAAATTTACATTAAATTTACATGATCACATTAAAAATTTGGTAGTGATTTATTGTTTAATTGAAATCAGTTTTGTTATTTACTGCTAGTAGCAAAAAGCACTGAAAATTTTCTTAGTCCTGTTTAAAACATCATCCTCAAGATTAGGTCATAGCTTTTACTTATTTCCATAGCCTATCTTCCATCAAGATTTTGAAAAAAAAAACTCATTAAATCACTTGTGTGTGTGTGTGTGTGTGTGTTTAGTTTGTGTCCATACTAGAGATAAGTTGGTTCTGAATGAATAATAAGACAAATCTTATTTTCCTTAAAGTCAGATAAGTTTCAGAAAACTGTTTGACTAATACATTAGCTTTCAAGGGCTACCATAACAAAACAGCACAAACTGGGGGGCTTAAACAACAGAAGTTTATTTTCTCTCAATTCAGGAGGCTAGAAGTCCAAGATCAAGGTGTTGGCAGGGTTGGTTTCTTCAGAGGCTTCTTTCCATGGCTCGCAGATGGCAGCCTTCTCCTTGAGTCCTCACAAGGTTGAAGGTCTGTGTTGTGTGTGTCCTAATCTCCTCTACTTACAAGGCCACCAGTCATATGGGATTAGGATCCACCCATATGACCCTATTTTACTTTAATTACCTCTTTAAAGGCTCTATCTGCAAATATAGTCACATTCTGAAGTACTAAGGGTTAGGACTTCAACATATGAATTTAAGGGTGGAACACAATTCAGACCATAACAACGAGTAAGTCTGTATACACAGATTGCCCCATTTTCTAAACTGAGGTATTGTGGTAGAGCCAAAAATCCTAGATTGAAAGTCCGAGTTCTAGAGCTAAGGAAAAACCTTAGAGATTATCTAATCCACTGATTATTGACCCTTGCCACACAGAAGAACTTTTAAAGCACACCAATGCCTGGTCCCAGACCCAGATATTCTGATGAATTAATTTGCAGTGGGACCAGTCATGAGTATTTTGAAAAAACTTCCCAATCATTTCTGAGACCTGAGTAGACAATCACTGATTTTAGACAAATATTTCCCAAAGGTGGTTAGAGAATGACCCAGAGGGTTTATTAAAATACAAATTCCTCCACATGGGCCATTGCTGTCTTCATTCTGAATCTCCAGAAATGGAGCCAAGTCTTTTTTATCAGGTGCCCTAGTAATTATTATGAACCCAAAAGTCTGAGAAGCTCTGATCTAGTCTAACCCTCTCATTTTACAGGTGAAAAGGCTGAGGCTTGGTGAAGTTAGTTCATCCAAGGTCACACAGCTAGAGAATATCAGAACAGGAAGGAGATTAGATGTTAGATCTGAAATCCAATCTAATTTTTAGCAGGATTCTGTTATAACATAGCACTGTGTGGACATTAAAACGATCTTGTAGCTCTGGTCCCAGTATCAGACTGCATCTACCCTTGAATTCGGGTGTGTCCTGACAAACTTAGAAGCCCAAAAGGGCAGGCTCATTACAGTTATATTTCCATTAAAAATGCATTCCAGGAGCCTGTATTGTGTTCAGAGACAATGGGCAACATCAGAACTGATGGGTTATTGTGAATACTGCATTCCTCCTCCACCCTGCTGCCAGGCTCTGCTGGCCACCTCCTCAGATTTAGGCCTGATTCCTAGGTAGAAGCTGTAGTTACGAGTTAGCAAATTCAGGGAGATGAAGCCAATGGTGAAGACTGTTTCCCTGGCACCAGTAGCTTCTGCAGCAGGAGTTCTTGGCTTAGAATCACTCACCATCAGAAACGGCAGCCTCTGTGCAGTCATCACCAGAGAAGCAGCAGTGGTTGATTGGTCAGCTGGAACGGAGCAAACGGGTAGCTCAAGAGATTTTCAATTCTGCTGCTATTACCCATCCAAAACCCATGGGTAAAGAGGGCTTTTAGGAGCTTGGTGTCAGAGTATGAGTTGGTGCAGGCCGTGAACACACATATACAAATAAGTTGTGACATGATTTTAGAAAACCTAATGTATCGAAATCCAAAAAATAAAAATTAAACCCCTCAGGGGGTGATGATCATGAACAGTTAAAATTTTTTCCATAAAGATTTAGCTTAAAAGTTTTCTTTAACAGAGGCTTTCTTATGCATTTATAATTTTTTGTTGTTCAAAGTGACCAAGACTTGAGTGAGAAAAAAACAGCAAAATGTGAACATGTTATGAGACACCGGAAATGGAAGAAAAATCGATCTGAAACAAAGATAGAGCATCACTGAAGAGTTTTTTTAACTTAATGTATATTCATAGCACTATAATTCAATTTAGCCTCAGTATTTCAGAAACAGAGCAATTTTCTAGACTGAGGATGCACACATTTTACTTTAAGTTTCTATAGGGCTGGTTGCTGTTCTAACCCCTGCACTGTATTTCTCAAAGTGTGCATCGAGAACCACCTGCTCTAGAATCACCTAATGACTGTTTAAAATGCAAGATTCTGGGCCTTTGATGAGATCTACTCAATTTTTGGAGGTGAGTTTGAGAATCTGCATTTTTAACAGCTACATAGGTGATTTAGAGATTTCCTTCTCTCTCTCTGGGGCCTCTTTAATCCCAAAGATATTACTTTTCCTATGCTCTGGGAGCTCTTAATAACTCTTTAATAGAAGAGTAATGATAGAAATGATAGCTCTTTCTATCATTTCCGATGAAAATTTCTGAGAATATGAGTTTCTGGGAATTACCTGCTTTTGGAGTTGTTCTCTCACTGAGTCAATGAAATTGTGAAGTTGTTACCAGAAGTCCTCTTTTTTTCAGTATCTTTACCTGATTTTCCAGTTGACTATGCTCCTGGGTCCCTGAACAGGCTGTTGTAAAGAACCGATATGACACGGACTCAGAAACTGTACAGATTAAACTTTAAATTTCTTCTCCTGAAATCTGTTCAAAGGAAAGCCACCATCCCAGAAAAGAGAGGAATTTGTGCTATCTGAAATCCCATGTTCCTGTTTTTGAGCTGCTATAAATTGCTTTAATACCAAAATAGATGTATTTTAAATATTTAAAGGATTTAAGAAATTCAGATGTGAGCTGCTGGTAATCTTGTAACTTGACGAAACTTGTCTTACAATGTTGTTATCTTTACTATGCGCGGAATTAGATTTTTGAAAGGTAGGTTTTCTAAATATCTCCCTGGTTTTAAGTTTAGACATGTTTGCAAGCTTACTAAACACTTTCAAGTGCAGTCTCAAAATCAAAGATCTCTGATTTGAAAGCAGTTTTAGGCATTATCACTCCCAAAGAGAAGTACCTCTGCATACCAATGTCTCATCTTTCCTTAGATTGTTCCAAAATTAGAAATTAAGCCCCAAAAAGCAAATGGAGGAAAAAATACCTTCAAGTCAATTCAAACTTTTTCTTCCTATTTATTCATACTGGTGGGAATTTTCTATACCATCTTTTTGCTGGAGGGGAAAGGACAAAGGGAGATATAATAAAGCCATAAGGCAGAGGCAACTGAGGATGAGTTGAGGATGAGGATGAGTCAGAAGATGGAATTCAGAGAGCACATTAAATGTCCATGAAGATAAACTTCATGGCATTCATTATTTACCTCTATCCAGCCCTGCTAAAGCAAATAGTTTAACTTACACTCTCTCCAAAAGGATTTTAATGGAGAAGTCTGATTTACCTCTCTTTCTAGGAGGGACCCTGCAGTAATATTTCCTCCCTTTTTTTTCCCTCCACCTCCATTTTGGACCCGCTGAACCTAGAGAATCCTATGGATACTAAGATTTTTCTAACTGCATGATTTGCATCATTTTGGGGGCTGGGTGTCGCTGTTTGGCTATGTTTTTCTTTTTCAAAGACCCAGTGAAATCTTGCCAGAGGGGAAAACAGATCGTACTTCATTTGTTTGTCTGGGAGGAAAAAAGCCATCAAATGCTTTCAAATGTTTTTTTTTTTTTAAGTTGCACACTTCACCAAAAAAGTTATTAAATACTGAAAAGTCTACTTTGAGGTCTACAAGCAATAGTGTAACACCGGCACACCCCGCTGAGATGAATCTCCAGAGAAAAGTGTAATTATGCTACATTTTCCCAGATTCCAACCCCCAAAGAAGATGTGCTCTGGGTTGCTGGTCAAGGGTGTGCCTGTTTTCTGGATTTCTCCCCTGAAAGCCACAGTCCTGCTTTTCTCCAGGAAAAAAAAAAGGGGGGGGGCGGGGATGAAAGAAATTTGGAATTGGTGGCTAGACATCTGAAAAGAAGTGAAGGGACAAATAACTGATAGAGTTAGTTACTTTTCTCCCATGATTTTTTTTTTCCAAATCTCATTCCTGTTTTTGGTTTACAAAGGCTCTTAATATTTCCCTGAAGAATTTACTCCCTGGAAGATTTGGGAAAGGGAAGAAGATAGTGTAGGTATTCTTCAAATCTCCATTTTAAAGGAGGGGAAATGTACAATAAAATAATGCATTCTAGCTCAAGGTCCATTTAAAATACTAAAAAACGTGAGCTGGAGTCAGGGCCCCCTTCTAATGACATTGACTCATGGTTTAGTATCATTCATGGATCCCCATGATCTGCAGACCCTGAGTTGTCTTCATTAAGCACTGAGACATCTTTCTAAGCAAGATGCCCTTTGTTACATGGTACTCAGGAAGAGAAATGGGCTACTCTTCTACATTTTGATTGTCTTTTCTACACCAAGGAAAATTATAGCTAGGACTCCTCTTATAGCCCTTTTCATTTTTAGTGTTTTGATTGCATATAAGTTTTAAGTGCCGGGAACACATTGTACTTATAGTTTAAGATTATTCTAGCTAAGGCAATTAAAACTACATATCCCTGGATGGCTTGATTGATTTTATTTCTCAAATATTTTTTCAGTGGCTCTTCTGTAAGTTTGGGACATAAGGAAGAAGCATTGAGTAGTTAAATACACATCCACAAAATCAAACCAGCTGTTACTCCCACCTGTGCTTAAGAATGAGCAAAGATCATTAAAGAAAGTCAAGGCCACAGAAGGTTCCTTTATAGCGGTTCCTGAGGATTTCTTATAGAGGTTCCTGACCATCTGAGGAAGATAGGTTGAGGCTAAAAGTATATCTCTTTCACCAACTGTGAAGTCAATCGTGTATAATAGTCTCAAAGCTTCTACATGAATGTTTTTATTTGCTTTTCAAGACACATCTGTGTGATAAACCCACAGGTAGTATTATTCACAAGTTCAAGTAAAGTAAACTGAGACACACAGATGGAAGGGTCACAAAATTCGGACAGGCTTACTGACTTAGGAGCTACTATTCTTTCCTTTACATTCTGGTATTGCATCTCAGCTTTCTGTTCCAAGATGACAGCCAAACCAACCACACAATCCTAAAACTTGATGGAGTGGGACCCTTAGGAGGCTTCCTCCTGGGTAGGTTGTGAGAATTAAACCAAGTCAACATATGAAAAGTACTTAGAATAGTGCCTGCCATTTCTGTGTCTATGTGTGTACTAAAATGGATATGTACATTTGTATATATGAATACATATATGTGCACATAATATATTCATATATGTGTAAATATATACTATGTGTGCAAACATGCATACATATATATTCCAGTACACACAACACACAAGTCGTAAAGGGATAAGCAAATAACAATTATCATAACCAGTTTAGCTATTCAAGTAGAACACCTTACCAGACCTCTAACCCTAGAGAGTTTTTAAAAGTAATTTTTTATAAGAACTTTTACTTCAGTTTCTTCATCCTCTAAGTCCTGGAGAATAGACATGTTTCTAAAAAGTTTTAAATCCAATTTAAAATAAGAAAAGCAAAATTTGCCTTAGGAGTAGGATCTGTGAAGCAGAGAGGCAGAGAGTGCCCCTTCTGCCCGCCCAGCCAGATTATGGAGCCAGAAGGCACTCAGGTCCACCGGCCTAACTAACACTTATGTTTCTGCCTGATCATTCTAGGCTTCATGGCCCACCTGTCAATAAAAACGCATTTGGAAGAGGAAAAGGAAGTGGCCCAGCTTCTCACCCATCCCCAGTTCAGTTTCTGGGCTGAACTGGGAATGGTGTGAGGTATTTCTACACCCCCTGGAGGTATTTTTGCACCTTCAAGGGACGACCATATTTCCAAGCAAGGCTAAAAGCACATCAGTTCAAAAGTCGGGACAGCTGCTTCCTCTCCTAGGAGGAACTGTTCAAGAAGCGACACACATGGGTGTGTGTGGGGGTGTGTGTATGTGTGTGGGGTCTGTCTGGGTGGGTACTGGCACTTGCCCATCTCTTTGAAAACCCGGGTAGGGTGTGCAGTAGTCCTCAATGCCCAGTAAATTGACAGTGCAGTCTCCTGTTGGTCTGGTGAGACTACCATAGGAGTTAGTTGCCTGAATGATTGAGAATCATCAAAGAGGGGTTTACTAATAAAACTCCAGGAAAGATCTCAAATCTCCAGAAGTACTTAAGAGACGGAAAAGAGCGTGGAAGTCAGGAGGGATCGAGGGAAGGGGAAACGGGAGATACCACAGAATGAGCCAACCGATTCCAGAATATGGGATTGGGCAAGGGGAGAAAAAAGAAATCTAAAGCCTTTTTTAGATTTGCACGTGGATTCTCGGTCGCCGCGCTTGCCCGCGCTAGGTCGGTCGGTCGGCGATGATTCGCTTACGCGCCGAGTCTCCGCGCCGCCGAGGGCTGAGGGCTGCCACAGACCTGAGCTTGTGCGCCTCCCCAAGGGCATCTCCCCGGGGCCCTGCAGACCAATCGTGGACTCCTCCACCCGAGCCGGCTGCACGGTCCTAGCGGGCGGAAGGGAGTCTGGGCCGATCATGGACATGGATGGAGAAAGAGAGGAGAAGCCCCTGACTCACGAGGCAAGACCACTTTGGGGCCCTCACAGTCGGGGAAGTAGGACGTGCACTTCCTGGTCGTTTTCTGGGTATGACTGGTCCCGGGTGTCCCAGGTTTCCGCTCTGGGGGGGGGGCACGCTCACTGGACAGGGCGCTTAAAGGGATAAGCTGCGGGGAGGGCAAACTTAATAGACGACGGAAAGCGGGCGGTGCACAGCGGTTCAGAGACGGGAGTGGGAGGGGGAAATGCGCCACGCCGCTGGACCCCTGTCCCTTCACCTCCACCGAGGCGCCCGACTGCGGCGGCACGTGCTCGAAACGGGCTGGCCCGCGGGCGCGACGGCTACACAAGGTCCTCTGGGCCTCGGAGAGCCACAGAGCCTAGGAGTGGGCCCAGGACCTTGGGAACTTTCCCGGGTGGGTCCGGTTTCGGTCTCGGCTCTCCAGCGCCTGCGAACAGGTGCAGAGATGTGCGTGCATTCTTTCCCCAACCCTCCGGTTTCCGCACGCCTGTACGCGTAAGCTACACTCTACAAGTTCATCTTGGGAAAATAGAGGCGTCCCCCCTCCCACTCGCAAACGCCCAAAGAGGAGAGGGGTTCGCAGTCCGTGCAGAGAGCACGCTTGGAGATCGCAGACGCTAGGCGCCGGGTCAATCTCAAGCATTCTGCCCCTGACTGGGACAGCAAATGCTGGTGCGGCAGCCGCTTGAGCTGCCTTTCCCCCAGTCTTTACGACGTGTGATTTCGGCAGGCACTGGGAGCTCAGGCCACCAGCCTGGACTTCATGGCACCAGCCTGCTCCAAGCCTGCATGACCCTGTGACCTTGTTTCCTCCGCAGCTGGGTGCAGACGTTTACGTCTATGGCTTCAGCCAGCAACCTCAGCTAGCTTGGCAGATGAGTGGGGTTATGGGATTTTAGAAACTCTCATTTGACAAAGTTAAGATACATCCAAAAGCTTGAAAATGCAACATTAAAATAAAACATTTCTCAGTTTGTCTTGGCTGAAGGCAAAACTAGCTTTGGGCACCCTTCCCCTACTGCTTCCCGCCAAAGAAAGTCTTGTAGGCAGACTGGTCAGCAAAACTGCCCAGCCCTAAAGTGTCTGCCATTAACACACCTACCTGGATCGCCTGGGCATTAGCTCAGCCAAGGCTCGGCTTTCTTCCTGATTGTGTGATTAAATTAATGACCATATAAAGGAAAACACAGGGGGAGCTCAAAATTGTCTACATGTGTCCTTCAAAAAATAAGTTTCTACACTATGGGGAAGTCTTTTTCAAAAAGCAGTATTTACTTACTGTTTCTGTAGACCTAAGTTCATCTTTGAATCCCCAACATGTAATAAAACTAGTGAAAGGAAGATTCTGGAAGGATGGGACAGAAACAAAGGGGGCATTCCAGGTTTTTTGTTTGTTATTTGGTTTTTGTTTTTAAGTTAGGCCTTAGGCAACCTGGGTTGGTTGGCTGGTTTTTAAGAAACTTTTGCTCTAGAGATCCACTCGTGTTCCAGGCATGGATAATTTAGTCAGCCTCTCAGGCATAGTGGTTTAAGGATCTCTTGCGGCCCACCTTACATTTACCTCCAAATATCTTTCTCATTTCTTGCCATCAAATTTACTCCAAAGCAATCTTGGTCTTTTCTCTAGAAAGCCCCCTTTAGATTTAATTGGAGCCTGATTAGCCCATTAGAGAAAACAATTCTCCAGTGCCAGAAGTGCTTTAAAGATAGCAGAACCTGTCTCACTCATTGTACAGATAAGAAAACCAAAATGCAGGTAAATTAATGATACCAATAATGATGCAAGGTCATACTAGTCATGCAGAGAAGAGTTAGAACGGAAATTTTGGACTGTTCTTCTCATCACACTTTGCTGGGGATTAGTGTTTCAGATCACCCAACTGTTGCCTAGGAAAAGTGAGATCAGGACTCAAAGAAATGTAGCACAAAAAGTACTTAGATAATCTTAAGAAAGTCAACCTGCTTTTTCCACCAATCACACTATGGATACATCTCTTTGCCTTACCCCTGGTCTCTACCTGCTTAATGGTAACTCATTATGTGGTCCTCTTAAGATAATGAAGGCTTCAAAATCCTTTTAGGGAAAACCATCGAAGGCCTGCAATGAGACCTTGTGCAAGTTTCACATTTCAGACTTCTCACAAATATCCTTCTTCTGATATAGGGGAGGGTTGGCAAGATGTGAAGGAAGGAATTACAGATGGGAAAGAACACCTCTTGTGATAGATAAAACAGTGTAATATTGGTTTCTAGAACACCTGTGGAGTGACTCTGAAGATGTCCATGGATTAAGTACATGCTACCCTAAGACCTAAAGGATCATCATTCATTTGGTTTTGCATCTAATGGTTTCTGGACATACCACATACACCTACATACACACACTCTGTTTCAGAACCGTTGTCAGTATATGAAGAGTACAGAGGGACATTTCATAAGACAAAGGGCAGGGAGAGGAGGAAAGTTCTCAAGGTCTTCTGTATTGTAATGCTCCAGGGCTAGTTTTTTTCCAGAGGATGTGCAGCTGTTCAAGTCTGTGCAGGGAAAACTGGGCCAATACATACACTACCATGGCCATTTCACCTTGGTTTCTAAAGAAGCTCTCCATTGGGTCTCTTAATGGGTAATGACAGAAAGCTGAAGGGTTCTAGAGCACAACATACTCTTCCATGTAAGCATCACTAGTAGAACCTAAAGTGGGCTTTTCACCTGGTCTCCCTGATCCAGGTCTGAAAATTATTTGTCTTTGGCCACTTGTGAAAATGCTAGTTATCCTGCTGCTGAAAAGAATGATGACATCCCAGGGACAGGTTAGCTTCATGGCAGGCATCTTTGTTTAGATGATTTGTCCTTTGATCAAGAAGCTCAACACTCTCCAGATAAAAGATTTTCCAAATAATAATCAAACTTTGTCTTCTCACTTTCAGGCTCAAAACTGGCTTAGAGTAAATAATACAAGTGGGGTAGGGTTTATCGTTCCTCTGTTCTGTAGTTTCTTCCCCTTCTTTTCGGGCACTCAATGAAAATATATGGTATCTACTCAGAGTGTAGCCCTTAGCTACAAAAAACATGTTAAAACACCTTCCCAATAATTGCTTTGAAGAAAATAGTCATTTATTGTCAAAGCATCCAACATATCCAGATAATCTATATAAAGTTTAATAAATCTTTCCAGGGATAAAAGAAACACATAACTATTCAGACTCCATTTCACTGGCACAAAATTACACTTTGTATTAAAAGGAAATACATATTTACATAATGATGACATTCTTCATTGAAGTCCATAATCATTTCATGATACATGCACTTCCCCCTGGAAACTTAAATTGAATCGTGACCACCTTTTTATTTGTTTTGCTTATTTTTGTAGGAACACAAACTGTAATCAAGAGATGCAGAAAGCATCTCACCCTCCTCCTTTACTTTATATCTAAAATAAATTTTGCCCTTACATATTATTCCATCTAAATCGTAAGTGCTTAATAATTTAAGTAGAAACGTATGACAAATGCATCAATATGTTGCAATATATGACATTTTAAAAAATGTACTTTGTTTTGGGGAAAGTGAAAATACGTGCATTCAAAAAAAAACCTCTTAAACACCCCACCCAATCAAAAATCCACCATCTTGTCTCGTGTGTGTGTGTGTGTGTGTGTGTGTGTGTGTGTGTGTGTGTAGGTCACGGGTAAACACTTGGATATAAAGGTTGGGGGCAGAGCACGTGTGTGTGTGTGGGGGGGTGAGATGTTTCAGGTCACAAGGAGGTGGTGGATGTCCTCGTGTGTTTGCTCCTGCAGAGCTCGACTGTGCGTGTGCGCGCGTGGAAAGCTGGAGTCCTTTCCGTGTCAATTATGCGAGGTCATGTGCCTGGAGAGGTGGTGGCGCTCCCTGAAGGACTCGTTGCAAATGGGGCACTTGAGTTTCTCCTCCCGTCTTCGTTTCACCAAGGGCTCCATGGCGTACTCCTTTTTGTGATGCGACCTCATGTGGTACACCAGGTCGGAGGTCATGCGGAAGGAGGCATTGCACTTGGCGCACCAGTTCTGCGCGGGCAGACACAGAGAGGTGAAGGAGGGCGGCAGCAGCGTGAGCGCCGAGGGCAGCTGCAACTGCAGGGGCCCCGCGGCCGCAGCCGCCGCGGCCGCCGCGGCGGCGGAGCTTTTGGGCCAGAAGGCGGTGGCGTAGAGGAAGGGGCTCTGTTTGGGCAGCCCGCCGCCGCCGCCGCCACCGCCGCTCGGCAGGGACCCGCAACCTCCGTTCAGGTCCGCAGCTCCTTGGAGCTTCACGGCCAGAGGATCGGAGGCGGCGGGGTACAGTCTGGTGGGGCCCACACCGTCTCCGGGGTGGCAGGGCTCGAGCGCGCTCAGCTTCTGGCCCAGCACCAGCGGGGACAGCTGAGAGAAGGAGCGCGCCGGCTGCGAGAAGGCGCTTTTGCGCTCGTCCGACGCGGCGCCCTGGCCGCCGCCCGCCCCGCTCGCGGCCCCAGAGCCTGCACCGCCCCCTGCGCCGTTGCCGCCCGCGCCGCCCAGCTGCTGCACCGAGGTGAAGGCGCTACCCCGCGCCGGGCTGCCGCCCTCCAGCCGGCTGGGTAGCGCTCCCCCGGGCCGCGGGGCCAGCAGCTTCTCGGAGCCAGCCGGCGACGCGGCCACGGGCGTGGCGGAGCCGCCGCCGCCCGCGTCCTGCTCCTCGGCGGCCGTGCTCCCGCCGTCGGCGGCCGCCTCCTCCTGCACACCGGCCGCTCGGGCCGCCTTCTTCACCTCCACGAAGGCGCTGCGCTTCGCTTCGCCTGTCTCCGGGCTGGGCGGCGCAAAGAGGCGGCTGTTCTCTTCCAGGCCGAAGTAGCTGCCCGAGGCGCGGTACTGTTGGGGCGTGCACACCAGGTCCTCCTTGGAGGCGGGCGGGGGCCGCTCGGCGAAGCGGCCCCGGCCCCCCACCAGCCCCGCGCCGCCGCCGCCGCCCTCCGCCGCCTCCTCCGGGAATTTCCTCTTCCCTTTGCCCACGCCCGCGGCGTTGCCGTCGGGACTCAGCTCCGCCCCCTGGTGGTCGCTGCAGCCGCTGAGGCTCCGCACTGGGGAGCAGCTGCTGGCTCCCCCGGAGTTCTCCAGCTCCCGCGCCAGGTTGTGAAAGTCCGTGGACGGCTTCGCGCTGCCGCCGCCGCCGCCAGCCGCAGGCGGGTTACCGCCCTCGGGGGAGGGGGCCGGGTAGTGGTGGACCGGGCCGGCTTTGCAGAACTTGGGGCTGGGACCCAAGGGTGCCTCCTGCGGCTGCGGCGGCTGCTGGTCCTTGCCGCCGCCCCCGTGATCCTTGGTGCCCACGCCGCTGCCTTGCTCCTCTCGGGGGCTCACATCAACGCTGTGAAGTCTCTTGGGGCAGCGGAAGCGCAGATGCGCCACATAGGGAAACTCAAACTGGAAACGTTGGCTGCATTCCAGGCATGTGTAAGGGGACGACCCTGCTTAGTGAGCAAACACCACATACACACAATTGCGCGCGCGCGCGCGCACACACACACACACACACACACACACACACACCACATGATTACTCAGCATCGTTTCTAGGCCAGTTTGCCATCACCCCCTTCACAAATCCACCTTCGCCTCTCAGGGCCTGAGTGCCTGAGTACAGAACATCGTGAAAGACCCGATCTAACTTTCCCTCCTGGTTTGGGGGGAGTGCAGTCATTAAGCCAAGCGTGCCCCGAGTTATCCTCACCTAGCTGTCCCAGCTTCATTCCGGACTATATCTCAGAAGCTCTCTATGAGGCGCTCCAAGGGAGGAAAGGCGCGCCAAAGCGCCAGAGTGAGCCCCGCCGCTCCCTGCGTCGCTCCCCCGCTAGCTAAGGGCCCAGACGCAGGTCGAGAGCCAACCTACCATTCATTTTGCTGTGGGATCTAGAGGGGCAGAGCAAGAGTAACTCAGTCAGTTCTTTCCCGTACCAAACTAATAACTCCTCATCTTTGGCAATCCTGCGGAGAGAGCGGTAAAACAGCTGTCCGTTTTTTATGTAGGCTTCAAGGTTCTGCTCTTCTTTATCTCTGGCTGATTGGACCAAACGCAGCCACATCAGACCTTCTGAGGAACCATTCGCCGCTGAGGTGTCTACCTACAGTTTAGAAAAAAGAAAGAATACAAGAAGGAAGGGGATGAGGGAGGGAGACTCTTGTGAGAGAATGAAGCCACAGGATCCAGGGCCATTTCCTCTGTTACTCTTTCCCAAAGAATCATCTGAGGTCAAGCTTCCAAAAACTTGACCCGAGTTGACATCCATCCTCATGTTTGTGGCCGGCAGGCAAGATAACTTTCCTAGAAAGCTGCATCAATTATGTAGATTATTTAAGTCATCATATATTGGTTGAACACCAAATTAGCAAATTTCTTCTTACAATTCAAATTAGTGTTAACCTCTTGAGAATTGATTGCTAAATTATCCCACGTTGCAAAAGTATGGGGAATTTTCTTTGTTTTAGAAGTAAAAACAGGCTTAGGTTTTAAAAATTATTCTGTGGCATTCACTCATCTTCCTAATTTTGGCTTAAACAATTAATAGTTCTTTGTAAAGAAAGAATAGGAAGTGAGAGGACTTTTCACACTCAAACATATGACTTTAATGATGTTTTATTGTCAAAACATAAACATTTTTATATAAGTACAAACTCTAGGCACTAGCTAGCTTAACCAGAAAGAGTAATATTCCAGGGAACAAGAGGCCTCTGGGATTGGAAGGCAAATGCACCCAATAATTATAATAAAAGTACTTATAGCAAGTACTTAGTATGCAAATAGCCTCAACCCTAGTGAAACCTCCCAAAATGTTAAGGAAGTGGTGTTCATCTCCAGGAAAGCCCAGAATTGAGGCACTGATTTAGACATATCTGGCATTCAAAATCAAATTTTGTCACTTGTTTCGGAAAATCAGTTAACAATACTTTTGAGTTTAATTTTCCTTTTCTAATTTTTGGTGTGTAAAATAGAATGGCACGTATCATTGCATTTTCTACATTCAGAACCTGTTTCAGCTTGTCATTAGAATGATTCTTAGCCCATTTTCAAAAGGATATTACCTTCATAACCCTACACAGCATCGGCCAAGACTTACCCGGAAGATATAAGGGACCGTTCTCTTGTCGGTGGACTTTAGAGCTATGAAAGCTATGCTGTCGTACAGGGAAGTATGGCTCAGGACGCAGGGACCGAATATAGCATTCTCAGGGATGTCGCAGGTGGTGTAAACGCTGGTAAAAATATCTGTCAGACATTGTTGGACAGCTTTGGCATCTCCATCCCAGATGCCTCTCTGGATGCCCGAATCCTCCATCACTGAAGACAGATACACAGGACAATTGAAGCGAGTTACATTACTCCTTTTGCCTCTATGGACCCAGGCAGAACGTTTTGACTACTAGACAGATTTTTCTTGAATTTGCCTGGTTTTTGCATCGCTCTATTTCAAAAATAAAGCCAATGGCAGATTAAATCTGGCATATTACAAAGATGCCAACGAAGAGTACTTTCTTTTCCTTTAAAAATTATTTTTAAAAATTGTGATGGGGGAGCTCAGAGCAGACTGACTGCTAGAGAAATTAAAACTGGGCTAGGAAAGAGAAGATCGCTTTTTTCATTACCTTGGGGGAGGCTGGGGGGAGGGAGAAAGAAGGGAAGAACAATAGGATTTTTTACTAGCCTATAGACTTTCCAGACTGAAAGAAACTTCTAACCCTTGGGAGAAAGCTCCTCTCTTCTACTCTTATGTATTGAACTGGGCACCGGGGAGCTGATTTTATTCTATTTTTTCTTCCAAAGAGGGGAGCAGCATTTGCGAGCAGGCGGAGACAGCGGAGCATGGCGAATGGATTTCAAGTAGAGTGTCAGGGCCACTGATTCCATGTCAGCTAACCTTTCTCTGCAGCCTACAAGAGGGGACGTCTGTCTGCTCATTACCATAATCCAACACTGTCCCTCCGAGGGCTTTAATTAAAAGCAGCAAGCAGAGGTAATTATTTTTTTCTCGACATGCTTATTTATGGATGAGGGTGAATCCCAGTTACCTTGTTATACAAGGGGGTGGATAGAGTCGCATGTGCCTCATGAAGTGTGCAGGTATAAGGCAGGACTGAAGGGTCCCCAGTCTGAAATACCGCGTGTGTAATGATTAGTGAATGCTCACTCCCCCAGATAGGACCTTGTCTGGGTAAGAGGGGGCAGCCCCGCTTGAGTAGACCTCGGTGGGCTCTCCAGCTGTTTAATCCACAGTAATTCAGAAAGTGATGCTCCGATGGAGAGCTCTCTATTATTAAGCTGTCATAAGGAGACATTTTCCTTTCTTTGCCTCTGGACACCCCCCCCCACAAGACTTATCATTAAACAAACAAAACAGATATTTAAATTTTAAAGTGTCTTTAAACTAACTGCATTGTTTACTCTTTCTGACTTATTAAAAGATTCCTCCAAGTTGTTTTTTTTTTCCCTAATAACGTCTCCATAGGCAGTTGTTTACGTATATTTTGTACAATTTAAGTAGCAGGAAAGGGAAACCTAATTCTTTTCCTCAGAAGCTGTTCTTCATGGAATAATATTAGTCATGTTCATTTTTATCTTAATGTCTATTAACCATTTAATCTTGCAAATGTAATTACAAGGTAGTGCTTTTATTTTTCTTTTTTACTTTTTCTTTCCAGCTAACAGAGCATGAAACTTTGGTCAGCCTCTTTTCCATTCACTCTGCTACATCCCCCAAATGTCAAGTATGGGCTGTATATGCCAGGCAGGAATAAGAGAAAATATCCATACAGTAGAAACTTACTTTATTATGCTACAGCATCTATCCCTGGGCATTTTACCCAACACAAGGTAGCCCTTCTGATTTCCAACTGCAAATTTAAATACATTTTAAAAAATCCCTCAGAATCTCTCAGAACCTCCTTTTCAACGGAATCCTATTCTCTCCTTTTCAATTTCCTCAATTCAGCGTTTTATGCTCCAATTTTTCTCTTCCTTTTAAAAGTCTCTTTC
Source organism: Mesoplodon bidens (assembly GCF_964165515.1). Lineage (NCBI taxonomy): Eukaryota > Metazoa > Chordata > Mammalia > Artiodactyla > Ziphiidae > Mesoplodon > Mesoplodon bidens. Next base: position 186,999,978 of record NC_138176.1, on the reverse strand, counting down.
ACACAAGCGTTTCATTGTGCCGAGAGGTCGCCCCGTCACTTCGGGCAACAGCAGGGACCAATCATTAAAATGCAGTTCTACCTAACAATACGGTGAAAAGATCCTCGCTACGCCGCGCTAATAGGGGTTCGCGTCGCCGCGGCGGCCGCCACGAGCCTCGAGTCGGTCACAATACAGCTGGGCGAGAGCCTGGGCTCTGCCGCCCGCGCGCGGTCGCCTTTGCCACCTAACCTTTCACAGTTCTGCATCCTCCTCTAAGCCCGGGTTCTCAGACGCCCGGGGGATCCTCCCAGAGCCCGCTGGGCTCGCCGAAAGCCGTCGCTGCCGCCGGCCGCTCGCCCTCCCCCGTAGGCAGGCATTGTCTGGCGGCCGCGCGCTCCCCAGTCGCTGGCTTCTTCGCCAAAGGGCTCTCCACCCCTCCTCCCTTTGTATAACCCTATTGGCAGTAGAGATCCCGTCAATAATTATCCCCCCCAACCCTTTTCTGGATAATGAGAAGACGGAGGACAAAATTTTCCACTCTCCCCACCAGACCTGCCTTCCTCCCACCCTCCTCTCCCATCAATGCAAATAGACTTACCAGGAATAAGGTCAGGACCAAATCGCCCAGATAAGGCCACCTGGAACCGGGAGATGCAATCGAGTGTTTCTTTTGCCTACTGTATCAGTGTATTTCCATGTCAAGAGGTGTTGGTGTTGCTGTCTTGTAGGCTCTGCCTAAAGAGAGGAGAGAGAGATGGAGAGACGTGGAGAGAGAAATGAGGGGAGAGAGAGAGTTGTACAGATGGACCCGATGCAGTGACTGACTGGCACGCAGACACACACTTTTTGTTTGCTGCACATAATCTGCCCAATGACGCGTGACAGCCCACGTCCCCTCCCTTTAACTCTTTGCTGGTCTGGGCGCTCCCTACGGCGGCGCCGCCTGCCTGGAAACGTTCTCTCCGGCCTGCCCGTGCCCCGCAGCCCCGCAGCCCCGAGCGCTTTCCCCAAGTGGCAACGCCTCTCCGAGCGCGGCCCGGCCCGCCTCCTCCTAAAGCCTCGGCCCTCTGAGAGTGGTGGTGGTGGGGGGGAATCAGTTTTGTGGTCGGAAAGGGAAGTACCAAAAGACCTGGAGAGGGCCTTTTCCCGTTTCGCTTGGCACCTGGAGAACCTCTGGCAGACAGCTGGCCACTCAGCGCGCTCACGGATCCCGCGCGCATTGCCTGAGTCTGAGTTCTGTGAAGGGAAAGGGGGCTGAGGTTTAGCCCCGCGGGATTCTCTGGCCCTCCAGCCGCGGCTGACACGAGCAGCTAGTTGCCTGGGGGTGATAAACCGGCGTCAGCTCTCTCCAGGAGCGCTCACACTACCAAGTCCTCACGAGCAAGATTCAGAAAGGGTGCGCTTTGGTGAGAACTTGGCGCAGTCTTTCCTTGAACACGGAGATGGGTAAGAGGGATGGAGTAGGAACGCCGCCAGACCTCCGAAAGGGATTTACAAGGGTCTTTTGGTCCCAGCACACACTTACCTGGGCGGGGGAAGTGGTGAGGAGGGGACTGGTTGGGAAAACCCAGGTTACGGGACTCAAGCTTTTCCGGCTCTTCCGCCGTCAGCCTGGAGCGTTCTGCATAATCCCCAAGGGGGTCCCTTGCCGGGGAGGCAGGTAGTCTAAGACCCCCCGGGGGTGGGAAGTGTGAGTTAAAGTAAAAATTATTACCGAGATGGGCTCCGGAGAGCTTTTCACGTCCAGCAGGTGGTGGAAGAGTGAATGGAGTGGCCGACGCCGTCTCGGGAGCCTCGTTTGTGCGCTAAGCCACTTAGAGGCGCTGGCTGGCCCCTTTAGCGCAGCAGCTGATGCTAATGACTTGAGGTCTTTAACAGCCTGAAAGTTGACTCCTTCAACAGGGGCCCGCAACACATTTTCGCTGGGGGATCTCGGGGTTCATTTTCGACATTTAACTCTCTGCTCCTAAGGGAAGAAAGACCTTTGAGTGGTATAGACAGTCTCACTCCTTCAGCCTCATCCACAACACCACTACGTTGAAGAGGGCAATCAGTTAGCTTTAGGATAAATCGGACGTGTAGCCGCTACAGTGGACAAAGCAGAACCACGACTTGAGGAGACAGCCTAGTTTTTAGCCAGTGTTTAAATAAGGTAAGTGGATTGGGGGTTGGCAAAGAGCAGCCTAAAAGGAAAAGGTGTGTGCAGTGTTACTCTGATGATCCTGTGGTTCAGAGACCTCTCTCCGGAACCCAGTGAGGCAACCAGGCATGGAGCGCCTTTCTTCGCTGGCACCTACCATACAAGGAAGCCTGGAAAGGATTTTGCAGAGGAGGAAAAAAAAAAAAAAAGTGCGAGGAATTTCCCACCGACTTCTCCTTTCTCTCTCTCTGCCTCCCTCCCTCCTTCTGTCTCTCTCTCTCCCTCCCCTTCTCTTTTCATCCGGCCCCCACATAAGTTCTGAGTCCTTCTGACCAGACAGAGCCGTTGTCTAGGATTAAGCTGGGACTTGGAGAAAGAAGGGTTGCAAAATCCCCATATACTAGGAAGTAAAGGAAGAATTATCCCTTAAATTTTCAGGTTAGCTATTGAGTTTTCAAAGAAACCTTCTCAAACTACAGTTGTCTTTCATCTTAACATATCATTTCTCTTATGCACATGTGCACACTTTAAAATAGTTTGCTCAAGGTCAACTCATGTAATGACCAAAGCTTAATGCTGAGGGCTCTCACATGTCTCTATATAAGAATCTGCAAGGTATTTAGCCACCAATTGGCTTATACCTGGATGCTCCATTCATTATTCCCCCCATCTCACTCACACACATGCATCCCCCCCATCACTTGTTTAAAGAAAGGGTGATGGGATTAGAAATGTCAAAAGAATTGCCTCAAACATCTGAAAAATAACTTGCAGTGTTGAAGAATTCACTTAAGTGAATTCAGAGAAGGAAAAAGTAAGAGCAGGTGACACACAGGTGTAAACAACAGCAAATTAAGATACAGAAGTAGCCATAAGAGGGTTGTGGTCCCTTAGAAACTACAGCAAAGGTGTGTGTGTGGACGGGGGGAGGAGTGCTGTGTCTTCGAACCTAATTCCTAAACTGTAGAACGAAACACTCCTTAGGGCCTTCTTTTGCTTTTTGTTTGTTTGTTTGTTTTTGTTTTTTAAAGAGAATAGGAAGTTTGCCTTTCCCAGGAAAAGTCATCAGTCCATGCATAGACACTTTTAAAAAATCCTCTTACATATTGTAAATTTAAAAGCATCCACCCCAGAATATAAGCATTCTGGAAAACCTTAAAATCTAAATGGCAGGCATTTTTCTTTTCCCTGGCCTCTCCTTTCTTAAATATAAAGAGCACTTAGACTATGTCTCCTTTGAGGTACTGAAACCTAGACTCCAATTTGTATAAAATAACAGATGTTTCTGGTAGTTAAATTGGGGGTGAGGGAGCTTGACTTTCCAAATCTCAAGCTAGAAAATAACTAAGGTTCTATACATCAAAGAGGGGAGAGATGTATTGAGAATCTGGCCATCAGATGATATTTCCTCTCAGTTTCAGTTACCTACCCCCTAATTAGATTTCTGCTGCTGATTTTAGATATAAATCCCCAGGTAAAAATTTTCCTACATTTTATGAATCCAACCAACTCTTTGTCTTATGTATTAAATGATTTACACAACAGCCACAAACCCACAAATATAGGTAATAGTAAGTTTGAAATTCCTACTTTGAGGGTTTCCCAGTACTTTAAGTGATACACATTTCGTTGGGTAATATAAATGGTCTAAATGAAAATTGTTAATTGGAGGTAAATAAAATCTACAGATTACTTTTCTTTTTTTAGAAATTTATGGGCTAAAATGGTGCATAAGCCACTTTGAAATCATTCTGCATTATTTCTTACTGGAATTCACTGGTACTAAATGAAGAGTTGAGGCGTTTATTCAGCCTAAAACAATACTATAAAGATTCATCTCGGTCAATAGTTTTATATAATTCACATGGAACAATGGGTTTATGCATATATTTGGAGCTCTTTTCCCTGGGATTTTATTTCCAATTAAATGATTAGAGGGATGACTATGAAGAGTGAAGGTATTTTTGCCTCTCCCCACTTTAACAAGGCTTCTTGCAGTTATGGCAAAAAATACATGAGTAGACAACTGCAGTATTGTTTTAGAAGAGAAGGCTGGAGAGAGGTTGATGAATGATTCCCGAGGTGGTGCCTTTTGCGACCTAAGTGAGAGGATGGAGAAAGGGTAAGAAAGGAAATCTGATTCTTGAGAGCATTAGAATGGAAATGTCGTTTCTCCTCCCAGGGTAGAGAAAGGGGGCCCCAAATATCTCAACTTCTGTAATAGGAAGCAGGTAAAGTCTCTACGAATAACTCACTCAGAAGGATTCTTATTTTATAAGAATGAAAACACATTATTTTTCTTTCTCTATCACTTTCTAGGTCCTGGCTCATCCCCCTCTAATCGTATCACCAAAGCACTACAGCAGCAAAGGCTCAGTTAAAATATATATATATATATATATATATATATATATATATATATATATATATATATATATAATATTATATATATTTACACACTGGAAGACAAGAGGATGCCAAAGAAGCAGATAGATGGTGGAGACATTTTCCTCAACTTATGAATTTCCTACAGGGAGGTCTCTGGAAGGGGCCATGAGGAGATTGGGGGAGGCAGAGAAAGGAACTTCATGGAGGGGTGTTGCATTGCCCTAGCCTCACCAAGGAGGGTAAGGAACTTTCTAAGGTCTAACTTAGAGGCAAGAAGAGGGAGTCTTGCTGAGCTGGATAATGGTTTACAGGGATGGGGAGGGGGCACTTTGTTTTTTATAAGTATTCATGGCAATTTCAGTATGGGTCTGTTCCTCACCAAGAGTTACAGTTGGTTCAATAGGTCATAAATGGTTTCCCAGGCTCATTCTTGGACAGCCAGAGACTCAAAGGATGGATAATTTTGTAGCCTGTGAGGAGGGACTCCAGGCTTCCAACTGCAGGGATCATTATTACTGACTCACATTTTTCTCTTTTCAGCTTTTCCTGTTTCTCAATAAATGGTAACTGTTCTTAATCCTGCTGCTACTAAAGCTATCATCATTATAGTTATAACCTACATTTCTCAAGTTTAAAACCTTCTCTCAGAGGGATCTCAAGTTCCACTTGCCCTTCCTTTTGTTGGAGTTCAGCTTCAAGCTGAATAGCCTTTGAGAGCTTTGTGTAATTCATTTTCTCTCCTGGATCTAAGTCGTAGTCAGCTGGCTTAATGGCTTCTGAGAATGACTTCCAGCAGGGCAAGCAAACTGTGGTAATATTGAAGGCAACTACTAGAGATCTGAAACCAGTGCCTCATGCTCACCTATGTGAATGTAACCTGTGAACCAGATCTAATATGCAGCATCCTGACCCCCTGGATTCTCCCAGATTTTATACCCTTCCCCAGATGAATATCTAGAGATCTAGCAAGGAATTTTCTGTCAAATCCTCAGGTTACAAAGTCCTTCCCAGAATCATACACACAACTCTTGAATGTATCTTAGTAGGAGGAGTAGGGTAGGAGGAAGGAAATGTAGACAGGGCATAGTCAGCCCCTCTGAGACTCTCTCTCTCTGGGCCAGGCTTTCCAGGCAGACAGGGGACCAAGGGGTGTCTAGCAGTCTCAAATTAGAGGGAACATCAGATTTTGAGAAGACTGACTCTAGGCTTTAGGAATGTCACCAAGTTGAGAGGCTCTACATCAAATTTCTTTCCACAGCCAGGAGAAGGGGCATGATCCCAATACTCAGTAGTACCTGAGTTCCACCTCTTTTCCTCTTTATTTTAGGGTGTGTGCAATTCCTGAGTTAAAAGAGAGGTGCTTATTGAAACAGTGGGTTCATACTAGGCAGATTCGACTCCCTGGAACCTGGTCGAAGCTAGCCCTCTAAAGTATGGACTTAGATTGTAAATTGGGCTGCTGGGGAATGAGCAGCATTCTCTCCTGGGAAGGGGGCCTAGTCAGAATGCACACATCCTGGACTTTCTAGCTCAGAATCTGTCCATGGCATACTTTCCTGAAGCCTGAGGAGAGAGACATCTGTTTTTCTCTAAGGAAAAGAGAGGTAAAAAAAGAAAAGGGGGCTTCCCTGGTGGCGCAGTGGTTGAGAGTCCGCCTTCCGATGCACGGGACACAGGTTCGTGCCCCGGTCCGGGAAGATCCCACATGCCGCAGAGCGGCTGGGCCCGTGAGCCGTGGCCGCTGAGCCTGCGCGTCGCGTACCGCAAAAAAAAAAAAAAAAAAAAAAAAGAAAAGGAATGAAAAGGCTTGGAGGAGTAGATATCAATCAGTGACCACAACAGTGATGATTCACATTTCTTTGTTAGAGCCTTGGAAATAGTTTCATTTTTTCCACAAACTATGTTCTCATACCCAAACTGCTACCTGGTCATCTTGCAAATTGGATTGAGTGAAAATTATCTTTTATGATTTCAGTTCAAATTAATTGCAGGTATTCCATGATTTAATCCAGGGGTATTAATCTAGCATCAATGGGGGAATGTCTCCCCAAATATTATATGGAAGGCCTATAGCTTTTAACAGATTTGCATAAGCACTAAAAAACTACCAGAGTAGGTTTTCTTCAATCCTAATACTTGGAGAAGTGGTCTCTTAAGGAATTCAAAGATCAGCTTGTCACAAACAACAGTAATAGCAACATTATTATAAACAGTATTGTATATACATTAAAAGTGGCAAAAATAATAGGCAGGGGGATTGAAACTTATATTTGTTCTCTTGTACCTACTTATTGAAAAGCCAATTTCCACATTGATTTGCTAGTCTTCTGGTGATGTAATATAAAGGTAAGCAAGATATAATTAATAATGTCCTCTAAAGTTTTAAGGAAAATCCATATTTTTAAAATAAATAATATCCAGAATTGTCAAACAAATCATTCACAAAATCCTAAGAAGAATAAACATATTGACTTTAAAGTCCTGAATGTTCAGTTTCCTGAAGGCCTAGAATTCAATTTAGGTCTGAACAATTTTATACCTGATCAGACATGGCTGTGTGTGTGTGTGTGTGTGTGTGTGTATTACAGAGAGAGATTTTTCTTGGCTGCATGTCTACAAAGCAGTCACTTCTCCTTGTTGCATGTTTTCATGTAAGATGGTTTTGAGAAAATGTGTGAAGTCATATAGGAGAGCAATTGGTCTTGGAGAAGCAAAACAATAGAGTTCTAAAGAATATATTTTATACATATGATTGTAGTAACAAGTACCTTGTGTATGTGATCAGATGCCTCATAGCATTATCCACATGCTAGAGTCAGTTTACCTGAGGCACTAGGAAGTCAACGTTTCCAGGGATCTTCTGAACTTGGGAAAATGTCCTGGGGAAAGTCAATGCTCTGAGAGTGTGGCCGGTTCCATTTCTTACCTGGGGGACTGAATTAGTTCTTCTATCCCTAAAGTCACTGACAGCTGAGTTTGGGCCCAACGTTTGGGCCTCAAAGCAAGGCAGGGAAGTGCTTGCTGGCCGCAGACCATTCCTGATGTCTGGATCTCCTGTGCCTATGTCTCAGTAGAACTAAGAGTACAGAGAAGGCCAAATGACAGAGACAGGCTTAGATGTGGGCTAAGGAGGTCTTCCTGCGAGAGACCCAGGGAGGGCATTACCCGGACAGTATCACAAAGGGCAGACAACGCTCCCACTACATTTGGAATGAGTCACCAAGGAGTGACACTGGACAGGACCTGGGAGGAACCAAACAAGCCTTCAGCGGACGGTTACTCTTTTAGAAGCAGCGTTAGCAAACCAGGAACGTGGGGCAAGAAGAAGCCACGCAGTGCTCTCAGCGCGCGACAGACACGCCCTGGGCTAAGCTGGGAGTAAGTGGAGTTAAGCCTCCTCTCCTCCAAGTTTTCCGTGGTCTCCAACCTCCTACCGCCTCCGCGGAATTAGTGCCAACTCTAGCCTCCTGCTAAGCGACTGCTTTCCGTGTGGAAAGGCTTCCCGAGCGCTAGGCTTTTGCATACACCAGCTCCCTCCCTCCCATCCCCCAGCCCCCTGCGCGGTCCTCAGCCGCCGCCCCCCTCCCCCGCCCCCCTTTCCCAGGGCACGGGGTCTGTGTTCTGATGTCTCACTAGCTGGGCTGCCAGTGACCTCTCCCAGCCTTGGACTTCCTCCTCAGGCAGGCTAAGGCTGCCAAGAGCTGCCTCCCGGGTCGCGGTAAGGACTCAGTGAGGGAACGAGGGCGAGCGCGCTTTTGAAAGCCAGTTGCTGAGCAGATGGTAAGGGATTACTTCCAAGAGCTGGGGTTAGTTTCATTTCAGCCTTGGCCATCCCAGAGAGGTCGCAATGCCTTCATTAAGGAACATTCTCAGACGTCTAGGGAACTGACCCAAGCACGACCAACAACTCAGGTTTGGGCCGCAACTCCATCAGGGCAACTACCTGTGTTCGAATCCCGACCCGTGACGCTTGGCAGGTAATTTAACCTGTCTGTGCTTCAGGCCTTCCTCTGTGAACCGAGGGTAATAAAGGCAACTCCTTTCATGAAGTTACCGTGAGGGCCGAGCTGGTATTTAGCAAGCGCAGAGAACACCGCCTGACACACAGTAAATACCTATCTCAGGGCTGGCTACTGTTACCGTTAGTAACACTGCCTCAGCTTCCTTTTCAGAAAATTTAAGAATTGTATTGTGCACCCGCCTTCAAAGCCACTCAGTGAAGCCTGAGGACTTCTCGATGTTTCTAGGAACACCGGAAGGAGGTACTGGAGGATAAAATAAGCAGGCGGGAGGAATGTGTCCAGGTGTTCAGGAATCCCTTCTACGGCCAAAGGAAGGTCCCAAACAGACTTTACGGAAGAGCGAGCGGTTTTCGGCCGGTAGGCTGGGAGATTGGACTTCTTCTATCCCTCATCCCGGCCGTGAGTCCTTTCTTTAGACCTGGCAGCGGCGCAAGTTAGAAACGCAGGGAAGTCCGGGCACTACGACCCGGTGGGGTGAGAAGCCTGTGAACGCATCGCTGATTGGCTCAAGTGCCGCGGCCAGAAAGCCAAAGCCTGGCCGGCCAGAGGAACCTGAAGCCTGGGTCGCCTGCTCCCACCAGGGCTCAGGGCCTCGGAGCGGCGCGGCCCTTCTTCTCCCTCCAAAGGCCGGGGCTCAGCTGCGGCCCTCGGGAGCAGGCGGGCCCGGAGGCAGGGTGGGCATCCCTGGACCTCCCCTCCACAGCCTAGCCTGGGTAGCGCTGCGGTACGGGGCGTCGCCGCCGGGGCCTCAGCGTCGCGGTCCCGCCCCGGCCCCGCCCCGCCCCCGACGCCCGCACGCGGCCTGCGCGGGGCCTTGTGGGCCGCGCGGCCGACGGAGTCCAGTCTGAGGCGGCGCTGCTGGGCAGAACCTTCTCCCTGGGCCCCGCCGGCTAAGCGCGGCCGCAGCCCTGGGCAGGCGCGGTCCGTTTGCCGTAGGCCTACGTCTGCGTCTCACGCAGTCTCACGCTCTGCGAAACCTCTTGCCCGGGCAGGGACAGGTAACAGAGGTCAGTGTAGGCTCTTTCTTCCGAAGGGTCCTGGAACCAGTGGTTAAGAGGTCAAAATTTGGGATCCTGACACTTATGTTTGAACCCCAGGTCTGCAGTCTACTAGCTGTGTGTCTGAGCAAATCACCTAATCTCTCTGAGCTTTAGTTTCCTTATTTGGAGAATAGCAAAAACACCATTTGTCTCATAGGGTCGCTATGAGTATTGTAAAAGCAAGCCTGGGTTCAGACCCCAGCTGGACCACTTGCTTGGGTTAACTTCTCTGTTCTTCTATTTCCTGTGAAGGAAGGGGATCTGTGAACTAGCGTTAATAATACTTAACTCAAAGGGTCATAAGAATTAAATGCAATAAGCCTATGGGAGCATTTAGTCTAGCACATCGTAAGAGCCTAAACAGTTAATTAAAGCACCTCAGTGTCTGCTACTTTGAAATGCTGAGTAAACATAATTTTTAGATCTTAGCTCTCCTAATCTTTGTATCCTCTTCAGAGAGAAGCAGAATGCACAGGTGCATGTTGCTGTGTGGGTTGTGGTGCACACGGAATTGGGAAGAAGCAGCTTGTGGCCGTAAGGTAGGTGACACTTCTGAAAGCTGCATGCCTTTCCTTCTTGGCCTTTCCTCTTCAGTTTCTAGGGTCAAGGTAAAAGAATAGGAAAGGCAGGGAAAAGGAACTTAGAACATGGAAGATGCTCAACAAATGTTTCTTGAGTAAAAAAATGGCATTTCAGATATTAATGAGACAAGGAGTCTGTCTGAAATGGAATGGAGGACCCAGAATTGGGGTTGTCTTCCATCTCTCTGCACCTGGCTGCCCGTAGACATGTTAAGAGCATTTCTGTGTGACATTATGTCTTGGCTTCTGGGAGGGGAAGACACAGGGGTGAATTATCTTGGGGTGAATTAGGCCTTTAGTGGAGGGTTGGGATCTGTATATTCCCCAAAGCTTGAAAATTCAATTAAGAGTCCAGGAGCTCACATTCACAGACATCCCTTAATCATCCTTAGAGCTCAGACCCTTGCAAAAAAGGGGAGCATACATACATCACCATATGCCTCATCACTGCCCCACTCTTTCAATACCAGTGTCTTCTGATTTTTCAGATGGAAGCACTAACATGCTTTTCTGTTTTCTATAGATAATAGGATAATGGAGGATGATGTTTTACCAGGAACTAACAGGACATTGGGGGAAACATGGCCCCAAACAGCATTCAAGACCATACCCTTCTGCTTTATTCCTGAGGGCAGAGAATACTGATGCAGCAACAGCAATCTAAGGTATTTTATAAACTTCTGGCTCTTCTTCTGCTCTCCTCTCAGACCCTGAGTAAAACCGTGTTAGCAGAAAGGAGAATGAAATGAAATACAACCAATTCCTCAGTGTTTCAACACCTGCCCCCCCCAACCCAGGGCAAAGGCAACAACTGGTGAGAAGGAGCTGCAACTTGGAAAAGATTTATTTTTCCTGGCCATAAATCTCATCCCCTTGTTCCTCTGCCCAACGAAGCATGATAAAGTCCTTTTCCATAAAGTATTCAGTATTAGAGCCACAAAGCTCCCCCAATCAGTAGCCATCTGCTTCTACCATAACTGCTGCTCCTGAAGCAGGGAAAGCAGAGCAGAGAAAGGGCACCACTGTTAGGCTGCTGGACAAATGAGGAGACTGAATAGCTTTGGTTTTCCTTGTGTATCTGTATCTATAGAGACAGGAGAAGAAAGGCCGCATTATATTGATACAACAATTGTAAAACAAAACACGGAAGAGGCATCTAAAGGGCAATATCGCATGCATCAGGGGTCTCCAGATAAAAGGGGAACTAACAGATTTATAGAAACCTTTAATTGGTTTTCAATTGGAAGCTAAAGAGGCTGGGACGAAGCTGTGAAGAGTGGCAGAGTGATCTTCAGCCGTCTGGGAGGCGTGATCGATTTCGCGGAGGGCGAAAAGAAGAATCTGGAACCCGCCTGGCGCCTTGGCGAGGGCAGGGAACAACTCCACGAGCTTTCCTCTTGGGCCAGGGAATTACTGATTTGATCATAATAGCAGAATCTCTCAATCGCTCTCTCTTTCTCTCTGTCTCCCTCTCTTTTTCCCTTCCTCCCACCCTCCTTCAGACTAGTAGGCAAGTGGAGTGGGAAGGAAAGGGTGCAAAAGTAAATATAACTTTATATTCCCGGAAGAAATAGACCCCAGCTTAAAGACACCAAGCTTTAAACCTGTTCATGCGCTAGTAGGGAGGCCTCTTTGGAAGAAACAGGAGTCCCGCCCTCCCCCTCCCCCAGCCCTCTCATCTCTCCTTTTCTAGACCCAAACAGGAAAAGCTAAAAATCACTGGAGAGTCTCCACTTAATAAGGGAGAAGTCTTTGCTTGAGGCCACTGGGTTTGTCTCGGAGCGGATCTCTCCACTCAGCAGGCACCGCGCGCTTTTACTTAACCCCTTTCTGCCCGGCCGGCGGCAGCCCCCATCAGCCTCTGCGGACAGCGCCCACCCACACAGCAGCCCCAGAAGTCCGTCAGTCGGCTCCTAAGGCTAATTTATTGGCCCGACCCTCCATTATCTTTTTCGATTTCCTAATTAATCAAAGATAAAAGGCAATGGTGCAAATTACGGTTATGAGGGAACTGGAAGACCGTTTTGAATAAAATGGAGAAGGGGAACATGATTGATTGAACGGCAGGAGAGTGGATAGTGAAATCTCAAGTGCGAGGAACAGGCCTCAGAGGGTGAAACCCTGACCCCTCCGCCTGCCCTAACGCCGTCGCAACGGAACAGCCCCAAATGAGGTCACTTGTGTCCGAAGCCTTCGGAGGAAAGAGAACTGGTTTCCTCTCGGGGGTCCAATCTCACTAGGCGCCTGCCGCCTAGCTAACTCTACCCCACCCCTCCCACCCTCCAACACACACACACACACACACACACACACACTCCGCAGCCACCCCTGCGGAATTTCAGGACTCCTGGCTGGCGATCCCACTCCACTGCAGGAGCGCCTTTTGACTGAAATGCACCCCATTATTGCGACACTGCGCCGCGTCTCCAGTCTCTCACGGTTTTCCTTCTCTTTGAATATTCCTCTAGCGAGGCTAACTCTTCGTGAAATTGCAGGAAAACAAGTCTAGTAGGTCAGAGATTGCATTTGCTCGTGTAAGGGATTAATAGAGCCCCTGTCTGATGCTGCTTTCCAGAATTACGTTCGGGATTAAAAGGCAGACACTGCACGGCACATATTTTGCATTCTCTGGTGGTTGTGATTAATGTTTCCGAGGGGATTTGTACTGGGAGCTTACGGAACGTGCTATCGGGGGTCTAATGCCCGAAGACCGAGAGCAGGGACGAGCGGAGGGTCTGTGGGCACGCGCCAGAGCACTGGGGGATTAGAGGGGACGTCAGATGGGCGCGCGACGCCTGGGCGCGCGACGCCAGGCGTCGCGGCCTTTTAGCGCCTTCCTCCCTCCACCCCATCCCAGAACAACTGCTACGGAGGACCGCAGTGAGGACTGTCCGGGAAGGCGGACTTTAGGTCTTATAGGGGTCTGTGTAAGGGAAAATGCCCTCGAAGTGTCCTGACTCTGGCGTGGGAGAAGGGTGCTCAGTACCAGGCCGCTGAACTTCATACAACCCTCCAGTAAAGGGAATTCCGAGCTCCGCGTTCAGGGGAAGCGCTGCTCCCAAACGCAGCCCCCTACCCCCCACCCCGCGTCCCAGTCAAAGAGTCGCCGGGCCCAGGCCAGGAAGAGAGTAACCTCAACCCCACGAGCCACCACTCTCAGAGCTGCTTTCGGGGGAACCCGGGAGGCACCCGTGGAGAGGAGCTAGAGCCTAGGCACGAAATACACCCCACTTCCCACCGCCTCAGGGGGCAGACAAACCCTGACCGCGCGGTTGGTGGGACCAGGGAAGGAGAGGAAAGGTCCAGGATGCAAGGGGGAAGGCGGGAAGAAAGAAGGGAACCTGGCCAGCAAGAGAAAAAGGCAAATAGGAAGCGAGAGAGAAGAGCAGAGGGAGGAGAGCGGAGAAAAGGGGGAAGGGGGTGGTCGCAGCTGGTGGGCATTACCGCTCCCCGGCAGAAGGGGGCACCTTTCCGGCCCGGACAGCCTTCCACTGGGCTGGGGCGGGATGCCCAGGCGGAGCCCGCCCTTGGGCCCGGCCTCCGGGGTGCTGGGCGCCCCCTCCTGGCGGCTGGGCGGCGCTCCCGGCGGTCCAGCGAGTGCTCGGATCCCGCGCGTGCTCGGCCCCCGGCGCCGGGGACGTGGAGGTGGTGCCGGGAGGAAGGTCGGGAGACGGTGGTGGGTGTGAGGGTGCTGAGGCGGCGGGCAGGCTCCCCTCCCCGCACCCTCCCCCTTGGTCTCCTCACCTGGGGCCTGCAGGACTCCTTCCCCGCGGGCGCGGCTCCTGCGCTCCCCTCTGCGGCCCGGCTCCCGCACCATTCCGAGCCGGCGGAGCATCCCGCCCTCCTCGCCGAGCGGTCGAGGTCTCAGCCGCAGCAGCTGGGAGGGAGGGAGCGACCGCCGGCTGCTGCCGGGCGGCGTCTAGGGCCCGCGAGCCGAGCGCGAGGAGCCGCCATCTGGAGCCTCGGCAGCGGGCGGAGGTGCGGGTGCAAGGGAAGGGGCCTGGCGGCTCGGCCCGAGGCGCGCAAGGGGCCCGGGTCCGAGCGTGGGAGCGGATGCCTGGGGGTGTGGGGGGAAGGTGTGAGTGAGGATCTATGGCCCTTGGGGAGGAGGAGCAGGCGTCTGCCCCTTTTAAGCGCCCGGAATTCCGGGGCAGTACTGACCGGCAGGTCTAACAGAAAGAGCGGGGGCCCCGCGTGGCAGTCCATCCTCCTACCAGCTATTTCGCCTTGGCGGGTGGAGAGCTGTGTGTGTGGGGGGGAGGGCACCAAAACACTCCTAGACGCGCACATACCCGCTGCCCGTCAGAAGTGGTTTTCTCATTTCCCTTTCCTCCCACCTTGTCCATCCCACTCCAGGAAACAGTCCTCTCCACACGGCATGGATTTTTGGACACTCCACGTTACTTCAGACAACTACTTAAGCCAGAAAGTGGGACAGACACTGACAGGATATCACTCCTGGGGATAAATACCACCTAGTTTCCGGTGGACCGTAGAAAAGGAAGGGGGAGGGGTGATGGGGAGCTCATCCTTGTACTTTTAGCGTAGGGAAGGAGAGGATAGGGTGTGTCCTTTCTCCCCTCTCCTTTTTTCATTTCAGACCCTCCAATGTTTTTATATCTTTAACTTAAAAAAAATCCCCTTTCCTAAATTTAGATGGTGGCGGGGAGCAAGCTCATGGAAGGGGAAAGGTGATGAGTGTGGGAGAGAGCCAAGGGACCCGGTCAAACGGACTCACGCTCTCCAGCTTCGGGGCTATCTCTGAGGGAGATGCCCTCAGCCATAGGTTGTAGCTCAATGTAGGGGGAAATGATTGGGTGTATGGGTGGTGGCGGGAAGTCTGGATTTAAAAAAAAAAAAAAAAAAGGTATACCCACTCCCACCTCAAGGCATTCCCACTCCCACCTCAAGGCATTAAAAAGACACACACACACCCGCCCCAGCTGTCTCGTGTCCGGCAGAATGGCATTATGTAAAAGATCTGGCATGGCACCCAGTGGCACATCTGGTAGGTGTAGATGACATTCATTAGCACAGGGCTTCTACTCTGCAGCATGCCAAAGCCCTGACAGAGATGCCCGCTGCCAATCATTCATTCGCTGCCAATCCCAGAGCGGGGACGGGAGGGATGGCTCCCTTCCACCCTGGCACCAGGACTGGAGCAAACAATGTGTTGAGATACGAAGAAATGAACGCGGAGCTGAGGATGAGCAGCACCCAACAGATGTATCCCGTGAGGAGATAACGGTGCGAAGAGTCATTTAGCAAGAAAGCATATGCAGGATCTCAGGAGGGAGGCATGGGCAGGGGTCTGCCTGCCCAGGGATGAGCTCAGGCAGGGGCAGGGGAACCCCTTCAAAACCTCAAAGTTGAAGTTGCTCCTCTAAAAACACACAAAGATCAACCGCCTACCACCTTAACTGTAAGACCTCTTTCTCCCTTCCACCCTCTCTCTCTCCCTTCCAAACTCTCTCTCTCTCTCTTCCACCCTCTCTCTCTCTCTTTCTCTCCCCACCCCTGCCCCACCCCATGTGTACCTCTGTTTATCTAACCAGCTCTGAAAATATGAACTTCTCTGTCCTCAAGGCTTTCTGATAACTGATATAAAGAGCACCTTTCCGTTTTTAATGTTGCACAGTCCTCTTTGCCTTGTAATTTGAGGAGGGAGGGAGGCTGTCAGGCTATCTTTACTGCATTTGAAACGGTAAAGTGTGTTTGGGGGACTAAAGTGTTGCATATATTAACAACATGAATGAAAGAAAAAGTAAAAGTCTTATTTCAATTCCTAGCCTTTCAAAGGGGATAGAGACGAACAAGGGAAAGCAAGGGAATTTTTAAAACAGCAAAGGATGGATAAAGATAAAATCTAGGATAGAAGTTGCCTCTGGGGTTTTTCTTTTTCTTAGGCTGGGTTGTGGTTACCTAGGTGGTCAGTGTATTGTTTTCTTTATGTCATGCACATATTTTACAAATATTATTTTTGTCCATGCAATATTTAATAAAACAACAACAAAACTCAGAGGTTTGAGGGCTTGTGGAACTCAGTGTTTAACTTGAGTATATTCTTTATTGAATACATACATGTATATATATATATATATATATACTGTATAAAATTATAATACTCTTTTTAGTATAAATATACTATGAAAAATTTTGGGTATTCTTATACTGGCTCATGGTCACAAGATGACTGCTATAATTCCAGGCATCACACCATTGTTTTAAGCATGAAGAAAGGAACAAGGCAAAGAAGAGTAGTTCTTTCCATTTATGTGAAGGAAATACGTTCACTTTTTATTAGCCAGATTTGGGTCACCTGGCCACAGATACCTGCAGAGAAGTCTGGGAGAACTGACCTTTAAAATGTAAAAAGATAGGGATAAGGTTACTGGAAATAGTTGTCGAGTTGCAACCAAGGGTGTCTGGCAAAAAAAACTCAAGGCAGAAGACAATGCTAGCAGCAGACGAGAGTAGATTATCAAGTTTTATCATATTGTTTTAAATAAAATTCTTTTCTTTTCACTATAGTCATTAAAACTTATCAGTCAGGGATACTGTACTTGAATTTTGCAATTTCTTTGTAAATTTCATCAAATTCTATTTCAAAATAAGGGCTCAAGCTTAATCAATCTGAGACAGCAGACATAAAATCTGACATATCTAAATAAAATTAGTTTTTTGGAAGAAAAGTATAAATAGAACTTGTTTACAAAACTAAATGCAACAAGGAAAATACCTCTTGTTAGAAGGACTAGAGTTTTGATCCCAACACTGTGCCTCACTAGATGTGTGACTTTGGGTATTTTACCTGTTTAAGTCTATGTCCTTATCTGTTAATAATGTTAATAATGCCTTGCAGGGTTACAGTGAGACTTAGAAATAATGAAAGGTTTTTAAATGTAGTAACTGTTAGGGACCCAGCAGGAATCAGAATTTAGTCCAAATGGATCATATGAAGAGACTACTTAAAAAGATGTGGGCACAGCTATGGGAACAAATGACCTGATGAAGCACACAGAAACAGCACCACAAGAAGCTCTTAGGAGAGGAATTAGTGTTTCTAGAGCCTAGTAAGGACTGGAACCTTGGAGGAAGGGCTCAGTGAGAGTCATAGGGATATAGCTCCTGCCAGAGAGGTAGTGGCATAGCAAGGAGGGAGCAGGGATGAAACACCCAATCTTTCTCTTCTCACATCTTCCAATTTCATGTTGATATCTTTCATTGGCCAAACCCAACTGGAAACTAGTTAGCAATGTACTGGAGCATGATGATGAATCTACATGGGTCAGCTTTCGAGGACCCCGAGTCAGGCATAGAAGGTTGGAGATTGGATCTTGGGGAGACAGATGGAGAATAATCAACACAAAACTATTATTATTCATCAGAAAGATTGTCTGAGAACCCTCCCTGCAAACATCTTTTCGAAGCACAATTCCGACTGGAGGTAAAAACTTAACAGGCTTTGTAAACCTAACCATCCAAGTTTTTAAGAATCATCTCTCAGAGCACTTTGGCTGAAAGTTCCTACTAGCACTCATGAAAGATTTCCAGAGCTCTTGGCAGTCTTTGCAAGCCAGGACCTGGAAGAATTTCAAAGTACACCCTATTCACTTACTTTGGGCATCCCCAGGTCTCTCATCATTTTGTGGCTTCCTGTGTTTGGATCAGTCTTGCTGGGCCTGGTTAGTCACTTGCTGACTGTTGCTTTCAAGGAAGTCAGCCAAGATTCAGCAAAAAGTGACTACTTCATAACAAATCAACCCCACAGCAATAGGAAATCCTATTAATGCCTTTTCTTGAGTTCAAAGTCTGTGTGGACTTCAGACTGAAGTAATTTTTCCTCTTTCCAGTTTTGCCATCACTATCCTTTCCTCCTATACTTGAACTAACCTGTAGTCAAAATGATGAAAAACAGTGGTAAAGAAACATATTCTCTTTTCTAATTTTAGATAAACATTATAACGAATAACAGTCTTGAGTATTTACTCTAAATATTAATTAGCACAATCAGAAGCCTCATTTATGAATTTCCTAGACACTAAGAGTTTAAAAAATTGAGAGGCCTGATATAAAATTAGCAGTCACTGGTTTTTGTTTTGTTTTGCTTTGTTTTTGTTGTTTTTTTGCGGTACGCGGGCCTCTCACTGTTGTGGCCTCTCCTGTTGCGGAGCACAGGCTCCGGACGCGCAGGCTTAGCGGCCATGACTCACGGGCCTAGCCGCTCCGCGGCATGTGGGATCCTCCCGGACTGGGGCACGAACCCGTGTCCCCTGCATTGGCAGGCAGACTCTCAACCACTGCGCCACCAGGGAAGCCCAGCAATCACTGTTTTAATGGAGAGAAACAAATTAACTATAGAAAAATTGAAAATTGAGAGTGAGCAGCAAAGATGAATAATTTTGGATGCACCACATACAACTAAACAATGAATATAACTGAAACAGACCAACTTCTGGCATGACAGCCATGGGGAACTCTGTTGACTGATTCATTTAAAGCCTCTGAAAATGGTCCTAAAGGCAAACAGCAAATGAAGAAATACCTATTCAAGAAAATCTATGACAATTTGGTAAGAAAGATGAGAGTCTGCCGTATTTGAACTAAGACCCCTTCCAAACCCCTCTCCTGACTCACTGAGGCATAGACTCAACTCTAGACTGCTGCAGCCAAGAACACAGGGCTCCCTCTATCCCCCAGGTCCCAACTGGAGGATTTTCTTTGCAGTAGGGGTAGGATTCCTGCTCCTGCCTCTAGCTGCCTATTGCTGAGGCTAAATCTCAGGTGAGTGTGGTCAGGAGATGGCGCTTCCTTCGTCTGCCCAACCCTTACTTGTGGAATGAAGGTTCTCCTTTGGGTGTGTGGTGCCTTGAGAATCCTGGGGCACAGCCAGCCCCTTCGCCAGTCCTTGAGGCAGAGATTCCATGCCAGGAGAAGCAAGCTGAGAGGACTGCAGGCTGCTGCCATCCCCACCACACTCTCACTCCTGCACTAAGCGCTCAGTTCCTAGAACAGGGGTGTCACTCAGAAGCTTGTCACTGTTCCCACCCCCAGCTCCAGAGCCCTGGCTCAGAAATTTTGCCTTGGGGGTGGGGGTGGGGGTAGGGAATTAGGTCCTGAAGCAGATAACTCCTAATCTTTTCCTGAAAGAATTGACTTCATTTGCAGCAGAGTGGTGAAGTTTAAACCTAAGGCTTACTTTCAGGAACAGTAGAGGTTGTGGTAAAAGGCAGTTGGGAGGAGATTTGTGAATCTACTGAAGATGAAGCCTGGATTGTAAGGCAACTAGTTTGTGTGAGCGAACTTGGAAATAAGAGCTGTAAGTAATCCTTCTGGGGTTAGTACAAATATCAAACACTGACCTCAGAAACTGTTCCATCTAAAGAGCCACAGTGTGATTGGGTTAGTTTTAAGAGGAACTCTGCTCCTGGGAACTGTTAGTTTGTGTGTTTTTTAAAAAAAAATTCCCCCAGCTTTATCGAGGCATCATTGACAAATAAAATTGTATATAAAATGTACAAGGTGGTGATTTAATATACATATACTTTGTGAAATGATAACCACAATCAAGTTAATTAAAGCATTCATCACCTCATAGTTACCTTTATTTGCTGAAAATGTTTAAGTTCTACTCTCTTTGCAAATTTCAAGTACACAGTACAATATTATTAACTATAGTCACCGTGCTATACATTAGATCCTCAAAACTTACTCATTTTATAATTGAAAGTTTGTATCCTTTGACCAATATCTCCCCATTTCCCCCACCCCCAACCCCACAGCCACTGGAGACCACCGTTCTATTTTCTGTCTCTTATGAGTGCAACTTCTTTTTTAGATTCCACATATGAGTGAGATCATATGGTATTTGTCTTTCTCTGTCTGGTTTATTTCACTTAGCATAATGTTATCCATTGCAAAAACGGCAGGATTTCCTTCTTTTTTATGGCTGAATAATATTCCATTGCATATATAATATATACCCCATTTTCTTGATCCATGCATCATCCATCAACAGACACTTAAGTTGATTTCACACCTTGGTTATTGTAATACTGCAATGAACATTGGGAATACAGATATCTCTTTGAGATGCTGGTTTTGTTTCCTTTGGATATTTACCCAGAAGTGGGATTGCTGCATCATATAGTCATTGTATTTTAATTTTTTGAGGAACCAGCATACTGTTTTCTATAATAGCTTTATCATCAACAGTGTACAGGGGTTCCGTTTTCTCCACATCGTCACCAACACTTGTTATCTATTGTCTTTTGAATAATAGCCATCCTAACAGGTATGAGAAGATATCTCACTGTGGTTTAGATTTGTATTTTCCTGATGATTAGTGATGTTAACCATCTTTTCATGTGTCTGTCTATTGAGCATCTTTTTGTGTACCTGTCTATTCAGATCCTTTCTTCATTTTTAAATCAGATTATTTGTTCTTTTGCTATTGGGTTGTAGGAGTTTCTTATACATTTTGAGGACTAACCACTTATCAGAAAGATGGTTTGCAAATATTTTCTCTCGTTCCATAAGTTGCCTTTTCACTTGGTTGATGGTTTCCTTTGCTGTGCAGAAGCTTTGTAGTTTAATGTAGTCCCACTTGTCTACTCATGCTTTTCTTGCCTGTACTTTTGGTGTCATATCCAAAAAATCGTTGCCAAGACCACTGTCAAGAGGTTTTTCCCCTATGTTTTCTTCCAGGAGTTTTAGGGTTTCAGGTCTTAGTTCATTTCAAGTTAATTTTTGATTAAGGCTTAATTCGTTTCAAGTTAATTTTTGTGAGTGGTGTAAGATAGGGTTCCAATTTCATTCTTTTGCATGTGGATATCCAGTGCTCCTAACATCATTTATTGAAGAGTCTATCCTTCCTCCATTGTGTGTTCTTTGCACTCTTGTCAAAGTTTAGCTGAGAGTGTATGCATAAGTTTATCTCTATGCTCTCTATTCTGTTCCATTGGTCTATGTGCCTGTTTTTATGCCATTACCATGCCATTTTGATTATTATAGCTTTGTAATATTGTCTGAAATCAGGAAATGTGATGCCTCCAGCTTTATTATTGTTTCTAAAGATTCCTTTGGCTATTCAGGGTCTTTTGTGGTTCCATACAAAGTTTAGGATTGTTTTTTTATATTTCTCTGAAAAATGCAAAGGCACTGTTGAGAACATTAGAGCAATAGGCCAGGAGTTAGTAGAGTTTAATAGCTAGGTGTGGTCAAGGAAAGAGTGGAAGAGAATCCTGCTGGTACCAGTCATCCCAGAGTAGAAAGATAAATAACCCAGTTAAAGAATGAGCAAAGGAATTGACTAGACATTTCTCTAAAAAAGGTGGGAAAATGGCCAATGGGCACATAAAAAGATGCTCAGCATTATTAGTCATTAGGGAAATGCAAATCAAAACCACAATGAGATACCACTTCACACATACTAATATGACCATAGTAAGAAAGACAGATAATAACAAGTGTTAGCAAGTATGTGACAGTTCCTCAAAAGGTTAAACATGGAGTTAATGATCCAGCAGTTCTACTCTTAGATATACAGTCAAGAAAATTGAAAACATATGTCCACACAAAAACCTGTGCACACATGTTCAAAGCAGCATTATTCATCATTGCTAAAAAGTGGAAACAACCCAAATGTCCATCAGCTGATGAATGGGTAGATAAATTATCCTATATTCACACAATTGAGTAATATTTAGCTATAAAAACTAATGAGGTACTGATACAAGCTGCAATATGAATGAATCTTGAAAACATGTTATGGGAAATAAGCAAGACATATTATAAAAAAAAACAAATATTATACCATTCCACTTATATGAGGTAACTAGAGCAGCAGATTCATAGAGACAGAAGGTAGAATAGTGGGGGTAGGGGCAGGGCAGTTATGGTTTAATGGGTATATGGTTTGGAATGATGGAAAAGTTCTGATGATGGATAAAGATTGCACAACAATGTGAATGAACTTAATGCCACTGAACTGTACACTTAAAAAGGGTTTGAATGGTAAATTTTATGTTACGTATATTTTACCACAACTGAACACATTGCAAGTGAGGGAACATTTAATGATGGGGTTTTCTTTGTCGGGGAGAGTAAAGAGACACATATGGTGGTAATATATCTATCTTCTACTTAAACTGGTGAAATACTCGTTCTAAAGTAGACTGTGAAAAGATAACTAGTTATCTTACAATCCTTAGAGCTGTTGCTAAAAAACTATATAAAAAGATATAGTAAAAAAAAACAATGAATAAACTGAATGAATACTCAAAAATGTTTAAATACAGACATATAGATAAATGGAACAGAGAGCCCAGAAATAAACCTACACACCTATGGTCAATTAATCTAAGACAAAGGAGAATATACAATGGAGAAAAAACAGTCTCTTTAGCAAGAGGTGTTGGGACAGCTATATGTAAACAGCTATGTAAACAGACAGCTATATGTAAATCAATGAAATTAGAACACTCCTTCACACCATATACAAAAATAAACTCAAAACGGTTTAAAGACCTAAATATAAGAGATGACACCATAAAATTCCTAGAAGAGAACATGTGCAAAACATTCTCTGACATAATCGTAGCAGTATTTCCTCAGATCAGTCTACCAAGGCAAAAGAAATAAATGCAAAAGTAAGCCAATGGGACTTAATCAAACTTAAAACTTTTGCACAGCAAAGGAAGCCATCAACAAAATGAAAAGACAACCTATGGAGTGGAGGAAATATTTGCAAATTATGTGACCAATAAGGGGTTCACATCCAAAATATACAAACAGCTCATACAATTCAATATCAAAAATCAAACAACCAAATCAAAAAATGGGCAGAAGACCTAAATAGACACTTCCCCAAAGAAGACATACAGATGGCCAACAGGCACATGAAAAAATGCTCAACATCACTAGTTATTAGAGAAATGCAAGTCAAAACCACAATGAGGTATCACCTCACACTGGTCAGAATGGCTATCATCAAAGAGTCTACAAATAATAAATGCTGGAGAAGGTGTGGAGAAAAGGGAATCTGCTTACACTGTTGGTGGGAATGTAAATTGGTTCAGCCGCAATGGAAAACAGTATGGAGTTCCTTAAAAAACTAAAAATAGAGTTACTATATGATCCAGCAACCCCATTCCTGGGCAAATATCCAGAAAAGATGAAAACTCTAATTTGAAAAGATTCATGTACCCCAATGTTCATAAAATCACTGTTTACAATAGCTAAGACATGGAAACAACCTAAGTGCCCATTAACAGAAGATTGGTTTAAGAAAATGTGGTGTGTATATATAATGGAATATTACTCAGCCATATAAAAGAACTCGGATGCTTCTCAAAGGCATTAGGCTGAGTGAAAGCAGCTAATCTGAGAAGGTTATATACTGTTGTTTTTATTTATTGGACATTCTCAAGAAGACAGAACTATAGTACTGAGAAGTGGAGTGCTGCTGGACATATAGCTGAGAAATGTGAAAGTGGCTATTTCATCCTTATCACTACTTTAGGGGTTTTGAGGTATTTAGAGGCTGATCTCAGGAAAAATATGACCATGAGGTGGTAGTTGCACAAACAGGCTTTATTTGGGTACTTTGACAGGTTTGAGATGCATGAGACTGTCCAGAGGGGCTACCATGCTGAAATGGAGCAGGGCAAGGGAATTCCTGAGGGAAAGGTGTTAGGAGAGGTGATGTTGCTCAGCAGCCCAACAGGGAATCTCTGAGTTTCAAAGGGCAGCAGCAGTTTAGGATCTTTACTGCTCTAGAGTTTGTCTTATCTATGGCTAGCAGATATTGTGTGCAATTTTATGGGGTATGCAAAGCAGGCAGGCTTCAGATGGCTAAAAATCTGCTTATTTGGGGTACATTTAAAACAACTGGGCATGTGAAAATTTGAATTTGACACTGGTAGAGTTGATGGTGGAGCCTTCTGTGAAGAAGTAAACAACCTAGAGGCCAATATACAGAGGCTATCTCTGGCTCATTTATATAACAATTGGGTAATGGGTAGAGGCTGGAAGAAATTTGAGCACATAATAGAAAAAATCTAGATTGCCTTGAGAAGCCTGTTGGGAGAAACATGAATGTTACAGGCAATTCTGGTAAGGATGCAGAAGAAAAAGAGGAACACATTATTGGAAATTGAAGGAATTTAAAATATAACTGGAAGAATTGTTATAGTGGCAGAAAACTTGGCTTCATTGTGTTCTACAGATGTGGAGAGAGCAGACGTAAATGATGAAATTGGATATGTTGCTGAAGAGATTTGCAAGCAAAGTATTGAAGATGAAGCCTGTTTTTAGTTAGTTTGTTTTTTTATTCTGCTTAGTAAAATACAGGAGGAAAGAGGTAAATTGAGGAAGGAACTGTTAAGCAAAAAGGAACCAACATTTGATGATTTGGGAGGTTCTTGGCCTATCCAGATTTCAAAGGATGCTAATATTAGGAGACTGACTAAGGAAGTGTGTTCTGGAGAGAAGGCCAAGGTTATGGCTGGATAAACTTTTGCTGAAGCAATTAGTCATGTGACTCATGGATCCACTCAATTATCTTAGGAGAAGGCAGGAATAGAGATAAGGTTATTCTGGAAATATCTCTGGAGGACTCTCTTGTCTAATGCTATGGACCCTTGTGACGTATAAGGGAGACCCACAAGGTTTTTGAGAATGTTACATCAGTAGGAGCACTGCTAGTTTGGACTGAAAGGGACAGAAACAGAACAAAATGAGAAAGCTGTTAGGCTTCTAAAATTACTCAAGCAGTAAATTGCAGCTGCAAACATATGCTACCCTTCAAAAAAAAGTAATGATGATTCCAAAAGTGCAGCCACTGCAAGTTGTACAGAGACCTATGGAATCTCAGAGGTCAGAGCATTAAAACACAGAGTATTATTCATAGGGTTTGAAGCCTAATGAAATTTTCCCTTATGTATTTCTAACTTACCTGGAACTGGTGACCCCTATATTCCTTCCAATTTCTCCCTTTTGGAATGGGAATATCTATCCTGTCTATATCTATGTCTAGCCCACCATTGTATTTTGGAAGCAAGTAACTTGTTTTCTTGGTTTAGATATCCACAAAAAGAAAACTTTTATCCCAGGATGGATCATACTCAGAGTCTAACTTATACCTGATATAGATGATGAGATTCAGGACTTTTGAGCTGATGATATTTCAATGAAATTTTGGACTTAAGAACTGATGCTCTAATGTGTTGAGATTTTGGAGGATGTTGAGATAGTGTGAATATACTTTACACATGAGACAGATATGAATTTTGGGGAACTAGAGAGTGGACTTTAGTAGGTTGAATGGTATCATCCTCCAAAAGATATGGCCACATTCTAATCCCTAGAATCTGAGAATGTGATCTTATTTGGAAAAATGGTCTTTGTAGATATAATTGTTAGGATTTTAAGATGAGATTACCTGAATGGGCTCTAAACCCAATGACAAGTGTCCTTGTAAGGAAGACAGAAGAATGACACATAGGAAGATGAGAAGGCCATGGGAAGATGGAGGCAGAGGCTGGAGTTATACAGCCATAAGCTAAGGAATGCCTGGAACCACTGGAACTTGGAAGAGGCAAGACATTTTTCTTTCTTATTGTCTTCAGATAGAGTAACACCTTGATTTTGGACTACTGGCCTCCTGAACTATGAGAGAACTCTTTTCTGTTGTTTTAAGCCACAGAGTTTGTCATTAATTTGTTATGAAAGCTCTAAGGAAACAAATATACCTACATTGTTATGTTTTTAGATTTAGAGCTGTGTTCGAGAGGATCACATTAGCATTATAAAGAGCCCTCATATAGTTTTGGTTTCTTTGTATAAGTTTGGGAGCCTGAGATTTTTGGTTCTGGAATGATTGGGACATGGGTAATATGGCCTAAGTTTACATACACCTCTTTAGAGGCCCTATACAGAGCAAACTTTTAGGAAAAGCTTAAGATTCTATATCACCTGTAGTTTTGCATCTTATTGGGAAATATACAGTTCCTCTGGAAAAAAAATATCTTGTTTTTAATTTTTGGTGGTATTACTTCTAAAATAGCAGGTAATTCCAACATACATTTAAGACATAAGGACACAAGGACAACCTTTCTGAGCTGGTTTTTTCATCTCTGAAATGAGAAAGCACTAATATCCAATGTGCAGAATTGTTTGTTTTTTTAATGGGAAAGAACAAGAATGTGCTTTTAAAAGTGTAAAGTACTACTTGTGATGGTTAATTTTGTGTGTCAATTTGACTGGGCCATGGGGTGCTTAGGCTAAATACTATTTCTGGGTGTATCTGAAGGTGTTTCTGGATGAGATTAGCATTTGAACTGGTGGACTCAGTAAAGTAGATTGTCTTCCCGGATGGGGGTGGGTAGCATCTGATCTGCTGAGGTCCTGAACAGAACAGAAAACAGGAAGGGAGGATTCATTCCCTTGTTGCCTGCCTGCTTCAGCTGGGACATTGTTTTTTTCCTGCTCTTGGACTAGGATTTATATCATTGGCTCCTCTGGTTCTTAGTCCTCCAGACTAGGATTGGAATTACGACTGGCTTTCCTGGGTCTTCAGTTTGTAGATGGCAGATTGGGGGACTTCTCAGCCTTATAATTGTGTGAGCCAATTCCTCATAATCTATCTATCTATCTATCTATCTATCTATCTATCTATTTGTCTATCTTTCTAGGTTCTAGTTCTGTTTCTCTGGAGGACACTGACAAAACACTACACAAATCTACTTTAAAACTATTAATATTATTGGATGATTTTAAGCCAAACTATTACAACTTTTATGCTTTACATTGTTGTGTTTTTTTTTCTTTTTTCTCTCACTTCTTACTCCATTAAGTTCACTCATTCAACCAGGGTGAAGTATCCTAATATTTTATCAGTTTGCACAATTTTGGATGACTTCCCTATTCCAGACCATTTCAGACTAAGAATTTTACTTCCAATTTTTGAGACTATTAAAAAGAGTAAACTGCCTTTGGAAAATTGTGAATAAGCAGTTCTCTCTTAGGATTAATATATTCACCAAGTCATTCCCAATGGTCTATCACTTACCTATTACACACTAGAGCTATTCAGCTATTTTGCTGTTTTTCTTAGTGGTAAAGGTTGGTCTTTTGACTTCCTGGATCCAATTCTCAGGTACCAGCAGGAGATAGCATCAGATTCAGCAGATAAAGAGCTCAGTGCAACAAGACCAGCCTACACTTCAGATGGCAATCACCAGTCCCTGTGATTCTGACCAACTGGCTACAAATTGGAGATTCCAATGACTCCCTCCAACTCAGGATGCCAATGGCAAGTCCAGATTTTTACCTGTAGTTCTTACCAACTGGCTGTAAATCAGAGGTTCCCACAACCCCTTTTTTGGGTTCAGTTAATTTGCTAGAACAGCTTACAAAAATCAGAGAAACATTTTATTAAAAAGGATATTAGAGAATACAAATCAACAACCAGATGAAGAGACATATAGGCAGGGTCCCAAACAAGGGAGCTTCTGTCCTCTTGGAGCCTGGGGCTTGGAAAGGTGATATGTGGAAGTGTTCTGGTTCCCCAACCTGGAAGCTCTCCAAGCCCCCTTCAGGTTTTTAGAGAAGCTTCATTACATAAGCATGATTGATTAACTCATTGGCCATTGGTGATTGATTCAATCTCTACCCCTTTTCCTCTTCTTGGAAATCAGGGGGTGGCACTGAAAGTTCCAGCCCTCTATTTATGGTTGGTTACCCAGGCCAAAAGTCACCTTGATTAACATAACCCCAGTTGTGGTGCAAAGGGGTTTGTTATGAATAACAAGACACCTGTTTGACTTTTATGGCTTTGAAGTGTTTTCAGGAACTAAGGACAAGAGACCAAATATTATAACAAAAGATGCTCCTATTACTGTTACCATCACTCAGGAAATTTCAAGGGATTTGGGAGCTGTGAGCCAGGAACTGTGAATTAAGACCAAATATATATGAGAAATATATTTTGGTCATATGAATGACCAATTATGTGTATTTCTTGTAAATCACAACATTACAGTTGGCCATGGGATTTTTGTTTATTTCTCTGTTTTGAGAGAGCCAAGTATTCAATTATACTGATTTTAACTTTAGAGTCTTGTGTCTAAGAACAAAAACAAAAAACAAACCCTAGATATTAGCTGAAAATCTCAGTCAAAAATCTAAATAAATATTGCAAAATAATTCCTGGTATCTGAATTTTTCTGTTTAACCTGGATTTTAGATGTCACTGACTGTAGCCTTCATGTTAATTAATTTCAATCAAATGGAGACTGATTTTAGCAAGAAATGTCAGAAAGAATCAGATAAGAAAATATGTCAACACTTAGTATTCATGTTGCAGCCTTTAACTCCAAAATAATAGTTGAAAGGCTCTCTAAATTTATTCATGCCAAACAGTTACTTCCCATATCTAATTCATTACCATATAGCCGTGTTAACTCATGGTAGATTCATTTCCTTTATTTGCTTTCTCTGAAGGCATTTTTTTCACTTTACTGTTTACTGCTTGTCCAATATTTTGTTTTTTCTACTATTCTTTGTTCAAACTGCAAAAATCTGAAATAAAAATATAATATAGAAGTATAGGCATCAGCTAACATTTTCTATGGCATATGGTACTTCAGATGCCATATGTACCAGTGTTTAGTGATTCTGGCAAAGAGGCATAGAATGGTGAAATCCAACTGCCAGGATTGCTGAAAACAAATATGTAAATGCTCCAGGGCTTTTGTTATTCATAACATACCTCTAACACAGCACATACAACATGCTGTTCATTCTGTAACTAGTATAACTAATAAACCACACTTTCCTCTCTTATTTTTTAAGGCATCTCCAAGTTTGTGTGGTCTTCTGCCTCTAACCTTGAATCTCACTAATGAACTCTGCACTTCATGAAGCTTATATTAATGAAAGAGGCCTAGGGGAATACATTTATCCTATTTCAAGGGCATTTATTTATTTTTCAAATTAAAATCCAAAGTCTTCTGCAGGCCTATTCTATGAAACAAAGAAAACACTGGTCATGTTCTCTAGACAGCGGTCATTAGGGGAAAGCAACTAACACCAGGAAAGGCAAATTTGGGCAGGAGAACAGGAAAAGTTACTTTACTGGAAGGCTATTCAGTGGTCTTCCCAACAGTAAAGTTCCATAGGATGTAATGTGAGAGGAGGTCTGCAGATATAATTACTTTGAAAAAGGGAAATAATGATAGTTTTAATAACTTTTAAGCCCATATAAAATATCACAGTTTAGAGAATAAAAGTTGACCTTGTTTGTTTTGTTG
Organism: Mesoplodon bidens; assembly: GCF_964165515.1. Classification (NCBI taxonomy): domain Eukaryota; kingdom Metazoa; phylum Chordata; class Mammalia; order Artiodactyla; family Ziphiidae; genus Mesoplodon; species Mesoplodon bidens. Next base: position 186,970,512 of record NC_138176.1, on the reverse strand, counting down.
GTTTTTTTTTTTTTTCCTGCTGGTTCTTTTCTGTTTCATAGATAGGAAATCCACACAAAGTGGAAAGAACAGCAGACCAGCAGCTAGAATACTTAGAGGTCATTACTTTCCACTTGTCATCAGACAAGCCGTTTAACCTCTTTGAGCCTGTTTCCATATGTACGATGAGGATAATATCTTCCCTGGGGATATTACTGTGAGGATAATATGATATAATCTTTGTGGAAGTGCACTTATCTAGCATTATTATTATTAAAAAGAAAGCATCTGTAGATTTGCTGGTAGTTTAGAGACCTAAGGAGGCTTGTACTACTTACCAATGAGTATTTTTCTGTACACACAAAAACCTAGAAAGAATATTGGAAATGGAAAGTTGTGAAACATGCAAATAAGATTGTCAGCAATGGAAATGGCTCCTTCTGGGTTTAATCCTTTTAGGTTGAAATCAAATGAAGTTGACATTTTATAGGTCAAAAATGGTCTAATATAAGAAATTTCACTTGGTTCTCCTTAGGTCTTCCCCATGGTTGCCCATGATCACACACACACACACACTCATACCCTTTCCTTTCAAGCAGTAACTAGTAACTAGAAGAGCAGTCTGATTTCCATTTCTGTTTAACAGCTTCTTCCCTTTCTATCACCAGCAATAAATCACCAGATTATTTTGTTTGTAAGTTAAGTGCCTCTCAAATGTGGACCTCTCATGTTCACTGCTATGCCTCAGTTCAGTTCTTCATGTCTTGTTTAGATTATTGAATTATTCTTCTATCTAATAGTCAACCTAATAATTCTGTGGTGGCAGCAATAGTAGTTTGAAGGCATTGGGAAGGGGTGTGACAACAGAGTCTGCGGGCGTCAGGAAACTGCCTTCAGGTTTAGTCTGAGACCCAATGTACAACCATGAAGAGATGTTAAGGACATTAACAGAAGGTTGGGAGGAGAAACTGAATGCCTAGGAAATGGGTGCTAAGAGCCATTCCAAAGAGGAAGATAAAATCAAGAATCAGGGAGCTCTAGGATAAGGTAACAGAACTCCCATTAGAGCAGTTACTGGAATTGCCCATCTTGTAGTCTCACTGTCAGACATTGGGACTGGGAGATAAACCTCTTCTTACCTAAAGGTGAAAATAGTCTGGAAGGATTGTTTCTCTGGGGAACTTGAGAACTTAGACTTTCTATAGGAAAAGTAGATGGAGTTATGTTATAGGGGCCCTATAGAAAAATCCCCCAAATGGGCCTGAGGTCCCTGGTATGCTACCATGTAATAATAACTTTTCCTTCCCTTGGGTACAGATAAGACTGGTATAGTCCAACTATTTTTCTTAAACAAGGTGGCTCAAGGTTGCTGGGCTCCTTTTTGAACACTTATCAATGAATTGAAAGAAAAATGAATCCCTTTTTAAAAGCTCCTTTTGTTTAGGAATTATACTTGATTAGTATTTTGATATGTATATATTCATATATAAAATAGGGAAAACCTTGTCTCTGAAATCCAAGGAAGATAAAAGGTATTACAATTGAGTTTCACCACAGGTGAAATAGTTCCAAATTTCTGCCTGGAAAAAAATAATAATGGAAAAAAATAATAAAAAATACTAAGTGTAAGAACACTATTTCTCCTTCCAGCTATGGAATATTGGACAAACATGCAGAGAATCAGCAATTAGGAACAAGTAATCCCTCTATCATTGGGCTCCAATTACTGAGAAAATAATGCCAATTCTGGGACCATTAACAATTAAAATGTTTTTATCTTCAGACCAAGAAGTCTAGCTTAGAGAGGAAAGCATCCTCAAATTCAGCAGAAACTGTGACATATTGTTACTCTAGTTTTATTATGGACCTAAGACTTATTAGATATATTTGATCTACTAGAGAAGTCCTTCAATAAGAAAAAAGTAATAGTGGTGATGAAAGCTCAAAATAGCTTGCCTCTGATCATTAGAAGGAACCAATGTAATGCAGACCTACTCCAGAGAATAATATCAACCACCATCAGTCAAAATTCTCAAGTGAGACTAGGCCACGATGCTTGCTTAGATTTTTGGATAAAGAAGTTTGAACTACCCTCATGAACTTCTAATAAATACATTTTGAAAAATTCAGAAAGGTCAGAGAAAAGTACTTCATAACAAAGTAGGATTCCCAAGAACAGTAGACATTAACCCAGGACAGACATTAATCAATCAATCAATTTACTCAATACCCTAGAAACAGATTCTGTAAGAGACTCTGGGGATAGAACATAAATATTACACAGTCTCAACCATCAAGGAGGTTATATACTAATAGGAGAGAAAGAAGAGAAAAGCCAAAAGACCATGAAGGCCTTGCAGCCATGGTATGAGGTATCGTGATACATTCTGTTTGGGTTGGTCAGAGAAGGCTTCACAGAAGGAGGATTATCTGAAATTGATATTGAGAGATGAATAGGGACCTACTGTAAAGGGAGGGAAGACATCATAGTCAGAGTGAACAGCATATAGTGGAATTTAGAAGGCCCAATCATATTGGGAAAATCAGGAAATAAAGATTGGGATTTATGGGAAATATGGGTTGCAGAGAAGATAAACTAGGGAGATGAAGAAAAAAATAGAGACTTGGAAACTTGGAAATGCAGTAACTAGATTTTATTAGTAATTTGCAAAATAAGGAAATTATTGGGTTCAGTTATTGTGATCAGTCAACTAGTAGGTGGCTTAAAATTGGTATAAGTTGGGCACATTTCCAAATGACAAGAGGTAGTTAATATATCTGTATTTCTGGATTTTCACATCGTCTCATCCCTTTATTCCCTTTATCACCCAACCCTCACTTCAATAGATATCTCTTTAGCTAATCTGCATGGCACTGTGGCATGGTTAAACAGCTGGGGGTTTGAGAGCGACTGATTTATCACAGACTGTTCTGCATGACTTCAGGAGTTACACCAAAGACATTTCTTGGATGCTTCAAAGCTGCTGGTCATGCCCCTACTCCAGCCTGATTTTGCCCATTCTTGAAGTGGCCTTCCTCAGATGCAGAGAGAGAAATGGATTGAGTAAAACGTTTGCTCATCTACTGGAACAATAGAAACTTATTAATATTCTTGTATTTTAAAACATCTTCTCTTTACACAATGACTCTACCTATTCTTGTGGACGATCTAAGACATAAAGAGTTGATGCTGAAAAATGCATTCTAAATAGAGCTAAGTGCTATAGTGAGGAGGTAGATTCTCAGCTTCATTCCGTAAACTTGTATTTTCTAAGTAAATATTTACCATTATAACAATAATTATTATAATAACTCAGGTACAAATGTTGCCATTAAAGAATTAAGAAAATATCTCGCTATATCCATCTATATCTATATATTGAATATTTTATAGAATATCTATATATACATATATATGCACATATGTGCACATGCACACATGCCCACATGCGCATGCACACACACACAGAACATACTTTAGAGAAGAGCCAAACCCCTTTATGACAAATTTTCCAACAGAATAAACAATCTTGAGTATGATGCAAAGCTTGCCAAGTCTTGTCAGAAAGCTCTTGTAGCTCAATACAATTGTCGGATGGTGAGGAACCACTAAAATAACCCCTTCACCCAGACTCCTGTGATTCCCTGCAGGAAGCTTTCAATGCAGTTGTCACTGTGAAAAAGCAATCAATTTTAATATATAGATACAGGAGGTGAAGACATGCGAGTATACGTGTGTGCATATGTGTGTGCTCTTGAATATGTATGTATATAGAGGAACAGTTAAGGTCTTTGCTCTAATAAAATATATATGAATAATTGGGAGAAGGTCAGTTAGGATTTCAGTGTCTTGTTTTTCACTCAATAGAGCTCTAAACAATTTTTATTAGAGCTAATAAAGATTTCTGTATAGGTTATATTAATAGACTTTTCATACACACCCCATAGGATAAAATAGTCACATTTTTCAAATGATAGGATGTGATTTATTAGGAAATTATGAAATAAATTGAGAGTTGTAACGAGCATTTTACAAAATGAAGTAGACTAGAATAGAAAACTATGAGAAAGTGTATATAGCATATAGTAAGTGTAAGTATTATTTTGTAAAACCTTTGTCTGAGTGTGTGTATATGTATGTATTGGATCACAATTTCCACTTTAAAATGGGTCTATAATTTTTAAAATGTTGAAATTTGCTGACTGTATTAGTTGGCCTTGGTTGACATAACTAAGTACCATCAACTGGGTGGTTTAAACAACATGAATTTTCTTACAGTTCTGGAGGCTGGAAGTCAGAGATCAGGTTGCCAGCATGGTTAAATTCTGGTGAGAACTCTCTCCTTGGCTTACAGACAGCTGCCTTCTTCACACAGTGAGGAGAGAGAGCAAGTTCTCTGGTGTCTCTTTTTATAAGAGCTCTAATCCTATCATGAGGGTTCTATCCTCATGACCTCATCTAAACCTTATTACCTCCCAAAGGCCGCTTCTCCAAAACCATCATATTGAGGATTAGGGCTTTAACAGACAAATTTTGGAGGGACATAATTCAGTTCATAACATTAATGTACGGTTTATATCTTAATTTTGTCTTCAGTTTACAGTATTCTTATACTGGAGACTGTGAACTCCCTGAAAGCAAGTATTGGATGTATTTTATCTTATACCCTCCACAGCCCCAGGAGTGTCATACACTTACTGGAAGATCACAAAATAGTTATCAAACAAATGTGAGATGCTTGTATTTAGAAGGATAATAAAGATAATAATTTGCATGGATATGGTGTGCTTTCCATCAATGATCTCATTGATAATTCAGAACTATTCTTTTGGAAGGAAGCAAACAGAATGTTGCATTAGTTAGTTTAATTATTTCTTAAGCTTGTTCCACATTACAGAGGTACACAATAAAGACATTATTTAAGTAGACCCTAATATTTGTGTTAGGGAAGGACCCAGGTTTTATGGGGCCTGAAGTATGTAGAATTTGGGAGAATTTCATTAAGCACGAGAATACAGGGACTTCCCTGGTGGCACAGTGGTTAATAATCCACCTGCCAATGCAGGGAATGCGGGTTCGAGCCCTGGTCCAGGAAGATCCCACATGCCTTGGAGCAGCTAAGCCTGTGCACCACAATTACTGAGCCTGCGCTCTAGAGCTCACGAGTCACAACTACTGAGCCTGCGTGCCACAACTACTGAAGCCCGTGCGCCTAGAGCCCGTGCTCTGCAACAAGGGAAGCCACCTCAGTGAGAAGCCAGCACACCGCAACGAAGAGTAACCCCCGCTCGCCGCAACTAAAGTCCCCACGCAGCAACGAAGACCCAATGCAGCCATAAATTTAAAAAAAAATAAATAAAGAAAATTTATTTTAAAAAAGGAACAAGAATACAAAATGATGAATAGAAAATTAAGTGCAGTAGTGAATATTTATTTAGAAGGAAAAACGAAGTTGCACAACTTTTAAAAATTGACAAATGCCTAATTTCCAAATGGGTATTGCTAAAATATAGAAATAAAATGGATATTTGTAGATTAACCTTTTATCCTGTGATTTTGCTTAGCTCTGATTTTGCTTAGCTCACTTACTAGAACTAGTAGATTCCTTCTACTAGAACTAGTAGAATCTACTAGTAGACTAGTAGACTTTGTAGATTCCTTAGGATTTTCTACATAGACCATGTACCCTTTATGAAAAAAAGAATATTTTTTTAAAATTTCTTTCTTTCCCAACATGAGTGACTTTTAAAATTATTATTATTATTATTTTGCCTTGTTTCACTGGCTAGGATTTTCAGGGAAATGTTGAATAAAAGTGCTGAGAGTGATCATCCTTGCCTTATTCCAAAATTACAGGTAAAGTAGCCAGTCATTCACCACTGAGTATTCTATTGGTGATAGATTTTTTTATAGATTATATTTTAGGTTGAAGAAATACACTTCTATCTACAGTTTATGGAGAGTTCTATCACAAGTGGATGTTGAATTTAATAAACCATTCTTTTTTGGCATTTACTGAATTGATCATTTCAGCAATTTGATTATTATGTGCCTTTGCATGTTTTTCTTCAAGTTTCTCCTGCTTGGGATTCATTGAGTTAGATTTGTGAGTTTAGTACTTTAATCACATTTGGAAATGTTTCATCCATTATTTTTTCAAATATTGTGTTCTGTCACTATTTCATTCTCACTTTTGGAGTTCTACTAATCATTTGTAAGTTTGACTAGATTACTGATGCTCTGCCCACTTATTTTTCCATATTTTTTTCCCTTTTGTCTTTCACTTTGGAAAGTTAATAGTTTTATGTCTTCAAATTCACTGTTTTCTTCTCTAATGTCTAATTTGCTGTTGACCCCATTCCATGTCTTTTTTTTCCTTTTCAGATATAGTATTTTACATCTCTATATGTACAATTTTTTATACAACTCCCATTTATTTCCTCATCATGATCATGTTTTCTGTTACCTTCTTAAATATAGAGAGCTTATTTATATTAACTTATAATATTCCTGTCTTCTAGTTTCATCATTTATGTAATTTTTCTGTTTCTCTATACTTTGAATTTTATTCTCGTTATGAGTCATATTTTCTTGTTTATGTGCATGTCTTGCAATTTGTGATCAGGTACCTGGCATTGTGACTTTATGTTGTTGGTTGATAGATTTTGATTTTTCTTTTTTTTTTTTTTTTCTTTTTTTTTTTAATTTTTTTTTCTTTTTTTTTTTTAAGTTTATTTATTTATTTTTTTAATTAGTTTCTGCTTTATAACAAAGTGAATCAGTCATACATATACATCTGTTCCCACATCCCTTCCCTCATGCATCTCCCTCCCTCCCACCCTCCCCATCCCACCCCTCCAGGCGGTCACAAAGCACCGAGCTGATCTCCCTGTGCTCTGCGGCTGCTTCCCACTATCTATCTACCTTACGTTTGGTAGTGTATATATGTCCATGCCTCTCTTTCGCTTTGTCACAGCTTACCCTTCCCCCTCCCCATATCCTCAAGTCCATTCTCAAGTAGGTCTGTGTCCCTATTCCCGTTTTGCCCCTAGGTTCTTCATGACATTTTTTTTTTTTTAATTCCGTATATATGTGTTAGCATACGGTATTTGTCTTTCTCTTTCTGACTAACTTCACTCTGTATGACAGACTCTAGGTCTATCCACCTCATTACAAATAGCTCAGTTTCGTTTCTTTTTATGGCTGAGTAATATTCCATTGTATATATGTGCCACATCTTCTTTATCCATTCATCCGATGATGGACACTTAGGTTGTTTCCAGCTCCGGGCTATTGTGAATAGAGCTGCAATGAACATTTTGGTACATGTCTCTTTTTGAATTATGGTTTTCTCAGGGTATATGCCCAGTAGTGGGATTGCTGGGTCATATGGTAGTTCTATTTGTAGTTTTTTAAGGAACCTCCATACCGTTCTCCATAGTGGCTGTACCAATTCACATTCCCACCAGCAGTGCAAGAGTGTTCCCTTTTCTCCACACCCTCTCCAGCATTTATTGTTTCTAGATTTCTTGATGATGGCCATTCTGACTGGTGTGAGATGATATCTCATTGTAGTTTTGATTTGCATTTCTCTAATGATTAATGATGTTGAGCATTCTTTCATGTGTTTGTTGGCAGTCTGTATATCTTCTTTGGAGAAATGCCTATTTAAGTCTTCTGCCCATTTTTGGATTGGGTTGTCTGTTTTTTTGCTATTGAGCTGCATGAGCTGTTTATAAATTTTGGAGATTAATCCTTTGTCAGTTGCTTCATTTGCAAATATTTTCTCCCATTCTGAGGGTTGTCTTTTGGTCTTCTTTATGGTTTCCTTTGCTGTGCAAAAGCTTTGAAGTTTCATTAGGTCCCATTTGTTTATCTTTGTTTTTATTTCCATTTCTCTAGGAGGTGGGTCCAAAAGGATCTTGCTGTGATTTATGTCATAGAGTGTTCTACCTATGTTTTCCTCTAAGAGTTTGATAGTTTCTGGCCTTACATTTAAGTCTTTAATCCATTTTGAGCTTATTTTTGTGTATGGTGCTAGGGAATGATCTAATCTCAAAGTTTTACATGTCCCTGTCCAGTTTTCCCAGCACCACTTATTGAAGAGGCTGTCCTTTCTCCACTGTACATTCCTGGCTCCTTTATCAAAGATAAGTTGGCCATATGTGCGTGGGTTTATCTCTGGGCTTTCTATCCTGATCCACTGATCTATCTTTCTGTTTTTATGCCAGTACCAGACTGTCTTAATTAGTGTAGCTTTGTAGTATAGTCTGAAGTCAGGGAGCCTGATTCCTCCAGCTCCGTTTTTCGTTCTCAAGATTGCTTTAGCTATTCGGGGCCTTTTGTTTTTCCAAACAAATTTTGAAATTTTTTGTTCTAGTTCTGTGAAAAATGCCATTGGTAGTTTGATAGGGATTGCATTGAATCTGTAGATTGCTTTGGGTAGTAGAGTCATTTTCACAATATTGATTCTTCCAATCCAGGAGCATGGTATATCTCTCCATCTATTTGTATCATCTTTAATTTCTTTCATCAGTGTCTTATAGTTTTCTGCATACAGGTCTTTTGTCTCCTTAGGTAGGTTTATTCCTAGATATTTTATTCTTTTTGTTGCGATGGTAAATGGGAGTGTTTTCTTGATTTCATTTTCAGATTTTTCATCATTAGTGTACAGGAATGCCAGAGATTTCTGTACATTAATTTTATATCCTGCTACTTTACCAAATTCATTGATTAGCTCTAGTAGTTTTTCGGTAGCATCTTTAGGATTCTCTATGTATAGTATCATGTCATCTGCAAACAGTGACAGCTTTACTTCTTCTTTTCCAATTTGGATTCCTTTTATTTCCTTTTCTTCTCTGATTGCTGTGGCTAAAACTTCCAAAACTATGTTGAATAAGAGTGGTGAGAGTGGGCAGCCTTGTCTTGTTCCTGATCTTAGTGGAAATGGTTTCAGTTTTTCACCATTGAGGACAATGTTGGCTGTGGGTTTGTCATATATGGCCTTTATTATGTTGAGGAAAGTTCCCTCTATACCTACTTTCTGCAGGGTTTTTATCATAAATGGGTGTTGAATTTTGTCAAAAGCTTTCTCTGCATCTATTGAGATGATCATATGGTTTTTCTCCTTCAACTTGTTAATATGGTGTATTACATTGATTGATTTGCGTATATTGAAGAATCCTTGCATTCCTGGGATAAACCCCACTTGATCATGGTGTATGATCCTTTTAATATGCTGTTGGATTCTGTTTGCTAGTATTTTGTTGAGGATTTTTGCATCTATGTTCATCAGTGATATTGGCCTGTAGTTTTCTTTCTTTGTGACATCCTTGCCTGGTTTTGGTATCAAGGTGATGTCGGCCTCGTAGAATGAGTTTGGGAGTGTTCCTCCCTCTGCTATATTTTGGAAGAGTTTGAGAAGGATAGGTGTTAGCTCTTCTCTAAATGTTTGATAGAATTCACCTGTGAAGCCATCTGGTCCTGGGCTTTTGTTTGATGGAAGATTTTTAATCACAGTTTCAATTTCAGTGCTTGTGATTGGTCTATTCATATTTTCTATTTCTTCCTGAGTCAGTCTTGGCAGGTTGTGCATTTCTAAGAATGTGTCCATTTCTTCCAGGTTGTCCATTTTATTGGAATAGAGTTGCTTATAGTAATCTCTCATAATCTTTTGTATTTCTGCAGTGTCAGTTGTTACTTCTCCTTTTTCATTTCTAATTCTATTGATTTGAGTCTTCTCCCTTTTTTTCTTGATGAGTCTGGCTAATGGTTTGTCAATTTTGTTTATCTTCTCAAAGAACCAGCTTTTAGTTTGGTTGATCTTTGCTATCGTTTCCTTCATTTCTTTTTCATTTATTTCTGATCTGATCTTTATGATTTCTTTCCTTCTGCTAGCTTTGGGGTATTTTTGTTCTTCTTTCTCTAATTGCTTTAGGTGCAGGGTCAGGTTGTTTACTCGAAATGCTTCCTGTTTCTTAAGGTGGGATTGTATTGCTATAAACTTCCCCCTTAGAACTGCTTTTGCTGCGTCCCATAGGTTTTGGGTCGTCGTGTCTCCATTGTCATTTGTTTCTAGGTATTTTTTAATTTCCTCTTTGATTTCTTCAGTGATCACTTCCTTATTGAGTAGTGTATTGTTTAGCCTCCATGTGTTTGTATTTTTTACACATCTTTTCCTGTAATTGATGTCTAGTCTCATAGCATTGTGGTCGGAGAAGATACTTGATACAATTTCAATTTTCTTAAAATTACCGAGGCTTGATTTGTGACCCAAGATATGATCTATCCTGGAGAATGTTCCATGAGCACTTGAGAAAAATGTGTATTCTGTTGTTTTTGGATGGAATGTCCTATAAATATCAACTAAGTCCATCTCGTTTAATGTATCATTTAAAGCTTGTGTTTCCTTATTTATTTTCATTTTGGATGATCTGTCCATTGGTGAAAGTGGGGTGTTAAAGTCCCCTACTATGATTGTGTTACTGTCGATTTCCCCTTTTATGGCTGTTAGTATTTGCCTTATGTATTGAGGTGCTCCTATGTTGGGTGCATAAATATTTACAATTGTTATATCTTCTTCTTGGATCGATCCCTTTATTGTTATGTAGTGTCCTTCCTTGTCTCTTCTAATAGTCTTTATTTTAAAGTCTATTTTGTCTGATATAAGAATTGCTACTCCAGCTTTCTTTTGATTTCCATTTGCATGGAATATCTTTTTCCATCCCTTTACTTTCAATCTGTATGTGTCTCTAGGTCTGAAGTGTGTCTCTTGTAGACAGCATATATATGGGTCTTGTTTTTGTATCCATTCAGCCACTCTGTGTCTTTTGGTGGGAGCATTTAGTCCATTTACATTTAAGGTAATTATTGATATGTATGTTCCTATTCCCATTTCCTTAATTGCTTTGGGTTCGTTATTGTAGGTATATTCCTTCTGTTGTGTTTCTTGCCTAGAGAAGTTCCTTTAGCATTTGTTGTAAAGCTGGTTTGGTGGTGCTGAACTCTCTCAGCTTTTGCTTGTCTGTAAAGGTTTTAATTTCTCCATCAAATCTGAATGAGATCCTTGCTGGGTAGAGTAATCTAGGTTGCAGGTTTCTCTCCTTCATCACTTTAATTATGTCCTGCCACTCCCTTCTGGCTTGTAGGGTTTCTGCTGAGAGATCAGCTGTTAACCTGATGGGGATTCCCTTGTGTGTTATTTGTTGTTTTTGCCTTGCTGCTTTTAATATGATTTCTTTGTGTTTAATTTTTGACAGTTTGATTAATATGTGTCTTGGTGTATTTCTCCTTGGATTTATTCTGTATGGGACTCTCTGTGCCTCCTGGACTTGATTAACTATTTCCTTTCCCATATTGGGGAAGTTTTCAACTATAATCTCTTCAAATATTTTCTCAGTCCCTTTCTTTTTCTCTTCTTCTTCTGGAACCCCTATAATTCGAATGTTGGTGCGTTTAATGTTGTCCCAGAGGTCTCTGAGACTGTCCTCTGTTCTTTTCATTCTTTTTTCTTTATTTTGCTCTGCATCAGTTATTTCCACTATTTTATCTTCCACCTCACTTATCCATTCTTCTGCCTCAGTTATTCTGCTATTGATCCCATCTAGAGTATTTTTCATTTCATTTATTGTGTTTTTAATCGATGCTTGATTCATCTTTAGTTCTTCTAGGTCCTTGTTAACTGTTTCTTGCATGTTGTCTATTCTATTTCCAAGATTATGGATCATGGAAATAGAATCTTGGATCAGCTTTACTATCATTATTCTGAATTCTTTTTCAGGTAGACTGCCTATTACCTCTTCATTTGTTAGGTCTGGTAGGTGTTTATCTTGCTCCTTCACCTGCTGTGTGTTTTTCTGCCTTCTCATTTTGCTTATGTTACTGTGTTTGGGGTCTCCTTTTTGCCGGCTGCAGATTCGTAGTTCCCGTTGTTTTTGGTGTCTGACCCCAGTGGCTAAGGTTGTTTCAGTAGGTTGTGTAGGCTTCCTGGTGGGGGGGACTAATTCCTGTGCTCTGGTGGTTGAGGCTCGATCTTGTCTTTCTGGTGGACAGGTCCACGTCTGGTGGTGTGTTTTGGGGTGCCTATGGCCTTATTATGTTTTTAGGTAGCCTCTCTGCTAATGGGTGGGGTTGTGTTCTTGCCTTGCTAGTTGCTTGGCATAGGGTGACCCGTACTGTAGCTTGCTGGTCGTTGACTGAAGCTGGGTGCTGGTGTTGGGATGGAGCTCTCTGGGAGATTTTCGCTGCTTGATATTATGTGGAGCTGGGAGGTCTCTTGTGGACCCGTGTCCTGAAGTTGGCTCTCCCACTTCAGAGGCACAGCACTGGCTCCTGGCTGCAGCACCAAGAGCCTTTCATCCACCCGGCTCAGAGTAACAGGGAGAAAAAGTAGAAACAAAGAATTAGTAGAAGAAAGAAAGAGAGAGGGAAAGAAAGGAAGAAGGGAAGGAAGGAAGGAAGGAAGGAAGGAAGAAAGAAAGGAGGGAGGGAGGGAGGAAGGATGGAAAGAAAGAAGGAAGGAAAGGAGGGAGGGAGGGAGGAAGGAAAGGAAGAAAGACAGGAGGGAGGGAGGAAGGAAAGAAAAAGAAAGTGGAAAGAAGAAGGGTGGGAGGGAGGAAAGAAAAAGAAAGAAGGAAAGGAGGAGCGGAGGGAGGGAGGGAGGAAGGGAGAGTAGGAAAAAAAGAAAGAGCAGGTAAAGTAAAATAGAATAAAGTATGAAATATAGTAGCGTTATTAAAATTAGAAAGTAATTATTGAAAAAAAAAAAAAAAACCGGACCGATAGAACCCTGGGACATATGGTGGAAGCAAAGCTATACAGAGAGAATCTTACACAGAAGATTACACATACACATTCACAAAAAGAGAGCAGGGGGAAAAATCAAAAATCTTGCTCTCCAAGTCCACCTCCTCAATTTGGGATAATTCGTTGAAAAAAGAGGAAAAGGGCGAGAAGTCTGAAATCTTGCTCTCTAAGTCCACCTCCTTAATTTGGAATAATTCGTTGTAAAAAGAGGAAAAGGGGGGAAAGTCTTAAATCTTGTCCTCAAAGTCCACTTCCTCAATTTGGGATGATTCGCTGTCCATTCATGCACTCCACAGACGCAGGGCACATCAAATGGACCGTGGAGCTTTAATCCGCTGCCTCCGAGGCTGCACAGAGAGATTTCCCTGCCTCTGCTCTCACAGCTCCCGGGTCTCAGCCTTGGACCTGGCCCCGCCTCTGCGCGTAGGTCGCCGGAGGGCGTCCGTTCTTCGCTCAGACAGGACGGGTTTAAAGGAGCCGCTGATTCGGGGGCTCTGGCTCACTCAGGCAGAGGGGAGGGAGGGGCGCGCAGTGTGGGGCGGGCCTGCGGCGGCAGAGGCCGGCGTGACGTTGCAGCAGCCCGTGGCGCTCCGTGCGCTTTCCCGGGAAAGCCGTCCCCGGGTCTCGGGGACCCCGGCAGTGGCGGGGTGCACAGGCCCCCCGGAAGGCGGGGCGGACAGTGACCCGCGCTCGCACACAGGCCCCGCGGCGGCGGCGGCGGGCCGCGGCGGGCGGCGGCGGGCGGCGGCGGCGGCGGCGGCGGCGGCGGCGGCGGCGGCGGCGGCGGCGGCGGCGGCGGCGGCGGCGGCGGGCGGCGGCGGCCCACGCCCGTCTCCGAGGTCCGTGCCTTACCCGCGGCTCGTGCCTGTCTCCGGCGCTTCCCCAAGCAGCCCTCTTAATGCCCTCTCCTCGCGCACCAGAAAACAAAAGGGAAACAAGTCTCTTGCCTCTTCAGCAGCTCCAGACCCTTTCCCCGGACTCCCTCCGGGCTAGCCGTGGTGCACTAACCCCTTCAGGCTCTCTTCCTGCCGCCAACCCCAGTCCTCTCCCTGCGCTCCGACTGAAAGCCGATACCCGAGCCTCAGCTCCCAGCCCCGCCCGCCACGGCGGCCGAGCAGACAAGCCTCTCGGGCTGGTGTGTGCCTGAGGGCACCGGTCCTCTGTGCCAGAATCTCTCCGCTTTGCCCTCCGCACCCCTGTTGCTGTGCTCTCCTCCGCTACTCCGAAGCTTTCCCCCTCCGCCACCTGCAGTCTCCGCCCGCGAAGGGGCTTGTAGTGTGTAGAAACCTTCCCCCCTTCACGGCTCCCTCCCACTGGTGCAGGTCCCGTCCCTATCCTATTGTCTCTGTTTATTCTTTTTTTCTTTTGCCCTACCCAGGTATGTGGGGAGCTTCTTGCCTTTTGGGGGGTCTGAGGTCTTCTGTCAGCGTTCAGTAGGTGTTCTGTAGGAGTTGTTCCACGTGTAGATGAATTTCTGATGTATCTGTGGGGAGGAAGGTGATCTCCGCGTCTTACTCTTCCGCCATCTTCCTCCGGGGTCGATTTTTCTTTTAAGTAATGTTAGATTTTGTTCAGGTCCATAGTTAATCAATTGTACTTTTTCAAGGGTTAATCTTTATCAGTATAGAGAATGCTTTAGTCTGAGACTAATTTAACTCCATTATTAAGACAATGCCCTTCTAAGAATTCCATCTGATGACCATGTATTATGAGATCTTCCCACTCTGATGGGAAAACAAACTATTTCAAGCCTTGTGTGAGCTCCAGAATTGTTGTCTATTCCTCTTTGGTATTTTCCCCCTGACCTTGCATATTTTTTTCTTGACTCTGTGCAGACCAATACTTAGCTAAAGGCTCAGTGGGATCCCTCTGCAGAGCTACAGAGCTCCTTCTATATAGAGCTCCCTCTTTTTCACTACTTTGAATGCCATCTCTGTCTTCTCAGCTAGGCAATACTGATGATCTTTGTTTGAGTTCTTCCTTCCTGTTCCATGGACTGGAAACTGTCTCCAAGCAGTAAGCTGGTGAAAATGTAGGGCTCAACTTGTTTGTTTCTGATCTCTCAGGGATCACAGTCTTATGCTGCTTATTGTCCCATGTCTGAAAATTGTTTCTTCATATATTTATCCATGTTTTTAGTTGTTAAAATTGGGAAAGTAAATCTGGTCTCTGTTATTTCATCTTGTAAGAATTTGAAGTCTACAATATTATATTTAATGTATGCATAGTATTCCATTTTATGGATACCATAATTTAACTAGTTGCTTGTTGTTGGATCTTTACATTTTTCCAATCATAAAAATTCTTATGCATAAATATTATGAAAATTATTATGCATATATATTTCTACATTTGTTTAAATTATTTTAGATGAAATTTCTGGGTCAAAGAATGTAAAAACCAAGATTTTGGGGATAAATTGTATGGCTCTTACTTATCCCATTTAAAATAAGTGCTGGGATTCTTTAGGAAATTACTAAATAGCAGTCTTCTTCAATATTCAATTTTCAAATAAACTGATATATAATATAAAGGAATGCAGTAGGCCACAATAGATCCTTGTTGCCCAGAGAAAGTAAGTTAAATCATGTGAAAGCTAAATGAGCCTGCTAACTGAGCCCAGGGTTAGTAGAATTGCACAGGTACAGATAATGCTGGACCTGGGGGCAGGGGTGGGGAGGCTTTACTATAGGACAGAGTCTGTCTCTGAAGGAGTAATAGGTGGCATGTTCCCAGTAGAGGACCATTGGCAACAGGTTCCCAGGAATAAGCAGGAAGGAGCTGAGCTAATGATGTTCCAGTTCATTCTTCCCAAATCTATCAAACTGATAAGTCATTCCACTTCCTGGGGCAGTTAAATTTGTGTAAAAAACACCAGCAGTTACACTAATTAAGGTCTCTCAGTATAGAAGAAAATATCAGGAGGTAGTAAGAAATGTTTCTCTGCTAATAAGTTAGTAGTTATCAGTAACTTACTATACACCAAGTAACATGTATTGTCTCATTAAATCCTTACCTTAACCCTACAAAGCAGGTACCATTTTACAAGAGAGGCTGAAGATCTGTATGGAGGAGGACCTAGACTTACTCAGTAGAGTTCACAGTATTTCTGTGATTTGCAGGCCACCTGAATCAGAAGAACTTAGGTAGCTTTTTAAACTGCAGTAGGAGTACAATTTTCAAAATATGTGGGAAAGTTTAACCTTTATAAGATTTTCATATAACTGAATCTAATTTCTACCTAGAGCCAATGTTTCCAATGATGACAGAAACATTAATCTACTGACATTCAATTAAACCTAGGAATTCGTGGACTATTCTGTCATTGTAAGTTTAAATATATTCAAATTCAGAGTTCGGCTCTACCCCCTTTTCCTGAGATTGTATCTAAGTTCCATAGTTAGTTTTTAATGGTTTTGTGGCATCAGAGCTTTGGTCTAAGTTGTCCTTCAGGCGCCCTGATCTTTGCTGACCAGGAATTTCATGTTCACACCTAATCCTATTCTCTGTCTTCAGGGTTCCTTTTCCTCTAGTTGGGTAAGCTCCATCTTTTCTTGGGCTCAGGGTGGGTGGGAAAATGGGGTGTTATCTGACTCTTCCCCATATCCATTGTCTATGGTATGATCCTTGAATTTTGCCATTCACCATAAGCCTTTTTTCCCCCTTTCAAAGTCTTAGGCTCTGTGGAATTAAAATTTCTTTTGAAAAATAGTGATTAGATTCTTGATTTTATTATTATTTTTTGTCCTGAGGTAATTAATGCTGCTTCTGACTGAATAGGAGGAGAGCAACAAGAAAATTTAGTAATGGGGTGAAAAATGGGGAGAGAAACCTCAGTTGTTATCTCAAAATATTAGCCTCTTTTGTGAAAATGCAGAAGAATATTTTGAATCAAAACCTCTGGGCCTGGGGCCTTGAAATCATCGTTTTAACAGGTTCCCCAGTTAGGACACTGAACTCAGATGGATTCCAGAGGATTTCGAGGAGACTGGAGATGATCTAGTATGTGTCATAATGACATGAAAACTTGGCTGCTCACACTAGACATAAAAATTTCTATTTATTATAATGCCTGTGCTAGAAAATCAAGGAGCCTTCCATAAAGTATGTTTTTCCCTCCTATTTCTGCACTTTTCTCTGGAACTTTGTTTTCTTCCTCTGTATATTCAGTCTCATTTACCCAAGACTCCACTCCTTCCCTGTCCTAGATGTGTGGAGTGGGTGTGAATGGCTGGGAAGAGTAATAGCTATTGGGCATCTATGATGTTCCTGAAACTTTATATGATCTCAGTTAATCTGCACAACATTCAGTTAATTCTCAGAAAGGTTAAATAAATTGCTCAAGATTGCACAGGTAGCAGGTGGCAGATCTGGGATTAAAATCCAAGCCCATCTGGTATCAAAACTGGGCTTTAATTACTTCACTTTGCTGCTTTCCTTGATTAGAGGCATTAGTGATGCCCCCAATTCCCTCATCATCAACATCTCTCCTACTTCCCAGCCATATGGAAGGCCTAATCCTCACTTTTTCTTTTTCCCATACTAATTATCAGACCGAGTCTGTAAAAGAAATTGTATATGTTGTATTGCCTTTTCTGTTTTAGATTTCCAATGATAGTACTCTTGTTTATATGGCAATTTACAAAGTGCACTATAAAGTCATGATTTAAGGCATCTTGATTAATGCTGATGTGGGTTTGAAGCTCAGGCTAACACTTGTGTGGACAAGTTAACCTTGGAAATCCCTACAGTTCTCCTTTTTCAATTTCTGTGTTAGGATCCATTTCACAGAGTTTTAAAAAAAAGCACAATATTTCTTCACCTGAATGAACTTCTTCAGGTCTAAGGTGTCTAAAGCTTCCCTTTGTGTGAGGTTATCTTTCTTAATGGCATTTTGATTCAGAGTGGTTGAATTGCATATTGTCAAGAGAAGACATAGGACAGGGACATGAGAAGTGAGAGGAGAAATTTCTAGAGAGAAGAAGGGATGGGGACAGTTGTTAATTGCCTTTTGGGCCGTTGGCTCTTTCAGATTCCCCAAGGCCCAGCATCCTTTAATACACAGCCTCACCTCTTTCTTGTTCTCAGGTGGGTGCAACTGGCTGCATCCAAGGACTCTCCTGTTTGTGCAGCCTGCTGTGCTGATGCACTTGCCTTTCTCTCTTTTTACATCTCTGGAAAGTGTTAAGTGTATTCATATACTTCTTGATGTGCTCCAGGGTATTATATTATTATAATATATTTAAAACATATATATCAAAAGCATTTTCCCCTTAATAAATGAAGGAAAGTGTGAATTCAGTTATTCTTTGAAGACATTAAATCTATATACTGGGGGTGCCATTAGCATAAAAATCATCCTCTTGAGCCCCCCTTAGCTGGATAGTGTGGATTTTGCCATGGCAGCATTTAAACTTGTAAGTTAAAATGATCTCTGCCTCTTGGTTTTAAACAGCCCCATGTTATATAACTCTTCAGACAGTCCAAAGTTCAGCTTTCTATGACTCCTCTTCTCCTATCCTACTTGAAAGATATCTGGATTCAAGAGGGCTTATGTGTCCTTATGGTCATGGGACAAAAGATTGTGCTCTCCCTGGGTTCTGGGCAACACCCCTTGTCCCTCCTCATCATAGGGACCCTTATGGAATCACTTGCAGAAGTCTGAGGCTAGTGAAACTTGTCTGGACTCTTGGTGTGGCCAAGGCACTGTGATCTTCCACTTATAGAAATGCCTCCACCTGAACTCTTGGTGGCATTGCTGGTCCTCAGCAGCCTCAACAATGACGTCACCTCATTTCTCATCTCACCCTAGTAGGTCTTCTGAGTCTCAACTCAGTTACATCACATCAGAATTTCTAAATGTCTGACAAGCTTCACAGAGGAAGACTCATAAGGTACTATTTCTTGCCCCTTTTCTGTGCCTAAGTGTCACATCAGTTTCTAATCTCTATCAGGTATCCTGTGTTGATGATGGGCAACTTTAGGTGATGATGCACCAGAACTCCAAATGAAAAAGGGAAGATACTTTTTTTTTAATAAAATTTTTTTAAAAAATATTTATTTATTTAGGCTGTGCCAGGTCTTAGTTGCGTCATGCAGTATCTTCGAGGTGGCATGTGGGCTTCTTAGTTGTGACATGTGAACTCTTATTTGTGGCATGCATGCGGGATCTAGTTTCCCGACCAGGGATCGAACCCGGTCCCCCTGCATTGGGAGCGCAGAGTCTTACCCGCTGGACCACCAGGGAAGTCCCGGGAAGAAACTTTTTACTTCCCATTCTGTTTACTAGTATATCTTAATATGCATTCCTCCCCAGAAGCAGCACTAGAAACAAATATTTGAGTGCACATATTTGGGAGAGGATCTATGGAAACGCTGGTAGGGGATTAAGGAAGTGAAACCAGGAAGGGAATAAAACCAATAAAGAGTGCATTATTAAGCAACTTAAGATGTGATTTGAGACAGAGTAGAACATAAGCCTCAGAGTTATCTGTTCCAAGGTAGCAGGGAGTTGGAATACTTATATACCACGTCCACCAGTCATTAATTGAGGGTTGATCTTATAGGGTAATTCATTTTCAAGATCTCTGTCTGCTGTGTGTGGAGGCAGAGCAGGCTTTGATGGCCAGAGAAAGCCACCAGGCAAAGAGATGAAGGTGCTGTAGTTGGAAGTCAGGCTGGCATGCACAGATGGTAAGGGCTGATAGGATATGGCTGGGGCATCAACAGCATCTGCTTCAGTCTACTCCTGACACCACTTAGATACACTTATGACCCATGATGAGTTTACTCGCTTCTCTCACTGATTCTTCAAATTTGTGGCTGGTCACAGCTTAAAAAAAAAAAAAACAATACTAAAACCCCCAATAGTAAAAGTTACTATACTATCTGATTATCATTATCAATCACTATACTGGTTGATATCAAATAGAGAGAAGAATACCTGGAATTCAGGGAATTCTCTGAAGCACCTCTTCATGCCTGATGGTAATCACAAATGGAAACGGTAGAAAATCACAGCAACTACAGCAGACAAAGGCATAGTAAATAGGGGCTCAGGCTGCTCAGGGTTGAAGGTTTGGGATACTTGAGTGAGCAAAGAGCAGAAGTGCTGTCCGTGGGTGAGGAGAATCTACAGTGTATAACAGAGGAAGAAAACATAACAGGATTAGTGGGACAAATTACAGACCCCACTCTGTAGTGACCACTGTGATTGTAACTGGAATTCATTTAATTTCTTCCTCTATTATACACTGTAGATTCTCCTCACCCACAGACAGCACTTCTGCTCATTGCTCACTCAAGTATCCCAAACCTTCAACCCTGAGCAGCCTGAGCCCCTAGTTACTATGCCTTTGTCTGCTGTAGTTGCTGTAATTTTCTACTGTTTCCATTTGTGGTTACCATCAGGCATGAAGAGGTGCTTCAGAGAATTCCCTGAATTCCAGGTATTCTTCTCTCTTTTGATATCAACCAGTATAGTGATTGATAATGATAATCAGGTAGTATAGTAACTTTTCTCTGTCTGAAACAACATAGGTGGCAGCTGCAGCTTTAAGTTTATAGGAAAACTTAACCATGCCTCCTGGTAGAAGGAGTCACCCTCCACTCCCCCACCCAGGATATAAGTTCTGTAGAGTTTAAAAGTGTGGAATGGGCAACACAACTTCCCTCAAGTGAGTCACTAGGAATAATGGTGTGAGAGACCATTCCTACTTCACTTTTTGGTAGTGAATTCAGCACCATATAATGGCCATTGTTTCAAAGTATATAGCCCATCCTGAAGGACAGCACCTAGTGTTGCAGGGTGTCAACCCTAGTTAGCAATTGGCTTTACCTTTAAGAGGTCATTCCAATGGTCTGTCAGGCTTGCAGCTTTCTGGCTCATGCTGTATAGGGTAGGATAGGGGATCCAGTGATCATGTATTTACTTCTTTCATTATAAAATGTTTACATTGTACTAGTATTATCTCAGTCTTTGTATCCAACAGCCATGCAAATATCTGGGCATTCTACTTTTTATGTGTAAAATTTTTTGTAAGTTGTTATAGGCCACTCTGGGAAAGTGTAAAGGGGATCACTATTGTATATCCTTGTAGTGTGAAGGTCCTTCCTCAAGGAGATTGAATTCCCTTTTGATCAGTGGCCTCTGGGTCTGGGAACTGGCCAAGATCTTGGAACTGGATGAAGAATCTTGACATTTAATTGTAGTAACTGACACCAATCTTCTGCTTTCTTGCTCTTGATCTTTTTTGGTTATACAGGTGAAGAAATACCCTGTCAAGTTTGTCTCTTGGAACTCCAAGGTCTACTAGCTGTTGCCATATGGTCTTCGTGGGAAAGGTCCCCTCACTGTCGTCCCATCTTTGCTGCCTATGTCCATCTTACTTAGGAAGTTAAGTGCTACCACCTGGCCTCTCCTATTTTGGAATTCTGTCTTCCCCATTGAAAGTAGAGAACCCAGTGACTAAAAGAGGATAGCCATTCTACTCTATGATGCTGGTGACTTCCTCATTGCATTAACAATGGGAGTATCCTTTGTGCTCTCCTGAGGAACATAGCTGATGATCTCTGGTCATACATTAAAAAATCCATTGTAACATGTTCATTTCTCTGAGCCTTTTGCCTCCATCATAAATACTTGTGCCAAGGCAATTCTATTTCATTTACTACAGGCCACCATCATCTCCACATTTTAAAGAGCTACCCCAGCAACATGCTAGGATTGGCTCAAAGCATCTTTGTTCCCAGTGTCCTGAGCCGTGAGAAGGTGACTGTAGATCAAAACTCAAGACTCAAAGCTGCTTTATATCTGCCTTATATCCTACACTCTCAGATCCATTCTTGGGCATGTTTTCTTCATTCTTATGGTAATGAATTATTCAGGTTCTGTGGCTTTTTTGGTAAATAACCTCTTTCTTTCCAGCAGAGACAGTACTTCCCTAATTTAAGCTGGACTGAAAGTTGTTCCTGATTATTGTTCTAAAATAGTGGTTCTGAGAGTGTGGTGTCCAGACCAGCATCATTAGCATCACCTAGGAATTTGTTAGCAATACAAATTCCCAAGTCCCATTCCAGACCTACTGAATCAGAAACTCTGGAGGGTGGTAGCTCAATAATCTGTGATTTAACAAGTACTCCAGGTGATACTGATGCATGTTGAGATTTGAGAACCAATCATCTAAAAGCAGTGAACAGCAGTGGGGGCAGATCTTGAGGAATGTAGACATCATCTTGTGAGTCATCTGCCTTAGGTAAGGACTCTTCATAGTCTCCAGTCAAGGAGAGGCTGTGATCCTCTAACAAGGAGGAGAGAGTTGCTTTTGCTACCAAGTTTTAGAGAATTTAATGGTTCAAAATTCTTATGTGTATAAAACCAGATGTTCTTGTTCCAGATTTTAAGTCCCCTTCTTCCCCATCAGGGCAATACATTTAGCACAGGGACTTGCCAGCAGATTGTAAATACAGCTTTTATTTGTAATGGCTACTTTCCTAATAAGATCCATAGCCTGATTTTCAGCACAGTCTGCCTTCTGTCAGCTTAAGAGGAGAGCCTCTCTCTCTCTCTCTCTCTCTCTCTCTCTCTCTCTCTCTCTCACATTTTTAAATATTTATTTGGCTGCACTGGGTCTTAGTTGCGGCCCACAGGATCTTTTAGTTGCGGCATGGGGGATCTTTAGTTGAGGCATGTTGACTTTTAGTTGCGGCATGCGGGATCTAGTTCCCTGACCAGGGATCAAGTCCGGGCTCCCTGCATTGGGAGCGTGGAGTCTTAGCTACTTCCCCACCAGGGAAGTCTGAGGAGAGTCTCTTTAAATACTGCCATTAACAGACCAGTGGCTTTCACACTGTTTTGAGTTGAGAGCCCCCTGGTATGACTGTGATTTTCTTCCTTCATCACTTGGATGACACAACAACACACAAGTCCACAGGTATTATCATTACCACTGTCCCTTTACCTCTCAAAACCCAGAGATGTTGCATAAGCCAGTGCTCCTCTTCCACATGAATCCTATCCCAATTCACCATAGCTATGACTCTAATTGTGTTGTTACAGTACTGTTGGAGTTACCACCATCTCATTGCTTTGTCTTAGTTTGAGCTCCTCCAGGAGAGAATTCTAAGACAAAGATTCAATTTCATGCAGATTTAACAACTCCCATCTCATTGCCCAGAATTGTGGCACATGGCCTAATTGTACTGATGACCATTCATTGAGTGTTTGTTTTCCTACCCACTATAATGGGAAACAGTAAGAGAGAAAGGGAATAGAAGTGGATATTGACTCAGCCAAACAGCAATGTTTGCCCCAGAAAGTATATAAAAAACATTACATACAAACACGCACACTCATACATGTCTGAAAATGCATATGTATTTTGTTCTAGCTTCTGTTCATATAACAATGTACATCTTTTTTTTTTTTTTTTTTTTTTGCTGTATGCGGGTCTCTCACTGTTGTGGCCTCTCCCGTTGCGGAGCACGGGCTCTGGATGCGCAGGCTCAGTGGCCATGGCTCACGGGCCCAACCGCTCCACGGCATGTGGGATCTTCCCGGACTGGGGCACGAACCCGTGTCCCCTGCATCGGCAGGCGGACTCTCAACCACTGCGCCACCAGGGAAGCCCTAACAATGTACATCTTTTAAAGTGTATAATGAGGAGCAGGATGATGGCAAAGGAGGTGGTATAAATTACAGAAAGTGGTATATCCATCTATATTTTGGAGAAGGGCTGGAGACAGTGGATGTGCTCTGCAATACCAGCAATGATTTGTGGGGTTGGAGAAGTTCCATATAGACTTCTTTCTTCACTTAAAAGAATTTTTAAACGGGAAAAGGTTTAGAGTGAAAAGTCTTTGCACAATAGATCGCCGAGAAGCTGCTAAATCACAGAGAAAAAAATGGAATGCTCAGAACAATCAGAAAGAAAAGGTACACATAAAGATTTCTCAACAGTGTTTAATGACCAGAAATGAGTTTGAATTTCTACAATTCTGCAGACCTGGTTGCTTAGGCTAAATCAGGAACATATTCATGTCCTTTTTTAGGAAACAGGTGAGGTTTACCTACCTGGTTGCCTTTCATGTAGTGAGAGTTCTTAGTGGTTTGCAAAACCTCATTAAAAAAAAGTGAAATAACACAAAGTAATGCTAAAAATGATGTTAAGTTAGAAAAATTAATTTGAAACTTGACTCTAAAAAGGAAACCTTTTTTCCATATCTTTCTTTAAAATTTAATAACAGTATTAACACTCTTTCCTACAACAGCACAAATGTATATACTTCTCATGCTTAGAATTTTGTTTCTGACACTCTTTGCCACTGACGGAATCATAACTCCTTTGACAGTGGCTGTTTCAATGTCTTAAAGCAGAAAAAAGGATTAGAAACAGCAGGTCTAAAGCATATAGTTTTTGTTAGAGAGTAAAAATATTTTTAAGAATGTCATGGGATGAAGAGTAAAAGCATAAAGAAACTAATGAAGTTCAAGTTATGAAAATTTGAGCTTCAAACACAGTAATAATTATTATTAATTGACATAAATTGAATGTGTGAAAGCCTATGAATTCATAATGACATGCCAAAAAGTTATAACTGTGAAAATCTTGAAAACATAAAAAGGATGAGAATATAGCAGAATAGAGTTTTAAAAAATATTTTAATAAGTAGAGAAAAGCTTTGTTCCTTTTATTATGCATATGAATTTTACAAATTATAGTTGTTTCTTTCTCTCTGAGTAAATAGAGAGAGTGAATACAGAGAACAGTAAGTAAAACAAATGATCAGTTGGTGTTTAACCATAATACTGATGTATAACCAGAAGTCATACAAAATAACCAAGTAGAAAGAGGCTTCACCTGTGTATACTGAGATGACAGATAAGCCAAATGTTCTACAAAGGAGATTTACCTTCACATAATTTACTCTTTAGCTAGGTGATGAGACTTTTAGATGGCTCTACTAATTATAGTGATACAGCTAAGATATAAATACCTTTCCAATTGTTGTAGGTAGCCTTCTAGGATGATCCTTGCCTCCTAGTATTTATATCCTTGTGTGATCCCCTTCCTTTGAGTGAGGGCCTTGCTGAGCCACTCACATCTAATAAAGAGAAAAAGCAAATGTGATGGGATATCACTTCCTGGATTAGGTTTTGAAAAGACTGACTTACATCATCACTGTCTCTTTCTGGCTTTATTGGCTTGCTTTCTCTGATGAGGCCAGCTGCCTCAGTTGTGAGTTTCCCTATGGAGAAGCCCAGGTAGCAGGAGACTGAGAGTAACTTCTAGCTAACAGTCAGTGAAGAACTGTGAGATCCTCAATCTTACAGCCAGGAGAAACTGAATTCTACCAACAGCCAAATGAATGGGCATGGGACCTCATTCAGTTGAGCTCTGTGATAACAGTATCCCTGGATGATGCCTTGATTGCAGCCTTATGAGAAACCCTAAGCCACAGAACCAACCAAGCCATGCCCAGATTCCTGACCCCCAGGAACTGTGATAATAAATGCTGGTGTTGAAAGCCACTAAGTTTTAGAATAATTTGTTATGTGGCAACAGATAATTAATACACCAACAGTGATAATGCCAGAGAAATGAAGTTTAGGTGCATCCTTGTCCTATGTCTCAATCAGGAATCTATTGGTGGATAACCCAGAGTTTACTACCTGGACTAGAGATAACTCTTTCCTTCTGTTGAGATTTCTGAGATATGTTTGCTAAACTCACTGTAAACCATATACAAGAGGAAGAAGAATATGCATTAGGATAAGAATAGAATAATAAAAAATGGAAGAATTTTAAATACCAGAAAAATTTAGCTGGTTTTAGTATAAGTGTAATAAATTCAAATCACTGTTACTTTGTACATGTGTTTTGTCTAAGACATTAGTAGATTCTAACATAGCTTAAGGCATTAAGAGATTCTAATACAGTAGATTGCAATATAGTAATAATAAGAAATTCTAATAATTGTAGATTTAAATCGAGTTTTAGAATAGTTTGAATAAATATAGTCAGTGTTCAGATGTTTGGGAAAATGTTGACTTATTAGTTATGTAAGTAGTATAGAAATTTACAAAAATGTTAATTTTTATTTCTGAAAGATTATTACATGCTTAATGATTTTACTGGATAAATAAATTGGACATTAGGAATACTCTTCTTGATAAAATAAAGCTTCTTGGACATTAAAGGATCTATCAATATTGGCTATTATTTTTGAGGGACTTCTAAAATTTTAAGTACCTATGAACTATTTATGACTCATCTAGCTTTCTTCCCCCATTATAAATGAGAATGACTTCTAATGACTTTTTTTTTTTTTTTTTTTTTTGCTGTAAGCAGGTCTCTCACTGTTGTGGCCTCTCTGTTGCAGAGCACAGGCTCCAGACGTGCAGGCTCAGTGGCCATGGTTCACGGGCCAGCTGCTTCGTGGCATGTGGGATCTTCCCAGACCGGGGCATGAACCCGTGTCCCCTGCATCGGCAGGTGGACTCTCAACCACTGTGCCACCAGGGAAGCCCTCTAATGACTTTTAATGTTACACTTTCATTTCTTTGTAACCCAGATTCATATCTAAGGTAATTTCTGAATTATCTTTTAATGGTCATTATTGAAACTAGATAATATTAACTGTTGGTCAAAAATCAAATATGAGTTTCTTGGATATTGGGTATATTATTGAACTGGTTATTGCTGGGTGCCTAAGGCCCAATCCTACTGGAGATCCTCTGCTGAATCATGTAAACTATACATAAATTTTTCTCTCCAAACTACAAGAAGCCAAGACTTTTATCCAATGCCTGTCCGCATTTGGTTGAGGGTTAATCCTTGGGGATCCTTGCATTTCTGGCTGCCCAGGAGCTCTAATTCAAATGAAAGAACTCAGAATAACTCATTCTTGAGCTAATAGTGGCCTGTAATTACATTGTAATCTCCCATGTTATACTCAAATTCACTTTATCAAATAGTTTCTTTTTCTGACAGAAACAAGAAGTAGACAATGGCAAGGGTTGTAGGAGATTGTATGATATTTCAGATAGTGACGGATCCAGAGAAACAGCTTCCCAATCTGTTGGGCGTGGATATTTTGCCTTCTCCCCATTCCTGAAGTCTCATTCTACGTGGAAGGTATTTAATTAGTGTGACATTCATGCCTTCTGCCCATGCTCTTACTCTTCCCTTAGAGAGGAAAGAAGAGTGACTTATCTGATAGTTGAGTTTGGGAGGAGAAGCTAGGCAAGCGTAGTTTACCTCTCAACCCTCCTTTCTCTTGGGATCCTGCTGTACAGACACACACACACGCACGCACACACACACACACACACAAGCAGTTTGACTCCTCCTGGGGTAAGTTGTACAGGGCAGGCCTTTCCACTCAGGGATGCCTGTGCTGGTAATTCCCCCTGTGGTTGAATGGGTGAAAATAAGGAAAGCCCCTGGCCTGTAAACTGTGCTATTTTGACTTGTGGCTGCTTCATTCCTATTGGTTTTCCTCTTAATTAGCTCAAAATATGGTTATGGAAACAAGGGTATTATCTATTATTCCCACCCCAATATTGTCCTACCTTCAAATCAGAGACAGTTTGAAATTTCCTGACAGACTTTCCTTTTTGTACAGAGCAACTTACATACATAACTGCTTGCAGTGAATGTAGTTCCTCTTCCACAAATCCTACGTCTACAGTTAGATTTGCATTTTTTTATGAAATCAGGCATATATTTCACAACTTTGTTAGAACTGTGGTATACTTTTAGTCATTCTATGATTTCATTTCCTTACAAAATCCATTCTTTTGGACATTCTTAATGGACAAAAGTTATTTTTCTATTTGTTAGTAACATTCATGCTGCCCGTGGTTAACATTGCTAATTGTTACCATAATAAATTGCCTTTTTCTCCAGGTATTAAACTGGACTGCTCAATGACAAGTGTTCGATAAATCTGATATACAGATACTGTGCTAATTTGGGTTCCCTTAAAGCAGAGACCGAGACAAGGGTGCCGCTACTTTATTTGACTGGGGGTAGGGAGGGGATATGGTTAGAAGTTAGGAGAATGAGGCAGGGAAGCGGGGAGAGTCTACAAAGGGTGTCAGTATTCCCAAGTTGCTTTCTGCTTTGTGTAACTAGAGCTCAGTTCTATTGGGAATCCTCTGAGGAACCAAGTAGAATGCACTCAGAATTGTTTCTCCAGAGGATGAGAGACCAAGAGGCCAGGTCATCTGTCTAGTGACTCTCCTTCTCAGTTGATTGAGGGTTGTCCTTGGGAGAATTAATTCCCCCCAACTTCTGGGCTGCCCCTTGTGCAGGCAGAATGAAGAAAGGTGGAGTGATACAGCAGGGACTTGAGGGGGCTGGGGATACTTGCAGCCAGCACAGGATCTGTCCAGCACAGTGTCAGCTGACACCCACAATGAACTGAAGAGATGTGGCACAGGGTTCTGCTTCAAGTATTACCCAGAAACTATTCAAAAGAGAGCAACCATTTGCTAAATTCATCCCATCAATCAGTACCTTAACTGTTGACCTGGTACAGCTAAATAACTGTTTGCTTTGAGTCCTTCCAAATTCCAGTCAGATATATCTATATCTTTATCTATATCTATCTCTCCATTGATCGAGTCAAGATTTTCTTTATGTTGCACTGATTTTGAGTTAATCACGTGTGTTACTGAAGTAATAATTGTGTATTGATATTAATTCTTAAATAGTATAATTGACAGTTCATCAAATTGGTCCTTATAAGGAAATTGCTCCTCTTTACTCCTGTATGTGTGCATCTCTGGTACAAAAGTTAGGATTGTCTTGTGATTTCAAGATGATGATTATCCTGTTGATTTACTTTACAAGAGTGAAGTCAGGGCTTCATAGGTCGCAAAGTACATTCCCTCTTGAATGGTGCTATTGACAGGGAAAGAGAGCTGAATTTGAAAGGGAATTGAATTTGAAAGCTTAGGTTATTGAGTGGTGGGTGTTGAAGAGAACATCTCTCAGGAAGCCAGCCAGAATCTGGGTAGGATGAGCAACTTAAGTGCCAGAAAAAAAAAAATTCAAAATTCATAGTCCAGATTCTCTAGACTCAATTTCTTTCTGTGTATTTTTGTTGTTTTTGTTGCCCTCCAGCATTAAATAAAATCTTGTAGAAATGTTTTAGTCCATTTTCTGTCATTCTCATGGATACTAAGTGAAAGATTTGGTTTTCACAACTGGCTCTTAATGTTAAGGGATAATAGCATCCATATCGTATGTCCTGGTGATGGTTTAGGAGTAAGGAATTATCCAGTCCACACTGGGGAGACCTTCCCTTCTTTGTCTTTTGTTAAAGAAGGTAGTAGTTTCCCACAGGGTCTGACTATGAATAGTTAAGGGTGTCCTTAACAATTGCTTCACCTTCTATAGAGTTGATTTAATTCATTTGTCTTCTGAATCACATAGATTCAAAACCATCTCTTGTACTGAAATAACAATTATAGGGTTTAATTCTTCTCCATACATTTAGTTTTAGTTTTGTGATCTATTCAACCACTTAAAGTTAGGGATTAGCTCAGAGGCCAGTCTTAGTAACATCTTTATAAACGATGTGGAAAAGGAAGTGTTCACAATGAAATTACCAAGTTTGCCAATAACCCTAAGCTCTTCTTATTAATAAAATTCCAAACTGATGGGGATAAACTGCAGGAGGACCTCATGAAGCTGTCTTAGTGGACAGAAAATTGACATATGAATCTTAGAGAGGACAAGGATGAGATAATGAGCCAATGCATTTAGGAAGAAAATAATCCAAACTATGCTTGCAGAGTGATGGGCTTGTATCTATCCACTACAACACAAGGATCATTGTAGACTCTTCTCGGAGGACAGTGACAAGTCCATTAAAGACAGATAAAGTTCTGACAATCACCAGGAAGGGGAGGGAAACAAAATAAAACACAGTATCCTCCTCTTACAGAAAATCATGTTGCAGATGTGCCTGTCACTTAAAGTCTGATCAGTATATTCAAGAATATAATGGAAAAGGAAGCACTTAAGGGTAAGACATCTGAAACAACGAAGAAGAATGGCAATGCTGCCACATAAATGCAGACTAAAAAGATATAAACTCCGACACAGAATGGCAAAGTTTGAGAGAAAGTGGAGCCAAAAATTTTAAAATCCTTAAGGATTCTATTTTGTATATGAAAACTAGGTAACTCTCTTAAAAGAGGCAAAACAAAGACAAAAACCAAAGGACATATACACACTACTGTATATAAAATAGATAACTAATAAGGACCTACTGCATAGCACAGGGAACTCTACTCAATACTCTGTAATGGCCTGTATCAGAAAAGAATCTAAAAAAAGAGTGGTTATATGTGTATGTACAGCTGATTCACTTTGCAATACACCTGAAACTAACACAACATTGTAAATCAACTTTACGCCAATAAAAAAAAAATACAAAGGAATTTTAAATTGATAGATTCAACAGAAGTGAATTTATGAAACTCATTTCCTGGGGAGAAGTTCTTGATGAAAGTAGAATTTCCAAAAAGAATTTAATAAACTCTTATGGTATACATTTAAGTTATTATTTAAGGGGGAAATAATGCTTGTGGATTTATTTCTAGCTTTTTAAACTGAATATTCTTATTACTTATTACTTATCCTTTGGTGTCCATCAGAGACCAAAAAAAGCAGCTTCTCAGGACCAATAGTTTCATGAGTTGAGAAGTTAAAAATGGAGATGTATAATACATAAGTTTCACAAACATCTGTCACATCATATTGTTTAGTATTGGGACAAGGCAGTGAGCATCTAGTATTTCATCTTTGTAAAACAGAAACATTTCTCAACATTTTTCTTTCTTAAGCAAATCAATGAATTCTCATCTGGGGAAGACTAGCCAGTATTAGAAAAATCCCTGCTGAAACAACCTGGAAACACAAGAATATTTTATGATTTGAGTTTACATGTCTAAAATAACTGGACCACAACTTAATTATTTCAGTACTGTTGATTTTCAATAACTAAGAGTAGCCTGGGGTAGAATCAGTCAACTGTAGTGTGACTTGCCCTTGATGTTATTCAAAAACGACTTTAGAATGGTTAATTTGATAGCTGTGCATAGACACAGTGTACTTCTAAGGAAATTATACTTTGTTGGCTATGATCTATTCTCATTTATCTAAAGATTTTAAAGGATTGAACAGTAGTAAAAAAGCTAAGACAGGGCTTCCCTGGTGGCGCAGTGGTTGAGAGTCCGCCTGCCGATGCAGGGGACACGGGTTCGTGCCCCGGTCTGGGAGGATCCCACGTGCCGCGGAGCGGCTGGGCCCGTGAGCCATGGCTGCTGAGCCTGCGCATCCGGAGCCTGTGCTCCACAACGGGAGAGGCCACAACAGTGAGAGGCCACATACCGCAAAAAAATAAAAATAAAAAATAATAATAATAATGTAGACAATAATGATGATAAGACAAAAAAGAAAATTAAAAAAAAAAAAAGCTAAGACAGAGGTCAACAAACATTTTTTTGAAAAGGTCCAGATAATAAACATTTTAGGCTTTCTGGACCACATGGTCCCTGCTGCAATTATTCAATTCTGCCATTGTAGCACAAAGACAGCCCTAGACAATATACAAATAGGTGAGGCTATTTCTTCCAATAAAACTTTATTTCCAAAGACAAAAACCAGGCCTGATTTGACTTGTAGGTCAGCTAACATCTAAAATAAAGGTGAGCTGAAGTTAATGAAACATAATTCATGCAAGTAAAGGCATTAAATTAAAGCATATATTTTATAGAAATCCTCTATAAAGTTTAATTTGTGTATAGAGTAGGCCTTTACTTTTAAGATCTGTGCTGCTCTTCCCAAGTTTTTCTGTTGAAAAAGAGTATGGGATTTGCAGACAGAGGGCCTGGGCTCAGGTCCTGCTCTTCCACTTTCTACCTGTGTGACCTTGAACAAGGGGCTTTAAGTCATGGTTCTTTCTTTATAAAATGAAAATTTCTTTATAACAATATTTATTCTGGCTCTTTTTTTTTTATTTGCACGGTACACGGGCCTCTCACTGTTGTGACCTCTCCCGTTGCGGAGCACAGGCTCTGGACGCGCAGGCTCAGCAGCCATGGCTCACGGGCTTAGTTGCTCCGCGGCATATGGGATCTTCCCGGACCGGGACACGAACCTGTGTCCCCTGCATTGGCAGGTGGACTCTCAACCACTGCACCACCAGGGAAGCCCTATAACAATATTTAGTTGTGAGAATTAAATGAGATAATGAGAAGAATTTTGTAAAACATCACCTACCAATACTTAAATTTATAAGCATCACTTACCCTGGGTTGTTGGTTAACAAGACCCTTTTTCCTCTCTGTGAGTAGTTTTACTGACTAATTAGCTTCATTTACTTCCCCTAAATGAGAAGTAGGTTAATCCAAGGAGAATCTGGCAATATAATTTACTTCACTAAAATAATTAAATTACCCATTAATTGTTAGATTTTAAGAAATGTACATTTATAGAGAAAAAGAAACAGAGTTTGTAAAAAGAAAAATTAAGGAAAGTTGTAGTAGTTGATATAAATGATAATACGAATTTAAGAAGAAAAATGTAAGGGGGAAAGAAATTAGAGAAAATAAAATAAGTAGGAGATGGAACATAAACCAAGGGGCAAACCAAAATAGGATGAACAATGATAGTTTGGGGGGAAAAACATTAAAAAGGCAAAGTTGGGGCTTCCCTGGTGGCGCAGTGGTTGAGAGTCCACCTGCCGATGCAGGGGACACGGGTTCGTGCCCCAGTCCGGTAAGATCCCACATGCCGCGGAGCGGCTGGGCCCGTGAGCCATGGCCGCTGAGCCTGCGCGTCCAGAGCCTGTGCTCCGCGACGGGAGAGGCCACAACAGTGAGAGGCCCGCGTACAGCCAAAAATAAATAAATAAATAAATAAATAAATAAAAAGGCAAAGTTAATAAAAGTAGGTCTAGTTCAAGGTAAGTATCAGAGTGTGCTGGCAAAGCACTGAATAGGGAGTTTGCAGCTCTGGGTTCTGTCCCTATGACCAGTACGACCATTTTGCCTTCTTTACTTTGTTTTAGTTTCTACACTTGAGACCTTCCCATGTGTATCTGTGTTTCCTGCAGGCATTCAAAAACAAAGACCAGGGAAGCATTTCAAATAATAGACCACAGTTCTATTGGTTCTGCATTTCTAATCAGAGAAAGCTTCCTTGAGAAAAATGACGCCCATGTGCCCTGACTACAAAATGAGTTAAGATAAATGAAGATTAAATAACAGACTTGTTAATCAGAATTTGGGGTAGACTTAAATTTTCACAGTCCATTTTCTCGCTTTCACTTTCTCGCGCTCTCAAGCCTGTACTCCTGCTTATACATTCTCACAACACACATCCACACCCACGCACGCCTGTCATACTTTCTCTACCCAGATGGATAAAATGGACTGAAGTTGGGTGCACCAATGTGTCTTTTATAATCAGTATTCACTGTGTCAGAGTCAGACAAATGAGGAGAAAATAAAAAGCATACTTCTTTTTGAAAGCATAGGGAAATGACATTCCTGTTTTTCTTTATATTATGGCTTAATCCAACCTACCTAGGTACTGCGTTCATATTAAGTGGGTATTCAGTTCCACCATCTGGCAAACAGAAGGTTAAAAGTAAGACTGTTTAAAGAGAAACACACAATTCAAGAGGGTTTTATTTTCATCTCAGTAAAGAAGTATTTGAAATATGTCTCCTCATTCCCAAACATAGTTATTTCAGTCATTGGATTACATGTAGTCTTGGCTATACCAGCAAAAATTTGTAAAAACTCTGAAGCATTATATCTTTTGTTATCTTGGAGTTGTGAAGATTTGGAATTTTGGGCTTAATGGCAAAGGGAGAACAATTAAATGTTGGGAACAAGGAGAATGGGAGTGGTTTGATATGCGAGAGAAAGGAATTCATTGCTTTGAGGAGAAACACTTTGAAAATTCTGTGAAACATTATCGAGGGTTCCCAAAGATGAAAATCCTCTTAGAAAAAAAATGTAAGGTCAAAATATTAATGACATTTTCATATTTTTTTCTGAGTTTAAGAGTGACAGAGAATGTATTTTGGATACTTTCTAAATATCCAGGAGGAAAATACAAGTTCTGGCAGTAGGACCATCTCTCTCTGTTTCCTTTTCCGCGATGTAAGTATCATTCTATAATGAAAAGCAGAATTTAATAGGGCTTTCCTCCAGGCCCCAAATCCCCCATCTTAATAAGATAAATCATTCTATATTCTTCTTTTACAGACCTTCTTTCTTTTCCTGATTGCAAACTTACTTAGTCCCCTTTCATCCAAATGAAAAAGATTCCTAGAACTATGCTTTCAGTATATCTTCTTCCAAAAGGATTGAAATAGTCCATCTAAATTCTTTTATTTTTAACCCAGTTGACAGAGAAAGCCAGGAGACATAAGCATTACAGGTTTCCCCCAGAACTCTCCTCAGTCCAGGTTAGTTATGGCTGCTACCACCAAGTAGAAGTAGATAGCACACGTATATGCTCTGAGTTTAAAATTTTATTTTTAAAATATGTTCTCATCTTATCTCTATCACCCCAACTCACTCCTAGGACAGTAGTTTTCAAACATAACAAAACCATTATTTTAGTCAGTAACTAAAGCCATGAAGACTTGAAGGAAGGACCTGAATTGGGTTGAAACTTATTTCTAGATTGCTTTCAGGTAGTTATAGATACCTGAAGTAATCAAAAACATGCACTTAAGTAAGCTTTGCAGAGTGGCTTGTCAAAGTCTGTTTGCTTAAGAATACCCTGTTTTTGCTCTTTTTTTTTTTAATGCATTACAGAAGAAACACTCCACTACGGTAACATGATGAAAGTGACACTGATTTGGAATGTAAATATACGCAGGGTGTTTTAAACCGACAGCATTTCATATGTAAAAATACTTTAAAATATATATACTATATTTGAAACAATTGTCAGAGAATAAAACAATCATTGTATTCTAATTTTTAAAGTGTGCATTGGAAGAGGATATTCACTCAGGGTATACATTTTTACTTTGGAAGAAAGCAGACAATATCTTAGTTATTTTTTAATCCTTGGCTATGAAATGGAATGAGTTGAAAAAATAGCTTTTCATTAGGTTGAATCATATGAAATTGCTGATATTCAAAATTTTTTAACCGATGCAGAGGGTAATTTCACACGGTTCAACCTAAAATATAGGGCTAAAATAAAATATAGAGCCTCCTTAAGGAAAATATCTTTTCCAAAAAAGCGATACTTTTTAAAACAGCAACTCTTTGTTATACTTTGAATAACATCCTAAGTTTTGTAATTATACTACTTGTAATTTATCAGGTAAATATTTGTTCATGCAGTTTCCCAGTACTATTTTCTGGAAATCAGGTGGAAACATTTAGAAGCCACATTAATTTGGGGCTCTAGTGTAGACTAATGTTCCTCACATTTTTAAAGTCTTGAATAATAGCCATTGGTTTGTCAGCACCAATTTGATGAATTATGGTACATTTTCACACCCATGTATCCACCACAACAATCAAAATGTAAAACATTTTCTTCACCCCACATTATGCTCCTGTACAGGCAATGCCCTCATATGCCTAAACAACCAATGATTTGATTTCTATCACTATAGATTAATTTTCCTTTTATAGAACTTATAAAAGAAGAACTGTATAGTATGTACATTTTGTTCCTGGCTTCAGCCTGCATAATGTTTTAGAGATTCATGCATGTTGTTGTGAGTATTGGTATTCATTTCCATTTATTACTGTGTTGTGGAATTCCATTATATGACTATATCATAATTTTGCCTATCCATTCACCTGTTATGGACATATGGCCATTATCAGTTTTTGGCTACTATGAATAAAGATGCATACTAGTGTATAAGACTCTATATTTTCATTTCTTTTGGGCAAGTACCTAAGAATGGAGTTGCTGGGCCATAGAGTAAATATACATTTAACTTTATAATAAACTGCCAAGTTGTTTTTCAAAGTGGTAATACCTTGATTTTTGTTTCATAGCCTTTGTGTTAATTTTCTTGTTCCTGTTGTAACAAATTACCATAAATTTAGTGATTTAAAACAACACATATTTATGATCTTACAGTCTTGGAAGTCAGAAGTACAAAATGAGTCTTCAGGGTAAAGTCAAGGTGTTGGTGGGGCTGATTTCTTATGGAGGCTCTGAGAGGAGAACCCATTTCCTTGCCTTTTTCAGCTTCAAATGGTTGCCTACATGCCTTGATTCACGATCATTGTCTTGCTTCTGCCTTTACATCTCCTACCGTCTCTTTGATTTCCTGCCTCCTTCTTATAAGGACGCCTATGATTACACCAGATTTACCTGGATAATCCATGATACTGTCTCATCTCAAGATTCTTAATTTAATCACCTGTGTAAAGTCGCTTTTGACATGTAAGGTACAGACTCTGGGAATTAGGACCTAGACATTTTGGTGGGCTGTTATTCAGTCTACCACATCCTCTAACCTTCTAATCAAGTAATTTCAAATGAAATTACTCATTTACCCAAAACTTTAAGGTGCACACACATTTTTTTTTTTTGCATACCTTCCCCAGACTCAGTAACCACTAGTAATTGGTGGTTACCGTTTGCCAAATACTGCAGCATTGAGTTGGCAAAAATGTAGGATGATGTAGGATCATGGTCTTTTTTTTTTTGTTACTTAAAGGACAAAAAAAGGCAAAAGAAAGTTCAGTCAAGTGTGTGGGGATCTCAGAGCAGATGGGACCATTGTGTTGCTCCACCAAACTGCAAAGTATGGAGAAGCCCACAGTCCAACATCGTGCCTGAGTGGTAGATTCACCATGGCTGAAGATGTCTGATTGGTGAGTCCAAGGACAGCCTCTCAGAGACCCAGGCACCCTAGTGGGAGAGGCAAGAGCTACATGTAGACCAGGAATCCCAAAGGGAAATAGGGGTTTATTCACTGATGACTAGAGGCTATGACAGGACAGACTTGGCTTCCAAGTTAGGACAGGCATGAAGTGACAAAGCAGTACTCAAAGACAGAATGAACAAAACACTCAGCATTGGCTAGTGAGGATGGAGGATAGCATACTTTGTAGGCATTCCTGGCCTGATACTGGAAACATAATATGAGCTTCATAGAACTTAGATTATCTGGGGGGAGAGGTAAAAAGAAAAAGCATGAAATAATAGATTTTAAACCAAAAGAGATTGAGGCATATCTGGAAGTGACTGAGCCAACTTGAATTAGGAAAATTGTTTTTACATTAGAGTGAACTTGAGAGCTAAGTGAAAATTATCCATAGAAAAATTAAAAAGTATACTTCAGCAAACCTGACTGTTTTTGCCTGAGAGCTTCATGCTCCCTATAAAGAGAGAAGGTATATAAAAATACTATAACAGAGGTAATGCAAATAGGCTTGCTGAAGACTATTTGGCCATAAATATTTGATCCTCAAGATTTCAGATTTTTGTTCTTAGGATTATCAGCCCTAGAAATTTTCTT
The DNA here is from genome assembly GCF_964165515.1 of Mesoplodon bidens. Lineage (NCBI taxonomy): Eukaryota > Metazoa > Chordata > Mammalia > Artiodactyla > Ziphiidae > Mesoplodon > Mesoplodon bidens. Next base: position 186,933,188 of record NC_138176.1, on the reverse strand, counting down.
ACAGATTAATCTTAGAGGTTAACTTTGCTTACAATCATTGAGAAGATTATAAAAGGTGTGTGAAAAGTTAAGAGAAAGTCCTACTAACATGTGAAAGAACATAGTTTTCATTTTTTAAACAACAGAACCATGGTCTTTGGCAAAACCAAGGTCTCTTAACTGCAGTTCATTTCCTTTTCTATAATATAATATACATTGTCTTCCATTTCATGAATTCTTTCCTACCCCAACTACTCTAAGATGACGGTATCAGATGATGGTGAAAAGGAAGGCACTCAGGTTAGTCAATCTTCAAGTCACACAAAGCAAGGCAATATTAGCTGTCTGTTGCTAATTAAAGCTTGAAAATGTGAGTGTCACTGGGCTGTGAATATTTTCTAAAGTTCATCATTTTGGCAATTTAATGTGAGATATTTTATAGGAGAAGGTTGAGTAGGAGAAAAAGCTGATCTAACTGCGTTTCCTGCTGGTTGTAATCATGTTTGTCACTCACCTGCTTGAACTGCTAAAACCCTTCAGAAGCCTGATTGTAAAAGCCTCCTGTTAGTGGAGAAAAGTCTTCCCTGCCTCTTAGCAAATCATGGTAAACATGTCAACACATTATGGGATGTGGTAAACTTTTGAATATGTGAACATCTGATGAGGAGAACTTTTTGATCGGAACTTTTATGTTGGTTCAATAGGCAGGACTATTTATCTGCTTTGTTTACTTGCAGGTATCTGAGACAGTTATACAAGCATGCTGGGATTTGGGGTCAGCTCTCTGTGAAAGGAATAGAAACACATTTAACGCAAGGGATTTTGAGTCTCCCCCACCCCTCCTAGTATTTTTAAATGGGAGGTCCTGCCTTCAGGATGGCACCTAGATTTTCTAAAATAGATACACTAAATCCAGTACAAAATGTGGTTAATTTTTTTCTGGGTGTTTGCAGCACATTTGTACAAGTTGTGAAAAGACTTGTTTTGCTGAATTTTCATTAGCACATTCTTAGTGAGATAGTAACGTTAAATGTCACTGACAAATGTATTGGGCATCTCTAGTAAGAGTTTTTCTAATTATCGGAGTTATAGATATTCAGGTGTTGGCAGATATTCTAAATACTGAAAAGGTAAAGACTCTATTACTGTGATGACCCTAATATTCCAACTAATAGTAACTAAAGCTACACTTTTTTAGCACTTCTTATATTCCAGGAATTGTCCACAGTGCTTTCCATATGTTACCTTATTAATCACAACAACCCTATGAGATAGGTACTACTATTATCCCCATTTAAAAGATGAGGAAACTGAGAGGTTAACTACTTTTCTCTAGGTTGCATAACTGGTGAGTGGTAAACCTGGAATGTGAATGGAGTCAGTCAAGCTGTATAACCAATATTCTTCATCTCCATGTTAATTGTATCCCACTTTCTTTAGCCTTTATTTCTTAATTTTATTTTTTATTAAGACTATTTTTTAAAGCAGTTTTAGGTTCAGAGCAAAATTGACAGGCAAGTGCAGAGATTTTCCATATACCTCTGCCCTCACATGTGCACAGCCTTCCCCTTTATCAATATCCCTCACGAGATTCTACATTTGTTATAACTGATGAACCTATATTGATACATCATAATCACCCAAAGTCCATAGTTTACATTAGGGTTCATTCTTGCTGTTTTACATTTTATGGGTTTGGATAAATGTAGAATAACATGCATCCATCATAATCATATCATTCAGAGTTATCTTCACTGTGCTAAAATCCTCTGTACTCCACCTATTCATCCCTTTACCCCCAACTCCTAGCCACTGATTACTTTTATTGTCTTCATAGTGTTGCCTTTTCCAGAATGTCATATAGTTGTCATATAGTTGGAATTATACAGTATGTAGCCTTTCCAGATTGTCTTCTTTAACTTGGTAATATGCATTTAAAGTTCCCCCATGTCTTTTCATAGCTTGATAGCTCATTTCCTTTTTAGCACTGAATAACAGTCCATTGTCTGAATGTACTACAGTTTATTTACCCGTCCATCTACTGAAAGACAACTTAGTTGCTTCCAAGTTTTAGCAGTTATGAATAGAGTTTCTGTAAACATACATGTTCAGGTTTTGTGTGAACACAGTTTCATCTCTTTTGGGTAAATACCAAGAGGCACTATTAGCTTTGTGAGAAATCACAAAACTGTCTTCTAAAGTGTCTCTACCATTTTGCATTCCCATCAGTGATGAGTTCCTTTTGCTCCACATCATTGTCAGCATTTGGTGTTGTCGGTTTTCCAGATTTTGGCCATTCTAATAAGTGCTTACTAGTACCTCATTTTCATTTGTATTTCCTTGATAACATATATGTGGAGCATGCTTTTATATGCTTATTTGCCATCTGTATATCTTCTTTGGTGAGGTGTCTGTTAAGATCTTTGGTCCATTTTTAAAAATTGAGTTGTTTGTTTTCTTATTGTTGAATTTTAAGAGTTCTTTGTATATTTTTGGATAACAGTCTCACTGTGTAGCTTGTCTTCTCTTTCCCTTGACACTGTCTTTTGCAGAGCAGAAGTTTTTAATTATAATGTAGTCCAGCTTATCAATTATTTTATGTATCATGCCTTTGGTGTTGAACTTAAAAAGTTATAACCCTACCTAGGGTCATCTAGGTTTTCTCCTATGTTATCTTCTAGGATTTTTATAGTTTTGCTTTTTACATTTAGGTCTGTGATCCCCTTTGATTTTGTGAAGGGTGTAAGCAGTGTCTAGATTCCTTTTTTTTTTTTCATGTGGATAGCCAATTATTTCAGCACCATTTGTTGAAGAGACTATCTTTGCTCCATTATACTGCCTTTTCTCTTGTGTCAAAGATCAGTTGACTCTATTAATATGGGTCTATTTCTGGGCTCTCTAATCTATTCCATTGATTTGTTTGTCTGTTGTTTCACAAATAACACAGTCTTGATTAGTGTAGCTTTGTGCTAAGTTTTTTTTTTTCTCAGTGCTATGTGAAAGGGGGAAATTTGAACCTGATAAAAGTTAGAATGTGAAACTAATATGACCCTCCCTTTTTTTCCCTGCAATATTTATAAGTCTTCTGCTTGAATGGACTTTAGAACACTGTGGATATCTAATGAGAAAACTGTCCTGAGGCTTCCCTACCTAAAACTTACAATTTTTACAAACTACTCTGCCAAATTGGTCCCAGCCCTTGGAAAGTAGTTTTTTCACCAATATCTTCCCATCAGTGGGGAACTTAGATTCTGAATTCCAGTCAGTGGCTGGGCCATTGATGCTCCCAGAGTTACAAAAGCCCTTTCTGCAAAGTTTTAACAGGTTTAAACATGGGGTTAAACTCCATCTGGTTTTAACCACCTCATATCAAATGAACATCTTGGTGATAATCTAGTCTTCACCTGATGCTGAGAACTGATGCTATCTAGAACTTATATGTACTCAAATAGAAAAAAATTCCTGAATTTTTCCTGTCTCAGCACTTAACATACTGTTTTCTTGCTTATCTCTTCAGCTAGATTATAAACTCTTTGTGGTTAGAAATAGTGTCTTCTTTACTATTGTATATCTAGTACCTAGTGGTATTCATTGCCTAAAATGAAGGCTTATATCAAGTAAGATTCCTTCAGTTGAAAACCCAACTCAAACAAGCTTAAGCAAAAACTAAAAAACAAACTCAAAAAACTCATCACATTATTAGTTCATGTAACTGCAAAGTCCAAGCCTCGAGTAATGTTATCAGGAACTCATTTTTTTCCATTTTTTACTTTCCTCTCTGCTGTATCTGGCTTCACACTTAGACAGGACTTCTTTAGATGGAGGCCCTTGATACAGCAAATGAAGATTTTTAGTTCTGATTGGGCCCAATTGAAGTCAGGTAGTGTTAGTCCTCCAGCTTTATTCTTCTCTTTCAATATTGCGTTGGCTGTTCTGGATCTTTATCTTCTCCAAATAAATTTTAGAAATTGTTTCTTGATATCCCCAAAATAACTTGTGGAGATTTTAAGATTGTATTGAATCTAGATTGGGAAGAGCTGAATATTGACTGTGTTGAGTCTTCCTATCGATGAACATGGACTATCTCACCATTTCTTTAGTTCTTTGATTTCATTCATCAGAGTTTTGTAGGTTTCTTCAGATAGATCTTGTACATATTTTATAAGATTATACCTAAGTATTTCATGTTTTGGGGTGCTAATGTGAATGGTATTTTGTTTTTAACTTCAAATTCCACTTGTACCTTGCTGGTATATAGGAAAGGAATTGACTCACCTTGTATCCTGAAACCTTGCTATAATCACATATTAGTTCCAATAGAGGTATTTTTGTTGATTCTTTCAGATTTTCTACATAGACAATTATGTCATTTGTGGATGAAGACAGTTTTATGTCTTCCTTTCCAATCTCTATTCCTTTAATTTTCATTTCTTGTCTTGTTGCATTAGCTAAAACTTCCAGTATGATGTTGAGAAAGAATGGTGAGAAGGAACATCCCTGTCTTGTATCTGTTCTTAGTGAGAAATCTTCAAGTTCCTCTCCAGTAAGTATGATGTTAGTTATAGGTTTTCATAGATGTTTTAAATTAATTTGAGGAAGTTTCCCTCTATTCCTCTTTTACTGAGAAGTTCTATCATGAATTGATGCTGGGTTTTGTCAAATACATTTTCTGCATCTATTGATATGATCATGTGATTTTTATTCTTTATCCTGTTGATGTTATGTACATTAATTGATTTTAGAATATTGAACCAGCCTTGCCTACCTGGGGTAAATCATACTTGGTTGTGGTGTATAATTCTTTTTATACATTGTTGTATTCAATTGGCTAATATTTTATTGAGAACTTTTGTATATATGTTCAAGAGAGATATAGTCTGTAGTTTTCTTTCCTTGTTATGACTTTGTCTAGTTTTGGCATTAGAGTAATGCCGACCTCATAGAATGAATTAAGAAGTATTCCCTCTGTTTCTATTGTTTGGAAGTGATTATAGAGAAGTGGTATAATTTAAATGTTTGATAGAATTTACAAATGAGCCCCCCTGGGCCTGGTGCTTTATGTTTTGGAAGATTATTAATTATTGATTCAATTTCTTTAATTGATATAGGATTATTCATATTGTCTATTTCTTCTGTGAGTTTTAGCAAATTGTGTCTTTCAAAGAATTAGTCTGTTTCACCTAGGTTATCAAATATGTGTGCACAGAGTTGTTTATATTATTCATTTATTATCTTTCTAATGTCTATAGGGTCTGTGGTGATTTCCCCTCTTTTATTCCTGATATTAGTAATTTATGTCCACTCTCTTTTTTCCTTAGCCAGGCTAGAGGCTTATCAATTTTATTTATATTTAAACAGAACCAGCTTTTGGTTTTGTTGATCCTCTCTATTGATTTCCTATTATCAATTTCATTGATTTATCTTCTACTTCTTATTTTTTCTTTTCTTCTGCTTACTTTAGATTTAATTTGTTCTTCTTTTTCTAGTTTCCTTGGTGGAAACTTAGAATATTGATTTTATATTTCACTTCTGTTCTAATATATAAGTTCAATGCTATAAATTTCCAGCTAAGCAATGTGTTTGTTGCATTCCACAAATTTTTATAAGTTCTATTTTTATTTTCCTTTAATTCAAAATATTTAGATACTTAATCCATCTTTACTTTATTTTGTATATGGTGTGAGAAAATGTTATAATTTCATTCTCTTACATGTAGCTGTCCAGTTTTCCAAGCACCACTTATTGAAGAGACTGTCTTTTCCCCGTTGTATATTTTTGCCTACTTTGTAGTAGATTAATTGACCATAAGTGCATGGTTTTATTTCTGGGTTAGTAGTTCTTTTCCATTGATCTACACGTCTGTTTTTGTGCCAGTACCATACTGTGTTGACACTGTAGCTTCACAGTATAGTCTTAAGTCAGGGAGAATGGTACCTCCAGATTTGTACTTTTTTCTCAAAATTGCTTTGGCTATTCAGGGTCTTTTGTGGTTCCATACAAATTTTAGGATTACTCTACTTTTGTGAAAAATTTCATGGGTATTTTGATAGGAATTGCATTGAATTTATAGATTGCTTTGGGTAGCATGGACATTTTTTAAAAATTGAGGTATAGTTGATTTACAATATTGTGTTAGTTTCAGGTGTACAGCAAAGTGACTCACACACACACACACACACACACATATATATATATATATATATACTTCAGATTATTTTCTGTTATAGGTTATTACAAGACATTGAATATCATTCCCTGTGCTATACAGTAAATCCTTTTTACCTACTTATTTTATGTATAATAGTTTGTATCTGGTAATCCCATACTCCTAATTTGTCCCCCTCCCCTGCCTTTCCCCTTTGGTAACCATAAGTTTGTTTTCTATGTCTATGAGTCTATTTCTGTTTTGTATATAGATTCATTTGTATTATCTTTTTAGATATCACATATAAGTGATATCATATAATATTTGTCTTTCTCTGACTTAACTTCACTTAGTATGGTATTCTCCAGGTCCATCCATGTTGCTGCAGATGGCAATATTTCATTCTTTTTATATCTGAGTAATATTCCACTGTGTGTATATTGTAGTATAGTTTGAAATCAGGGATTGTGATACCTCCAGCTTTGTCCTTCTTTCTCAAGATTGTTTTGGCCATTTGGGGTCTTTTGTGGTTCCATACAAATTTTGGGATTATTTGTTCTAGTTCTGTGGAAAATGCCATGGGTATTTTGATAAGGATTGAATTGAAACTGTAGATTCCCTTGGGTAGTATGGATATTTTAATGTTTCAAATCCATGAGCATGGTATATCTTTCCATTGTTTGTGTCATTTTCAATTTCTTTCATCAGTGTCTTAGAGTTTTCTGAGTGCAGTTCTTTAACCTCCTTAGTTAGATTTATTCCTAGGTATTTTATTCTCTTTGATGCAACTGTAAATTGGATTGGTTTCTAAATTTCTCCTTCTGATAATGCATTATTAGTGTACAGAAATTCAACAGATTTGTATACATTAATTTTATGTCTTGTAACTTTACTGAATTCAGTTATTACTTCTAATAGTTTTTTTGGTGGTGTCTTTAGGATTTTCTGTATATAGTGTCATGTCATCTGCAAACAGTGACAGTTTTACTTCTTCCTTTTCAATTTGGGTTTCTTTTTTTTTTTTCTTTTTATTGTCTGATTGATGTGGCTAAGGCTTCCAATACTATGTTGAATAAAAGTAGTGAGAGTGGGCTTGCTTGTCTTATTCCTGATTTTAGAAGAAATGCTTTCAGCTTTTCACCACTGAGTGTGATATTAGCAGGTTTGTCATATATGACCTTTGTTATGGTGATGTAAGTTTACCTCTATATCCACTTTATTGAGAGTTTTTTCTTATTATCATAAATGCATTTTGAATTTTGGAAAAAGGTTTTCTACATCTATTGAGATAAAGATATAATTTTTATTCATAAATTTGTTAATGTGGTTTATCACATTGACCAATTTGTGAATATTGAATCACCCTTTCATCCCTGGATAATCCTACTTGATCATGGTGTATTATCCTCTTAATGTATCATTGAATTTGGGTTGCTAATTTTTCACTGAGGATTTTTGCATCTATGGTCATCAGTGACATTAGCTTGTAATTTTCTTTTTTTGTGATGTGTTTGTATGGATTTGGTTTCAACATGATGCATTCTAGAATGAATTCAGAAGTGCTCCTTCCTCTTCAAATTTTTGGAGTAGTTTGAGAAGGACAGGTATTAACTCTTATTTAAATGTTTGGTAGAATTTACCTGTGAAGCTGTCTGGTCCTGGGCTTTTGCTTATTGGAAGTTTATTATTATTATTACTTATTCAATTTTATTCCTGGTAATCAATCTATTCATATTTTCTAGTTCTTCTTGTTTCAGTCTTGGGAGATTTTATGTTTCTGGGACTGTGTCCATTTTTTTTCTAGATTGTCCATTTTACTGGCATATAATTGTTTGTAGTAATCTCTTATGATCTTTTGTATTTTTGTGGAGTCCCTTGTAACTTCCCCTTTTTCATTTCTCATTTTATTTATTTGGGATCACTCTCACTGTTTCTTGCTGAGTCTGGCAAAATGTTTATCAATTTAGTTCATCTTTTCAAAGAACCAGCTCTTTGTTTCATAGAACTTTTCTATTTATTTTTAGTCTCTATTAATTTATTTCTGCTCTGATCTTTGTTTTTACTTTCCTTCTACTAACTCTGGGTTTTATTTGTTCTTCTTTTTCTATTTACTTTAGGTGTAAGGTTAGGTTGTTTATCTGAGATTTTTCTTGTTTCCTGAGGTAATCTTGTATAGCTATATACTTCCCTGTTAGAACTGCTTTGCTGCATCCCATAGATTTTGGATTGTTGTGTTTCCATCTTCATTTATCTCTAGATATTTTTTGATTTTCTCTTTAATTTCTTCACAGGCTCATTGGTTGTTTAGTAGCATACTGTTTAGCCTTTACATGTTTGTGTTTTTTGGTAGTTGTTGTTGTTGTTTTTTCTTGTAGTTGATTTCTAGGCTCATGGCATTGTGATTTGAAAAGATGTTTGATATGATTTCAGTCTTCCTAAATTTATTGAAACCTGTTTTGTGGCCTAGCATGTGATCAGTCCTGTAGAATGTTCCATGTGCACCTGAAAAGAAAGTGTATTCTGCTGCTTTTGGATGGAATGTTATATAAATATATAGTCCTTCTGATCTCATGTGTCACTTAAAGCCAATCTTTCCTTATTGACTTTCTGTCTGGATGATCTGTCCATTGGTGTAAGTGGGGTGTTAAAGCCCCCTTGTATTACTGTGGTACTGTGAATTTCTCCTTTTATGTCTTTTAATATTTGCTTTGTGTATCTAGGTGCTCCTATGTTGGGTGCATATATATTTACAATTGTTGTATGTTCTTATTGGCGTGACCCCTTTATCATTATGTATTGTCTTTCTTTGTCTCTTGTCCCACTCTTTGTTTTAAATCTAGTTTGTCTGATATAAGTACTGCTACCCCAGATTTCTTTTCACTTCCATTTACATGGAACAGCTTTTTCCATCTCCTCTCTTTCAGTCTATGTATGTCTTATAGCTGAAGTGAGTTTCTTGTAGGCCGTATATATATGAACCTGTGTTTTGTATCCAATCAGCTACTCTGTGTCTTTTGACTGGAGCATTTGCATTTAAAGTAATTATTGATAGGTGTGTACTTATTGCCATTTTGTTAATTGGTTCTTGTTTTTATACTTCTTTTTTCCCCTTTTTTCTTCTTTTGCTCCCGTGTGATTTGATGACTATCTTTAGTGTTATATTTGGATTTCTTTTTCTTTTTTCTTTGTGTACCTATTATAGATTTTTGGTTTGTGGTTACCATGACATTTATATATAGCAATCTATAGATGTACAAGGTCTTTTTAAGTTGATGATTTCTTGAATTCAAATGCAATTTAACAACCATGTGTTTTAACTCCTTCACCCAAAGTTTATTGTTTTTAACATATTTTACATCTGTTTTGTGTATTCCTTAACTGCTTATTGTGGATATTGATGATTTTACTACTTTTATATTTTAACCTTCCTACTTTATAAGTAAGTGGTTCATCTACTACCTTTACTGTTTATTTTTACCAATGAGATTTTTCCTTTTGTAAATTTCAAATTTTTGTTGTGGCCTTTTCTTTTCCACTTAGAAAAGTTGCTTTAATATTTCTTATGAAGCTGGCTTAGTAGTACTGAAATCTTTTTAGCTTTTGCTTGTCTGTAAAACTCTCTCTCCTTCAAATCTGAATGATAACCTTACCAGGTAGAATATTCTTTGTTGTAGGTTTTTTCCTTTCATCACTTTAAATATAACATGCCACTCCCTCCTGGCCTGCAGTGTTTCTGATGAAAAGTCACCTGGTCATCTTAAGATAGCTCTCTTGTACATAACTAATTGCTTTGCCCTTGCTGTTTTTAAGATTCTCTTTTTATCTTTATTTTTTGCCATTTTAATTACCATGTATCCTAGTGTGGATCTTTTTGGGTTCATCTTGTTTGGGACTCTGTGTGCTCCTGGACCTGGATACCTGTTTCCTTTCCCACATTAGGAAGTTTTCAGCTATTATTTATTCAAATAATTTCTTTGGTCCTTTATCTCTTTCTTTTCCTTCTGGGTCTCCTATAATGGGAATGCTAGTATGCTTGATGTTATTCCAGAGGCCTCTTAAATTTTCCTCATTTTTTAAAATTCTTTTTTCTTTCTGTTAGCTTGGGTGATTTCTACTACTTTGTCTTCCAGTTTACTGATCTGTTCCTCTGTATCATCTAATCCACTTTTGATTCATTCTGGTGTATATTTTAAAATTTCAATTACTGTATTCTTTAACTCTCTTTGTTTTTTCTTTATATCTTCTAACTCTTTGTTAAAATTCTTCTCCCGAGGTTATTGAGCATCTTTATTATCTTTACCTTGAACTCTTTATCAGGTAGGTTGCCTATCACCTCTTCACTTAGTTCTTCTTCTGGGATTTTAGCATATTTCTCCTTCACCTAATTTTGCTTAATTCTCCGCTTTTATTTCTATCTATTAGTTAGGTTTGTTACATTTCCTAATCTTGGAGAAGTGGCCTTATGTATGTGATTTTCAGTGGGGCCCAGCAGCACATCCCACTCTGGTCACCAGAGCTGTATGCTCTTGGGGGTGCCCCTTATGTGGGCTGTTTGAGCCCTTCTGTTGTGGCAAGGCTGAGTATTGTGGGTACCCTGGTAGGTGTGGCTTGCCTGTGGCCTGTTTGTCACCAGGTCCTGCCTCATGCAGAGGTTGCCAGCCCACTGATGGGGGTGGGGCTGAGTCCCCACATGCCTGGCTGCTTGACTTTGGGGGTTATGGAAGTGGTACCAACCAGTTGGTGGGTATGCAAGCCCATGGTGCTAATAGGCTAAAGGGAGGACTCCAAAATTGTGTTTTGCTGGCACCAGTGTCCTCATGGTAACACCGGCTCCCCAGAATAGCTATTGCCAGCTTCTGTGCCCCCAGGAGGAGTTCCCATTTTTTCCTACCTCTCTGGAAGGCTCTCTAAGATCAACAACTGGGTTTGATCCAGGGTCCTTTCAAATTACCACCTTTGTGTTGGGTCTCAGAGCATGTAAGATTTTGTATGTGCCCTTTTCCTGTGGCTCTCCAGCTCTCCCATAAGCAAGCCCTGCTGGCTTTCAATGACATTCATTCTGGGACCTCATCTTCCTAGTGTAGGACCCCTGGGCTGGGGAGCCTGACATGGGGCTTGGCCCCCTAACTCCTTGGGGAGAACCTCTGCAATTGATTGTCATCTCATTTGTGGTTCACCTTCTGGGGCTGTGGGTCTTGAATATATCCCACATCATCCCCTCCTACCCATCTTGTTGTGGTTCCTTCTTTATATCTTTAGTTGTGGAAAATCTTCTCTGCTAGTCTTCAGTTGTTCTCATTGATAAATAGTAAATAACTTTAATTATGGTGTGCCTGGGGGATGAGGTTAGCTCAAGGTCTTCATATTCAGCTATCTTGGCACCTCCCCCTTTGCTTTTTATTTCTAGTGATTCTATTGATATATCCTCTAGACCAGAGATTCTTTACTCAGCCGTGTCAAATCTACTAATAAGCGAATCAAAGGCATTCTTCATTTATGCTACAATGTTTTTTTATCTCTAGAATTTTTTTTTAGGATTTCATATCTCTGTTTACATTGCTCATCTGTTCTTGCATGCTGTCTACTTTATGTATTAGAGTCCTTAGCATGATAATCATAGTTGTTTTAAATTCTTGATCTGATAATTCCAATATCCCTGTCATGTCTGGTTCTGATGGTTGATCTGTCTTCTCAGATTGTGTTTCTTGCCTTTTTATATGCCTTATCATTTTTTCTTGATAACTAGACAATTTGAACTGGGTAAAATAACTTCTGTAAGTAAGACTTGAGTAATGAGTGAGGTGTTGTGTGAGGGGAAGTGTTCTATAGTTTTATGATTAGGTCTCAGTCTTTTAGTGAGCCTATGCCTCTGGACCGTGAACTTCACAAGTGCTTCTCAGTATTTTTTCCCCTCCTTAGTTGGGACAAGGTGGCCAAAGTGGGCTGGACTTGGGTATTTCCCTTCCACCAGGCCAATTAGGCTCTGATTATACCCAAGCAGGTTATGCTCTGGTTAACTAGTTTCCCCTGAAGAAACAGAGTGCTCTGGTATCTTTAAAAATAGTTCTTTTTTCCCTCCCCTTGTCAGAAGCACAAGAAGATTTTTCTCTGATATTTACTATGGGAACCTGGTCACCTTCTGTAGGTAACTCTCACAATATTTGGGGGCCTCTCCCTGTGACTGGGTACCCCTGGAGTTTTAGCTGCCCTCACTGAGACTCCAGCAACTCATCAATTACAGCTCAAGCTTTCCTACTCCAGCACTTGTTCCCATGGTGGTTTCTACTTGTGAGTCTCTGCTCCAGTTAAGCCATGAGTCCTTGTATTCACCTGTCTCTCCAGTCTTGCGGGAAGTGGTTTTCCCTGTGACCTCCCCTCTCTTAGGGATCCAAGAAGAGTTGTTGATTTTTTCAGTCTTCAACATTTTACTTGTTGTTAGAACAGAGTGGTGACTTCCAAGCTCCTTATACATGGAACCAGACACCAGAAGTCTAGTCTTTATCTTTTGTTTTCCATTTTCCACTAATCTTCCCTAATTTTCTTTCTTATTCTACTTCTCTCTTTTACTATACCCCCATCATCCCCTTTCCTCCTTTTTACTGGCTTCCCTTTCTTCTCATCCTCCCCTTCTTTTCCTTCCATTTTTTTCTTCACCCCACTTCTTCTGTTTAAGGCTACTCTTCCAAAGTATTCTCAATGTAGGCAGTGTATCACTAAACAAGCATAAGTGTTTGTACCAGTTTTAAGTAGAGACTTTAAGGAAGAGAATAGGTTAGAACTGTGAGATCTAACATTGGGAGAAGTAGGGAAGGAGCTATTTTACCATTTGGGTTGAGACTCCATTCATTTAAGACATTGAATTTCCATGGGTATCCAATTTTCTGGTTCCAAATGGCTTTTTTCTTCCCTGTTTTTTCTTTTTCCCCCCTCTGGGGAATTATGAGGGGAAAAAGAACAAGTGATAAGGCAGGATATAGAGGTGATTCATTAACCATAGGGTGGTTTAACATATGAACAAGACTGGGAGTGGAAAATGACTCAGTGAGAAGCAACCCAGGGAAAATCTCCCATGAGAGAAATCAAAAAATTACTTGAAAGCTAGGTGTCCTTTGGGAAAGTTGTTAAATAAGGTCTTTAATAGACAGAATACCTGGGAGGTTTGAATAATTGCTCTCTTGTTCATGCCTGAAGTTTTTTTTATAAGTAATTCTCTTCCTTATTTTAAGATACAAAAAGAAACTATAAGAAATAAACAGGTAATAGGTAATATTCATCCAGAATATCTTACTTTGACTTACCTTCAAGTTCATGAATCCTCTCTTTACCTTATCTAAGATACTTATAAACCCCTATATTAAGTTCCTAATTTTGGTTATTGCATTTTTCTTTTCTAAAATGTGTTTTGTTTAAAAATAAATTTTAGTTCTCTGTCAAAATTCTTTTATTTCCTTTAACATATCAAGCATAGTTATTTTAAAGTTATTGCTGACATCTCTGTGGCTCTCTTTCTATTTTCTCATGTTTTTCTTTTTTTTTTAATCAGGTTCTTATTTCTTCTCTTATTCTTCTTTAATTTGGATTGCATGTCTGACCTTGTATATGAAACATCGTTGAGATAATTTGAGGCCTAAGATATGGTATCTTTCTCCAAGAGATTTTATATTGGTTTCTTTGATTTAAGGCCACTCTTCTATGGCTTTAATTCATTCAGGGGTTAGGATAATTTGAAGCTGAACTACAAAAAGACCTATTTTTTCTTCAGCCATCACTGACATTGTTCTAGTAGTCTGAAAATAATACTTCAATCCTTGTCCCATCACCTGCCCCAAATTTTCTGGCTATCTATTGTCTAGAGCTTAAAATTTCAAACTGCAGTGCTGGTATTCACAGTTCTCTTAACTATAACCCCTATTTTCCTTTCCAATCTTACCTTCCATTATTCTTCAAAATATAGTTCCATTTTGTGGAATAATTTATCTAGCACTCCAGCGATATACTCTTCCACTTTCTCATTTTTGTGCCAGCATTCTGTCTGGAAAGCTTTTCTCTGTTTTCCAAATCCTCATCCTTTTCACCTTCTAGGCCTTCTCCAAATTTCATCTTGTTTATGAAGCCCCTTTTCACACCCAAGCTCATGTCATTGTCTGCCTTTTATAGATTTTGTTCTCACCTTTTATTTAGCAAGTATAATGTACTTACTGCCATGCTAATTAAGACAATAGTGATTTATTTTTCCATCTAGGCACTAGTTTCTTTACAGCAGTGCTTTGACTCCCTCTCTTCATTATTTCTGCAGCACACAAAATTTTATATATAATAGTTTAGTATACAGTAGTTGCTCAAACAATACAAATCTATTTTAACCCACTGAGATTTTTATAAAATCTTATCAAGCCATTGGTCCTGGGTACACATTACAGCCCAAGTCAACCTTTCTCAGATTTAAGTAATGTGGGGATTCCTTCTAAAAGGTCCCTGATGGGCTCTGAGAGATGAATTAAAGAGGAAAGGGTGGAGAAAAGATATATTAAACATCATGTTTTCAGTAAAAAAAAAAAAAATTTTATTATAGTGGTTCTTAACTAATTAAAACAAAAGTTTGGGGAATGAATTCTCTATGCTTATTGTCCATATATTAATAAAAGCAAATTTACCAATCAAATAACAAAATTAGAAAGCCAGTAACATTAATTTAATATAACAAGTGACATTGTTTTGCTAAGACTGAATCACTCTTTGGTACAGATTTCTGTGGAGCAGGTTTTTTGCAGTTGAGAATGCTTATACTACACTATATTTTTCATGACTCAATTTTCTATCACTTTTTTCTGCTCAAATGCCACAAACACTTTTTAGAGTATGCCATAACATAACATGACTTTCATTTGTCAGAAATATTAAGGTTCTCGATTCTTTTTACTTGTTAGCCTAATACTTGTCATTCAAATAGAATTTGAATTTTTAAATTTTAACTATGAAAGACAATTCTATGTTTTGGGCATCTCTATCATAAAGTGGTCATCAAGATGATCCAGAATGCATTTACTGTATATATAACATGTATATGTATATTATATATGTATGTATATGTATATAATATATATATATTCTTCAACCCGTGAATTCCCCCAAATCATGTCATCAGACTTTGTCTGATTCAGCTAAAACTTTCTTATTCTAAGTCTACAGATTCAGCTTGAGAAACACTTGCTTATTCCTTTTGTATCAAAATGTCACAAATTCTCAATCCTTTATAAAAAGCTATACCTGATTGCATTCCCACAAATTACTATTTTAGATTCAAAAACTTAATTATTCCTAAATTCCTATTTCAAGTCTTCAGGTGGAAGTTAATTTAACAATATACTGTGGGTTTCTCTTTTCTATTTGAGCATATGGTTCAAGAATCTTATCATTCAGCTTGTGGCATCTCTGTATTTGAACTCATGTTCAGGTGTCTTTCAACTTTGTTGCATAACTGAAAGAAGTTGCAGTGCTTGAGACATTTGATTCTTTCAGTCATCAGAAGATGATCTCCTTCCTAAATTTCCAAAATTCCAAAATTTCTTCTAGTTTTAGAAATTAGAAGAACAAATATCATGAATGTCTCTTTCCTTTCTTTTGTGTTGGTGGAGCAGATGCTTTGGCTGTTTCACATCCACTCTGCCCACGTCTAATTTTAGCTGCTGCTATCATGTTCAGTTTCCTGTAAACTCAGACTCACCTCATGCTGATAACACCCACTATCTTGTATCTTTCTACTTTCTTGCTCAATGCCTTCTCCAAAGCTGTGTGAACCTACCTGTGCTTTTTGGAAGTGTAAGGATATTAACACTCTCAGGATGGCCCTCTATCAACAGAGCCTACAGATAAATGCTCCAGTACGTATCCTGTTTCTCAGGTGGACAGTTCTGTGAGCGTTCTAGGGAAGTTGAGCTCCTATCACCTAGAAAACAAACTTGATTATTAAACCTTATATTGGTTCTTCTCCTCCCCTAATGTATTCCTCCTACTCCTTCATGCCTGCTTCCAGAGATCATCTTCCATATAAATGACTTCAAATTAAGTCCTTGTCTGATGTTCTGCTTTTGGGGAACCCAAATTAAGACAGATTGTTCCTTTATGAGTTTAAGGATGGACTACAACTATATTCACTTAACAGATATTTACTGAGGCCTACAGTGTTTCAGGCACCACTCAATATTCTGCTGGAAATGCAGAATGAAGAAAACAGACTAAGAATCCTCCTTTTTTGGAAGATTACACTGTAGGGCAAATCAGTTAAGGCTCAAAGTTTTTCCATAGTGAGTGAATTTGGATTAGGATTGTAAAGAGGCAGATTAAGTGGGATTTGAGAAAAGATTGGACAGAAAGATCCAGAATCTAGGGTAGTGGAGCCTAAGTCTGTTCTTCATACAGAGAGAGACAGGAAGCCACTAGATTCCTGGAGGGAGAGAGAGACAGTTACAATATGTTAAAAGTTTGAGATGGGCAGGGGCCAAGCTCAAGCTTTGCCTCTGTCACTATTTCTCATAAGGATCAAGTCTAGTTAATAAATAGGTATTTAATAAATAATTTTTGATTTACATACAAGTTGGCATTTAAGTCCTTGTTCTACAACTTACTTTGAACATATAATTTAACATCTCTGTGCTTATTTCTACATCTATAAATAAGGAGAATAATATTGACCTCGTAGGATTGTTGTGCAGTGTAGATAAAGGATTATAAATGAAAGCACATTTTAAACTATAAAGCAAATATGAAAATCAGTTGTGAGGTCAAAGTGTAAAAGAGTGTACCTACTAAAGTCCAGGCTAGTAAATACTCCTTTAGGTGTGCCGGAGAAGATCAAGGCCTCATATGGAAGGCTCTGTGACTATTGAATTGATCACATCTTGCTTTTTCCCCAGCAAGTATCAATGCAACTAAGCACCTCAATGGGTCAAGCTCTTTGTTAATTTTCACATTTGGTACTATCAGGTGTTATCAGCTTGCTATGGCTTATAATCCATGCCTAATCATAAGTGGTGCTGAGTTTTTTGTTGACTGGAAATGTAAACACAAAGCAAGAAAATTGCCTTTACAAGAAAAACGATATAAGGGTATTCTTTTCATTTGTAGACTGTGGCAGAAAAGTCTCATTGATGTCAAACAGCATGGCTCTATCATGATGCATATTTTCTTTCTTTTTTCGCCTGTGTGCTTGAGAATGCCAAATTAAAAAAGAAAACAGCATCCTTGTGAGCCATTGTCCTCAGAACTATTAGGCAAACGAATGAGTGTTTCATAGACTTAACATGACAATGAATTACACGTCCAAAGCAGGTTGTGTGTGTGGTTTAGCAAAACAAAATTAACAGTCATTCTAGGGAAGGACATTGCCACAGCTTTGGCATAATTAGGAATCATCATAATCAAATATAGGAAATTGGCACATCTGCTTTTCAGGCTGTTGATCCAACTGTGAGGCTGCCTGTGTGCACTGGCACAAGTGGTTCTGATGCAGCTCGATGTGTTCTGCAAAGCTGTCTTTGCATAAATATTTACATAATTTTCTCCAAACACCACTATAAGCAGTTGTTTTTTTATCACTTTTTCTCCCTTGGGTTATTATTTCTTCCCATCCCTACTCCTGGTGAAAGAGTGATCACTTGTTATTATGAAGATTTCTCTTTCTTCAGGGGAATTTTAGAGAAAAACCTTGGAACCTGAGAATTTTATAAAATAACCGTGAGATGGAGCAGTACCTTTTACTTGGTATATTTTTCTAAGAACACAAAAAGAAAAACTACACTTCACCCAGCTGTGGGAGCACAAAGCAGAGAGATGGAGAGAGAAGTTGGGGAGAGAATCCACTCGGGGTTTGAGATTGATCAAAAACAGAAAGTCAGATGAGGTGAGGTGGAATAGCATGACCTTAAAGAAGTCATGTCTCCACCCCACCCTCTATTTCCTTCAGTTATTAAAGGTTAAAAACGTCTCCTACAAAAGCATTGGTTGAGCTCTTTAACTTTTAGTTACTTAATAATTTTGATAGTTTCCTTTTCCTTCAAAAGAGCTAAAAGACCTCTCGTCTCCTCCAGTTTTGATGTTCTATTCCGCATTTCTTTTTTTTTTTTTTTTTTTTTTTGCGGTACACGGGCCTCTCACTGTTGTGGCCTCTCCCGTTGTGGAGCACAGGTTCCGGACGCGCAGGCTCAGCGGTCATGTCTCACGGGCCCAGCCGCTCCGCGGCATGTGGGATCTTCCCGGACCGGGGCACAAACCAGCGTCCCCTGCATCGACAGGCACACTCTTAACCACTGCGCCACCAGGGAAGCCCTATTCCGCATTTTTGAAACTACAATGTATTTTAAAATGAAACATCTTTCATCCTTTAAAAAATCCAGTTTAAAAAAAATCTACCATCTTCTTTATTTTCCAAGCATTGTTTTGCTTACCGATATGCACGTGTCCTATTTTTATTAATAACATCTAAATTGCAACAGTTAAAATACTTTATAATGTTCTAAATATTTATAAAAATATTCCTCCAATGTGTAAGGCCTGTTTTTTCTATTTTAATATGAACCCTTTTCTTTTGATGCAGACTTTTGCTGACATATCCCAGTGAGTGTGGGATCTGTACATTGGAGGGTGGTATAGGATATATTTTTATAAAAAAAATAAGTGGGAGGTTTACACAGGGAAAGATATGTTCACTTTTCCTTACAAAATCATTAGACAGAGGCTACTTTTCAACAATTTGCAAATAGGAAAAGAAAAAAAAATCCTAAGTAGGAACAGGCAAGAAAATTCCCTCAATCATATCCCCAACTACAACTTACATTGATATATAAATTATGAGGTATTGGTAATTATCAGTTGTGTGGTTAGTTATGTGTATATATGAATGCTAGATTGTGAATGGGGTGCTTGTGTTAGGTGCTTATTTTAAACTTTTTACTGAGCTTTACATAGTTTAATTACAGAGTATAAATCATTTCTTTTCAATGAATCATTCTGTTATATTAAACCATATTGAATCATGAAAACCTTTTCAAGTAATATTAAAAGGCATTTTCTTCTTTTCCCTCTGTCATTCTTAGAGCATTGTTTTTTTATTCCCATGTTTGTTTCCCCATGGACACCAGGTAACTGCTGCAGCATCAAAAAACACAGGAAGACAAAGGGTGAGACCTGGGCTGTTTGATAACCTCCCTCCCCTGCCACTGAGAACCCATTTCTGCTCTTTTACTCTTACTCTTAGTATCTGTCTTACCCTTATCTTGTCACTCCTCACCCCATACTTTTTCTCCCTTCAGTTTTCCAGATGAGCTGACAATTCCATGTCAATAAATGGGACCACTGGTTGCTTTCATTTTGCCTGTGGAGAATTCTAGAAGTTTAAGTACTCGAAATGATCCAATGAGTCAAAGTCAGACTTAGGAATAAAATCAAGTATCTACCATTGGATTCATAGTTGTCTTGTACTAATAATTCATTAATTTTTTTATTACTTTATAATTTAATAGAATGTTTTTCTGTGATGCACATATACACCTCTGGATATTTTAAAACCTTAAAAAGCATGACATATGAATGGTGGTGGTGGTAGTGTGTGTGGACAAATCATTCTTGTCCATCTATTAACAAGATGTTAAGAGTTTTAAACTTTCTCTTTCCTTCTAAGTCTGATAACTCTGGATTTTTCCTTGTTTAGCCCTGGGATTAAATACCTATGTTATGTCTTTAATTAGTCATGGTTGTGATCTGCTTTAACAGCTGAGGAATTGTTAACAACTTCTTTGATCATATCTAATCTCACTATCAGCTAGCAATTTAAAATTTATTTCTGCTTGTATTTACCTATGGCAAGACTTTTTTAAACTCCATGTATGTCTTTGTGTTTTATAATATAGTTATTATCATCCCTATCTCTACTTAAAGTTACTCTGAAAATATATAATACATACTTAAAAGTTTGAGCAAGTGTTGTGTGCCAAAAAGAGCTCTTTCCTGGGAGTCTAGTGTTCATGTCCAGGAGCTCCAGTTTCTTATCTGTAAAGTGAAGAAATTGGACTAGAGAAAATTTTAGTCGGCATTTATTGAGCACCTATCACGTGCCAGCAACTGTTGTAGGTGCTGGTGAGAAAAAGAGACTCTCAGTTCAAGCTTATGATACTGTTTGGAGAAGAATCGATTCAAAATATCAAAAAAGTCTCTACTAGGAAATGCATAGAGTACTAAGGAACACAGAGGGTGCATTTATCTTCCTCCAGAGGGAGTCAAGGAGAACTTCTTGGTGTAAATTCTGTTTAAGATGAGAACAGAGGGGAGGGATAAATTGGGAGATTGGGACTGACATGTATGCACTACTATGTATAAAATAGATAACTAATAAGGAACTACTGTATAACACAGGGAACTCTACTCAATACTCTGTAAAGGCCTATATGGTTAAAGAATCTAAAAAAGAGTGGAGATATGTTTATGTATAACTGATTCAATTTGCTGTACACCTGAAACTAACACAACATTGTAAATCAACTATACTCCAATAAAAAATTTTAAAAAAAGATGAGAACAGATAATAATAAGTAGCAGTAAGACAAAGAGAAATATTTAAGATAGAAGTCCCCAGTGGTAAAAATGCTATTTTGGGGTAATTTCAACTGCATTTATATAATAGTTGAGAGGACAGAATTACTTACCTTTTAGAAATATGGAACTTCGGGCTTGATCTGTAATGAGAGATCCTTAATTATTTTTAATTTCCTGTTATATTTTTCTTCTTCAAGAGCTCCCTCTGGGCCTGCTAGTTCAGAAGAGGAATATTTGTAACATGAGCTACATAACTGATATAATAGGATGTTCAATCTGGAAATAATCTGCAAGTTTAATCAGTCCAGCCCCCTTACTCTGCAGAATGTGTCTTTAAGGCAGAGAGATTAAGCAACACATCTACTAAATTTTCATAGCTGATTAGTGGTTGAGTTTGCATTAAATGTAGTCTCTTTCCTGTTTTAGTGGTTGTTCTCCTATCTCAGGCTATCTTTTCATAACATGATGATAAATAAGTTGACATTTCCATAGTATTTTATATTCAGGTACCAGTAGAAGAAAATTATAAAAAGGAAAATAGGTGGAAATGGAATGATACATTTTCTGTTTGTTTGGTTCCATTTTGGTTCTCTGGTTAGTGGTTTCACCATTGTGATAGTTACAAATGTGTCTCTAAAGTTTAAAAACTGGACCTATCCACTCTTGTTTTCTTCAGGACACATTTTATTGTTAATTATATATCTATATATCTGTGCTAGTATTTTAATTGAGAAATAAATATTTTAACCTAGAACAGTTAATATAAGTCTAATTTCTCTTTTCATAATGATGCCTGATTTTCTGCTACTATCTGTATCTGTAGTTACAGATTACTTATAAATTCTTACGTCAATTTGGTTGGTCAAATATGACAGTGGTTAAGAGTTCAGTTTCTCGGGAATAAAGACACAGACCTACTTGAGAATGGACTTGAGGATATGGGGAGGGGGAAGGGTAAGCTGTGACAAAGTGAAAGAGAGGCATGGACATATATACACTACCAAACGTAAGGTAGATAGATAGTGGGAAGCAGCCGCAGAGCACAGGGAGATCAGCTTGGAGCTTTGTGACCGCCTGGAGGGGTGGGATGGGGAGGGTGGGAGGGAGGGAGATGCATGAGGGAAGGGATGTGGGAACAGATGTATATGTATGACTGATTCACTTTCTTATAAAGCAGAAACTAATAAAAAATAAAAATAAAAATAAAAAATAAAAATAAATTAAAAAAAAGAGTTCAGTTTCTGATAAAATTATTGATTAATTTTGGAGTGAGTATTTATATTAGATGACTTTAGGCAAGTAGTGTAACTATTCTCTATGATTCTATTTCTTTATCTGTAAAATGGAAATGAGATTGTGATGAGGATTTAGTGAGATAGTTTGTGTAAAACATTTAGCCTAAGTTTAGAACTGTTATGTCAGTTGCTATTATTGTTGTGTTTCATAAAAGTCAAAGTCTCAGTATAAATCATGGTTGGAGGTGGTCTCCAGAAACACTGCTTACAGAAGTACTTGACAAAGCATATAAAAAACAAAGTTTTACATTTGTGGAATGGATCAAACTAATTTTGATATTGATGTTACCACTGTTGTTGCTGGGAACCAGATTTAGTTTATGGGTCTTGGCTGCCAAAAGAATGAAGCAGAGAGCCAATTTTGTATAAGTGGGCCCCACATGACTCCTGGGAGTGTCCCTAATGTGAACAAGGCATAGTGTGTTACAGCTGCCAGGAGTGACATTATCCAGATAGCTTAGCTTGACCTGGTCATCCCACCCTATTGGCGGCAGGACAACTGTGAGACACAAACAGCCTGGGCCAGGCGAAATGAGCCACTGGGGAATGTGGGGGAATGTGGGAAGGAGATGCAGAGAGCTTGTGGAAGGACAAGAACAAGGAAGAGGTTTGGGCAAGGATGTGATAAAGTAAAAACTAAAGTAGATCAACCCCATGGGATTCCAACTGGGAAAGGTGGAATAATATTTTCGAGATATTAATCAAGTTTTTGTTGGCATTTCCCATTCCCACTGTCCTTCCTCTTAAGCTCATCTTCCACCCTCTTCCTCTTTGCAGACTGAAGCTGGTTGGCACATGCCCTGTGGACATGACACTGAGGACCAGATTCTATCTGCCCATCCTCCACTCTTTCTGCATATATAAGTACCTTGGTACTGAAGAAATCCCTCTGACTGTAGATGCATCTTGAAAAAGGGAGTGGGCAGTCACAAGGATTGACTGAAATTGCTTACTTTTTACCCCAGTAGAAATTTAGTAGTGAGAACAACAGAAATAATATTAAATTCTTGAACATCTTGATTTTGAGCATTAGATTCAAATGTGAAACATATACATTATATATAGTTTTCCTCTTAAATTTCCAGTTTCTATCCAAAGTAGGCATTAGGTAAAATATCTTAAGAAAGATTCATATTTTTGCAATACTTGTGAATAAGGAAGTACAAGGAAGTTTCTCACGAGGATTTCACTGCTGCTCTGTATAATCATGAAGCCAATATTGATGTGATATAATTCCATTTGAAAATAACAACGACAATAAGACCTGAAACTTTCTTGCTGAACTGAACTAAACCTCTATCTGAGGGATAGGTCTTTGTGTTCATTCTTTCAACAAACATTTACTGAGGACCAGTTTTCGATCAGGCACATGCTTGGCACTGGGGATTTACTGACAAGAAACATAGATTTATGGAGAAGCTAAGAGTCTATGTGAAATCGTGATGGGAATATGTTCTTACAAGCAATTTTCACATAAGGTTATTTAATCATAGACTTAAGTGGAAATTGGATAATCTATAATTTCCTCTCTTAATCAACATTCTCATTCCCTAAATAGGTTTGGAGAAGGCCAGGATACTGAGAACACTGTGGGCAAGTGTGTTCTCATTGGTTCATCTGGCTTGCTAATTCAAAGTATAAGACCTCACCTCTCAATTACTCACTTAACATTCCAGTACATTTTTGGAACAAACGGATAATTTTGGAGGCTGCCAAGCAGATGGATAAATGGTAACTGACTTAGCAGATCTAGGAAAGCTGAAACCTAAGCTTACCCATAGGCTAATTAAAACTGCTGAACCCTGGAATTGCTCCTGAATTGAAACCACAGGTGCTTGTGAAGGTGAGAATGCAGGGTGGGGCTGAAAGCAGGAGAATAGGTTGACAGTGTTGCGTTATAAGGAGGAGCTCCCATTCCTCCTATTCTATCTCCTCCCCAAGCAGAAGCCTGCAGGTTAACTGGTTGAACCAAAGATGTTTTGCTCATAGAGATTCCAGATACAGTTAAGAGTGGATGTGTAGAGGAGATACCATAATAAAGATCGGGAAAATGTGAAAGTCTGCATTATGAAAAATGAGACTCTCAGAACCCTTTTCCATGGGGTTCTTAACATACAGAATACTGGAGGCCAAATTTATATTCTTTAGGCAGGAGATTGTAGGATTCTTCTCTGGGAAAACACAGCCCATGGAGAAAAAAGAAAAAAAAAAAACCTATAGATATTACAGCTCTTTTGGAAAAATAAGGGGAGGGAAATATCTACATGCAAGGCAGTGGTATAATGGAGTAAAATCTCTCTCTTGTAGCATGTTTTCATTAGTGAAAAATCAGGGTATATCAAAATAAGCATGTTATTTGTTATTATATAGTATTAGTAATATAAAGATAACACCAGAAGATGCTGCTAAAGTATTTGAAAGTGGATTTAACTATTTTCCTCTTCTTATGAAGGATTAGGAGTGGGGTAAGAAAATGAGAAAGAAACAGTGCTAATTCTAGTTAGGAAGATGAGAGATACCTTTCCTAACTAATCTTTTGTTGACTTAACTCCTTTGTGGAACAAGGTGGCATATAAATAAATCCAAAGTATTTGCTAAGTACTTACAAGGTGCAAGGTACTGATTTCAATTATAAAATTACATAGTTGTTGTATTTAATAAAAGTACTTTAACTTATATTATTTCACCTTATTTTCACAATTACCCTGTAGAATAGGTAGGACAACACTTTACAGCTGGTTTTGTTAGGAGGTAAGAAATAGGGAGGGTGGTAAAAAAAAAAAAGGAAACTAAAGGAGGTGCTTAAACACTAGCATAGCTATGGAAGCAAGATAGAGACAATAATTTTGTTATAGGTACCTCAGTGTGACCATTTATTAATTTTCAGTGAAAAGTACAACTGCCAAATGAGTTTTAAAATACTGATATCACTTGGTATGCACATCCCTTCCCCTGTAAAAAAAAATGTTTCCATGGAAATTAAAATTGGTTGGTAGAAATGCAATCAGAGCATAGCTATGGGATGATTTTCATGGCTGATATCATCAAATTATGACATGTGATGTCCCTCAACACACGGTAAGGCGATATTTGCCAAGCAACCGCAAAGTCCAGGTCAGATGGACAAGTCACCTTCATCTCTGGGTGGTGCTGAAACTACACTGACAGAACTGTGTTCTTTGACTTCATGCAGACCATCTGGTGACACTTATTCTTCAGTGATCTTTCAGTACAGTTGTTTAGGTTAAAGCCTTCCCTTATATCAAGCCACATTCCAGTCATGCCTTCTTAATGAGTATCACATATTTTAAATAATTGGAAAACTCAGTCTGTGCAGAGATTAAGAATGAGTAATGTATCCAGAAGGTTTTCTGGTATACTTATAAGTACATTACAAGAAAACCCAACAATTAATGAAAATGAACTTGAGTTCATTTTGATAAGATGAAGCTAAATATGATTATGGATTAAACAAATATAGTGTTAGAATCATAGGTGCTAGTGTCAGAATATAGAATGCACAATCTGTGCTGTTCTTTATATTATGTGTACATTTAAGATGCTATCAAACTCTTTTAATCACTACCCTATGTTAGAAGCTTTGTTTGTCTTAGCTAGTGAAATGTCACTTCAACAAAACCAAAAGAATTTAAAAAAATTTTACCCACATGCTTGGAAAGCAGAAAATAGCAAAATGTGGGAAAAAAGTCATCTTTGCAAGGAAAGGTCGGCAGAAACATATGGATCCCAAGTGAAATTAAAATAAGGTTTCTGTGCAGGCTAGATACTGTGGCAGATAACGGTGCCACAGGCCAGACAGAAGGTTCCCAAGGCCCCAGGCTGCTTTCTAACTTCTGCTCCGCTGAAGACTTTATCCAACATTATTTTGGTGATAACACTTGTTATACATCCTCTGGATCCTCAGATGCTAAATCATCCTATAATAGACTTTATCCAGGAAACCTAAAGGCCAGCCATATTTCCTCATTTTTAAAGTTTCAGTGATTATAAAACAGCCATCTGTACATGTCTGGAAGCATATTTTTATTTGGGTTATTATTTGATAAGGTACAGACAACCAAATCTTCAATCCTATCTAATGTGTCTACTTTTTTTTTAAGTCCATAGGAAATTTTGTTATATATTTTTAATTTATAGTTTATTTAGTTGAAATGCACAAAAGACTTCTTAAAGTCATTTAACACTTTAAATATTTCCTATTTAAATATTAAATAGGAAAAGAATAAGTAATTACACAAAAAACAAAGAATACATTCATTGAAAACTATTTGACAGCATTATCTCATTGAAAAAACATTTTTTGATTAAGCAAACTTCCCATATGATTAGAATAGGAGACCATACATAATCGTCCTATACAGAAAGCCCTCCTGGAACTTTCCATATAAAGCACAGTCTTTTACTCTTGTTTAATATTAATGCATTGCTAATTAATTTTTATCTATTAGATGCTTTTATCACCGACCAGATTCAACATAGGGAGAGAGTGAGTTAGATGCTACAAAAGTAGCTTTGAAACTCAGACCTAGCCAGTAATCCCTCCCCTTAACCATAGACCTTTGTGCCTACATAGTTAAAAAGATCTGACCCTAAGCCACCTGCAACAGATGGCTGGCATTCTGCCATTAGATATTTATTCTTTGAGATTAATGCAAATATGCAAATATCGTTGTTCAGCTTGGAGATGGGTAGAAGAAAAGTTAATGCACTAAATATTTATTAGTGTTGCATATATTAGTGTGAATGTTTTTATCAGTTTGTTTTGTCATTATGAGGAACACTTGAAGAACTTGTTTGTTTTGAACAAGAATTGCAGGAATGGGTACTTTAATGGGAGCAAGTGAGAGAGTAGTTGAGATGGACCTGGTAGAAATGGGAGGGGGGATGGAAGTTAGGAGAGAGTTGGAGAATGCTACTTAAGGGTGAGCCATACCAATCACGTTCCCAGCAGGAAACAGACGAAAAACATTCAAATTGGATAATCTAATGGAGAGGTGATTTACAAAGGATGAGGTAGGAATAAGTCAGGAAGGAGTAAAATCTAGAGCTGTGCAGAGAAAGTTGCCTGACAGAAGCTGTACCCTTTGATGGGGAGACCCTGCAGAACAAGGGCAAGGCATCATGGAAAGAAAACTACACAGGACATCCATCAAAAGACTTGCCCTTAAGTCTCTGTTCTTCAGTGTACCAGCTAAGTCTTGACTCTCTATGCATCAGTATTCTCATCCAGAAGATATAGTACCTTTTCCAGAAATTCATTGTCAGATGGTATCATTTATATAAAAGCTCCAAATACAGAGTCCTACAGAGAAGGAAGGTTGGAAGAAATGAATGTTTAATCTCGAGGATGTAGACATTAAAGGCACAGATAAAAGGAAAGGAAGACCTTCTTTAACTGAGGCAGGTTTTAAGGTTAATATATAGAAGGTGATTAATCTATATGTATGTGCTCACAGACAAATGTTTCAGAGATATCTGTGTAAAAATACGGATCAATAAGTCAGCAAGTTAGAAATAGTTAGAAATAAATTAGAAAGAGGTGGGTGGACAGATAGGGAAAGGGAAAATATCAAAAGAAGTCCAAAACTTTTTCCTGAATCATTAGGATCAAGAATATTAAATACGTATTTTGCTAGTAGAGGTCTTACTAAAGAGAGGGCCAATAATGCAGACACAATCACAAGGTTCATCCCCACATGCACTGGAAACAGAATAACCCATAGCTTTTAGCAAAAGGGTGATTGCAAACATTTTGTCATATTTCTTCAGAAATTTATTTTACACTCAGATACACACTTTTAGCCTGCACTGTTAACTTTCTTAGTAAGCCACAGCAAGGAGACTTAGAAATGTTATTTTTTTTCTTGTTTCCCTATGGAACTAGCTTTCAGTTTTAAATCCTGGCATAAAGTAATATATGAAGAATGTCAGTGCACTTTACCTCTTACAAGATACTCTTGTAAGAAAAATTACTAGTTAAAAGGGATGATACACTTCTTAAGTCAGCATCAGGGAAAAGAGAAATTTTTTGTTTGATCTCATGAGTTTGGTATTGTGTTGTGTTACCATCTAACAAGAATGCAGTTTAAAATTCTATGTGAAGTCTCTCCATTTTGACTGTCAATTCAGGGTGGAAAACCATTTTGTTAGAAATGTCAAGGATATGATGAATGGTGAAGATATCAACTTTGTTAGCATATTTTTTTGACTGCCACATGATTCTTCTTGTACTGTATCATGTATGAACAAAAGAGCATTAATGCAAAGACTAGAAATTCAATGAGTTTTAAACTAATCACCTCAAGGTACAATGAATTTATCTGCGATATCCTTTACATATTGATGTTTGTGCCTACTCAGGCTCCCTTGGTTTATATTCAGTATTTCTGCCACAGAAGGGAAATCATTAATGAGTGTCTTTAAAATGCAAATTTGTCAAGGTCAGAGTTTCAAAAACAGAAGCTTGTTGGTTGAACCATGCACTGAATTTTATTTCTTTTTAATAGTTGGTTAGATTATCAATCAAAATGTTGACTGTAATTGTTTAAAAATTAATTTATAAAAGTCATTTTCAGCCTTTTCTTTGTCTAATTGAGCTTCATATGAGAGAAAAATCTTTTAGACAGAAAAGAGATGATCGGTATAAACAATACACATATTGTACTCTGTGGAACTGTCTCCCAAAGAATTTTGCTGTGAGCAGAATTTTTGTAAAGTGAATCTTGCTCTCTCCATGACTCTCCTTATAAAAGAGGGACTACTCTTCTTGTGGGGGTGATACTTCTAAAGTATCTTCCTGGTATGCCATCTCTAGGAAATGTCCTCTCACCACCAGGGGTGAGGCCCTGTCTGTCGTGTGTTGGTTACATATTCCTGCCTCTGAACTTGAGTTTCAGTCAAGGATGGACATCTGATCCAAACTAGACCAATACAACAAAACCTTCTTTTTTGTAAATTCGAAATTGGAGCCTGGATCTTCCAGATTAGACTCTAATCCCATCTATAAGTGCCATTACACTCTGCTCTGGAGTTTCTATGGGACACTTTGTAGCTTAAAGCTATTTCCTTTTGTCTTTCCTTAGTTCACCTTGGGATCTGTCACTATAACCAAATTTACTTCTTCCTTGGGGTGAACCCTATGAATGGAATTGAAGACTTCCGTTTAGAAATGTCAGGCTTGGGATTTCCCTGGTGGTCCAGAGGTAAAGAATCCACCTTACAATGCAGGGAACATGGGTTCAATCCCTTGTCAGGGAACTAAGATCCCACATGCAGCAGGGCCACTAAGCCCGCGCACCACAACTGCTGAGCTTGCGCACCACAACTAGAGCCCACGTGCCGAACTACAGAGCCCACGTGCTCTGGAGCCCGTGCTACAACTAGAGAGAGAAAACCTGCACACCACAACTAGGGAGAAGACTGCGCACCGCAATGAAAGATCCCGCATGCCGCAATGAAGACCCAACTCAGCCAAAAATAAATTAAATAAATAAATAAATAAATAAATAAATAAATAATCGGAAAAAAAAAAGAAATGGCAGGCTTATTACATACCATCAAGACCTTCTGGGACCCTATTTCAACAATGAGATTTCCCATGTGCTGTTTCCTCCAAGCCTTCTCACCCAGTCTTCTGTACAGCTGCCAGTCTCCAGCTTTTTTTCCCAGGCAGAACGACTACATGTATTGAGTATTTCTCTGAGGCAAAGAAATTCCTTTCCCTTCCCATTCCTAAAAGTGTCATTCTTCTAATTTTACTGTTAACTTTGCAGTTTTGAATCAACCAAGGCTTTAGTGTTTCATTAAACACAAGATAAAAAGCAAGAAAAGAATACCAAATTTTATCTATTTTGAAAATAGTGGGGGTTTTTTTTGTTTGATTGTTTTTGTTTTTTTTGCTGTATGCGGGCCTCTCACTGTTGTGGCCTCTCCCATTGCGGAGCACAGGCTCCAGACGCGCAGGCTCAGCGGCCATGGCTCACGGGCCTAGCCGCTCCGCGGCATGTGGGATCTTCCCGGACCGGGGCACGAACCCGTGTCCCCTGAATCAGCAGGTGGACTCTCAACCACTGCGCCACCAGGGAAGCCCTGAAAATAGTTTTAAGTGTTCTCAGCTCCCCAGTGTCTTTCTTCTCTAATTTGTCTCATCAAAGCAGCCTGGTTCTCCTTATTAAAGCAAAACTCTGTTTGAACTCCCCTGGTGTTTAAAATTTATTATTGTCTCCACGAAAATGTCCATAACATGAAAAGGTTTTTATTGAAGGCTGAGGTTGGCAAACTTTTTCATTAAAGTTCAGATAGTAAATATTTTAGGCTTGTGGGATATATGGTTTCTGTCTCAGCTACTCAGTTCTGCTGCTGTTGTAGCACAAAAGTAGTCACAGACAATGTGTAAGCCAATGGGCATGACTGTGTCCAGTAAAACTTTATTTACCAAAACAGGTGGTGGACAGTATTGACCTAAAACCTTCTATGTATTGGACCTTATGCAGCTGGATTAGTTTTACTTTCTACACTCTCCCTTTACACACTCAGGGCTCCACTGACATTAAGTTTTTTCCATGCCTATTAGGTACTCTGTACATTCACTGCTCTGTGCTTCTGTTCCCTTGGATGGAGGCTGGAGTGGGGCTCAGGGAGACTGTTGTTTCTCCAAGCACATTTTCCATAAGAGGTGACTTAACATTAACTTTAAGGTATCATGTAGTCATACTACTTGTTAAGAGTATGATGACAATTCTCTAGAGAAAGCGTAATAAAATACATGATTAAGACACAATACTAATCCTATGAAACAGGTAAAGAAGGTAATCACAGGGTAGTGCCTTAAAAAACATATGCTTGCTCTTCTACACATCTTAATTGATGATGCCATCTTTTCACCATCCCCCATCTTCAGACAGAAGCTGTTTATGCCTTTTCTTTCTGCAGACTTTTCTTCCCTTCATCTGGGCTAATCTTAAAAGCACTACCCATCTTTCAAAATGCAGACTAAATGCTCTGCCCTCCATTGATCCTGATCTTTCCAGCTATGAGTAATTTCTCACTCTTCGGGATTCCTGTTATACTCCATCACATCATTTTAATCTTGGTATTATAGTTATTTAATTATCTTAGTTCAATAACTAGAATATCTCACTGGAGTATCTCTTAATAGACTCTGTCTTCCAAAGAGCACAGATCAGTGCTTTGCAAAGAGTGGGGATTACATATTTGTTTGATTAATAAATTTAAAAAATTTGTAAAAATGAATTTCTTCAAATTGAGACTCCCTTTATTTGATGAACAAGTGTTAACTCTATATAAAGTCGGGGTCAAAAGCAAACCTCTGGTTTACTAAACTTTAAAAAATATCCTCAGGCACTTGTGGTCCAGTGTTGGTGAACTTAAGCTAGTATTTTTGCTAGCCAGATTTGCTACATATGAAACCCATTGGCCATTTGGGGATTGACAACTTTCCTACTGCTCCTTTCAAAGAACCTCCCAAGAAAACTGGGATAGATAATCTAGGTGCCATATGTGCTGTTAAAATAAAGTTGGATATGCACTAATCAAGCGGTTTCCATGAGAAACGCAAGGACTCCAAAATATGAAAAATCTTTTTAATTGTAGTACTTATGGTAGGCACTCCAAATAGAAAAATTACATTTCAAACTTTTTTTATCTTAAAAAATAGTTTATACCACAGCTTAAATATCTTGGAGCAGAAACAATGTGGCTGTTTAAAATGTTATATAAACAAGTTTGGAAGAAGTAAAAAAAAAAAAAGTTTCTTTTTCATGTTGCCTACAAAGTCTTTAAATATAGTGTTTAGATTAAAAGAGAGATTTTTTTTTTTCACTTTTTGAAAATGGTGGAGACATAGGTATGGGGAGCCCTTCTCACACAACGGATTACAGGCAAGGGAACAAGGATAGCCAAAATTGAATTCCCTCAGCTGAATGGATGGGCTAAGAACATCTTCATTTAGGTATCATCCCCAGGATAATTGTCTTGTTTATTTGTTTGTTTCTTTTGAGGAAGGTGTCATTCTTAGCTATAACTTGTTTTGTCTCCCTTCCGAGTTGTCTGTTTCTATCTATAGCCACTTCCATTCTTTGAACTTTGTTATTTAAAATTCTTACTCTGTGTTCTTAGGAAAACTAAAAAGATTTGTATTTGTCTTACGATATCCTCCAAGAAGTCGATTGGATCTTCTTATTCTTTTTTTAAAAATTCCATTATGTAAAAATCTATTGATTTGCTTACTGTGAAGGTCACTTTTTTAGTTGAATGAAAGATTCTTTAAATTCTATTGTGCTTTACAATTTTCAATTTTATGCTAAGTGAAATAAGTCAGAGAAAGACAAACACTTTATGATATCGTTTATATGTGGAATCTAAAAAATACAACAAGCTAGTGAACAAAACAAAAAAGAAGCAGACTCACAGATACAGAGAACAAACTAGTGGCTACCATTGGGGAGAAGGAAGGTGGGAGGGGCAATATATATATATATATATATATATGGGTAGGGGATTTTAAAAAAAGGATTATTGCGGGATTATATGAAATCATGTGTGTGAAACTTTTGAAAACTGTAAAGCACTTTTGAAAACTTTTTTTTCAAGTCTAATTTCCCTTTTTCCTTCAGAATATCTGAGTTTAACAAGAAGAATAATATCAAATGAGTGCAATGGATAATTTAAAGATTCACAATTTCTTATCTCTTTTTTCTATTTATAACCTTTTATCGTAATTATAAATGTCAGCAAAATGACTAATGTAAAGTTCACAGGAATTATAGAATATTAGGACTTAATGTGCTTGAAAACAGAATTTGTTCTACCTAATCTAAATGTAAGGGATTTATTAAGAAGTATAAATAGCTCACAGAGTCATCCAGATTGCTGAAGAAGGAGAGGGAAGCCCGGGCATTCATGAACAATTCCCCAAATACACTCCAGCACTGGGCTGGAAAGGAGCTGCTCACCCTGCTGAGATTAGGGAGATGAACCCCGAAGCCACTGAATGAGGCTCACATGCTCCCTTCTGAACACAGCCTCTGTCATGGCCTGCATGAGCTGCCTGTCTCCTCAGGGAACTTGGTTCTGATCCAAAGTCTGGCATGAGCATATATGGATGGATTCTAAACCGTGAGGAAAACCTGTAAGGGAGTTTAGGAACTGTCCATTCTTTTAACTCTTTCTAACAGGCAGAAAGACATGCTAGAGGGGAGTTGGATCAGTGTTGAGTGAGTTTATTCAGTGTCCACCATTTCAGGCAACTTTTCTCTTTTCTTTGATTCCCACCACTTCCCCAGCTGGGATACTGATAAACAGCAAAATGACTAGAATTTGAAAACTGGCTTATGAATCAAGTTGTGTCAAGAGGCATCATAGACCTACAAGAAGAATAACTATTTTCTCATTTCCTTATTTGTAACTTCCGTCTCTAGTGGTGAAAAGTGTGTTATTTATGTTTACTTAATTTATCTATCCCTCTGTATGTAACCACTTTCTCATCACCACTGTTACCCTCCCCCAATACTGATACCCTCATGCTTTAGGAGTTCTGACACTGTCACCACCTGCCACCCACTCAGACACTGACACTCTGTACTGGCTGCCACCCAATCCCAAATGCAGATGTTAGTAACCATTCTCTGTCGTTGGCTACATTCCCTGTTGGTCATACATAGAGATATTAACTTAGAAGTAATTGCACCTTCCAAGAGCATTTTGTTGACTCTCAGGAACTAGTTCAGACATTGAGGAAATCTAATTCTTTAATGACTATACTGACAGAGTTTAAATAAGCTTTGTCATCTATAGGTAGATTTATTATCTTCCTGTGAATCATGGTAGTTATCATATAATGAATCACTCTACACATAACGTGAATATGAATCACTTCCAGTGTGGTACTGTACTTCCAGGAGAGCCAGGTTTGTCACTGTGGATGTCATACAAAGTTATCTACTTGTAAATAATATAGATTATATGATTTTTTACACATAAAGAATACATTTATTTTTATTTTCCTGTGTCTATTATTGTTGCTTATTTGTCTCTTCTGTTTGTTCATTGTTAGAGTCAGGGGAGATAGAAATAAATTAATGACAGGTTATTGGAAAGATGAACTCCTGAGAACAGGGGTATAAGTTTTATTCTTAGAATATTACCAGATACATAGTAGATATCAATAAATATTTGTTAAATAAAAATCAGTAGATAAATAATTAAATAAAATTTAACATGAAATCCATAGGAGCTTTGTGGGTGCAAGAGATGGGCAATGATAGAGGGCCTAGTGGCCACTTTTAATCATGAGGTTAATGATGATTAATGATTAATCAATGTCAAGCTATTCTAACTGCATTAAACTGAGTTGAAAGTGTTTTTGGATTTATTAGCATATTTTATGTAGTAAGGTGATAAATTCTAATGTTGAACTAGAAGTTTGTTTTCATACAAAGAATAACTTTCAAAGAGTAGGGGCATGCATGGATTATGAAGCAAAATACTTCAGCAGAAATGCAGATAATTTGATAAAATAGAAATATTTTAGATTTATTTATCTAAATAATTCAGTGTAACCATCCCCCTCTGCTTAAAAATCGGCATTCCCTATCCCATCCTATCTTGATTTAAAATAGAAAGTTAAACAGTGTTCCAGCATGTCTGTAATGGTACAGAAGTCAGTTGGAAGCCTTACCTGGACGGTGTCCAGCTGACACAATGCCCGAGTCCTCTCACCTGAGAGAGGGGAAGAGAAAGTGTTGCTGTTGTGACTGCTCCTTCTTCATGGCTTGTTGAGATTCCTAAGTCCGCCCTTGCTTTCACCTTCCCTCATTATTGCTTAGAAACAGTGTGGCCAAAAGCGTCCTTTAGGACAGGGGTCCCCAACCCCGGGGCCATGGACTGGTACCGGTCCGTGGCCTGTTAGGAACTGGGCCGCACAGTAGGAGGTGAGCGGCGGGCATATGAGGGAAGCTTCATCTGCTGCTTCCCGTTGCTCCCCATCACTGGCATTACCACTTGAACCTCTCCCCCTGTCCCCCCAACCCCGTCCCACCACCCGTGGAAAAATCGTCTTCCACGAAACTGGTTCCTGGTGCCAAAAAAGTTTGGGAACCGCTGCTTTAGGGACTATCCCAGGGACTGCCCCAGTTTTAGCGCTGAAAGTCCCATGTCACTGAACACCCCTGAGTCTGGAACAAATTGGGACAGTTTGTTGCCCCAGTAATTAATGACCGTCCCACTAATTTATATTAGATGAAAGTGATTTGATTAATTATTGGTCCGTGCTAGGTGTGGCCACATCCCTGCTTTGCTGTAGATCTTATATGAGCAAATGAGTGAAATGATAGAAGTTCCAGAACTGGGCAGAATTAATTACCCAAACAAACAAACAAAAGAAAGGTAATACACCTTAGTATGCCAATCACCTCTGCTGGCCTGGGTCAGGAAAGAAGAACTGAATGAGAGAAGTCTAGGAGGGCCTAGGAATTTTGAGGAAGAACAAGTTTTAAGTCCAAAGTGTTTTGCTTTAGTTTGAGCCTAGCACAAGATAGATCCTTAGACTAGTGTGTGGAGTCCCAGAAGCTGAGCAGAAAATGAGTCAGGAGGCTTGGGGAAAAGGAAGCCAACGTGAGTTTAAAATACGTCCTCCTGAGGAGAGAGTACACGGTTAGCATTGTGTCTCATATTTCTTTACCTTCTGTCCCCTATTAACTTGAAACCACTTGTCATTACTTTTTGGCAGATTTTTTCCCCCCAGATTTTATTCAGTCATGTACTGATATGATATTCATTGGTAAAAGTATATGCTATCTTGGATTCTGTCTTCATTGAAACTAAAGCTGAAAATGAAGACCAGTTTTAACCAGTTTTAATAAAAACCTTGAAAAAAAAAACTTTAACAGCTGTGAACACAAGTTTCCTGAAAATGTCAGCCTGTTCCAGTTTTGCTGTGGGAAGTCAAAGAAATTAATGTATCTACAGTTGGTCCTAAATGTGAAATGAGAGGTGGCACCATATCCCTGGAGGCCTGATGGCTGCAGAAGAATCAGAGTTTCAGAACCTTAAGAAGAGATGAGACCAAGGAGCACAGAATTAGG
Organism: Mesoplodon bidens; assembly: GCF_964165515.1. Lineage (NCBI taxonomy): Eukaryota > Metazoa > Chordata > Mammalia > Artiodactyla > Ziphiidae > Mesoplodon > Mesoplodon bidens. The sequence continues at coordinate 186,897,060 of NC_138176.1, read as the reverse complement.
ATGCTTATAATAGAGCCATCCCTCTCACTGGACTTTAATTCTGGAGCTCAGTTACTTGAAAACAATGGAGGATTTGCATTTCTTTCTAACAAAAGTGTAAGTTATCTTCCACTCAATCAGCCACTTGCCCCATCAGAACCCTCCCTACCCCCCATCAGGTATAAAGTGGTGGATCCAGTGGATGATAGTGGAATTTCCATCTCTAAGTGGCAGACATTTCCAAACTGGGGATCTACCTGTATTTATTGAAGCTCTCATCCATTCATATCTCTCAGTTCAGCCACTATAAGGTCCAAGGTACCATTTTATTGTGTCCTGATCCTGCAGTAGTTTCCTGACTGGTTTTCCTGCTTTCATTCTTGCTGTCTCCAAATTCAGCGTGTCACATCAGCTAGAATGATCTTTGAAAAACATAGATCATATCACTTTATCGTATTCCCCACCCCTGGAACGCCTTTAATGGGCTCCAGTCACACAATATAAAATATCTGAATTCTTTACCACAGTTTACAAAACACATATACTAGTCCCTGCCTACTTCTCTTACTTCCTCTTTCTCACAAAACTCTAGCCACACTGTTTTTTCTTTCTGTTTCTTGAATGTTCTAAGTTAATACTCATGGTAAGTTGGAGAAGCTGGGAATGTTTCCCCCTCTAGTTCTTGGAATGGCTACCTTCTTTGTGTTAGTCATCTAGTTGGTCATTCTCTATCATATTACCATATATTAAATCTCTGCAAACTACCTTCTAATACAGACATTTACTTAGTATTTTTATCTGTTTTTCCTCCTCAACCAGACTGCAAGCTTCGTGGAAACTGGGGCTTGTCATCTTGTTTGGAGCCTTAACTCTAGGTCCTAGAACAGTGCCTAGCACATAGTAGGTACTTAATAAATCTTTGTTAAAGTGGCAGGTTTCTATCTTCAGAGAGCTTGCAAATCTGGTTGTATGTCAAAGATTATGTAAATGAAAAGTTAGATACGCAGGACAACCAATAGAATTGCCAAGACGATATGTGATTAGGTAGTATAAGAACTTTTGATGGTAAAGCCTTGATTTAATTCAAATGAAAATGAGGAGGTGACACTTCACATTACTGTCAATCATTGGTGTTTATACCAGTGAGATTGGTAGCTTCTAAAAGCCAGTTTCCGTCAGGGGAAGGCAGGTGTCACAGGTGTGGTGGGGGAGGAGGGAGGGAATGCAAAATGAGTAAGCAGAGAATCCGAACGCCTGCAAACTTTTGCTCCTGCACAGTTTGGCAAGGGTGGCCTAGCTTGCTGCAAGATGAGATGCTTAATATCTGGAGCTTGAGATAAATGACAGTGGGATGAAATATTCTGAGGTACAACTGTCCACTCCTGAAGAATTCAGTTCCCACCCCCGACCCCACCCCCATTCCCCCCACCATGCTGGTTTCTAGGCTTGGTGAGATGAAACAACCAAGTAGGTTTCTAGAAAAAGAGGAAATTGCCTTCCTTAGGTAGCAGTGCAGCAAGTGTGCTTGTGGTCATGGGGGTGGGGCAGAGTGCGGGGGTCATCGCCTCTCTTGGGATGGCTGGACTTCAGTTTCCCAAACCACGGCGAGGGCTGCTCTGCACAGCTGCTGAAATAGGCCGAGGCTGCAGGATACACGGAGATGTTTAGTTTCTAGAGGACATCTGTTTTTCTAAACTACTTATCCCCTTTCCAAAAACTGACAAGCGTTAGTCATCTTCAGCTCGGCACGAACCCACAAGCGTGCGTGTGTGTGGCTCGGCGGCCTTCGGATCAGGCCCCGCCCTCGGGCGCACACTGACACTGCCGGAACCCGGCCAGATCGCGCTTTTGGCCTGCTGTGTGTGAGTGGCTTCTCCGGAGCCACCAGTCCCGGGGCCAGTTCAGCCTCCTCCCCTAAAGGGGACCGCCTGGCTGCGCTGTGCCGGAGTGGAGTAAGAGGAAGAAAGTTTGGAGTGCAGAGCGGAGTTGGGCCGCCGGAGGAAGGGAACCAGAAGAGAGGGGTCTCCACTCCAAGTTTGCGCGGCGGCGGCCGCGTCCCGGGGGTGCCTGTCCCGCTTCGCGCTGCAGCAGCCGGAATCGAGCCCGCCCGGCGGACTGGAACTCTCGGTCCGGGTTCCAGGCTGGCGCTAGAGGCTCGACCAGAGGCCGGAGAGGAACTTCTCTTGCAAGCTGTCGCCGAGGGCCCTTATTGTCTGCAGGAACTCTCCGGAATCGGGAGGGGGAGGACTGGATCGCTCTTCCACTGGGATTCGTCAAGAGTTCCGGCGGCAGCTGCGGCGGTTGCGGAGTCTCCCTTTGTCCTCCTAGGACCTCCCTCCTTCCCGGTCTCCCTCCCTCTGTCAGTTAGTAGGTCCTGCTGACCCAGGCGCCGGCGCCCTAGCTGCTCGCAATCCCCCACCCTAGGCTGCGTCCCTGGTAACTCCTACCACCCTAGCGTCGCCACCGAGTCGAGCAGACGGGGCTGCGAGCAGGAGGGAGTCGCAGACCCCTGGCCGCAGGATGGTGGCGGGGCTCTCCCCGGCGCTTAGTCCCCGGAGCTGGCTGGTCCCCGGGCTGTGGCTGCTAGCTCTCAGCGGTCCTGGGGGGCTGGTGAGCGCCCAGGAGCAGCCCTCCTGCCGTGGAGCCTTTGATCTCTACTTCGTCCTGGACAAGTGAGTGCGGGAGGGAGATGCAGGGTCTTCTGGTGAGAGTGGCACTGGGTAGTGAGCTGTGGCTGGGGAGGCTGAGATGTATGTGCGACCTGGGGAGGGGTGTGGGTAACCCAGTGATGGGTGCCCTGTTGCTATCTCTGTCCGAAAAGCTAGCGCTTTCGGATCTGTGCGGGCTGCGGGGTGATAGGAGGATCCCGGAGCTGCTAGGCTCGCTGGGAGATGGGTAGTCACTGCTGGCCAGTTGTGGAGTTTCTTGGGAAATGGGAGTGCGGCCACTTGGGATAGCCTTCTGCGACCCTGTGACCCAGACAAGACTCTTTCTCGGCCCCTCTGTCCTCAGCGCCTCACGCTGGCTAAAGTTTGCCTGGGTTTATCCTGATCACAGCGCTTTCATTGTAGCTAGGTAAAGTCTAAGGTTAACATACCCAGTGTGGTTTGCGTTTCCTTCTAAGGAAGGCTGTGTTTATTTTGAAGAGCTGGGATCCCACTCTAAACAATTAGCAGGCAGGCGGTCCCTGAAGATGGGTTGGCTTCCTAGATTCTCGTAGCACCTAAGTTTCAGATGCTGATGCTGTGATTTAGCTTGAAGAAGAGGTCAGATTAGGCCCCAGTAGATGTGTTGCTTTTATGATCAGTTCAATTTCCTTTTTCAGGTCTGGGAGTGTGGCAAATAACTGGATTGAAATTTACAATTTTGTCCAGCAACTTACAGAGAGATTTGTGAGGTATTTCTCCCACTTTCCATTTCTAAGCAGGGGAGTTTAATGTGGAGGGAAGTTGGAAACGATTTGCAGGGAAAGCCTTTACTGAAATGTTGATTTTTAAGTGCTTCAGGGTCTTATCACACACATGCTGTTATTAGGACAGCCCTTTAGTTGTTGAGGGCTTTTTTCATCTGGATCCCAGAAACTTGGCTCAGTGTCTGGGGAAGTATCTTCAGATACAATTACAAATGTCTTTTCCTTTCTGAATTTTCATCTGTTCTGAATTTCAGTTATGCTTTCTCATAATTTACCACATTAAAAATTTTATGCTAATAGTATCCATAATATTTTTTCCTTTCCATACAATTCTTAGCATTGTTGAGGTCCTCATTAAGAAAATAATAAGTGTTGGTAAACTTCAAATGAACACGTGTTAATAACCCACTACCAGGAAAGGCACTTGAGTGTGTTTAAAGAAACGATATGTGTTTACGCAATATGTGGGTGTGTGGCTGGTTTAAAATTTAACTGTTCTATATATGCAATAATCCTTACTAGGAAAGATTGGTTTCTCTCCTATAAAAAGCATAACTGCTATGAAATCCAGCTTACTCTCTTATTTAGAGGTAACCAGGAATTAGTGGCATCCCTATTTAAAAATAACCTTAGGACACTAGTCTTTTGAGGCTTTTTTTTTTCTCCTTTTATTTTTTTTAGAAGAAAAAGTGCAATGAGCAAATGCAAGTTTATCAAGATAATGGAAAGGACATGAAAAGGAGCTGTATCATTAAATATTGCTTCTTTCAGTCTTGTTAGCCCAAATGTTTTCTGTAAAACAGGCTTGGATGATCAAAACATTTTGAAAGTCATGTTGCAAGTAACTTCAAACAATCTGTAGAGGCCTAGGCAATCCTTGCTTTTAGTTATTGGCAGCAGTAAGTTTATCCCTATAAAAATGTATGCTTGTCCATGTTTAATCATCAGTCTCCTGCTTAAGAAGCCAAGTATAACACTCATTTCTGGACAAGGTCTGAGGTAAACTTGTCTAGGAGAGAAAAATAAACAAGGCCCTATATCCTTAAATGTCAAAGGCAGAAGAAAGAGTTGTTTATAAATTTTCTGATTTAATCCAAGAGTGTGCAGAGTCCCATAGATTTTGATCAAAAGCAGTGGGTCATTTCAGTATATTTCCAAGAAGTGGGGCTCTTATTTGGTCTGGTTTACAAATTGGAATTCTATAATACACAGTTCTCTGGCTCAAGTTTAGTTGCTCAGTTACTAACCAACAGTGCATTGTAGAAAGTAAATAAAGGGTGACTGCTGAAGAGAATGACTTTTCAAATATGTATAACCCTTTGACATCATTGTGCTCTTCAGTTTGTAGGTCTTACTTTCACATCTTCAGTTTCAGATCTTAGTAAGATTTGCATAGAGTGTCTTCGAAACTAGAACCATTCTGTGAGATCAAGGCTTAAAGCTTAAAAGGTGTAGCTAGCCAGGGCAGTTGTTGCCAACTGGAGTGTGATATTTGAGACTTGGAAAATTGAAAATGTCTAATCAAAATGTGATTTGTTCTTCTCTTTCACATTGTCCATGACACACTTTAAGTAATCTTACTTCAGGATAACTTCTGTATGAACTCCTTTCATATCTGTGGTAATTAAATCACATGGACTGCCCTCCAACCCTAAAATTGCTAATGATAATCACTCTGAAGGGATTGGCCTCCTAGAAGGAGATGACATGATAGAGCATCAAAGGAAGAAGCACTTTCTACAAAAATTTTCCATTGGCCTAGAATTCATCTTGCTAGTTAGCCTCTACCTAAACAGTCCTATGGGTCAGGGAGGAGTGCTTGAGTGCTGAGAAGCACTGACTAAATCCAAAATGACATATGCAGTAAATGACATATGCATATACACTTGAGCAGAGTTAAGTGTATCTACTTAGGGAGTTCCATTTAAAAGAAGCCTGGGCCATTCAGTGAGACTGATTTTAAATGAGACTCCCTAGCTATACATCTGTATTATATCAATATTTCTTTTTAAAATGTTTTAACTGCCTCTTTTCTTATTTTGCAGCCCTCAAATGAGATTATCTTTCATTGTGTTTTCTTCTCAAGCAACCATTATTTTGCCATTAACTGGAGACAGGTTAGTACATTATCGTTTCACTGCAGGCTTTAAGTAGAGACTAATCTTAAAGGAATGATTGATACTTCCAAGTGGTGATTCAGGCCTCTCAGTGGAATCAAGCAAGTGCACAGACAATTTCGTCCTCTTCAGTAATAGAGGAAAAAGGAGGTATGAATAATATAAAAGAGCAGGTAATCTGAAAATCAATATCATTCATATTGGCTATGGAATGTACAATGAAACCCATATCTCTGCCTTAGTTGTGTATTTACTACCTCCCACTTTTCCCGTCTCTGTTACTGTAAGTAGTTCTACATCTTTCATGTTTAGATGTAATATATTAATCAACCAGGAATTGGAAGAATTTTAGGGAGGAGAAAGATATGGATCCATTTGGATAATCTACTAGATTGAGCAGACATCCTGAATCTCCAGTCTTACTCTGAGGTCCACTGATGCTGAATATGTTTACCTTTATAAAGGAACTTGCTTTCATTTTCGTGTGTGTGTGTGTGTGTGTGTGTGTGTGTGTATGTTTTTTTTTTTTCCCGAACCAATATCGTAGTATTTTATATGACCATTTCTGTTTCATTTGGACCCATCACTGTGGCAAGTTAGAAGTAGTCACTGACATATTTTAAAGAATGGTTCTTTCCATAGTGGGAAGGGAGATTTTCTACTTCATTTTTTTTTTTTTTTTTGCAGTACGCGGGCCTCTCACTGTTGTGGCCTCTCCCGTTGCGGAGCACAGGCTCCGGACGCGCAGGCCCAGCGGCCATGGCTCACGGGCCCAGCCGCTCCGCAGCACGTGGGATCCTCCCAGACCGGGGCACGAACCCGCGTCCCCTGCATCGGCAGGCGGACTCTCAACAACTGCGCCACCAGGGAAGCCCTCTACTTCATTTTTATGTCTACTGCATTTAACACAAAGTATGCAAGATAGTTCTTGCTCAATTCTTGTTGAATAAATGAATGAGTTAGTGTTATTTTGAAATCAAATTTCTCCAAACTAGTTTTAGCAAGGGAGGCTGTTGTATCTTTTTTTACATAATATGTGGATTTCTGAAAACTTTTGTCTTTAAAGTAGTTTTTTTTTTTCCTTTAAAAATGTCAAGAGGGCTTCCCTGGTGGTGCAGTGGTTGAGAGTCTGCCTGCCGATGCAGGGGACACGGGTTCGTGCCCCGGTCCGGGAAGATCCCACATGCCGCGGAGCGGCTGGGCCCGCGAGCCATGGCCGCTGAGCCTGTGCGTCCGGAGCCTGTGCTCCGCAATGGGAGAGGCCACAACAGTGAGAGGCCCGCATACCGCAAGAAAAAAAAAAAAAGTCAAGAAAGCATAATATTTAAAGGAACTCAGAGTGATAACATTTAAAATTCACATAATTGATTTGGAAAATCAATCAAACTTCTAATTTCTTTGTGCTTTAAGTTTTACTTTTCCTGGAGAGGAAATCTCTCTGTAGGTGGGGAGTCCAGCTTATGACCTCAGTCCTCATTGATATTTCCTCTCATACTTTTTTATGTGCATCTGGGTTTCATCAAGGGCCAGAGCAACAGTAGTCCCTAACAACCCATATACAACAGCTTTTTATACCCATTGATATAACAGTCCTTGCCTTCATGAAAAGAAGTTTTCTCTATTGCCCAGCTTAATTTCCAAAGAAACAACTCTTGATTCAGCCTATCCATTAGGACAAAAAAAGAACCAAGTTAACATTCATGGAGTATGTATAGAGAAAAGGATTTAGAATAATGCCAGACACATAGTAGACTCCCAGTAATTGTCAACTGTATACATTGTGCCAGGTTCTCTGTTAGGTACTTTACATGTGAATCCTTCAGCACTTTGATGAAATATAGTCACAGGTCGGCAAGATTGGTATTGCATAAACATGCATGGAAAGGGTTTAAATCGTGTTCATCTCAACTAGAGATTCTTCCCTTATCATTGGTTGAATCTGATAGGGAAGAGGTTAGAATGGGATAAAGAAGCTTCTATTTCAAAAGGCAGCGTAATGTTGCACCTAAATGTTGCTGAACCCATTTACTTGCCAAATGGTCATGGACAAGTTACTTAACCTCTTTATGCCTCAGTTTTTTCCATCTATATAGTGATGATGATGATGGTGGTGATAATAATAATAATACCTACTTCATAAGTTTGCTGTAAGAATTGAAGTCAATGAATGTGGAGAATGTAGGACAGAGTCTGGCATACATGTATTCAAGAGATGAGAGCTTTTTTGTTGCTATTATTGTTATCTGCAGCTAGGGAGTATGTAGTATTTTAATGATCAGGAGGAATTATGCTTATATAAAGGGATTATTATCCTGCTTGAAAGGATTTATAATAAAATTCCAGGAGGAATTTTAATAATGCTACTTGCACTTTATTTATTTTTTTCCAACATAGTTGGCTCCTCTGGTTCGTTTTAAATAGAAATAAGTTCAGCTTTAACAAATTGCATGATTTGGCATGTTGCATTACTTTGGGGTGGCAGAATGTACACTGAGAAAGCCTGGGTTAGAGTTCCAGTTTTGCTACTTACTGATTAGAGACTTGGGGTAAATCATCTACTCAGTGTGTCAGTTTTTATGTTTATAAACTGCAGACATAATCTACCATGTTTTTTTAAGAGATTTGTGAGGATCAAAAATAAGACAATGCATAGAATAGTTTTTTGTATATCACAGAACAGTCTGCCCTAAAGGATTATTTTCTAAACCTAGTTGTTATTTTACTAATTTTATTTAATTAAATCAATGACTTTTCAAATTTCTGTGGTCCTCTATATTTGGACATAATGTCACTTTTTGTCCATTATACAATTTTAAGTGTGTAGAAATCATTCACATATTTAGATGCAAGATCACTGAACAGATGTTTCCACAACTGTTGGGGATCCTTGTTTCAAGAGCCTAGAAAGGGGAATTCTATGTATAAACTTTCTTGATGTCACAATAAGAGATCTGAGTGCATGGAAAATGCAAAGGTCAAATATAGCAGGTTTCACAATTTTGGTTCTATTACTTATAATTCGTCAGTACCTTGGTAAATATGAGAAGTACCTCTTTCATGTTTCTCAGAGTGTTGCTAAATATCTTCAGTAGAGATGAAGCAAGATGGGAAGGCAGTAAGTCCTTACAGTAGGGCTGTGTCTTCTGTTAGTGTTTCAGCATGAATTCGGTACTATGTAAATGCATGAATAGAATAATAAACATGACAAGAAATGATCAGTTATGCATTTTATATACTCATGATTTAAAAATATTATTATTTTGAATAATTCAAGTTGAAACACTCTCTTCTTTTCTTTTGCTCCCATGATTTTTATCTTCCATATATCTGTTACTCCATCCATCTACCTACCTACCTACCTGCTTTGCCTGCCCTATCTGTATATGATGTATTGAGCATTGTGGACTCTGGAGGTAACACAAGGATGAATAATCTATATGACAGTAGCGGGCTGTTTGTGTACACAAACACATACACAAACACATATAGCTCAGGGCTGTATTATAGGATCAGGTAAGAGGAAAGTGCTGACTGTTGGTTCAATATGGAAATATCCAACCTCTCAATATTAGAGAATTTGAATCAGGACTAATTTTAAAGGATATTCTTAGCTATTGTGTTGCAAAATTGGGGGTAGTGAATTATGCTTAGTTCTGCTTAATATAATCTTAATGATGTAAAAGTGAGTTAATCGAAAACATTTAGTGAACAATTATTATGTGCTAGATATTGTGCAAAATGCTTTCCATTCATTACTTCACTTAACCCTTATATCAACTCCATTTAACAGATACTGTTATCTCAACTTTATAAGTGAGGAAACTGAAGCTGAGAAAGATAATGTAACTTGTCCAAAACACACAATTAATCAGTGGTGGGGAGTATATTAGCCAGAATGGTCTCTTAAAGTGTAAAATAGATCATGCCCCTCTTGTGCTTAAGACAATCTAATGGCTTAGAATAGAAAGCACACATTTCCCAATGGCCTAAAAGCCCTACCTGCTTGCTCACCCAAACCTTTCCTACAACATTGTATGCCATAGTTTTGTATACTGGCCATTTTTCCATTCCCTGAATGGACCAACCTTCTCTCTGCACTAGCACTTTTGCTCTTTGTCTGCCCCACATCTTCCCCTGACCAGCTCATGCTTGTTATTGAGGCCTCATCCCACGCATCACCTCCTTTGAGAAGCCTTGCCTCACCATCAGGTGTAAAGAAATCCTGCCTCACCTCCCTGGTAACGTCTCACAATACTCTATTTAGTTATCACTTTTTGAAATTGTTCTGTTAATTAATCTATTTATTTTATCTCCATAACCCTAATGTAAACTGCATGAGAGCAGAGGGGTCCTCTTTGTCTTGTTTACCTTCACCCATATATCTAACACCTAGAACAGGGCTTGGCCCATACTAGATGCTTGTAAATATTTGTTGAATGAATGATTGAGTTGGTCTGACTCTAGAATCTGAGTTATTAACTGCTATCATATATTTTCTCTCCTTGAGAGGTGATAAATGATGACTTATATTTGCTAATTTTCTCATTTTTATTGTTATAGATCAGTTACAAACATTTTCAACTTTCTTTTTGTCCCCAAATTGAAAAAGTCATAAAATTGTTTGACCTGAGAATAATAATCAATTACTTAGGAAAAAATATTCCTTAGGCAAACTTGTGGGAAATTAAAGAGAAGTCATTTGATTAAATTTATATGAAAATGTAAATAATATACACATTTCTATTATTTGAAAGGATTTCTTCTAATTCCTTTAAATCTGAATTAAAAATTTACTTGTGATAAAATAGTCTTTTATAAGAGTTGGTAATTTATAAATTGGTTCATTCATTTTGCAGTGAAATTTGTCAGTATCTGTAAAAGTTTAGAAGTCTGCTATCAGCAATTCTACTTTTTAGGCCTATACCCTACTGAAATACTAACACCAGTGTGCAAAGATAAGTATGCGCAAAATTAAATACTGCAGCATTGTTCATTATAGTGAAAATTGTAGTAAATCTAAATGCTTGTCAATTGATGATACTATAATAAATTTAGACATAGAATGGGATACTATACAGTTATTCAAAGAATTGGAAAATCCATATATATCACCATGAAAATATATCTAAGATATACTAATTGAGAAAAGCAAGTTGCAGAATACTCTGTTAAAGATGATAAATCAGGGGGCTTCCCTGGTGGCGCAGTGGTTGAGAGTCCGCCTGCCGATGCAGGGGACACGGGTTCGTGCCCCGGTCTGGGAGGATCCCACATGCCGCGGAGCGGCTGGGCCCGTGAGCCATGGCTGTTGAGCCTGCGCGTCCGGAGCCTGTGCTCCGCAACGGGAGAGGCCACAACAGTGAGAGGCCCGCATACCGCAAAAAAAAAAAAAAAAAAAAAAAAAAAAAAGATGATAAATCAAAACAAACCAAAAATTTACCTGTTTTTATGGTGTGTGTGTATATAATAATGAATACATGGAAAAAAGTCTGGAAGTTGAGCAACAAGTTGCTAACAACAATATTGTCTTAGCAGTGAGATTCAGGGTGGGGAGAGCCTTCATGTTTTTAATTTCCATACATCTAGGTTATTCAATTTTATTTCAATGACAATGTAATACTATTTGTAAAAAATTAAACAAATACTTAAATTAAAAATAAATGTTATTGACTTCTGTAGCCAGAGACAGCTATCGTGGAATCAAAATGGAACTCAAGGGTTGGAAAGAGTAAGCATTAGGAATAGAGCACATTCAGCTGTTAACTTGGAGGATCCTGAAGGCTCCTTGTTAAAATGAAAACACCAGGATTGGACTTTGGGTCAGAAAGACATAGGAGCTGTATATTAGCTGTGTGACTTTGGACAAGTTATTTCACCTCTTGCTGCCCAATTCGCTTGTCTGCTAAAAGGAGCTAATCATTCCTACCATATAGAAATGTTGGGGTGATTAAATGCATATAATGCATGAGAAGGCCTAATTGATGACTGGTTGGGAAGGAGACTGAGGTTGAAATGGGATTTGGAGGTTATCTTTGTACCACACCATCACCATCATGTGCCAGGATTCTAGCAGAAGTTTGGAGAAGTCAAGTGACTTTGCTTAAAGTGACACAGCTAAGGATTCAGAGCCAGAATTCACACCTGGGTGTGGCTCCTGAGCATGACCACCTAACCACTGAACTGCCTCAGACTCTCTCTGTTCCCCCTTCTCCAGTTTTCACAGTTAGTCAGAATTGTCAGAATTCAAAGACGTATTCATCCTCTAAATGTATTCTGTTCTCTTACAAACCAGTGACTCGGTGAGAGGAAGTGACTCTATTGTTTTGTTTTGATTCTATCAGGGAAGTAATTATTCCTGTTTAGAAAAGTCAGTTTTGGCCACACGTTTGGTAATCCTGAGAGGTCCGGGCATGGCAGCAACTCGGATTCTGGTCGAGCATATGTGAATAGTTACTTTCAGTGAAGTCCCATATCTGCTTAATGAGTGTGTTCTAGAAAATTAAATACATTGTTGCTTGTGCCTGGAAGACAGACCTGGCACACTGAGGTGGTAAAATGCAAAAGTTGGTTTCTCATGGCCCAGTAAGCATTGAATGGGGAAATGGAGTATAAACATTCAAGATACAGAAGATGTGAACTTTAGGTGTGATCTGTGTACCACACTTTGGTAAGTGTAGACTAAATTGGAGAAAAAATTTTCACGAACCCAGATTGTGTGGGGCATTTTTTAAGCAGGTATTTTTTAATCTAGGACTTTACCTTGGATTCATTGGTCTGGAATCTGGACCACAGAGACCTTGGCATATATTGGCTTTAGAGTGACATGTTAAATAAAGAATAAGCTAGGTTTTATATAAAGTACAAGTTACTAAGATGTAACTTGGGATGTATTAGAAATGTTTGTGTCGGGAAAAATCATCTTTTACTCTTTTGAAACCTTTAAAAAATTTTAAGTTGAGGAGCTAGTAGGGATTTTTTTTTTTTTTGGCAATTTGTCCTTCATACAGTAGGTTGTATAGCAGTATATAATGACTCAATTAAATAGATAGCTAGGATGGGTATAGTATTTGAATGAATGAATAAATTTCCCCACATGTAATTTTTCTAATTTTGTCAGACTAATTAATATTGTGGTTTATTAATGGAAGGAGACGAAAGTAGTAAAGTTCATTGAGCACTTACTATGTATCAGACATTTTGCTAAATGCTTTGTACATAATAGCTCAGGTAAAGTACAGTGCTAAGTGGATTCTAAGTCATTTGTATAGACATGAATAACATCTTGAGAACATTGTTTTGTTTCATATTTTACTCAATCTACTAACTTTTACCTTCCAAGAGAAACATTTGATTATGTTATGTAACTGACTAATTATAAAATTCTTGTGTATTCCTACATTTTGTTTGCAGTTTTTTTCATTTCAAGGACTAATATCTCTGGCTAATATTCTCTTGAGGATAAAGAACAGAATTGACCTATGATAAAAACACCTATAGCTAATTGACCTATGATATAAATACCTATAGCATTTATGCTTATGCAGTTATCTAAATTGACATTTGATAGCGTAGATGCATGAAGCTTTTAGCTTTTGTGATAGATTGCTCTTCTGTGACCTCCAATGAAACACAGAATACATACAACATATACGCATACATGTGTATACATGATTATATACGTAATATGTATAATATATGTAATATATGTGTATGTAAGTATTTTTAATTTAAATATATAATTTTAAAAATCTGGGTTGGGCCTATGGCTTACTAAATTTAACCAATGGAATGCAGCAGACATGAACATGAAACTGAGCCTCCAATAACAATTTGCTTACTGCTCTTCCAGTCTTTACTGTCAATCTTCTCAAGGTCATTTATCTTTTACCTTAGTCACAATTTCTATTTTGGCTATCTATTACTGCATAATAAACTACCCTAAAATTAGTGGTATAAATACAATTTATTGTTTCTCATGATATTGTGCATTGAATGGGCAGTTCTCATGCTTCATGTGTTGTCAGCTGGGAAGCTGGAATGGCTAGAAGAGTTGAAATGACCTCACCCAGGTGGCTAGCAAGTTGGTGCTCATGCTGGCTGTTGTCTAGGATCTCAGCTAGGACTGTGGACTGGAGTCTTCATTCTCCTCCATGTGGCTTCTGCACATGGCTAGGTTGGGTTTCCTCCTCTGCATGGTGGTCTCAGGATAGTTAAAGTTTTTATATGGCAGCTAGCTACCAAGGGTACAAAAAAGGAAACACTCCCATGCCTTATTAAGGCTTAGGCCTGGAGTTGGCACAGTGATCATAGAACAGCACCCCAAAACTTAGTGACTTAAACAACAATTTTGTTATCTCTCACAATTCTGTGAGTTGATGGCTCAAATGGAAGGTTTCTCTGCCCCATATGATGTTATCTGGTGTGCTATAGTCACAGAGGGTGGTTGTTGATTCTGAAGCACACCTAGAGCTGGGATAACTTGGTTCTCCTCCATGTGACCTCTGCATGTGGCATGGACTTCTCACACATGATAACTGGGTTCTGAAAGAGCATTCCAAGAGCAAGTATTATAAGATGAAGGAAACAAAGTCTCTAGTTCTCTTAAGGGTTGAATTTAGCTGTCTAAGAATATCATTTCTACCTTGTTCTATTGCCAAGCAGTAACAGGGCTGGGCCAGATTCAAAGGGGTGGGGAAAAATTCCATCTCTTGATGGGAGAGTGGGCACATATAGAGTGGGAAGGAATTGATGGAGGTCATATTTGGAGATTATCTACCATAGTTTATCAAGAAAGTAATAATAAAATTCCAAAGATGAATCTCTTTCAGAAATAAGCAAGCCAGCTTGGAGAAAAAACAAAAAAACAAAAAAAAACCTTGTGTGTAACCAAAATAACAAAGTAGATTGGTAATTTTGGCGCTGGTCTTTAGATTTTGGTGTAACCCATAACCCATGTCAGCAAATTTTGACTGACAGGTTATATTTACTTTTATTATTTATTATTAGCCTTGCACTCTCATTTCTCTTATTCTTTTATATAAATTAAAACTGTTTATTAATAACATTAATACTTTCTCTTTTATTATTTTAATATTAACATTATTTCCTCCTTGAGTTAGGTTAGAATAGATGGCCACATTTCCCTTTACCTTTGTGATTTTGAATAGTATTATTAAATTCAAACTCTCAAAGTCTTAAGAATTAATATGTAGAAATGTGAGAATTGAAGTTTTATTTATTAGAAATGACAATTTTCCTAAAATATTTTAAAATTGTGCTATAAAAGGAATACATTTTAGGATTGTTGGTACTCAGCTGTTCAAGAGCAGTACTGAATACTTATGCAGATGATTTGGAGTTTGTATAACTTAATATAAAATTTAAAAATTCTATGTGTTTTATGAGGGACTAGTGAAGGGAAGTTCTCAAATGAGGCTCCCAACTGTGACAAACAAAGCTGATAATTCCTACTTACATTCCCTTCTATGGGTAAGAGACAGGGGTACCGTGAATTGATATAAACAGTTGGTATTGATTATTGAACACTTTGGTGCCATTCAGTGTACTAACTATTTACATATAGTAGTCTCTTTAATTTCTATAACAACTCCACTACATAAGTACTATCAATATCCCCATTTTCAGATGGGAGAAATGCATGCCCAGAGAAGGTACTTAACTTACCAAAGTCACAAAGTTACTAAGGCTAGTAAGTGTTAGAGCTGGGAATTAAGGTGGCCAAGGCCCCATGCTTGACCTGTGGGTTGTGTTCATGGTTTGATGCATAATGAAAGAACTGAGGGTGAGCTGGCAGATGACCTTGCTCAGTCCCTGACACGTTATGTGTTAAAAGAACAATAACTAATATCTATGTGACACTCACTTTGTACCAGACACTTTATATGCATTAACTCCTTTGATTTTCACAGTAGCCCCGTGGAGTTAGTGTTGGTGTTACCTTTGCTTAACATGAAACAACTGAAGGATGCAAAGGTTAGATAATTGGCTGGAGCTTTCTGGCTCCAGAGCCTGGAGTCTTATCCATTGTGCCATCTGTTATCTCAAATCCAGTCTTCCACCATTTATAGGTTTTCTAGAAGAGCAACATAGCAGTGCAGAGGACAAACTGTAATGAAGAGTGTTTGTTTTGGGCACTATTCACTTCCTTTCTCCTGTCTATCTCCTCTAACAGCCCTTCTGTACAGGTGCCCACTACCTTCTTAATGCTCAAAGCTGCCAAATAACATTATATTTTAAACATGATAGTAGGCATGTAATAAATCTCTATGGAATGAGTGAATGAAAACTCCATTGGGGCAGCCATTCTTATCTACATTTTATGGATATGGAAAGTGAACTCCAGGAAGTTAAATATGTGCAGATTGTTACACGGTTTACTTGTTGCAGAACCAAAGTCTCAGTTCATCTCTGATTTACTCCAATCCCTGAGTCTTCCCATCTCATTCTGTAGCTTTCCATATAATTCCTTTCTAGGACCTTCTCCTTATTAAAACTTCAGTATAACACTTTCTTTCCTCTTTTCTCTTTTCCTTTCCCCTCCTCCTTTCTGGATATATATCAAATATTTTCAACCCTCAGTTTACTGAGTGAGCTCGCCTTGGAATCAAGAAGAAAGTAAACTGAGTGAACAAAATCCTACTAACAGGGGAGTGATGAATATCAACAATAACCACCATAGTAGTTGCAGCTAACTCAGTACTTATTATGTGCTGTTTAGTCATCACAATTACCCCATGGTGTGGGTATTTTCATCCTTATCTTATAGATGAGGAAATGAGATTGGGCTTGGAAATAATCCGTGTTCTCTCTGGCTATAAACCATATCATTCTAGAAACTGTATTTTACACTTTAAAAGATTATCCTAGTTACCCCAAAACTCCTTCGATTGAAGAACTGACTGGAAAAATAGGTAAGGAAAAGATCATTCCAACAAAATGGAAAGGTTTTAAAATTAGATTAGATCAGAGGTTCCTAATTCTGGCTGTGCATTAGAATACTATGGGGAATTTCCAAAAAATACCCTGACCCCAGCACACACCAAGTAGATTAGAATTTCTTCCATTAGAGTCCAGAAGAGATTTTTTTAAAAGCCCTCCAGATGATCCCAGCGTCCAGCTAGAGGGAGAACTACACTACATCTGTAGAGATGGGTGTGAAGGTGGCTGTGGACTAAGCATGAGTCATTCTCATATCACTGTGTAGGATCACAGTGTTCACAAGTGGTAGGTGCTCAGCAGATGTGTGTAGACTGATTGACTGAAACCTGGAAAGAGCTTTAAAATCTGGAAAGTTAAGATGATGCTCATTGAAAAGTTCAGGTTAAATATACAGATATATTTATAAATGTATATCTTTAGTCACAAGTAGAAGGTACTTAAAATTATGCCTTATTGTGCTAGTTGGGCAAGTCAGAATTTTCTGCCAACCATTTTATTATGCCACTATTTATAAAATACACCTTTATTTTAGTTATGACATCATGCACACCTTCCGCAGTCCCAAGTGTTCTATGGATGGAGAAAACCCTTGATGTGGCACAGTGCATGGCAGTTGTGGTTTCCTTCCCTTCCCTTCTCTTGTCTTCTTGTCCTGCCTCTTCCCTTTTATCCATTCCTTTCCCTACTCAGCAGAGAAACTTGAGAGATACTAACAGAGCTGAAAGTGTTAATTTTATAGATTAAAAAAATGAGTCAGTGTGTTTTTGTCTCCACCTCCCACCCCCTGCCTCATTCTCTCTTTTCAATCAACATAGTTATAAAGTCAAGAAGAAAGAGTTGATTAGTCCCCTGATGCTCAGCAACAACAAACAACAACAACAACAACTGCAAAACTGAAGTTTCATATCCTATTTTATTTGTTTAAATTCTGCCTCTTTCTAAAAAGTATTTGAAGCTACACAGAATATAATAACATTGCAGAAAATTAATAACATATAAAAAGAAAATTTAGGATCTTAGAAAAGAGGATGTAGCAATATGATAACCCTATGAACTTAGCAGAATTTTCTGAATGAGTAAGAAATTTATCATGGGGTTCCTGATAGGGCAAGAAACAGTTTACATAGCTGTAGTTAGCAGAAAGGAGGAAGTATATAGTGATTACTCAGGGATGGCAAAGAAACTTCTGCTGTGTGACTTCACAGGGGACTTTGTGTGTCTTGACAGCAGCACCCTTAACAACAGCTTCACAACAAACACCAAAGTCTTTTCGATATTGCTGTTCCTCATAGCTGAAGACATAATGTTAAAGCCAGACTCAGTGAAGCTGATCTTCTAAGATGATGTTGGATTGGAGCTGATCCCCTTAACATACCCATTTTCTTTCTTCTTTTATTTTTTATCATTTTCTCCCTTGCTTTCCCTTAGAGTTTTCTTTAAGTCACAGTATAGATGGATGAGTTGTGTTTTTCACCTGCTGCATAACTTTTTTCCCCCTTAGTTTACCATTTACCAATAGAGAAATTTAGAATTTATTTTTAGTTTCTTGGGATCCTTCAAAGACCCTATCTTGTTTCGGTTTCCATTTCCCATTTGGTGACACTTGTTGATGGAGGAGAGGCTGACAGATTGTGTAGTTACTCTGGAAAGTGACAGACCAGGGCTCAACGTATGTTGACGTTATTGGCTATGGGCAAGGAACACTTTTCCTCTTATGACTCTGCAGCTGTAAAAGTAATGATGCAATTCAGAGCAGCTTAGAATATTATGGTGGCAGGTATGGGTATACATAGAAAAGCAAGAGGTGCTCTGCTTCCTCCAGTGAAATGAGCTAGCAGAGACCTACCTTCCCAAACACTCTGAATCCCACATTTGGCAAGTTCTTTCAGCTTAGAGACTTCTGCTGGTGTTGTCTGGTTCTCAGAAGTAATGATGAGCTGAATCTGAACTGAATGGAGAAGGTGATTTTTACCATGCAAAATTTGTTTGCGTAAACTTGGATTTCAGTTGTCTTTTTCATTTCTCTTTTGGCAGCAAACATTAAGATTCTTGTGATTTATTTTCAAAGGGGTGTCTGGAATCTATATTTTAAAAACCTGAAAAATGGGTCTTTTACTTATACACACAAAATAGCTGTTAATATTGTAGTCATACTTTGTTTAGACATACTCCATTGAGACAACTAATTAGTCATGATGAGAAAGATTATTCTATGATCTTTCCTCTTTTTAATTTATATTGTCTCTGTCAAGAACCATTGTCATCTATCCATTCATCCATCCAATCATTTATTCTTTCATTTGTTCATCAAATATGTATTAAGTACCTACAATATTCAAGAGAATGAGCTGGTGTCTGGATGGGTGAGAAGAAGCCACAGAAGTGACTAGATCATGGGACTTTGGGAGACAAATATAGGAAATGTTAATTTCCATAAGTAATGTGCCTTAGGAATTTGCAGATAACACAGAAGATTTCTGACTTGTAGGGAGGTGGGGTTAGTGCTGCAGAAATACTTTTTCACTTAAGTTGACCTACTCCATTCTTGTTTTTTTTTTTGAATGCAGGAAAATGTTTTACTCCTTAGCATTTAGTAAAACAAATGTGATAGAAGATATCTGTTCTCAGCTCAAAATGCCTAGAATATGCCTGGCTTTTTCAAGACATTTCACATTGTTAGTACTTTTATTTTTTATGGTTAAAATACAGACATTGTTAACTACTCATTAAAATGACAAAAAGTATGAGGAGTTATCTGCCCTCAAAGCCCATGTTCTTTCCTTTCCTTCTTACTAAAGAAACTTTAGTTGCAAAACTACCATGCTTTTTGAGAAGTGCTTAGTATGATTTTTCTTCATTTTTCTTTTGTTTAATTTTATACTATATTATTTTCAGAGGCAAAATCAGTGAAGGCTTGGACAATTTAAAACGTGTTAGTCCCGTAGGAGAGACATACATCCATGAAGGACTAAAGCTAGTAAGTTCTTTTACATTTATGAGTATGGGAGAGAATGTTTTCTTACTCTGTAATGAAATAAGTTATAACTCTCTAGTAAAACTCAAAGACCCCATTACATGTTTATCTTAAAATTAAAAAAAAAATGCTTTTAGTTGTTCTAGGGATAAGACAGATAGAAAACATTTACCATGGTGATAAGAAAAGTTTGGTTGGCATTTTGCCTTTTATGGAATTTTCTATTTACTCTATGGCTATATTCAGAGAACCACATTTTCTTTGTGGTTATAGTCAGCCAAGGCTAAAATCTTTATCATTTAAACCCTATACTAACTACTCTATAATGTGAATATATGTATATTTCAAATTAAAATAGTTAACACAAAATACCCTGTTTTAAAAGCCAGTTCATAATATTTTGATTTTGTCAGACTTAAAATTCAGCTTGATGGAACATGCTGGTTAAAAGTTAAGATTAACTTATGAGTTGGACAATTATTCTTCATTTTCAGGCAAATGAACAAATTGAGAAAGCAGGAGGCTTAAAAACCTCCAGTATTATAATTGCTCTGACAGATGGGAAGTTAGATGGTCTGGTGCCATCATATGCAGAGAAAGAGGTGAGTATTGAACTGAAACGGTTCTTTACACCCCAGTGTACTTTGCTGTATGTCTCTGCATGTATTAGCCTGACATTTGAATAATTCACCTCTCTGTCTTCCTCTCTCTGTCCCTCTCTCATTCTCTCAATAGGCAAAGATATCCAGGTCCCTTGGGGCTAGAGTTTATTGTGTTGGTGTCCTTGACTTTGAACAAGCTCAAGTAAGTCCAGCAGATCTGCAGCCTTTAATCTAAATCACATAACTGTCTTAAGGAGAGTTTATCAGATTTTTTTCACTGATGACTTATTATGACTCAAATCAGTCATTAAAGGTTTTCTATACAAATGGCCCCATGTCTTGAGCTCTAGGTTAATAATGTCTGAATTTGACAGGCTTCATTACCTAATCAAGCTGAAGACAAAACTCTAATTTTCTTGAACATTTATTCCATTTGAAGGAACTAATATTGGGAAAGCTGTTGGGTTAAAAGAATATGCATAGTCCTCTTCTTTAACTCAACTGACAAGATTATCATGACAAGTCTTGTTCAAATGTTTTAGTTTGAAAACTCAATTCAGGAGTTCAGGGATTTGGGAAGTCTGTGTAGGAGAAATCTTTAATAATTTTCCCTAAAGAACCAATTTTTTTTCATGAATTTTTGAGGGTTTATGTATTAAATTTTTTTCCCACTCACAAAATGATTTTACATTTAAATATTTGGTTGAGTGTGACTGAGACTCCTGTGTCTCGTGACATTTACAGCTAGTAGAACTCTGAGCTGTTTTGAAATTGAAACTTGATGCCAGTGTAAAGGGTCTGTGCCTGATCTCAGTTCACTTTTTTGTGATGCATTTAGAGTAACACTAGTCCCATCACCTTCAGTTCCTGACAGTGAATTAATCCTCCGGTGTAATTTTTCAGGTGAATGTAATTGACATGTAATGAAGTGTATAAAGTGTTGTATGTCTCAACCACCTCTCAATTAAATTTTCCTCCTTTTTTCTAAAGCTCGAAAGAATTGCTGATTCTAAGGAACAAGTTTTCCCTGTCAAAGGTGGATTTCAAGCTCTTAAAGGAATAATTAATTCTGTGAGTATTTCTCTGGGGTTAGGGAAGGCTCGTAATTTTATATATATTTTAAACTATAGGAAGTAATCTTGATATCCAGTTCAGTGGATCATTACCTTGAAGAAAGAAGTTAAGAAGGAAGTTTGTTGGGTATTGCAAATGCAGGGAAATTGTAAAAAATCTGGATTTTGTTTGTTAAGTGAGATTTGGTATTAGTTCTTGCAAATTGAGCTCTGTGAGCCTGGGTTTGTGATTTCAAGTTTAAGATTTTCATAAGCAGTCTCAGAGCACGCTTTGAGCATGGAGTTCCTCACTGGCTTGATATCTTGAAAGTTTTATAGGCTTTATAGAAGAGTAAAATAAAAATTTGGATTGGAATGTGTGATTACTTCCTCCTCCAAATATGGTATTTCTTAGCTATCAGGCAACTCGAACGGGTGGCAGAGAATTTGACTGCAATTGTTGTTCTTTCCATTTTAATGATTAATAGTTTCACTGGAGCTCATAATGTTTCTGTTTGGAATTCAGTTGAGGTGTCTCTGGTGATCATTAGAATCCGGGCCATCCTAAATAGGGTATGGGGAAGTGGAGTGATGAAATGCAAAGCAAAACTCCTGGGCTTTCACAACTGAGGTTTATGTTTCATTTTACTGCCTTTTGCTAGAAGCACCAGGAGCAGTTGCTATTAAGTATTTATGATATTTTGGTAAACAACATCCTAAAATAGAAGTGGATAATATATATTCTCTAAGCCAAAGCTTTATCTTTAATCTTTGGGTATTTCTTGAAGGAAAAAAAATCTCAGGGTTTTTCTGACATTTGGTTCTGGAATTTAAAATTTGTTTTAAAAATCATGTTTTTCAGAAACAGAGTGAGATTTATTGAATTTGCTTTTGGTAGTATGTAGGCTTTTATTCTCTTAATAAATGGATCTTTTCAGGAAAAACATACAATTTGATTCTAAAACATATCAGTACGACTAGTGGACAGGCCAAATATTAGTGCAGAATGGAACAGAGATTCAATTATTTTAGGAGCTTACATATGTGTTTAGTTTCAGGAAAAAATTTCAATGTAAAAAAGTAATAAATATTTTTGTAGGTGGATTCAAGGTACATACTCTACAACTGTGATTTGTTTTACAATATAGGAAAATGTTTTGACAATGCAAAAGGGAGGATAATTTGACCCTGTAAAAAACAAATCAGTGTATTGTATTTTAAATAGAATTTTATTGTACTTGGGAATTTGCAATTATTTTTATATTTATACTGGGAAGGAGAAAAGACCTCTGTGAGTTTTCCCCTTTGCAATTTTTTTTCTCTATATAAAAGGATTAATTCAAAATTCTACAGGTGACTAATTGGCTTTTGAAAACTCTCTTTTTGTGGGGTATGGCTACAAATATCTCCTTCAAAAAATTAGTAGTTGACTACTGGAGGAGATAAAGTTGTTATTGTTTTATTATATTTTTCTGTTCAATTTCACTTTTTAAATTTGTATAAGAAAACTTCAGAATGGAATTTCGAACTGCAGTGTTTCTCTCCTGAAGTTCTTGATGGACTTTAGCTCAAGTATGTTATGTCGAAAGATTTAACATGAACTTAGACAAATTTGCGTTATTTTAGCCACACATTATGAACAAGGTCTCTTGAATTTCATCTGGAGGGGACTGATGGTTATAACTATCATCTCATTATAGTTAAACTGCAGCTATTTTGTCACAAAAGGAGTTGTAAGTGATCCTGAGGGAAGCCAGCCTCTGGGGAAACCCTAGCAGTAACTTGGGAGAGGAGGCAGGTAGACAAACGGAGCATTACAATCAAAGTTGATCTCACTAATGGTTGAGATTTCTATCAACACGATAATAGCTTGGGATTTCTGCCCACTTTGTAGAAATTTAAGGCTCTAAATCAAGCACTTTATCTTTCTTCAAGGCAGAGATTGTACCACCTCTGATAATATACAAAAGCTGTACTTCTGCCTCAAATTTGAATTACCCTTTATATTTACAAAGTACCATCTTATCTTTAAAAATTATATATGGTATTGGGTAAGAGCTGAGAGAAGAGAATCTCTCTCTGTTCTTTATGGTTTACCAAACTAATGGGTAACATGGTACTGTGGAATGTATTTACACAAGCTAAACAACTGGAAGAAATCAGAAAATTTAAATCTTTCATATGTTTGGTACTCTGAAGGCAAAATATTTGCTAAATTGATTGATAATTTATTTTTCCTGCTAGAAGTTATTTAAATACATCTGGCCTTATTAATTGTCAGTGCATTAATTTCCTTGAAGTTATTCTTTAATTGAGAAAAAGTGATAACACGGTTTTCTTGTTTTCTTTGTCCTCCCTTCCCCTGCCCACTAAAATCCAGTGACCTAGATGATCTGGTCCCCTTATTGTAAAAGATATCACATTTTGTTAAGGCATAGTTTGTTTATAATCAACTTTTTAATCAGCAAGGATAAGAGTTTAATTTTGGAGCCTTTCTTCATTACAGTTTTTTGAAAAAAGAAGAAACACTGTAGTAGTTCTAACTTTTATAACTTCAAAACAAGGGACTTTAAAAGGCCTTTGTTATGAACATATACTTAACCTTTTCTAAAATTTATTTGATTTGGAAAATCATTTTAATGCTCTTTTAATTTGGAGGGAAATGTATCATTTCAAAATTTTTAGATTTCTATCCCAGCAAACATGATACGTACATAACATTTTTTGTACTATTGGTTTAACCTCTACTCTTAATTAGCATATATGAGGGTTTAGAATTCATTATCTCAAGGAGGTACTGGTGAAAAACTGTTCCTCCTTTTTTACCCTCCTTTTCCCGTTGTATAATGTATTCTTTCATTTCCTCATTTATTGAGCTCTTACTATGTTAGGGCATGGTATTACGCTTGGAAGAGGGGACACAAACTTATATAAGACAAATTCTTTATTCTTTTTTTTTTTTTGCCATACACGGGCCTCTCACTGTTGCGACCTCTCCCGTTGCGGAGCACAGGCTCCGGACGCGCAGGCTCAGCGGCCATGGCTCACGGGCCCAGCCGCTCCGCGGCACGTGGGGTCCTCCTGGACCGGGGCACGAACCCACGCCCCCTGCATCGGTAGGCGGACTCCCAACTACTGCGCCACCAGGGAAGCCCCGAAATTCTTTATACTAAAGGGGCTGGAAAATGACGATTCGAGGTTTGGAATATGGCGGCCCCCTGCGAGAATTACAAAGTGTGGGAATTTGGAAAAGGGAAATTTCAGTGAGTCACCCTATGTGATAAAAAGGAATCCTGTCATGCAGTTTGTGTTAAAATACCAATATGGCTAGAGTAACGTTGAAAGAGAGGTGGAATGAGTTTGGTTATATGAAGTCATGGGAGGCTTTTTGTGGTGGGATCTGAACTGCGCTCTGACAATTGGAGTAGATTTAATTAGAAACAAGGGAACACAGAACTTCAGAAACAGCCTGGGCTGAGTGGCTGAGGCACAAGAGGGTTTGGCTTGGATGGTGGAATGATATGGGGGATAAACATTGGTAGGTAGGTTGGATCCAGATTATGGAGACCCTCAAATGTTTGAGTGGTGAAATGGCTCTTTTTGTATAAGTAGTCGAGGAAGCATGGAAGATTAATTTAGAGCATGAAATTTATAACAGTGAAAGTTTATGTAGAATATGCTTATGGTAATGTATGGGATGATTTGAAAGATGAAAAGCTGTGTTATGTCTCTTGCAATAGTGCTTGTGAAACATGGTGAAAGGAAACCTAACATAGTGAAGACAATATGAGATTGGAAAATACGAAGACCTGAGTGTGGGTTCCAACTCTGCCACTGCCTAGCCATGTGACCTTGTGTACCTCCTATAGTGTAATCTCTCTGAGTTTTAAAATTCTCATCAGTCAAATGAGGATAATGATATCTATATCAGTGAATTGTTTTGTGAATTAAATGAGATAATGATTAAGAATGATCTAACTCAGAGGGGACGACTTTAAAACATGTGGTAGGAAGCTAGGAATGGCTAGAAGCTAGGACCATGTAGGATGGGATTATTGATCCTTCTGTAGGGTAGTCCACTGAGAGAGATGGCCAACATTCTACATGATCAATGACTTAGGTCTAAAGAGGGTTGGTATTGATATGTGCAAGAATCTAATCTAGCAAGTGGGTCATAACGACAAGGATTTCTAGATGGTGTAGCTGTGCAAAGTCAAGTATCTGGCTGTGCCCTAGTTCTGAATTCTCAGGGCATAGGTCTAGGGCCCAGCTAACAACTGGAAAAGAAGATTCAGAATTCCCATGGCAAAAACTATATAGAATTTCAGGATCCTCCATTCAGAAAAAAGAGCCACAATTCTTGTGGGGGAACTTGTGGTGCTAATTAGTGATTCAGAGTAGAAATGTTACTTTGTTAAGGGGAAACCACAGCCCCAATGGACTATAGTTCTTTAGGGCTAATTTCAGGCACTGGGATTCTAGGTCTTTCACAATAAAACTAGGCCAAGGACTGCAAGGGAAGCAATTAATAAATTATCTGCCCTGGTCAGAATTATGTCAGGAACAGGGTGGGGCTGAACCTCTAGGTATGAAACAGTTTGCTCTTTCTGAGCCAGGCTCTGAAGGCTCTGGCAAATATTAGCTGGCAAATACTAGTTGTTGTTGTTAAAATTGTGATGGCTGTGAAAACTGGAAATAAAAATGTAAATGTGGGAAGCTTTAAAAAATTAATAGAACCTGAGAGCTCACTGGATATAGGATGAAAAGGACAGAGAGGGTAGTCAAGTGTAACTCGGGCCTTCCAACCCTGAAAATATGAGTATCTAGAAGCATTGAAAGTGAACGCTGTTTTCACAGAGGGGTCGGAGTGTTAGAGGACAAAGTGGAATTGGGCAGGAGGGCAAGGAGAGAAGGTGAATTGGGCCTGGGAATAAATCCCAGTGGGGGATGTCACTGAGGGAAGTGGTGATCCAGGGAAATGTTCAAATCAGAAAACTACAGAACTGAGTCATTCTTCCTCCTCTTGTTCTTTCTCCTCTCCCTTGCCCACCAACACAAGGATATAATTGTTTTCCACAGATCTTAGAATTGTTAAACAATTATTTTTGGTCTCTTGGAAAGGTGATTGTAGAACTTTTATTAGAAAATAAAATTGTATTCAAACTAGGATAGGTCAGACTAACCTGAGATTACCATGTGGTTTCTAGTGCAGTGTTTCATAAGGCAGTGCTGTGTAAGAGAACATTAAAAATAAAACAAAATAAAGTAAAACAAAACCACGATTAGTTTTGTTTTCTCAGGGAAAGAATAAAAATCAAAGTGATGTGGAAAAGCCCCTCCTTTTTTCTAAAAAGAAGACCATGAGATGTTTTACTCTTTTCAATTATTTCCATAACTTTTTTTTGATAGCACACCTCAAAAATATTAAGCATAAGAGATAAATCAGTTGTGAAGCTGTTTTTATAAATAGCCCTGATCCAAAAGAATTAAGAACACTGCATCCTAGGTGATGGCAGCAAAGTTCCTAAGTACCCAATGGGGAAGTAAAGGAACCTAAATAGGAAAGGAATGAGCACTCACACATGTAGGAAATTTAAATAAAACTGTAATAGATTGTTTACTTTTTTACTGAAAAAAGTAAAATATACATTTAAAAAAGTAACTTCATTCATAGTGCTGGAAATATAAGCTTCATTTGACCTTTGGAGCCAAGTTGTTTTTCTCAGTAATACCTCTTGTTGTTATTATTATTTTTAAAAAGTATCCAAGAAAGGTGTCTAAACTATGTTTTAATGGAATGAGAAGACGTTGCAAAATCATTTTCTCTACAGGAAAATCATTTTCATAGAAGAGGGTACCTAATAAACATTCTGATAAGACTTTAGCTTAAATGCTTTTAGCAGGTTCTGCTATGAATGTCGACTGCTTAGTTGTGGAAATGTCTATTTATAAAATTATGGTTTAATGAAAAACCTAAAGTCTGAGCTAACTATAAAGATATATTCACAGGAAAAAAAAAAGCCAAACTGGTACAACTTACTCAAAATTGGAAATCAGTTTCTAGGACTCCTTTTAAAAAGGACTGTCTGTAGCATGAGGCTCACTGTGCATCAGATTATTTTGGGCTTCTATTTATCCAAGGATCTTTATTACTGAATATAGATAAGGTGTCTCCTTATAACATCTTTCACATTAATGGTTAGAAAGTTTGGGACCGTATTTCCCACCTCCTCCTTTTTTTGCCTAATACAATGTTGGGTTAGTAGTTATTGCCTAATTCATGTTTATCAATGAATGAGTAAATAAAATCCATGCTTCTTGAAAATATTTTTATATTTTTAAAATATAATTATGGTGTGTTTAAGCATTACAAAAATCAACTCCTTTTTTCTGCCAGAAAATACTTTGTTTTGAATTGACTTCTGATTCCATATTATTTTGACTTTATCCTCTTATTTATATTCCACTGTATTAAGGCTTTTGGTTACAAGTGACAAAAAGCACGTTCATACTAGCTTAAGGGAGGAAAAAAAAAAGAGAGAGGTATTGGCTTATCTAACTAACTGGGTGGTCCAGAGGAGGAAATTGCCTCAGGTACAGTTAGATCCGGGGAACCAATCCACATTCTTAAGGTCTTCTCTCTTTGTAAGTTTTGCCTATGATTCTATTTGCCTAATTCTCTCCTTATTCCCATGAGTGGCAGTTGAAAGTAATTGCCAAATGTTTCAGCTTACATAGACCTCAATTAGCAAGCCTATTGGAAAGAGAGAACTGTTGTCTCTGGGCATCAGTATATTCTGTCCCAGTTAAGGACTCTGATTGACTCAGTTGAGTCAAGTGCTTATTCCTGTAACAATTACATAGTCAACAAACATATTTGGACCAGCCTGAGTAACATGCTTACCCCCGTGATGAAAGATTGGGAGCAAGGTGGAGAGGGCTAACGATTGACAGCCTCACCAGGAGCACATGGAGTAGAGAACAGTTTTCCCAATAGAAAGGGAACACTTCATAGATGTGTAAGGATGAAAAAATGTTCTGGGTAGGGAAGAAAAATCAATAATATTACAGTCCACTGTATGAAAATGCATTTAAAATATTTTTGACATATTCTAATAAGGCACTCCATTCCTTCTAAATTCCAATTAACTAAAAAATACAAATAGAAAATTTGTTTTAAAATAGTCATTTAATTTACTGAAATTTTATAATCTTGACATCCTTTGTCCAATGGTCTATTTGCATTTGTATGATACTTTTACTTAATAATAACATTATTCTTTCCTTCTTTCTTTGGTTGGGATTGTAGTATAAGGAAATCAAATCCATTTTGGAAAAATAATTACAGTTTTTTTGTGATATTTTTTGAGAACACTAAAGTGGTGGCATTAGGTTACATAGCCAAAATTAAGTGCCAAATGTTTATTTCTTAACATTAATCTGTTGGGCTACAAAAGAAGATGACCTTTAGCGGCTCACTTGTTTTTGAAAGCAAATTCAGTTGAGTAGAAGGACATTAAAAAGGGGGATAAAATGGTTAAGATTTATGATTAAATGTACCATCAGTGTAAATTATGATGCGTAAATGCATAATTTCTCAGTTATATCTCATTTTCCCCCCGAAATAATAATTCCTAATTTATTTGGAAGCATATTTTTGAAAACTTACTGTGTTCAAGACACTTTTCTGATGTTGGCTTACAGAGATGGATATGGTACCCTTGACTTTTGTGAGCTTACAATTTTTAGGGATATGTGTTTGTAAAGTCAATAGAACTGATAAAGCTGTTTTTTTTTTTTTTTTTTCTTTCTTTCTTTTCTATCCTTGTTGCATAGGGAAATAGTTTATTTGCCACTCTGGATTTCTGAAAAATCAAATAAAACAAGTATAGACTTATCATGCTTGTCAGGTCTATTTCATGTTTTATTTAATGAAACAAGGGAGTGCGTAAAGAGGACTAATATGAAATAATATATGCATCAAAATGAAAAACTTGTTGGGACTCAATTTCTTTAGATTCTGAACAAATAGTACATTTATTATTACTTTGCCCCATAATTTCAGCGCACTTTTTATGGAAAGTCTATCCTTTAAGAAAGCATTAAATAATTATTCTGAGTTTGTACTGAACAAAAGAAAGGAAAAAAATCAGAGACATATAAACTTTTGTTTCATATCACAATCCACTTTGGGGCGTATTTCTATGGTATAGTGAGAAAGGAAGACCTGCTAATATGATTTGTTATGAAAACTGCAATTATACCATGCAGAAGAACTTAAATGTCATTTCGCTATTTTGTTTCACAATTTGTGATATGGGCATAATTTCACCAACAGTATAATCAGAACTACTCATCTGTTACGTTTGGAGCAGAGAGGAGTAAAAGGCAATGATTATAACTTACATTCTTCCCTAGATTTATTAGAGTAAAAGTTTGTTTAGAAGTTGTCACTTGTGCTTATACTACTCACTTACTTGCAAAGGGAGAGAAAATCCATATTTAGAAATGGGTCAGTGCAGAACATGCTGTATTGAGCAACTGGCATTTTGAACCTCCAAGCATTAAAAAAAAACAAACACAACCAAAACACATAACTACAAATTGCAATTGTTTTTCATTTGACGTATTACCTCTTAGAGAAAAATATATTTGGTAGGAATGTTTCACACCTAGAGAGAAAATAAAATCATATCTGAATGTTGAAAGGTAAAAAAACAAACAAGAAAAGATTGTAAGAAACATCTTTCCAGTTGTTTTAGCTGCTTATTTTATGCACATGTGTGGCTAACTACTAAAGCTTCATTTTAGGGAGATCTTTTTTGGGGAACTAATGCTGTGCAGTGATTTTTCCTTATGAGATTTAAACTTGGAATGCTTCATATTTGGGATGAACTCCTGTAGTGCTTAAGCTTCTCAGTGATTCAGAAAAAAAGTAGCTTGTGTTTTTAGACCTTATTATTATTCTTACTGATATTTCCTGACATGCTGTATGTCATAGAAATTAGCAGTTTCTATTTGTTAGGATACACTGAAGGTATTTGTAAATTATCTGTAACGTTCTGTTTTACATTATGTTATATATTCAAAGTCAGTGTTAGAAAATTATTGCCAGAATGAATATTTTGAATTTTGAATAAGGTTAAAAATGTTGGAGATGTTTGGGTAGCATATTGAATTTAAGTGTGAAGAAGTAATCTGTTTTTTTGGGAAAAATCTTTTTATTTAGAATTGACCTTAAAAAAGAAGGTCACATTCATTCAATGGGACTTAATATCCTTTTGCTCTTTCACATATACTATCCAGAATCAGCCCTCTTTTTAAAAGAAGATGCATATCTTAAATTTGTTTCTTTTCATGTTGTTTTTATTGTTTCTTTTTCTCTTTGTTAAAAAAAATTATTTTTGCATTTGGCTCAATGCCTTATGAGTGCCATTGATTATCAAAATTTGAACTATACAAATAAGTTTCCCTTTCATTGTGTGTGACCAAAGATGTGATTTGATTGACTCAAGTAGCCCCTCATTAAGCTCTGTAATTTTAAATATACTTAACTGTTCATTGTTACATACCCCATTTATTTGTCTTATAGCCAAAATGCTTGTGCTTTTTATTAGAAAATTTTACATGTACTCTTCAAGTAATTCAATAAATATTAATTGAGAAGCTGCTGTTTATAACATTGTGTTATATACCTTTTATATTAGATTGGTTTTAAATATGAAGTATTATTATTCATTATAAAAGTTTTTACATAGTTTCTTCTGGAATGGGCTCTATTTTCCAAATACAGTATCCTTACCATCACCATTTAGAAATTGGAAAAAATATAGATTTTAAAAATCTGTCTTGTTTTATACTAGTTGTAGGAAGTGGGTTTTTGTTTGTTTGTTTTATTCAAACTGGATGCTTGATCTTCAAAACATAAGACCTATATACTGCTCCCAAATTCAACATGAACTTCCAAGACACTGTAGGTCCTAAGTAACATTTTACTTCATCCCCCCCGCCCCCCATCTTAACTATTTCCATGCTAAATTTTATCTTGGATATAGCCCAACTATAATTCTCCACTAATTAATCCCATTTTCTCTTCAATTCCAGAAGAAAAAGGCCACAGCTATATTCATTGTATGCATTTTTTAAGGCCATGGTATGGCTTTTACTACTCCCTACATGTTCCATATTTGTCATTATAACATGTCCATTATGTAAACATGTTCAGGAACTTACAAGATCTCAATCAAAATGTGGTTTCATATGTATCTTAAAATATCTAACAAAGAAGAAATCAAGTCTGATGCTATCTGGTTGTTTCTGCTGTAGATGTTTCTGTGATTAACCCTGTCACTTCACCTGGTTATTATTCAGTCCTTATAAAGACCTGATCCTAACCCTATAGTCAAGATGGGTAAGAAACTGCTTCGTGGCCACTGGGATTCTTGGAAGAGTGTCTCTGACTTAGCAGAGGTTCTCACACGGCCACAAATCTTGCCAGTTCTGGCTCCAAAGTGCATATCTGCCCCTTGTTGCTCTGTATGCAAATTGGGCCTTTAGTGAAATCCTGCAGCCTGACCACATGCACTAGACGCAGACTCAATCCAAATTAATTTGGAATATGCCTGGAATATCCAGGGTGAAACACCATTCTGATACTCCATTCAAGTCAAACTTCTGGAAAGGGACAGCACAATGGAATCTACTTTCATCTCCTGCCAAACATCTGTATCTCAGAGAGGCCAGCGGGCAGAGCTGACTCCTAAGGCTGCATCTGGTCTTTCCACTAACCAAAACTAACCCAGAGGGGGCCATTACCAACCTTATCTTATCTTACCCCACTCCCTTGACAAATAGAGAAATTCAGTGAAATTCATGTTTACAGAGTTCACCAAACTATTGAGAGTATTCTGATGATCTAAATTATACAGAGAACGTATCCAAATTGTATACGAGTTAGAAACAACAGAAAATAAATAGCTATAATTTGTAAGGATGAATGCTATTGTTCCACCTGCAGTTTTATCCCAAACAACTCAGAAGAGGGGAAATATTGGATTTTCACTTTCTTATGACGTGTATTCAAGACAAATACATTTTAAATAAGACAGAAAGTTTTGATAATGAGAAACGACAGTGACTGTTATAGGGATTAAATATATAAAACCATCTTTAGGCATTTAATTCACAGTTTGGGACAACAAGCTGGAATGTAGACATTTTACACAAAGTAACAGAATTTAGAATTCTATATATTTCAGACTCTTTTCTATTATAGATTTTTATTGGTTTATGAACACAGGTCTTGCAGATGGTCTTGGGTATACCATCAGCTCATCTGCCTAGACCTCTCCCTCCTGGAAGTTCACACTTTTATCTCCTACCCAACCTGTGCCCTGTGGGTGTAACCGTAGGTTAAAAATGTTTAAAGACCCTGTGGTTCACAAATACTGGAGGAAAAGAGACTAAGAAAAAGAGTAACAGAGGGACAGACATGTAGGCAGACCTTGTTTTCCAATGTTGGCATCCCATTTTAGAAAATGTTTTCCCTCATGCTGCTTGTGTTTCTTGCTTTACTAATGTTTATGTTGCCTGCATTTCCATGTATAGGGATTTTCATGGCTTAACAAAATATCCTCCTGAGGCTGTAATCCTGTCCAGGTTGTTTGAAGCGTCATGCATTCACATGTTGACATTCATATATTAGTATGAATGCGTTCATGACATGAGAACAGCTATGTTGAAATAGAATATTTGGGGAGATAGGGCAAACGTGGATCATGATTGTGTTTAGAAAAAGAGTGTCTCTGTGTGTCTAGCAACCCAGGTGAGACAATGAGAGGGGAGGGACAAAGACTCATTTAGTCTGTATCAAAAATTTGCTGCTCCAAAGAAAAAATAGAGAAAAACCAAACCAAACCAAACCAAATCACCAAACTTCTGCCTTCTGGCTCTGAATGTGCCTTTCTGTTCCCAGGATTCAGGCAAATTCTAGAGTTTTAGAACTATAAAACCTGAATACCATTGACATCATTACTTTTATGGAAAAAAATCTGTCCTAAGATCAAATAACATTAATTTTTCTAAGCACCGTTTGATTTTAGTTTCCAAGTGCTTGTTGTGTTCTTATACCAGTATTAGGACCTCTGGTAGCCTGGCTTGTCTTTTAGCTTCTGGATGATGCTGAGAAGTAAAAAGTACAGGTGTTTTATCTGTACAAAACCAAATTTGAGAAAGAAAGCAGTAATAAAGTAAGACAATAGAGAAAAATAAATACATAAAAAGAGAGAAGCCCCTAACCATTTGGGTATCCCATATATTACTAACTCATAGGATGATCTACAATTTGAATTTATTCACAGTCAGTGGTGTTGGGAACTTTAAAACAAACCTGTAAAAACTCCATAAATAAAGGTGAAAGCTTAGTGACATAATTTTGAAGATAAGAAATAAGCCCGATTTTAGATTGTTTTTGATAGTATAAAAGGTTTCCAGGCAAAACAAGCAAGTGAATTTCACTAGTTTGTTGGATATTAGGTTTTGTAATGGGTAGACCATTTATCACAAGTCTGGAGGGTGGCAGAGGGCAGTGGTTAGAGGAATGGGCTTTGGACTCAAACCTGGGGAGATCTGGCTCTGCTATTTAAAAAGCTAATTGTTCTAGGACAATTTTTAAAAATCTAAGTTCCAATTTTCTCATCTGTAAAATGGGGATAAAAATAGTATGCATTCTTAAGACTTGGAAGGATTAATTGAAGAAATTTATATAAAGTGCTTAGCACAGTTCCTAGAACATAATGAGCACCCAACAAATGGTAATTATTATTATTGTTAGAAATTCTTTTGAATTTTTGACTGCTGCTAGTTGTACTGAATTTACAAAGTTTGACTTTTTTCATCTATATTAAGATTTGAGGATTTAACAGTAGGGATTAGGTAATAATGTACATATTTTTTCATTTATAAATAATCCTTAATACTAATATTATTTTTTAAGTGAACAGATGCTTCAGTAGTATACTTTTTTCATGGTGATCATCAAGTTCTTTGCCAATTTATATATATATATATATATATATATATGTATATAAATGGACTCCAAAGTCTCAAATGATGCAATTTTGCATCTAGTGTGTCGATGACTTAGAGAACCCTGGTTTTATTAATAGCATTTGGTTTGTCTTTAAATTTGTTCTATGGTGCTATTAGCTCTCTTGATGTCAACTAAGGCTGACCTTTATTGGAAACTATTTTCTGTTTCTGTTGAGACTTAATGAAGGCAGATGGCAACACATATTTGAAGAAACATCCTTACAAGGTCCTCTTGTTGTACAGGTTGTACAGGTGATGAAAGTGCAGAGTATGAATAATAATGCATCAATTATCATAGATGGGACACCTGATGCATTCACTTTCTTCTCTCGTTTCTTTCCCCACCACATTTTCTTGCTCTCTATTTATCATGTTAAGATGGTTTTGGTGAACTTAGTTTCAAATTATGGGTCTCTGGATTTCCAACCTTTATAATTTTTTGAAAGGCTAGATGCTTTTTCACATAAATTAACTTTATTTTGCTTTATTTGGCTCATCAATCAATAACAGTATTTAAGTTGATAAAAATTAACTAGTGTTTTAAAATAGTTGTCCCATCTGTCAGCTGTCATTTAGTGATGACAATTTTAATGTAATAGGTCCATTTTGAGGTCTTGAGCATTTGAACTTGTGCAATTACTTGGCAAGACTAGATTATGAAGTGCTTTGTATTTATGGAAGTGCTTGTTTAAAAATTTAATGTAAACTATTTGCATATGAATATTAAATCACAGCAACTTCTAGTTGTTCTTTTCTTAAAATAGCAACATGGTAAACTCTAGATAGAAAAACCAAATTTAGAGCACATTTTATTTTCTAAAATGCATTCACTTTCTTCTCTCGTTTCTTTCCCCACCACATTTTCTTGCTCTCTATTTATCATGTTAAGATGGTTTTGGTGAACTTAGTTTCAAATTATGGGTCTCTGGATTTCCAACCTTTATAATTTTTTGAAAGGCTAGATGCTTTTTCACATAAATTAACTTTATTTTGCTTTATCTTGGTCTTTTTATGATTGTTGATTTGCTTACTAGATAGACATTTTTAATATTCTCATTAATTCGTGCATTCAATCTGTATTCTCTAAGCATTTTTTGTTGTTGTTGTACTGTGTGTACAAAGCAATGTGCTAGTCCTGGAAAGCTAGCACAGTATAATATGATCCCATTTCTATGCTCAGAGTTTGTCTTCTAATAGAGGAGGTGATTCAACACTCAATAAGATCCTAAGAAAAAAAAAAAAAAAAACCAAAATAAACTTTAGAGAAAGGTAGGTAGTGTTCTGAGGGGGATTCATCTAGATTTTGTCAGATGGTGATGCAAATTTAATGACTCATGGTCTAAACTGCTTGTCTTTCAATGAATGTCTTACCTGAATCACTTTTTCATTCAATAATATCATTTCTATAGAACTCATTTTGTTAAAATAATTAAGTATGAATATTAAACTAATGTAAGGGTATTCTTATATATAAATGTATATTATACAAGTTACTGCACGATGTAACCAACCTTTAGTTATTCTTAATCTCTGCTTAATGCAATTTAATTTCATTAATCTCAGACTTGAATAGAACATAAATTTCTAAATTATTCTGAACTTATTCTTGAAAATTAAAATACTTTACAGGGGATAAACAGGGTCTGACTTCAGAACAGTAGACCATCAATGGACCTTGAAGGTGTTTATTCTCCAGTCTTAAGGAGAGCTCCATTAGAATTGATCAATTGATCTTGCTATTATAACTACCATTTTAGAAATGTTTTGATGAAATACATCAAATCAAAAGAGGAAGTCAACACAAACATTTGTCTTAATAGTTTGAGATCTGATTTAATTATGGCCAATATTTTTAAGAGAAAGAAAACCAACATAATTTCAGAAATTCACACAGGTCATTCTGGGTTGCATAGTCTTTGACACAGCTTTTGGAAAATCTCTTTATAATTTCTTGATTTACCTTATTCTAAGGAATTAAAAAAAATGATTTCTATTTCCAATAGACTCAATCTTTAAGCCTCTTTCATAATTTTCTTGATGTTCAAAATATTTTTTTGTAATGCTGATAGAGGTGTGCCTAAAATAACTAGTAACAAGATCATAAGCTGTAAGATCAGTCAGTTTCCTTAACAGGGTTTATTTTAAAATAAATTCTTTCAAGAATTGTCACCAGATAAAATAGATTTGGGGGCTTTATGTTTTCTTTTGACCGTCCATTTTCGAGGCTCAGTTCTCACTTTTATTTCAAATTCGTCAAAACTAAAGCAATAATACCCCAATTTTGTTGGTTAGGGTATTATTAGCTTCATATTCCTTTGGCAAAACCTTTTTAACTTCATATTTCTTTGGCAAAAGTTTTGTATTCTGTTCCCTTCAGAGTCTTGTTATCTGAATTATGTCAAAATATTTAAAGATGTTAGTGATTTGAGATACTTTCCTTCCAAGAGGACACATTAACCTTTGACAATGGTCCTCAATTTTTAAATGAACAAAGGTACTCACTCGTCAAAGGAGTGAGTGTTGATCATTGAAGATAAAATAGCAGACCACAGGTGTTTGGGCCCTGACAGTCTTTGGGTGACTCTGGAATCTCTTTGGTTATTTATGAGTTTAAATAGACCTCACTTAGAATTTCTCAGATATAATACTTTATTCTATTTGTTTCCTAATTACTAAAGCCTCAATCACTAAGTGAAAAGTGGATTCACTGGGAAATGACCTTAAAAAGTGCAAATGTTCCCTCTTTCAGAGAGGCATATTCAGCAACAAAAATTCCATGATTTGACCCAGCTGTATTTTAGAGTCTGACAATTTATATTTCCACTGTTATTAAAGAAAACACAGAAAGCATTTCTATATCCTGCTACAGTCCTTCCTTCCTGTTTTAGTTATGAGCAGGAGATGCTAGAAACTACTGTACATCATCTGTCTTTAATGTCTGTCAAGAAAGAAATGTTGTTCAAAGATCATCTGGAACTTGTCTGCCTTTGCTAATGTAGTGCAGAGCAGTTCTAAAAATAAAGGCAGGATTGTTGAGTCCATTAGGAGCAGCTTATTTCATCATTGTTGTTTTTCACTTGTAGCCTTGTGCCTTGTATGGTGGTTTCTGTTTCTCAGAACAAGCTAAGAAGAGCCATTCTGTTCCTGTGCTCTGGGAATGCTGGAGTAGAGAGTCTGTCTTTTTGAGAATAATATTTGGCTCATACAAGGGGCCTGTGTTCTGCAAGTGTAATGTTTGATGCATGTAAGGAGGATCAGCGTCCATGGGAATTGAGGCAGAGAAATTGAATAGAAATGCCATAGTCAAATAAAGAAGTGTTTATGTATTGATATTATGTTGAACCTTTTAGTAGAAAACATTAAATTAGTATAATTAAATAGGAGGTCTGATTTTGCTATCTTGTTTTTGCCTGATGGGAAATTCAGCATTGATTTTATGGCTATCAGGAAATTTTAGTTATCTTTTCATGTCAAAAGTTCCCAGACTTTGAGGCAACAACCCACTTTATCTGTGCTTATCTGTATTTATTTTAATCAAATAAGGGTTCCTACAGAATACAATCTTAGAATATATACTGAAAGACAACACAGAAATTTCCTAAGAGCTTGGTAGCTGTATACGAGAGGGTTAATAAAATTTTCTCTGCCATCTATTGAAGTTAAAGGGAGGACCACAGATTATTAGTAATCTTATAATTCACTTTACATGTTATGATTTAGTGCTATACCTTGGTCTTCTTTTTTTCCTTTTTAGATACTAGCTCAGTCGTGCACTGAAATCCTGGAATTACGGCCCTCAAGCGTCTGTGTGGGGGGTAAGTGGTTAGAATTTAAAAATACCTTGTAAGAAGTTGTACTTTTTTCCTAGTTAAAATATACAATTTGAAACTCATGTTGGAAAGAGAATAGCAAAATTAATTTTTTGGCATCTTTTTCTGTAAGAATTTTTAAATAATTCCTTGAAATATTTCTATTTTAAATTCAAATTTTTAAGATTGGAGTGTTATTTTAAATAATGAACATATTGTGCGACAGGCTTTTAAAATCTTCTGTATATTTAGTTCATGTTTGAGACCTTTCCTATGACAAGTAAAGTAGAAAATTTTCTCTTTTATCTGATTATACAGTCAGGTATCTGTAGACTTTGAGCTCCGTGCCTTGATGACCTGGCCAAAGTACAGTACATGCCAGCTCAGGGCCCATAAAGAAGTGATTTATAGGTGGATGGCAGGAAAGAAGCAGGTGGCTTCATCAGCTGGTTCTAAGAACAGACTCGGGTTTTAGCACTTTCAATCCATCCAACCCAAAGAGAGTGCGATTCTCTCTGGCCTATACTATTTCTACTTCAGGTCTTACCTGGAGTTCATTTTAACCTGACTTTTCTTTCAAAAGGAAAAACATTGGGTCTGGTGGGGAAGGAAATGTGCTGTGCAATTTACTGCAGAACCTCCCAACTGCTGGACACAGGATGAAGTTCTACATCTTTTAGACTCCTCCATTAATGATTACTGAGATGTCCAGAGGAATAGTGCATTTGAACATTCCAGAGCAGGATGGCGTTCTATGCATTTAGAATTTTACCTAATCCTCATAACAACACTATTCGACAGTTTTATAATCCTGGGTTCATGGATGGGGAAACTGAGACAGAGACATGTTCATTACTTGCTATTAGTAAATGTCCTGTTAGACTCTTGTCTATCTCACTCCTAAAGCTCATGTTCTTTTTCTGAGTCACATTTTAAGTTTCACTTGCACTTTATTTTAACTTATAAGAAAATTCCTTTCATAATACACTGAATGGAGAGTGGCATGGCAGTATTTTCTTCCACAGTTAATTACGCTATATGTGTTACATTATTTCAGATAGGAGGTCTCCGAGAGGATTGAAAGTTGGTCACTATTAAAATAGTTGACATACCACCTTGCAACTAGGCAGCAAACATTTAGTTGCCAATCAAAACATTGATTAGCAACTAAAATTTTCTTCTAGCATATTATTTCACTTTCTAACATTTAGTGACTGCTCCTCTTACACAAAATATTAGTTCAATCAACCTCTTTTACCTAATGGCCATAGATTATTATTAGTCTAAAATGCATGACCCTTGATGAGTTATAAGTTTATATGCAACAGAAAATAAAACTGGAATTAAGGATGTGAAGAAGCTGTTAAAGAAGGGCTATGTACGGGGCATCATAGACTAAAGAAAATATAATACACGACTGTTCTAAGAACCAGATAATATGAGGCATTAACTTCTTTACATTCTCATACCTCAGTTCCTAAGACAAGAGGAAAACAAAGAGTTTTCTTTCCTGTGGATATTTTCTTCAGGATAGAATTTGGGCAAGTTTGTATGGTATTTGTCTGGGATGACTGTTATGCTTCAATTCTAAAATCTTGATCACTATTGGAAAACAAAGATTCTTTGTACCTTGATACTTTTGTTTCAAGTTACGCTTTTTGTTGTTTTTTGTAAAGTAGTGATTAAATTTTTTATTTTTCCTTTTACTTCTAGAGGAATTTCAAATAGTTTTGAATGGAAGAGGATTCAACTTGGGCAGTCGGAAAGGCAGTGTTCTCTGTACTTACACTGTTAATGAAACATACACAAAGAGTAGGTCTCCATAATTTCAATATTGCTTTAATATCTCCATAGTATATCAGCATCAAGTGTTTTCCTCTTTTCTCCAACTGAAACCAACTGTGCTATATTGTTTTATCAGAGGGGAAAGAAAGGAAGTCCAATGATAATATAGTAGTAATAATAATTACTTAATAGTTATTTAATAATGGCAACATTTGTTCATAAATTAATAAATGTTGGACCCCATCCTAAGTAGCCTCATTATACAAATGATGTCCTTGTGGCTGAAAGAGTCAAATAACTTGCCTGTGGTGACACAAGTAATAATGGGCAGAGCTGAGAGTTGAACTCAGTTTTCCTGACTGCACTCTGTACGGACTCTATCCACCTCCTGATTTAATTGCCTCTTTCTCCAGATTTGTTTCTTGTCACTCTTGCCTGAAAATCTAACTGTCTTGGACTACTCTACTACTTATTGCCTTATTTTATTGTCACTTGTTATCTTTATCTAATTTTCCAATAATTTGTTAGCCAGTTTCCTGAAGACGGGCTTTTTGCCTTATAGATATATCTCCAAAGCCCACCTGGCATGGGGTTTGTTGATAATTATCATATTTAGGGAATTAGGTTTTATTTTCCCTCACTTGGCTTTCAAAAAAGGAGAAGATGAGTGTAACATTTTTATCTTCATTTTGAGAAAAACTTCTGCTGAGCATTTTGGGTCTCTATTAAGACATTTTCTCCTCAATGATTATATTGTCTTCTAAAATTTTATGCTGTAAGGCAGATGCTGCAACTCTGTGAACTCTGGTTCAAGTTCAAATTATTTTTTGAGAGGTTCATTTACAATTTTGTTGTTTATCTGATGGCTCTAAACCCTCCAATTAGCACAGCTTTGGCTACATACACAGTCACTGCTCCGTAAGTTTGTTGAATTAAAGTGGTGAGGATCTCAGCATGGTAAATGCCATCAGTAATTCCTCTCTTTCTTATTAAGATCATCATTTTGGTAAGGAAAGACAATAATATTAGTAAAAAACTTTCTTCCTAGTAGGTTCTACAACTGAATAGGACAAAATAATTTTACCATTTTTATTCAGTAGTCATCTGTATCTAAGCATTAGCTTTACCTTACTCCTTTTGATTACATATTTGAGTTGATTATAATATAAACATATTTTACACATAGCTACATAGGATTTAATTTATTAAAGTAAATCTCAAATAAATTGAGTCAGATTGTATTTTCATCATTTGTATTCTAATATTATCCATCTAATTATGTAACTTTTCTGAGTATTTATAGTCTAGATCATTTTTCTCATATACTATTAAAATTGCAAGGCAATTTAAGCATTCTATAAAATGTGTTTATATATTATAACCCCAATTATTTTATTAAACTCTTGAAAGAAATGTATTATCCTTTGGACATTTGTCTTCTCTATCATTTTTAAATTCTGCTTTTAAAATATTTTTTTTTTCTTGAAAATCTAATATGTTGGCAAAATTGAGAGAGAAAAGGTGATAATTTTATAGTATCTACAAGCTGTATGTGAACAATCTATATCAAAAAATCATAATTTATGATTTACCAGTACTATATATCAATGAAGCATATAATCTCTTCCTGTTTTTCATGCTGTGTTCCTTCTCCTCTTTCTTTAGATGAGTATCTTTTTGTTTTTTTCATGCTAATGTATCTAATGTCCCACACTTGAACTCTGATTGCTGCGTCTCTTCATATTTTTTAATGAAACTGTGTGAGATACATAAAACCATTTATTGATTAAATGACATTTTATTTTATAGGTGTAATGCCAGTGAGTGTGGAAAGTAATTCTATGCTTTGTCCTGCACCTACCCTGAATGAAGTTGGGCAGTAAGTAATTTATGAAAAACATTTAAAAACGTTTTAGCTACAAATTATAAGGAAATGGTGACAAAATATATATTGGTTGTTTTATTTTATCTTTTCTTTTTTTTTTTTTTTTCTTTTTTTGCTTGCGTTAAGCAGGCCCCTCACTGTTGTGGCCTCTCCTGTTGCGGAGCACAGGCTCCGGACGTGCAGGCTCAGCGGCCATGGCTCACGGGCCCAGCCACTCCGCGGCATGTGGGATCCTCCCGGACCAGGGCATGAACCCGTGTCCCCTGAATCAGCAGGTGGACGCTCAACCACTGCGCCACCAGGGAAGCCCCTATCTTTTCTTGATATACAGATTAAACATGAAATAGTAATCCTAGACAAATCACTCTGGTTAGTACTTTAACTATACATATTCTTAGTAGGTTGAAAAGGGTAAAGTCTGTTTTATCTTGTTTCTTAAATATTGATTAAAAGGCTCTATAAATATTTATCTGGATAGATTTGAGAAATATTGTTAGAGCCTTTAAATAATAAAGCCATAGCCATTGTTTTGAGCTTTAGAGTATTGAATTTACAGACACACACACATACACTTACACACAAGAGTTTCAAAGTGGGATTTTGACTAATGATTATAGTGTTTAAATATTAAGATTGAAGAGCAAAAGGAACATGGCTCAATAAGGCACAACTTAGACTAGGAAATATTTGTGCATTAATTTGTGTCCCAGTCCTGTTAAGGAATATATTTTCATGTTCTTTGGTGTGGCAATAAACCATGATAGCTGGATAAAATAAGGGATATTTAGTTTGGAAGAAGGGCTTTTATTTTAATCACCTATATACAGATAATTTCACCATCAACTTAATATTTCCATGTGTGATTTTTTCCCCTGCCCTCTCTATTATGCAGGAACTGATTGCAAATATTTCAAATGTTCTCTTGTCCAACAGTAGTAGATGCAATATGCTTAGGGTAATGGATAGGATACAGTTTTCAAGAATCACTATATACTGATCTCAAACCTTCCTCTGGATCAGAGGAAACTAAAATACATAAGGCCCCAATCTAAAGTCTGGATTAGTGTTCAGAGATGGAAGATTATATTTTCTTTTGTGGAACCTAAGAAAATCATTTTAGTAGTTTAAAGTTCACTTGAGCACTTAACTTTTGTGGATGCTTAAATATTCAAAATATCTGTTGGACATCACTTCTGGTCATCCAAGTAAATTGGAGCAGTATCAGCTTTCTATTTGAAATTGATTGAAAAGAGCTGCATAATATAACTTATAAAAGCAAGACTATCAGAATCTATTTTCTTTCTATAAAAGAGTATTCATTTTCTGAGTCATATAATAATCTGGTATTGGTAACATGCTTATGGCCAAATTAGACTGGCCTTGGAATTTAAGGCCCATCCATTTTGCGTGGAGCCATCTATACCACAAGGGCACAGTGGGACTCAATGGCTTTCTGAGTACTAGTCTTGTATTAGCAAAGATAAATCTGTTGACTTAAAGTTTGGTCTTATTTTATTGAATCTATAAGTCCATATTGATTCTCCTGATTGTTTTCCCCAGTCTGCTTTCAGAGCTGTCTTCTCTCTCTTAGACACTGGCAGCTCCATCCTTTTTGTTTTTCAGGTAAAAAACCTTTGACTCATTACTGATCTCTTTTATGCAGCCCATAAGCAAATCTCAGCTCTGATTTCAAAACATGTTCAGAATCCAGTCCTTCCCCACCACCTCCACTGATACCACCCTAGACCAAGCTACTGTCATTTCTTGCTTAGGTTATTAGCCTCTCAACCCATCTTTCTTCTTCCGTCCTTGGCAAAAGTGATCCTGTTAAAACCGATCAGTTTATGTCACCCCTCCACTTAAAATCCTTGATAATGAGTTCCTCATTACATTCAGAGTGCAAGTCTAATCACTGCAATGTTCTGTAAGGTTCTACAAGATCTGGCCCTCACTGCATCTCCAACTTCATCCTCTTTTTGCCCCTTCTATTGTGGTCACACTGGCCTCTTTGTTGTTCTTTAACCACCTGAGCTTATTCCAGTGGCTTGAAAGGCTCCTTCCTACTTGTCTCACTCTCTCAACTTCAAGTTTTGTTCAACATATCACCTTCTCAGTAAGCCCTTGCCAGTCACCCTATTTAATCATACAATCTTCCCCCTCCCTTGAGTTTAACAGTCTCTATTCTCTTTTCATGGTTCACTTTTTCTCCAAAGCATTTATTTGTTTGTTATTGTCTCCCTCCTGCTGGGATGAATTTGGTTTATTTTGTTTCTTTCTGTATCTCTAGCACTGACACAATGCCTGACAGATAGTAGATTCACTAAATGTTTGTTGCATGAAAGAATGAATACATTTTTCTCAAACAGTTTGATTTACTATTTATATAAAGAGCTAAAAGATTGCATTTGATTACTGTGTATATCAGGTAGGACAA
Source organism: Mesoplodon bidens (assembly GCF_964165515.1). Lineage (NCBI taxonomy): Eukaryota > Metazoa > Chordata > Mammalia > Artiodactyla > Ziphiidae > Mesoplodon > Mesoplodon bidens. The sequence goes on along the minus strand of NC_138176.1, from coordinate 186,852,963 downwards.
AGATGATCAGAATTCTGTTTGGGGGATCATACCATTTAAGAGAGCAGGAAACTGTCTTGACCTTTTCATAGTAATGACTAGTTAAGGAAGACAGCTTACTTTCTTCTCCAAAGTAGTTATAAAATGCAATATACCTGTCCTATCCAACACTGAATTTGTTTTCTTTAGAATTTGCCTTGGGGCACAGTCTCCTTTTTAAGAGACTGCCATAGATACTGCTGGTATTCTTTTTTTTTTTTTTTTTTGTGGTACGCGGGCCTCTCACTGTTGTGGCCTCTCCCGTTGCGGAGCACAGGCTCCGGACGCGCAGGCTCAGCGGCCATGGCTCACGGGCCTAGCCGCTCCGCGGCATGTGGGATCCTCCCAGACCGGGGCATGAACCTGTGTCCCCTACATCGGCAGGCGGACTCTCAACCACTGCGCCACCAGGGATGCCCTGCTGGTATTCTTTAGTGATTTGTAGATTGGCTAAATACTCGAAGATGTGATTTTAAAAAATCATATAAGACATAATAAATATCAAGCACGAGAAAAAATCATTTGTTTGCTTTTTGACATTAATATTTCACCTACAAGCAAGCTGAGAATGTTTTGGAAAGTGATCTGTCTAAAATAATTACTTTTGCTTCTTTTTTGTCTATCAAGTACATGACACCACTGAGGCAAAATATGTGAAGATTTTATTTATTAATGTATCGGACATTTGGCGACATCATTATTTGTTCTACTAAGTACGTTGCAAGTAATTTGGACCTTTCCTTTGCCTTGAATTTCCTTCAGATACTTTTGTAGTCGATGAGCTCTCTTATGAGATTGGATTGAAGTCAACACAACAGAAACAGTTTAGCCTTGTAAGGTGACTGTACTTAATGTTTGTCTAATTAGCTTTTGGCTAAGGATTCAAAACCATTAAGTAGCTATTTAGTCTATGTTTCAAATAAACACATCTGGCCCAACAGTGAATGAAATTTTTTCCTGTGTGAGGGTGACAGATGTGGTGATGGTTCCCCCTGTCCTCTCACTTAAATAATTAACAGCATGCTGGTGAAGTAACCCTAGACAGACAGCCTCAAAGCCAGATGCAAAGTCTCAGAGCAGGAGTCACGGACATGTGTTTCGTCTCATTAGTGTGCTCTATCAGTTCCTTTCTCATCTCTATGTTACTTCCTGAATTACATTTTCTTTGAGGATTATTCCTTTAAAAATACAGGGCTCGTGAATTTTGGTTTGAAAGAGGCTTAACATGAAGATGTTTTACTTGGAGATGGGAACTAAGAATGTAGCAGAATAGCTAGGACATAGGTTTGCATTTGGAAATTGATGTCGTGGAGTAAACAAAAGTTAAAGCTATCTGGGCAAATCTTATCCAGGTTTATCATTGCTTAGCATTGTTGGAATGGGTCTTTGGAGTCCTTTCTTTGAGAGACATCTCTATGCATTAAATTTCTTTATCTTGGGCCTCCCTGGTGGCGCAGTGGTTGAGAGTCCGCCTGCCGATGCAGGGGATACGGGTTCGTGCCCCGGTCTGGGAGGATCCCATATGCCGCGGAGCGGCTGGGCCCGTGAGCCGTGGCCGCTGAGCCTGCGCGTCCGGAGCCTGTGCTCCGCAACGGGAGAGGCCACAACAGTGAGAGGCCCGCATACCACAAAAAGAAAAAAAAAAAAAAAATTTCTTTATCTGGTATAGAATTTTAGACTAAAATGAACATATTTTTAGTTTTTAAACAGAAAGAATGTAAAGGTGAGATTGTTCTTTCTGAGGTTGTTCTTTCCTATTTTTTTTTCATTAGACACAATTTAATTAAAAAAATGTCATGTGGTTAAACAAATTGTCTTACCTAGAAAAATCTGTAGATTGCTTGGGAGTTAATTTCTGCCAGTGGTTCATTTGAACAAAAATGTCTTAAGTTTGAGTAGGAAGGACTCTGTGAAGTTCTGCAGATCCTGCCCTTTTGAGGGCAGTGGCCTCCTGGTGTAATGTGCAAGTGTCACCCGTTCTTGCAAAATGGGCTTATTCTCTGACCCTTGTTTAGGGAGACATCAACAATAGCACAGCTGCTCTGCAATAGTTGAGATCTCAAACCTGTAATTTGGCAAGAAGAACAGAGCAAATTGGGTAAATATACATAAACACATTATGAAGAAAGAAAAACAGAACAGAATGAACCAGAGCCTGATCCTACAGCTTGTTTGATAGATTTAAGGAGGCATATGGTATAGTTAAATGTGCTTTCAAAAACATTGGCCAGAATCTTCTGGCAAATATGAAATAAATATCTAAATCAGATGAAACTGGTAGTATTAGTTCCCTTAAAAGGCAGTGTGGAAAGACAGTTGACAGAGGGTTTAAGTAAGAAGTGGTGGGACATCAGTGTATGTGGAAAATTTTAAGCATCTGATACTGAAGGATCACTGAGAGGCATGTGTGGCAGACTTGAGGTTAGAGCCTGACTTGGTAATGGAATCTTATTTTCCTCAATGTTGTGATTTTTTTTAAAATATAATTCATCTTGCCTGGAATAAAATTAATTCCATTTCCCTTTCTTGGTTTGACAAATTCTGCCTTTAGCACAGCTTCTCACATGAATAGTTAAAAGAAATATATATATATACCTATATATGTATGGTTATGTGAATTTATTTTATGAATTTGTTTTTTTTGAGAGGGAGACATGCTAAAATTATTTTTTTATTAGAAAAATTCTTTAAAAAACCAAAAAACTGAGGTGATGAATTTGTCATCAACAGATGACTTGGTGGATGAGGCTGCTTTGGCTGCACTGATCTCCCACTTCCTCCCTTGTTCAGGGTCCATGTCAAAGCAGCGTCATAGCTGCAGGGCCCCCATCTGGGCTCATGGTTGGACTGAGGACCTGAACTGTGTGACCTTTGAGCTCAGCCACCTTGGTTGGGTACTTACAAATAACAAGCTGGTTCTGGGCAAAGCCATGGCCTGAGATGAGCTTCTTGTAGTGAGGGGACCAGAGGATGGAGCACACTTGGAAGCATCCACAGCACTCAGGCCCCATAGTAGACATTCTAGATGTGAATGTGTCAATCACTGGGTCTCCTTCTAGTTGCCAGGACCTTGGCCTGCCAGGGACACCAAGCTACAGACTTGATAGCCCCTTGACACAGGGTGAATGCAGGGGAACCCAGCCACCCATTCCAGGAGCACCAGGCCACATGATGACCAAATATTGTCCCTCTGTATATCTACACAATCCCCAATTCCATTATCTTAGTAACAGGTGATGCAACCATAACTTTATTCTTTCTTCTCTTCCTTATGAGGAATGAGACTGGATTTATTTATTTTTAAAATCATGGATACCAGGACATTAGTTATATCTTTATTTTGAATATAAACATTAGAATCTTGGTGAGATTGGTTAAGGCTGAGGAGCCTCTCAGTTTTTATATTTCTCTGTACCCCTCCCCCAATGGTGGAACATATATGTATTTATTCACACAGTGTATTGCTTTCTGATTATACCTATAAATGTGATAAGTTCACCTAATCTGCATTGCATCTCCATCCTAATTATTATATTCAGTTCTGGAAATTGTCTTTTAAGAGGAACAATAGTTAATTCGAGTACGTCTAGGGTGGCCAACAAAATCTTGCCAAGTATGAAAATGTTAAAATACTGAAAAAGACACAATTCAGGTGTGACACATCAGCTCTCCAAATGTCAGGTCTGTCATGTGAAAGATAGATTTGACTTATTCTTTATTGCTCCAAGAACAAGAGAAAGAAAGAGTGGAAGGTAAAATGAGGCACATTTCAGCTCAATATAAGAAAGATTTTTGTAAAAATTGGAATCATTTAGTGAGTGTTTTGGTAACTAAAGGTGTTCAAAGAGGGATGGCTATGTGATGATATGGAAGATATTCCTTAAATATGTATTTAAATCCTCTTATATATCTGCTTTTAAATTTTATATTATTAAAGTTTTTACTATTACTAAAATATTTGACATTTTTGGATGAAAGACACTAAAAATTGAGTGATCATTTTGAAGCATCTTTTTAGTATTTAAAAAAGATACACAATGCAGTTAAAATGGGGTTATTTTCAGTATAATACTGAAAACATTTACAATAAAAGTGTAGGTGTGATGTCAAGTACAATTCTGATATAGCTTTTTTTTCCTTCTGAAATCTAGCAATCTTCCTGACTGCAGTGTTTGTTTTAGTTATATACATATACTGAGTATCTCAAAAGAAATTATTTTATTCAATTACTTTATCCTTTTACCCCTTTGAAGAAAATATCCTTAAACAAAACATTAATTTATATATATATTCATAACTAGAAGTAGAGTTTTTATTCACAAATATGAATCCTTATTTTCATCTCATAATTTATTATACATAAAGCTAACTTTTATAAAGCTCTGCAGAGTATTAAATAGTAGCACTTGATTTCAAAATATCTTAAGTCACCATAATTTTAATAGCTTTTTGAGTAGTTGCCAGTTTAATTTTCAGTATGTGCAAATTGGAGGTAAATTATTTATTACTTCCAGCAAATGTCTTTCACAATTTTCTTTAATTTTTTCATCTTTTTAAATGGATCATAAAATGGCAGTCTTTTATTGGACATCCATAAAGTCAGCAGCAAATAAATACTTTGCAAATAGGTTGCTATGATTGAAATGTCAACCATATTTCATGCAGTATGAAATTTCTTCAGTTCAGAGTAGCCCTAACGTATGGCAATGAGCTGTTCTCCTGTTCTGGAATTGTCTTACATCTTTAAACATTAAATTAAAGCACTGTGACCGTTAGGACTTTGAATTTTATTTACTTAGTTATATATCAGAATTCTATTTAATAATTTCTCATGTGGAATGAATTTAGTACCCTTGAATTTAGTTTTATCACTATTAATTGAGGACCAATTGACATTAAAATGCACTTCAAGCAGTCTTTTTGTTAAGTTGTTCAGGTTTCTTCTATCCTTCTACTTAAATGTTCTGAGGATGGAGCAAAGAGCCGTTGAACATATTTGTAAGCAACTCTAAACAATGTGGAACCAACTTATAGAAAAGGGAGTTGAAAGAGTCCTCAGTTCTGAGCCTCACCTTCCCTGACCACTCAGAATTATCTGCACTATGGGCCAGTCCTGTCTCAGAAGAAGGTATTTCCTTGCCTTTCACAACTTCATAGTCTCACCTCCAGGACTGTTTCTTCTCCAGTGTTACCTCTGGCTCCTCTTCTTACAGTTCCTAGTCAGTTTTCACCATGGCTGGATTCCTGACCCATAAACTCACCTTCTCTAAGCCTTCCTTTTCTTGCTATGAGTTCCAAATCTCCAGACAAGATCTTTCCCTTAGCTTTAAACCAACCAAATGTCCACTATCCAAATGTCAGCTCATTCACTTGGATTTCCCTTAGGCAAATTAAACCTGAAGTTCCCAAATTAAAGTTATGTACTTCTGTTCAAACCTGTTCCTTTCATGTTTCCTGTGCAAGATTACTCACCTTCATGTGCAAAACACAAACTTTGAAGCCATCTCTAACTACTCCTTCTTCCTCACCTTCTACATCCTATAAATGTCCAAGTCCTTTTTAATCTAACTGCTTAATATCTCTCAATTTTCATTTCAGATTACCCTCATTGACACTATTTGGTTCAGTTCTACTTTGGTCCTTATTTGAAATTCACTGAGAAATTCTTAAAAACAATTTTTTAAATTGAGGTAACATTGGTTTATAACATTATACAAGCTTCATGTATACAAATATTAAGTTTTGACTTCTGTATACACTACAGTATGCTCACCACCAAAAGTCTAGTTTCCATCTGTCACCATATAGTTGACTCCCTTTACCCATTTTGCCTTCCCGCTCTTCCCCTCTGGTAGCCATCAATTTGTTTTCTGTATCTAGGTGCTTTTTGTTGTTGTTGTTGTTGTTTCATCTATCTATCTATTTATTTATTTATTTTTTTATTTTTTTATGTTTTCCTTTGTGGTACACGGGCCTCTCACTGTTGTGGCCTCTCCCGTTGCGGAGCACAGGCTCCGGATGCGCTGGCTCGGCAGCCATGGCTCATGGGCCCAGCCGCTCCACGGCATGTGGGATCTTCCCGGACTGGGGCACGAACCCGTGTCCCCTGCATTGGCAGACGGACTCTCAACCACTGTGCCACCAGGGAAGCCCTGTTTCTTTGTTTTTATATTCCATATATGAATGGAATCGTACATATTTGCCTTTCTCCATCTGACTTATTTCACTTAGTACCCTCAAGGTCCATCCATGTTGTCACAAATGTCAAGATTCCATTTTTTTTTATGGTTGAGTAGTATTCCATTGTACATATATACCACATCTTCTTTAGCCATTCATCCATCAATGGGCACTTATGTTGCTGCTTCCAAATCTTGGCAATTGTAAATAATGCTGCAGTGAACATCAGGGTGCATATATCTTTTTTAATTGGTGTTTTTGTATTCTTCAGATAAATACCCAGAAGTGGAATAGCTGGATCATATAGTAGTTCCATTCTTAATTTTTTGGGGAAACTCCATCCTGTTTTTCATAGTAGATGCACCAATTTCCATTCCTACCAACAGTGAAATACACTATGACATTTGTTAACTGGTCTTCTACTGTAGAAATTTACTCTTCCAAGCCATGCTCTACGATGCAACAAGTGATATTTGTAAAACAGAATGCTGACCATATTTCTGCCTGGCTTAAAAACTCATAAGACTAATTCCAAATATCTAAATATGGCATCCTGGGTTCTTCATTATCCTTCTCCTACTCTCCTTTTTGGCTTCAAACCATATATTCTCACTCTCACATTCTGTGTTGATGCCATACTGAATGGCTTTTATTCCTTGACTGTTCTGTTCCTTTCTTACCTTCCAGCATGTCAAATAGTGCTCCATCTTCTTGGATCCCTTTTTAATCTCTTTTCCTAACTAATTCTTGATCATCCTTTAGGGTTCATCATAGAGGTGACTTCCTGCAGGAAATCTTTGTTGATGCCCCCGTGCAAGGCTCAGTCGGTTGTAACTCCCACATGGTCCTCTAGTACCTTTGTGCTTATACCTATTTTAGTTAATATAACATTCTATTGTGATTGTTCATGTAGCTTCCTTTCAATTACATTGTAATGCTGTGTTTCATTTGTTATTGCAGCCCTATTACCAAGCACAGCCTAGGTTGGCCTATTGTAGGCAATTTATAAATATTGGAGTAATAGACTGATTTAGTGATTGACTGAACTTACTGGCCAACATTCAGAAACCAATTTGGAGTACAGTTTTAAGTGTTAGGTTCAAGCACACAGCTCAACATAGTTGCAGTGTTGGGTTTTATCAAGGTAACATTTTGTAACAGGAAGGAAATAGCTTTGAAAAGTTTCTTTACATGAACTTGCATGGCATTATATGTTATACTAGGCATTTTTGGAACAATTTAGCTCTCTCTATTTTTATATAGAAGTAAGTAGAAGAGAAATCCTTTAAAGTAAACAAAAAAAGTATTAGGCAATTATTTCTTTGCTGCAATACCTTCTTCTATATTATCTGTGCTGTTTTTTAACTTGGATCTAAAATGTTTATATAAAAGTACCTTGATAGCTGAATAATTTTTTAGACAAATAGTCAGATGTTACAGTAATTTATAGAGTACCCGCTGTGTTCCAGGCACTGTGTTGGACATTTTATGTACATTATTTTATCACACTCTCCTCCCCAAAGCAACTCTGAAATAGGTACAGTTATCCCCCTTTTACACATTGAAGAATGCAAGATTGAGAAGGTAGTGACTAGGGTTCAAACCTAGAACTCCTGATTCTCCAACATGTGGGCTGAATCTATCCCCTTTTTCAAGTTTATTTTATTCTTGGGATAAATAAAGAAAAACTCTTTAATCACCTCTCCTTTATGGAATTATGTAAAAACAATGTGGCTTTAATACATTTTTGCCCACAGTAAAGTTTCTGTAACTGAGAGTATGAGTTCTACTGTCCTAAATATACTAACCAGCAATAAAATTTATATAGCAATCAGAATGAGAAATCCATAGATACTAGCACAAGTTACATAAAATATGACAAAACATGATATACGTATATTGGAGTCTTGGGACAAAGAAAGGTCAAGGTATTGAGTCTGGGTTAGAGGGTGAGATGGGTTTTATCAATCTGTTTGCCAGCAATGGAGTAGCAGAGCTTTGGACAAAAGTATCAGCTCATAACAGTGCCAGTATCATACCAATAATTTCAAAAATTTTTTCTAAAGAAACAACAAAATTTAGAAGCAGAAATAACTTTTAGAGTGTGTTTTTCATGTTTGCAACACTTCTGAAAAAAATTTCCCAGCAAATATATATACATATAAAAATATACACATATGTTCACAAATAAATATCATATAGTAAATGCCATTATAACCATGAGAAATATGTGAATATAGTAAGAAATTGGAAGAGTGACACTGGAGAAGTGAGACAAAGCTGTCTCCAGTGAGTGAAATTTAGATGTAAGACCCTAAAGCACTTAATGAGGATTAAGGTGGTATGCAGTAGAAGTGAAAGCACTTTGACTACAGAGCCAGAGAAGTCCAATATTTGGGTAAGTTACCTTTTTAAGCTTCAGGTCCTTTATTTGGAAAATGGAGATAATGCTACAGCCTCCCTCAGTGGGTTGTTGTGAGAATTAAGTGAGAAGATGTGTTAATGTGTTTAGCTCATAGTAAGGAATCGATAAACACTGTTATTATTAGTACTGTTGTTTCTGGTAGTGGTTTGATCGTGCTACTACTGCTCTCAGGAAGGTGAATATTATATTGTTTCAACTGAATCCATGTGTCAAAATAATCATCCGGTGGCTTTCCATGTCTGTGGAGACTAACTCAGTTTGATCAGACACCAGCTACATTATACTAGACTGAGATTTTAAGAATAATGTGCAAATTGGTTTGGTTGCCTACAAGACTTCATCAGCATGCTAGGGGAAACTATAGAAAAGAATGAATTTTGTTATAAAATACATCTTCTGTTCTTATTCCATTTGGATAAGCATTAAATGTTTTAAATGTTTCCTTCATTAATTAGAGAACTGGTTCATTTCTTCTGAGTTCTATGTGCCAGATTATGAACAACTTTGGTCAATGTCTACTGATCCCTTTAAAGTTGAATCAATAAGATTATAAACAACTTTGGTCAATGTCTACTGATCCCTTTAAAGTTGAATCAATAAGATTACCTGCAACAATCATACATTATTATGAATCCAGTAATCTTCCCCCACAAACCAAAACCATGCTTTCTGTGTCATATGCTTTCTGGTACATGGTTTAAAGTAGAGGAATTAGGATCTAGGAAACATTATTTTTGGATTGAACTATGCTTAATCTTCAAAAAAACAAAGCAAAACAAGGTACTGAGTTCTGCAGAAAAAGCAAGTAGGTTTAAGTTTTCTTTCTTAACTAAGCCACTTGGTATTCTGTGTTGGAATAGTTCAGAAGTTTAGTTAAGTTGATATAAATACCCCAAGTTCTTGTTCTTTTCTGGATTTAGCTAAACTTTTTTTTTTAAACAAAATGTTTTAAAGGGAATATTTTACAAGGAATATTTTTAATAGGAGTAATCCTGAATTTTGAAGAAGAGTTCAGCTAGAAGTTTGCTAGTCCTGTCTTTCCTGGGGGCTCTAGCCCTATAAGATCCAAACTAAATATCACACTGAGAAAAAAACACATTAAGAACTTTCATTTCTTCAAGCCTGTGTGGTATGATGGAAAGAATTCAAAATTTGTGAGAATCCTAGCTTTACCACTTTGGGCAAGGTAATTAACATTTTGGGGCCTATGTACCCCAGCTGTAAAACTGTGAAACTACTTACTTTAAGAGTTCTTTTAAGAATTAAATGAGATAATATCCATAAAGTACCCAGGATAGCATCTGGCCCATGGCAGGGACTGAATAATATTTCTCATCTCCTCTCCCTAGCATCATTACTGAAAATCTTACCAGTGGCTTGAGATTGCTTCCGTTTTGTCCTAACTCTACACAACTAATAGTATTTGGCACACAACTCAAGGCATAGAGAAGAAATCATCTAAATTTAGAGTAATTAAGGCAAAATATCTGGCTTTTAATTCTTGGAATTTAGAATATTTTGTGAGCATTGGAGCATGGTGTTCTATAGAAGCTAGATTAACAAAATGTTGACTACTGTTTCCACTTTAATGAATGGATAGCTTTGTTTTGTTGGTATACTGATTATTCTGTGGTAATATTCTTCATAAACTCTTTTGGAAAAGACCTGTTTCCTCAATACTTTAAAAACTCCTTGTCATCTTTTTCTCTTTGATATCTTCTTAGGCCTATGAAAAAAAATTACTTACTGATCCCAAATGATGAATTATTAGAATCTGAATTAATGAAATTGTAATTATTTTTAATTGTATTAGTAGTTGAAATCATATTTTAAGAATGAGAGCTGTATTTCATAGCAATGGACAAAAATTATTCTCCTTTCTTTTATACCTTTGTCAGGATATTTTAAAATCCTGAACATTTACAACAAATGCCTACAAATATGTAAATTGCATTCCTTTAGTTTACCTGTCTTTCATGATCACTTTCTCTATATTTTATCTTTCAATGGTTTGTTATTTCCATTTAAAAAAATTTTATTTTATTGAAGTATAGTTGATTTACAATATTGTGTTAGTTTCTGGTGTACAGCAAAGCGATTCAGTTATACATATATACATTCTTTTTCATATTCTTTTCCATTAGGGTTTATCACAGGATACTGAATATAGTTCCCTGTGCTATACAGTAAGACCTTATTGTTTATCCATTTTATATATAATAGTTTGCATCTTGTAATAACTTTTTTTAAATATCTTTATTGGAGTATAATTGCTTTACAATGTTGTGTTGGTTTCTGCTGTACAGCAAAGTGAATCAGCTATATGTATACATATATCCCCACACCCCCTCCCTCTTGAGCCTCCCTCCCACCCTCCCTATCCCACCACTTTATGTCATCACAAAGCATTGAGATGATCTCCCTGTGCTGTTTAGCAGCTTTCCACTAACCATGCATTTTATATTTGGTAGTGTATATATGCCAATGTTACTCTCTCACTTTGTCCCAGCTTCCCCTTCCCCTTCTCTGTGTCCTCAAGTCCATTCTCTACATCTGTGTTTTTATTCCTGCCCTGCCACTAGGTTCATCAGTACCATTTTTTTAGATTCCATATATGTGTGTTAACATATGGTATCTGTTTTTCTCTTTCTGAATTACATCACTCTATATGACAGACTCTAGGTACATCCACCTCATTACAAATAACTCAATTTCATTCCTTTTTATGGCTCAGTAATATTCCATTGTATATATGTGCCACATCTTCTTTATCCATTCATCTGTCGATGGACACTTAGGTTGCTTCCATGTCCAGGCTGTTGTAAATAGAGCTGCAATGAACATTATGGTACATGTCTCTCTCTTTTTTTTTTTTAACATCTTTATTGGAGTATAATTGCTTTACAATGGTGTGTTAGTTTCTGCTTTATAACAAAGTGAATCAGGTATACATATACAAATATCCCCATATATCTTCCCTCTTGCTTCTCCCTCCCTCCCACCCTCCCTATCCCAACCCTCTAGGTGGTCACAAAGCACTGAGCTGATCTCTCTGTGCTATTTGGCTGCTTCCCACTAGCTATCTGTTTTACATTTGGTAGTGTATATATGTCCATGCCACTCTCTCACTTTGTCCCAGCTTACCCTTCACCCTCCCCATATCCTCAAGTCCATTATCCTGTAGGTCTGCGTCTTTATTCCCTTCTTGCCCCTAGGTTCTTCATGACCATATTTTTTTGTCTTAGATTCCATATATATGTGTTAGCATATGGTATTTGTTTTTCTCTTTCTGACTTACTTCACTCTGTATGACAGACTCTAGGTCCATCCACCTCATTACAAATAACTCAATTTCGTTTCCTTTTATGGCTGAGTAATATTCCATTGTACATACGTGCCACATGTTCTTTATCCATTCATCTGTTGATGGACACTTAGGTTGCTTCCATGTCCTGGCTATTGTAAATAGAGCTGCAATGAACATTGTGGTACCTGACACTTTTTGAGTTATGGTTTTCTCAGGGTATATGCCCAGTAGTGGGATGCTGGGTCATATGGTAGTTCTATATGTAGTTTTTTAAGGAACCTCCATACTGTTCTCCATAGTGACTGTATCAATTTACATTCCCACCAACAGTGCAAGAGCTTCCCTTTTCTCCACACCCTCTCCAACTTTTATTGTAGATTTTTTGATGATGGCCATTCTGACTGGTGTGAGGTGATACCTCATTGTGGTTTTGATTTTCATTTCTCTAATGATTAGTTATGTTGAGCATCCTTTCATGTGTTTGTGGGCAATCTGCCTATCTTCTTTGAAGAAATGTCTGTTTAGGTCTTCTGCCCATTTTTGGATTGGGTTGTTTGTTTTTTTGGTATTGATCTGCATGAGCTGCTTGTATATTTTGGAGATTAATTCTTTGTCATTTTCGTCATTTGCAAATATTTTCTCCCATTCTGAAGGTTGTCTTTTCATCTTGTTTATGGTTTCCTTTGCTGTGCAAAGATTTTAAGTTTCATTAGTTCCCATTTGTTTATTTTTTATTTTATTTCCATTTCTGTAGGAGGTGGATCAAAAAGGATCTCACTTTGACTTATCTCATAGAGTGTTCTGCGTATGTTTTTCTCTAAGAGTTTGATAGTGTCTGACCTTACATTTAGGTCATTAATTCCATTTTGAGCTTAGTTTTGTGTATGGGGTTAGGGAGTGTTCTAATTTCATTCTTTTATATGTAGCTGTCCAGTTTTCCCAGCACCACTTATTGAAGAGGTTGTCTTTTCCCCAATGTATATTCTTGCCTCCTTTGTCAAAGATAAGGTGACCATATGTGCATGGGTTTATCTCTGGGCTTTCTATCCTGTTCCATTGATGTATATTTCTCTTTTTGTGCCAGTACCATACTGTCTTGATAACCATAGCTTTGTAGTATAGTCTGAAGTCTGGGAGCCTGATTCCTCCAGCTCTGTTTTTCTTTCTCAAGGTTGCTTTGGCTATTCAGGGTATTTTGTGTTTCCATACACATTGGAAAATTTTTTGTTCTAGTTCTGTGAAAAATGCCATTGGTAATTTGATAGGGATTGCACTGAATCTGTAGATTGCTTTGGGCAGTATAGTCATTTTCACAATGTTGATTCTTCTCATCCCAGAACATGGTATATCTGTCCATCTGTTTGTATAAGTGTCTTATAATTTTCTGCATACAGGTATTTTGCCTTCTTAGGTAGGTTTATTCCTAGGTATTTTATTCTTTTTGTTGCAGTGGCAAATCTGTTTCCTTAATTTGTCTTTCTGATTTTACATCATTAGTGTATAGGAATCCAAGAGATTTCTATGCATTAAGTTTGTATTCTGCTACTTTACCAAATTCATTTATTAGTTCTAGTAGCTTTCTGGTGGCCTCTTTAGGATTCTCTATGTTTAGTATCATGTCATCTGCAAACAGTGACAGTTTTAATTCTTTTCCAATTTGTATTCCTTTTATTTCTTTTTCTTCTCTGATTGCCATGGCTAAAACTTCCAAAACTATGTTGAATAGTACTGGTAAGAGTGGGCCCCCTTTTCTTGTTCCTGATCTTAGAGGAAATGCTTTCAGTTTTTCACCATTGAGAATGATGTTGGCTGTGGGTTTGTCATATATGCCTTTTATTATTTTGAGGTAAGTTCCCTCTATGCCCAGTTTCTGTCTATTTCCGTTTTTATATTCTTAAACAATGATCTTGTGATAATGGTAATGTCTAGAGACAGGGAAAAGCTAAATCGGATGGAAGTATTTTTCCTCATTCTAGGTTTTTGTGAACCTGAAACAATCTCAGCATTTTTCTGGATTAAGGAATTTTTTAATTTAATTTTTTCCTAAAAATGTATTATTTTAAACTACAACAATGACAACAACAGGAATTTCTTCATGTTTCTATTGACATTAATGCTTCTTTTAGGAACAATTAGATCACTTAAGGAATTTGCCTCTGGCTACTGAGTAAGGACTAGAACTAAGAAAGAAAAGCACTAAGATAACTGATCAAAAGCTTTGACTTTTAGAGTCAACTATCTGGCTAATTCTGAATTATTTAAGGAAAGAAATATTTTCCACAAAACTCCAGTTTTTAATTACTGTTAATTATTGTTTCTGCCTTTTCTTTCAGAACTCTTGATGTTTCAGTGAGTTTTAATGGAGGAAATTCTGTCATCTCGGGCTCACTAACAGTCACAGCCACAGAATGTGTAAGTCACTGTTCACATAAAGTTACTTTTTAAAAAATAACTCTCTCCAGAAATAATTTATGGACCTTCAATATTGTTGCATCCTACAGTAAAGAAAGTAGAAATAATAATACTGGAGACCATTACAAGAACATGTTTGTATAGAATTTATTGTAGGTTGTTTTGTTTTTTCCTTTCGTCTCCTTTAAAGGGATTTTAAAGAGTATACATTATATTTTGATATTTATAAAATTGAAGTCATATTTAAATATTAGAATAAGGTAGGAAAATGATTTCCAAATAAAGCATTTTTTCTTAAAACATTAACTATGTAAAGGAAATAATGTCTTTCTGTTAATGAAGGTTGCATTATACTATCTAAGACATTTATCATGTTTTTGAAATTATTAGTGCACCTTAATGAGTGAGCTTATTATTTTGTCCCATTTAATGCTGGTGCTTTCTCAAGAGTAAGGAACTTGATTTTGAGAGCTTTATAATATCTTGGTTTGAAACTACACTGAAGCTATAATTTAGTTAAGATGGATGATTTGCACTACCTAAGATGCAATATTTGGATATATAAATTCCATTGATAAGAGAGTGTTTTCCTTATAGTTAAGTTTTTTGGTTTATCTTGACATTACATTTCTGAACATGAAAACACAAAGCACTAAAAGGAACTGATCACATGGCTGATATTCTTATGAGTTCATTTTCTTTGTTAAAAATATATAAATCAAAACAAAAACAAAAAAAAATCCTGCCCTTCAAAAGACCAGAATCCCAAACCTAAACATTTTCTCACATCTCATGATTTTTTTTAACATCTTTATTGGAGTATAAAGGCTTTACAATGGTGTGTTAGTTTCTGCTGTATAACAAAGTGAATCAGCTATACATATACATATATCCCCATATCTCCTCCCTCCTGCATCTCCCTCCTACCCTCCCTATCCCACATCTCTAGGTGGACACAAAGTACCGAGCTGATCTCCCTTTGCTATGTGGCTGCTACCCTCTAGCTATCTATTTTACATTTGGTAGTGTATATATGACCATGTCACTCTCTCACTTCATCCCAGCTTACCCTTTCCCACCCCATGTCCTCAGGTCCATTCTCTACCTCTGAGTCTTTATTCCTGTCTTGCCCCTAGGTTTGTCAGAACCAATTTTTCTTTTTTTTTTTTTTTTTAGATACCATATGTATGTGTTAGCATATGGTACTTGTTTTTCTCTTTCTGACTTACTTCACTCTGTATGACAGACTCTAAGTCTATCCACCTCACTACAAATAATTCAAATTCGTTTCTTTTTATGGCTGAGTAATATTCCATTGTATATATGTGCCATATCTTCTTTATCTATTCATCTGTTGATGGACACTTAGGTTGCTTCCATGTCCTGGCTATTGTAAATAGTGCTGCAATGAACATTGTGGTACATGACTCTTTTTGAATTATGGTTTCCTCAGGTTATATGCCCAGTAGTGGGATTGCTGTGTCATATGGTAGTTCTATTTTTAGTTTTTTAAGGAAACTCCATATTGTTCTCCATAATGGCTGTGTCAATTTACATTCCCACCAACAGTGCAAGAGGGTTCCCATTTCTCCACACCATCTACAGCATTTATTGTTTGTAGAGTTTTTGATGTTGGCCATTCTGACCAGTGTGAGGTAATACCTCATTGTAGATTTCATTTGCATTTCTCTAATGATTAGTGATGTTGAGCATCATTTCATGTGTTTCTTGGCAATCTTTGGAGAAATGTCGATTTAGATCTTCCACCCATTGTTGGATTGGGTTGTCTGGTTCTTTTGATATTGAGCTGCATGAGCTGCTTGTATATTTTGGAGATTAATCCTTTGTCAGTTGCTTCGTTTGCAAATATTTTCTCCCATTCTGAAGGTTGTCTTTTTGTCCTGTTTATGGTTTCCTTTGCTGTGCACAAGATTTTAAGTTTTATTAGTTCCCATTGGTTTATTTTTGTTTTTATTTCCATTTCTCTAGGAGGTGGTTCAAATAGGACCTTGCTGTGATTTATCTCATAGAGTGATCTGCCTATGTTTCCCTCTAAGAGTTTTATAGTGCCTGGCATTACATTTAGGTCTTTAATCCGTTTGGAGTTTATTTTTGTGTATGGTGTTAGGGAGGGTTCTAATTTCATTCTTTTACATGTAGCTGTCCAGTTTTCCCAGCACTACTTATTGAAGAGGCTCTCTTTTCTCCATTGTATATTCTTGCCTCCTTTGTCAAAGATAAGGTGACCATATATGCATGGGTTTATCTCTGGGCTTTCTATCCTGTTCCATTGATCTATATTTCTGTTTTTGTGCCAGTACTGTACTGTCTTGATGATTGTAGCTATAATATAGTCTGAAGTCAGGGAGCCTGAATCCTCCAGCTCCATTTTTCTTTCTCAAGACTGCTTTGGCTATCCGGGGTCTTTTTTGTTTCCATACAAATTGTGAAAATTTTTGTTGTAGTCCTATGAAAAATGCCATTGGTAGTATGATAGGGATTGTATTGAACCTGTAGTTTGCTTTGGGTAGTATACTCATTTTCACATTATTTATTCTTCCAATCCAAGAACATGGTATATCACTCCATCTGTTTGTATCATATTTAATTTCTTTCATCAGTGTCTTATAGTTTTCTGCATACAGGTCGTTTGTCTTCTTAGGTAGATTTATTCCTAGGTATTTTATTCTTTTTGTTGCAGTGGTAAATGGGAGTGTTTCTTTAATTTCTCTTTCAGATTTTTCATCATTAGTGTATAGGAATGCAAGAGATTTCTGTGCATCAATTTTGTATCCTGCTCCTTTACCAAGTTCATTGATTAGCTTTAGTAGTTTTCTGGTAGCATCTTTAGGATTCTCTATGTATAGTATCATGTCATCTGCAAACAATGACAGTTTTACTTCTTCTTTTATGATTTGGATTCCTTTTATTTCTTTTCTTCTCTGATTGATGTGGCTAAAGCTTCGAAAACTCTGTTGAATAATAGTTGTGAGAGTGGGCAACCTTCTCTTGTTCGTGGTCTTAGTGGAAAAGTTTTCAGTTTTTAACCATTGAGAATGATGTTGGTTGTGGGCTTGTCATATATGGCCTTTATTATGTTGAGGTAAGTTCCCTCTATGTCTACTTTCTGGAGGGTTTGTATAGTAAATGGATGTTGAATTTTGTTTAAAGCTTTTTGTGAATCTCTTGAGATGATCATATGGTTTTTATCCTTCAGTTTGTTAATATGGTGTATCACATTGATTGATTTGCATATATTGAAGAATCCTTGCATTCCTGGGATAAACCCCACTTGATCATGGTGTATGATCTTTTTAATGTGCTGTTGGATTCTGTTTGCTAGTATTTTGTTGAGGAATTTTGCATCTGTGTTCATCCGTGATACTTGTCTGTAGTTTTCTTTCTTTTTGACATACTTGGTTTTGGTATCAGGGTGATGGTGGCCTCATAGAATGAGTTTGGGAGTGTTCTGCCCTCTGCTATATTTTGGAAGAGTTTGAGAAGGATAGGTGTTAGATCTTCTCTAAATGTTTAATAGAATTCGCTGTGAACTCATCTGGTCCTGGGCTTTTGTTTGTTGGAAGATTTTCAATAACAGTCTCAATTTCAGTGCTTGTGATTGGTCTGTTTATATGTTCTATTTCTTCCTGGTTCAGTCTTGGAAGGTTGTGCTTTTCTAAGAATTTATCCATTTCTTCTGGTTTGTCCATCTTATTGACATGTAGTTGCTTGTAGTAATCTCTCATGATCCTTTCTATTTCTTCAGAGTCAGTTGTTACTTCTCCTTCATTTATAATTCCATTGAGTTGAGTCTTCACCATTTTTTTCTTGATGAGTCTGGCTAATGGTTTATTAATTTTGTTTATCTTCTCAGAGAACCAGCTTTTAGTTTTATTGATCTTTATTATCTTTTCTGTCATTTTTTTTCATTTATTTCTGCTCTGATCTTTATGATGTCTTTCCTTCTGCTATCTTTGGGGATTTTTTGTTCTTCTTTCTCTAATTGCTTTAGGTGTAAGGTTAGTTTCTTTATTTGAGATGTTTCTTGTTTCTTGAGGTAGGATTGTATTGGTATAAACTTCCCCTTTCGAACTGCTTTTGCTGCATTCCATAGGTTTTGGGTCATCTTGTTTTCATTGTCAGTTGTTTCTAGGTATTTTTTGATTCCCTCTTTGATTTCTTCAGTGATCTCTTGGATATTTGGTAGTGTATTGTTTAGCCTCCATGTGTTTGTATTTTTCACAGCTTTTTACCTGTAATTGATATCTAGTCTCATAATGTTGTCGTTGGAGATCGTAGTTGATATGATTTCAACTTTCTTAAATTTACCAAGGCTTGATTTGTGACACAAGATATGATCTATACTGGAGAATATTCCATGAGCACTTGAGAAGAAAGTGTAATTTGCTGTTTTCAAATGAAATGTCCTATAAATATCAATTAAATCTATCTGTTCTACTGTATCATTTAAAGCTTGTTATTCTGTATTAATTTTCAGTCTGGATAATCTGTCCATCGGTGTAAGTGAGGTGATAAAGTCCTGCACTATTACTGTGTTACTGTCGGTTTCCTGTTTTATACGTGTTAGTATTCGCCTTATGTATGGAGGTGCTCCTATGTTGGGTGCATATAGATTTATAATTGTTATATCTTCTTCTTGGACTGATCCCTTGATCATTATGTAGTGTCCTTCTTTGTCTCTTATAATAGTCTTTATTTTTATTTTCATTTTTTGCGGTACGCCGGCCTCTCACCACTGTGGCCTCTGCCGTTGCGGAGCACAGGCTCCAGATGCACAGGCTCAGCGGCCATGTCTCACGGGCCCAGCCACTCCTCGGCACGTGGGATCTTCCCGGACCAGGGCACGAACCCGTGTCCCTCTGCATTGGCAGGCATACTCTCAACCACCGTTCCACCAGGGAAGCCCAAATAGTCTTTATTTTAAAATCTAGTTTTTCTGATACGAGAATTGCTACTCCAGCTTTCTTTTGATTTCGATTTGCATGGAATATCTTTTTCCATCCCTTCACTTTCACTCTGTATGTGTCCCTAGGTCTGAAATGGGTCTCTTGTAAACAGCATATATATGGGTCTTGTTTTTGTACCATTCCATTTACATTTAAGGTAGTTATCAATATGTATGTTCCTATTACCATTTTCTTAATTATTCTGGGTTTGTTATTGTAAGTCTTTTCCTCCTCCTGTGTTTCCTGCCTAGAGAGGTTCTTTTAGCATTTGTTGTAAAGCTGGTTTGGTGGTGCTTAATTCTGTTAGCTTTTGCTTGTCTGTAAAGGTTTTAGTTTCTCCATCGAATCTGAATGAGATTCTTGCTGGGTAGAGTAATCTTGATTGTAGGTTTTCCCTTTCATCACTTTAAATATGTCCTGCCACTCCCTTCTGGTTTGCAGAGTTTCTGCTGAAAGATCAGCTGTTAACCTTATGGGGATTCCCTTATATGTTATTTGTTGCTTTTCCCTTGCTGCTTTTAATATTTTTTCTTTGTATTTAATTTCTAACAATTTGATTAATATGTGTCTTGGTTTGTTTCTCTTTGGATTTATCCTGTATGGGACGCTCTGCACTTCCTGGACTTGACCGAATATTTCCTTTCCCACATTAGAGAAGTTTTCTACGATAATCTCTTCAAATATGTTCTCAGTCCCTTTTTTATTCTCTTCTTCTTCTGGGACCCCTATAATTCGAATGCTGGTGCATTAAATGTTGTCCCAGAAGTCTCTGAGACTGTCCTCAATTCTTTTCATTCTTTTTCTTTAGTTTGCTCTACTTTAATTATTTTCACTATTTTATCTTCCAGGTCACTTATCTGTTCTTCTGCCTCAGTTATTCTGCTAATGGTTCCTTCTAGAGAATTTTTAATTTCATTTTTTGTGTTGTTCATCCTTTTTTGTTTACTCTTTAGTTCTTCTAGTTCCTTGGGAAATGTTTCTTGTATTTTCTCCATTCTATTTCCAAGATTTTGGATCATCTTTACTATCATTGCTCTGAATTCTTTTTCTGGTAGACTTCCTGTTTCCTCTTCATTTGTTTGGACTGGTGGGTTTTTACCTGCTCCTTCATTTTCTGTGTATTTATATGTCTTCTTGTTTTGCTTAACTTAGTGTGTTTGGGGTCTCCTTTTCACAGGCTGCAGGTTCATAGTTCATGTTGTTTATGTTGTCTGCCTCCAGTGGCTAAGGGTAGTTCAGTGGGTTGTGTAGGCTTCCTCGTGGAGGGGACTGGTGCCTGTGTTCTGGTGGATTAAGCTGGATCTTGTCTTTCTGGTGGGCAGGACCTTGTCCAGTGGTGTGTTTTGGGGTGTCTGTGACCTTAGTATTATTTTAGGCAGCCTCTCTGCTAATGAGTGTGGTTGTGTTCCTGTCTTTCTAATTGTTTGTCATGCGGTGTCCAGCGTTGTAGCTTGCCAGTCATTGAGTGGAGCTGGGTCTTAGCGTTGACATGGAGAACTCTGGGTGAGCTTTCGCCATTTGGTATTATGTGGGGTCAGGATGTCTCTAGTGGATCAATGTTCTGAACTTGGCTTTGTCACCTCAGAGGCTCAGGCCTGACACCTGGCCAGAGCACCAAGATCCTGTTAGCCACACGGTTCAGAAGAAAAGGTAGAAAAAAAAAAAAGAAATAGGGCTTCCCTGGTGGTGCAGTGGTTGAGACTCTGCCTGCTGATGCAGGAGACACTGGTTTCTGCCCCAGTCCAGGAAGATCCCACATGCCATGGAGCGGCTGGCCTTGTGAGCCTTGGCCACTGAGCCTGCACGTCCGGAACCTGTGCTCCACAGCGGGAGAGGCCATAGCAGTGAGAAGCTCGCGTACCACCAAAAAAAAAAAAAAAAAGAAAAGAAAAAAGAAAAAAGAAAAAAAGAAAGAAAAAATATAAAATAAAGTTATTAAATTAAAAAATTATTAAAATAAAAAATAATTTAAAAAAGAAAGAAAAGAGCAACCAAATGAAAAAAGAGTTCCACCAATGATAAGAAGCGCTAAAAACTATACTAAAAAATAAACAAAAGAACCCCTCAAAAAACGGACAGACAGAACCCTAGGATAAATGACAAAAGCAAATCTATACAGACAAAATCACAAAGAAGCATACACATACATACTTACAAAAAAATAAAAAGAAAAAAATATATATATATTAAAAAAGAGAGAGAGAGAGCAACAAATCAATAAACAAATCTACCAGTGATAATAATCTGTAAATAAAAAACTAAGATAAAGATAAAACCAGAAACAAATTAGATGCAGAAAGGAAACCCCAAGTCTACAGTTGCTCCCAAAGTCCACCTCCTCAGTTTGGGATGATTCATTGTCTATTCAGGTATTCCACAGATGCAGGCTACATCTCGTTGATTGTGGAGATTTAATCCGCTGCTCCTGAGGCTGCTGGGAGAGATTTCCCTTTCTCTTCTTTGTTCTCACAGCTCCTGGGGTTCAGCTCTGGATTTGGACCCGCCTCTGCGTGTAGGTCGCCTGAGGGCATCTGTTCTTTGCTCAGAGAGGACGGAGTTAAAGGAACAGCTGATTTGGGGGCTCTGGTTCACTCAGGCTGGGAGGAGGGAAGGGTATGGATGCGGGGTGAGCCTGCAGTGGCAGAGGCCAGCGTGACATTGCACCAGCCTGAGGCGCGCTGTGTGTTCTCCCGGGGAAGTTGTCCCTGGATCACGGGACCCTGGCAGTGGCGGGCTGCACAGGCTCCCGGGAGGGGAGATGTGGATAGTGACCTGTTCTCACACACAGGCTTTTTGGTGGCTGCAACAGCAGCCTTAGCGTTTCATGCCCATCTCTGGCATCCCTGCTGATAGCTGCACCTCATGCTCTTCTCTGGAGCTTGTTTAGCTGGTGCTCTGATTCCTCTCTCCTCGCACACCGAAAACAACGGTCTCTTGCCTCTTAGGCAGGTCCAGATATTTTTCTGGAATCCGTCCTGGCTAGCTCTGGTGCACTAGCCCCCTTCAGGTTGTCTTCATGCAGCCAACCCCTGTCCTCTCCCTAGGATCTGACCTCTGAAGCCCGACCCTCAGCTCCCAGCCCCCACCCATCCCAACGGGTGATCAGACACGTCTCTCGGGCTGGTGAGTGCTGTTCAGCACCGATCCTCTGTGCAGGAATCTCTCTGCTTTGCCCTCTGCACCCCTTTTGCTGCACTCTCCTCCATGGCTCCAAAGCTTCCCCCTTGCCACCCCCCGTCTCTGCCAGTGAAGGGGCTTCGTAGTGTGGAAACCTTTCCTCCTTCACAGCTCCCTCCCAGAGGGGCAGGTCTCATCCCTATTCTTTTTCTCTGTTTTTCCTTTTTTCTTTTGCCCTACCCAGGTACATGGGGAGTTTCTTGCCCTTTGGGAGGTCTGAGGTCTTCTGCCAGCATTCAGTAGGTGTTCTATAGGAGTTGTTCCACATGTAGGTGTATTTCTGATGTATTTGTGGGGAAGAAGGCAATCTCCATGTCTTACTACTCTACCATCTTGAAGGCGCCACTTCCATCTCATGATCTTATGGTTTTATATTTTGATCTTTTAATTTGAGAGACATCCTTCCTCCAGCAAACAAAACAAAGCAACTCAATATTATCTGTAGAGAGATAGTTTGTTTCTTGTTGTAAGAAAACATTGCAGGGAAAACAAGCATCCATATGGACTCTTGGGTCACTAATGAATTCCCTGGATAACTCTTTAACAACACCTGTTTTTTATTTTGAAAATAGCTAGTTGTTTTTTTCCCCTTTTTATCTTCAATTCATGTTGCAATATATAGGTTTTGTGGATGTTGTAATGTGTAGGTTTCCTGGTCCCTCAGGATGTGGTTGAGATTACAGACTTTTGTGGTATATGGTGTCTCAGTGTTTTGCTCACTGAAATGGCGTTCTTTCTCCATCCTCCTTCCTATTCTGTACCTCCAGCTGTCTTTTTCACCTGTCTTTCACAGAAGCAGGAAAACAAATCTTTGTCTGCATCCTATAACCATGCACAGTTTCTGTGTGCAGGGATGCTGAAGCTAAATAAATGACTCATTTGGAATGTACAGGCTGTTTGCTTCCTGGAAATAGGAAGTCTTTCTAGGTCTTGCTAGTTCTAAGGGGAGCGTAACGTTACTCGAGGTGGTTTTAAGAGTAAGGCGATTTCAGAAAAAGGAACATGAGTTGTGTCAGAGATGGAGAGAAAATTTGGGGTCACGGGGTTATATTAAATAAGGCATCTGAATACTTTCCCTTGACAGGAGATTTAAGCAAATCCTTGAGGAAGGTGAGGGAGTGAGCCCTGAAGACCATGCAAGGGAAGAGTGTTCTTGCGGAGGCAGCAGCTCGAACAGAGCCTAAGATGAGAGTGTATGTGGCTGGTTTAAAGAGGAGCAAGGCAGCCAGTGTGCAGAGTGGAGGTAGTTGGGGGAGGAGGGGGCCTGAGATGAGTAGGAGAGAGTGGAGGGAGGGGAGAGATCATGGAAAGTTTTGTAAGTCATTGTAAGATTCTTAGTTTTTTTCTAAGTGAAACAGGAGCCACTGAAGGTGACATGGTATGACTGTGTTTTAAAAGGATCATTCTGGCTGCTGTGCAAAAATAGACTTTACAGGTAGGGGCCAAAGTGGAGACCTGGAGACCAATTCTGTGGCTAGTTCAGTAATCTAGGAGAGGGGATGGTGGCTCCACTAGGCAGATAGCAAGGGAGATGGTGGGAAGTGGTTAGATTTGAATATATTTTAAAGGTGGAGTCTACTGGATACCTAGACAGATTAGATACGGGTGTGAGAGAAAGACAATAAGGACGGTTCCAGGCTTTTTCACCTCAGCAACTAGAAAGATGAGTTGTCATCAGGTAGAGCCGTTTTTTAAAAAAGATGAGGAGGTCTGTTTCAGAAATGTTGAGTGAAAGATGTCCATTTTTCATCTCAGTGGGGGTGTCAGAAAGGCTGTTGAATACATAAGTTTGAAGTTCTAAAAAGAGGTCTGGATTGGGGGTGCACATTTGGGAGCTGTTGTATGGAATGAAAGAGTCAACCAAATTCCACATGATTTTTAATGAAGAAAAAAAAAAGAACTTTCAGTAGGTAGAGCAAGAAGAGAAAGAAATCCAGAGAAATGTTTTGTATTTATGGAGGAACTGAGATAAACTGGGTCTTGAAAGGAGAACATGTCTTAGGCAAAGAGAGAGGAGGGGGGACCATTTCACAGATAAATTGCAAACAGAAATTGAAGGGAGGAGGGACAAATTAGGGTTGTAGGGTTAACAGATATAAACCACTATATACTGAATAGATAAGCAACAAGTATTTACTGTATAGCACAGGGAGCTATACCCGTTATCTTATAAAACCTTTAAAGGAATATAATCTGCAAAAATACTGGATCACTGTAGTGTACACCTGAAATGAACAGAATATTGTAAAGCAATTATACTTTAATAAAAAATTAATGAAAAAAATGAAAGTAGATATATTTGCTTGGGGTAAAAATAGTGGAAGGAAAGAGAAAATTTAGATCAGATTATCCATGGCCAAAAAAAAAGGGGCTTAGACTTCATCCTACAGGTCTGTGGTTCCTAAACTTCAGTACACAGTGTTAAAATGAATGAAGGGAAGAAAATCTTCCACGTTCATGAGAGACTGAACTCAACTCTGCTGAGACAAAGGGCTAGAGAGGTTTTTTTTTCCTTCCAGTTTTATTGAGATATAATTGACATACAGCACTGTATAAGTTTAAGGTGTATAGCATAATTATTTGACTTACATAACCACGGGATAATTATTTTTTCTCATTAGATTTAACCATTATTTTGATTTAAATATGTCTGGTGTGTGGTAGTAATATCACCGTTTTATAGATGTAGAAAGTGAGAATGGAGCTGATGAGAAAGTACCAGCAGATGTGTGCATTACACCTCTATTCAGAATAGAAGAAGACAGTGGATAATATTATGATAAATACCAGCCTTGTATTTACGTGGTAACTAGCCTTTCAGGCATATTTGGATGTGATAATTAGGAGAGATGAAGTTAGTAACCTTACTCATTCTTGGATGATGCTTTTGGCTCTTCACAGGCATTCGAAAAGCCAAACAAAATGAAACACCATTATTTAGCAATTGATTAATCCTTGTGGAAATCTCACAAATAAAGAAGCTCCTCTGTTCTCCAAGAGCATCCGGGCTTGTTCTTATTAAGGCACTTATGTCACTGGGTTGTAATTTCCTGTTTACTTCTCGGCCTCTCTCTGCAGTCTGTGTCTTGCTCATTGCCTCCCTCTCAGTGCCTGGTCCTTACACGAGGCAGGTGCTCCAAAATTATTTGTTAAAGGAATGAATGACAGTACCTGTATATTCAGTTTAAAAGTGGGGAAACTAAGGTTTGGACTTAAAAGATTTAAGACTAGAACCTGAAGAGGGTTTAGACTTAGGCAGTCCATTCCTTTCGTCTGTCTCAGAAGATCTAAATGTGTCTCCGCTTTAAAAAAATTCAGTGAAAGATGTCGTTTTTCCCCCATTGGAGCCACTGCTCTTCTGATTCTTTTAGAATAATAATACTAAGAACAAATTTTCTGAGCACTAATTAAGTGCCAGACACTGTGCTAAGCCCTACATATGTGCTCAGCACTTCATGATTTCATTTAATTCTCACTACTCAAGAGGAGGCTCTTACTATTACCTTAATTTTACAGATGAGAAAACTGAGGAACAGAGAGCCACCTCCAATCTTTAGTGCACATTGATGCAAAAACATTAGAAGATGCTTCTGCTAGTAGGTGGATCCAACCCTCAGCATGCTACACAGCTTGATGAGCAGAATATTGGCTGCTTTCAGCTTTCGCTGCCCCAAGAAAGGGGAGACTTGGAGCCTAGAGGCCCTGGGGTTAAATTGCTTGCTCAGTTTCATAGTCGAGTAAATTCTAGAATTGAGAATTGAACCCAAGTTTGTCTTCCTCTGGCCTGAATACTTGCACAATCTGCCATTCATTACCAGGTCCTAATTTGATTTATATAAGACAGAGGTTGGCAATTTTTTTTCTGTAAAGGGTCAGATAGTAATTATTTTAGGCTTTAGGGGCTATACAGTTACACTACTCAACTCTGCCATTGTAACCCACAGGTGGCCATAGACATATAAACAAACAGGCATGGCTGTGTTCAACATACTATACACACTAGAATTTGAATATCATGTATTGATAATATATTTTTCTTTAAATTTTTTTCAGCTATGTAATAATGTAAAACAATTTTTTAGCTTGCCAGGCATCTTATGAGACAGATGAGCTGATTTGGCCTTTGGGCCATAGTTTGCTAGTTCCTGATATGGAATATTTCAAAAGAATCTAGTAAATGAAATCATCACCTATTTTATGACTAGTTTTCCTTCCCCTAGCTCTAAATTCATGGAAGCAAAATTGTGGAGATTTAGTTCCCCTTTTCTGTGTCTGTTTTATTCTAATGTGGTTGCTGTGATTAATTATTTTCTAGATAGATTGCAACAGGCTATTCACACACTTTTGAAATTTTTGAGTGATTCTTCTTTTCCCATAGTTGTTTTACAAGTACAGTAGTGACTCTGATTTGTTTTCATACGTCTGTCATTCTGTTAGCTAGAATTTCAGTTCTATTTGGTGGAGTGAAGTTTTTCGTTGTACATTATAACTTCCTTTTAATGAAGAAAAGGAAATTAGATGCAGATGAAGTTCAAAGACTGAATGTGTCCAGGATGACTAGAAAATATATATTCCTTTTACCCTAAAATCAAGCTCAAGGTTCTGGTGTGTCCCCAACTTAACCCTTAAAAGAGTTTTGGCTTCAAAGCCTTGGCCAACATCTGGGTACTAAATCTCCAACTGGACTCCTCAGCTAACTTGTCTTTGTAGACATCTGAAAATGTTACTTGTTCAGAACTATAGCTAGGAAGAATTGATCCAAAAAATGGCCGATTGGAAGGTCATCTAACAAATGGATATTAACCCAACAAGTGGCCAATTCTTTCTGTAATAAAGAGGATTACTGCTTTCCAGAAACTTGTGTTTCATTATTTTCTTCAGCTGCTTCAGGTACTACCAAGCCCTCTCAAATTCTATTTTTCAGACAAAGTTGTCTTTTCTTGTTCTTGCAATGAGCCGCTCATTCAACCTCCACTCCCTTTCTGGGCTTTCTTATACTTTCTCAGGAGGTCCTCTCAGAACCCTAGACCAGGCTAGTCCCTGCTTTGCCCTGTTTCTGTTGTACTCTCCTTCCATACTTCTCACATTTATGATTGTGTGTTCAAGGGTTGTCCCTCCAACTAACCTGTGGGCTTCATGAAGACTTGTGCAGCATTATAGCTTTGGCAGCTTTTTAACTGCCTAGTGTTTAAAGAGCAGAACACCTAAACAGAGGTGAGAGGCTTTTAGTTTCCACCTATGATACATAACTCTGCATAACCAGATCTAGTTTCATCTGACTCTGCAGTTTGCAGCATAGTATCTGCTCATAGGACTGAAATCTATGCATTTGACCTTTTCTTCATTTGTTTATAAACTTATGTGAGCAATGAAATTATTTCCCTGAAGTCTTTCATGTTCTGATAACGGCTCTGGCAAATCAAAACAAAGGAACTGGGAAAGCATAGATTTGTATGCAGTGAACTGAGCTAATGTCTGGGACTGGGGCATCCAGGGCTGTGTTTATGGCAAGTTCGGGTTGCATTAAATTCTTTGCTTACTGTGACCTGTTTTCCATCATGCTTCTCTTAAATGTGATAAAGATTAAGTCTGTAGGTCTTCAGAAAGTGTGTATTTTCATAGTCAGTTTTCTTGTAGACTAATTTTCAGAATCAGTTGAGATGATAATATTATTATACTAAATGTATATTTGCATCTGGATGTGCATAATGTTTTGTCAGTGTTCCTAACAGGGACATTTTTGAAAGAAAATCCAAGAATTTTGACTGCCTATCATGGCCAGCCCATCTATTTTATATTCTGTCAGTATGATTTTCTGAATTTCCTGCACATGACACATTTGTAGAAAGAAAAAACTAACCACTAAACTTTTAGCATATTCACACCCTCCAGTTTCACGTCCTTATTTCTGAACATAGGATTTGAATTCTAAGAAAAGGGAAAAACAAATGTTCATACAACCCTTTTGGAAGTGGTGTGCACAACCACATGGTGAGCATTTATTTCCATGGGTGCCATGGCTCGATCCTCATGTGGGAAAGGTCTGGTGGGGAAGGATACATTCATTCCATAAATGAACGGTCACAGGTCGGGGCTATCTTATGTAAGACCTTATATTTGAAGGTGGAATCATGAAGTTATACATTTGACAACACTTCTCCCATAGGATATCATAGTTTTCTATGTATTTCTTTGACATTCTTTTCCCATTATATTCTTGTTTGTCTAGATTTCAGAGCTTAGTATAATTAAGCCTGTTGAGAATTGTATGATTTGTTCATGAACGTTTAGAATTCTGTGTAGAAAGTTGCACTTTGAGTGTTTTCATAAGTATCCTGATGTGTGCTCTGAATTACTTTCTTTGGTTTTGAGGACAGAGAACTTAGATATTTGCCAGGAAATTTCCTATAAAGTATTTATCTCCTCTCTCGCTCTCTCTCTCTCTCTCTCTCCCTCTCTCTGACACACACACACACACACACACACACACACAGAACTTTCTGTGTGCAAGACACTGATTTAGACGTTTAGGTTACATCAGTGACCACATGTTGAGCTTACATTTTCATTCTACCAAACTGTACATCAAGTTGCAAGATGACTGCATGTCTTCTCATTCTTAAATTTTAAATTAATTTTTTATGGTAAATATGTGGTAACATCTTCAAGTGCCTTATGAATGGTTTAATAGTAAATATTAGAGCTTTATGAAGATTGTATGTGTCTGTGTGTGAAGTTTCTGTAGTTATTTTTGTTGTCTTCTGAAAAATAAATTAAATGACATACTCAAGGATTCTAGGTGATATTTTGGTGGAGTCTGTTTTGCAACCTAACATTAGTTACAGAAATAGCTTGTATGGTTATTCCCTCTTGCATCCAGATACAAAATTAGAACTCAAAGGATAGCTTTAGTTGTTCATGTATACTTATTTCTTAATCTTTTCCTAAAAAGATTTCTGAAATTAATACATGTTTTATGGTCTATGTTGCTTTGAGAATTATTTTTAAAGTTATTTTTAATGGATTTATTAAAACTGAAGTGCTGTTAGTAATCAACGTCTTTGAAAATTAATCTGTTTGGAGATAGTTTCCAAGTCAATATATGGTAATCTCTTTTCCTTTTTTTTTCCATTGTGATACTAACAGATGATATAGGGAAACTGTGACACACATTTCAAGATTTTTGTGATTAGATACACCAAGTATATTTTGCTAGCACTCCCTAAAGTAATACTTTTGAAAAGTACCTTCTCTTCTCTTTTCAGTTATTTACAAATAACTGTTTACATAAAGATCATTATCTCTTTATGCATAGGTTATTATGTATTACAATTCAAATTCCATTATAAAATGTTCTAATTAAATGCTACCACCATTGTTGCTTCAACATCTGAAAGTCTCTTAGCTTTGATCAATCCTAACATTTCCCAAAATGGATTCTAGGAAATCCGAGTTCTGTAGGATACTGATAATGTTATGAGAAAAAAAATTGACCTGTGTTGATATAAGGTGGGCTGTTCTTTTTTACTACAGAGCCATTCAAGGCTTTAAAAATATGCTAATGTGTGCAGTGCTTTTTTAAGAGAGATAGCCTGGTTATAGCTTTGCCACAAAGAGTTTCATGCTTTGGGAGCAACTGACTTTCTTATTTTGTAGATTAGAAAATGGAGTCCCTGAGAAATTAAACAACTTGCTTAAAATTAGACCTGCAGACTAATATTTTTAAGACAATGCTATTCTAAGATGGAAACTGATAGGCTCTTCCCACCCAGCCTTTCTCTCTGTCAGCTCTTGGACTAAATGTGACTCTTGCCTTGACTTCTGGGCTTGTACTACTTATTTGTTTTGAATGATAGAAAATGTATCCCTGAAAAGCTGCCTTATAAAGGCCCAAATTTCCACCCAGATAGTGTATTGATTTATTTACAGTTTTCTTTTTCTTCCTTGAAATCTTCCCCTCCCCCCCAAAAAAAAACCCCACAAACCAAACATGATTACTGGGGATCCCGGAGAGCAGTGGTTTGGAAGAGACAACTCGTTCTCTTGGAAACTTTATCTCTGCACTAAAAATTCAGCAAACACTCTTCTTTGTTTTTGTGGCTTTTTCAGCCTTATTTATTTGGAGTTCATTCTCTTAGTAAATAGTTTTAAGTGCCAGACATGGAGTATACATTAGTAAGTAGGATGGGCATAGGCGCTGCCCTCCTAGAGCTCACAGTGAATATAGAAAAGACAAATTAAATAAAAAATTATAGTTCATCATAGATAAATAAGCAAATAAATCAGTAAATATATTGTGATACATGCTAAGATTAAAGTACAGAGAACTATGCCTTGTACAGTAAGGAGGGGCATTTTCTAGCCAGAAGGTACAAGGAAGTCTTCCTGAGGAAGTGGCTTAAGCTAAGCCTTATAGGATGTGTAGGTATTTGGTAGAAGAAGGGGGTCAGAGGCAGAGCCCAGAGCAGGGGTGTTAGGCCTGGAGGAGATCGTCATTAAAAAGTGAAAAAACACCAGTGTGGTTCTTGTGTGGGTAGTGCTTGAGCTGCCCTGAGACGTCTTCTCATATATGAACACATGAGGTTGCATTCTTTTCTGATGCATACAAGAACCATTGTTGTTTGTTTGCCACCTGATTGGTTATTTTTGATAATCATCTTGTCCTACCACTTAAATATATAAAGTAAATAATGTTCCATTATCAAAAAGCCTGGGGCTTCCCTGGTGGCGCAGTGGTTGAGTCCGCCTGCCGATGTAGGGGATACGGGTTCGTGCCCCGGTCTGGGAGGATCCCACATGCTGTGGAGCGGCTAGGCCCGTGAGCCCTGGCCGCTGAGCCTGCGCGTCCGGAGCCTGTGCTCCGCAACGGGAGAGGCCACAACAGTGAGAGGCCAGCGTATAGCAAAAAAAAAAAAAAAAAAAAAGTCTGGGAAAATTCTGCATAAATTCTGCCTAGAGGTAATCATGCTTGTAATCAGAATAATCCTTTCCCAGAGACAAAAGGTAGGGACCATACAGACCATTTGTACAAACCCAAATTGTGATTTTTCCTATTTTTCTTTAAGGCGTCATTTCAAACAGTTTAGAAGATTTTTATACTAATTACTGCCTGTTTTAATATACATGAAACATAATATAAGGAAATTTAATACAAATAGATTATGATATACTTAATATATTATATAAATTTAATAAAGTAGAATATAATATAAATAGGGTATAAGGTAATTTACAGAATTTAACGAATTTAAAAGAATATAAGAGAAATCTGGTTTAAGATTATGATGTTTTCTGTAATTTTTTCTGTTTCCTTAAAAAATATGTGTTTGGGATTTGACCCTAAACTTTGCTGACATCCTTGTTTTTGTTTTGTGCTTCCTCTAGTCTAGTGGGATTGCAGCCATCATTGCTATTTTGGTGTTACTGCTACTCTTGGGCATCGGTTTGATGTGGTGGTTTTGGCCCCTTTGCTGCAAAGTGGTGAGTAAGAAGGATTTGAAATCTTACTATTATTTTTTTTAAAACATCAAGGTGTAAAGTAAGGCTGAAATATGAATCAATATTCAACAACAGCAAAGTTTCAGTTAGCAAATTGAATTTTAATAGTTTTTGTCATTATAATAAATTGTATTCATGCATGCCAATAAATATTTATTATAAAACTTCATCAAAAAAAGGCTTCAAAATCAGATTTGGGGGAAGAAGGGGAAAAGAAGGTAGGACAGGTTGTAGGGATAAAGGCTTTTCCATGCAAGTATGAAAGAATTTCAAGAAAATTGAGAGACATGTTCTGCTGGATTCATTGAGAGAGGTTGATAATCTGTCAGTTTTTTTTTTTTCAGTGCTTATTGAACGTTTCATTACCTCTTTGAAAGATCTACTATTTCAGGACCTTCTCTGTTTGCCTCTTAGAAAAATAGTTTAGAAATAAGTCATGTGCAAATGTTAGGGTATCTGTTAAACAGTCACTTTTGAAGTTATGACAGTTGATTTCAGGTTGTGACATCTTTCATGTTTGAGTCAAACCTCTGAAAGAATATGGGTAATAAGCTTTCTAGTGCTACTGTTACAAATTGCTACACATTTGGTGGCTTAAAGCAACATAAATTTATTATCTAAGTTATGTAATCACAGATCCAACATGGGTCTCACTGGGCTAAACTGGGTTAAAAGGTATCGGCAGTGATACATTCCTCTCTTAATGCTCTAGAACAGAATCTGCTCCTTTGCGTTTTCCAGCTTCTAGAAGCCACCTCCATTCCTTGCCTTGTGAGCCCCTTCCTCCACCTTTAGAGCCAGCCACGTTGCATCTTTGTCACCATTATTCTGTAGTCACATGTTCCTCTGACTCTGAACCCAGCTAGGAAAGGACCCCCAGTGTTAAGGAACCATGTGATTAGGTTTGACCCACCTGGATCATCCAGGATGATCTCCTATCTCAAGGTCCTTAACGTTAATCACATCTGCAAAGTCTCTTTGTCCCTGGAAGGCAATTTATTCACAATTCCAGGGAATTAGGATGGGGACATCTTTATAGAGCCATTATTTTTCCTGCCACAGGGTGGAACGTTGAGTAAAAAACAGCACATTTCAAGAAATACAACTTGGATTGTTCAGGCTTCATAGAAAATGTTATTCTGAAGAAGCACTCCTTCAAAGTATGCTACCACCTATTTTGATAATATTCCTTTCCTTATCAGCACATTATATAGAACTTTATATTCTGTAGATCAGAGTAGTGTTTTACATAATATTACTAGACTGCCTTTTTCTCCCTCCCCACTGGTGACTGATTTCTGCTTCCTTGCAACTTCAGGCAGTGCTTTGTATTACTCCTGCATTTATTATTCACTGTACTTCAGTCTGCTTTCATGAGACAACTTTACAATCCTTTATCTCAGAACAGTTGGCCCATGGAGGAGGCACAGAATTAACTTAGACAACAGTAGAGATAAGAAGCATCCTGTCTCTTTGCTGAACTAATCAGTTTCCTGCTATAGCAATTTATGCTAAAACGGTTTCCTGTAGTAATCTTGATTATCTTAGATATGGTGATTTTAGGCTAGCTAGCATTCT
This sequence comes from Mesoplodon bidens, assembly GCF_964165515.1. Taxonomy (NCBI): domain Eukaryota; kingdom Metazoa; phylum Chordata; class Mammalia; order Artiodactyla; family Ziphiidae; genus Mesoplodon; species Mesoplodon bidens. The sequence goes on along the minus strand of NC_138176.1, from coordinate 186,819,401 downwards.
TGAGTCTCAAATTAAAAAGCAAAAAGGCACCTTAATGTGATGTGTGCTCCTTGTTTTTTTAATTTAAACTTCACAATGGTGGATTTCCTTATTTAGTTACTTTGCAATTTCATATAATATTGACCAGAGAGCTCAAAAGTGTCAAAGTGATATTTTAAAAGGACACTTGTGAAGACTGAAATGGGCTTCTTTGGGAGGTTGCTAGATGTACTCAACTGAAGTCTCCACCATCAAATGGGGTATTATAGAGAGGATTCAATCATCAGGTGGTGAGAATAGATCCGTTCCATCCCTGGGTCTCTGCAGATTGGGAATCATGCAGTATATTTCTTTATGCAAGGCACAGAGGGACACCATTAAGGCATGTTTTTACGATGTCAGGAGGGCTTCCTATTCTCAGAAGCATCATGAATGCTTACTAATTTCTGCAACTTACTTAATACACAGAAATATCTTTATTTTACATTTAGAAATACAGACTGTAGAGCAGCTAGCCCTGAGTATGAGCTTGTATTTAGACCTAGGAATAAATGAATCAGAGCATATGCTTCTTAAGGTAGGTTTAAAAGCAGGGAGAGAGAGAGATTTGTTGAAGATAGTGGAGTAGAAGGACATGCACTCACTCCCTCTTGCGAGACCACTGGGATCACAACTAACTGCTGAACAGTCATTAATGGGAAGATACTGGAACTCACCAAAAAAGATACCCCACATCCAAAGACAAAGGAGAAGCCATAATGAGACAGTAGGAGAGGCACAATCACAATAAAATCAAATCCTATAACCGTTGGGTGGGTGACTGACAAACTGGAGAACACTTATACCACAGAAGTCCACCCACTGGAGTGAAGGTTCTGAGCCCCATATCAGGCTTCCCAACCTGGGGGTTCGGCAATGGGAGGAGGAATTCTTAGAGAATCAGATTTTGAAGGCTAGCGAGATTTGATTGCAGGACTTTGACAGGACTGAGGGAAACAGAGACTCCACTCTTGGAGGGCACACACAAAGTAGTGTGTGCATCAGCACCCAGAGGGAGGAGCAGTGACCCCATAGGAGACTGAACCAGACCTACCTATTAGTATTGGAGGGTCGCCTGCAGAGTTGGGGGTGGCTGTGTCTCACAGAGGGTACAAGGACATTGGCAACAGAAGTTCTGAGAAATAATTCTTGGTGTGAGCCCTCCCAGAATCCACCATTAGCCCCACCAAAGGGCCTGTAGGCTCCAGTGCTGGCTCACCTAAAGCCAAACAACCAACAGGGAGGGAACTCAGCCCCACCTATCAGCAGACAAGCGGATTAAAGTTTTACTGAGCTCTGCACACCAGAACAACACCCAGCTCTACCCACCACCAGTCCTTCCCATCAGGAAGCTTGCACAAGTCTCTTGGATAGCCTCATCCACCAGAGGGCAGACAGCAGAAGCAAGAAGTACTATAATCCTGCAGCCTGTGGAATGAAAACCACATTCACAGAAAGATAGACAAGATGAAAAGGCAGAGGACTATGTACCAGATGAAGGGACAAGAAAAAGCCCCAGAAAAACCATTAAATGAAGTAGAGATAGACAACCTTCCAGAAAAAGAATTCAGAATAATGATAGTGAAGATGATCTGGGACCTCAGAAAAAGAATGGAGGCAAAGATGGTGAAAATGCAAGAAATGTTCAACAAAGACCTGGAAGAATTAAAGAACAAACAAACAGAGATGAATAATACAATAACTGAAATGAAAAATACACTAGAAGGAATCAATAGCAGAATAACTGAGGCAGAAAAACGGATAAGTGACCTGCAAGACATAAGGGTGGAATTCACTGCTGCAGAACAGAATGAAGAAAAAATAATGAAAAGAAATGAAGAAAGCCTAGGAGACCTCTGGGACAACACTAAACATACCAACATTCACATTACAGGGATCCTAGAAGGAAAAGAGAGAAAGAAAGCACCTGAGAAAATATTTGAACAGATTATAGTCGAAAACTTCCCTAACATGGGAAAGGAAATAGCCACCCAAGTCCAGGAAGTGCAGAGAGTCCCAGGCAGGATAAACCCAAGGAGAAACATGCTGAGACACATAGTAATCAAACTGACAAAAATTAAAGACAAAGAAAAATTATTAAAAGCAACAAGGGAAAAACAACAAATAACATACAAGGGAACTCCCATAAGGTTAACAGCTGATTTCTAAGCAGTAACTCTACAAGCCAGAAGGGAGTGGCATGATATATTTAAAGTGATGAAAGGGAAGAACCTACGACCAAGATTACTCTACCCAACAAGGATCTCATTCAGATTCAAAGGGGAAATCACAAACTTTACAGACAAGAAAAAGCTAAGAGAATTCAGCACCACCAAACAAGCTCTACAACAAATGCTAAAGGAACATCTCTAAATGGGAAACACAAGAGAAGAAAAGGACCTACAAAAACAAACCCAAAACAATTAAGAAAATGTTAATAGAAACATACATATCAATGATTTCCTTAAATGTGAATGGATTAAATGCACCAACCAAAAGACACAGGCTCTCTGAATGGGTACAAAAACAAGACCCATATATATGCTGTCTACAAGAGACCAACGTCAGACCTAGGGACACATACAGTGAGGGGATGGAAAAAGATATTCCATGCGAATAGAAATCCAAAAAAAGCTGGAGTAGCAATACTCATATCAGAAAAAAATAGACTTTAAAATAAAGAAAGTTACAAGAGACTTACAAGAGACAAGGAAGGATAATACATAATGATCAATGGATCAATCCAAGAAGAAGATATAACAATTATAAATCTATATGCACCCAACATAGGAGCACCTCAATACATAAGGCAAATGCTAACAGCTATAAAAGAGGAAATCAACAGTTACACAGTAATTGTGGGGGACTTTATCACTTCACTTACACTGATGGACAGATCATCCAGACTGAAAATTAATACTAAAACACAAGCTTTAAATGACACAATAGAATAGATAGATTTAATTGATATTTATAGGACATTCCATCTGAAAACAGCAAATTACACTTTCTTCTCAAGTGCTCATGGAACATTCTCCATTATAGATAAAATCTTGAGTCACAAATCAAGCCTCAGTAAATTTAAGAAAATTAAAATCATATCAAGTGTCCTTTCCAACCACAATGCTATGAGACTAGAAATCAATTACAGGGAACACAAGGTAAAAAACAAAAACACGGAGGCTAAACAATACGTTACTAAATAACCAAGAGGTTACTGAAGAAAACAAAGAGGAAATAAAAAAATCCCTAGAAAAAAATGACAACAAAAACATGATGATCCAAAACCTATGGGATGCAGCAAAAGCAGTTCTATGAGGGAAGTTTGTAGCAATACAATCCTACCTCAAGAAACAAGAAACATCTCAAAAAAAATATAACCTTACACCGAAAGGAATTAGAGAAAGAACAAATGAAACTCAACGTTAGTAGAAGGAAAGAAATCATAAAGATTAGAGAGCAGAAATAAATGAAATAGAAACAAAGAGAACAGTAGAAAAGATCGATAAAACTAAAAGTTGGTTCTTTGAGAAGATAAACAAAATTGATAAACCTTTAGCCAGACTCATCAAGAAAAAGAGGGAGAGGACTCAAATCAATAAAATTAGAAATGAAAAAGGAGAAGTTACAACAGACACTGCAGAGATACAAATCATCCTAACAGACTACTACAAGGAACTCTATGCCAATAAAATGGACAAGCTGGAAGAAATTGACAAATTCTTAGAAAGGTATAACCTTCCAAGACTGAACCAGGAAGAAATAGAAAATATGAACAGACCAATCACAAGTTATGAAATTGAAACTGTGATTAAAAATCTTCCAACAAACAAAAGTCCAGGACCAGATGGCTTCACAGGTGAATTCTATCAAACATTTAGAGAAGAGATAATACCCATCCTTCTCAAACACTTACAAAAATTTGCAGAGGAAGGAGCACTCCCAAACTCATTCTATGAGGCCACCATCACCCTGATACCAAAACCAGACAAAGATACTACAAAAAAAGAAAATTACAGACCAATATCACTGATGAATATAGATGCAAAAATCCTCAACAAACTATTAGCAGACAGAATCCAACAGCACATTAAAAGGATCATACACCATGATCAAGTGGAATTTATCCTAGGGATGCAAGGATTCTTCAATATATGCAAATCAATCAATGTGATATACCATATTAACAAATTGAAGAAAGAAAAACATATGATCATCTCAGTAGATGCAAAAAAAGATTTTGACAAAATTCAACACCCATTTATGACAAAAACTCTCCAGAAAGTGGGCATACAGGGAACCTAGCTCAACATAATAAAGGCCATATATGACAAACCCACAGCAAACTTCATTCTCAATGGTTTGAGAGCATTTCCTCTAAGATCACTGAAAGTATTTCCCCTAAGATAAGGACCAAGATAAGGATGTCCACTCTCGCCACTATTATTCAACATAGTTTTGGAAGTCCTGGTGATGGCAATCAGAGAAGAAAAAGAAATAAAAGGAATACAAATTGAGAAAGAAGTAAAATTGTCACTGTTTGCAGATGACATGATACTATACATAGATAATCCTAAAGATGCCACCAGAAAGCTACTAGAGCTAATCAATGAATTTGGTAAAGTTGCAGGAGACAAAATTAATGCACAGAAATCTCTTGCATTCCTATACATTAACAATGAAAGATCAGAAAGAGAAATTAAGGAAACAATCCCAGTCACCATTGCAACAAAAATAATAAAATACCTAGGAATAAATCTACCTAGGGAGACAAAAGACCTGTATGCAGAAAACTATAAGACACTGATGAAAGAAATTGAAGATGATACCAACAGATAGAGAGATATACCATGTTCTTGGATTGGAAGAATCAATATTGTGAAAATGACGATACTACCCAAAGCAATCTACAGATTCAGTGCAATCCCTATCAAATTACCAATAGCATTTTTTTTTACAGAACTAGAACAAAAAAAATCTTAAAATTTTTATGGAGACACAAAAGACCCCGAATAGCCAAGCAGTCTTGAGGGGAAAAAATGGAGCTGGAGGAATCTGACGCCCTGACTTCAGAATATGTTACAAAGCTACAGTAATCAAGACAGTATGGTACTGGCACAAAAACAGAAATATAGATCAATGGAACAGGATAGAAAGCCCAGAGATAAACCCATGCACCTATGGTCAACTAATCTATGACATAGGAGGCAAGGATATACATTGGAGAAAAGACAGTCTCTTCAATAAGTGGTGCTGGGAAAACTGGAAAGCCTCATGTAAAATAATGAATTTAGAACACTCCTTATCACTGTACACAAAAATAAACTCAAAGTGGATTAAAGACCTAAATGTAAGACCAGACACTATAAAACTCTTAGAGGAAAACACAGGAAGAACACTCTTTGACATAAATCACAGCAAGATCTTTTTTGACCCACCTCCTAGAGTAATGGAAATAAAAGCAAAAATAAACAAATGGGGCCTAATGAAACTTAAAATCTTTGGCACAGCAAAGGAAACTATAACCAAGACAGAAAGACAACCCTCAGAACGGGAAGAAATATTTTCAAATGACTTAATTTACAAAGGATTAATCTCCAAAATATACAATCTTAAAAAAACAAACACCCAATTAAAAAATGGGTAGATGACCTAAATAGACATTTCTCCAAAGAAGACATACAGATGGCCAAGAGGCACATGAAAAGCTGATGAACATCACTAATTATTAGAGAAGTGAAAATCAAAACTACAGTGAGGTATCACCTCACACCAGTTAGAATTGTCATCATCAGAAAGTCTACAAACAACAAATGCTGGAGAGGGTGTGGAGAAAAGGAAACCCTCTTGCACTGTTGGTGGGAATGTAAATTTATACACCATTATGGAGAATAGTAGGGAGGTTCCTTAAAAAACTAAAATTATAATTACTGTATGACCCAGCAATCCCCCTACTGGCCATATACCCAGAGAAAACCATAATTCAAAAAGGCACATGCACCCCAATGTTCATTGTAGCACTATTTACAATAGCCAGGTCATGGAAGCAGCCTAAATGCCCATCGACAGACAGATGGATAGGAAGAAATGTGGTACATATATACAATGGAATATTACTCTGCCATAAAAAGGAACAAAATTGGGTCATTTGTAGAGACTGTCATACAGAGTGAAGTAAGACAGAAAGAGGAAAACAAATATTGTTTATTAATGCATATGTGTGGAATCTAGAAAAATAGTACAGATGAACCAGTTTGCAAGGCAGAAATAGAGACACAGATGAAGAGAACAAACGTATGTACCCCAAGGGTGGAAAGGTGGGGAGAGGCACAGTGGTGGTGGTGTGATGAATTGGGAGATTGAGACTGACATATATACACTAATATGTATAAAATACATAACTAATAAGAACCTGCTGTATAAAAATATAATTTAAAAAAAAGCAGGGAGAAGGTAGAGGTAAATTCTGCTTTCAGCCCTTAGCAATCTAGTATGTGCCAGTACTGGCTTAGAACTCGTGTCCAGAAATGACTATGTTATGGTATGGAAACTCACATTTTAATATGAAACACAGAAGAATGGGCAAAGTGTGAATGGAGGGTTACAGGCACCCCAATAGCAACCTGTGTAAAGAACACGAAGGAGGAGGGATTTGCCAGAGTTGAGGGATTGTTTCAGGGAAAACGGATGGAGCTACTGACTACAAACTGAGTTTTAAATGATGAATAAGATGTTGGCAGTAGATGAAGGAATTTTCCCATGAAGTGTGTGTGGAATTACAAGTTATTTGGGCATGCTTTGGGAAGTCCTAGGCTGAGGCCAAGTGAGCCAGGGAAAGGGAGCGATGAAAGATGGTTTAGGATCCATGAACCCCATTAAGGAGGGCCTCCTATGTCTTTGAGGAAGTTTGAGCTCACGCTAGGGATGAGGAGAAGCCACTGGAAAGATTTGATCACTGTAATCCCCTGAAAGAAGCTTTGCTTCCTGTATGTGTTGCTGTGGTCTGGTCCTGGTGGGGATTAAGTCTTATCCATCTGAGTTCCATCAGCAATTGAAATGCAAAGCCAGTTACAGATAGTGCACCTTAGATATGGCAGTGGGGAGGGGAGAGGAGCAATATAGGGACTGGGGAGAGGGAGGTACAAACTACTGGGTGTAAGATAGGCTACAAGGATGTATTATGCAACACAAGGATTATAGCCATTATTTTGTAATAACTTTAAATGGAGTGTAACCTTTAAAGTTTGTATGAAAAAAAGAAATATGGCCTGAGCAAGTATCTCTAACAAAATGTAGAGAGTTGGAGTATAACAAGGAAACTAAGTGAGCTAGAGAAAAATGAGGAGGTGATGTGAAAAGAAGGGGAAAAGGAGACTATAACCTTGTGAAAACAAAGCTCTTGAGTGTACCAGAAGGTGTTACAGTAGAGTTGCAAGATATTTATCTGATTATGTTAGAGAATATATTTCTGCAGTGTTGGTATTAGCATGTGGTTAGTTAAAAAAACTTTTTTTAAATTGGGGTGTAGTTGTTTTACAATGTTGTGTTAGTTTCTACTGTACAGTAAAGTGGAGTTCCCTGTGCTATACAGCAGGTTCTCATTAGTTATGTATTTTATACATATTAGTTAGTATATATCTGTTAATCCCAGTCTCCCAATTCATCCCACCCCACCTTTCCCACCTTGGTGTCCATGTTTGTTCTCTATGTCTGTGTCTCTATTTCTGCCTTGCAAACAGGTTCATCTGTATCATTTTTCTAGATTTCACATATACGCATTAATATACGATATTTGTTTTTCTTTCTGACTTACTTCACTCTATATGACAGTCTCTAAGTCCATCCACGTCTTTACAAGCAACCCACTTTTGTTCCTTTTTATGCCTGAGTAATATTCCATTGTATATATGTACCACATCTTCTTCATCCATTCATCTGTTGATGGACATCCAGATTGCTTCCATGACCTGACTATTGTAAATAGTGCTGCAATGAACATTGGGGTGCATGTGTCTTTTTGAATTACTGTTTTCTCTGGGTATATGCCCAATAGTGGGATTGCTGGGTCATATGGTAATTCTATTTTTAGTTTTCTAAGGAACCTCCATATTGTTCTCCATAGCGGCTGTATCAATTTACATTCCCACCAACAGTGCAAGAGTATTCCCTTTTCTCCACACCCGCTCCAGCATTTGTTACGGTCGAATTTTTTTTTTAATATCAGCCTATTCAGATCACCTACTTTTTCCTGTGTGAGTTTTGGCACATTGCATCTGTCAAAGAACTGATCCATTTAATCTGTTATCAAATTTGGAAGCATAAAGTTGTTTATAGTATTCTTTTATTATAATGTTAATATCTGTGGAATCTGTATTGATGTCTCCTCTTTCATTTCTTTTTTTTGTGTGTAAACTTTTTGATGATGGCCATACTGACCAGTGTGAGGTGATACCTCACAGTAGTTTTGATTTGCATTTCTCTAATAATTAGTGATGTCAAGCAGCTTTTCATGTGCCACTTGGCCATCTGTATGTCTTCTTTGGAGAAATGTCTATTTAGGTCTTCCACCCGTTTTTGGATTGGGTTGTTTGCTTTTTTAAATATTGAGCTGTATGAGCTGTTTCTATATTTTGGAGAGTAATCCTTTGTAAATTGAGTCGTTTGCCATTATTTTCTCCCATTCTGAGGAGAAAGGGTTGAGGGTTGTCTTTTCATCTTGTTTATTGTTTCCTTTGCTGTGCAGTAGCTTTTAAGTTTCATTAGGTACCAGTTGTTTATTTTTGCTTTTATTTCCATTACTCTAGGAGGTGGGTCAAAAAAGATCTTGCTGTGATTTTTGTCCAAGAGGATTCTTCCTATGTTTTCCTCTAAGAGTTTCATAGTGTCTGGCCTTACATTTAGGTCTTTAATCCATTTTGAATTTATTTTTGTGTTGGTGTTAAGAAGTGTTCTAATTATATTCTTTGACATGAGACTGTCTAGTTTTCCCAGCACCACTTATTGAAGAGACTGTCTTTTCTTCATTGTATATTCTTTCCTCCTTTGTCACAGATTAGTTGACCATAGGTGCATGGGTTTATCTCTGGGCTTTCTATCCTGTTCCATTGATCTATATTTCTGTAGCTTAACAATTTTTAAGCAGCATTAAATTATTATTTTGTACTTTATCATTATCAGTCATATTACTTTTTCATGGGAAATGAAATGTATTTATTTCAGCTTGGTGTCTTACAAATTTCTTTGGTTTGATTGTCTTTTAAGTACTAAGGCCAAATATTTAACCTTTCAACTAAAACATGATTAAACAGCTTATAATGTCTGTTTTCAGGCACATTTAGATTATGTCAGCAATCACCTCTTTGGGAATCATATGCTCAGGAGCTCTTATCAAGATAGAAATACTGGGGAAAAAAAAAACACAAAAAAACCTGAACGGAGGCACCAATATCTGTCGCACATTCTTCATTCAATCACTTCATATTTTTAAAAAATATCTTATGAAATAATTTAACCATTCATTTTTCAGAGATTAAGAGTTCACAGATATTTAATTAATGACTCAGAGATGACAGTGTTACTTATATCTTAAGCAGTGATTCTCAGGTTTTTTTCTGTTCCTAATAACTGGAAGTCTCTCAGAGTAGTAGCTGTCAGATTTCCATTGGTAGTGCCTCTCTCTGAGGGGAAAGGGTGGTTGGGTGAGACAACTCCAGGGATCAGTATGGTTTAGGAAAGCCTCTCTGTTAGACTCAATAATGATCCTTAAATATATCCAGGTCTTAATTCCTGGAAACCATGAATGTTATCTTACATGGCAAAAGGGACTTTGCAGATATGATTAAATTAAGGATCTTGAAATAGGGGGATTATCTAGGATGACCTAGATGGCTCTAAATGCCATCACAAGTGCTGTTATAAGAGGGAGGCAGAGGAGATAAGACCACAGAAGGTGAAAAGGCAGTGTGAACATGGAGGCAGAGATTGAAGTGATGCAGCTTCTAGGCAGGGAATGCTGACAGTCACCAGAAGCTGGGAGGGGCAAGGAGCAGATACTCCCCTGGCTCTTGAAGAAACAATCAGCTCTTCTAACACCTGATTTTAGCTTTGTAAGACTCTGTTTGGACTCCTGGCATCCAGAACTGTAAGAAAATAAACTTCTGTTGTTTTAAACCACTAAGTTGGTGGTAATTTGTTGTAGCTGCATTAAGAAACTGATAGATATCCTAAATGATTCTGATAATTGCCAGGGTTGAGAATCACTGCTCAGGGCTCTTGATTTGGGGAATTCACATGTAATATGTTTCTAGATCAACTCATTACAAAAACTGTTTATGAAGTACAAGAGGTTGTAAGATGGGAGATGGTTCCACGACAAGAGGTTTTAAGATGGTAGATGGTTCCATGGCAATTAAAACCAATGTGCATTCTTTAAAATTAGAATTACCATTCTGTTTTGTTTTGGGTAACTGTAAAGTAAATATGCAATGCTTTATATACTGAGTAGAATTTACTCACTGTTTCAGAGTGACCAGGGATTTGTCGAAGAAACAGGTTTCTAATTTTCAGAAGTATCCAACTTATATATGTTATTAGAACCTATTGACAGCAAAGCTCCATTGTGAGCTTTCTCAGGGTGCTTGTTATTTGCTGTAAGAGGCCAGAACAATCCCATTCATATTCAGATACATATCAGTACTTCAAGATTATGACAGACGAAGACAAGATTATGACAGACTTATATGTGCAACCTAAAAACAAAGGAACAAATATAGCAAAACAGAAACAGACACAGATACAGAGAACACACCTAGTGGTTGCCAGAGGAGAGAGCAGGGGTGATGTCTGAAATAGAAGAGGATTAAGAGGTTCAAACTACAAGTTATAAAATAAATTAGTCATGGGGATGTAATGTACAGCACAGATAAAATAGTCTATAATATTGTTATAAGTGTGTATGGTATAAAAATATTGAGTCACTGTGCTGTACACCTGAAACTAATATACTATAGTAAGTCAATTATACTTCAAAAATTATAATAGTTCCTAGACCTACTATTATATTTTACAATTTAATGAATTAATAAAGAAGCACATAGTATTTCTGTATCACAGATTTGGTTTCTTGTTTTTAAAAATAGATTTTTACAGTTATATTTCAATACAATTGGATTACTTTTAATCCTGTGTATTTTAATTTAGCTTATTTATTCTGGGAAGGGGTTCATAGGTTCACCAGATTGCCAAAGAGGGATATAGAATAAAAAAGTTTAGAGAAAACTGCCTGCAATAGAATATCTGGCCACCAACGATGCTTTTAATATGAGACTATTTTAAAATTTTCAATCTTTCAGTTCATTTTAATGAGTATTTTCAAGGATAAAGGAGAAAGATGATATCATTTAAAATGTTGCAGAATTGTGTCCTCTGTGTACCTAGGTTTTCCATGACAAATAGGATCTAAACCAATGATATTTGGAGAACTTTATCTGGTGATTAATAATAATAATAATAATAATAATAATAATAATAATAATAATAATAATAATAATAATAATAATGATAATAATAAAACCCTTATGTAAAGCTGGAATTTTAGGTGCTACCATTAGTGAATTACAGAGTATATTGAGTTTGCAAACTATTCCATAAGGGAGAAAGTTTTCATTTTTGTGTGAAGTTATTTCTCACCATCTGTTTATGAGTCTGTATCCTGCTCATTGAGTATCCTTACATCCATCCTTCAACCACTTCTCTATAACAAACATCAGCAGCATCCTTCATTTTCCCTTAAATTAAAAAAGGGGGTAGGAACGGTTAAAAAAAATCATGTACTGAATCATGAGTGAGATATCAGAAAATACAGCTCTTTTCATCGCTGTCAGCTTAGAATGTATGTTGAGTTTATGGCAGAACTGTTTTACTATCAGGATGGCAGAACTGACAGTCCTATAGTTGCATCATTTGGAGTAACCAGACATTCTCCAGAATTACAGATGTAAGGCTAATGACGTGGCAAACAAAAGCTTTCTGGAGTGTTGTAAATTAGAGTATGTTATCCAGCTGCAAATAAATATCTGAATATGCTGGAAATGATAAATGTTCACTTTGATCTAGTGTCCTTGGCCAAAGTTCTCCATCCGCAAGGGAAAATTGCAAGCTCATTTTTCCTTAGTGCATTTAAGACATTACAGAAAGATCTCATAAATCTTAATTTAAAAAAACATTTTAAAAAGTTATCTTTTTAAAGCCCAATTTTCTTATAAAGTAAGTTGAGCTTTTGTGATGAGGATATATCTGACTGGAGCTCTATGGATTCATTTTCTTAGCCAGCAACAGCTGTGCTGTTCTTTCTAAATAGTAATAATGCTTCTACATTGCACTTGTTTTTTATTGTTGAGGAGGGCTGTTTGTGCCTTTATTGAGTTACTTTGAGAGCAGCCTGATTTTTTTTTTAGAATGAACAATAAAACAGAAGTAATTTAAATTTTTAATATGCCTTCCTTGCACCATTAATTAAAATGATTTATGTTTGGTTGCCTCCTTGAAATAGAGTGTGATGTTAGTACTTATTGCTTCCATGGTAATGTTTTCCAACAGAGCATCATTTACAAAACACGGTATCAAACCCTTCCTGGTCTTAGTTTATTTGCTTTGACAGCAGCACCTTTACTTAACTCACACTGTTCTTCCTAGTCCTCATTTGGCCTTTAAAATTATATTTATTGTCCAGACTTCCAAATAGCTATTTATTTGTTCAAAGTAGACTCTTTGAACATTGATGAGTCTGTCAAAGAGGAAAGGAAAGGGAGGTGAGATAACCTCGACTATATCTTGGTCTGGATGTTGAAAGCACCTAACTTTGTGGGATTCAGAAAAGGGGCTTCCCAAATATTTATGTCAGAGAACTTTGTATTCATGAGAGGAAAGGCACCGCACTTGCTCTCTGATTTTATCAAAAAGAAAGGGAAGAAAGAAAGGAAATCCCACATATATTTTAAACAAGTTTTTGTAAACACTAAGAATGATTTGTCTAAGTCTGTGGGCTCTTAGGCGCTTAGATGACATTGCTGATAAATTGGGCATTTGTTTCTGTTACTGGCAAGAATCGGTTCTGAAATACTACTTGATCTACAGTCGTTATACAGTATCTTTTTTTTTTTAATCCAAGGCAGTTCACTGTTGACAGTTCTTTTCACTCTTTTCTGAATATTGGAACATATGATTGCATCAAGCTGGCTTCAGGCTCCTGTACTGACATTTTCTAGCTCAAAGAATGCCCACATCACTCGAACATTTGAAAAGTGTTAATGAGCAGATCAAAAGGACTGTTGCCTGAAGCAGCTAACTTTTTTTTTTTATTTAAGAAATCGGCTCTCCTCCAAACTGAAATCTTCATTCTAACAGCTAAGTAGATGAGATGTAATCCTCCCCGATGATGATAATAACAAACGAAAAAAAAAAAAAAAAAGCTTGGAGAAGAATCAAAGTCTGCATATGGTTCACAAAGTGGTGAAAGTGTTTTCCAGAATCTTCAATACCGAGCTGAAGGATGCTAAGTGGAAAAAATCCTGGCAACTAGGCAATATTATGCCTTTTAAAATCTGCAAATTCTCATAAAATATGGTGCTTATGAATACATCCTTTTCAAAGATGAATGTGTTCTTGCACTATTTAATACAAGAATGGGATTCTCATGACTGTTATTTTTAATGTATTTGGACCAACAGTCAGGTTTCCTTTTCTCCTGCACTAATTTTGCTGATTGTAGAAATATCAGTGGACACAGACTTTTGCCATTTTTGGCTTTGGGGCTGAATGGCTTCAGATTATTTTCACTCTCCTTTGTTACTTATGAAGCTGTGTGGTAGAATGGAGAGAGGGAGCATTTTGAAACATCACACACACACACAAAACTTATTTCTTCTTCCAACATTTCTAGGGCAATGATGGTGGGCATATGAATGAATATGTTATGTCCCTATGAAATGGGGATGATAACATCTATCTCACACAGTTACCATAAATATTGATCTATATCTGTCTATCTATATCCATCTATCCATCTATCTATCTATCCATCCATCTAACCATCCATCCATGCATGCATCCCAGCAAGTAATAAACCTCAACACATCTTAAGCCTTTTCTCCTGCACCTTTTCCCTTTGCAATCCAAACCTTATTTTAAAAGGATGTCATGTGGCAGAGGAAGTTGAACCCAGAGTTTCGAGGAAGATGGACCAGTTTAAATACTAATTCTAATGTTTTCTCTGTGTATCCTTGGACAAGTTACTGAATTCAGGCCTCTCTCTCCTTGTATTTAAAATAAGCATAGTAACTGCATAGGATTATTATGAAAATGAGAGAAATATAGAGTGCGTGGCATATGGCAGCACCAATAAATGTCATTATTGTTAATAGTATTAACAGCACACAGATGAGCCTTTGCTATGCTTCAGTTTCTGAAAGTGCTGTTATTTGTTGTGGTGGTGGTGGTATCTCTTAATCTACTAGGTCAAAATTTGATTTATGTAGAATATTAAGGGTTTTGTTTTCATTGTTAACAATGTAGAAAATATACTTGCCATGATTTCAAAATCAATTTAAATTTATAATAAACAATGCATTTAGTCATACATAAGATTAATTACACATTATTGGAAAAACAAACCCTAAAGTTCTTTTCTGGAATAAGGTGAATACAAATGTATGTAGACATATGGCCTACTTAATTATGTAAAGGCATAGAAGAAAAAGACTTGGTGGAAATATTGTGATATGTATTTTGTTTTATCATTCTATTAGAATTTTCATTTTGGAAAGGACCTACAGTGAATCAATTTTATTTCCCAGATGAAGAAACTTAGCATGGTCTTACATTTTCCCATCTGTCTTTGAGTTCATTAGCTCTCTGACTTTACTGGTTGAAAGAGAAATGTGATACTTCATTTTCTTTGGAACTAGCAATATTTTAGTTTCATGGAAATCTTTCTCTATTGGTTATCATTTATATCTTTTCTTTTCCTCTGTATTTTTCTTATAAATTTAGAGGTTGGCTATGAGCCTTTGCGAACATTCTCAGCTAGTTTCTTCAGCTCACTTTCAATCATATTTTTAGTATCTCTTGTTTGCAGAGCACTTTATTAGGTGCTGTGATATTTTCAAAGAGGGGGAAATGATATTGCCCCTAAGAAATCTACAGTTTTGAGGGGTAATTGAAAAATTCCAAAATAAACATATAAACCCAAACTGATGAAGCATGAATTGTTCAACGGTGCAGCACGTATATTGTTAGAAGTTTTAAAGCTTCTAGATAAAGCGATAGAAAGTTGGTAGACTACTCTGTAATGGCTGGATGGGACTTAATATGGAAATGGTAATTTTTTGGGGGGTAGAAAATGGATCTTCAATCAGCCTGGAGTTAGAGGTACACGTGCAGGGATGTTTGTACATAGGGTGTTAGGGTCTAATTATACCGTGCTGAGGCATTTGAACAATGACAATTCAAGTGGTGGCTCATGTAGATGTTCTGAAAAAGGAGTTTGCATTTTCCAGGTTGTGGCTTATGATAACAGATAAAGAGTCTCTGATAAAGAAGGCAAAGATGTCTCTCATTATCCTGCTGTGAGTTTGTCACCAGTGGTCATATGAGGATTTTAAATTGAAACTCAGTTTACCCATATTAATGCTAAAACTTGATGCTATGCAGGATAATCAGTATGATAAATATGACATGAAAAAGGAAGTGTTATGGAGGGGTATGTTCAGTGATTCTTAGGAGATATAACATAGAACACGGTTGGGGATACTATTTAAGTCCTCAGAAATTTATATATCAGTACAAGATGTACACGTAATAAGTAGAGTAAATTTGAAATCCTCACAAGGAAATGAAAATGAGTTCGGGTACATTATACTCAGACTTAGTGGAATGAAGGACATACCTTGGGCTTTTTCTAGTGAGAGAACTCTGGAGAGCACTTTATGGTAGTTTGCAAAACTGAGTGGTAAGCTTCTTCCCAAAATTCAGTAATTCCTCGAGTTCAGTTTTGGCCACTGGAACCTTTGATCCATTTTGACTAGAGAAACCATCAATTGAGCTTCTATTAGAAAAATAGTGACCTGGCTACATGGGTTAGAATGAAGGATGAGTTAGAGATAGAGGAACAAGCTAGAGGTCTAATTTAGCTACAAATAAAGCACGTAGACATTGATGCCAAAATAAAGCTATGGTAATTATAGACTATCAATCAATGTTATCAATATGTTATTAGTTAAAATGCATAGAATCAAAGTGAGGATTGCTCGGGTGCATCTGTTTTGCCTGAGCACCATGCATTTAATTATAATGGATCAGCCACACTTAAAATGTTATTTATCAGTTCTGGAAACCACTCTTTGAGATATTGTTCAAGTGAATATATACTAAAGAAACTGACCAAGATGACCCAATAACTCAGACCGTTACACAAAAAATGGTTGTGATGTTTAGCTTCCAGATGTGTAAGTTCAATAGATATATGGTTATTATCCAAGTATTCAAAAATAGGAACTGCTCTTTTCTGGAATTAAAAATAGTTGTGTGTATGCATGTGTTTCCACACTCTAGGATCAGGACTAAAGGGTGGAAACTACGGAGAAGGAGGCTTTGGCTTCTTTTGGGGGAAAATTTTTCAAATGATGTGAGTTCCTTGCCAATGGAATAAATTGCTTTGTGAAGTTGTGAATTTCTCTTTATTGCAGGAATTCAAACATAGTTGGACTACAGCTAGGTGGGAAGTTTTCAGAATAATGAAGTTTTGGTTGGATGTGTATTGGAGAAGTTGAAAAACATTGTACTAGATATTTTTAAGGTCCAGAGATCTTGAGTTCACGATTTTAGGTAGTGATAGCAGGAATGGAATGCATAGAATCCTTCCTTCTTCCCGTGATCTTCCTTCCTTCCTCCTCCTCTCCCTTTAACCCTTCCTCTATCTTTATTTTCTCTTTCCCACTTTCTTCCTTTTTCTCTCTTCCTAACTTCCCTTCTGTGCTTCCTTTGTGCTAGACACTCTACTAAGTACTGGGAATACAGTGAGGAACAAAGCAGACATAAAATCCATCCTCTTAGAAGTTACAGTGTTTTGGAGTTAGATAAAATTATCAGTTGTGACCAATGCTAGGGGAGAACAAATAGGCATCTGTACATATTAAGGTAATCTGATCTGCTTTGAGAGGATTGGGGGAGTTCATGGTGGGGGGGGGAGAAAAAAGGAAAATATAGAACAGGGAGAGGGAGAGAGAGAAAAGAATATTTCAAAGAATCTTTTGAACATGGTAAATGATTTTGGTGAAGTCATTTAGAAGTGAGAATAAATTATAGATTATGAGAAAATTTTAAGGCTGCAACTTTAAGGAAAGAGTGATTTACTTGAAAGAAACAAGGAAGATAGGAAGAAGAGTTGGCTCTTAAATGAAGCTTATTAGGTTGGTTTTGACCCTGTTGACTGTGAAATATTGATAGATCTGGTTTTCATTGATTGATTTTGGACATGCAGGTTGATAATATGAATGCTTCCTTTTTATAAAGGAAATGCACCTGTAGCTCGATAACCTTTATTTTATTTTACCAGAGTATTATTTTAAATCTTTGTCCACTCCTGGCATTTGTTTCTGGGCTAAATGTAAAACTTCACAGATTTCTATCCTTCAATATTAGTAAAAAGAACTGGGATTTTATGTTTATTGATAAGACAAAATTGAATTAAACAGAAGGGTTAAATAGAAATAACAGCATTTCTTGTAGCATTCAAAAGTTTGAATGCTACAATGAGTTAGTTCAAGATTCATTCAGATTAAATTACTGTCCAGTTATATCTATGTAATTGTAGTTACTGTTTGCATTTTTTCCTGAGATTTAGATCTAAACTAAAAGTTGATGATGAAAGTAATATATATGAAGAAAATTATGAGTCAATTCGCTAAACATTATCAGTAACAACAAAATAAACTTTCATTATGAAAAATTTCAAACATATACAAAGAGAAAGAGTGAAATAATGAATCTCTCATGTCTATTTAGTTTCAATGATTATCAATTTATGGCTAAATTTATTTCATATATAACCTCTTTACTTCCCCACCCCAAATTATTTTGATGAAAATATCAGAATTATATCATTTAATCTGGAAATGTTTCAGTATATATCTTTAAAATATATGCAGTCTTTAAAAAACATATTCATGATAACAGGAATATACCTGAACAGTAGTAATAATTCTTTGATGATATTCATTTTCAGAGTTACTATTGTTTTAACATTTTAAAAATTTAAGAAGATAATTGAAACATTTGACCTTAGATGAAGTGAAACAGTTATATTTTTGAACAGTTTTTCTTCTTAGTATAGAGACTTGGATGTGTACTTGAATTATCAGACACTACTGGCCCTTGGTCAGTAGTTTTCTATCATGATGGTATGAAAGTCCAGATATCCCAGTACCAGTAAAGGTCATTTAAATTTGATCTCAGTCTGTATTCCTCTCACATAAAGAATTAACCACATCAAATTTCATGAAATAGTATATTGAGTAATGATTCACAGGAAAGGACTCTTGGCTAAGAGGTTGATTTGTTTCTAGGTTAAAAGGTGGGGAAAGAGAGTATGTTAATTTCTCTATTATCGCATCCAAGGCAAGCTAACTTTGTATTGTCAATTTGTGAAAAAGTCAGTGAATCATAGCAGGAAGACTTAGTAAATTCCTACTCCATTTGAGGGGACATACTGTAATCTAGTGAAAAATGTTTGCATTAGAAGAGCCACTTAGTGCAAGGTATTTGACAATTTTTGCTCTTGTTATTTATCTGAAAACTGAAGCTATATCTATATCATAAAGATAAAATGAATGAATGTGCTAGTTAGCTAGCTAATTAGTCAAAGAAAACCTAGTAGTTGCTAGTTAGTCCAAAGCTAGTTACAAACAAGCCCAGGTTCAAAAGGGAGGCATATGTTTTGGGAGGCTAGGTTCATCTGGGACATCTTTGGTGCCACCACAGTATTTTACTAATCTAATTATTTTTATACATCCTTTCTGTCTCCTCCCTGTGCCACTGAAGTTTCTGCATTTGATTGTTTTTTTTGTTTTGTTTGTTTTGGTACAGGTTATCAAGGATCCTCCTCCACCACCACCCTCTGCACCAAAAGAGGTAAATGAGTGCCTAATAAGTGATGTGGGTGTATTTAGATATTATCCCTAATTTGATTAATTACATTGTTATTAGATAACTGTGATATCTATCTATTGACTTCTGAAATTATGAAAATCAATTATATTTTGTCTTCTCATGATTTCTTTCATGTGCTAGAGGAACGGGACCTTCACACATTGATAAACGTAGACTAGCTATCAGGATCAATAGTACATAGAGATTTAATTTACTTTTTATAGCAATATATCAATAGTTCTGCTGTCACTTGTCTTACTTACAAAAAGTTGGAAGATCCAAGCTGGCAGTTTAAAGATATTATTACTTTCTTCAAAATGATTATTACTTTTACATTACTCTGTTAGCCAAAATTGTGTTAGCAACAGAAAATATGGTGTTGTGCATTTTCAAAGCTTCTCAACTACCTATCTTTTCAGTACAAATTTCACAGAGTTTAAATTTACACATACATTGAGGCTTTAAATGATCATTGAAATGTGGTCCTAATTTTAATGTTTTATCTTCTTAACTATGAAGTGATGAATAAATCTGGAAAAACCAAATGCTGCTCATAGTCAAGGAGCAACTTCTGGTAGCCTAATGAAATAAGGTAGATTCCTCAAATTGTGGAATGGAAGGAGTCCTCATATTCTGTAGAACCTCACTTGAAATTTATGCACATAAGCATAAGTACATCCACATGTGCTATATGTAATTTTTACTATATTTTGTCCATATTAGTGTCATTATTCAGAAAAATATTTAAATGTGAGTTGGTTCTGACTAAGCAATATTTTAAGAAATTAATTAAACTCAGTTTTAAAAACTTGTATACACATAGGAGGAAGAAGAACCTCTGCCTACCAAGAAATGGCCAACTGTGGATGCTTCTTATTATGGTGGTCGAGGTGTTGGAGGAATTAAAAGAATGGAGGTTGGTATCTTAAAAAAAAATGAGAAGCTGCTCATCTGGAATATGTAGTTTTAGAACTATCAAGCCATGGAAACTGTACTTTTCACAACTCAGTATCCTAATATCATCCAATTTTACTTAACACTAGGTCTTTTTTGGACAAATTTTTTTTCTATGGAATAATCCTAGCCATTTCAAAACTATTCAAGAAGAACTGACTTCATTAGTCAAAGAACTACATTGATAAGATGTCTGAATTCTAAAGGGCAAAACAAAATTAGGGTTTTTTTACTATTTTGGAAAAAATTCCTACGGAGAACATCAACTTTGAAGAAGCCAACTACTTAAAGTTGCAACAATGCTTGTCTTTGAAAAGATCCAATAGTTAAGTACTATTTGAGGAGAAAAATATTAAAATATTCAATATCATGGATAAGACCCTATCACAAATCTAGAGGAAGTACATTTAAGGCTTATTTTTTTTACAGGTTTTAGTTACCACTTATGAATAATCATAATTAATATTAAATATCATTTATAGACTAATAAATTTTTAGACTGGAAAACGTATGGACTAAAAGTGAACTTAAATATTATATCTTGAAGATGAAATGAGGTCTTTTTACCACCACAGAAGTATTTTTCAAAGTGATGGATTAATTTATAATAAGCAAGCACTGTCAGCACTGAGCCCTTAACAACAGTATAGATAGGCCAACATCCCACCCGAAGGAGAAATTGGAGGAATTTTCTCATTGATATGGTAACATTATTATTAAACACAGATCCTGGCATTTCTTTCTTATTAGTTATTCTTAAATTTTATTTCTTGATAAGAAAGAGTTTTTATGTGTTTTGCAATGATTGCACGTCTCCTACTGTCATATCTGCTTTGTCCCATTACTGTCAGCAAAAATCAATAAGCTAATTAACAATCTCACAACTGTTGCAATTTTCTTTTCTTTCTTTTTTTTTTATTTAATTTTTTTGTTGTGCCATGTGGCATGCCGGATCTTAGTTCCCCGACCAGGGATCAAACCTGTGCCCCCTGAAGTGGAAGCATGGAGTCTAAACCACTGGACCACCAGGGAACTCCCACAATTTTCTCTTTTTATACATTTTAATAAAATTCAGATTCCCAAGGAGAATTTCCCATTTTCAGCATAAATTTCAGTACTCTTCAAAAGAAGCCAAGACTTACTTAAATGACTGTCATTACTAAAGTGGTTAAGTCATCTGATAGTGATTCTCATTTTCTTGACCACATTAGATCTTAAAATAACACACATTTTCCTAAGAGCTTGCCACTTTATTGCTGAAATATCTTCTGAGACAGGTACCTCCTTGCCAATAAGCCATGAAAAAGGCAGGTGCTAGAACTTACTACATTTGTCTTTTGGAGAAAATATTGCTTCTGTGTTTGCTGGTGGGTAATTGGGAATATCAAGCAGTAGAAGAGAACATGGTGAGGCTAGCTTTTGTTACTTGACATGGAAGGAAGGTCATTTTCCTTTCATTTGCCTTTGTTGTGTCATTCTAGGATTGGAAATGTTGGGGAGAGTGTGGATTGGATGTCCCTACATATATAAGAAATACAATTGTAAATAAAATCATTACATATGAATATCCAAATATGATCTGTCATAGCTTATTTTTAGTTTATTTAGTCTTGTTCCAAAATGTGTATATAAAAAGATGTATGCAGGGGGAAAAGGGTTTGACAGGAAATAGCACAACATGTTAGTAACTATCTCTGAATGGAGTGATTTTCAATTTCTGTTATATATTTCCCTGTTTGTTCCCAACTTATTTGACAGTGAGCATGTACTAATTTATATTCAGAATAATAAACTTAATTCCATTTTGAAATCCACACATATAAAATACCACATGACAATGAGATTCAGATATATTAGTTCTTGCTAAAAACACGAGGAATTGTAGCAGATTTTTGTTACTCCAATATTCCATGTTCCAAAGATTAAGATATCTTTCTACAGAAAAGAAAAGTTAATGCATGAGCTACTGAATGGTTTCTGAGTTAAAAGGCATATTATTGGAATATGGTCAAGAAAGCCAAGGGCCCATGAACATTCTTGAGTAACTCACATTTCACGTTTTAAGAGTTATTGACTCTTTTACTTAAAATGTAAAATTAAATTTAATTCAAATTTAATTGAAATTTATTTATTTGTGTTTTAGTTATTGACTCTTAATTAATGTGAAATTATATTGCCCTAGCTTTTTCACTGAAGAAAATTTATGAGGACTCACCCACTTTTAATAAATCAGAGTCCATTTTAACCATGGATAATTTTGCCTACATTTTATGTAGTACTCCATCGATGAAATGGAAATGGGAATGAGAATGAAGAAAAAAATGAGAAAATAAATGTGGGCTTCACAAAGGGGAAACACGATATGTAAAAATACACAATAAAAAATAAACTGAGGGACTTCCCTGGTGGTACAGTGATTAAGACTTCATGTTTCCACTACAAGGGGCATAGGTTCAATCCCTGGTCTGGGAACTAGGATCCCATATGCCACACAGTGAGGCCAAAAAAAACAAAGAAAAAAATAAACTAAGAATTAAGTGACTTTAGACTTTTTCAAACATCAACTAATTTAAACTTGGAGAGGAAAAATAGAAAACATAACTTGTTTTAAAACAGTGACTATTCAAACCTGAAAAGTATTTTCCTTAAAAAAATTCCCTAGTTTAAACTGGGGAAAGTGAAAGGAATTATAGAAATTATGAGCACATCTGAATTAAAGAATAAATCTTCATAACTCAATGTTATTTTAAGCCAGTATAGGGATTTTACCTAGAAAGTTTTTCTTCCTCCTAAATATTTAAACACTATCATAATCGCAGTTTGCAGAAAGCTGGAACTGAGCTGAGGTTAATAACAGCTGTTAGCACAACTGAGCCACAATACCTAATGGCTTCAAATGTGTGTTGCTGCCAGTTCCACGTGAAACTGTTTTTGTTTCTTTTCTCAATTCTGAAATTGCTTCTTTATGATACAACCTCCAAATATGCTGTGGAAATTATGGAATTTCATTGTTTATCATGAAAGCCAAGTACAATTGGAAGAATTTAGCTATCAAGCTTGCACTTTTTTTTAAATAGTAAAACGTCAGATATATTAATTCTGTTAAGGCTGCCTTTAGCAATCCATTCTTGTTATTCTTTTTTTTTTTTTTTTGTGGTACAAGGGCCTCTCACTGTTGTGGCCTCTCCCATCGCGGAGCACAGGCTCCGGACGCGCAGGCTCAGCAGCCATGGCTCACGGGCCCAGCTGCTCCACGGCATGTGGGATCTTTCCAGACTGGGTCACGAACCTGTGTCCCCTGCATCGGCAGGCGGACTCTCAACCACTGCGCCAACAGGGAAGCCCCATTCTTGTTATTCTTTTATCATTTTTGACTATCTCAATGTGGTCAAACTAAAATACTAAAATTTATACATATGTGTGTATATATATTTAATTGCTTTTAAGAGCTTTAGGAAAACTCTGTATAAAGTGTTTCCTAGTTTGAGTGAGATTGAGTAAGAATTGATTGTTGTATTGTCTGTGGTGATGGTAATAATAATGATAAAACAGCTACTTCATGAACTAACACTAATGGATTTATTTAATGCATTTCCTTTATACATCAGCAACTATGTATCATACGTTTAGAAATGCAATGTTGGGTCAGAACTCTAGTTCAACGTGCTCTTTATCTGAGAATGGTACAATGATACTTGGAGGAAGACTATGAGTACCATTACCTCTAGGATATCAACTGTGAAAGCTGGGCTAGTTAAAATCTAAGTTAAAAATACATCATTTCTGAATGGATCTAAATTTTACCTACTTATATTTCTACTCTGAATTACTTCTCTCTGTTATGATACTCATATGTTTATTTGACTATGTATCTTCATTTGTTTTTTTATTTTTTCCCTTAAAATTGAGGGAAATTGTAAAATTGAGACTTTACAACTGCAGGAGATGTGTCCTGGTTTTAGAGTTTCTTAGTTCAATTTAGATATATCTAAAGATTTTTAAAGTTTTAGTTTATCTATGTGAAGACACTGTGATTTGAAAGAGAAGGTCACTTCTCTGGAAAGAAAGCCAACTATCTAGTTCTAAAGGCTTAATGGTGTTTAAAACAATTTTAACGACCTCATAAAGGACATTCTAGTACCATTGATAACACTGAAAGATACAGATACATTTTAATGACTCAACCGAGTCCAATTGAAGTTGAAAACCTACTCTAAAATTGTAGTAAAAAAAGGTAAAAACATCTAAGTAAGCCTTATCAAAAAGCTATGAATAGATCTTTCTATGAACAGTAATCATCTGTATTCCTACCCACTAATTCAGTTCATTAAAATGCTTTTAAAAAGCATTTAATCATTTTTTCTTTGTAGAAATTATTCAACTCTGGTGAGCCACTGTGTGCCCTGGACAGGCCTTCTGTTTCTTTTTAGAGCTTCACTTATCTATGTCTTCTTTGGAAACGTCCTTGGTTTTTAGACTTCTCTACTGTTCCTGGTTGGACAAAGCCTTTCTCCAGGGGCCACAACTTCTTCACGTGCCCACACATGAAAAAATTTGGCTAAAGTTTAGCCAATTTTCATTGAAAAATAAAGAAAACATCATGTGACCTTCTTGTTTTCAATGTCTAGGATTTTCAGAGAAAGGAATCCTCCCAAATTTGTGGAATTCCCTGGTGTCCCTGAATTTTTCTCTTCAAAACAGAGTCTTTTCAGATTTGTCTTCCTCAATGAAAAATTGATATGTCATACCCATATGAGTAGAGGAAATAAAGACTGAGAGCCACTTTACAAAGTTGAGCTTTACAAAATTGAGAAAAACATATATAATTATTTGATTTCCAAATGCTAAAGTTTAAATCATACTTTTTGCCTTAGTCAAACTTGATGGAAAGTTTGGAAGGAAAAATTAACTCCTTTGTATAAAATATATTTGTAAAATTCAAACCTATTTGAAACTTACTGCACCCTTCAGACTACATATGTTCAAATCCCTGTCCTGCTGCTTACTAGCTGTGTGGCTTTGGGCTCATCACTTAACCTCTCTGTGTCTCAGTTTCCTCATCTGGAAGCAAAAACATTGTATCTATCTCATTGCATTTTTGTATGGATTAAAGGCAGCTTGGCACATAATTATCATTCAGTAAATACTAATTATCATCATCATTACCATCTATTTCACCCAATGTCATCAGTATATACAGGTATGTGTTTAGCTAGAAGGAGAACATACTTAATTAGAGAATAGAGTTACGCACTGTCATGCATTTCATATGTAAAACACAAATTAACTCCTTATTTGAAACAATGGAGAAATGGCTGCATCAAATTTAATAGATGCCAGATTTTTATAAAGGATCTTTATTTCTAGGATCTTAATATTAAATACATGAGTGGTGAGAAACCTATTAAATCTCAGAAGAATAGGAATCTGGAGCTAGGATACCTACTCATCTTTGGACTCTGAGGTGGTGAATCAAAGAACCAACTAAACAAGAGCCTGTTCCTCTAGGCAACTATATGTCTGATATCAGTATTTCCCTTTGTTTTAAAGGTTCGTTGGGGTGATAAAGGATCTACGGAGGAAGGTGCAAGGCTAGAGAAAGCCAAAAATGCTGTGGTGACCATTCCTGAAGAACCAGAGGAGCCCCTTAGGCCCAGACCACCTCGACCCAAACCCACACTCCAGCCTCCTCAGACAAAGTGGTACACGCCAATTAAGGTGACTGTTCAAACTTTGTGGGATTTAATGGCAACTTCCTAGAGAAAGTGTAATCCTTTTAGTCTCCCTGCCCACCCCCCCAACCATCTGCAGGAGGACCAAGGTATATCAAATAACAGACATTCAATTTACCTTATAACAAGTGAATATTTCTCAGTAACAAGAAACTCCATTTTTATTATTTATTCATTCATTAAATTTATGAAAGAAATGAGAGAAGAAAATAAGGCTTTACCTTCTTCATTTTAGCTCACTTATTTAACAAGTGGAGGCCATGTACATTCCCCAGGGATTTACAGATCATGTTTCCCTTTAGGGTCGGCTGGATGCACTCTGGGCTTTGTTGCGGAGGCAGTATGACCGGGTGTCCTTGATGCGACCTCAGGAAGGAGATGAGGTTTGTATGTGGGGATGTGTTAGGAAAATAGTGACCGATCAGGTGTGTATAAGGAAGGGAGGGAAATAATAATCAAAAAGAACCCAAAGTCCTCATTACAGCTGAAGAAGGAATTATTATTGTCTCATGCAAATTCCTATTACGTAGGGTGCTTAATAAATGATTACCTATTATTAGAATATGTCTTCAAGCTACAGTTGAACACGAGGTCCTTTTCAAGTAATATAAAAATTAAGGTCCACTGTACACATACTTTAATAAGCACACTCAATGCTTCAGCCTTTGACTTGGACGACATCACGTTCTGTTCTGAGGTTTTTTACCCAGCGTGGAGGACAGAGTGGGGATTAGTAAGTCTTGCTAACATTCACTAGCATTGAGGCCTGGGGTACATGCCTCAGATCCTCTGTTGCTTTAGGTATAAATAAGTATTTTCCTGCCTTCAAAGTTGATTTAATGTAATTTCTTGAAAATGTGAAAGTGCTTTGAAAGTTATGAAGCGTTATGGACATCTGTAATGGTGAGATACACACACACACTTATGTATAAAAATACATACATAGGGCTTCCCTGGTGACGCGGTGGTTGAGAGTTCGCCTGCCGATGCAGGGGACACGGGTTCGTGCCCTGGTCTGGAAAGATCCCACATGCCGCGGAGCAGCTGGGCCCCTGAGCCATGGCCACTGAGCCTGCATGTCCGGAGCCTGTGCTCCGCAACAGGAGAGGCCACAACAGTGAGAGGCCTGTGTGCCGCAAAAAAAAAAAAACCCAAAAAAACAATAAAAACATAAATACATACACACATATACATGTATACATTTTCCCTATCAAGGAAGCCTTTTTTAAAAAAATTTTTATTTATTTAGTTAATTGCGCCAGGTCTTAGGTGCGGCTCACAGGCTCCTTAGTTGAGGCACATGGGCTCCTTAGTTGTGGCATGCGAAATCATAGTTGCGGCATGCATGTGGGATCTAGTTCCCTGGCCAGGATTGAACCTGGGCACCTGTACTGAGAGCACAGAGTCTTAACCACTGCACGACCAGGGAAGTCCCAAGGAATCCTTTTTGAGGCTTTTTTATTATTGGAAATTTGGCTAGAATTATTCCAGCTTTATAATTTCTTTAATATATAAGCACTATTTCCTGTTGTATTGATATAAGAAAAAATAGTTTAAAGCCTTTTCATATGTTACAATGAGCAAGTTTGGTTCAGAGACACAATACTGTTAGTAATAATAAGAGAATCTTTTCATTGTGTGTCAACGTGATCATCATTCTGTTTTAACAAGTACATGAACTTCATTCATTTCAGTTTCAGAGGACATTAGGTTATTCAGGTCTGATGGGCTTTTTTTATAGGATGAAATAATTGATGAGATTAATATTTATTTTTCAGTGCCAAGCTATATTTAGTGTTATATGATTGTAGGTAGATGTTTAAAATACCAAAACATCTAAATTTTTAGATCTTACTTCTATGAGATGGAGGTAGGGTTGTTTTTTGTTTGCTCGTTTGTTTGTTTTTGTGGTACGTGGGCCTCTCACTGCCCTGGAGGTAGTTTTATAAACATCTGAGTTCAGCCATTTGGAGAAGCAATTTAAGAAAATACTCCTGGAATATTCCCAATAGATCATTTACCCTTTGCTTGGACCATAAGTAGAGAGAACCAGGTGGTTTATGAAGCAGTCTCTTTCATCACCAAACAACTGTGGTTAATAGAAAGTTCTTATATTTAATGAAATTTGTGTCTCTGTTTAAATTAATGCATGATCTGGAGTTCTGCTTCTGGAACAACATAAAACAACACTATTCTTTAATATTATAGACTTTTACTTTACAGGTTTTTAAATTGTTTTCATGTATTATCTTAGTTTTCTGTCCCCCAAGTTAGACATTAGTTCATTTGTTCAATAAGTTTCATCTTTTTGAGTGTTGGGTATAGTGCTAGCACTAAAGATGTATTAGCAAAAACAGAGAGTGGTTCCAGCATGCTTGTCAGTATTTTCTGTATTCTTTTTTTTTTTTTTTTTGGCGGTATGCGGGCCTCTCACTGCTGTGGCCTCTCCCGTTGAGGAGCACAGGCTCCGGACGCGCAGGCTCAGCGGCCATGGCTCACGGGTCCAGCTGCTCCGCGGCATGTGGGATCTTCCCGGACCGGGGCACGAACCTGTGTCCCCTGCATCGGCAGGCGGACTCTCAACCACTGCACCACCAGGGAAGCCCTTTCTGTATTCTTTTAACTCTCATGATTAAAATTAAAATTACTAATTTTGACTTAATTCAATAATTTTTGAATTGTAAATATGCACAAGTAATGGCATTAGGTGATACTGGGGAGTGGGTGCAAACTATAACCTTTGCCCTTAAGAAACCTAAAATTTGTTTGGGAAACAAGATACACACAAAAATAAAATTTATTCCAGAATGTGATCTGGGCCATTTATAGGTAGGTGTCAAGTACTCTTGAGTATATAGAGGAAGAGAGATTAACTTTTCCTGGAGGAATCTGGGAATGCTTCTTCAAAAATACAGGCCCTCTATCTTTGAAAATGAGTAGGGTTTCATCAGGTGAAGTTAGGTGGAATGGGTATTTCCACAGATGAAGCATCGTGAACAAAATCTCTGAGGCAGCCAAGAACAGTGGTTTGTGGATCGTCTGGGGCAAATATGAACTTCAAAGTCCAGGGGAAGAGAAATTTTTGATAATACTCTGTGATAAGTGTCTTTTGGTGTCCATTTGATCAATCTTGATGCTGTGATTTACACTTTGTGTCCTATTTAATTAATCTTTCCCTACTCTGATGTCATAAAGATGTTCTTTTGTATTGTCTTCAGAAAGTTTTAAAAAATTTTACCTTTAGTCCATCTGGAATTTATCTTTGTAAATAAGGTAAAGCAAGGAACTAATTTTATTATTTTCTTGTGTGTGTTAATAGTAAGCTGTCCCAGGGCCATTTATTATTTTCATTTATTTATTTTTCCATGTGTTTGTTACGTTTTCTTTTCCCTGTAATTGATTTCTAATCTCATAGTGTTGTGGTCAGAAAAGATGCTTGATATGATTTCAATTTTCTTAAATTTACTGAGGCTTGATTTTTGACCCAAGATGTGATCTATCCTGGAGAATGTTCCGTGCACACTTGAGAAGAAAGTGTAATCTGCTGTTTTTGGATGGAATGTCCTATAAATATCAATTAAATCGATCTGGTCTATTGTGTCATTTAAAGCTTGTGCTTCCTTATTAATTTTCTGTTTGAATGATATGTCCATTGGTGTAAGTGAGGTGTTAAGGTCCCCCACTATTATTGTGTTACTGTCGATTTCCTCTTTTAGGGCTGTTAGCAGTTGCCTTATGTATTCAGGTGCTCCTATGTTGGGTGCATATAGATTTATAATTGTTATATCTTCTTCTTGGGTTGATCCTTTTATCATTATGTAGTGTCCTTCCTTGTCTCTTGTAACATTCTTTATTTTAAAGTCTATTTTATCTGATATGAACATTGCTACTCCAGCTTTCTTTTGATTTCCATTTGCATGGAATATCTTTTTCCATCCCCACACTTTCAGTCTGTTTGTGTCCCTAGGTCAGAAGTGGGTCTCTTGTAGACAGCATATATATGGGTCTTGTTTTTGTATCCATTCAGCGAGCCTGTGTCTTTTGGTTGGAGCATTTAATCCATTCACATCTAAGGTAATTATCGATACGTATGTTCCTATTACCATTTTCTTAAGTTTTTTGGGTTTGTTTTTGTAGGCCCTTTTCTTCTCTTGTATTTCCCACTTAGAGAAGTTCCTAAGCATTTGTTGTAGAGCTGGTTTGGTGGTGCTGAATTATCTTAGCTTTTGCTTTTCTGTAAAGCTTTTGACTTCTCCTTTGAATCTGAATGAGATCCTTGCCGGGTAGAGTAATCTTGGTTGTAGGTTCTTCCCTTTCATCACTTTAAGTATATCATGCCACTCCCTTCTGTCTTGTAGAGTTTCTGCTGAGAAATCAGCTGTTTACCTTATGGGAGTTCCTTTGTATGTTATTTGTCATTTTTCCCTTGCTGCTTTGAATAATTTTTCTTTGTCTTTAATTTTTGCCAATTTGATTACTATGTGTCTTGGTGTATTTCTCCTTGGGTTTATCCTGTATGGGACTCTCTGCACTTCCTGGACTTTGGTGGCTATTTCCTTTCCCATGTTAGGGAAGTTTTCGACTATTATCTGTTCAAATATTTTCTCGGGTCCTTTCTCTCTCTCTTCTCCTGCTGGGACCCCTATAATGCAAATGTTGTTGTGTTTAGTGTTGTCCCAGGGAGCTCTTAGGCTGTCTTCATTTCTTTTCATTCTTTTTTCTTTATTCTGTTCTGCAGCAGTGAATTCCACCATTCTGTTTCCCAGGTCACTTATCCGTTCTTCTGCCTCAGTTATCCTGCTATTGATTCCTTCTAGTGTATCTTTCATTTCAGTTATTGTATTGTTCATCTCTGTTTGTTTGTTCTTTAATTCTTCTAGATCTTTGTTAAACATTTCTTGCATCTTCTCGATCTTTGCCTCCATTATTTTTCCGAGGTCCCAGATCATCTTCACTATCATTATTCTGAATTCTTTTTCTGGAAGATTGCCTATCTCCATTTCATTTAGTTGTTTTTCTGGGGTTTTATCTTGTTCCTTCATCTGGTACATAGCCCTCTGCCTTTTCATCTTGTCTATCTTTCTGTGAATGTGGTTTTTGTTCCACAGGCTGCAGGATTGTAGTTCTTCTTGCTTCTGCTGTCTGCCCTCTGGTGGATGAGGCTATCTCCCAGGACCATTTATTAAAGGTTATTTTTAAAGAAAAAAAAAATAGTCTGGAAGTTGGGGATTAAGACCAGAATGGAAGGTTGGGAATAGACCGTAAGAAATCTTTGAGTTTGGATAAATTGATATATTTGTGCTTTTGAATGATACATTGTACTCATTATTTCATTCATTCAACAAATATTTATATCTAGTGTCAAACATGTACCAAGCACTTTGTTAGATACCAAGTAATTCTAACATTCTTCTTAGATTATAGTGCTAGAATATTCTACATGTTGCCCCAGCAGGTTAAGTCATCAGTCATTTTTCCATGTTTGAAGAGTAATGCTTCCTTTATTTCGACAAAAATTTTCTTTGTTTTTTAGCAATTTGGTCACACTGCTGTCTTATATAATCCTAAAGCCTTTTATTCTAACTCTTGGGGTTAAATTGTTTCAAAATTCAGAATTTTTCAGATTTTAGGGATACGATACAGTCCATATATCATATTTCATGTAAAGCATCATCTCCTCAACTCATTACTGAGACATTCTGCTACAGAAATATTAATTGCTACAAGTGGATAAATAAAGACCATAAATACTCTCAAGTTAGTTCAGGTCAGGTTTTGGTGCGAAACTTAACACAAAACTTTCAGTTTTCAAAGATTTTGTATTTCAAAAATATAGACAAAAGATAGTAAACTTTTATTGTGTTATTCACTAAAATTCCAGTTTTTTCACTCTTCACCTATAGATTTGATTTATGCTTTTTTAACTTGTTTTTATTTAAATGAAGGACTTTAAGCTTAGTAAATATCAATTGTTAGTGCAATTAATTGATTTGCTTTTCCATCTAATATATGTTTCTATATGTGCCTGACACAGTCTGACTTAATCTTTTTTCATACTACCTATTCTTGATGGCTTTGCTGCTTCCAGAATTTTTGTCACTTAGTTCAAGCCACTGTTCAGACCTCAGTAGGGTACTCCATGAGAGCCTTGGTTGTCTAGGTTGACACTCTACACAGTTAATTGACATGAATACGTAAATCTAGGAGCCAACCAATAGTATAAACTCAGTTTACCATCTTATTCCAAGGATATTTAATAAATTTTGTTAAATAGTTTGCTGATTTTAATTTGTTTAATAGTTTGCTGAACGTATATTTATGTATTCCCCCATCCAACCAAACCAGTGATCCAAAATTATTTGATCATGGAAATTAGGTAAATGTGACATGATTTGCTCTTTTGCTTCTGATTCTTGCTATGATCCTTTATAATATTTATTATTTTTTTAAACTGGGGTTTAAATCTATACTTAAAAGCATAGAACTTTTTTCCTTTAGACAACCTGAGAGATCTTTGCTCTCCCCTTTTTTTTTATTTGTTATCTCCCCATTTTTCATGTTTCACAAAGATTATTAAGAATATCTGAGTTTCTTTCAACTCCACATCATCTATCAGATCCTCTTTATTTGATGGAATTAATTCCAATATAAAATTCCCATCCCCCATACATACATGACTATAACCTGTATTTTTTCAGAGATTAAATTATAGAATTACACAGCAAGAATCATTCTAATACTGTGGCAGAATTAGTGTTCTGTATGTTATTAGTACAACTGAAGAGTCCCTACATTTGTTATATATTTACATTATGTTTTAGGAAGTCAGCATACTGTTTCGGTTGTATGACGTCTAGAATGCTTTCCTTCCCCCACTCCTTCCTTCCTTCCTCCCTCCCTCCTTACCTCCCTCCCTGCTTTCCCTCCATCCCTCCCTTCCTTCCTTTCATTCATCCATCTAATCTGTTTCTTCTCAAACACATTTATCTTCACTATGCTTTCACTTACACAGTTGCTAATTTCTTATACCAGTTTATGCATTTCTTATACATTGTGCTGATTTTCTTTTTGGCTTCTTCTTCTGAATGAAGTTTTTCAATTGCTCTATTCTTTTCCTTATGAACACAGTAAATATTGTTATTGGTAAGGCCAACTCATGTGACTCTGTACTTGTGCCCAAAGAATCTGAACCAATCATAGGACACTTAATCATAGTAAATATTTGGTGGATTTTATTTAAAAGACTTTATAATAACTGGAATACATCAAATATTATTATCCAAAGAGTAATATTTAATTATTCATCTAAATAAAATCATGTTTGCATGGTGCATGGCATAATCTGTATTATAGTAGACACTCCAGCATCCCACAAATTTTATTTTAAAAAAAAAGAACATATAATATTTTTTAAATTCCAGTACTTTTTTTGCTTTAAAGTAGCTTTCATTTGAGAAACTTTATTTACCTAGTAAGAAATTGAGGACCCAGAGGCAGAAAGAGAATAAGGGATTTAGAGGATATTTGGCCCAGCTAATTTTGATGTATGATGTAAAGCTGGGGTGATTTGCTTTATCTATGCATGAGAAAAAGACCATGGCTCACTGTTACCTTCTGTTGGTGGTAGAAGTTACCGTGGCTAGTTAGTTAAGCTCTCAAAAATTAAACTGCCTGAACTCTGTGGTTTTTATCAATTTAGTTTATATAGACATGGTTTGTCTCATAGGATTACATGGGGTAGAGAAAAATTTAAATTTAGTTGGATAAGATGTCCAAGTAGCAGTGTCCTTTAGTTGTCTGGCCATTCTTTGCTTTGGATTTTCTAGGCAAGCCAGGGCATAATCGTTGAATGAGAAAATGTCTTGGATTTTTTTTTGATAGCTTTATATAAGTAGACTTATCTATGATTAGGTTCCATCAACATAAGGAAGGGTAAAATTCTGTCTTCAAAGTTACTCCCCTGAAACCAATCAGTACTTGATTAAACTAAGTTAAAATATTGATCTCAAATTACTCAGACTACACATGAAAGATTTCATAAATACTATATATACGGTATATGTAGGTATATATATGTATTGATATTGATTCCACTAAAAAGGTTTGTCTCTGCATATCAAATAGTTCATTGGAACAAATGTCATTAGCTATTCAAGTCCAGTTCTTTTTAAGAGAATCTTTCTTATCAACATATCAATTGGTGAATAAATTTTGCAAATAATTTTGTTATTTTCCTGTGCTTGTAAAGGCTTGTGTATGTTTACTTTTGATTATGCTTCTTATGAAATGTGTGTATAATGGTATAGGAGGGGTGTGTGTGTGTGTGTGTGTGTTTAAAGCAATTTGTACATTGTAGAGATTAGGAGGACTTTTGGAAACATTTTCATATCATTAGACATGGATGTAGTTTGTTTCATACTGTCAAGAAACAAATGAGAATGCTTTCTCATTTCTGAATTTTAAAGGAATAGTCGCGCTTTTCTTAAAAAAAAAAAAAAGACGCAACAAACTACACTGCTGGAGAGACAGTAAAACACGATTGTTTTCGGGTTGTGGCTGATGGTTCCAAAATAACACAACCTCTGCCTAGTCAACGGCGAGTGTTCTACCTTGGAAAGCAATCTTGTCATTTCTTTATAAATTGTTTACTGCAGATTCTGCCTCTTGAGAGTTTAGTTTAATAAACAAATCAGCGTCCGTAGGACTAAACCGGGAGTCACTCACACTTACTTGCACACTTACTGTGCAAGTCCCGTCACGCTGAATTTCAAGCCAAATGCTCTCCTTTTATGGCTCAGAGGCCGCACCGGGCTCATTTGCAAAAAATCACCGCTGAATTGAAGTCCTTGATCAAGTAATTGAAGTTCAGGCATCAAGAATCCAAGTGGCGCGAGAGATCTCTCGCTCTGCCCCTTACTCCCGCTACCTATGGACGCCGCCAACCCCTGCCGAGGTGGCGGGGTCCGCGGGCTGCACGCAGCCGGGCCCGGGCTTTGATTGTGGCTGCAATTCCTTTCAGTCATGAATGTTGCAGCGCGCCGCGCGCGTCCAGGTGTGAGCGAGCAGGTTGTCACCGACATCTGTTTGCAGCGGCGGCAGCGGCCACCCCGGCCCGCAGCGAGCGGCCGGATTGTCAGAGGAGGTAGTTGAGAGCGGCAGGAACGTTTTGGTCTCACACTCGCTGCCTGGAGGCTTGAAACACCAAAGGTAGGAACGGGGGTGGACACAGCTGCGCTTCCTAACTTGCCTTAGGCACAAATAAAGAGATCTAATGCAGTTTGACTCCATGGCGGTGGGGAGACAGGACAGAAAGCCACTTCAGAGACAACTTAACGCTGCAACATCTGCCGCCAAGTTTCCAGGGAGTGACGGGGGACAGCAGGTACAGATCGAAGTCTCCACGTAACCTCCATTAAGCCGTGGACTCTTTTGAAGGGCCTCCATCAAACATGCTGGAATACGCAGCAGGAGTTTTGTTTGGTTTTCAAAGCGGTGTTTTGTTTTTGCAATAACAAGGTAATTTATAAATGATGCATTACCATGCGTTCTCCTTTTTTATCTGAAAAGAGAGAGCCAGAGAAGCAGCAAAGCGAAGAAAGAAGAAAGCGCAGCACTAGTTTGGGAGTTGTTCCACAAACCAATTAAATCTCCAAGGAGCTTCCTGTCTGTAATCGAGGTTATGTTAACCTTCAGACCGCAGTCCCTCGTTCACCAGTAAGCAGACAAATTTAAATACGGCAATAAAAGAATCCTAGTGATAGTAACATCCGTGAAGTACGCCCACTATGTCTGTTTATAAACTTATAGGGCTTTTTATTACATGGAGATGAAATAGAAGTAGATTTTTTCCGATGTATTTCATTTTTTAGTAAGACAAAATTTACAAAATTGCATTGACTTTTTTTCCCCATTTATAAAGGCTTCATACTGATAGTTGGATATTAAAAATCAAAAGTAAGAATCACATGTTAATGGAAGCATTTTTCTCTTTGGAGGAAGTTCCCCCTCTACCACCTAGATTCAGCCAGAAAAAAATTTAAGGACGTATAATTTTCGCTGGGAATATTGCAAAAACTCATAATTGTGCACACACACATCTATGGCATAACAGATTTGGTTAAAATATTAGTCTGGCAAGTAAAGCTCCAGGGTATGGTAAGGTAGTAAAGATTCCATGGTAATGTAAACTTTTATCAGTAATAATATTTAGGCTGCCTCACCTGAGGAAATAGCTGTGCCACCACTGAGATAAAGGAAAGGTACTGACTTGAAGGTAGCCTTTGGAGTGGGTGCAGCTGGGGAGCAATGGCCTGGGGAGAAACATGGGTATGTGGCAAAGTTTTCATCAGTCAGTGGTGAAATAAGCAACATAAATGTGTAGTGAGTTTCCAGTTAACCTAAATTTATTATGTGGAGAGGACTTATGTTAATTGTGCAGATATTTTCATTTTTTTAAATGATTGATGGTAGCTGCTTTTATAAAGAGAAATGTTCATTATAACAGAACTCAATGTCAGTCCTCTGATTTTTAAAAAATCTACAGGAAAAAAACAAAAAACACAAAAACCCAACCTGAGACCATAGGTAGCGCAGGTTCATTTAAAAGGCACCACAGAAGCCTGATAACCGCAGTGGCAGATGATTCAGGCTGGACCTCTGGCTTACATTTCCAGTTCGAGATTTATGTTCACTCCTCTGTCAGTCCTGCTTCTGAATTCTCATGCTCAAAACAAATGACCTCACCCTCTTCAATGGCAGCTTCTTCAAGGATTCTTACCCTCCCAAGGATCATTCTGAACTCTGTCATGCTTACAAATCACCCAGTGCTCTGTGCTATCAAACCACTTCATCTTCAGATTGAAGAAGCATCTGGAAGGCAGAGATTTTGTGCCACACTGCCTTTAAGTTCCCCATCACATTTGCAAAACGTAAACCACTTGTGTGTGTTTCTGAGCAGTTTGAAACCTTCACTAAGATGATTTGATATGTCAGATGTTTTTAGTGCTTGGAATTATGCTGCTAATGACTGCATTCTTTTTTTTTAAAATTTTTATTCGAGTATAGTTGCTTTACAATGTTGTGTTAGTTTCTACTGTACAGCAAAGCGAATCAGCTATGCGTATACATATATCCCCTCTTTTTTGGATTTTCTTCCATTTAGGCAACGCAGAGCATTGAGTAGAGTTCCCAGTAGGTTCTCATAGTTGTCTATTCTATACATCGTATCAATAATGACTGCATTCTTAAACTTAGTTTTTCGATTCCATGAAAATATTTTGTGTCCTATAGCCAAACTTTGTAACAGATTTTAGGCGCTGTAAGATAGCCCTTTATTTTAGCCTTATTGACTCAGTCCTATTGAACACAAAATGCCACAGTGCTTTCATACTTTTCCTTTTTTATACTTAAATGAAAGAAAATTATCAAAAATTTAAAAATTGTTAAGTGATTGCTTACATTTTAATTCTTTAAGTTCTGAAATTTTGCATGGTCCTTTAGGTCAATTATGTTGCAACATCACTGGAAAAAAGGACCACTAGACTTTTCTATCCCTTATGTTACCACCATTATCTTTCATTTTTATTATCTCTTGTCATTATATTTCAGGGCATCCTTAAAATACCTTAACTATCCCGTTTAAATTAGTAGAAGGAATTTAGTTTATACATATTTGAAAGACAAATTTTTATTAGAATAACTCATGTCATGAACATGCCATTGTTACAATTCCACTGTCTGATTTATGGGTGTGTGTGTATGTGTGTGTATTTGTATGTGTGTGTGTGTAAAATGTTTAGTATAAATATATGTGTATATATATTCCTATAGAACATATTTTCTCAGTGTGTATGTCATCAACTAATGTCTGTTTCACTGGAAAATAACAAATTCATGAAATAGAGTGCTTTTTGATACCATTTCATAGTTTAAAGAAAATCATCTCTTAATTATGCATATAAGCTGGCAAAAGTGTTGACTCAGTTTGGTTCCCTAAAGTGAAATACGGAATATGCAAATTTTAATCATTTAAATTACCAAAAAAGCTTTATTTTTTTCAGAGAAAGTATAAATAGAACTTAGATATTTAATTGGCTTTTTACCCCTCTGATCCAAAATAAGTTGTATTTAGTGGCATCATATACATGTTATGTATTAATTCATAAGTTTAGGTAGAGATATTTCTTGGTTAATATTGATCAGCAGCAACGCTTTGATAATAGAGACAAAAATTATTAAATTAGTTTAAATATCCTCAAATTAATGCACTGAGTTTAGAAATAAACCTTTTTTGTCATCAGTGAGCACACTAAAAGAATACTTTGAAAATATCAAGAGTTAGCATTGGTCGTCCAGGGCTAAGTATATTATTTTCTTAGGCTCAATATACAGCTTTGATGTTGAACACCTTGAGGACATCAATTAAATCATCCAGTTGGGAGCAGAAATGTCAGCAAAGATAGAATTTTTAACCTTTCTTTTCCTGTGACTAAGTACTTTTTGTGTAGCCTTTATGTAATTTTAATTACAGAAGATTAGATTTGTATTTATTTAAATAAATTATTTTAAAATTTCTAATAATTTACAAAAATCTATATTATTTTGTATATGTTAAATATTCAGTTTTCAATTTAGAGCTCAAAAGATATAGTCCAAGGAGGGAAAAAAAGTACATTATTTTGTAGACAGTTTATTACTTTAACAGAGTGAATAATGATGGTGTCTTTATGTCTACCAGACCCCCATTTATAAGTTTAGTTTAAGGCAACCTGCATAATGCAGTTAAGAAAATCGGCCTGAGTAGAAAGCTTTTATTGCCACCTTCTTTTTATTTTATTTTTTTTATTAGTTTCTGCTTTATAACAAAGTGAATCAGTCATACATATACATCTGTTCCCACATCCCTTCCCTCTTGCATCTCCCTCCCTCCCACTCTTGCCCCCTTCTTAAAAATGAATTTATATTAATACATTACATAAATATATACTTTTAAGGAGAAATAAATGACATTTTGGCTAAATAGCTTTCATTTCCTTTTCTTTTTCCAAATAAAATACTATAATTTTTATAATATACACTTATAATCTAAGTAAATCATCTTTAAAATTGCTTCACATAAACATATATTCTCCACTAATTCTGCTCTAAATCAAATCACAGCCTCTAACATTTGAGAAATTTGAACTCTTGTAAACTTTGAGGTATAAAATAAAAATTATTTACTGTTCAAACTTTGCAACAAATTATGTTTGAGTGCCAGTGGACATTCACTTGTTTACCATTTTATTTATCTGACTTTGGATTAAAAATTAACTTTTTTTTTATTTCAAAGGGTTATAAGAAATTTCTTTTTTTTTCTCTTAATGCTTTTTTTTTCAGTTAAATTGGGATAGTTTGACAAACTATTTCCCATTTCAAAATAATTTTATTCACTGATTATACCTCATATCTCTCACTCTAGAAAGCTCTTTTCACTTAGAAAATATGTGAAAAAAAGATGGTTCTAATTTCCTAAACTTTAGATTCCCATGATTCTTCTTCAAAAGCAGGTTAGTGTACTGAAAATAATACATATTGTATATTGAATATTTTTTCATAATCCTGTCCAGTATTAAGCACATTTTGGTTTGCAGTCACACACATATCATATTATATCATATCCTATCTTAACTGACAGAGTCAGTAAATCTGTAAAACATACTTCAATAAAAATTTGAAATAGCACATTTTTATACATAGCATACAGATAAGAGGTCGAGAATAAAGAGCAATTATTCTCCAATTATCTTTAACACTTTCATTTCTCTCCTGTCTTCTATCTCCTAACATCGGTTGATTCCTACAGTTTAACCCTTGATCTTATGTTTTCTCTCATCCTACTTTCTCTAGAGACCATATAGAGTTTCACTGCTTTGCTATCATCACTATACACACCATTTTTAGACAATTCTATCCTCCCTCCTCTATTCTACTTGCATGTCCTTGAAAGCTTATATGAATTTTCATCTTGGATGTCTTATTGTCACCATATTCTCTGTGTTTAACTGGTTTAGTGTATTCCTTATGTATAACTTTCATATTTTAACTTTACTCCCAGTTATTCTAACTATCCTTCACCTCATGCATCTAAGCTGAGGCCTGCAGACCCCATGGTTTCCACAATGCAGTGAGCATGTCAAGACCTTAACCTTCTAATTCTGGGTATGATGTCCTATGCCAAAAATTCACAATATTTCCCTATAATGTGCACAAGATGTTGATTCAGTGAACAGAATTGTGTGTACTAATGTCCCTTTTAGTTTTATTATAATTGATTAAAAGTAAAAATGATCTATGAATGAATTTATGCATAAACTCTACTGATTCTTAAGAGATACATCATTTTGACTTTGTAGAACATAAATGTTTTTTGTTATCAGGACTTATAATTTTATCTTCATGACTCCACCCTGAAACTAAGCTAAGACATCAGAGCAATTCTTAAATTAGACAAACTTGAATTATCTCTTATAAAGATATGGCTGAGGATGCTGATACATAAAAATGCTATTTCTGTGGAGCTAAGATTTATCACTTTGGGATGATGATTAATTTTTAATTTATAATTAAATCTATTGAACATTTTCTGAGTTATAAGAGCATGACACAATTATTTTCTCTTAGGTTGAATTCTGAGTAGATGAAGGTTTATAATTTTTATTAATTCTCTTCATCAGGATTTGTTATTATTTTCTTGCTTGCAGTTGCCTTTTGTTCATTTTTTTAAAAACAGATTTAATCTTTGTTTCATATTTGGTCCAAGAGAAGTTTTCAGTGATTGAAATTCTTGTAAGATATATATTTATCCCAGTGAAATCATACATTGTAATGTCAGTCTCTTGCATTATCATCTTCTGTCCAGGCCTACATGTGGCTTATGCCAGCTCTGAGCATCTCATTAGTCCAGTTTATAGAAACACTGGCTTCTCAACAGTGACAAGAAGGCTGATGACTGAACTCAGTCCCTACTCTCCAGAAGAAGTGTGATGGCTTTATTTGTCCTCTGAATCCAGATTTATGAACTAGTCCTATGCTCTTAACTAGATTAGTGTCTTTTCCATTAACTGCTTAAAGTAGGGCAGCTGAGTTGTTGTTTGTAAATTTGCTAATGTCTACTTCCTTAATCTCAGATACAATAGGCAGCAGAAAACAGGATCAAAGTTTCAGGACCTCAGGTTTTCATGATGAAATAAGCATGGAAGGGTCAGTGGAGTGGGGAATTGAAGAGATGGGAGGAAGTGTTACATTGGGGAAAAGGGGCTGACTTCTGTCATTAATCTTAATTAATTGCCAAGAGTTTTAAATCTGAGTTATTAATACTGAAGTTAAGCCCTTAATACACTGTTCATGCTTTGGCATCAGATGCTCTTTTATAAGATGAGAGGTTTAGGAGAGAGAGAAGAGAGAGAGAGAGAGTGTGTGTGTGTGTGTGTGTGTGTATCTTACATAAATATTTTCATTTACATCTTTCAAAGATTTCCCTGGGTTAATATTCAGGCCTTCCCCTTTTGACAGTTACTGTAGGGCAGTTAGGAATTATAGACAAGTAACAATAAATCCAAATAAAATTCCTAGGCATAGCAACAGCAGTAAATCTGAATAATATTATTTTCATGTTTACCAGCATACAAAATACTTCACTGAAGAGGAAATGTCAGATTATGAAATAGAAGAAGGGAAGATTAGGAGCAGAAAGGGGAAAAGAAGCAAATGAAAAGGAAAAAGGAATAAAGAATGGGGAAGAGGGCTTCCCTGGTGGCGCAGTGGTTGAGAGTCTGCCTGCAGATGCAGGGGACACAGGTTCTTGCCCCGGTCTGTGAAGATCCCACATCCCACATGCCGCGGAGTGGCTAGGCCCGTGAGCCATGGCCGCTGAGCCTGTGCGTCTGGAGCCTGTGATCCCCAATGGGAGAGGCCACAAGAGTGAGAGGCCCGTGTACCACAAAAAAAAAAAAAAAAAAGAGAGAAAAAAGAAAAAAAAGAATGGGGAAGAGATTATTCTTCTGAAAAACTTGCAGGCAATAGGAGAATTAAATGTTCATTTAAGTAATAAACTACAAATTGTATGTTTGTATGGTTCCATATTCCACTGTTGCAAACCTAATCATTTGGAATTAAACAGATTGAACCTTGAAATGACTAAGCAGCCTTTCCTTAAAATTCTTTTTTTCTCCCAACTGTGGCTGTTCCACTCATGTTTGTCAGGTTTATCTCCCTTTACTATTAAATCTATATTATTATTCCATGATACTTTTCAGTGTGAAACTACAACTAACTGTATTAATTGTGAGCATTTTGGCTAGGGAGGCTATGAAAAAATGGCTTGCAGTTCTTCCAGGGGAAATCTTCAAAAAGCAGATAAGGCTTAAAGCTTCAGAATTATGATTTCGGAATTATATTTCAAATTCTCCATGTATTTGGACAAAATGAAAATATCTGTAATGAAAATATACAACACACTAAATTAATTTTTACAGATATATCTTACTTCTGATGACTGTGAACTGAATTTCAGTAGCAAGTTATAGCCAGTGACTTGAATATTATTGTCTACAAATTTAAAATCACAAATTTGGTTTTGAGATATATTATGTTTACTCTTTACAGCAGTGTTTTCTTTCTTTTATTATTAGCTTTAAATATAAATAAGATAAAACACGAAAGTGAAATAGCATTTATTTCTTTATCTACCTATTTATTTTTGCACACTGGAATTATTGGAGAGACAATGCAAAAATCTGCATGTATCAAGAGTTTAGATTTTCATTTATAGGCAGTGGGGAACCAGTAAAGTTTTGGAGCTGAATAGTAACATGACCAAATAAAATTTAGGATAGGAGTGGAGATAATATGTGTTTTTCTGTACAGTTTTACCTGGTATCAATGCTTTTATATTTATATCTAGTCTTTCATCATGAGTTGCAAAAAGAATCACATGAAAATGATGATATAGTAAGCCTGATGGATTGTCAAGTGGTTAAGTGGTTTCTTGGATAAAATAACACTTTTTGCTATTAGAAATCCCTTTTATTTTTTGAACACCAACTTAAGTATATTAGCTAAAAAAAATAGAGATTCATGGCTTCATGTATTTTCCTGATTTGTCAGGGGCCTAGGGGTCTTTCTTGCTTCTTAGGAACATTTAGATAGGTAACTGAAGCTCAGACTGGCAATACAGATGTACGTGAGTGCATGTATTTATTCATATGTGCATACATGTGTCGAGTTTGTTTATGTGTCTGATGGGGTGAAAGCACGGCATTGTGCTTGTTGAGGACACTCATAATTTCAGAAAAGAGGGGACACTTTCTCCTCATGGGAAAGACTTAGGACTCAAATCCAGCTAACAATCATTGAGCACCTATTATGTCTTAGGTATGTTCAGTTAGGTGTGGTCAACTCTTAGTGCTAAGAGTTAGGTGTCATTTTATTCCCATTTTGTAGGTGAAGAATATGAGACTCAGAGAAATTTAGTGCATTTGCCAAGGTTACACTGCTGAAAAATAACAGAGCCTAGATTCAAACCCAGGTTTTATTTATTTCCAGTTCAGTGAGTGCCCCATCGTGCCATGCCATCATTGTCCAGTGCAGCACTTTATTCTTCTCCCTATTCAGT
Organism: Mesoplodon bidens; assembly: GCF_964165515.1. Lineage (NCBI taxonomy): Eukaryota > Metazoa > Chordata > Mammalia > Artiodactyla > Ziphiidae > Mesoplodon > Mesoplodon bidens. The sequence continues at coordinate 186,775,841 of NC_138176.1, read as the reverse complement.
CAATAACTGAGTGCATTAGGGCTTTTATACAAGTAGAGAAGTGCTTTTTAAATTTCCAGCTTTGAATCTGATTCTCTTGGGGCCAAAATGATCAATTTTTATCTATGTCTGTATCCATAAATTGTTTTAGCATGTACAGTTGAAATTCTATCTGCAGCTGGTTGAATCTGCAGATATAGAAATCGTGGGTAGGGAGGACCAACTGCGTTGTCATTTCATATAAAGGACTTGAGCATCAGTGGATTGTGGTGTCCTCAGGAATCTTGGATCCAATCCCCTGTGGATACTGAGGGCAGAGGGACAACTGTATTCATAATGCATGCATATTCCCCTATTATTTACACATATATACTTTAAAAAATAATTTAACTTCACATGCATCTATAAATAAAAGATAATATTTAGAAGTGGCAGTAAATTCCACAGACAGTTCATGAGCTGTGTGGAATGAGGAACTTCTGCATCATAAAGGACCTCAAAAGTTATGTAATTTAATGCCCTCTTATACTGCAACTTACACCACCACCTCAATTCTGGGCTCCGAAAGGAAGAGCACGTTCAAAGGCACAAGATGGATGAAATAGTTTGTATATTCCAGAAATTGTAAGTCGTTTTCTAGGAGGTAAGTTATGGGACAAAGGCAAAATTACAGCAATTCCTAAAACCCTTGGTGGCATATTGGAAAGATCACTACATTAAGAGTCAGAAGATGTGTGATCTCTATACTGTCATTGATTAGCTTGAAACCTGGCACAAATTTCCTCATCTCTCTGGTCCTCAGTTTTCTCATTTGTATTTAGAGAAATAAATGATGACAAATATACCTTTGAATTCTTGTCTTTTTATCTAATTCCAGTCAAGGCAGCTCCATGATGATGGGGCTTTTCCTGTCATGCTCACTAAGATAACCCCAGGACCTTGTGCATTGGCTCTCAGACAGTAGTCTATAATAATCTTTGAGGAATGAAACAATTTTATGTAGGTTGAATGTTTTGGTCCATTGTTTACAAATCTGTTTAAATTAATTCATACTTTTTTTTAGTAATTAGACATTTCTTGAGGTCATCAATAATTAATAAATACATATAAACATTTTACAAGTTACTATAAGAATTAAAAATAGCATATATCCCTCAATATTCTGAAATACGATTGAATAACTGTAACAACACTATGATTCTAGATCCATAATGGATATTTTATTACTATTATGCTTTAAATAAATTGAAAATTACTGTATATGGAAGAAAGTAAAGGGGATACATATTTAAGAGAGTAGCATAATTAAATTTTATGCCAGTTTTCTGTCTATATATAAGACTTGTCTATTTCTTGCTGCTTCTTTCAAAAAAAGAGAAGATATTAATATGTAATTTTGGATTAGCTCCATTGTCATTTTGATGTGTGACAATTTGCTGCCTTGTGTCACAACTGCAAAATAATTTAAACATAAAGTTTCTTTTACTTAATACTATTATAAGCATTGAAGTACTAATGTGCTCTTGTCGTTAAATATATATAGCTACATGGAACTGCTCTCCCAGTGGGTCATTCGGAAATTGATTTTCTAACTTGGGCTAACAATAGTGGACAAATGTTAAATGAAAATCAATCACTTTGATTTAAATCAGCTAAATATACTCCTTTTATTAAGTGGTCTTTTTCCCTACAGCTAACTAGATGACAAATTACATTTGTGGTAACCTCTAGCCTTTGAACGCTTTTAACTTAAACCTCTAAGGACAATGGTTTGATTATATGTAATTTTATTCTTTTTTTAAATAAATGTATTTATTTTGATTGATTGATTTTTGGCTGCGTTGGGTTTTCGCTGCTGCGTGCGGGCTTTCTCTAGTTGCGTTGAGCAGGGGCTACTCTTCATTGTGATACTCAGGCTTCTCACTGCTGTGGTTTCTTTTGTTGCGGAGCACGGGCTCTAGGCGTGTGGGCTTCAGTAGTTGTGGCATGCGGACTCAGTAGTTGTGGCTCTCAGGCTGTAGAGCACAGGCTCAATAGTTGTGGCACATGGACTTAGTTGCTCCACGGCATGTGGGATCCTCCCAGACCAGGGCTTGAACCTATGTCCCCTGCATTGGCCGACGGACTCTCAACCACTGTGCCAGGGAAGCCCCGTAGTTTTATTCTTATATTAGAATTACCTTACTCTTGATTAGTTAGATAAAAGTATTTTTAGATATTATTTATAAATAGAAAAGTTCTGTATTAATATTATTTAAACCACAAATTGTTAGACCTTTAATATTTCAAATCTATATCAGAAATATTTCATTACAAATACAATGTAGATAGAAATAGCAATATGTTATTGGGAAATACAAGGATCTAGCAAGACATGGAAACACAGTTATCTTTAACTTCATTTTTACAACTAGAAAAGATAAAAATCAGGAAAGACCCCAGTGTAACATATACCTTAGATAACTGCATTCATGTTGCGACAGCGTCAGGATCCAAAACTGTGATGACCAGTGTAGAAAGTCAAAACTTGAATAATATACTTAACTTAAAAATTAAGAATATAGTTCCATTGAAGTCAGTGTACACTGTCGTCATTGATAATATCATCATCAGTAATGAAAAACCAGCATAATCACTAGAGCAGCAGCTATGTGCCAGGCACTGTACTGATGACCTTACATGTGTTACTGTAATTCTCAAAACAACTCACTTTCCTTATCTCCATTTTATAGATAAGGAAACTGAGGATCAGAAAGGACAAGTAAGTTGCCAGCATCACACAGAGAGGTGGTGAGTGAGTGTTATTAACTTTGAACTTTAAATAGGTTATAGGAAAATTAGTGTACTATTTAATTATGCTTTATATCTTAAAACTAATTTGCCAATTATACAGAAAATGCACTGCAGTTCAGAATTGTGCTTTAGTTGTAGTTTATAAACCCATGCACTGAACTGAGAAAATTATAACAGTGAAATTAAATTGCAAAGTCAAACATAGAAATGGGAATTACTAGTCAACTATTTAAATAACATAGGAATCACTAGTGACTATTTAAATACAAAATATCCAGAACATAAATGTTAAGTACTTTACTCGCGTTTTTGTAAATATTGGGGTCAGAAAATTATCTGTAGATTTATTTGGGGGCACCTGCAGACATTATGCAGGGGTCAAGGCTTAGGAACAATTATAAAACATATAGTTTCTTTTAAAAAAGGGATAAAATATAATTAGTGGTAGAAAATATATTGACAGGTATTTCTTAATATAAAACTTTAAAATTTTGATTTTTATTTCTACTCTATAAAATCAAACTAAAAAGAAAAGTTCCATCCAGAGGCTAAGATTATTACACAATTCCAAGTTATGTTTTCCAAATGTGCTTCATATCAAAACTCATATTCACTATAGAAAGGTCATAATTTTTAGATTAGGATACTGTTGGCACAGTCAAATAATTTATTGTTTAGAATCCCTCTTAAAATCTAGTTTTCAGACTATTTCATCATCATTTGTGACTTCAATTAAATTTATATTGAATTTACTGTTTATTTCCTCGATCATTCTCTCTTGCTCAAGCTCTCGTTTTGATCTATGGAGCAACTGATTCCACTTGTCAAATTTATCCCTTGATCTAGCTGCAAATAGCATGCCCCAAATCATCCTAGTAAAGCCCACTGAAATGGTTTTTAAAGTGTCTTCTCAGATACATTAGTGAAAATTGAAGCAAACAGGCTTCCAGCCGTTACTTTTAAGACAAATCACTAGCATGTAAGTAGAGGGAACTGAAGGTTGAACTTATGTAGGTTGATGGCCCACAGTGTAAGTGGTCCTTACGTTCCTTCCACTTCACATGGGGAGGCCAGGGTTTCCTCATCATAAAGCTGCTTTGATCAGGCATCTTGAAAGACTTTCATTGTCATGACATGCTGACATTGTCATTATTACTGTTGTTGTTATTTTGCTGAGAAAATACCTTTTTACCAAATTGCAAGAAATAATGTTTCCCTTATTTCCAAGGTATCATTCTGTGTACTCCCTCTCATATAAAAATACTAATATCAAAATTAATAGTAATGATAAGACAAATTTATGTAACTGAAGGCATAAGAATAATATCCATATAAACTATGTTTCAAAGCTTAAGTTACTATATTTTTAGTAAACAGTTCTTCTAATTCTTTACAAACATTTACTGATTTGTTTTTGAAATGTTTTTAGGAATAAGAAATGGGGAAAACACTGGAATAATGAATGGCATTAATGAAATTGTAATATATGGCCTATAAGATTGCAGGTGAATATCTCTTTGAATTTAAAAATTATTAATGCTAGAATTTTTCTTTTTGGTGTGTTGGAAAACATGCATTTAAACACATTTCTGCCTTTTGTCTTTTCTGAGTTTTTGGTTGAAGTGTTTTTTAGTAAAATTAGACTGAAAGGAAAATGAAGTATAATCTTGTCAATAGTCTCTTTTTATCTGAATTAAGAGAAACATTTTTAAAAATTTAATGATGACTAGATAGTCCTTAACCTTCTAGAAATTTATGATCTACTTGGGGCAGAGGATAAAGTAAAGCTTCAAACATTATAATTCAAAGCAGAGCAAGCAAATTTCAGTTAAAACGAAAAAGTAAAGCCAATTGTACAATCTGGATGGATTCTAATTTCTAATCCAATTCTCTACCATTGTAAGGTCTTGAAATCTATGGTAGTGCTGCTTTTGATAAATACTGTATTTGAAGAATGAATATTTTTGCTTTATGTTAATTCTTAGTAATGCATACACAAAGATTACAGATAATGTATACTATATATGAATACAGCAAAGAATGGTATAAAAAATATATAGATAATTGCATACATACATATATATATATATCCACAATTATAATTCCACTTCAAACAAATGGTAGTTTGAAAAAATGAGGTGAGGCATAAAAATAAAATTAATATTTTTTTCTTGAGAACCGTGTATTTTGAGACCCCAAAATATTTAGTACATAGTCTTCAATAAATTTTTAATCTATTCAAAGGACCAAGAATACATATATAGAAAATAAAATAATGAAATATTTAAGTATCAACTCAAGGTAGTAACAAGAGATGTAGCAAAAGTGTTGCCTAATTAATTTCCAAATGAACGGTCTAGACATTAATTGCTATTTGAGTTATCAGGGAAGAGCACTTCAGACAAGGAGGTAAGATGACAGTTTACAGAGGAAGAAAGATTTGAATTAACCTTGAAGGATTTGTATAGGTAGAGAAGGCAGAAAAGTTCACATTTGTTCCAGGACAGTGGCTCAACTATTTGTTTTAATCACATCCAAGCTACAAGTGGGAAAATAATGGGGAATAAATCTACATCATATCCATTTCTGAGGGGTCTAGTATATTAGACTCACACTTAGCAATCAATATCCAGCAAATATTTCATTGTACTGTTTCTCAAGCTTTTAGGCTTTTGCCCCACCAGACAAATCATTTTATTGAATTTTGTTTTCTAGTCCTGTATTAGGACCTCATGAAAACATTTTTTTAAAGAGTATTAGCTTCATGACAGACAGTATACACTGATAGATTGAAGGAAAGAACAGAAGGCTGAGCTAATGAAGGAACCACTGAGTGAGGGCACCAACCAGGGCAAGGAACAATGGGTTTCCATCGGAATGGGAAATAGTTGAAAAAGGGCCTCTAACAGGACTTGATTACTAAGGGGAGCTAAATGTGTGGCAGGGAGAATAAGGAGAAGAGGGAGCACCTGGGCATGGTGCCCTGGAATTGAGCTTGAAGAAAAAGTTGGAAATGCTCAGTAGAAAGTAAGAAATATTGAGTTTGGGGGAAAAAAATCACACCTGGACATGAAGACTGGAGAGGCTCCTTAGATAATTGAAACCGTGTTTAAGAGACTGAGGATCAGTTTTCTCCTACTTTAGTACTGGCTATTTTTTCTTGTGGATCAAAATTAACATCTAATTTTAAAGTTAGAATTAGCATCCCAACCTCTCATTGGCATATATTTTTATTTTCCAATTCTTTGCCATTTTTGATAATATGAAATATACAGAAACTGAAGGACTGTTGGAATAATCTACAATGGAAGGTGGGTCAGCAGAGGGAATGAGGGAAAAAGGGAGAAGAAGAAGTATTAGCTTTGGTTTGTAAAATTCTGAAGCTATTAACTTGCTCCAGCTATTTTCATCAGCTTAATTCTCTCAAGAGATGTAGATCCGTAGCTACTGGAGATGTAGTTTTTTTTTCTCCTAAGGTAGTAGGATTTTCATAAGTCGACAAGGGAATAACTGAGAGATGAGGGTCTGTGGGCTCTTGTGAACCATTGTATCTGGAAATAAAGTGTTAAAGAATGATGTGAATGATGATATTGGATGTTTTGAAAGGAATGGTTCAAATAGTAACTACTTAAGTCTTAAATAGACTAGGAAAAGAGTATAAGTAAAGATATGATACAGGAATTTTTGGCTATTTTCTACAGCTGTTTCTAAGATTGATGATCCAACAGAGTCTTAGGATGACTGTTTAGTTTAAAAGAATGTGAACAGGTACTGAATAAAATAATGAATATTGAGTGGGGATTTTTTTAAGAGTAGAAGTTTTCTAGTAGTTTTATAGACTTAGTTGGAATCATGCATCAAAGAGGACAGCAGTGATATGATAGCTGTTCTAGTCCTTTCCTAATCCTAAAATTTTGAATATAGTCATCAGTTATGTGCCTTATTTTTTAAATATTGGACCATAATTCTTAAATTATACTATTTGTAAATTGATGTATTTTCAGCAAATCTTTGTAGGAATGATACACATTCACTAACAGAAAGCATTTAGATTCGACCAACTTGTTCAGTGGCTTAGGAAATAACCAAAACTTATCCCGTACCTTCAATGTATCAGCTATGTTGCATTTATTTTTCACTATAGTCCTCATAAAAAGTAAATTCTCCATTATACACATAGGATGTTAAAAAAGGTTAAACAGCTGGCAAGCAGTAAAGTTTAAACTCAGTTTGATGATACCAAAGTTTTCATTTACCTTACACTGGAGTTAGTGACTTATAAAGGTATAATCTACCAAGAAGTAAATTCTTGGGGCATTGAGGGCATTGAGAGTTTATGTGCATGTTTTTTGTGTGCATATAATTTGTATATTTTAACCTGCAATATTGGCTTGTGCTTTCCCAGGAAGGACCTCCTTAGAGATAAGGATTATGGCAGTATGGTCACCCACCTGGGACAGTGACAGCTGCTGCAGCTGAATCCAGCCCTTGTCATCATTAATGACCTGCATTTGACACTTTATCCCAGCCATCCTTGTTTAGTGTACAATGTATTGCATTAGTATAATTACTACCTGTCATCCTCTATTTCACAGGCAGCTCTTAGTCATCTCAGACATGTAAGTGTCATGTGATAATATACCAAACCCTTCTTATCTCCTGTGTTCTCATCCTGTTTCTGGATACCTGTGTCCTCTGTCTTTCCTTTTTTCTCATGATATTCAAAAATATTTTATACCTAAATTGAAGCATTTTCATTCTGTCACTCATATGGAAATGATTCATCTCCTTAGTTTTTAAATACTAGCCAGACATTTATTACGGGATAATATCTTCTGAACATAAAGCATGGCCAACAGATTTAGAGTCGCTATTGGTCCTGCTAAAAATACCAGAGAGCTAGAATAGAAATCAGAGAAAAAGAAAGGATAATAACCAAATCCAAAGGGTATAAATCATATACAGAAGGTATTATAATGCCTTTATTAAAAACTTTTTTAATTCAAAGATCTGAGTTACTTCCAAGGACAATTTCCTCTCTTCCTTCCTTCTTCCCTCCCTCCCTCCCTCTCTCCTTCCTTTCATTTTTGCATTTAGTTTAAGGGAGACACAGGGGATTCACTAAATTACTGAAATGGAAAGGACCTCCATCATGATTTTAAGTCATCATAATATTATTACATATTTATTTGAATGGGTTTAGAAATTCCTTTGTTGTAGAGATTGAAGACTGTGACTTTCTTTTTAAAACTTGTATTATCTTTGTTTTGCTTAAAACTCATAGGCATCTGTTTTGGTTTATCTTACTTACGAGAGTTAATCTAAAATGTGCTTCTGAATTTTTTTGTGTATCTTAATTTGACACTTCAAGAAAACAAAATGTCATGCCTGAAATTTGGAATAGCACATGCCTTGTATGCATTATGTAATTTACCCCAGCTTTATTGTCAAAAGACCAGGTTCACTTATCAGCTTTTGAATTTACCAACTGATTGGCCCCAAGCAAATTGTATAACCTCTCTGAATCTTTTTTTTAAACAGGATTTTTGAACTGAGGCTTTTTATCTTAACCAGAGAACAGAGAAGGTAATTTAAGGAATTAGTTTCTCATTCTCCCAAGGATGCTACACAACTAGCATAAAGCTTGGGTGAGAAGTTAGCTTATCATATACAGTGGATGCCTCCAAAGCTCTTAAGGCACTCATAGAACCCCTGTTGAGAAAGGCTAATGAGGATTAATAAAATTCCACTATATATATTTTTTGCCACTATTTTTCTCATTAACTGAGAAAAAGCTTTGGTTTTGTAAGCTAGAGGTGAATGCCATCAACTAGCAATTTATTTTCTTTAGTTCCCAGATTATCTCTCAATGAAGAGGAGATTTCTCTGAAGCTAAAATTAATTTATCAAATATGTACCTTCTGGATAAAGTATAACTTTATAGCAATAATGAACAGAGAGGACAGGAGAGAAATCTGCTTTTAGATGAGCTTCTTCACATATATATTTGTGATATTGTTTATGTATATATTATATTAAGTTTGGAAAGCAAACTTTTTTAGAGTTTTGTAATGTTGACTGGCAAGATACTTAACAGTAGATAGTAATTATTGTCCATGCCTATACATATTTGCAATAAGTTGTATCATCACTCAAAAGTGACCTTGTTAGGTGAGGGAGAGAGCAAGAGACATACAGTGCCTCTTGAGAGCAAGTGGAGTGATGCGTATCAGGAGAAGACACTAAAGATTTATTGTCTGTGGCAAAGGAAACACAGATCTCTGCTTGTGCAATAAGTGTTTTTGACATCGCCCACAGTAAAAAGTGATTGGAAGCTGTAGGTTAGAAAATGTTCTGCTGGAGCAAAATAATAAACATTTTTATGTTGTTGTTTTGTATTTTGAGCTTGTCTTGCTATTTAGTCCCTGTAGCACTTAAAACATGAATGATGGTCATGCCAAACAAATCCCTGTTGTAAATAGGACCTTGCTACCCACGTAATCAGATTTACCTAATTGAACCAATATGCAAGAGCAGATTTGGTTATGAGAAGATGTAGCAATGCAGAGCAACATAATTACTATTTCTTCTTCCAATTTCATATTTTGCTTATGAGCACTCTCTTCCCTATTTACATATGCTAGTTTAAAATAAGACAAATGTGGACAGCCACATGTAAAAGAAGGAAATTAGAAGATTCTCTAACACCATATGCAAAAAAATAAACTCAAAATGGATTAAAGACCTAAATGTAAGACCAGAAACTATAGAACTCCTAGAGGAAAACATAGAACACTCTTTGACATAAACCATAGCAATATTTTTTTGGATCTGTCTCCTAAAGCAAACTAAATAAAAGCATAAATAAACAAATGGGCCTAATTATATTTAAAAGTTTTTGCACAGCAAAGGGAACCATCGACAAAATGAAAAAGCCTACTGAATGGGAGAAAATATTTGCAAATGATATGACAAATAAGGGGTTAATATCCAACATATATAAACAACTCATACAACTCAACATCAAAAAAACTCCAGATATTCCAATTTAAAAATGGGCAGAAGAACTGAATAGACATCTTCCAAAGAGGAAATGCAGATGGCCAACAGGCACATGAAAAGATACTCAACATCGTTAATCATCAGGGAAATGCAAATGAAAACCACAATGAGATATCATTTCACACCTGTCAGAATGGCTATCATCAAAAAGTACACAAATAACAAATGTTGGTGAGAATGTAGAGAAAAGGGAACCCTTGTACACTGTTGGTGGGATGTAAATTAGTGCAAACACTGTGAAGAACAGTATAGACATTTCTCAAAAAACTGAAAATGGAACTACCATGTGACCCAGCAATTCCACTCCTGGGTATATATCTGAAAAAAACAAAAAACTAATTCAAAAAAGATACATACACCCCTGTGTTCATAAAAACATTGTTTACAATTGCCAAGGTGTGGAAGCAACCTAAGTGTCCATCAACAGATGAATGAATAAAGAAGATGTGGTATATATATACAATGGAATACTACACGGCCATAAAAAAGAATGAAATTTTGCCCTTTTCAGCAACATGGATGGACTTGGAAGGGTATTATGCTAAGTGAAATAAGTCAGACAGAGAAACACAAATCCTGTATGATATCACTTATATGTGGAATCTAAAAAAAATACAGCAAATTAGTGAATATAACAAAAAATAAGCAGACTCACAGATATAAAGAACAAACTAGTGGTTACAGTGGGGAGATGGAAGGGGCAATATAGGGGTAGGGGATTAAGAAGTACAAACTACTATGTATAAAATAAATAAGGTACAAGGATATATTGTACAACATAGGGAATATAGCCAACATTTTATAATAACTATAAAGGAAGTATAACCTTTAAAAATTGTGAATCACTGTATTGTGCATGCCTGTAACTTATATAATATTATAAGTTGACTATACTTCAATAAAATTTTTAAAATAAAATTAAGAAAAATAAGACAAATGTGAATAATCCACTTAGCCTGAAATTTGGAGAGAGGAGAACAATTCTAATTGGAAGAACTGCTTTACCTTAGGGTAGCTGTTCTCAGTGGTCTTAAGACAGCCCCATCTGGCTGAGAAGTAGGGATTACAATTCAGTTGTTATAGTTGGTTCCCATTTGTTTCTGGCAGAAGAAGTAGGCATCTTACATATAGAAGAGGCTCATAGCAATTTGGAATATTATCTATGTGAGTATATAAATTTTCACTTTACTGAGAAAAGAGATAAAGCATTGTGCCCTTTTTATTGTATATGATATCTAAACCCTAAGGTGTTAGCATTAGGACTTTAGTTGATAGGACATAAACTATCTGGTGTAGATCTTCAGGTAGCATTAATCATCCTAAAAATGTAAATGCCTTCAATTAATTAAAAAACAAAAACAGGGAGGGTTTTGTGCTTACTACCTATTGTCATTCTTCTTTTTTAAATTTTGGACAGTTCATGAGAACTGTAGGGAAGCTGTATTTCCTCTGAAGTTTCCATGGGAACAGAATAGGGCAGCCCACATTCAATGACTGAGTGTGGGCTTGACAACTTGAAGCTCCAGAAATCCCCATGGAGTTGGTTGAGGCCTCTGTTGAAACTGCAACACAAAACAAATTCTCACTTTGCCCAATCCTACTCTCTTCACAGAAATAGGGGTTGTTTCTGAAAGCACTCCTCAATAAACATTTTGCACACAAATATTCATCTTAGTCTGTTCACAGGGGCACATGACCTAACTGACTTATGATACCTGGGTTCCATTCCTGATTGTACTGTTTACTCTGTGCCCTTAAGCACATTCTTAGGTTCTCGAAAACTCATTTTCCTTTTTTTAATATTAAAAAAGAAAATTATTTTATAATACCACTTACCACACAGTGTAACTGAAGATTAAATGAGATAGTAAAGCACATAGCCCAGTAATTGAAACCCAGAAAGTTTTTAATAAATATTTGCTATCATATACTTACTATATTTCCAAAGTTAGCAGTCTCTGCTTCTCAGTTTCATCCTCACTCTACATTTTACCACTTTATATATTCTGCTCTAGAAGAGAATAAATTTAAATTAGGCTCTAGTTTGTGTAATTCAGATCTTTTTTGACTGCATGGGTCTCCTTCACCCATTCTCCTTCTATCAGAAGTATGATGGCTAAACCTTCTGGAGAAGTGCCAAGTGAGCGCCACAAAGCCCATCTGAATGGCCATAATGCAAATGGATCTAATGAAAACTGAATATGTCGGTTTCAACTTGTATTGAGGATCTCAAATCAGTGGACGGTAGGTTTATTAAGACAAAACATAAAATTGACTCTGTGGCATTATTTTATGTCATATAAATACCCTCCTTCATTTTTGTGAAGATTGTATGAGTTAATACATGAGCAAATGCTCGATAAATGTTAACAAATATTTGAGCCATTAATAACGGTACATGGGAAATCAGTGCATTAATTCCAAAGAAATGATGTAAGATGGATGATGATTGATTTAAAAATCTGGAAGCTGAAATTGTAATGAGAATTTTGAGGAATATGATTATTCCATATTGAGGTTAACTACTGCTATATAAAGAAACTTTGGGGTATATTCCTAAAACAGGAATTTCCAGATTGGATTTTTGTACATATTACTTTACATACTAAGTTGTCTTCTCAATCTCCACCTACTTGCCTTCTCATGTTTCCCTTCCGTGGGTGATTCTCTGTAGGAGAAATGTGGTGGAGGGCTGAGGGAACCTCACACTCATCATTGAAGTAGCCCTAGTGTGGACGAGTCTGTCTCCACCAAAGCCACTTGAAACTAAGCCCAGATTCATGAGTTAAATAATTCGGGTAATGTTTGAAAAAACAACAATGATCTGTTTGAAAAACACTTATGCTTGATTTTACAAAGTTTAAGAATAGAAAATAGTGGTGTTACTAGGCAATTACAAAACAACTCTGTAATTTTAACTAAACGTCTTTACCTTCCTATTGGCAGGAATCTACCACAACCTCAAGCCCTAGGGAGAAAACACTGGGCTAAGAAGGAAGGAGAATCAAAGGGGCAGGAGACTCTGGCAGCAGGGGTGGACATGTTTAATGTATTTAAAAGATTAATAGACTATTGAAATTAAAATTGCCAACACAAAACATGTTGTACTAAACTCACAAATATATGTGTAACAACCGTGCAGGCTACAGCTTAGGCCAATGGCTAGCTTTATATTGTGACAGACATAGTGTAGGGCTTTTTTTAAATTCTGAAGTCTGAAAGAAATACCTTTTATTTGTCACACAAATTAGAAATATACACTTAAGTAAAAGAACTCATGTTCACGTTTTTTTCTCCTAAGTAGTACAGTACATCATTTTTTTGCTGTGGTGCCAGAATACAATGCTGTAAACGTCCGAACTTTTTTTCCTACTGCAGCAGTTTAAGATGGTCATGTGATTTAGTGGTTTTAATGAATATAACAGTAGTAATTATTCCTATATATAATACAATATATTAACCGCCATGGATAACAAAGTAGCAATACTTAATGTACTTCTTTCTCAGCATTATTCAAATTTTTCTATAGGGACTGAATTTCATATAGAGAGCTTGGCATGAAACTGCAGAAGCATTTTGGATACACTTAATGGGCTTGAATTGTAGAGCTCTCTTCTCTTTCCTGCTTTTCCGTTACTGTTCTGCATCTCACAAAGATATACTCCGGAGTAAAATATTCTGTAATTTGTATGAGTAGCACTACCAGTGACGTTAGGCTTTCCCAGCCTCTAGCAGGTTTTAATTAACTTGATTCAAACTCAGAAGTGAATGACACTCTGCCTTCAGACTTAGCAAGAGAACTTGCCATTTCGTTCAGTGTTTTTTCCTTCTGACAATCTCTGTCTAAATGGGCAGTAGTAATGTTTATAACCAACCTCATGAAAGCTTTGCAAAGAGTTGAAATAGCAAATTCCTAAAAAAAAAAAAAAAAAAAAAAAAAAAAAGGAATGGTTAAGGTAGTCATTTATTAGTAAAAACTAGAATAAAATAGTAACCAGGTGTCAAAATATCATTTCTTGTTTTCACTGAAAAACAATGGAGTATTCAAAAATATTAGGGTGCTTTAAAGACACCAGCACAGTGCTAGGTAGCATGGTTGATGTTCAGTACAAACATTTGGCTCCATATTAATTGCTTAATTGCTCCACTTAATTGCTCAAGGTGTACTTTGTCAGTGACACAGCATTTGATGATTTCTTTATTTGTGGCTTAGATAATGAAACAGAAATCTGTTGTTTGAGAATAGCACAATCCAGGCAGTATCTCTATCAGGGTAGATATAAGTTGCAAATCAGAGTTGGAAAAAAGTGGCCCAAGTGAGAGGCAGAAAAGTCACTTGCAGATAGACAATTTTCTGCAAATGTACTATAGTAAGAATTTCAATAAAGATACATCCAAAGGCAGATAATCAGAAACTGGTTGCCCTAGCCTAAACTTTCATGGATATTGCAAACAATCTTCCAGAGAATTTCTTCTTCTGCATTATTTTGTGCTATTTTAGATGGTTATACGAAACTGGTTTTCAAGGAATTTTTGAGCCAAATCTGAATCTTTTGAGGTTTTCCTATTACTGGTAATTGCCTCATTAAGAAACTGAAATGGTCACTTTGTTTTCTTAATGCTACTGTTGAGGCTATAGTGAGTGATGTCCATTCTTTATAACTGAATTAAAAGATTAATTAAATATATGGGTGTTTTTAAGCTGTATAAAATTAGGGCTCATTCATTTATTAATTTCTTAAGAATAAAGCAACAAAAATTATCACTAATACATTTTTCCTTCTTTCTAACAAACATTAAAATGAGAAATGCCTCCAAGTGATTGAATGAATGCAAAGTGAAATTATTCCTTACTTGCTGACTTTGTGTCTAGAATTGTGCAAGAAATAGAAAAATAGAAAATATAAAAATAGTTCTTATTCTTGTGTAGTACTAGGTAGGAATGATTATAAGTGCAAAAGTCATTATAATCCAGAGTGTAATAAATAACCAGAACTTAAAGTGAATTATTTTAAATATTGTGCAATAATTTTTAAATTATTGCTTTCTGATTGTTTCATGTGTTAGTTTTTTTCTCCTTCAATATCTTTTAGGTTTAATAAGAGATTTTTTTTTCTCTTGCATCATTCTCCAATCCCTGAGACCAACTTGAATACTGTTGAAATATTTCACTATTTCCTTCCATCAGCAATTATGCCTGAACTTTTATGGGGAAATAAATTATCTTAAAAGGAAAAGAAACTTTGATAGAATTAGAAAAATGTGAGAACATTTTGGCTCTTCATTTAGGTTTTAGATGTGTGATTAAGGGGAAAACTTCTTGTGTGGGAATCCTCTAAGCAGGATTTTAAAGTACATTTATCCCTTGGTATCTGCTATCCACAGAGGACTGGTACCAGAACACACCCGCACCCTGCCTGCAGATACCAAAATCTGCAGATGCTCAAGTCCCTTATGTAAAATGGTAGTAGTATTTGCATATAACCTACACACATCTTCCTGCATATTTTAAATCATCTTTAGATTCCTTATTATACCTAATACAATGTAAATGCTATGTAAATAGTTGACAGTGCATGGCAAATTCAAGTTTTGCTTTTTGGAACTTTCTGGAATTTTTTTCGAGTATTTTCAATCTGAAGTTGGTTGAATTTGCCAATGCAGAACCCACAGATATGGAATTGTGGATAGGGAGGGTTGAATGCAATGCTTCCAATTATAGTGCTGATTTAGGAAAGAGAATGGTAAGAGTTTTGAAATAGAATAGCCAAGGTTTGATGACAGAGGATCTGAAAAAAGCGGTTGAATAGCATTGTGTCATTTAAAAATGTATCTGAATAGAGATTGATTAAAAATCCAGTGAAAAAGAATGCACCTACGACTAAATAACTAGGTCATTTGTAGTACTGTTTTAAGAGCTACGATTGAAACAACTGAGCTCCTGGGACTTCCCTGGGGGTCCAATGGTTAAGACTCCACGCTCCCAATGCAGGGGGCACGGGTTTGATCCTTGGTTGGGGAACTATGATCCCGCACGTAGCAGGACGCAGCAAAAGAAAGAGAGAAAGAGAGAAAAAGAAAGAAAGAAAGAAACTGAACTCCTTTAAAGAGAAGCATCATAGTGATACTGGCAATGATGTGGTCACTCCCTACATTTAGGACTATGAATAACATCTTAATATTAGAATATGTGACCTGTAATCAGGTTGTACATATGTCAAATCCTTATAAATCCCATTTTCTTATGACTTTAGAATGGGATCAGAGTTCTTGGTGCTTTTTTCTCCAAACAGGAATTTATCGTTTAGGAAGAGAGATCCTACTGGAAGCTAAGTCATCTCCTGAGAGTACATTAACTCAAATGTCACTCTTCAACATGGCTCTACAATAGCTAGACAGCAATAGAAATGCACTACATATTAATGCACTGAACGTGAAATAGTAAATGTTCCTTCCAAAAACAAGTAGCCAATGTACACACAGTTGTGTGTGCCCTGTGCCCCCTGCATTAGGAGCATAGAGTCTTAACCACTGGACCGCCAGGGAAGTCCCAGGAGTTCAGTTGTTTCAATCATAGCTCTTAAAACAGTACTACAAATGACCTAGTTATTTAGTCGTAGGTGCATTCTTTTTCACTGGATTTTTAATCAATCTCTATTCAGATACATTTTTAAATGACACAATGCTATTCAACCGCTATTTTCAGATCTTCTGTCATCAAACCTTGGCTATTCTATTTCAAAACTCTTACCATTCTCTTTCCTAAATCAGCACTATAATTGGAAGCATTGCATTCCAATTGCAATGCACAGCATTCTCATTCTAAGTCACCTTAGATTCCTGTCCTTTGATTGAATTGTAAACATCTTGAACTTTCTGCACATTACATTACATTCTGCAACCAGGAGAAATAAGACTTTCTTGCCACTTGATGTCACATACCTTAGACACCTAAGCATACATGTCAATGTGCTGTCTTGCTCTTTGATTTCTACTTTGCTTCCTCATATTCGTGTTTGACCCAGCCTTCACCCAAGTTGCTGCTCCTTCTGCCATTTCCCCCAGTTTTAGGTTCCCTTTTTTCCAGTCCAGCTGGCCTTTGAGCTTCTCCTTTTGTGTTCAGTATTTCTCCCTAGACATTGTGCCCCCAACTCCTTGTCACTACTTCATTTTTACATTTGTGGTCTATGAAGTGCCACCACAGGTTATGTATAATTTCAGGACTGCTGTTTCTAGTTGAGTAAATTATGTTCTGCATAAAGATGGAAACCGAGGGACTAATGGGGGCAGTCCCTGAAATCCAGCCCACTTTGCACTGCCAAGCTGAGTCTTGAGGAAAGGGTGCTTGTTTTGATTGACCAATGTAGTGCCTTTCTTTTTTTAAAAAAAGGAACATACAGTTTTTAATCTCTCCACGTTGGTGGAGGGCATGCATTTTAATTTTAGGAGCATGTTACAAACCTGTCATTCTTAGCAATGGCCAGCACTATTTTGTTGTTTTCTAACTAGAATGTCCAGAGTCAATCCTCTGAAAGCACACAAGATCTCACTTCGATGGCTATATCTGCTCTGAAGTTTTATTTAAAACAATCCTATACACCAGACTATTTGCCAGTTCATGTCTGTTAGACAGAAACAGTGGTAGGAATACATGGCACTTATTAGTGTTCATCATGTGTGAGGCATTGGACTTCCTGGGCCTGTTCATTGTCCTCCCACTGACTCCATGAAGCTGTGATGTTGTCCACAGTTTATAAATGAGGAAAATAAAGTGGAAAAGATACATTGCTCCAAGTCAAATGACTCAAATGGTAGATTTGGTTTTCAAAGGTGGAAAGAGACTACATGCTCCTTTCATCTTATTCAAAAGCATTGACAGTCATTTACTGATACTGTTTGTCACAGAAATTCTGTTTTACTGTTTTTTCATAACACACTTTTCATGTGCCATAATTCATATCTGAGAGAAAACTCAATATTAACACCTATTTAGTTTCTTTAGGTAATTTGATTCAATGGTAAGATTACAATTTAGAAAAAGTTAACTTTAATTTGTGGATGTATGTATGTGTGTGTGTGTGTGTGTGTGTGTGTGTGTGTAATAAGGTGGGATAAAATATGTAAATAACTAAGGTGGTAGAGTTTTCTTTTAACTCTTTGTTATAAAACAAACATACTTATTAAACAGAAATTGTAAAAGTTTCAGGACAGAGAAGAAAAAAGTATCTTCTTATGTGTATCACACAAACCAAAGCTATTGAAGAAAGTATTGGGTTGGCCAAAAAGTTCATCTGGGTTTTCGTAAGATAGAGTGGAAAAAACCCAAAGGAACTTTTTGGCCACCCCAATATTACCTCAAAATTTTTCTGAACCTGTTTTTTAAATATAGATGAATTCACACTATATAAATACTAATTTCTGTCCTGCTTTAAAATTGTATCATTATTGTTTTTTATATTGTTACACAGTTTATATGCTAACATTCACATACATTTTACTAAGCATTTTACTGTGGTCAGTGTAGGAATCCCTGTGTTTGGATATTTAATAATTTTTCATGGTGGGAAGAGTAGTATTATAACTAATGCAGCAATGATTACTTTTATTCCAAGCTGGGTATTTTTGAGGAGAAAATAAATAGGTTTATAATGAAGAACTAGGAAGGAATATCTTTTGCCAAGGAAAATGCATCACTCTTTTATTAAGAATTGTTGTGAGCCATTAAATAATTATACGAGGAAATTCTGTACTGCTGTTGCAACCCTCCTGGAATGCCTCCTTCACTAATCTTCCTGCTTCCTCTAGACTGAAGACTTTCTTCTCCTCTTGGTGGCATTTTTCATGAAACAAACTTAACTCTGGGGTAGGCATAGGTGTGATTACTAAACACAGTTAATTTTATTAATGTTTTGCTCGTATTTAAAATTTACCCAAGTATAATATTGAAGGCCTTAGTTAATTTATCAAATAATGGATATTTTGTGAGCATTTTAAATTTACAGTATGGTGATATGACTTGGTCTTAAAAGAAAAAAAAAGAAGAGAGATAAACTATGGTCAAAGTAACATTATATCAGTAGTTTACAAAAAGTTTGAATGGATATCAGAATACTGTTATTTAATGTGTAAGCACACGTTACACATGAGTGCCTTTATTCACTCCTTTCTTCTTTAATATTCATTCAGTCAACAGTTTATTACTTTGCACTGAGACAAGTGAACGAGATAGATCAAGCCTCTCTTCCGGTGGAGTTTAGCTCAGGAGACAGAAAACAAATATTTAAAATAACTATGAAATGTGAAGTTCTTTGAAGAGTGGTATGAATGAGAGTAAATAGGGGAGACATTTTCGTATGTTAATAGGCACACGATAATTTCAGGTAGCAAGAGCTATAAAGAAGACAAAATGGTGTAAGGAAATAGAGAATGGCTGGAAAGAGGCTACAGATACTCAGATGCACATGAATTTGTGAATTCATTCAGACAGTTGCAAGAATTAGATTATCCTCATTTAGTGTTATTTCTAAGGATATATCACTTATCTAAATACCATCTAAATTAATACATTTGTGGCAAATAAAACAAATTAAATATGCTCGTTTGCTCAAGAATATCTAATGTTGATCTGGGAACAAATAGTGAGCTCTTACAGTTGCAGCTTTAACCTTGCCAATCACAGACTTCCTGTAAGTGCACTGCAGTTATTTGGAACCTTTTCTGGGTTGGCGTTGACATTCTTTTGCTAGATTACATTTATGCATTAGTACCATCTGTGCCTGCTGTACCTTCTGTGAGTGAGCCCTGGCCAAATGACTGGCATTTATCTGAAAGTGGCAAGAGAGAGAGAGGGAGAGAGAGAGGGAGTAAAAGTGAAAGAAAGAGAGAGAGGGAGAATGAGAGAGATCCTAGAGCATTTATTCTACTCACTGTTGGCACAAGTGCAATTTAGGAAAGGATAAAATATTTGCAGCTGGTGTCCCTGACTTCAACCCTTATAAAGTTAAGCCTACTCATTTGCTTTCTCTTAAAAAAAAAATTATATATATATATATATATATATATATATATATATATATATATATATATATATATATATATATATATATAAAATAGCTATTTACTTTCAGCCTGTGATATGCAAACGAGGTTAAAACCAAGTATTTAAATAAGGAAATACAAAAAAGCACATTTGCAAAATTTTCGAGTTGAGAAAAATTATGTACAATTTGAATATATGAATACTTCTTCTATGACAGAGAATATACATAATGTAAGTTTGGTTTTGTTGATCAGATTTGGTAGACTGCATGAATTGAACTCTATTTTGGTAAATGTGTTGAAATCAAGACTTAAGAAAATTACAGTGATATGTAGGAAGAGTATGGAACATATAATCAGTGTACTGAATTTATTCTGTAGAAGCTTTCTGAGAATATATCATTTTAAACTGTATGGTATTGAAAAAGATCAGCAACTTTCATGCCTAAAACACACTTTAGAGCTGTAAATGGAAATAAATAGATAAATAATTATCTGATCAGTAAAAATAGATGTGGAAGAGTCCCAGCTCATTTACACTATTATCTGTTTTTACCTTATACCTACTTTCAGTGGACTTAGTTATCTGGTTTCCATACCTGTGGCAAATTAGAAGCAGTACAGTAGAGATGGGGGCAGGGGCTGCGAAAGGTGGATATATCACAGTAATGAGAGGAAGGAGTTGCAAGGAAGAGAATGAGAAAACTGATGGACACAAGGCTCAGACAAACACTGCAATCGGACTTGTTTAATGTAAGAAGAAGCAGCTTCACATTCCCTAGAATGCCCTAAGGACATTGCTGGACTACATTCTGGTATACTCATCGATATTCATCATTATGAAGCTTTGTCTTGGGTATGAGAATATGGGCAGACAACTTGGTGTAGGAAGATAGAAATGTGAGTATGTTATTGAAAAGAGTTCCATTCTAAATGGAAAGTAAGTAGAGCTTTAGGATTTAATGTAGTTGATCCACACCTATCCTTACATACTAGTTTGTATTGTGCAGGTGCTAAAGATCTGAGTTCATTTTCTATGGTCATAAATATGTAAGGTCTCTCTCATATAAGTTCCTTTTGAAAAATTTATAATTCTTTTCATAACGTTCTTCAGATTCAATTTATAAGGTATTTAATTTCTGAATTCTCACTGGATTTAAGTTGCATAAATGTAGGCATTTTCCCTATATTCCCATCCAGTAATATTTCATCATCTCTATTGTAATTTTAGAAGATCTATACATATATACAAAATACAGAATTTTATTAGTGCTTTAGTGGTGATGATTATGGGTGTTAGAGGTTGACTCTCCTGGGTCTGGAGCTGCTGTTTACTTGCAATGAACTTTTAAGTAAAGGATTTGCCTTCTCCAAGCATCAGTTTCCTCATCTATAAATTCAGGATATTAATATCTGCCACATAGGAGTGATGATTAAATAACCCCAGTGCTTACAAAGTCCATAGAAAAGCACTTGGTAAATAAGGACTAAATTGTATAATGGTTAGTCATAATTTTCATTGCTGTTGTTGTCAGAAAACTGTTGGATATATTCACGTAGAATATAGTTGGTTATGGTTCAAATTATATTTTTAAAAGTGATTGTAACTGGTTTCTATGCTTTACTATTTTATGGATATTTAACCATGTATCAGTTTGGAAAGGTCTTCAGAATCACAGTGGTATTGCAAAGTTAGCACTAGGAGAAAGAAATGCCATAGTAGTTGCTCCGGTCCTAGGCACTGGGTCCTGTCTCATTTGGAGAAATTAGTGGTGGCAGCAACGTGAAGGACAACTAATGAAAACTTTTATTCTTTCATTAACAGTTAGAATCTTTATATTTTTGTCTTTGATGGCCGAGTCTGTGAGCCCAATGGTTGTCACCTATGTCCACCAGATGGTAGGCAAATAGGGGAGAAGGGCCAACTTGAATGGCTGAGGGAACAGAACAGAAGCTAGGGGAAAACCAGCAGCACCTTTGTCTCCCAGTCTCAATTACGAGGATAATTGTTCCACTCTGAATTACTTATTCCCAACTACTGCATATAGTCAAGACTTTGTTAGCACTCTACTGGGATTCAGATAGTAGTATATACAAAATTCAATTCTTGCAAAAATACTAAGCAATAATTATTTTTTTCATGCCATCATTAAAACGCATTGACTATCATGACAGATAAAATAATTATGATAAATATATACATAGATAACCACATATTAGTAATGTATAATAAAAGTCTGTTATATCTTTTAAAGTAAATTAATAAATATTTTTATTTAAACATATCTTCCATAATATTCCTAACAATTATTACTGGTCTATGAGAACTTTTTGATTTTTTTTTTTTCTTTTTGTGGTACACGGGCCTCCCACTGTTGTGGCCTCTCCCGTTGCGGAGCACAGGCTCCAGACGCGCAGGCTCAGCAGCCATGGCTCACGGGCCCAGCCGCTCCGCTGCATGTGGGATCTTCCTGGACCGGGCATGAACCCGTGTACCCTTTATTGGCAGGTGGACTCTCAACCACTGCGACACCAGGGAAGCCCCTTGATTTTTTATATCTTGAATTCATCTATCACTATAATCTATAAATTACGGTAATAATTCAGTTGATTTTTAAATCCTGTAAATAATAATTCTTTACTGTGGTAAAATATGTATAACATAAGATTTACAGTTTTAACCATTTTTAGGGGTAAAATTCAGTACCATGAAGTACATTGACATTGTTGTGTAGCCGTCACCACTGTTCATCTCCAGAACTTTTTCAACGCTCTAAATTGAAACTGTGTACCTATTAAACAATAATTCCCCATTCTCCCTTCCCCCTAGCCTCTGGTAACCATACTTCTTCTTCTGTCTCTATGAATTTGACTATTTTAGGTACCACATAAAAGTGGAATCATACAATACTTGTCCTTTTTTGTCAGTCTTATTTCACTTAGCAAAGTGTTTTTAAGGTTCATGCATATTGTAGCTTGTATCAAAATGTCATTCTTTTTCAGCCTGAGTAATATTCCACTATATGTATATACCATATGTGTTTATTCATTCATCTGTGGATGGACATTTGGGTTGTTTCTACCTTTTGGCTATTGTGAATAGTGCCACTGTCAACATGGGTGTACAAATATCTCTTTGACTCTCTACCATCAATTCTTTAGGGTACATATGCAGTGGATCCATATGATAATTCTATCTTTAATTTTTAAAGGAGCTGCCATACTATCTTCCACAATGCACCATTTTACATATCCCTCAGCAATGCATAAGGATTCCAATTTCTCTACCTCCTTTCCAACATTTGCTATTTTCTGTTTGTTTGATAATAGCTATCCTAAGAGGTGTGAAGTGGGATAATGACAGTTTTGTTTTTTAGCTTCTACTTTTCCACTTATTTTTTCCTGCTTGTAAACAGGTGGCATGTACTTCCAACTCAGGCATTTTGCTTAGCATAAGAATAAAAAGACAAAAGACTTATAAGTTGTGGTAACCTCATAGCAGCTTTCCATATAAGAAACACAGTTGAACTTCTTAGTTCATTTAAAAATATCTACAGACATGTTATGTTTAGCTGTCTCCACATTTGCTGAAATTGAAATATTTTAAAAATAAAATTGTTACTTTCACATGCACGTCTTTACAGATCTTTAAAAATTCTCATTTTCCTTTCTAAGCTTAAAATCAAATCTCTTTTTGCTTCAGTATGGCAACAGTCTCACTCATCTTTGCAGCCACATAAGCTAAAACTTCTAGATGGAAGTTGACATGTGGTTTGTAAAATGATAAGGTTGTAACTACAACCTTCGGACATCAAGTTAGACACACTCCTAGCTCACTGATGACATGGTTTAATGAACTTTTTTTTAATAGACATGATTGGGATTGCTATGTTTTGGTAACAAATATTCTGGTTAACTAAATCCCCTCAAACACGTGCACAAGAAAATATGAATGATAAATAGATGATTAATTCTTAAATAAATTGTATTCAAATTCTCGTTTAAAAATATTGGTTGATTTATTCAACACATATCAATCATTGTTAATTCAGCAGACCTTTGTCCATCTTGAAAGTTTTCCAAAACCATAATTTTGAATCAATTTTAAGTCTACAGTTCTCCCAAGGTAAAGAACATAGGACATTGAAGTGATTGTTTAAGAACACACTGATTGGTGGTAAATTGTAAGATCATTTTGTTAGGTAAAATTTGTCTTTTTCTCATAAAAGTGAAAAGCAACCAAAGAAAAATGCTTTAAAATTTCTTCTTGTCTAGATAGCTGCTGAAGGATGTTAAATTTTTCTTTGCTCAGTACTGACTTGTTCATGGACATCACCTCTGTAATAATGCAGTTAAGTGGATAGATGGAAGTTGTTAACACTGGTAGTACTCACTGGTTGCTGCTAATTAACTTATTCAGTGGCTTATCTGTAAAGGTGTTATTTTTAATATTGCTCAATAAGAAAATGGCCCCAAGTCACACAAAGGGAAGGACTCTCTTGATCTAATCCTTTTAAAATCTGGGATGAATTTTGTAGAACCTGAACAATGAGATATCAACTGTGGAAATTCTAAGTCTTGAAGGTTAGTATGATTATAGCAAAGAGATTATATTTTTGTTGATTCTGAGTCTCAATAACTGGTATGATTTGAAATTACTATAAAGTAAAATTTGTGCCTGGATTTCAGATTTGCTTTTTTCTTATTTCCATATGCTCTGTCTTAAACATATGTTAAGTTTTATATTTAAAGCTAGAAGTACCAAAAATCCACATAAAAATATGTTTTCTTCATTATCAAAGGCTTCAATGCCATCATCATTTAGAAAAAAAGAGAAACAGTGAATATAATTTAAGTCTGTAAAACAGACTTTTACTAGCACCATATAGGAGGAACATCTGGCTTTCTTTTTGCAAGGTGCATTGATGTTGTCAGTAGAGACTGAATAAAAATGCTGATATGATTGTCCAGGTTTGGGGTTTGCCAATACAAGCATATTTCATTCATTCAGTCTTCTCTAAGTTCTAAAGATAGGTATTGACTTTGAAGAAAAAGTACAATGATATATATTTAGAATGACCCATCTTCCTCATTTAAATCTAAAAATGTGCTGCTGCAGTTGGATTTTTCCAGGGATGCCATTCAAACCACACATTACATTGTCATCTCACATAGCATTTCTATTTGTGATGGTGGGATGGTAGGTTAGAGTATGACAGCTCAGCACAGCTTTCATTGTTCTGTTTTACGGATGCATGACTACCAGCGCCTCTCTTTTGTTTCAGTTAAAGAAACATGGTAAGGTTTTGGGATTGAATGTTCATTGTAATATTTTAAAAGTGTGACAGAGACTGAACTTAAAGAAAGCAAGCTTTATGAACACTAGATTTTTTGCAGTTGCAAAAGGAAGTTTCTTGCCTTTTCCTTTCATGTTCCTGACTCTGAAGAATGTTCTGTTTACCAGTCCTGCCATAGAATGAATACTTTTCTAATAATCTCTTACCAACAGAAGAACAACTCCAATAATGCATTGAAGATTAAAGACTTTCTCATTAATTTTAAATAAGTAGTAACTGTAATTGATTTATCAAGTCATATTTTATTCTTTTAAAGAATGTTTTCATTCTTTTCAAGCCCAAATCTCTACTTGTTGATAAAGAGTTCAGTATCAACTAAATATTAAACTTTCACATTTGTCAGCAAGTGTCATCAATTTTAAGAGGGTTTTAAAAATATGTGTTTTGGGAAACCTGCATGAATTTTGCTGTATTGTTTTCAAATCTAATGTTAGTTATCAGAAAATATAGAATAATTCCTCCTGATACATAACTTGGTCTCTGGAATTTTTATTGACACACGTAGAGATAGTAAGTGGTATGCCACTTGTGTGAAGAAACACCATGTTTCTTCAAATACTGGTTTCTTTGACAGGGAATAACAGAGTCATAAGGGAAAATAAACACCCACAAAATCAATTAATTAATTGGGCACTGATTTACTATTTCAGTACTTCATGACATGTTTACATGTGGTTAGGTTACTCGTGATGACCACTTCTTGCTTGTCAAACATGTGTTGTATTTAGATCTAAGAATAATAATGGACTCAGAATACATACTTTTATCTTCTCTGCCTGTTGGAGGTTTCAAGCCTGAAGCAGACCTCACTTCCTACCATCTGCTCTCTATTTAAAATTGATATCACGTTCAGTTCCTCCCTCATGCCTACTTGTTTTCCAGCTTAGAACACTTCTATCCTCCAGTTCAGCCATTTCCCTATTATGCCTAGCATTGGGCTGACATATAGGAAAGGAGACCTCTAGGACTGCTTGAATATTCATGTCACAAAATAAGCCAGGAAGACTTTTGTCCTGGAACGATTGCCACTATTGCTTAATTACAAGTCAGTTAGCAAAAACTGAAGTGTAGTTTTATAGTTTTGTGTTTATATGTGTAGGCAAGTGAACCACTGTCTTTTATTTTATAGCTTACTACTCATCATGTAATTAGACTGAACTATCTCAATATTCATATGAATATCTATTATCAATATCAATTACATGTTTTAGAGAGACGTTAGCTGCATAGATCAAATTTAGTATTTCAAACCCAGTAGTTATCATTAATTCAGCAAATATGTTTAAACACAAACTGTAGGGTGAACACTGTCCTAAGCATTTACAAAATCGTAATGAAAAAAACGATCATGGAACTAATAGTTGGGAAAGAAGATAGAGTTTAAACAAATACTTAAGATTTTTTTTTTGTTAAAAAAAATTAAAAGATTTGTTATACTGCTGAACAAATTTTGCTATCATCTGAATCTAATTATATTTTGTAGTAGGATATTAGGCTAATTATATTATTTTTAATTTAGAAAATCATTTTGTCTTTGAATATCAGAATTTGTTTTTCTGAACTAACTGAAAATTTATTTCTATATTCACATCTGTCTATCTATATATCTTCCTATCTGTTTATCTATTTGTCTTATCAATATCTATCTACCTATCTACATATCCAACCATCCATAAATCATCTATTTACCCTAACACAAGACCCAATACCTGACTTGTAGATAGACCTAAACTCCAGTTTCTGGATCTGGGATTTATGTTGAATAATTACATGTAGACAATCAAATGGAAATTAAATAATCAAATCCAACCATTTTTAATTGTTTGACTCTTAAATGTACATGTCTTCAACATTTTTGAGTTCTATGGCCAAAGAAGCAAACTGTCATTTGTATATAGAGGTAACTTATTACACATGAATAAGTAATTAGTATTCTGAAACACTATCACAATCATGTTTGTCTACTTATTTGAATGTATCTATATGTTTATCTGTGTATAAATGTTTAAATTTTGAAAGTCTATTCTTTCCATTTGAGGGAGATAATTTCTCTAGAGATGGCTTAATATTACCTCAATTATTTTAAGAGTCAGTCTTGTTAGTTGAGTTGTTATTTAGGCTAGGAATGTCTGTATTGGTCAAGGGACAAAATTCATGTTTAGTTTCTTTTCATAGTGAGAAAAGCAAGGGATTCCCACTAAGTGCCATTGTATACTCATTGATAAGTGAAGTGACATCTGGGTCACAGTGGCATCTGGGTCACAGTGGCATCTATCTTTGCAATATAAATCCCTGTGGCTATATATGAAAGGCACGTTCAGACTTGCATGTACACATAAAAGCAGGGATAGTCTTTATGCTGTTATTGACCTAATTTTAGTATAAAGGATTTAAGGTGCTGCTTGAAGTTTTGTTCTCCTTGGTATAAATTTAGCAGTAATTGTAATCATTTGCCTGCTGCTCTAGCAGTTTAGAATGTAGAAGTGTAATGTGAAGAATTTTAATCCACATTACTTATGTGTTATAGAAAAGCATATATCATCTGATATCATACATCTAAATATTAGTCTGTAATAAATACTCAAAATGAAATCCTGACTTTGGGGATTTGTATGTCATTATTAAATATAAAAATGAGTGCAGCAATTGTTTAAAATTGGTTTTACCAAATGTAATAAAAATACCTAAAGCATACACATATATATGGAATTTAAGAAAAAAAAATGTCATGAAGAACCTAGGGATAAGACAGGAATAAAGACACAGACCTACTAGAGAATGGACTTGAGGATATGGGGAGGGGGAAGGGTAAGCTGTGACAAAGCAAGAGAGAGGCATGGACATATATACACTACCAAACGTAAAATAGATAGCTAGTGGGAAGCAGCAGCATAGCACGGGGAGATCAGCTCCGTGCTTTGTGACCACCTAGAGGCGGGGGGGATAGGGAGGGTGGGAGGGAGGGAGACACAAGAGGGAAGAGATATGGGAACATATGTATATGTATAACTGATTCAATTTGTTATAAAGCAGAAACTAACACACCATTCTAAAGCAATTATACTCCAATAAAGATAAAAAAATATATACCTAAAGCATAAATTTGTTGTGCAAAAGTTGAATACATATGCACGTCTTACATTAGGACTGAATACCTGGAATGAGTTCACTAAATACTTGCTGTGCTGAAAGAAAACAGCATCACAGTAACTAATTTTCCAGATAAAGCATTAGGTGGATTTTTTATAATTTTTTTTCATTTATAATCTAGAAAGTTATCTATAATTACCCTTCAAAATGAAGCTTTAAAAACTGTACATTTCTTTAAGGTATTTTTAATTGGTATTATCCATCAAGTATTAATTTTAAAACTTAAATTGAAGTTTTTAATATTTGTTTTTCTTTGAAAGAGGCTCTTAAATGATTGGTCTTAGTCTCAAATTAACTGGGAATTTAGCTCTCTGACAAATGACCCAAAGAGCTGTGAATACTTTTAAGTAGAGATAGCTAATGAAATCATGTGCAGGCTGAGTTCATCAACATGTTTTTAGGTATTAATTTTTTTTTTTAAACCGGGACAAAAAACACTGTTTTAGAGTCCCAAAAGTGAGGATTTAATTCTTAGAAACTAAACTTAGGTAGAGAGAAATCATTGCATTCCTAGGATCGTATACATTAGTAAAATGTCTCAATAAATGTTTTTCAGTGATAGTGATGTATAAGCATTCAGTGTTTCTCTTTAAATGTGCCTAAAGCAGTTTGATAAGACAAACAAATATCTCAATGCCTAATTTCCTAGGAAAAAGACAAATTAATTGCATGTAAAAGTTTTGCTCTCTGATGTTAACAACTGAGGTTAAAATTTTAAGTCTAGAAATACTCAAGTGAAAATTAATATTTTCATGCATCATTCTTCCACACTGAGTCAACTAATTTATTCTATATATGCCCCACCTGATTGAAGAGTAGTGATATAATAAACCTTTCATTTGGATTTGTCTCACATTTATCTAAATACATAATTCAAATATGGATTAAGTAATAATTAAATAATTAATATGGATTAATTTTTATCTAAGTTAGCCATTATTTGACAGAATGTTTCGAGCTTGGGTTTTTATTCTGATTGTCTGTTGAGTGTGTGTGGGAGAGAGAGACTGAGAGAAAGTTTGTGTGTGTGTGTGTGTGTGTGTGTGTTGGCCTTAAGTACTTCGAAGAGTAAATCACTTAACATCTTATCTCAGTCTTCTGTGAAAGAGATGAGAAGGGATCCAGATGTTGGCTTTTAAAAAAGAATTTATAACAGCTACTGCTACAAGGTTTTGCATCATAGGCTCTCTGCTTCCTGTCTGACTTTATCTTCCACTTTCTTCATTGCTCAGTCTGCTCCTGCCACACTATCTGGATTACTTGTCTACAGATATGTCAAAGACGCTTTCACCCCAGGGCCTTTGCACCTGTTGATTTCTCTACCAGAATTATTCTTTCCCAGATAGTCATAGTTTCATTGACCTCCTTATAATCTCTGCTCTATGCCACCTGAACATTTTTATAAACTTACAACACCTCCAGCACTGGTCTGCCACACACATGATCATATATACTGACATTCTCTACCCCCTTGCTGTGATTCAGAATCACCTTTTTCTTTTGGAATGGATTATTCATAAGTGGTGCTGTGCACTGGGTAACACATCACACCGATTGTTCTACAAATAGATTGGCATCTATTTGTGATGCCAAGTTTGATCAGAGAAACCATATTGTAAAAGCCTGATTCATCATATTGATTATTATATATTTTTGACATGGTGCACGTTAGTCTTTGATAAATTTCTTTAGTTTTGGCATAATATGTCCCAAACTCATCTTTTACGTTTTCTGTTTCAAAAGTAGAATAAACCATTCAACTCCAAGGAGCATTAGATGTTTTTAGTAGATAATGGTATTTAGAGAACACATTTGGATACTAGGGGTGCTAATTTTTATTGGGTTTTCATTGCTTCTAAGCATTTTCAGCATGTAGAACTAAGAAATTCAATAGTTTGGAAAAAATCATGAGTTAATGGTATACTTTTTTTTTTTTTTTTTTTTTTTTTTTTTTTTTTATGGTACGCAGGCCTCTCACTGTTGTGGCCTCTCCTGTTGTGGAGCACAGGCTCTGGATGCACAGGCTCAGCGGCCATGGCTCACGGGCCTAGCCGCTCCATGGCATGTGGGATCTTCCTGGACCGGGGCACAAACCCATGTCCCCTGAATTGGCAGGTGGACTCTCAACCACTACGTCACCAGGGAAACCCTATGGTATACTTTTAATTCTGATTTAGCATTAAAGGATCTTAATGGTGAATGTTTTTGAATTTATACTTGTATCCCTTTTCTCTTACATGAAAAATCTTGGCCTTACCAATATTAAAATACTTATTTGCTCTATCCTATAATATATATAGGTACAAATTAATAATAAAATAGTATTAGTAAAATTAAGACTAATGAATGAAATAAAACATTTTTTGCTGGTCTCTTTATCCTTAAATTATATTCTGTAGTTGGTATACAAACACAATACTGTGTTAAGTCATTGAAGTAGTTCTTTTGTCAATGTGGTTATGTATCCAGTTCATTTGTTTCAATTTATTTCCAGTTCTTTTGTCTACTGTATTTTATTTCTATCTGTCCTACCCATTCTTTGTTCTTCTGTTTCTCCTTTTCTGCTCTCTTTTGGATTAATATAATATTTTTTTGTAATCTACTCCATCCCCTCTATTATCTCTTTAAACTATACCTCTGTGCTCTTTTTCAGTGGTTGCTCTAGAGATAACAATATGCTTCTTTAACTTTTCACAGTCTACAATAGTATACTAGCTTAAAATAATATATAAATATTACCATGGTCTAACTTCCATTTACCCCTCTATTTCTATGTGCTCTTATTATCATATGTTGTAGTCTACATAAGATATAAATTCAATAATACATTTTTCCTAATTTTGATATTATTATTTTTGTAATCAGTGTCATAAGGAAATTTTCTTTTATATATTTATATTTCATTTTTATGCGCATATTTACTTATGTTTCTCTGTATTTCTTCCTGCACATCTAGGCTTCCATCTAGTGTCTTTTCCTTCAGTTTCAAGAACTTCATTTAGCACTCGTGGTTGTTGAAGCCTGTTGCAGATAAATTATGTCAGGTTTTGCTTGTCTTAAAATGTCTTTATTTTGCTTACCTTCTTGAGTGGTATTTTCTCTGGATACGGAAGTTTAGGTTGACTTTTTTCCTCCCCAGTTAGCATTTGAGAGAGTTCCACTGTCTTGTATTTTCCATTATTTCTGATAAAAAGTTGGCTGTCATGCTTACAGTTGTTTTCTCTGTACAGAATATCTTCAGCTGGGGGATGATGAGGGACAGAGAGGTATACTCCTAGGATTTTCTTTGGCTTTCATAAGTTTTATTATATGTTCCCTGATAAGGTTTTCTATGTATTTATCCTGCTTAAGGTCATTACGTTTCTTTGATCTGTAGGTTTATGCATTTCATCAATTCTAGGAAATACTTAGCCATTATTTTTTTCAAAATTTTCTTCCCCATTCTTTCTTCTCTCCTCTGGGACACCAATTACTCATGTGACAGACCATTAGATATTGTCCCACTGGTCTCAGATTCTCTTTAGTTATTTGTTTCTTTGTTTTACAATTTGAACAATTTCTATTCTCCTACCTTCAAGTTCAGTGAGTTTTCCTTCTGCTATGTTCAGTATATTTTTACATGAATCAAAAACATTCTTTATATCTGGTATTACATTTTTGTCTCTAGTTTTTCTATTTTGTTCTTATTCAAAGTTTCCATATTTCTGTGGAAATTCACTATATTTTTATGCATGCTGTCCACCTTTCTCATTGAACTTTTAACATTTTTATCATAGTTATATTAAAGTCCTTTTTTATTAATTGCAGATTTGCCTATATTAACTGTATTTTCCATTGATTATGGGTTATATTCTCCTGCTTCTTTGTGTGTACCATAATTTGTGATTTTATGCTGGACACTGTCATAAAAAATAGAGACTAATCTAGATAATATTTACTTCTAGAAAGATGTGTACCCTTCCTCTGTCATGTTGCTAATCTGTGGTTGAGCTGGGTCTTGGTTTGTTGCCATCTTCATTATTTTTAGTTCACTACTGCTTTCCAAAATTTTGAGAGTAAGATCAGGGATTTTCTTTTAACAGAGCTCTCTTTCTTTACCTTTTCCTGTCTCTGTCTCTGACTCTCTCTCCTTTACAACCCACCTATGAGCTTCTTGGTTGCAAGGGAGTTCTCTTTGCTCTTCAGCTACGAGGACCATACCTTCCTTATGCCCACCAACCACCACTTTCTGTACTTTGAGAGACCTGTTTCCATATTGATTTCCTGCCTATAGTCTTTGACTGGCCCTGTTCCTTGCACTCTCAGAAGGCCCCATGAGTCTTGGAGAGCTCTTTCTCAGTTCTCTTCCTCCCAGGTTTCAACAGGCTACTGACATGTGGTTCAAGAAGGCCCTGTGTCTCTCAGGCTATTTTTCTCGTTCCTCTTGCCATTCCCCAAATCTTCAATAGGCTGCTTCCTTTCCCTTAGGGAAGGCCCCATGTGTCTTTGAAAAGGTAATTATTTCACTACCCTCCTGCTTTTCTCCCTAGCCTTCAGTTGACTACTTCTTTAGTCTCAAGGAAAATGTCATGTATTATATAGGGGTCTCTCTCAGCTTTCCTGCTATGTCTCCAGCTTTTGGGAGGGTTCTGCCTTGCACTTAGTGAAGGCAATTTTAGCCTTCATATCTTACTATTATGGAGCATGAGTTAGATGTTTCATTAAATGCAAAATATATGCCTGAATCTCAAAATAATAAAGGTACATAGCTATTTGCAAAATAAATATTAACAGTATGTATATAGTCACTAACATTTTTCAGATGCCATAAGAGAATGAAGAGGAAAAAAATTTGAAGGTGAATTTATCAGGCAAACTCAGTACTTCCCTTCATGACATTAAATGAATATCCATATGGTGTGTTGTCCCCACTGTAAGGTGGAACATTTATAAGTTGAGCTTCCGTTAGAAAAAAGTATATGGAACTTATATTTCAGCTCAAAATATTTCAGTTTTTTTTAAAGCAGAGGATAACACAGATTCTTTTATATATTATATATGTATATACATATATGTATATATATTTCTCTTTCTGTGTGTATATGTATGTACATATGTATATGTTTGTATATGTATATATTGCTGATAGTTGCACATAGTCCTATTATACTGTTAGTATTAAATATGTAAGGACTACTAACTTGTCTTTTTACTAAAAAAAATGAGGTAAACCTTTCAAGAATTTCTGACATTCAGAGAGAGAGAGAGAATAGTAGGTGCCTTCTCTTCACACTGTACCTCCAGTTGGTACAGGAAATCTTCACTCAAAGAGCCTATTGTGTTTTCAAGTCAACATTCTTTCCTGATACTTGAGATTTCCTGGACCTCTTGAATTGTCTTGTGTTTGTTTCCTTGTGTATCTTTGCTTTGTATACAATTTTAAATTTGAATCACTGTTCACTGTTGCACAAAGCATGAAGGTTTAGTAAAGTCTTTTTTAAAGTGGAGATATAAATAAATCAGCTATCTATGTTTGAAAAGTCTAAACCAAAGTGCAGTTGTATGCTTCAGCTTGTCAATGGATATTTATGAAGTGAGCATAATACTATTACAGTTATAGCAGTGAAATATATCCTGCGCAGATAGCTAGTAAAAGAGCTTGCAAGTGTTAATGCCTGCAGAATTTTAATGCTCAAGAGATGGCAAATGTGGTACTTGCTCTGGCTAATGCTACTCTGGCCACAGTGAAAATGAATTGGCAAAATCAATTTTCAAATATTGCAACAGAGTTGGGGTCTATATACTTAACCAACAGCAAATATATTGGTTCCTACTGTTGTCTAGTTTTTATCTCTTGGTTTAGTTAACTGAAGAACAGTAACAGCACTGGACATTTTTATTTTGGGCGCCAACTTTCCACCCCTACTCTTAGGTCTCTTATTATGAGACCTAAGAGAAGGTATTGCCAACAATGAAATGTCAATTAACTTCTTACTCTAATAGATACTTGGTGTTGCCTGAAAATCACTTAAGTGGAGTTAAAACTGACAGGTTCTAATTGTGAGTTTAGCCTTTGTTATGACTAGAGTTCTGTTTGTGATGTATCCTTGGTATATTCTGTTCCTTCTTATACTGATGGAAGGTGAGTAATGGAGTAAAGCCTTTGCACAGACCATTGCTCTAAGAGATGGATTGAGATATAAATACATTTATAGTTTATAAAGAATCATATTGTGCTTATTTTTCCTAGCAGTCAAAGAAAATGAAGTTAAGCTCTCAGTCTTTAGACATAGGGGATTTATTCTTGCAGAAGAACTTTTGGGATTTTATGGAATAGTATAGTTTCAGCATGCTTTCATGTATAAGCTTCAAATTCATATTAATTATCTGTGTTAACTTAGTTAAGATTAAATTCAAATTAATCATTGTTTGACATCAGCTATCTGAACAATACCTCAGTAAGTCTTACCAGAATAAGAAAAGACAGCAAAGAAGGGAATTAGACATTATATGATCTTTTGTATAAGGTAGAGGTTGAGGTAATACATTTGTTGGAGGGTTTTAAAGGTTTAGATGAGTGTGGAGTCTTTGTGAGTAAGAAAGTTGAAAATTAAGAAATATATATTAGTTTCCATTTACTTATACCTAATCTACCTGTAGAGAAATATTGAGAAAAAAATATACAATAAAAGTTAAGGATAAAAATAGAGAAATAATCATGGGCCAAAGTTAAGATAGCTATACCAGAAAATGTACACTAAGAGTAGCAATGCTTTTAGAACATGATGTAAATCTGAGCTTTTTGAAAGTCAAGGCACAAAGAGAAAGGTTAAGTTACGTAATTGGCATTATATAATAAAAGGGAAGCACATGAGCTTACCAGAAGTGACATGCTTTTTCCTAGATAGCTCTGAACTCTCAGAATTGATCCCTTAATATCAACATCCTCAATAGCAATTTTCCAAACTACAAAATTCTCTGTATGTAACCAAAATTTATGTGAGTTCTAGATATGACCAAAAGTTGAGGGGATAATGCTGTAATGTTGTCATAGATTTATTTAGGAAGATATTTCTAAAGGAAAGTAAAGAAACCAAGTCCAGTTATATTGACAGTTTACTGGTGATCTGGCTTCACATAAGTACGAATAGCTTGAATAATAGGTATCAAACCACATTTTTAGGGTCAACAAAAACAAAATATTATACTGAACTGCAATTTTAAAGGGTAGATGAGAGTGCATCTTCTTGGTTTGGACTAAGGGAGGCTTACATGTGCCTGCTTGCTCCATTCTTGTGCACCATTCCAGCCATAGTGGTCCCCGATGCACCTTGTAGAACTCCCAGGACTTCATGGACTATAATATGAAAAACAAAAAAAAAACACTGACCTA
Organism: Mesoplodon bidens; assembly: GCF_964165515.1. Taxonomy (NCBI): domain Eukaryota; kingdom Metazoa; phylum Chordata; class Mammalia; order Artiodactyla; family Ziphiidae; genus Mesoplodon; species Mesoplodon bidens. Next base: position 186,740,090 of record NC_138176.1, on the reverse strand, counting down.
GAGAAATCAATGTCTAGCATTTCACTTAGAACCTCACTTTCAAAGATAGTTTTGCCAACTGATCTGGAGAGAAAGGATTCAAAAATTATTATTGATAAGTGCCTGAGGTATAAATATTCTATGTTGTTGATTGAGTGCAGATATATATGTGTGTGTGTGCATGTATGTACATATATATATATATATATATATATATATATATATATATATATATATATATACCCTAGATACCATGCATGTCACTAGAAAGTTTGATGTTGTATGAAAATTAAAGATTTACCTTATATTTTTATTTAAATATAGTCAACTCCAATATGCACAGGTCTTGAGGTAGGCCACGTGTGCACATGTACACACACATGCATGCATGCATGCACACACACACATACACTTTTTAAAATAAGATTGCTGATTGCAGCCTGGACAAATGCTTGAACAGGCATTTTATGAAAACTCTTAGAATTGTGCACCATAAAAATGAAAATGCTGATTGTGGATTATAAAATTTATTAATCAGTGGCTTCTGCCATACTCACGCACTCTTGAGTAGAACTGCATACACATGGGTTCATCAGGATATTAACTGTAAAAGACAACCTAGAGACAAGTAAATGAGTTGACCTATGGGAACAATGAATGCTGAAGAACTTTGGTATGGTTGGTAGATGGTGATGATTCCTGAGAGTAGTCAATTGGTTCCTGTAATGACTTTTAAAAACATAAATGTAGATGTTTAGAAAAGGCTGCATTTTTGCTGATTGAATTTGGTCTTTGAAAATTTATTTTTAAGCTATCAAATATATAAATATACAGAAAAGATATAAAGTAGAATGTAAGAAATAGTATGCAATTCCACTACTCATACCATGTTTGGTGTAGTCTCTTAGTCTTGTCTTTTACTCTTTTGATATACATTGCATAATTATAATTACATATATATACAAGTTGGCATTTTTTCACTTATCATTTCCCTACATCTTTAAATTTTTTTTAATTTCTGTTTTAATGGCTACATAACCATTAGATTAATCATAATTTAATTATTCTCTGATTGTGAGACAGAAATAAATATAAATGTACTGATTATATTTTTCATATTATAAAAATCCCATGGTAAACATTTTGAAATCTTTGTCTAGATACTTTAATTTACAGATACTTTGCTGAATTCCCGACATGAAATTACTGAGTCAAGGAATATAAGCTTTTAAAGACTATTATTACATATGTTGCTTATATATAGTTTTTGCCAATTTGTATTTTCCTTAGCAATGCATGAGACTTCTTTTCTTGCCACAGAAGCTCACTAATTAGGCAATGTTGCTCAATATAAGGTTGCATAATATGGTTTACATTCAATGGGAGGCAGTTTTATTTCTTTTTAACCATAATTTTTATTAGGCAAATAAAATGTCATACCTAGATTACAATACAATGATGTCAATTATTAATATATAAATAATTCTAATATTCTACAACTTATTTAAGTAGGTAAATATGCCAATAGTAATCTTGTTTATAGTTAATTTGCCTAGTTGTTTAATATGTTGAGAAGGTAAATTATAACCTGGTCAGTCATTATCTGAATTACCACAATTTTAAAATTAATGTACTTTAAATGTACTTGGCTATAATCTAAAGTCAGTAGTTAAATTCTATTTGTTCTACCTAACTTTAATTTTTTTAATATTTAAGAAATTTTACTCCTAAGCTCTATGTCATACAAAATGGATAAACTTTACAATTATTTCATTGCATCCAAGGAATTCTATATTCCCAAGGCAAAAGAATGAATACATACATCGTTCATTTTTAAACTAATGCAGTCCTAAAGATACTCATTTAATTCAATTTTACATTGGCTATATGTTCTTATTGTTGAAATTTATGACTTATATGGCATGATACCAAATTCAAGTTGGTTGAAGTGATTGCCTAATTGAATAAATAATATGGGCATTACCTAAAGCATCACGACAACAGTATACTTTGATTTTACCCATAATTTAGATGCATGATTAGAGCATGATTTTAAGTCAAGAAAATTATTAAAAAAATATTTAATTAAAAATTTGAAAATATAGAGAAAATTAATGTTATTTCTCCACATTAATAATTATGCTTTATATTACATGTTTTGTTATTCCCTAAACACTTATGCCACCTGAATTCAAATTTTTTTGAAGTATGTTGTAAAATATAAAGCAAACTTAATGTTACACATTTGTTTTAACTCTTGCTAGCAGAAATCTTGTGTTCATTGTTTTAGCATATTACAAGTTTAGTGGTTTATTTTAGAGACTGTTATATAGTCCTGTTACCTGATACTAGTATTAACCTCTATATAGGGAGTAAAGTATTAAAATTATGTCTCTATGTATATTTCTGTATATTTAGGTTGCATTGAATGGTTTGTTTTTAACCTATTCAATTAACTTTTTAAAAATGTTCAGAGCTTGTATTATTTGTAATTAAAGTGAAATAGTCTCAGAAAAATAAACACTATTACTACTAATATTTTCCATTCTGTACCAGCCAATGATGAGTTGTATGCTCAAGTTATTTTACATTACTTTGCTTGTTACCTTGATAACATACTTTTATTGTATAGGCATTGTAAGCACGAGGATATGGCAGACCTGTAAACCCTGTCATATCCCATTTCCTGTGAATAAAAATTGCTCTGCTGTGTTCTGGCCTAGACTGCTTGCCATGATATCAATAGCAGCCTAACATTCTTGACCTTAAACATAATTGGCATTATACTGATGGGTTTTGTAAGATAGTATTGAGCAGTATTCAAAGGGCCACAGACTCCTAATCACAGCCACTTGCAACCAGGGTATGTCGCCTTGATTTTAGAATGTTCTGGTAAGTGGATGGTAGCAGCTAGCATGAAATAATCCCCTGGGAGTAAGGTACCTGATGGAATACTAAATAAAAATTTCCTTTGGCCAATAGTTTCTTTTTTTCTTGATTATTCTTTACCTATCTTTTCTCTTTAGAACTACTCTTTTCTATTTTCTCCTTATTGTCTTCTCTCCTTTTCCACTGTTTTATTTTTCTCCTTTGTAATCTCTTTTTTCCTTCTCAAATTCATACTTTTACTATCTTCCCATTTTTAAGGTCTGGCTCCTCCCCCAGTAGAGGTCTGGTCATCACGTATTCATTCTTTTATATATCATCCATCCATCCACTTGTTTCTAAGTGAGTATTTATAACAAGTCTGCTCTATGTTAGACACTGTGCAATGACATCGTAGAGGGGAGATGGATAATAACTATCTGCTTTTTAATTGCAAGTTTACTATGTGCCAGGTACTGTTCTAAGTGCTTTATAGATCTATATTAACAGACTTAATCTTTATAACAGTCCTAAGAATAGGTCCATTTTTTTTAAATTGTGATTAGTCACTTATTTCTTATTTATTTATTTATTTGTTTGTTTGTTTTTGGTTGTGCTGGGTCTTCATTGCTGCACGTGGGCTTTCTCTAGTTGTGGCGAGCAGAGACTACTCTTTGTTGTGGTGCACGGGTTTCTCATTGCAGTGGCTTCTCTTGTTGCAGAGCATGGGCTCTAGGCATGCGGGCTTCAGTAGTTGTGGCATGTGGGCTCAGTAGTTGTGGCACATGGGCTCTAGAGCACAGACTCAGTAGTTGTGGTGCATGGGCTTAGTTGCTCTGTGGCATGTGGGATCTTCCCAGACCAGGGCTCCAACCTGTGTCCCCTGAAGTGGCAGGCAGATTCTTAACCACTGCGCCACCTGGGAAGTCATGAATAGGTCCAGTTTTTAATCCCCATTTTATTGATGAGGAAACCATAAGTTGTTCATGGTCACACGGTTAATAAATAACAGAGGGCTTTCCTGGTGGCACAGTGGTTGAGAGTCTGCCTGCCGATGCAGGGGACACGGGTTCGTGCCATGCTCTGGGAAGATCCCACATGCCGCGGAGAGGCTGGGCCCATGAGCCATGGCTTCTGGGTCTGCGCGTCTGGAGCCTGTGCTCCATAATGGGAGAGGCCACAACAGTGAGAGGTCCGTGTACCACAAAACAAAACAAAGCAAAACAATAAATAAAAGAGCTGGGATACATATTCAGGCTTTGGAACTCTCAGAGTTAACCACTGTTACTTTTCCTTTTGATCTTGAAGCAAACAATTATGGTGTCATGTAGTTTGGCTGTGGTAGAGATGAAATTTGGGGGAAGGAGCCCCATGACTGGGACAGCTGGGAAAGGCTTAACAGAGGAAGTAACTTTTGAATAGAACTCCTCTAAGTTACCAACTTCTAAATTCCTGTAAAATAAAACATTATCAGATCTTGATAAAAATGAAAAACACTGAGTCCATGATTAGGAGGTGAGGAGATATTTGGTTGTTTTTGTCAATGTGTGTGCTAAAACACGGGGGTGTATATTGCATGTACCAGGGTTTTGGGGTACTTGAATCAACAGACATGCAGCAGCTGATGATTAATACTTAATCCCAAGCTTTGGAAGAGCTGAAGTAAGGACCTCAGGGTCAAAATCAATAGGGCTTTCTTCATTTGAGTTGCTAGATCTTTAATTAAACTACACCAAATGAAATAGAAAATAATTTAGGTCTGGAATAATTTAGGTGTTGAAGTGATTTTGAGAATTCAGGTGAACTATGAATTTCACTTTTTAAACCCTCCAATTGCATAAAATAAATGAATCAGTGTCACCAGATTAATCTGGTGTGTGGAACAGAAATGGTCTGAAAAAGAGCCTTATATCTAAATCTAGTTAATTAGTGATAAAATGCAAATAAAAGTAGAAATTCATGGTAACTTCTTTTCAAAATTATGCAGAAAAAAAAAACTTTTAGTTTTTTGGTCCATAATAAATACACAAGAAAAGATGGCATTAATGCATATCTTTGTTGTCAAAATGTCATTCCTCATATATTTCCTCATATATTTGTTTGATTCTGGAAAATTGCCAGAAGATAATATTTTTAATATTCATCACTGTTTTAATATTCATAGTTAAAATCTATTTCTCATTGTATGTATAGTTATACTATCACACTGTCATGGCTTAGAAGGACTGATTTACTGATTTGCCCAAATATTTATTAATTATGTCATTTTCCTGCCCTCTGAAAAAAATTTTTAGAAAAGGGATATATCATGAGAATAACATTTTTTAATGTTTCCTTGGCACATGATGCCAAATGTAGCTAATCTGGAGAAGAGTATCTTTTCACTTAATATTCATTCTAAAAATCTTCTTTGAAGGTTCTAGGTAATATAAAAATACAGTCTGAGTACATGACCTATGACCATTGCATTACCAAGGAATTTTTAGCTCATTCTAAGGTAGTGTTCTCCATGCTTTTCTCCCACTTTCTTTTGCACAGATATTATTTGTAGACATTAGGAACAAAGTAAGTAATAAATTTGACAATTATAGTAATAATGTTACCTCCAAAATTATTAGAAGACAGATAGTTTGATGAATATTTGCCTTTTAGGCAAGAGTAAATGTAAACTATTTGCTTTTATGCTTTTCTGTTTTTTCATTAATTTCTGAAATTTCCAAATTTGTTGAACAGTCACTTTTGAGAGGAAAATAGACCAAAATCGTGTTTTTACATTCCCGGCTTTCTTCTCCAACAATATTTGTTGTTCCTTTTGAATGTACCATGTACACTGGATGTACCAGATATTTGAAACAAATGTATTGTTCACATTTAGAGGGAAATAAAGAGAAGTTCTAAAATATGAAGTTAGAGAGCAGATATTATGAGAAATAGGAAAATCTCAATAGGTTGATGATCTGGACCCTAAATTAGAAAGCAATATGCTACCTTTTGGCTTATTAAGGAATCTAGACATGATTTATATGGTACAAGACATCAGCAATGTCACACCAAGGAGAGGGAAGAAGGGGATCTTTTATTACTAATTGGAAACTTTATTTTCAACTAATTCTTAGATTATTTATAATTATATATGAAACAATGTGTTTCAACAAGCTTCATTGAACTGCTAAGGAATTGGAATGGCAAACTCTCTTTGGAAATGTGGAATGCAAATAAAGTCACCATTTATAGAGACCACATAATGGTGGTGTGCAGTTGTGTGAAATGATCAACAACAGTGGACAAGATTGCTAATAAATCTGTTGTAAAAGCCTATTATAAAATGGAATCACAAAGAGATGGCATCTCTTCCCTTTCTCCCTGACTTCTTATCCTCAATCTCTTACGACTTCTTAAATACACTTCTCATGCATACATTTTAGAAGCACCAGTTTTATATCAGTTTTAAAAGCACCAGATTGTATAAATGGGACACTTCCATTTTAATACATTGTAGAAACATACAGGGTTGTGGCTTTGATATTTTTATTGCTCGGATAGTAATGCTATTCCTTAAATAGCAATAACAAAGTTCTGTTTTCTGTAGTCTTTTTTTCACTCTAATTTTACCATACCATTGTGTAGGTGAACTTGCTGTGGAAAAGGTCTGAATGAACCATCATGCTTTGACCCAAAGATAAAAACTTATGACTTCATGTTTCATCCTAACATTGACCTTACCTTGGGTAATCACTTGTTATATCATAGTAGGAAAACTAGGTGTTTTCATGCTTTTTAAAGTAACTTCTGTACCTCAATAAGGATTTGTTTCTTTCCTAGGGCCGGTGCATAAACTTCTCTCGAGTTCCCTCTCAGTAAAAGGAAAGCAGGAAGACCAAGAAGTATGAAGATGGTACATCTTCACGATGCCGATTTCCAACCAAAAGAAAACAAAGTGCATTTCAGAAGTTTTTGGAAGAGCGGCTTTATTCCTCTCAGTCAGGAAATGTTTTCTCTGCCTTCTGCTTTGCTTGCATCAAACATTTTCAAACTCTTGTTCTGCCATCTACATGGGAATTGATGAAACTCAATGGTAACACATGATTCAGGACATTAAAAATAAAAAGGAACTTTAATGTACATGCTGTGGTTTATACAAGAAAGTTTTTTTGAATGTGTAAAGAGGAAGAAACAAAAGCATGAAGATGATATCAAAAGAGGGAGCACAAAACAATTGGCCCTGGTGAAGCTTTAATGGAGAAAGGAGCATTTTACATGGAAACATGGCACTTGTGTGTTTACATGGCAAGCTTGTTAGCCAAATGCAGAGTATGAAATCTCCCACCAGGCTAAGCAAATAAAGGAGTCTATTGCCTTATAGCTGTGTCAGATCACAAAATCCTTCCAAGTCCTCTACCACGATGTGCCTTCCGGGAAGCTTCTGACTGGAAAATCTTGTCATTCTAACAATGAAAAGTGCACATGTATGACAAAATGTAGACAGGATGCTTCAAGGTATCAGTAGCAAGCAAGATTTTGCCCTTTAGTTTTTGAAGGCACATTTCTTTCATTATGCACTTGGGAAAAGAAGAAAATTAATAAAGCATTATTCCACAAGAAGATGGCCTCTAACTAGAGATCTTCAGTGGAGCTTAATGGACTCATGATTTGAGAACTTGTCCCTGGAATTGGTAGATTTACCCCTCTTTCTATGTTTAGGGCTTAGTAGTACATAAAGCAGTAATATCTGTAAACATACTTAGGAGTTTGTTTTGCTTTTAATTTAAAGGAAGCAGTAACCACAAAGCTTCCGCTCAGGGTATTTTCTTCCTCCAAGTCTCCAAGGGCTCTTCAGCGTCACAAGCCAGCAACTCTCTTTGCATGAAAATTTCAAAATTTAATTAATATAATTAAAGGCAACAGCAAGCAGCAGCCTGTGAAGATTTTGCTCATCTTTTTTATGCCTTTTGACATTGAATGACCTATTACTGTATGCACATTACTTGGATTTTGAGGGGCACTCTACCTTGGTTGTGATTCAGTAGAGAGAAAAAAAAGGCCTCCTCTCATCAATTTATAAATTAAATTTTCAGGAGGGTCTACCACCACAAAACATCGAAAATGTATGTATTATAATTTTTTTAGAAAAACCACCATCGTGTCACGTCAACGATGCCAAATTATGTTAGCGTGAGCGGAAACACTGTGGGGGAGGAAGAAGGCAGCAGCTGATGAAAAAAGCTCAAATGATCTAGTCACTTTCGATACTGTACTTCAGATGCGAAATGGATATTCGACTGGAAACCTGACAAAGTGCGCCTGCTTTGATGTGAACTGGTATAGACAATGACCAGTGGCTGGGTCAGTGGGATGTCTCTCTGCGAGCACAAAGGCTTATCAAATGACACTAAAAATAAGTTCAACAACCATCACATTGGAAGGGAGAAGGCGAACATTTCATGTTTGGCGGGCATGTGAGTGCACAAGATGGAAACAGTGATTTGGAGCATCCCAGTATAATTATCCCCCTTGCACGCTCAATGGAAATTTCAAAGGATGGGAGTGATTCTGATGGTTGGTGTCCAGATTTGTTGCACTGCTCCAATAAGCCTTGCTCACACACACAAATTTTTATACATAGATATATGTATACATATATATCCTCTAGCTTGAATCTTTTGCTCAAGTTTATTTATGTCACTGGCTGGCTGGATCCAAAGTCATGTGTCTACATATTCATAAATAAAATTTTACCTGTGCCTCGGCTACCATTTTTCTTTAAGCCCACATGAACTCAAGCCTTGTTTGGCTGAATATTTAATTGTCTTGATTAGTTTCAGGGACAGAATTGTATCCAGTTCCAAAATGTCCATTATGTTCACAAATGGTAGTGTTGGTACTAATTCTCCATGTTTGCAAGTGTGACTTGGAAACCAGATATATACCCATTTAGTTCATCTGGGGCAGGGCCTACTGCGATTTTCTTAAATTGGGACTTCATTTCCAACCAGGGCACACCCCGAATTTAAGAGCCTCAAGGGTACACAGAAGCTAAGGCTGCTTCTTTGGTAGTTCCTTTGAATTTGCCTAGTATCATGGAAATTGTATGATACTTTTATTTTGTACATGAGCAGTGTAAATAGACCTTTGCCCTTAAATGGCAAAATAGCTTTCTGTAGATTGTAATGAAAATTGATTTCCAGTTCTAATACCACTATGAAGAACTCTCAGTGAAGAGGGAATGGTCTATGTAGAGACTAAAAAAGTATCATTCATAAAGTTCAAAGACAGATGGAATTTTATTGCACTTAAATATATGAACCAGATCTAGGTTATGATTTTCTTTGATTATGCTAACTAGCAAATTGAGAATAATTTGCTTTAAAGAGTACTGTATTCTCACCAAAGGACTAAATTGAACACCCCTACACTTTTCAACCAGGAAAATGAAAGGTTAAAATAAAGCCATTTCTATAAGTTTAGTAACATTTTATATTTTATATAGAGAAACAGTTCCTGTTTAATTTTTTGGACATAATGTCAGTCAAGAACTACTTTCTGTGAGTAAATTAGTTAAGTCTTTATCCATAATCCATTTGTGTTGCATAAGGTTGCAAAAACAATTAAGTGGGAAATGACTCCTAACTTATGTGTCTACTCTGTCTGGAAAGAAAGTTTTGAAGGCATCTATATATATTTCATAACAATGTCTGTTCTTTATGGATTTGATCCATAAATATTTATCTATCTGAAAACTTTGATACTTGGAATGTTTTCCTTAAAGCATTTGGTGCTCCAAGAAAAAACATTTGGTGCTAAGAGTTGCAGCACTGATGCCTTTCCCCAAGTTAATTCTATTTTAAATTTTTATATTTCCTTCCCAATGAGATGCAGAGTAAAATTTGAGACCCTCCATTAAGTAGGGAGCAGCATCTGTCATCCATGGATAATTACTCTTTTAGCAAAAAAAAAAATACATAAGGTTTAAACCTCCTACTTTTTTTTTTTTTTTTTTTGCGGTACGCGGACCTCTCACTGTTGTGGCCTCTCCCGTTGTGGAGCACAGGCTCCGGACGCGACGCGCAGGCTCAGCGGCCATGGCTCACAGGCCTAGCCGCGCCGCGGCATGTGGGATCTTCCTGGACCGGTATGTGGGATCTTCCCAAACCGGGGCACGAACCTGTGTCCCCTGAATCGCCAGGCGGACTCTCAACCACTGTGCCACTAGGGAAGCCCTAAACCTCCTACATTTTAAATTGTTAGAAAAGAAAATCATTTGCTTATATTTTTCCTGAATTTTATTCTAACAACTTTAAATCATAAATTATTCAGTATTTGTTTTTCTAATAAATCCTTACTGGATACAAGATCTGGGTGTCTCTGTGAACTTAATTTTATTATATAAATATCACTGACCATTGTTTACTTCTCAGAGGCAATTTATTAGGTTATTTTTAAAATTAAAACAGCCTATATTATGGCCAAGAAGGTGTCTAAAATATTTTTTGATTGATCTGCTTACATATATTGTTTTTCAATATTAAGAGGGCAAAATATAAATGAGTAACATTTATGAATATTGTAAACATTGTATGTAACTTCCTCTTCTATCACAAAGCCTTGTGGTTACTAGATTTTGTACAGTATCACACTTTAGGAAGTTCATTAGTATTTTATTGCTACTGGAAAATTTCTGTGGGTATATGTGCACAGGAGAGAAATATATACATTATTTTAATATGAAAGAACATACATATTCTAGAAGCAGAGAATAACTCTGGTACATCTGTTGTATGTTTAAGGGAAGAAACAAGAAGATGAGGCTGGAGAATGTTGTCTATCTGCAGGTGATGAAGTAGGTGCAGCCATGTACTCTAGTCGCAGAGTTAAATTAATATTTCACTTAGTGAATTTCTATGGCTTATTTCTGAGAACACTTCAATTTGGGTATATTTCTACACTTATTTGTATCTAATTCAGTCAACTTGATAAAAGAAAGAAAAACTTGTTTTCTTTCTCATAATGTAGCAATCCCTGTGCTGGATTTTTTATGCACTTTATTTTGGGGCTCTCTGCCAAAAGAAAATGCTGATAAGTACACCATGCAAATTTATATTAAAATGTGCTTGTTCAGATTGCTTTGCAGGAACTATATTAAGGTAAAGTGTCTGTGTGTGTGTGTGTGTGTGAGAAAAAGAGAGAGACATGGAGAGACTGAGAGAGACATGGAGATTGACTCAGAGTAATGTGCTACCGATTGTCTTGGCTGAAGAATCAGATGATGGAGGGACTAGACCTAGACCTATCCACAATTAGCTTGATTATTAAAAGAAACACCAGGAAATTAAAAGTAGCTGGTACTCTATTTGCTTAGGTACTTGGGTAACTGGAAAAATAAACTGCCTTTCCACTCCTACTCTTTGTAGTGAACTACAGAGCATGACAGCCTTTGTCTAAGAATGTAACTCGACCAGGAAGGGTCTTGCAAGTCATACATTCAAAGCTTCAGCTGAGTTCCTCCATGCGAAGTGAATCTCAGATCAGAGTTTTGCCATAGAGGCTGGACAAAACTGAATTTCTCTGCATAAAACAAATCTTGGAGGGATTCTCCACTCACCCCACCCACCCGAAACTGAAGGGAAATACAATGGAGAAAAAAGACCAGAGAGAGGAGGGCTGAGCAACATTATAGGAGGTAAGAGCATCAATTTAGAAAATGACAGAGGAAGTTTTGTGTCTTTAAGAATGGAGATGCCTGCTATTCCATTTTAAATGGCATTGCATTCCTGCAATGTACACCCTTCCATCTCACAATTTCAGTTGTCTGCTAACTCACATTTTCTGTCACTTAAGGAATTTGGCTGAATTCAAAAAGAGCAAGATGATCCCTCAAATTAATATAAAAAATAAGCCTCTCTGAAAATTTGCAGAGATATTGAGGATTGGTTGTTCCAAAACTGATGAATGGATTTGAGGTAATAGAATATAAATCTTAAACAACAAGCTTTCCTCATCTGTTCACTGTTTATTTCATAGAATAAAAAAAATATTTTGAAGAAAGGAGAGTGATTTTAACATCAATAAAACTAACATCTACTTCAAATATTGTTCAAGTAGTAATCGTGAACAAGACATCAATAAAACTGATACACTCTAAAATGTTAGAAATAAAAGGGATCAGATTCTCTAGCTAGATTTCCCCTCAGATACAACATCATGTACCAATAGGTCTTGAGGTTTTAGGAAAAATTATGAAATTCTATACACTAACTAGGAATAGTGTTCATGTTGCTCATATTTTTTGTTACTTTATGTATCTATATGCATACACACACACAATCCTTTCTAGGGAAAAGTGCTAAAAATGACTCACAATATGAACTTTTATGTGCTTCACAATCCTAAAGATATCCTTGTTTATTCATGTGACACTATGACATCTGAAAATAATGATTTCTCAGCATGTTTATAACCAGGCAAATTACCTGAAAATATTAATAACTTGCACTTAAATATCATTTTATAATTTTCCAAAGTACTTCAACATGTGTTATTCATTGTTTTTATTTAATAAACAGATACTGGCTGCATGTTATATATTCAGATCTAATTTGGCCAAAACCTAGGCAAATTTAAGTGTGAAACTGAGGTGTAAGGGAATGGATGGAAGGCAGAAGAGATGGCCTTCTCAGGATGCTCAGTAAAAAAAAAAGTCTTACAGCATGAATCCTGAGTGGCCCATTGGAAGATAAACCCTGATCACATAAAATGAGATTTAATGCTAAATGATGCCTGTTTCATATGGGCAACCCTAGATAAACTCTGTACCACCGAGAGTATCTCATTTTGCTGCCACACTATTTCCCGTGTATATTAACGGCCTTCTTGAGGGAACAAAATACTTTTAAATCACTCTATTTGTTGAAAAATACTACTTTAGTCTAAGTCACAGATAAGTTAAGCCACATAAAAATGTAATATCTTCTCAGTGTAAACAAAACAAAACAAAATAACAAAAATAATGAGGTTAAGATTGAGATGTTTCCTAGGAAAAAAAAGGAGGTTTTTGTAAGAAATTGTTTTCAGGGCCAGCTGAAGGACATTATGATAGAGATCATTGCTTTAACATAATTTCAGAGGCAGTTAATGTTGAATAAGAAAGGAAAGAAAACCCAAGATAGTGAAAGGATAATTAATTCAGAGTCTTAGTTTTAATTTCCAAGGATTATATTGGTAAAGTGACCCTTCACAGTGGAAAACTGAAGGAATAGGTTTATATTTTGCTTTTCTACTTTGTGATAATGAAACTGTTCCAGGTGTTTATTTTATTTTGACATCTGTGTTTCCTCTCCATTTTACCCACTGACCTACCCAAAGCAGGTGAAGAACAGTGCTGTTTAGGGTGAAGGCAGGCCCCGCAAACCTTCAACCACACCCAGCACCCTGATTTTCTGATAGCCCCTGGAGAACGGCAGAAATGACGTGTCTGGTGTGGAGTCCTTGGGGTAGAGGAAGTCAGTTGTGCTTAGTAGTCAGAAACGTAAAGACTCGCCCCTCCCAAACCCTTGCCAGATGCGTGCAAACCATGCCTAAGCTTAGGGAGTTCATTCTGTTGCCAAGAGAAAGGAGCCAAGAACTGACCAAGAAAGTCAGAACTCAGGCAGCAGTTGTACCAGGGATGAAAAACAATGGTAAGAACAAAGCCAGAGAAAGGAAATTGCACATTCATTAGCTTAAGTAATGAGGATTGGCAGGTGCCTACCTTGTGCAGGTCTCTATACTAGGCAATAGGATACTGCAGCAGGAAGGACAAGATGGTCTCAGCAATCTTACTGGCAAATGGAGCCAGACCCTGAACAAGAAGATGCAAGACCAGGAGTCGCGTAAAGAGAGTGCTATAAGAGCTCGTAATGGAAAGGGACTAACCTAGGCTGAATCATTAGGGAAAGCAGTGAAGTTTTTGCTGAGACTGGGAGGATGAGTAGTGTTTCCTTCCTTCTTTCATCCCTCCCTCCCCCCTCCTTCCCTTCCTTCCTTCCTTCCTTCCTTCTCTCCTTCCTCCTTCAGTCCTAATCACTTAGCAACATAAGTAGAACATAAAATGGCAGAGTTTCTGGAACATATTAGGCCCTCAGTGATTATTTGTTAATGAGTTAAAAAATGATTATTTGGACTTCTAGCTCCTCCAAGACAGTAATCCCATTTCTCCCACGTCCTCCTTATTACAACTAAAAATCCCTGTACCTAACAAATGGCAAAAAACATAAGAAGTCTCTGAAAAGTGGAAAGGAGAAGGCAGACTGCTTAGAACTTGAGGAAAAACCTGCAGGTGAGTCTCCTGGCTACCTGTATTGCCTTATCCCAAAGAGGGTACTTCGGGGAGAGACCCACTGGTCATGGGGGACTGACACACCAATTGAGGCTGATCTTGCTCTCTCTCTTCTCTAAGAGTTGTTCCATCCAGTGCTTGACTGTATTGTATTTTCCTTGGCATCTCCAATACCAAAATGCAATGGGCAGAAAGAAGTGTTTAGAGTCCTCCTGTGGGATTGGTAACAGGTACTCTCCTCCACAGCTATTTTCAACTTTTTTATTGTGGTAAAATACACGTAAGATAAAATTTACCATCTTAAGCATTTTTAAGTGTATTATTCACTGGTGTTAAATACATTCATAATGTTGTGCTACTATCACCATCATCCATTTCCTAAATCACACAATTAAGCATTTTTGGACTTGCTGCAACATTCAAGTGGTTTGACTACTTTTATCATTTTTACAGATTGACTGATGTGCCATTTCCTTCTTTCTTTCTGATTGTAGCATATGCTTTAAGCTTTCCTCTGCAAAAAAGTATAATTAACACATTTGGGTGTGTGTGCGTGAGCATTCTTTTGAACTACTTCAGGTTCAACATTAAAAGGCCTCAAGGCCACAGTTACAATGAGATTCACATTTTGGAGGCTACATTCGTATAGTAATGCATTTCATGCTGTTGTTCCATAATTTGCCTAATCAAATAAAATGAGATCAAGCATTACATTGGAAGGGTCTGACCTCCCCATTCATACAGTTATATTTAGCTAATTACATAAGAAATTACTTTTTTGGTTTTGTTTGCATTTTTTAAGCTAGTTAGAAGTCAGAATTTAATCAGTATATTTTATTCCTCTCCTAAAATCTAGTGAGATGATTTCCCCTACTGAGTAATGCCGAAATATATGAGAACAAGGTATGTGGCTTAATTAATTAATCTATAGATATTTACTGATTACTGGCTACACACCAGGCACTTTTTTGGCCACTTATTCACAGAAGTGAAAAAGGCAGAGACATGATCCTCACCTTTCATGAAGCTTCTTATCTCCAATTTTAATAGTTTTCTATTGCTGCTGTAACAAATTATCATAACTCTCTTGTTTAAAGCAATGCAAATTTATTCTCTTAATGTTTTGGGGAGTCAGAGGTCTGACTGCATTCCTTATGGAGGCTAGAGAATCTGTTTCTTTGAGGTTATAGGACTGAGGTGTCTGTTTATTGCTGACTGTCAGCTGACTGTCATTCCCAGTTACTATGGGCGCCCATCCTTGGCTCGTGGCTCCTTTCCTCCATCTTCAAAGCTAGCAATGGCAAGTCAGATTTTTCTCACTTTGCATCTCTTAAGCTACTTTTTGCCTTTCTCTTCCACTTTTTAAAAAATTATTTATTTATTTATTTTTGTCTGAGTTGGGCCTTCGTTGCTGCGCATGGGTTTTCTCTAGTTGCACAGGGCAGGGGGCTACTCCTCGTTTCGGTGCGTGTGCTTCTCATTGCGGTGGCTTCTCTTGCTGCACAGCACGGGCTCTAGGTGCATGGGCTTCACTAGTTGTGGCACGTGGGATCAGTAGTTGTGGCACAGGGGCTTAGTTGTTCCATGGCATGTGGGATGTTCCCGGACTAGGGATCAAACCCGTGTCCCCTGCATTGGCAGGCAGATTCATAACCACTGTGCCACCAGGGAAGCCCCTCTCTTCCACTTTCAATGAGTGATTAGACTGGGCCACCTAGAAAATCCAAAATAATCTCATTTCAAGGGCCTAAACCTTAAATAATATCTGCAACATTTTTTTTGACAAGTAAGACACCATATTCACAGGTCCCAGATATCTGTGGGTGAGGAGAGCATTATTCTGCCTCCCTCAGTAATATAGAGAATGAATTTAAGAATTAGGCCTGTGAAAATATCTTCTCGAAATAATTTTATTTTGAGTAACAGTTTAAATTCATATCATATGCTTTGAGAATGGAACTAAATTAAAAATTACACTAATTCTCATAATGCCATTTAAAAATTTCTGTTAGTTTTAAGTTCAGATAAATCCAATTTACTGAAACCCATGTGGAAAAATTCTGTTTTTCCTCATCCCAACTGAGATCTCTTTTCTAACAATTTTGAATATTTATTTATTTTGGCTGTGCTGGGTCTTAATTGTGGCATGTGGGACCTTAGTTGCAGCATGTTTAGTTGGGGCATGCAGGATTTTTAGCTGCAGCATGTAGACTCTTAGTTATGGCATGTGGGCTTCTTAGTTGTGGCATGCATGTGGGATCTAGTTCCCCCACCAAGGATCGAACCTGGGCCCCCTGCATTGGGAACGTGGAGTCTTACCCACTGAACCACCAGGGAAGTCCCATCTTTTCTAAAAATTTTGAAAAGCTCAACATTCTCAGATTCTTCATCTGTAGTCAACTGGCCACACCTACCATACAAATTCTTAGTTCTAAATTATAGTTTTCAATTTTCGCATTGCAAGTCTAAAGGACACTGCTGGAGGATATTGAGTCAATCACCAATTGGCACTATATATAAATAAACACACACACACACACACACACACACATATATATATATGCACATACCTATGCACAAGTTTCCAGTATCACATATAGCTCTACTGCAACTAAGAATAAATAACACTTCAAGAAGGCAATTTTGATATCTGACATAAAATCCTTAACATGAACACTCTCTAGATTCAAATAGGTTTGCTTTATGTTTCCTAAAAAAAAAAAAACAAAAAACAGTCAGAGGTATGAACAAATATATAGCCATATGATTGAATACTATAGAACTACCAATAATAATAAAATATTGCAACCTGACTAAATAACAATAATAGGGTATTGGTAAAATAAATTCTGGTACATATGATATATTGAAGAATACTTGATCAAATGGGAAATGTACAGGCCAACAAATATATATATATATATATATATATATACTTGTTGAAAAACACTAGGTTATAAAATGTAGGTACACTATGATTTTCATCATAAAAACAATTAAAATCACAAAATAGAAATAAATGCAGATAAAAACTTAGAAATATAAAATTTAGATATTGAAATAGATGTACAAAAAAAAGGTTGAGTTGAACATGCAAATTCTTGGGCTCCGCTCCTGACCTGAAACAGAAATAGAAATTCTGAAGGTGGGACCCAGCAATCTGTATTTTAACAAGCCCTCCCAGAGGTTTTGGGTATATGCAGAATTTGAGAATCAGTACCTTGTTTTGGGTGGTAGTTACACAGGTGCAATAAATTATCAATAAAACTAATGTTTAGAAACTTTTATTTTATTAACTTATACTCATTTATTAAAAAAAAGCCAAAAGATTCACTGTCACCCCCCCCCCCAAATACAATGACTTAAATTTGGGCATGAAATTAAAAAAATAAATAAATAAATAAAACCCACCAATCAATATAAATGCCACAAGAACATAAAAATTACCAAAGAATATATAAAGTTTTTTAAAGAAATCAGAAGAGTAGATTTCCAGGAAACACCTGAAGTTAAAATAATGTGATGCTCTATGACTGGTTTAAATACTCAAACTTGAAGAAAAGTTAAATGGTTAAATATTTTGGAAATATTTATTGGTTAGTCTGTGATATGAGGTTAATATATAAAAAAAACTGCAAGTCATTCTTAATTAATTGGACAAAATTCTGTATAATATTTAACGCTCTTGAGAGAATGAGATACCAAAGACCTCTTAAAACAGAGTTTTCTTCAATATCCTGCTCAAAGTTTTAGCCTTAAAGCCAGGATTAGTTGTATGGAACAGGGACCATCTTTATATTCAGATAATCTAACTAGTCAATTACTGGACAAGTGCTAACAGCTGCACTGCATTATAGACAAAATATGAACTCTAATGTAATCCATCATACTTAATATATATTTGTACAAGTCCCTGAATGCCTATTTGCAGGATAAAGTGTAGTAGTCCTGAATGTATTGAAACATTTAAGGAGCAGTGTTGTTAAAGTGGGGGTCAGTGTCATACCATTCTAGGAGGAAATTTAAAAATCCTTTGAAGTCTTTATGGGCAATGTTTTAAAAATTCAAATACTTGGTAACTTTTTATACATCTCCCCATATCATTATCATTATGATTTTTTTCTTAATGGTAAATTTAATCCACAGGGGGGAAAACCCACTTTTGAACTGGGTAAAAAAAAAAAAAAATCAATGAAAACAATGGATTTTCACAAAACTCATTTATTCTAAATATAGGGTAGCATAAAGAAAATAAGAATCCAACATTATTAGGAGTGGTTCTCTAAATTAAACCATTGTAGAAACAGGGAAATTTATGGAGACATATCTCCTGATATAAAAGCAAGGTATGGAACAGAGTTTTTGATATTAACTGTGAGCAGTGACTTAGGAAATATCCGCTAGGATGTACCACAGTCATCTCACAGTCAGCAACAACAAAAACAATTAATAATCTCTCATCTTGACATCTACATAGCTTGGCATTCCCTATATCAATCAATTCATCAATCAATCATGACATCTAGAAATCATAATCAATTTCCTTCTCTATTTATTCTCTTATTTCTTACTAATACTAGTTTTTCCTTTCTCGTCTTTGCTACTCCTATTTCTGCCAGTTAAATCTTAGGCAGTACTGTTCAACAGAACTCTCTGAGATAATGGAAAACATCTATGAATCTGCACTGTCCAATATGGTAGCCACTAGCCACATGTGGCTATTGAGCACTTGAAAGATAGCTAGAAAGAGTGAGAAAATAAATTTTCAATTTTATTTATTTTAATTTAATGTAAATCTAATTTATCTACATGCTATGACTAGTGTCTACTGTATTGGATAAAACAGATTGAAGGCTTCATAAACTCACCTCATCCATACATACATTTAGTCATTTAAAAATACCTTTTGGGGAAAACCTCCTATGTACCCAGGCATAGTGAAAATTCAAATTCCCAAAGGGTCTAATGACAAAGAAACGAAAATGATAGAGGTATGTGTACCGGGTGCTGTGAGAGAATGAACAAATGCCAACTAGGTGCTGAGAAAAGGCTTCTTGAGGAAGGTGGTGCTTGAAATGAGATTTAATGGGTAACGAGTACAGAGGAAAGAAGAGCAGATAGAGAGGCATGTAAAATGTTAATGAGGTAAAAGAGAGTATGGTCCACTTGGGGGGAAATTATAGAAGTTCAGAGTCGATGAAACCTGAAGTAAGGAAAATGTCATGAGATGAGAATAGAAAGTTAATCAAAGGCCCAAATGTCATGTCTAGCCTTTTTTTTTTTCTATTTTAAGGTTCTTAGAACATATTTATTATGTAATGGAGTAATTGAGGTTGTTTTGCTTTTTATTTGTTTATTTTTAAGCAAAAGAGAGATTATAATTAGATATGTATGTTAAAAAGGTTATAAAATGCAAGACAGAGAATGGATTGGAAGGTGCAAAATTTGCAGGGATGTCAGCTGGGAGATTGTTGTCATGATCTTAGACTGTAATGGCAGTAGACAGAGAAAGTAAAATGTACTGGAAAAATATATTACAGATTTAGAATCAACCAAATTTGGTGATTGATTACCTGTATGACACGAAGATAGGGAATCAAGACATCCTATACTCTGACTCTGGCAAAATTGGATCACAAGGGACTGGTGATGTCATTCATTAATGTAGGAAGCTTTGACCTGAGCTAAAAGTCATTTCTAAGATAACTCACATTGTTGGCAGAGGACCTCAGTTCTTTGACAGAGGAACCTCTTGTTAGAGCTCCTTGAATGTCTCCATGGCATAGAAAGTTTTTGTTTTGTTTTTTTTTAACATCTTTATTAGAGTAAAATTGCTTTACAATGGTGTGTTAATTTCTGCTTTATAACAAAGTGAATCAGTTATACATACACATACGTTCCCATATCTCTTCCCTCTTGCGTCTCCCTCCCTCCCACCCTCCCTAGCAATGAGAGAGAGAGAGAGAGAATGCTTTCTATGAGCCAGTCTTGGAAGTTGTACACTATCACTTCCATCACATCCTACTTGTTAGAAGGGAGTCACTAAGTCCAGCTCATGCTCATTGTGAGGGTATTTGGCTCCACCTTTAGAAGGAAGGATGTCAAAGAATTTGTGGACATATTTTAAAACTACCTACACTACTATAAGGGGAAATATGAGCTTATCTATTATAATAGTTAACTTTGCTCTAAACTAATATAGGGAAACAATGAGCTTAGTTCTGGTCTCACAAGTTTACCTTTGAGAAATACATACATGCCAATTTTCAGTACAGTTTCAGATGTATGGTTTTATATCTGAGGAGAGATATTGGTTGAAGCCATGGGAATGGATGAAAATAACTCAAAGAAAGTTTGGAGAGTATAAACAGAAGAGGGCCAAAGACAGAACCTCTTCTAGAGAATCTTTTCTAGGGATTACCTACAGTAGGGAGATACTGATGGAAGTGGAGCCCAGAAATGATTCTAAAAATGAATAGTCAAACTGTGTGAGGAGAATGAAGAAAGAGTGATAGTATTTTGAAAAGGAAGGATTGGCTATGACGCACATCACTTTAGGTTATACGCTCCTCTGGGAGACGAAGATTCAGGGAAAGGATGGTGATTTTTAGTTATCTCTTATATTTTATTTATTTTTTCAATAAGACAGAGTTCAAGAAAACATGGAAAAATGTCTACATCTGTTTAATTTGAATGGTAAGCAATGAATGTCTCATATTGTTATATGTGCTTTTATATTTGAAACACTTGTATATTTGAAATACTTATATTAATAAAATTCAAAAGAACTGATTAACTTTGCCAAATCCTGCAGAAGGGCAAGCACTGAAAAATGCCCATTGGGGGCTTCCCTGGTGGCACAATGGTTGAGAGTCCGCCTGCTGATGCAGGGGACACGGGTTTGTGCCCTGGTCCGGGAAGATCCCACATGCCGCGGAGCGGCTGGGCCCGTGAGCCATGGCCGCTGAGCCTGCGCGTCCGGAGCCTGTGCTCCACAATGGGAGAGGCCACAGCAGTGAGAGGCCCGTGTACCACAAAAAAAAAAAAAAAAAAATGCCCATTGGATTTAGTAATAAAGTGGTTAATAGGATTTAGTAATAAAGTAGTTAATAGGGTCCTTGATAAAAATAATTTCAGTGAACTAGTGGTGGTAGAGGCCAGATTCCAGTGGGATAAGAAGTTAATATAGAGAGGTTGACTCAAAAGGTCAGAAATACATCTTTGTAGGATCAAAATTATAGAAGTTATTATACTTCTGTTACTGCTCCCTTTCAAAGCAAGATAACAAATTTATTTATAGACTAAGGGGAAAACGCAGAGAGGGAAGACTTGTAACACCAGACCAAAACACCTAAAGAGCAGAACAAGATCCAGAATGCAGACAGGAGCCTTGCCATTAAAGGACATGGGTCTTTCTCTGTTTTTCTGTGTGGTGGGGAAAAGAAAATTGAGACGGTAAAAATAGTGGTTCCTGTCACAGTAGGAAAGTGAGGGAGCCACTGAGACAGAGACAGATGAGAATGGATAGCTTGATGAGAGTGATGAAAGTCTGGTAACTGTTTCAGGAATCAGAAACTGACTCGTCACCAAACTGTTCCTAGTGCCTGGGAGTAACTGTGTGAGTTACACAGGCTGGTTTCTCAGAAGCAGATGGTGAGATGGAGCTTGGGATGTGAATGTTTATTGAGGATCACTACCTATGAAGGACTGGAAATCATCAAATGATTTTTTTGCAGGCCACTGGGTGAATAAGCTGTGGATTATTCATATAGTTAAAATAAGTGTATCAATATTAATCAATTGCAAGAATTTAGCATTGAGTGAAAGAAAAAAGCAGCCCAAATTTATCTACGATGTGATAAAATTTGTCAATTTAAAAAAACAAAACAATAGGGGCTTCCCTGGTGGCGCAGTGGTTGAGAGTCCGCCTGCCGATGCAGGGACATGGGTTCGTGCCCCGGTCCAGGAAGATCCCACATGCCGTGGGGCGGCTGGGCCCGCGAGCCATGGCCGCTGAGCCTGCACGTCCGGAGCCTGTGCTCCGGAGAGGCCACAACAGTGAGAGACCCGCGTACTGCAAAAAAAAAAAAATAATAATAATAATAATGTATTTTATGTTGTGGATAAATATAGAGAGTAAAAGTATGAGAACATTCCTGGGAATGATACAAATTAACTTGGTTACCTCTGGTATCTGATGAAATGCGAAGGAATGGGAGGCTCTGTGAGGCAAATAAGTTAAGCCTTGTGCTTGACACATAGTAAACACTACAGGTGCTAGCTAATATAATAATAAAACATGTTAACATATGTTTATTCTTACTGGTGTACATACAGGCGTCTGTTACATTGCCTCTTTGTTTGTTGTATGTTTGAAAACTGTCATACTAAATGATGAAAGAAACCCAGCACCATATAATTAGGAAAGGGACTCTTTCCTAATTATACAAGGCCAATAATACTCATTTCCAACATAACATGTGACTTTAATCTCAACTATCTGAGGGCCAAACCTCTTTGAATTGGTGAATGAGTGAAAAAGTCAAGTCAGACATATTCTTTGGCTGGACACACACATACACACGCATATTCACACACATGAGCATCCTCTTGGTGTAACATAAGCACCAATAACCTCATTTAAAGGCTAAGGCCAAGTGCATTTGTCTTTTCTCTTTACCTGATGAATTCTTCAAGGGCAGGACAGTGTCCCTTGATGCTCAGCCAGCCCTGCCTGGTGTATTGTGAGTATTCAATAAATAATAATTAATTCAGTAATAATTAATCCCTTAATAAATAAGCATGCATGTACTCAATAAATAATAATTAATGACAGAATGACTGAAAAGAATGGCAAAACTTGAATAAAATGTTATGAATTAACTAAAACTGTTTATATCTAACTAAATGTAATTTTTGTGGAAGATGTACTTAGAACTTGAGTCCTATGAATTTGATATAGATATTTATGTCTTAGATTTTAGGACACTTTTTCTTTTAGTTCATACTGCCATCAATGTCTCAGCTGTATTCACATCATTTATATAAACCCATATTATGCATGTGTGCATATATATATGTATATATACATACCCCTACGTATATACACATATATTTATATATTTGTACATGCATAAACATATTTTTTTCCATCTCAGTCTATATATCACTGACCCTTGGCAAGTCTGTGAAGTATTGCATTTGATCTTTGTGGGTGTGTGTACAGGAATAAGCCGCTCCATCTTGTAACCCTGCTGACCCTGTGGTGGCCTCCTCGTGCCCCAGATCTTCTATGCCCCATGTCCTCAACTATCATAGGTGTTAGCTGATATTATTACTGTCAGATTACTATTCAGTTAATCTCATAAACTAATTTGTCATGAGGCATTAGTAGCTCAATGTGTTACTTTCTTTCCTTAATAAGGACTGTTGATACTTTCCTCTGAAAAAGTGGTTGCATGAATTCCAGAAATACCTCTGTTGGAATTACAATTAAACGGGCTTTCGATGCTACTCAAATTATGGCATATTTACATACTCTTGCTACTGAGTTCAGATGGCAAGTGAAATATAAATTCACCATGTCATCTGTTTTCAGACATCTAGCTTTTTCATTGAACAGATAAAACCATTGGAAATATTGATTTTGCATTATTTTACTTTACTTTTAGGTTATACAGACACAGTCTTATTAAAAGTTAAAACAAATTTCAAGAGACCATTTGGTAAACAGAGCAGCACTTGAAAAATCATGTGATATGTTGTAAATCAAGCTAAGTTGATATGACCACAATCATCTACCAGATTTCCAGTTTGTTTTTCACTTGGATATTTTATCTAAGACTCATTCATTTACTCCTTTCCCCTCAATAACTGCAATTGAAATGAATACTGTTCATCTCATTCAGGATCCACTATGTGCCTCTTAGAAAAACAAATAAATGTCTGTCCTTTCTGAGTTAATTCCATAAAGTAACTACCAAGAGTGAGTACCACATTCGAAGAAACATGTAATTCAGACAAGTCTTTTACTGATGAGCGCAATTTTGCTAAAGCCTGAAACCTTTTTTAAAAGAGGATAAAGTAAGAAATAGATGTAATAAAATGAATGAGTCCTTTAGATGACAATGGGGTGATAATATGAACTTGATGCTGTGCTTATGAGTTATTATGTCATTTTAGTCTAATGGTCCAAAAGGTCCTTTAAAAATCATCTAGGTGAATGGATGTATATCATGCGGAGACAATAGCATACATGGTTGTTTCCATTTGGCTTTAAAATAAACTTCAAAGTCAGAGAACTTTCTGTATTATGTTGGGCTGTCAAATTATGTACTTTTGAAAGGCATGGTTTTCATATGCATATTTCATATGCAAACTATCTTCCCAACATGTGCCTATTTTAAAAGAATTCTTTTACTTGAAATGTAAAAACACAAAAATAAATACCTTAATTTAACCAGGGAAATTGGTTGAGTCCTCTAAGGGAGTAACGAGTCAACTCTGCCCCTTTAAAACTCACCTTTGTCTCTGCCTGAGCTAACACTGAAGATTAAAGACAGCATTCAAAGAGGGCTATTCTTCATATTTTACCCGCTCATTAAACGCCAAGATAGTTTTTTACTCAATTATACATCTGCCAATGAAAATAGTGAGCAAAGACAACCTCAAGGCCATGTTTTCATTTCGATCATTGTTCCCTAGTGAATAACAAGTTTGCGAGCTCTCCTAAGACAATTTATATTGCTCTAGGCTTCATAAATCTGGTACAGTAGACTGAGTTGCTGAGCTGTATGTTGTGATCATGTCTTTATACCAACAACATTAATCACTTGCTCAAGAGGAAGTAGCAGTTCAAGAGTGTTCTGTCTCACGGTCTCATCAGAAAGGACATCTTAACAGAAGTCTTTCATGTTGCCCTTTCTCCCCAGCGGTTTCAGTACTCACTCCTCTCTATAGGTTTCCAAGCTCTAATCTATCCTGTCCTGATCCTTAGGCAATGTCAAAATGAGCAAGATATTTACAAAGACTTATATACCTATGAAAAAAATATTTATTTTGTAAGCTACAATTTCTAAAGATGGAGATACAATTAAAAGGACACTAGATGCACTTGCCTATGGAAAAATTTAATCCTCCATGTCTACAGTCAGTCAAAGTTGAAAATGCATCTGAGAGAAAATGATTTTTATTTAATTTTCTCCTTCAGAAAATATTAAACTTAACCGGAAACCAGCCAACACATCTGTCTCTGAAGCGTTCCAGGGCAGAGATACAAACAATGGTTCCAATAGATTATGCATCTGGCCACCGACATTTTAAGTGGAGAAAAGGAGGGTTGTGACTAATACACAGGAAATTATGTTATTTGACACGATATTATATTAGAGAACAAAAAAAAAAACCAAAATTGGGCTAGTATGAATGAGATGAAATAAATGAGATTGTTTTAGGTATCACATACTATAATTATGCCATTTCTTCCCATTGGTTTAGTGGATAAACAGAAGGAAGCGTCACTATATGTTTTTTACTAAAGAATCACTAAAACTAAATGCATTACATGCCCTTTTACAAACTGAGTTTTCATTTGTCCTCTTATAACTGTTATTAGGTAACTCTTATGGGAGACTGAATTTCTTTTATTTGTAAAGTAATTTATAATCACATAGTCAATTATTTTAAAAAGCAAGATACATTTTGTTGAACACTATTCTCCTTAACACTACCAGCTAGTCCATAGAACATTTCTTTCTTTCCTTTACAGTAGTCTCTTAAAAAAGAAAAAACAAAAAACTTCCATGAAGTACAAAGTATGTAGGGGACACTTAGTTTTAATTCTTAAGGCAAATATGATGGCATTTTATTGGGGAGAAACAGGAGAGTTCTCAACATGTTTTTTTTCTTACCAGTGTGGAACATGTGTCACACTTTAAGAAAATGTTGCTCCTGTCCTTCGTTCCATCATTTGTGATAATTTAGAAAACCATTTAAATAAGAGTTTAATTGTATACAATTTATCAGACTGATTTCTTTCATATTGCTGGCAGTTTTAATTACTGTTGATAATATTGATTTGCCAATTATACTGAGTCTGAAAATAGGAAGGTCAATTGAATTGACTTTTTAAAAAATATAAAATGGTAATAATTTTCCCCAGCTTTTTGTACAAAAGACTAAAGTTTTAACCTCATTTCTGCCACTAACTGGCAGCTTTCAAAGCTGTGGATTCTCTCAGCTTTATCTGTATGATAAAGAACATTTTTAATGCTACAATCTAATATAGAACCAGTTTGCTGAAAGATTTGTTCACTGCTTATTAAGTTCTTTTTAAACCATCTGTACCTGGACTGAATTTTGCTTACAATAAAATTAAAATGAGTCTGTAGGTAATAAAGACATTTAGAAGGATGTTGGATAATACAATTCAAAGCACTAAAAACAATACCAGCACTAATATTATTTTATACAAATACAATGCAATATGATAGTAAAACCATTGTAGCAATAATATTTTTTATGTTGTAAAATAAGTTTACAAACGGTCTAATAACTACCAGGATATTCTGACCTAAAGAAGAAGGTAGATCGAGATTTATGATGAGATATGAATCCTCCCTTTAGTAGAATCCATCAGCTTTGTCAGGTCCTGAGTTTGAACCCTGCTGGAAACGTGGAGAATCTTCCACTTTGGAGCTTGTTTCTGTTGTTTTTCTGTTGCAGCCTGAAGAATGCTAACTTCCAGGGCACAGGGCAAGCCTCATCTGTTTGGCCTCATTATTAAGGGAAGGGTGTTTCAGCTTTAGTCTCTCTGGGAAGGGTGGGGATATAAATAGTTTATGCTCTTACTTGTTAATTTGAAGTACATGCAGAAAGCCAGTGGTTGAATACTAGCTTTAAGACCAAAATCAAAATGAGACAAATGAAAATTAACAAGTTCAAGACATCAGACTAAAAGATTTACGGTTTTTCTAGAGAGATGCAGGAAAATAAAGATTAACTGCACAGACCTGAATAAATATTTGAATCAGCACTTTCTTCTTGATACCCATTTATATTCCTTTTAAAGGCCCTTTTATGTCTTCCAGTTTCCCTGACATCTTTCCGCTTCACCTACCACCTCCAGAAATACTCACACTTGCTGTATTTCTCCTGCTAAGAGCTCAATTTATTGAGCCCCAATACTAGCATATTACGTCTATGATATCATTAAATGTATATAACAACCCATGATGTATGTACTATTATTAGTCCTTATTTACAGATGAAAACACAAAGACACAGAAAAGATAAGTACCTTGCCCCAAATTACACAGCCTCTAAGAGTCAAGATTTTAACTTAGACAACCTGATAAAGATGGGATGCTTAACCATCCAGCTAAGCTATTGTCATCTCTTCCTTGCTCTTTGCTCCCTCTTCCTCAAGTATAACTTTGTGCCTTTACATACAATATCTAATTTAATCTTTGCAAATGACTTTGAAAGGTAGGACTTAAAATCTTCACAGATTAAAAAAACAAAAAACAAAAAAATCCCCAAAACATTAAAGTTCAAAATGTTGATTAACTTGCCCTAGTTTGCAGGGCTAGAAAGTGTTGCTGACACCTGAATTTGAACCCGTATCTAGCTACCTCCAGAATTGTGAGTCTTTCTACCTTAGAGACAAAATTTTAACAACAGAATTTCTTCCCAGGACTATTTGTGTTTAGATAAATTGCTAATCCACAAACTGTGACAATTCAGGCATCTGAGGAAGTTATTTGGGAAGATGGTGTAGGACGAAGGCTCCTTAAGTGACACTTCATAGAGATCACTTGTTCCCCTTCTTGTAAGGCTGGTGCTGAGCTGCGGTGTGGAGCGTATGCAGTGGAGACTTGTGGGCCACTTCTGTCTTCTCCCATGTGCACTGCCAGGTAGTCAGTGTCTGCTTGGCATACAGGGATTGCTATCTAAACTTGTCATTTGACATTTGTTTGACTGGCCACTGGATAACATTACCACTCCATCCGTTTGGAATCTTCTAAATTTGGCTCTTCCTTCCATCTAACCTGGACAGTTCAAACAAGGTGGCTCATTGTGATCAGGCTTCAGCAAGTGCTGTAGAGAAGGGATTTTTAATGGATCTTTGGAATCCATTTCCATATATGTTTACCTAATTAGGTTTTATTAAGATAATTTTAAAATAGTTTGCATTCTTTGGGAAAATATATATGAATGGAACCCAGAAGTGAGTTGGAGGTCAAGAGAGAACCAGGCAGTATGAATGTAATCGAAATAGTGTGGTATCCACACAAATTGTATATGTACTTTTCAGAATCTTGAAACCTTGATACTGTTCTAGTCAACTGATATGTTAAATTTCCCTAGGTCTTATTTTCCTTATCCTTAAAGGCAAGACATTGAACCTGTAGAGTTTTAAGATCTTTTCCTAAAAAACATTTATCTTCTCTATACTATAATAACCTGTACCTATATATTTTTACTTTTTAAAATATATATGTTATCATTTCATGTATTCATCACTATTTCATGTATTCATCACTATTTCATGTATTCATCTTTTTTTTCATCTCCCCAAATTTACTGAGAGCCTACTAAGTACCAGGCACTGTGTTGACTGGGATGCAATAAAGATAAATAAGACATAGCCCCTGCCCTCAAAGAGATCTCTGCAAAGAATAGGATAAAACTATACAGACGGCTAATGAAATTCTCATGAGTGACAAACTTGCCAGAGATGACAGAGGACAGCTGCTTTTCTTTTCATCACAAAAACATACAAAAGGTCCATTTACTTCAGAAGCCAGCAGGCACAAGCCATTCCAGCCACAGTCCTACCTTCTGTGCAACTTCCTCAGAACCAGAAGTTTTTTCTTTTTTCTTTTTCGCTTTTTTTTTTGGTACATAAATGAATAATACAAGAGACAACTAATAGCCAGTTTATACTCCCTGCTGTCCTTCCAAAGCTTCATAGCCCAAAATAAAGGTGCTGTGGAGGTGGAGAACCCAATTTCCATTCTAAGTTTCACACAGTGGGTTTCAGTCAATTAAAATTTCTGTTCCTAAGATACAGTTGCTTATGGAGGCAAGCAGCACCCACAGTTTTTGGAAACAATGATCTTGGTCTGGAGGAACTATCTTCCCCCAGTCCTTGCTGAGACCCCAGTCAAGGGAGTCTAGTCAGTTGCTGTGAGGATGTCATAAAGCCAATTTCCTTTCCTTTCCCAGGCATCAACTTCTTATTACCTTGGGTTTTGACTCCTCTCAGAGACACGATGAACATCTTGGGAGTGGGGGAACAACGTGTATGCCATTCTTTTTATCCTCACTAATGTATTGGAACTAGGCCATCTGGCTGCCTTTTGGGTAAATCCATTTTATAACAAGATTTGTGTGTGTGTGGTTCAGTAATTAAGCCCCTTTGGATAGAGTTCAAGATGGACCTGCCTTATGCTGAATTTTGCTTTATAACAAACTATTAGCCACAGGTGCCAGTGATTTATAAATCAGGATGAGAAATCTCTTATAGATTTCAGAAAATTAGTCATTTCTCCAAGTTTCCTTTGACCTTAGGTTCACTCTTCTTCAGAGGTGAGCAAAGTAAGAACATGTTTAGAGTTACCCCTGGTCTAGAATTGCTAAGATTATTATCTGCCAACTTTATCCTAAATCTAACCAACTAGGGATAAAATGTTGAGATTAAGACAGGAGAGTCTTGATGTTGTTACTCATTGCTAATGTATTAACATCATAATAGACTTAACTATTCACTCATTCATTTAAAAAAACATTGCTAGACACTAGGCTGAAGATTCAAAAATAACTAGAGAAACTCATGATTTCAGCTTCATTATAACATGATTCATTAGACACCCAATGGTCCTTCTTGTCAACGTTACATGGAGGCTTCAAACATCAAACTGTGACATGACATGATACCATCTTTGGAATATTTTCTGAGAATAATTTATTTTGAGCAAATTACCTTGCCATGTCTTAAACTCAAAAAGTGTAAATATTACAAAAATGTGGTTAAAAGTCAAGTGATCAGTCATGTTTTTTTCTGATATCTTGTGGGGAAAATTTCAGCTTCTTGGCTAGTTGTGTTCCCAGTTTCTTTGGCCATGGGTAGTGGAAAGTTATAGTCAGTTTGAGAATTTTCTTCTGGTCACTGATTCATATGAAAATCCCTTTGCAAAACATGATTAATTTGATTGGACTCTACTTCTTTGGTTTTCTTTTTGCTGTCTCCTTTGTACCCACTTTCTGGTTGGTGAGGTGAGCCATCTCTCAACAGTTCTGCGTGTTTTCTTAGCTACCATGTGGTTATAATGTCATTCATATCAGCAACACTGAGAGCTTCTTTGACAAGGAAAGCAACCCTTTGTGACAGTTAATTGGGTAACAATTCACTTTTATCTCAAGCTAAATTGTTGGAATCTTTTAAAAAGATACTGAACTTGGAACCTCTTCTCAGGCATAAGAAGAGCTTGCCTTGGGAGAAGTAGGCTATTTGAGTTCTAGCATTTTCCCTGCTTGGACATAGATTTGCTTTCCTTTTTAAGACCCTACGAATGGTTACTGTGGTCTAACCTCCTTGAGTAGAGACAGAATGATCCTGGAAATTCACCAGATGGTAACAGACTTCAGAAAAAAAGGTGACTTTGACCTCCTTGTACTTCTGTGTTGGCCGACATAAACCATACCCTCACGAATGGATAGCTGATGTTTGTAATTAGAGAAGAATGTGCTATATGGCTTATGTGTTGACTCTGCAAGGACTAATAGGGTTACTTAATGAGTTTGGGGTCCTAGACCCATTACTGGAATTACATTTGGGGTCACACTTGGGAAAGATTTTCATCTTGCGCTCACTGAGGTTCTTAAAAGCTGCTTATACAATTGTAATTCACTTTGAATCTGAAAACAAACTTCGTCGAGAGATTATTTAAGGCATATTTAGTTCTAGTTGGGTCTCAACTAAAATTATCTAAATTATCTAAGTAGATGCCAAGACACACTGCCATCTAGACATGTTCACAAAAAGGCAAATTACTGCAGGTGCAAAACCCTCTCAAGAGCTCACTGAGTTATATAAAATTAAACACAGTTCATTGCAATATTGTGAAATGTAATTTTGTCACACTTTCTTCTGAGTACTATGGCATGATCATTTCAAAGAATTATCAAACTGATTTGTAATCACAGTATTTTTGTGTGGTAGTGGTTTTTGACTTGTGGGCTTTATTCTTCTTGACCACAGTTGAATGCTGTGGGGATAATGATAACTGGATGACTATTGGAAGGGATTAAAAAGTATACTGATGAATTTTACAGCATGTTAGCTGGAAGCCCTCCTTATTAGTGAGGGGATAAATTCCAAAGATTCTCCTGATGAGAGTAAATTCCTACAGACCTGTGCTTCTTCTGGCCAGTGTAAGGCAGTGTTTGCAGGCTACAACACCTAGTGTTAAAGACCTGGGCTTAATTCAGTGACTCTGAGCTAACAAAGCCTCAAGTGAACAAGGGTAGGAGGCACAGTGAATATTTGAAACTGCAAACAGAAAATGTACATCAAGAGGACTGTCTGTGCTGGTCAAATTAGTGACCAAGGCAATGGAGTGTGTCACTGTATAAACAAATGACTTGTTTTTACGTTTTTTAGGAGTCAAACCTGTGATTAAGAACCAGCGGAGGTGGGTCAAAAAGGATTGTGCTGTGATTTATGTCATAGAGTGTTCTGCCTATGTTTTCCTTAAGAGTTTTATAGTGTCTGGCCTTACATTTAGGTCTTTAATCCATTTTGAGTTTATTTTTGTGTATGGTGTTAGGGAGTGTTCTAATTTCATTCTTTTTTTTTTTTTTTTAGGACAAGTTATTCTTGGCATTTTAATCGAGATGAGTCCTTAGGTAATTTAGGTCTTAACTGGATCATTCACATATTTGTTTTTTTAAAAGGCCAGACCAACTTTCCTTCAGCAGTAACCCAATATGACACCAGAGTTAACAAATGGAAAACAAGATTGTTATTCTGTATTAATTCATTAAAGGGCATTTTAGAGAAAGAACAACTCAGAAAACAAAGACTTCAGAGTCCATGATTCCAAGTTAGCTAAGAGCATTTTAGTTATTAGCAGTGGTTACCAAATAAGCCAAAGGTCAGTCTTTTCAAGGAGCTGCTCATCATTTGCTTTGTTGAGAAGAGGGGAGGAACCACTTCACTACTCGTCTATAAGATGATGCAGGTCTTTTTATCCTTGAAAGGGTTTTCTGAAGTTGGTACCCCCATCAGCAGAGGGTCATTCCTTGCATGCTCCTCGCAGTAAGACATAAGGTACGCTGATGCCTTTGAAACCTTTATTCTTTCGATGGAGGCTTCCATTCTCAACTGCTGCACAGTCCTTCTTGCCTGGGCGATGTTGTTGGTGCTGGCTGTCTTGCTCGACATCTTCAGTTACGGTTTCACCTGAAATCAGTAAGACTGCGTGGCCCACCGTTACCAGGTTTTAGGTGATGGAATGAAACTGCCGGTGCGCTGCCCCTGCCGTCACCGCCGCTGCTGGGGACTCTGTCTCTAAGGGCTACTGGAGATGACTCCGACCTCTCATCCTGCTGCTCCTCTGGGCGGCCGCCGGCTCCCCCTCACTCGGGTAGGTGGGGCGGACCCGTATATTTTTTTTAATGGAAATTTTAAAAACTATCATAATTTCACTGTTTAAATTTCTTGCTGACTTGGCACAAAATACTAGCATAGATGAGATAACATAAAACTCAGAATACACCATTAAGTAAGAACATCAGTAACAAACCGGTAACTGGGAGTCCTTAATTCAAAGAATTTAAGATTAGTCACTACACAAAAAACTTGAAATTTCTCTAAAATTCTATAGTTCACCTAGGGAAGACACTTCCCCAAATTTGACAATTATCCTAAAAATTTATAGGATATTACCAATAATGAGTTGTAAAGCTTGCATAAATATTTGTAAACTACTAATAATAGAAAAGATTTTGATCAACCATGCTAAGGGAAAAACGAAGCAATTTTTCTATTTTCTCCATAGGAAAATGTTTTATAAAAGTCTTTGTCTTTTTTATTTATTTATTTATTTATTTTAATTACACGGTTTTTTTTGCTTTATAACAAATTTAATCAGTTATACATATACATATGTTCCCATATCCCCTCCCTTTTGCGTCTCCCTCCCACCGTCCCTATCCCACCCCTCCAGGCGGTCACAAAGCACTGAGCTGATCTCCCTGTGCTATGCGGCTGCTTCCCACTAGCTATCTACCTTACGTTTGGTAGTGTATATATGTCCATGCTGCTCTTTCACTTTGTCACAGCTTACCCTTGCACCTCGCCATATCCTCAAGTCCATTCTCTAGTAGGTCTGTGTCTTTATTCCTGTCATACCCTTATGTTCTTCATGACATTTTTTTCTTAAATTCCATATATATGTGTCAGCATACAGTATTTGTCTTTCTCTTTCTGACTTACTTCACTCTGTATGACAGACTCTAGGTCCATCCACCTCATTACAAATACCTCAATTTCATTTCTTTTTATGGCTGAGTAATATTCCATTGTATATATGTGCCACATCTTCTTTAGCCATTCATCCAATGATGAACACTTAGGTTGTTTCCATCTCCGGGCTATTGTAAATAGGGCTGCTATAAACATTTTGGTATAGGTCTCTTTTTGAATTATGGTTTTCTCAGGGTATATGCCCAGTAGTGGGATTGCTGGGTCATATGGTAGTTCTATTTTTAGTTTTTTAAGGAAACTCCATACCGTTCTCCATAGTGGCTGTACCAATTCACATTCCCTCCAGCAGTGCAAGAGTGTTCCCTTTTTTCCACACCCTCTCCAGCATTTATTGTTTCTAGATTTTTTGATGATGGCCATTCTGACTGGTGTGAGATGATATCTCATTGTAGTTTTGATTTGCATTTCTCTAATGAGTAAAGATGTTGAGCATCCTTTCATGTGTTTGTTGGCAGTCTGTATATCTTCTGTGGAGAAATGTCTATTTAGGTCTTCTGCCCATTTTTGGATTGGGCTGTTTGTTTTTTTGTTATTGAGCTGCATGAGCTGCTTATAAATTTTGGAGATTAATCCTTTGTCAGTTGCTTCATTTGCAAATATTTTCTCCCATTCTGAGGGTTGTCTTTTGGTCTTGTTTATGGTTTCCTTTGCTGTGCAAAAGCTTTGAAGTTTCATTAGGTCCCATGTGTTTATTTTTGTCTTTATTTCCATTTCTCTAGGAGGTGGGTCCAAAAGGATCTTGCTGTGATTTATGTCATAGAGTGTTCTGCCTATGTTTTCCTCTAAGAGTTTGATAGTGTCTGGCCTTACATTTAGGTCTTTAATCCATTTTGAGCTTATTTTTGTGTATGGTGTTAGGGAGTGATCTAATCTCATACTTTTACATGTCCCTATCCAGTTTTCCCAGCACCACTTATTGAAGAGACTGTCCTTTCTCCACTGTACATTCCTGCCTCCTTTATCAAAGATAAGGTGACCATATGTCCGTGCGTTTAACTCTGGGCTTTCTATCCTGTTCCATTGATCTATCTTTCTGTTTTTGTGCCAGTACCATACTGTCTTGATTACTGTAGCTTTGTAGTATAGTCTGAAGTCAGGGAGCCTGATTCCTCCAGCTCCACTTTTCGTTCTCAAGATTGCTTTGGCTATTCGGGGTCTTTTGTGTTTCCATACAAATTGTGACATTTTTTGTTCTAGTTCTGTGAAAAATGCCAGTGGTAGTTTGATAGGGATTGCATTGAATCTGTAGATTGCTTTGGGTAGTAGACTCATTTTCACAATGTTGATTCTTCCAATCCAAGAACATGGTACATCTCTCCATCTATTTGTATCATCTTTAATTTCTTTCATCAGTGTCTTATAATTTTCTGCATACAGGTCTTTTGTCTCCTTAGGTAGGTTTATTCCTAGATATTTTATTCTTTTTGTTGCAATGGTAAATGGGAGTGTTTCCTTGATTTCACTTTCAGATTTTTCATCATTAGTATATAGGAATGCCAGAGATTTCTGTGCATTAATTTTGTATCCTGCAACTTTACCAAATTCACTGATTAACTCTAGTAGTTTTCTGGTAGCATCGTTAGGATTCTCTATGTATAGTATCATGTCATCTGCAAACAGTGACAGCTTTACTTTTTCTTTTCCGATTTGGATTCCTTTTATTTCCTTTCCTTCTCTGATTGCTGTGGCTAAAACTTCCAAAACTAAATTGAATAAGAGTGGTGAGAGTGGGCAACCTTGTCTTGTTCCTGATCTTAGTGGAAATGGTTTCAGTTTTTCACCATTGAGGACGATGCTGGCTGTGGGTTTGTCATACATGGCCTTTATTATGTTGAGGAAAGTTCCCTCTATGCCTACTTTCTGCAGGGTTTTTCTCATAAATGGGTGTTGAATTTTGTCGAAAGCTTTCTCTGCATCTATTGAGATGATCATATGGTTTTTCTCCTTCAATTTGTTAATATGGTGTATCACGTTGATTGATTTGCGTATATTGAAGAATCCTTGCATTCCTGGAATAAACCCCACTTGATCATGGTGTATGATCCTTTTAATGTGCTGTTGGATTCTGTTTGCTAGTATTTTGTTGAGGATTTTTGCATCTATGCTCATCAGTGATATTGGCCTGTAGTTTTCTTTCTTTGTGACATCCTTGTCTGGTTTTGGTATCAAGGTGATGGTGGCCTCGTAGAATGAGTTTGGGAGTGTTCCTCCCTCTGCTATATTTTGGAAGAGTTTGAGAAGGATAGGTGTTAGCTCTTCTCTAAATGCTTGATAGAATTCGCCTGTGAAGCCATCTGGTCCTGGGCTTTAGTTTGTTGGAAGATTTTTTATCACAGTTTCAATTTCAGTGCTTGTGATTGGTCTGTTCATATTTTCTATTTCTTCCTGGTTCAGTCTCGGCATGTTGTGCATTTCTAAGAATTTGTCCATTTCTTCCAGGTTGTCCATTTTATTGGCATAGAGTTGCTTATAGTAATCTCTCATGATCTTTTGTATTTCTGCAGTGTCAGTTGTTACTTCTCCTTTTTCATTTCTAATTCTATTGATTTGAGTCTTCTCCCTTTTTTTCTTGATGAGTCTGGCTAATGGTTTATCAATTTTGTTTATCTTCTCAAAGAACCAGCTTTTAGTTTGATTGATCTTTGCTATCGTTTCCTTCATTTCTTTTTCATTTATTTCTGATCTGATTTTTATGATTTCTTTCCTTCTGCTAACATTGGGATGTTTTTGTTCTTCTTTCTCTAATTGCTTTAGGTGCAAGGTTAGGTTGTTTATTCGAGATGTTTCCTGTTTCTTAAGGTGGGATTGTATTGCTATAAACTTCCCTCTTAGAACTGCTTTTGCTGCATCCCACAGGTTTTGGGTCATCGTGTCTCCATTGTCATTTGTTTCTAGGTATTTTTTAATTTCCTCTTTGATTTCTTCAGTGATCACTTCGTTATTAAGTAGTGTATTGTTTAGCCTCTATGTGTTTGTATTTTTTACAGCTCTTTTCCTGTAATTGATATCTAGTCTCATAGCACTGTGGTCGGAAAAGATACTTGATACAATTTCAATTTTCTTAAATTTACCAAGGTTTGATTTGTGACCCAAGATATGATCTATCCTGGAGAATGTTCCATGAGCACTTGAGAACAATGTGTACTCTGTTGTTTTTGGATGGAATGTCCTATAAATATCAATTAAGTCCATCTTGTTTAATGTATCATTTAAAGCTTGTGTTTCCTTATTTATTTTCATTTTGGATGATCTGTCCATTGGTGAAAGTGGGGTGTTAAAGTCCCCTACTATGATTGTGTTACTGTCGATTTCTCCTTTTATGGCTGTTAGTATTTGCCTTATGTATTGAGGTGTTCCTATGTTTGGTGCATAAATATTTACGATTGTTATATCTTCTTCTTGGATCGATCCCTTGATCATTAGGTAGTGTCCTTCTTTGTCTCTTCTAGTAGTCTTTATTTTAAAGTCTATTTTGTCTGATATGAGAATTGCTACTCCAGCTTTCTTTTGATTTCCATTTGCATGGAATATCTTTTTCCATCCCCTTACTTTCAATCTGTATGTGTCTCTAGGTCTGAAGTGGGTCTCTTGTAGACAGCATATATATGGGTCTTGTTTTTGTATCCATTCAGCCAATCTGTATCTTTTGGTGGGAGCATTTAGTCCATTTACATTTAAGGTAATTATCGATATGTATGTTCCTATTCCCATTTTCTTAATTGTTTTGGGTTCGTTATTGTAGGTATTTTCCTTCTGTTGTGTTTCTTGCCTAGAGAAGTTCCTTTAGCATTTGTTGTAAAGCTGGTTTGGTGGTGCTGAACTCTCTCAGCTTTTGCTTGTCTGTAAACGTTTTAATTTCTCCATCAAATCTGAATGAGATCCTTGCTGGATAGAGTAATCTTGGTTGCAGGTTTTTCTCCTTCATCACTTTAATTATGTCCTGCCACTCCCTTCTGGCTTGTAGAGTTTCTGCTGATAGATCAGCTGTTATCCTGATGGGGATTCCCTTGTGTGTTATTTGTTGTTTTTGCCTTGCTGCTTTTAATATGATTTCTTTGTGTTTAATTTTTGACAGTTTGATTAATATATGTCTTGGCATATTTCTCCTTGGATTTATTCTGTATGGGACTCTCTGTGCCTCCTGGACTTGATTAACTATTTCCTTTCCCATATTAGGGAAGTTTCCAACTATAATCTCTTCAAATACTTTCTCAGTCCCTTTCTTTTTCTCTTCTTCTTCTGGAACCCCTATAATTCGAATGTTGGTGCGTTTAATGTTGTCCCAGAGGTCTCTGAGACTGTCCTCTGTTCTTTTCATTCTTTTTTCTTTATTTTGCTCTGCAGCAGTTATTTCCACTATTTTATCTTCCACCTCACTTATCCATTCTTCTGCCTCAGTTATTCTGCTATTGATCCCATCTAGAGTATTTTTTATTTCATGTATTGTGTTTTTAATCAATGCTTGATTCATCTTTAGTTCTTCTAGGTCCTTGTTAACTGTTTCTTGCATTTTGTCTATTCTATTTCCAAGATTTTGGATCTGGGAAATAGAATCTTGGATCATCTTTACCATCATTATTCTGAATTCTTTTTCAGGTAGACTGCCTATTACCTCTTCATTTGTTAGATCTGGTGGGTTTTTATCTTGCTCCTTCTCCTGCTGTGCGTTTTTCTGTCTTCTCATTTTGCTTATGTTACTGTGTTTGGGGTCTCCTTTTTGTAGGCTGCCGGTTTGTAGTTCCCGTTGTTTTTGGTGTCTGTCCCCAGTGGCTAAGGTTGGTTTAGTGGGTTGTGTAGGCTTCCTGGTGGAGGGGACTAGTGCCTGTGTTGTGGTGGATGAGGGTGGATCTTGTCTTTCTGGTGGGCAGGTCCACGTCTGGTGGTGTGTTTTGGGGTGTCTGTGGACTTTTTATGATTTTAGGCCACCTCTCTGCTAATGGGTGGTGTTGTGTTCCTGTCTTGCTAGTTGTTTGGCATAGGGTGTCCAGCACTGTAGCTTGCTGGTCGTTGAGTGAAGCTGGGTGCTGGTGTTGAGATGGAGATCTCTGGAAGATTTTCACCGTT
Organism: Mesoplodon bidens; assembly: GCF_964165515.1. Taxonomy (NCBI): domain Eukaryota; kingdom Metazoa; phylum Chordata; class Mammalia; order Artiodactyla; family Ziphiidae; genus Mesoplodon; species Mesoplodon bidens. Next base: position 186,701,319 of record NC_138176.1, on the reverse strand, counting down.
TGATATTATGTGGAGCTGGGAGGTCTCTTGTGGACCAGTGTCCTGAAGTTGGCTCTCCCACTTCAGAGGCACAGCACTGACTCCTGGCTCCTCAATTTGGGATGATTTGTTGTCTATTCATGTATTCCATAGATGCAGGGTACATCAAGTTGATTGTGGAGCTTTAATCCACTGCTTCTGAGGCTGCTGGGAGAGGTTTCCCTTTCTCTTCATTGTTCTCATAGCTCCTGAGCCTCAGCTTTGGATTTGACCCCGCCTCTGCGTGTAGGTCTCTGGAGGGCGTCTCTTCTTCGCTCAGACAGGACAGGGCTAAAGGAGCAGCCTCTTCGGGGACTCTGGCTCACTCAGGCCGGGTGGGAGGGAGGGGCACGGAGTGCGGGGCGAGTCTGCAGCAGCAGAGGTCGGCGTGACGTTGCACCAGCCCGAGGTGCGCCGTGCGTTCTCCCAGGGAAGCAGCCCCCGGATTCCGGGATCCTGGCATTGGCGGGCTGCAGAGGCTCCCGGAAGGGCGGTGTGGACAGTGACCTGCGCTCACACACAGGCTTCTTGGCAGCGGCAGCTGCAGCCCCAGTGTCCCACGCCCGTCTCTGGGTTCTGCGCTTTCAGTCGCGACTCGCGCCCGTCTGTGGGGCCCCTTTAAGCAGCACTCTTAATCCCCTCTCCTCGCGCACCAGGAAACCAAGAGGGAAGAAAAAGTCTCTTGCCTCTTTGGCAGCTCCAGAGTTTTCCCGGACTCCCTCCCGGGTAGCTGTGGCACATTAGCCCCCTTCAGGCTGATTTCTCACTGCCAGCCCCAGTCCTCTCCCTGTGCTCTGACCGAAGCCCGAGCCTCAGCTTCCAGTGCCGCCCGCCCCGGCGGGCGAGCAGACAAGCCTCTCGGGCTGGTGAGTACCGGTCGGCACCGATCCTCTGTGTGGGAATCTCTCCGCTTTGCCCTACCCAGGTACGTGGGGAGTTTCTTGCCTTTTGGGAGGTCTGGGGTCTTCTGCCAGCGTTCAGTAGGTGTTCTGTAGGAGTTGTTCCACGTGTAGCTGTATTTCTGGTGTATCCGTGGGGAGGAAAGTGATCTCCGCGTCTTACTCTTCTGCCATCTTACCCGGAAGTCAGCCTAATTTCATTCTTTTACATGTAGCTGTCCAGTTTTCCCAGCACCACTTGTTGAAGAGGCTGCCTTTTCTCCACTGTATATTCCTGCCTCCTTTATCAAAAATAAGGTGATCATATGTGTGTGGATTTATCTCTGGGCTTTCTATCCTGCTCCATTGATCTATTTTTCTGTTTTTGTGCCAGTACCATACTGTCTTGATTACTGTAGCTTTGTAGTATAGCCTGAAGTTTGACCACCCCCTCCCTTCTACAGAAATGGAAATAAAAGCAAAAATAAACAACTGGGACCTAATGAAATTTAAAAGCTTTTGCACAGCAAAGGAAAACATAAATAATACGAAAAGACAACCCTCAGAATGGGAGAAAATATTTGCAAATGAAGCAACTGACAAAGGATTAATCTCCAAAATTTACAAGCACCTCATGCAGCTCAATATCAAAAAAAAACAAACAACCCAATCCAAAAATGGGCAGAATACCTAAATAGACATCTCTCCAAAGAAGATATACAGATTGCCAACAAACACATGAAAGGATGCTCAACATCACTAATCATTAGAGAAATGCAAATCAAAACTAGAATGAGGTATCACCTCACACCAGTCAGAATCGCCATCATCAAAAAATCTAGAAACAATAAATGCTGGAGAGGGTGTGGAGTAAAGGGAACCCTCTTGCCCTGTTGGTATGAATATAAATTGATACAGCCAGTATGGAAGTTCCTTTAAAAACTAAAAATAGAACTACCATACGACCCAGCAATCCCACTACTGGGCATATACCCTGAGAAAACCATAATTCAAAAAGAGTCATGGATTTCAATGTTCATTGCATCTCTATTTACAATAGCCAGGACATGGCAGCAACCTAAGTGTCCATCGACAGATAAAGGGACAAAGAAGATGTGGCACGCATATACAATGGAATATTAGCCATGAAATGAAGCAAAATTGAGTTATTGGTAGTGAGGTGGATGGACCTAGAGTCTGTCAGACAGAGTGAAGTAAGTCAGAAAGAGAAAAACAAATACCATATCCTAACACATATATATGGACTCTAAAAAAAAAAAGGTTCTGAAGAACCTAGGGGCAGGATAGGAATAAAGGCACAGATGTAGAGAATGGACTCGAGGACATGGGGAGGGGGAAGGGTAAGCTGTAACAAAGTGAGAGAGTGGCATGGACATATATACACCACCAAATGTAAAATAGATATCTAGTTAACAAATGTTCTATCCAATGTTCTATCAAATCTCTTTGTTGGATGCTTGTTCAGACCATTCTTAGTAACTGACCATTTCATACTTTCCAATTGGGGTGACACAGCTAAATCAGGAAGCTTTTCTTTCTCCCATTTGAGTCATAGATCCCTACTAAATTTCTCTTTTACTGTTTTGCTTTTAAACAAAATTTAATATAGTTTATTCCACAAACAGGCTAAGAAAAAGAAATTATTCCTCATTCTTTGAGTGTAAAAGAAGAGTAATAATCTGTTCCTGAATGTCTTTACAATAGTGTCTAGCTTTAAAGTATTTCAGAATCACAAGTGTTTGAAGAGAGAGAAACATATGTCTCAGCAAGCAGGTGGCTGTACAAGAAAAGGATCTCTATAATGACTTGTCTGCATTTCTGGAAGCTTGAAATACTGTACAAGCACAGCCTTAATATAACCATAACAGACAGCAGAGTGTGACTTAATGATCAAATAATAAATAGCAAAGAAAAAAATTAATCTACAGGTGTTACATGGTGAAGAATGAAATGGAAACCCTGAACCATGGGGCAGAACTCAGCCAAGTAATTTTAGCACTTCTGCAGGATTTAAAGATCTCTGGATTGAACTAAAATCCTTTTAAGAAAATAAATATTATGTCTTTATAAAAATATTTTATTCATATGTACTCTGTCTATTATGGTAGAAATTATTTCTAATTGGCTGATACTCATTCATTCAGTCATTTACTTAACAAACCTTAACTGAGTGCCTGTTCTGTGCCAGGCCTCATGTGAGGCACAATAGAGGCAAAGACATCTCACAGTTCATAGTCTAGCAGTAGAGATGAGTAGCAACTGTACAATTACACTACAGGATGATGAGTTCTGTGATGAAGGAAGCAAAGGATGCTGTGTAAGAAGGGCCACCTAACCCTGCCTAGAAGACTCTCAGAGGGACCTGATATTGAGACGTGAGACTAATGTAGAAGAATGGTTAGGAGGGTCCTTCTAGGGAGAGGAAAAAGCAGGTACAAAAGCATGAGAGACTTGGGTCAAATCAGTCTTTTGGAGTTGTGTACACTGGTATACAGGGTGCAAGGACTGGGCAGGTAAACTTAGATAAGTGCCATTGTAGGATTTAGAAAGATCAAACTGGTGGCAGTGTGGCATGTAGGTTAAAGGGATTACAAGTGAAGGTGGAAAGACAAATGGCTATTACAGTAAGCAGAGTGAGAACTAATAAGGTTCTAAACCAAGGTAATGGCAGTTGATATATGGAGATGTCAAGATCTAAGGAATAATTTAAAAAGTAGAATCACCTGAAAATCATGAGAAATTTGATATGAGATAAAGGAATAAAAGAAGGTGTTGGGTCAAAGATGATATTCAGGTCTCTGATCTGAATGAACCATGGGTATGGGTCTGGCCATTCACCTATATAGGGTAGTCTGGGAAAAGAAGCTGATATAGAGGGAAACTGATGGGTTCAGTTTGAGTTGGGTTCTGTTTACAGTGTCTTTTTAGGCATCCAAGTGGAAATTCCCACAGGTGGTTGTTTATGAAATCCTAGAGTTCAGGAGGGAGCTCTGGGCTTAAAGATGTATATTGGGAGTTATTGTATAATAAGAATGGTTGATGCCATTATTATGAATATATTATCCAGGAGGATTGACCAAGGGATAAACCTAGAGAAATACTGATTCTTAAGGAGCAGATAGAGAAAGAGGAGATTATAAAAGAGACTGAAAAGCAATAGCTGATGAAGTCCAAGTGTAACCATGTGAGAGTTGTCACCTGGAGTCAAAGGACTTCAAAGAAAAACCCTGGGTTCCAGAGGCAAGTACTTCAGCACAATCAAGTGAGTTAGGATTACAAGGTGGAAACACTGATGGTACAAATTATCATTCAATATAGAATATAATTGAGAATTAAAGGGATTGTGATGGTTGATTATATGACTGGTGCCCGGTGTTTTGGTTAAACATCCTGGATCTGTCCATGAGGGTATTTCTAGATGAAATTAGCATTTGACTCAGTAAACTGAGTAAGGGAGATTGCTCTCACCAGTGGGAGTGGACATCATACACTCAGCTGAAGGCCTGAATACAATAAAAATGCAGAGGAAGGGAGAATTTGCTCTTTCTCTGCCTGACTACTTGAGCTGCAACATTGGTTTCTCTGGCTCTCAGACTGGGACTTATACACCATTGACATTCCTGGGTCTCAGGCCTTCAGACTTGGATTGAAAGTTACACTGTCAGTTCTCCTGGTTCTCAGGCCTTTGGACTTGGACTGAAACTACACCACCAGCTTCCCTGGGTTTTCAACTTACAGACACAGTTCTTCTCAGCCTCTATAATCATAAGAGCAAAATCCTTATAATAAGTCTCTTTCTATATCTCTATTTGTATCATCTATCTCTCTATGTCTCTCTCTATCGATCTATCATCTACCTAAATAACCTGTTGGTTCTGTTCCTCTGGGAAAACCTGACTAATACAGAGATTTCTATTAACAATTATGACAGGACAACAAGTGTAAAGTAGATGTTTTGCAGGACAACCAGGATGCATGGTCATCCTACATTTGGAAGAATTATTTCAATGATGTGGTAAAAGTGGAGCCTGTGGATGGCGAGAGTTAAGGAGTGAGGTGAATGATAAAAATTAAAGTACTTGTGTACAGACTATTTTTTTTTTTGCAATAGCTTGTATTTAAAGGGGAGAGACTAGATGGGAGTTAGTAGGGGATACAGGGTTAAAGGAGAATGTTGTGCATGGCAGAGGCTTGAGCAATCTTGTATGCAAGAGGGAAAATGTCAATGGAGAGAGAGAAGTCAGAGGACTTACGATAAAAGAGAATAAATGACTGAACAACTTCTGTATGGAAGCTGGAGGGAATGGCAGGATTAGCTTCAGAAAAGAGGATAGAATATTTTGTATAGAGAAACAGGAGAAAAAAATAGAGAACAAATGTAGCATATGTGTAGGTGGGTGAGTGTGAAGTTGGATAAGTTTTCACCTGATTGTGTTTTCTCTGTAAAATTGGAGGGGAGGTCTTGTGCTGAGAGTGAAGGATGAAATTATGGGATAGGGAGCTTGTGAAAAGCAGGTAAGCTTGGAATGGTAATCCTGGAGAGCGAGAGACAAGCTGATTAGAAACATACTACAGAATTTTCAGGTAATATTAAGGGCCAACTGGACACCATTAACTTACAGTGACACAGATCTACACAGTTTTATGTTTTATTCCCACATCCCCATCCATTTTAGGTAGTGGGGATTGTGGCCTTGACCAGATTGAGATTATGGCCAGCAGATGCAGCAGAAGGGAGCAAAGAATCGAGACACAAAGAAGTGACTCAAATGCTGGATTATGGCCCACATGGGAAATGGGGACATGAGGAGGCTAATAGATGGGCAAGAGTGGAACAGTCAATAAATTTCAAGTCTAGTTAAGGATTAGAAATGAAGATGTTAATAGTACAAATAAGAAAGCTAGAAGAATAGGAAACTGTGCTTTGAGAGTGGACATAGAACTTTAAGATTTCAGAGGTGTGTCAGCTCTGGTGGGGTCTGGTGGTTATGGTGAATGTCTGAAGCAAAGAGGATATGCTGTCTGATTGGTGTTTCCAGATGGATGTGGGAATCCCTAATTATTATGATAAAACTTAGAGCAAAGCGGAGAACTTTAAACCAAATACAAAATTAGATAACCGAAGTAGACAAAAATTTGGAGAAGATGGGAGTGATATAGCCAGACATATTTTTACAAGTATTTAGAGAAGCAAAGGTTTGGTGTTGTCAGGTGGAGTTGAAGCTACAAATTCTGCCTTTCAGCCTAACTCCCAAGAAGGCTCCAAGAGGTATGATATCATCAGAGTCACATTTTCACAAAGACATTGAAATCAAGGGACCATTCTGTGATGGAGAGAGTGGAAGGGTTGACAAGAGTAAGAGGACTGGTTAAGAGAAAAGAAAAGAAGACCAGCTTGGACATAAGCATATGGAAGAAACAAGTATAACTGAGAGGCCTGTCTGCATTTTGGGAGGTGGGTAGAGATGATGAGGAGTTTGTCTAACTTTCTACCATGTTCTCTATTTCATTCCCAGTGAACTTAATAGCACCTGATATATATGTGAAGAATGTGAGACCTAAGCTCCAAGAAAGCAGGAACTTGTAGTATTCTGTTTGCTGCTGTATCTAAAACACTCCGTGGCACATGGTCAGTGTGCCACAAATATTTGTGGGAGAGAGAAATAAATGATTCCTGGGAGGTGGACAATATAAAGGAATAGTTAAGACCCTGAGCTCTCAAATCAGAGAGCCCTGAGTTAGGATCCCAGCTGGGCCATCTTGGGTAAGTTGTTTAATTTCTTTAGGTTTCAACTTCCTCATTTATAACTTATAAGTTATCTTAGTAACTATGCTTCAGAGTTTCCAGAAGCACCTGGCACCTAGTTAGCACTCAATAAATGGCAACTATTGCCACCACTATTGCTTTTAACTGCTTTATTTTGTGTGAAGAAATATAGTATGACAATAGTTTGAAGCTAGACCTCTGATTAAAAATTAGGTTTCTACGCAGAATATTGGTAAGAAATCCTAGAAAGGGTGTGCCAGGTTCAAGATTAGTCAAACTGTTAGAAAGAGAATGCCTTCCTTGTACTTTAATAACCACTACAAAATTTCTACTCAGTTACTCTGAACAAGTGCTTTTGGGGATACCAACTTCCTGGGTAAAACTTGGATCCTCTGGGCAGAATGACAAGGACGCTTTTTAATTCAGTGAATAGTGCAGTTATTTCTCCTGTTTCAAATCTACACTTACCTTTGAAAGAGGGTGTGATTGTGGTTTCTAATTAGTCTGTGCCTTTCCTGGATTTTCTTTGACTTTGTAAACTCTTGAGTTCCAGTGATAATCACTGTCTAAAGTATTCACTTTTCCCAGAAATCCTGAGTCATGAATAAGAAATCTTCACACAAAATTATTTTAAGTCATTTAATTCATAGGAATATTATACTGTCTCAAATGGGCATGTGGAGAATTTAGCTGTGATCTCTATCAGCAAACCCATTTATCTTACCCAGGTCTGACATTTTATTCTCTTCCTGGGTTTGCCTTGAGATCTTGTACCTTAGTTGCATCTTGGCTTTCTTGATTCTATACTTTGGCTCTAATTCCTTCTCTATCAGCCCTGGAAACATCTTTGCTGAGGATAAGTAGCTCCTTCCTTCTCCAAAACTCACTCTAATAACCTTAGAATGCACATAACTCATGGGGAAGCTATGAAAATCACTTCCAACCTTTTTACACTGATTCTGGTGCAGCCTACTATTTCCTCATGCTGTGATCCTTTTGCTTTCTTGCTTTAAAAATCTACAGACTACAAAATAGCCCTTACCCATCTAAGCAACTTTCCATGCAAGTCATCAAAATTCACCCTGATTTTCCCAAATAGCGGAGGTAATTTGATTCCTTTCAATGTTGAAAGCACTTTGGTGTCACTAGATCTCTCATTTCCCCTCCAATCCATCTGTGAACTTTGGAGCCTTCTCAAGATTTTGATCGAATGCTAAGGATGGGGTCCAACCTTCCTGTGACACTTCCTTGATTTACGGTTGTGGTGTTTTTCAAATAATGTAAGTATTGGGCATGAATATTTTAAAATGAAACGAGATTTTTTTTTCAACAGAGCCAAAGCCATGAGTCGCTCATGTCTGCTCTTCTGTCTAGTTTGTGCTGCTGGATACAAAGCCCTCCTAAAAGCCCTGACAGTGCAGGGGTCTTGAAATGATGAGGTGACTCTGTTGCTATGGTGATTCTGTAGCTGCCTAAGTGGTCACTGGTTGGTTTACCCAGCAGGAGTTTTTGCAAAAATAACTTTGATGAGAGTAAAACAAAACTCCTATTTTTGTCTCCCTTGGAAGCTGTAGTAAAGATGAATCAATAAATATATTTTCCTTAACTATTTTCCTTAAATATTTCCTTAACTATGTTCCTTAAATATTTTCCTTAACTTTCCTTTCTCTGAAGAGAAAATGGGAGAGAAGTACAGAAGGTCTTTGGTAAAAGAAGTTGCTGGAACTCTACTGAAGCAAGTGCTGATATTGTTTTTAAGGTCAAAGACTAGAAGACTGGAGTTTAACTTGACTTGTTTCTCCTGTGATATGTGCTGAGAACAGAGGTTCAGGGAAGTTGAACCCCTTTTATGCAGAGATTGAATTATGTGGTCATGAATTTCTGTAGGACTAATTAGCTTTAATCTAATGAGAAATAACTTGATAGAATAAGCATATAATATCCAGAACAACCAGAGGACCTGACAATTTTTTCATGCTATGTTGTGGCTCTAAAGAGCACTACGATATTAAGCAGAATGAGATGAACATTTTACTTATTTTCTTTCTGCTGCTCAACTTGTTATTTAGCATCCTGACAGTTGTAAGTGCAAAATAATCTGTGGGGGAATTAGAATCTAAATCAGGCTTATATAACTGTGTTTGTAACTGCTAAACTTATTTGGAGATAGATGCAATCTAGCCTGAAGGATTCTTTAAAAATGTGTTTTACTGATTAAAAGATAAACTCATACACACACATACAGAAACACATATGTTCCTAAATTGATGATTAGATAAGTATTTGTATGTAGTTATTAGGTTGTTGTGTATGAGCAAATAAATGGAGAAATTTACGACACTGAAGTAGCCTCAATGGAAGCATAATATCTTATGTATATTACCTCTTCAAAACTGTCTGATGAATGAAGGAGAAGAAGAATGAAAAAACATACTCCCCTTAGGGTATTAGGGCACCATTTTACCTGAAAACCTCATGTGAATTTGTATTTTACTATGTATTCATATCTGTCTTAGAATTATAATTGTAACGTCTCGTAATAACTTTTAAAGAGGAACAAAAATAGTGAAATCTTGGAGTAAGATGGATTTTCCAGAAAGATGTGTTCAGTCTTTATCCTACACTTTGTGTACCACTGGGCAGCCTGTAGTTTTGCCCAATTCAATGCTTGTTGCTCTAATTCAATTGTTGTAGAAACATTAGGGTACCTTTTTGAAAATGCCATTGCCTGGGCCTCACTGAAGTCTAGTTAAATCTGAATCTCTGGGAAAGATTTTTCTACTCTCCCCAGATGAATCTAGTGTGTACGCAGGGGTGAAAGCCACCTCGCTACCTAAAGACTTAGCCAGTTTGAGAAACATGGATGAGGTTATATTAGACACCATCTACCTGTCTCCATGTCACACCTCTCTTTGAAATTGTTTCCTTCATCCCTGGAACCTTAGGACAGCTGTAAGTACAATGGTGAACTGATTGTAGGGAAGTGGAAACCTGGTCCTCATGGAAACCCAGGCCTTGTGTGTAGCCCCCTTTAGATCCTGGCGATCAGTATTCCAGCTACTGATTCAACAGCAAATAAACAGAGCTACTACTTCTTAACACTTGGGTCACTGATTTTTCTTTTTTGAAGTAACTTTCTATATCTTAAGAAAATTTTAATTTGACAAAATCCAAATAGTTGATTCCTGGAAATCTTTAATAGTTATAATTTTGTCAATGTTAAAACCCCACAAAACTCTCCTACAATATTTTCAGTATTTGCTGAAGGATAACATACCCCTTGCCTTAATCATGTGCCAGATTACTCATAAACCTGGACCATATGCCACTGCAATTTGCTGATGGGCCCAAGCTGCTTTGGTAGATAAAAAAATCCAAGGGGATTAGAATGGCTCAATCCTCACTGTGAGTAGAACAACGACAGTAGGCCAGCTCCATGCTCTCCTGTCTTTCCTTCTCTGTCCATTACCTATAGTCTCTGCCCTTAGGTCATTGGTAACTCAAAACCCAAAGGTCACATCAGTGCCTGCAAAAATGTATTTCATCCTAATAAGGTCTTTCTTTAGATACTTAGACAGAAACCAAGTTTCAGATAAACACAGAGCATGCAAGGGATAGAATAGAGATCGTTATGTGCAAAAGTAGGAAATATTTCCCCAATTTTGGCTTTAGGATGATCCTGGGGGGAAAAACACTCTAAAGTTGATGAGGGACATAAATTGCATCTTTCTCCTTTACTTGGCTCCTGTGTTCTGTCTAGCACAGTTAATGATGTTATTCTCTGCCATCAACATTTGAATGCCTACAAGTTTTTCTATTTGTAATAAAATGGACCTCTATGACTCTTGACTTGAAATTGGAATCAGGTAGTTGATTAAATTATTAAAATTTAAAATGACCTTTGGGAAAATTTAATTTTCTGAAAGACACTTTCCCACACTTCCATTTTTCCTTTCTATTGCAAGTGAAATTTGCTCCAAATAAGGAGGCCATTGTGATTTATCTCTTGTATTTTGAGATCCGTTTTCTTGATAGCAGCCACTTGTTTTAAACATCTGACATGGTGTCTCTAAAGATAAAGCAATAAAGTATATTGATTTGAAGTATACTAGTTATTCATATGGCTAAGAGTGCTTTATACAAATATAAAACAGTAGGAAAATGCTGGTTATTCAGATTTCTGTGTCACTATTAAATAATATGCATACTGAACAGTCATGTGTGGATTTTAGAGGGTAAGATACTTAAAGTTGAGAGTTGGAAGCACTGTAGAACTCATCCAAACCAACGCAGGAATGATCTGCATTTTGTTCTACTCAATTCAAGAGTCTTCTCTAAATATCCCTGAAAAATCTTATTTGAACACTCCTAATGATGAAGAATGCAAGAGAATCATTCTTTTTATTGAATTTGAACCTTACACCCTATAGCTATTATTTATAGTTCTGCCTTTGAGAGATCAGGAGAATAACTTTAATTTTGTTTTTCTCCATGACCACCCTTCAGATACTTGTCTGAGAGACACAACTCTATCCTCAGGAATGTGACAGTCATAATGGCAAACTTTGTAAAAGCATTTGCCTTTCACTAGCAATCCCACTTCCTATATACAGGAAGCGATGTTCCAACAGCATTATCCAATATTACAATCAGCCAATATCAATATATGTGTTCAAAATGAATCACACACATATTGACTGAGTGTCTTTTCTTGGCAGTCAGAAAGGGATCATGCTCTCCTGGGAATCCTCCTTACTTTCTTTTTTTGTGTAATATTAAAGTACAGCTTATTTAGAAGATCATGAATCATACTAAAAAGCAACTCAGATCTCTTTCATATTCCCTGTGGTGGGGAGTTCTTTCTTAATCACATGTAAATTAATTAATAAATTAATTCATGAACTTCTTACATTGTCTCTTAATCAAGTTTCTTTTAGTTGATAGTGACACAAACATAACTCCAACTCCCATTAGAAGCAAAGGGGTTATTAGTAAACATTATTGTTATTATTGCACAAGCAAGATTCAGGTAAAAGATTGCAGGTTTCTAGCAATGTAACCAAGACTTCCTTTCTCTTGATCTCTTGACATGTGGGGGAAAATGCACTGTTTTTCTTTACTCTCATGTGACCATAACACTAAAAACCTTTCTGACACCACATGTGTAGTTTTATTTCCTCAGTGATCAATTCTCCAACACCATCTGGGTGTCTTACAATTCAGCTCAGTTCTGACACTACTTACCTGGAATTAGCGTCAGATCACACTAGTTAAGGGTTCAGTGCCATAAGGCTGTCCCCACTTCAGGTGCCAATCACAAGCCCCAGGTTTTCACCTGTGCCTTTAACTAACCAGCTATCAAACAGCCTTTCCACAACCATCTCCTTGGGTTTGATAATTTGCTACAAAACTCAGAGAACTCAAGAAGTCATTTACTTACAGTTACAGGCTTACTATATAATAAAGGATATGATCAAAAGGATAAAGATGAACAGCCAGATGAAGAGATAGAGAGGGTGAGGGCCAGAAGGGTCCCAAGCACAGAAACTTCTACCCCCATGGAACTGGGTTGCACTGCCTTCCTGGTGGATGTGTTCACCCATCATACTTTAGAAAATTCTACAGCGGCTTTACCATGTAGACATGATTAATTATTAACTCATTTTCCAGCCCCCTCCTTCTCTGGAGAATGGGGGGATGGGGCTGAAAGTTCCAAACTTCTAATTATGGCTTGGTCTTTCTGGTGACCATCTTGCATCCAGAAGCCCACCAAGAGTCACCTCATTAAAACAAGAGATGTTCTTATGACTCAGGAAATTACAGGGGTTTTAGGAGTTCTGTGCGAGGAACCAAGGTCAAAGACCATATATTAGCAGTAACAAGAGGCAGAGACCAAAATATGTATCTTCACACAGAGGGAGAGCGTGAAGATGGCACCTGCCTTCCAAAGTCTCTGGAGAGGATTACAGTGAGCATTTAGATGTGTGTTTAATCAGAAGCCTGCCCCTTGGGCTGCAGCTGTGAAGATAAGCTAATAGACCTCTTTCACAGGAAGACTGGGTGTTTCAGTCGGCTTCTGCACCTGGCTCGGGGGTGTAGCTGTGGTGAGTCCTCACGAGCCATTTAAGAAATGGTTCTCAGTTCACTATAGCCTTGTGGGTCTTGTGGACACAAGCCCTGTTGACTTTCAAAGCTAGATGTTTGTGGTGTCATCTCTCAGGTGCCCAGTCTTAAAAGTTTAGCTGCCATATTTGAGGTTGAAACCATTCGCTTCTCAGGAGAAGTTCGGGTTTGTAAGTTATCACCTGATTATGTGGGTTGCTGTGCTGGGGGTGAGGTTTATGATGAGATTGTGTCTCAGCCTCTCCTACCCATTTTGATGTGTGTTTTTTCTTGTTCATCCAATGTGTGGGAGTTGCTTAGCTAGTTTTGGGGTTTCTCTCATAGGTGGCTGTAGAGTTGGTATGTCCATGGGAGGAGGTGAGTTCAGGATCCTTATACATTGCCCTCTTGAACCTGATCCTCTCTAGTTGTCACATATCTATGTGCAGGTTGGTCCCTGGATCCCCAGCATGTCCAACTTGGGCTGTAATCCAGTTTGTATGGAGGGAATTCAGGTTTCTCATTCTTCCAGATTATCACTTGATCTGTTATGGTCCCATTTTCTCCAGCTATAGCACAGGCTGTAGTATACAGAGGGAAGCAATGTGTCTAGAGGAGAACTATAGATTCCCTATTGTTTTCCACTTGTTTTTGTAGATCTCATTCTGTCCTACTCTAGATAGGTGTTCTCCATGTGGCAGGTGACATGTTTACATAGCCTTGGATTTATAACATCCCAATTCAGTGGGCCTTATAGGAATGAAAAAGTTCTTGTAAGCCTCTGCATCAAAAATTCTAGGGTTGCTGGGGCTACATATATCCACCTGAACTGGTGACCATGACCACTGGATTGACATCATGATTTGTCAGGCCAGAGTCACATGCCCCACTTTATACCCAGGTTCCAGTACCTGTGTTCTTACCTGGTCTCTCCATCTCCTTTCTATATTGATATGGAAGGCAAGGTGGTGTGGTTTAATTGTGAACACCATGACCTTAGGACTTGAAATTCCTAGTGATTTTTGGTATTTTGAAAACTGGAAAAATATTTTTTTAAATTACTATGATTTTACTCTACTGCACTCCATCCATGAAACAGCCTAAAAAAGTGAAAACATTTCTGATAATAGTTTTTTTTTTGTTCTAAGATTAATTATATCATTAAACTCACACAAAAAATCTGTCATGAAGAAAAGATAGAAGGTGGATTTCTTTACAGTGATTAGAAAACAAAACAACAGAATTTATAAAGAGGGCTCTGAGTTATGAGAAATGTCTTTAAGCTATTAACTTAAAAAGATTTCAAAGTTCCATTTTGTCCAATGAAAGCTTAGCAATACCAAACTGTATAAAGATGTATTTATTTAGTTTTGATAGTTAAATAACCATTAAAAACTCTTAAAATCTTCAAACATCTTAAGCAATTCTTATAAACAGAGTACAAGATGTGGGAAGTGGGAAATCAAAAATGTTTTCACTCATTAGAGATGACCTTATATAGTTTCACCACTTATGAGTTATCAGGACATCTGTAACTTGTGAAAATGGTTTTCCTATCTTATTCCCAAATATTATGTATTTTCTTTTTATTTTTGAAAACATGTATATATGCAAACGCACATATTGAGGGATATATTTTTCACATTTACTTAGTTATACCAAGTTGTCAAAATAGGAGTTAAAAAATCCATTTGTTAAGACATCCCAACAAAGACATAACTAAACATACCACCAAAATTATGTATGGCCTGGCTCCTTCACAGAAAAGGTCACCTTTACCGAGGCATAACACACTGGTGCATTGGAAGTTAGAGAAACATCAATAAAGGCAAGTACATTTTTCACATGTGTACTGAAGGTACAGGGAAGTGAGCATAAATTTTAAAAAGTTTTAAAAAGAGAAAAATGGGGAATGGAAGATCAATGAGCTGGATGAAAACTTTAAGCAGATAAAGAAATGGAAATCTGTTTCAAATCTGTTTCCATACAATCACTTCAAGAAGAAGAGAGAGGCAGTGTTTTAAACAGACAGATTGGAAAATTCAGGCTGAATTTTGGGTATAATTATGCCAGTTGGCATCTGTATTGGGTGCATCACATGCACTGCCTCACACCTTCTTGGGCCACTTTTTACTCCAGCTATTACTGCAGCAACCAGTGGTGTGCAGCCCTAACAGGACAGAACTTGACCTCAGCTGCACAGCCATATCCACGTCTCCATGGAGTAGGATGAGGCAGAAATGATGCCCACTGGTGCCACCTGCTATGGGGAAAAGTAGAACACGAGAGCAGAAAAGGGTGTCAGCGTATGGAGCGGGGCGGGTTGCAATTTTTAGTAAGGTGGTCAGTAAAGGCCTCACTGGGAAGGTAATATCACAACAAAGACCTGAAGGGGGTGAGAGAGTGAGACTCTCTGGGACAAGGGCCCTGTGAACACAGGAAACAGAGTGCAGCAGCTCTGAGGCCGCAGCATGGCTGGAAGTTTCACAAGGAACACAGGAAACCAGTATTCCTGGAACAGAGTGAGCCATAGAGGCAGAGAAGTAGGATCTGAGGGGGGAGGTGATGGTGCCAGGACATCAAGAGCCTCATAGGCCTCTCTAAAGATGTCGTCTTGGACTCTGATGGGATGGGAACTCAATGGACAGTTTTTTTTTTTTTTTTTTTTTTTTTTAAATGTCAGCAGGCTCCCCAAGGCCAGGGAGTTTTTTTTTTTTTTTTTAAGAAGATGTTGGGGGTAGGAGTTTATTAATTAATTAATTTATTTTTGCTGCGTTGGGTCTTCGTTTCTGTGCGAGGGCTTTCTCTAGTTGTGGCAAGCGGGGGCCACTCCTCATCGCGGTGCGCGGGTCTCTCACTATCGCGGCCTCTCCCATTGCGGAACACAGGCTCCAGACGCGCAGGCTCAGTAGTTGTGGCTCACGGGCCCAGCCGCTCCGCAGCATGTGGGATCCTTCCAGAGCAGGGCTCGAACCCGTGTCCCCTGCATTAGCAGGCAGACTCCCAACCACTGCGCCACCAGGAAAGCCCCAATGGACAGTTTTGAGAGAGGAACTGACATGTCATGACTGGTGTTGAGATTAGACCGGAGAGCATGGGGCCAAGTGTGGAAGCAGAGATATCTGTTAGGAAACTATTTCAATCATTTGGTAGAGAGATCATAGCAGCTTTGCAAAAGTTGGGAGCAATAAATGCAGGAAGATGAGGTGAGATTCTGGATTATTTAGAAGGTAGAACTTGTAGAATTTGCTAACAGGAGGATGTGAGACCTGAGAAGAGGAGTGAAAAATAATTTCAAGGTTTTAATTGAGATACAGGAGGAAGAAATTGCTATTAAATGAAACTGGGAAGACTTTGACTTGGTTGTTGTGTTTGGGATTAAGTTTTGGATACAAGAAGATTGAGATACCAATTAGATATCAGAATGTAAATATAAATTAAGCAGTATGCTGTGTGTATGTGTCTGGAATTCAGAGTGCCTGGGATGAGTTGTAAATTGGGGAGTCATCACCATCCAGATGGTATTTAAAGTCACAAAATTGGATGAATCACTGAGGTAGTGTGTGCAGGGAGAAAAGAGGTATGTGGACTGAGCTGTGGGTCACTCCAATGTGTAGAGGTTGGTGAGCTAAGGAGAAGCCTGCAAAGGACCAGAGAAGGAGTGGACATTGAGGTAGAGGGTAGAAAACAACTTCTAAAGGGAAGACCAGAATGAAGTTATGGCTGAAGGGGGTCTGTGAGGGCAAGAGAAGGATTCTTTGGTTAAGTTTGGAGAGATAATAACATGCGTAGAAGCTATCGGTAGACAGGGAAAATTGGTGATGCAAAAGAAAAGAAACAATTGTGGAGCTATGGCCTCGAGTAAGCAAGAGGTCATGTGACTTCATATACAAAGGACCTTAAATAGGAACACAGGTTGTACACAATGACAGGATAACAGGAAGCAAGCTAGGAAGGATATGTGGGCACAGATGCCGAGAGCTGGTTAGATGTGGTGATTCAAGCTTTCAAGCTTTTGAGAGTTGTTTTTTCATGGTTGTTATTTCCCTGTTAAACAGGAAGCAAGGTCAACAGCTGAAGTGATGATTGGGAGGAGGTGTTGGGTGCATGAGGACAGAGGAGGTTTGAAATGGTCTTCTGGAAGTGTGGGAGAGCTAATGGATTAGGGAAATATACATTGTCGCTGAGCTACATTAGGGACCTGTTTGACAGTGGAGCACATGCATTTAAAGTTGTATGCTTTTCTCAGCCATGTTCAGCTACGGGGAGGAGCAGAGCCATCAGAGTCGAATTTAACCAAGACTGGGGTTTTATCAGTTTAATACGGTAAAATGAGAGAGAGCAGGGGACTAAGCATGTACAAGGAAGGAATTTCACAATAGCAATGGTTAGATACTGCATCTTCATGTTTTCTTTCAAGTAAATTCCCTCATCTGACTTTAGCCTTTCTACTAAGGGTATCACCTCTTATTCATCCAACTTTGGAATCCCAGAATCATTGTTGTGTCTTCTTTCCTCTCACTCTCCAAATATACCCAATCGCCAAGCAGCAGCTGTCACATCATCCCCACCCTCACCAGGGTCACTGTCATAGAAGGCAAGTGTAGGAGCTGCTGATGCATGGAATGGAGAGAACAAGGGGAGGGGGACAGAGCAGTCTAGTGTCAGAAGATGGAGGGTCTAGAAATCTGAGTTAAAGGATACTACGCTTAATTAAATTCTCCATCCCAGGAGAACCAGGAAGAAGCTGCACAGTTCTTTCTGACCTAACCTTAGAAATCTGAATTAAAGAGTAATCTGTTTTTGTAAACGACTTTCATTGGAACACAGCCACATCCATTTCTTTACATGTTGTCTATGGCTGTTTTGGCACTTCAACAGCAGTGTTGAATGATTGCAGCAGAAACTGCATGGCCTGCAAAGCCTAAAATAGTTACTATCTGGTCCTTTATGAGGAAAAGTTTGTTAACCTCTAATCTAAAACACAAAGGAGTGTCCTAAGTGGAAGCTTTCAAACTGATCAGCCTTGACCTTTGTTGTATACTGACCCTCATAACATGTAATGGAAACCTACAGTATTTATAGAGCAATATCTACCCAAACATCAAATTCCTCAGTGAGATTAAAGGGCCATTGCTACCCCTCGTTTCCTATCTCCAGAGATGTTCCCTAAGACAAGACAAAATACACGTACTGCACCCAGATTTAAACATTAATTTTGGGAGGTTTGCCAGACCAGATGTTTAGAAAAGCTAAATATCATTGATTTATTTCTTACCCTTTATGAGGCAACATTAGAGACAATAGACCTTATCAGAACAAATGAGAATAAACAACAGAATGCAGATCAGAGGAGAATTAGGAAGAAATTCTATTGGATTTTATGATGCTATAATTAATTTTGTATGTAGAAAATCACTAATTATTAGCAAATTGTAACCTGCACCAACCGAGTTTTATCCCATGGCAGCTGTGCAGGGATGGACTTTTTCTGTTTCATGACTGTCACTCTTCCTTGTACAGTACTGTGAGCATAATTTCCAGTACCTGAGAATGCTCTCCTGCAAATGCAATTAATCACCCATCAAATGCCTTTTGAGCACTTAGTACACCGTAGAGGCTGGGAAAACAGAGATTAATAAGCCCTGACTGCCACCAACAATATTGCAGTACAGTGGCGATTTGCACCCAGAACTGCAACTATTGTTCTTAAGTTGTTTGGGATCATAGACCCTTACGAGATTGTGATCAAACATACAAATCCTATTTTTAGAAAAAAAAAATACGCCAAGGCACATATAAACATAATTTTACATACAATTTCAACAGATGTTTTATTTACTGAAGGTAATTTATGAAAGTCCATATGGGAGTTTACCCCATTTTTAGAGTCCTTGAGGTATATAGCAGGGGCACAACTGAAAAAGTGAGCTGGGGTGTGTGTGTGTGTGTGTGTGTGTGTGTGCATGTGCAAGTGTCATATTTTCTTCAGGAGATTAAGATGGGAAAATATAATATTTTCTAAGTGGGAGGAATGGTTTATGCAAAAGTAATGAGACATGATATGGCAGGCGAATCCAGAAAGTCAAGGCAGTTTGGTCTGACACATTCCTAGGTTTTGTATATTGTATGGGTAGACTTGTCACTTTTCCTGAAGAACTGTATGTCTCTCAGGGGGACACACAGTATGAGACATACTGTTTATCACATAACACTTAAGGACACATATTTGTTTGCCTTTGGCTGGTTGTTTATTGCTGATTTTCTCTTTTCTTGATTTTTTTTTTCTTTCTTTCTTTTTTTAAAAAAATTAAAGTATCAATTTATGCTACAAAACAAGGATCTTTATACATACTATATCATAGAATTTAATCAAACTTCACAGCAATCTCTCTAGGTAAATTTTATATCACCTATAAGAAAACCGAGATCCAGAGAGGTAACTAATGTGATCAAGCCCACACAGCTAAACATGGCAGAACTGGTAACAGGACACCCTTTTTTTTCTGACCCTACATTCTATACTTTTTCCTCTGGGCTTAAGACACTGCTCCAAGTAAATTTTGTATTGTAGGATAACTGATCATTTCTGGCTAATGTAGAATACTCCCTTAGTATATTAATTAAAACCATACTTTTTATTTAGTATTTTACATAGCAATTTTGTTTGGGCCAAGAATTTTGGAGGGAATAGTACTTATTTCTAGTTTTCCGTGATCTTTCACTCTTACCTACCCTGACTCTGGTTTTTATTTTGGTAAAGAGGAAGCTGGAGGAAGGCTTATAGCTGGGATTGAACTGAACAAGTAGAGCATACTGGTAAAGCCTTGGAAAGCCTAACACCTGGATTACAAAGCCCTGGGAATTCCTCCAAAACACAAATTCTAAGCAGTAGACAAAATGACTCAACATCATAAAGAGAATTACACGTTAAGAAGTTTCTAAAACATGTTTTTTTAGCCTTCTTCAGGGGTAACGAAAATTTATAATGACATAACCACAAAGCAGAGAGGGCAATGATGGCAAAAGGACACAGGAGAAAGTCTACATATTCATTCACACATAGAGTCCTCTCCCATGTCCAAATGTGGCTTGAATCCTGTTAGCTTTGTTTTTTGACATAACAGATTATTTCTACAAGGTCTTTACAAACTTTAAACCCAGTTAACAAATGAACTCATATTGACATTTACATGCCAATTGAAGACTACAGGTTCTGAGGTGATAGATAAGAAGGAAGGGACAGCACCCAAGTCCATCTTGGCTGTGATAAGGTTCAGGGAGACCAGACTTAAGTGTGGTACTCTGACATCATACTAGGGCAGTTTTAGGATGTCTAAAATCCAACAGAGAAAGAAAAGTGATTGAAGATGTCAAAGGGAGGAGGCTTCAGTAGATTCATCTGTCTTGCTTCATAACTGTGCCGAGGGCCTGCTCTGAATACAGTACAAGAAGATCCATCGCTTGGTGAAATAATTCATAATGAGACATTGGATCATAGTCATAAGAAAGGGAAAGAAAATGTCAAAGGCACCTCCCAGTGTTGCATAAGTGACAAGGAAGCAGATCTGGAACAGAAAGTGTTGAGCACTGTTTGTCTGTCCCCAGTGGAAGAACAACCTCTAACCCTATAAACCCAGAGCCAGTCAGGTCACAGCTCTGCTTATGTGAAAGTTTCTGTGACCTTTCCGGCAGACTTTCCCCTCAGCTGGATCCCAAGCACAGTCCTGTTTCACAGCCTTGCATCATCTCCTCGGAACAAGGCCAGGTGGAGAGGGAACAGCTGGGAAGGGATGATTGTAAAAAGCCCCTACAATTCTACAGAGGGTCCAGAAATCCCCTTCACTAAGTGAACTTAAGGAGCCCGAAAGCACTTTCATCAAACACAATGGCAGTGTGAGGAGAGACACAAAATGCAAATTGATTGGTGTGACCACATTGCAGGGCAAAAGACATTTGTAATGAAGCTAAAAGTTTTATATATTTCTTAGCATTTGGTAATATGACCACAGACATGTTCACTAAAGCCTAGGAACAGATGCTCTTGATTCAACAGTAGGGCATAAAGTCCCACAGCAAATACATAAAGTCCCACTGTATTTTCATAATTGAAATATATAGTTTAAAGACACTTTCAATTGTTCAATGTCACTGCACACATTATGACTCATTTAAAAAAGAATCTCAGTTTCTAAAGTGACTCTTTAGTGGGTTTTCAGTAGATCCATAACATGAACTGAAATTATTTTGAGTATCAGTTGGTATCATTTAATCTTATCTCATTGCTCTAAATTGAAAGCCACTGTTACTCAAGCATATCTTGGAAAGATATGATGCCATTTTCCCCCTCTATTTTGGTTATTTGAGTACATTTCATTGCTGTTTCATGACTTACAGGCTGAGTATTACTGTGGAACTTTTAATTCTCTCTGAGCCTGTGTAATTGCAGCTACAAGATGTAGATGCCATCAGAATCTACCTGATCCAGTTGTTTGAGAATTAAGTGGGATAATATATGTAGAGCTTAGCAAAATGTTGGGACATAGAAAGTGCTCTGTAAGTGCTGGCAATAATAATCTTTATCATCACCATCATTATTCATCTAAATTCAGGTTAGTCAGAGAATACATTAATTTTAAAATGATAAATTTTACATTTGAACATAGCTTATAACTTCTGATTATTAACTTAATGCAATTAACAATACAATCTAATTTGAAAATGTACAAAAATTTCAGCATCCTCCAATTTTTCCTGGTAAGAGAGTCATATACACAGAGGGAGAGGTGTTTTTTTTAATTGTTTAAAAATTTGTAAATATCCAGATTTAATTTTCAGGCATGATAATGTTTCATATTTGGGACCAATCTAAAAATCTCAATGATTAAAATTTGCTGATAATCATATTTGCATTAAACATTTTATCTAATCTTTAAATCTAATATGCCAACATAGAGTCTTTGATGTTTTAAAATGTGTTTATTCAAAGAAAACATGGAAACATTTGTATACCAAAGTGGAATGCTTTAAAAAAATGTGCCACTCAGAGGAAGTTGGGAACAATGTTTGACCTCAAGCCCATCTTGTTTGCTCTATTTTAGGGCAGCAGATTCTCAAGCTTTATTGAGAAATGTTCAGAGATGAGTAGAAAGTGTTTTGAAATCAGAAAAAGAAGATGTGTGTCAGTGCTTATCTGCCACAGCAAGGAGACCTCCTCTGTTTAAAGGCCATCCAAGTATTGTCTTTGGATCTTCATGTACACATCCCAGTGACATAAATGGGAGTGTCAGGTTGAAATCCTTCCAGACTTGGAGACCTCATATGCTGGATTTTTTAGACCTTGATATGAGAATAGTTTCCAGGCTTAGAATCAGATGTAATGAGAATGAAATAGTTTTCTAAAAGCTTCAAATCTAATTTAATCAGGGTAATTCCTGACATAAAGTTTCCTAGGCCCCTGTGTAGAAATATAATGCCTCAAAGTGGTTCACACTTTCATGTTTCAGAAACTTTTCGTTCTGGTTTACCATGACCTTGGCTTCCCTAATAGTAATTTTTCTTAGAAATTCTCTGAAGGCAGATTCTAAGACAAAGGTTTCTGTATAGGTAGTTAATTCATGTATGGATGTAAAACAAGAAACAAGTGATTGCAGAAAGCAAGAAGAAATGGTGGAAGGTTGAACAGGAAGGAGGAAAAGCCAACGCAGGGACTGAGTTGGCCACACTCAGTTCTGTGGTTCCTTCTGAAGAGCCTTCTGGTATGTGTTTCAGAATTGATCAACTGGGTATCAAAAGGAACATCTATCCTTAGCTTCTGCCCCTCATTTGTCAAGGGAAACTTCACTGATCCTCCCTTGAAGTTTTGAATGATGCATAAGTATTTAAAGACTTCCTATGCAGGTGCATCAAACCCAAAACCAAACATAAAGCAAAAAACTCAGGCAAGAATTGAGAGATACTAACACAGGCCTGAGTCAAGTGCTGTCAGGTTGCACCTGTGGGAAGGTGGTTGAAGCCTTCAAAGAACTGGTCACCACCGTAGTTCTGGAGTAGGATGTAGAGAGGATTTGAGGTAGAGCCCAAGAGGCATCTGCTACTCTTCATCCCTTCCACCCCTCGGTTTCTTTCATTCCCTTTACAGTGTCCCTTTCAAGGTAGTGGCCAAACTTGCAAGGACTTAAGAAAAGAGGGTTAGTTGAATGAGCTGTAGCCCTCACTGCTGCAACTAGTCCTAAAGCCATAATCAGTATCTCCTCTTTTCCACGGTCCATTCTGAATTTCCCTTAAATGTGGCAAGACAGTCTAGTTGTGTGCCTGGTGGAGTGACCCTAGACCTTTATCCTCAGGGTTCAGAATAAAAAACATATTTTGGACGTCTACGTGCCATCCTCACAAGATGCTGTATCTGACTGGTGCCTTTGCCAGGCAGTCCTATTCTATTCTATCGTTAGCTATTCTACTCAGGCAAAGTGCTTCTGAGTGATGAGGTGCATAATAAGTCTAATGCATTCTGTGAATAGGTACCTATCCTTATGTCTCTTTTGCTGTAAAACTGGTCTGTGAAGAATTCTTCTTTTCAAGATGAAGCAGACAGAAGAGGGTAAGTATATGATAAATGCACGTGCAGCTTTCTTTGTAACCTAAATAATGATTTTGGGGGGGATGAAACCCACAAAGGTAACAAGATTCCTTTTGCGAATCATTCTCTAAATTCAAACTGCTATGCAAATGTTATGATGGTTAATAGTTATCACAGGATAGGGATTTTGGTAAGAGAGCCATCCACACTAATGAGGAGCTATTTTTTGGGTTACAGAAAGAGCTAGGCTGATGCTCCGAAGTATGTGGGCATCGAAAGAGAGACAGAAATCCCTTGATGTTTGCTACCTATTCCTCCCCTTTCTTCTTCCTGTAGAACAGCTACCTTAGCTTCAGGAACCTCAAGTACTCTAGGCAATTTAGAAAAAGAAAATGCAGTTTGAAATTCTGCATTTGCAAAGTGCAAGAATAATTTATAGTCATGGGTTCAAAAGTCAAATTTTTATTGCCTTCTCACCAGCTGCAAAGTGTTTTGTACCAGGAAAAATTTGCAATAGTGAAGTATGGTACATTTTTCAACTTTGAATAAAGACTGCTTGGATTTAGACAGAGAGCACAAGACAGAGAGAGAGAGAGAGAGAGAGAGAGAGCAAAGTGTGTGTACAGGCCTTGGGGCAGGCACCTCACAGCAAGTCTAGGAAGCAAAAGAAGTGGGTCTGTGCTGCCGCTGGAGCTCAGACAGTGAGCACTGTAGTTACTCACCAAGAATCCAAAGCACCAACTGGGCTACAAGGGCCACGAAGTAGCTGGAGTAAAGTAAGAACCTGTGTTTAAAGACAGTAGCTTCAGGAGGCTGAAAGCAGATGTATTAGCTCGCCCTTTCTGTCCGATCCTCGTGGAGTTTATTGTAAGGGTGTCTTGGATTTTGAGCAGTTCTGCATGGTGAAAAGAGTCTCGCTGGACCCTACAGATGACACTTTCTACACTCAATTTATTACGGGGTGTGGACACATTCCCCTGGCAGAATGAGATGCTGAAATCTGAATATTTCAATGACATCACTGAAAGTGAAAATGAGGAAAATATGGCATTAGAGCTAGAAGAGAAAACATGCCACCCAGCTCCCAGACCAAAGAGAAGTTTCTTCTGGAGACTCCTCAGAAGACGGGGCTACCTCATCAGTGGCCCCAGGGAGGAGGAAGGACCACCCCCAGTGCAGCACCCATTCTCTTCGCAGAACCAGATCTCGATGTCAAGGAGCATGTGCTCAGTGTTTCGTCCTATCTGAGTTGTACTAGGGCACATCTTAAAATGTAAGAAACAAGAACCAATCTGTTAGCGTGAGACAATGCTGTATGTGATACCATGTCGATAGGCAGGCATTAGGTAAATCCTCTAACAGTCATGCTGGAGGAGGCTCTGTAGCTATAAAAGGAAAACCCAGGTGTCAAGTCTGGTAAAGACTGTACAAGGTGGAAGAGGCCCAAAGTAATGACGTTGGCATCAGATGGTTGGCTAGTCTCCTCAGGGGTGGTTGCTTCGGGTGGAGGGCACTCCGTAGTGGCAGTAGCTAGAACATTCTTGATGAGAGAAAGCTCATTCTAGGTAGTCCGTGTATCGCCTCTGTCCCTAACACGATGGCCAAATCATTCACAACTCACTGCATCAACCACACTGGGCTGAGTAAATAAGGTGACTGACACTAATAGGGTGGATCATCTTGTCCAGTTGGTTGTTGAGTGCATCTTTTGTGATGAATGCATGTCAGGGAACATTCATGTGAGACATAAGTATTTGCATACTCTATGGCCACTTCCAGAGTTCCATCTACCTGCTTCTTCTCCAGACTTCCTTGCTTCTGATCATTGATCATTTTTCCTTCAGGCACAGGCGTCAGTGTGTATTCATGACTCAAACCACTATCCCCACCACACATGGTAAACAATAAACTGTACTGCTCACAATTTTGAACACAGACAATCTCATTCACCTCAGTCTTTTGAGGACACCTCTGTGGAAGGCTGCAGTGTAGCAGCAGTACCTTTCCTGCTAGTCCTGATGTATTACATCTTCCCATCCATGGACCAGATTTCTTTTTCCATGAGTAAAGATGTTTTATTTTTATATACACACACGCACATACCATGTAAATTCATTGATTGTGGCCATATTGGAGGATGAGTAAAAATATATGCATACACATTAACCACGGACTTGCAATTTTAAATTTGACTAAGTCAGATTATCAAGTATGTGTTCTAGCCTATGCCCAGCATTATGAAGTCCCTAACCCCAAAATCAAACAGAATTTGGATGCACTATATCATAAGGCAACAGAGAATAAGTTACATTTCATATTAAAATATGTTCTTTGTAGTTAAATAGTGAAAGAGTTACAAGCTGCATTTGTCCATATCTTGCCTATGAAATCTACCAAAAATATATTTCTGTGTAAATACCAGATAGCAGGGGGAAGCTATCTGAGTTTTTCCTCCTCTGTCTGTTGATCATAATTGTCTTAGGTTGGGTTTTCCAGGATGCAGACTCTGTTAAAGGCATTTAACATGCAGGGGGTTTATTAGAGTGTGCTCTTGAGGACAGTATCTGTGGAAGGAGAAGGGGTGAGGCACAATTGGGCAGAGAAGGGAGCTGTGATGCAGTATCTCTGGAGTGCCTCCGCCAGCCCTGCAGAGAAGACTGAAGACCAGGGGACCCCTGAGGGCTGTCCTGAGCTGGGACAAGAGAACCAGATATTTATATGCCTCTGCCAGGGGTCACTGAATGTCGGCTGCTGAAGGAGGGGAGTGATCTTAGGAAAGGAAGCTCTATCCAGCTAAGGCAATCCCCAAAAGGGCTGACAGCTGAGAGCTGGACATTACAGTGTGTGGGATAATGAGTCCTTTGTTCCTGAAGGGAGATCTGGGTAGTGAATCTCAGCATACGCCAGAGCAGTCAACATCTAGAAGGTATGATCTGAGTGAAAGGCATTGGTACAGCAGAGATGGTTTTCAGGGGAGTCTCTTCATGTAATTTGCTTGTTCTTTCTGAACCTGCTCAAGTCTGAACCCAAATAAAACTTTGTTCCCTTTCATACACAGGACTGTTGCTGTGCCCACTGGACTTTATGGTTTGGCTGATTTTATAATACCCAGCTCACGATGGGCAGCTCTGGCCCCATACTCATCTGGTATCACAGGTAAGGCTCCAGATATGAATACTCATATTTTGAATTTATGGGAGACAGGCAAGCTAGATTACCATCTAGTAATTTATCACATTCGTGAAGGAAACATGTAGCTCTGCTTTCAATCTCTGTGGTTTATTGATGACTTTAGCAATTCCATGGAGAATTAGGGTGTTAGAACACTAGGGTACAAATCAAAGCTGAAAGTTGGGCTTCCCTGGTGGCGTCGTGGTTGAGAGTCCTCCTGCCGATGCCGGGGACACGGGTTCGTGCCCCGGTATGGGAAGATCCCACATGCCGCGGAGCGGCTGGGCCCATGAGCCACGGCCACTGAGCCTGCGAGTCCGGAGCCTGTGCTCCGCAACGGGAGAGGCCATGACAGTGAGAGGCCCGCGTACCACAAAAACAAACAAACAAACAAAAAGCTGAAAGTTAACATATGGTGGAACAAAAAAGAACATACATGATATAAGGTAGGAATCCTTACAAGGTATCTTCAGTTTGCTCTTTTGGAAAGCAATATCTGAAAGTCACAGTTGAAGTTTCTTTGTTATAATGTTTTTTTCTCAGAATGTAGTTTCATAGAACACTTAGATTACTACAGATCTTAACATCTTAACATCCAAAGATCTTAACATCTTCTAGTTAGTGCCTTTGTCTATAATTAAACGCCTGTGTTTAAAAAATCAATCCTCTGGAAGATAAACCAATCTTTTAATAATCTGTTTTAATACTTGATACCTGTAAGTAAATACTTCTAATATCTATATCTGACCAATAGATGTAGATATAAGGAGAATTTATGTATAAATTATATATAAAGATATATAATAAGTAAAGTATATAAATACATACATATATACCTCCAATATATTATATACTCCTGGTATATAAATAGGAAAACTTGAGAGAAAATTAACCTAAATTTCATGGCCTATGCATATCTCAAATCTGCAGGATTATATGATGACCTTAAGAGCAATTGTTTGAACTTTGCCCCATCAAGATTTGGAGTCTAAAGTTCCCTCCCTTTGAACCTGGACCAGCTTTAGTGACTCTCTTATAATTAACAGAGTTTAGTAGATGTGAGCTCTCTAACTTCAAGGCCAGTCAGAAAAGACCATGAAGCTGGTTACCCTGCTGTCCTGGAAAGCTCACTCTGAGAGAAGTCAGAAACCATGTAGTAAGTCTGATTATACTGATACCACAATGCTACAAAAGTAGACACTCTGGTCAACATCTAAGCCTCCAGCCTATAATCAACTCCAAGTGTCAGCATTTGAGAGCCGTCTTTGACAGTCTACCCACTCAGACTTTCGACTGACTGTGTCCCAACCAACATCTGAGTGCAGCCATATCAGAGACCCTTAGGGCGAATGGCCCAGCCAAGCATTCCTCAAATTCAAATCTGTAACATGAGAAGCAAAGTGAAATGTTTGTTTCTATAGTTTCGGGTTTATTTGTTAGACAACAATAATAACTGATCGGTATGTGCCAAGTGCTCTGCTCTGTGCTCAATCAACTCCTTTAAATCTTGACATTAATGCAGAGCAAGTGTTATTTCATTTTAGAGATGAGGTGCTGAAAGTGGTCGTCGAGAAGACGTGACTGCCGGTTGACCCCCGAGCTGCACCTGGGCAATCAGAGGTTCCCCACCCCCTCCCCTGTCCTCAGAATATATGTTCTGCCCATGATTCCCACAGTGGGAGCCAATTTCAAGGATGCATCCTTGAGAGAGCAATGTGTTGTTAAGACCATCTGGACAGTATATGTGACTGAACCCTATTAAGACCTCTATATGTTTTTAAGATTCTGGCAGGCGGGTATGGAAATTTACTCTTCTTGTGGCCGTGCAAGAGAAGTTTCATGTAAGTTCCCTTGCTTCTTAAACCTACCACCTACCAATATAAAGTGGTCTGCCTCTTTCTTCAGTCTCTCCTTGCCCTCCATGGATGGGGGTCAGTTTCAAATTTCATCTGGGAAACTCCGGGGGTCACAAACCAAGATGATGAAAGTGAGTTTCAAAGAAGTTAACACTCTCCTAATGGCATGCAGCTAAGAAGAGGCAGAGTTGAAACTCAAACCCAAGCATTGTTGACTAACTGTAACTTGAAAAATAGGATCTAAAGAATCTTATATTTGTAGAGTAAGGTCCACTCCTTAAGCAGGCAACATATCTGATATTGATTGAATTAGAAGTACCCATATTTAAATAAAATAATTAAAACACTTTCTAGAGTTCAGCATGTGCAGGCTGGAAATGAAAACTTTGGATGAGAGGGCCCTAGTGAAAAACAAATTTAACTATTACCATATGAAAACTGTTGCCTGAATAGTGATGATGCCAAATGGCTGAGCAAAAGGTATTGGAAATAACCTGTAACAATTTTTGTAAAGATGTTTTGGCATAAAAATGAAGAGCAATTTTATTTTGAAATACTGAGAAGCATGAGTGAAAATATAATTAGTACCTGTAAAAAGTGAATAATTCCAGCGCTTTCCTTTAAATGACCTTTGATGAAATTCTAGTTCTTGCATATGCCATTACCCACTTAACCTAACATAAAAAAGGAGAAATCAGTTGTTGTGGGTTTTTTTGCCTTTCATCTCCTTTATACATCTACTGTCAAAACAGAAATATCAAACTTAAACTACCGTATCATATGCCAAGACTGATTGAGGGACTATAATTATTCTTGTTCACACATTAAATGTATTTTTTATTTGTTCTGATTATGTATGTAGTTTGTAGTGTATTTATACCAAATAAAAGCTCTTTTCCATTTCTATATTCTACTTCACTTATGTAGTTTTTTACATATTAACTCTGAATACTGGCAAAGAAACTTTTTATCAGTAATTACCCCTTTACCTCTCTGATTACTCTTTTATCTCCTTCTGAGGCTTTTTACGTTATCCCTGTATGATATTGAACATTTTCGGAATAGATTGAATGTTTAGGGTACATTTATTAAGATTTGGTTTGTTTGCTACATGGTTCTTGAGTATTCATACGTGTAAGAATCACCTGGGGAGTGCATGGTTAAAACTGTAGATTCCTGGGCCATATTGCCAGAGATTCTGATCTGAAGGGTGCAGGGTGGGGCTTAGAAATTTATATTTGTAAGGAAGATTTTAGGACTTTCTCTTGCAGATGGTCTGAGTATCATATTTGGATAAACGCTGTCCTAATTATAATGCCAGTAATTTCAGTAACTGCTATCAGATTGCAAGATGCCATTTACTATAAGTTGCTAAGTGTGTAGACCTCATCCATATAAAGGTATAAAGTTTCTTAAAAATAAAAATCTTTTAAAAAAACCTTTCATACTTTAAAAACATTCCTCAAAATAAATAAATGCTGAAAGTAAAACCAAATATATTTATTATAGCTATTTGAATTATTAATTAAAATACAATTTTAGCAAAATTTACAGTATGCAATAACCTTAGCACAGAATGTATGCTTTATAATACTGATGGTAATTATATATTATTATATGTTTTATTACATAAAATAGATTATAGATAATATATATATTCTATGTCATAATTATCTAGAAAACATAACAGTTATAATTATACATTAATTAAAATAATCATTGTTTAATGATTATTGTTTTATTGTTTAATTCATGACAGTTTGCAAATAATAAAATGTAGTCAAAGTTTAAGCAGTTACAAAGTGCTCGCAAGCTGGTTGCTTATTTATTCACGTGCTTGCTATTGTCTTGAAATATCAGAGGTTGCTATAAAACCTATGAATGCTCTTAATGACTTAATTGCTCTTACACTTGATTTTTTACCTGTATACTCTTGTCTTTCAGATTATTTACCTCCAGTGTTTCTACCTAAAATTTCTCCTCATAATCAACAAAATTGTCATATCTTATCTTAAAATGATCATCAAGTGAAATTAAAAATGGAAAGGGCAAATCCAGTAAAATTTCCCTCACCGCAATTCATTTTTGTATTAATTTGGCAACAAACCTATTAAGTAATCTCTATTACCAGATAGTCCCACAGTACTCAGAATATAAAATAACACAAAGCAACTGCTCACTAAGATGTTTAATGTAATAGGTCTCTGTACTTCAAAATCTGTTTTCCTGAAGTAATCATTTCTCTTCTATATCCCTTCTTTGCTATTAAATTAGTTAGCGTAATATATTAAAAGAAGGAGCTTTGAAGTCTGCATTTGTAAGGACTCGATTCAAATCCTCTCTCATCAATGAACTGTGATGTGGAATAAGAATAATTTCTTTATCCATAAAATAAGGACAATAATATTTAATTCACAGAGCTTTTATTTTCAAAGTATTTCAAAGTTTTCCAAAATAAAAAAAGGCAATGTGGAGGGCTCTACCTCCAGCATGACAGTGTGGAGAGCTCTGCAAACCTGCTTCCCAGCAAAACCAATAAAAATATTAAAACAAACAAACAAACAAACAACAACAACAAAAACCCAACCATTTAAAGCCTCTGGAAATGGATCTAAGGGCATACAGTAAATGAAAAAGTATTCATTCAAGAAAATTTACTAAAACTTGACAAGAGCAGCAAGAGTCAATGGTATTTGAACCAAGATCCACTCCCTTCTTTTCTCTCGAATCTTAGCGAGATAGAAACTCCACTCCAGACTTATATAACCAAGAACGCAAGACTCCCTCTCATTCTAGCTCCAAGTCAGAGGGCTATTTTCCTAGGAGGGGCAGGACAACAGCATTTCCCACCCTGCTCCTGGTTGTCTCTTGCTGAACCTAAGGTCTGAGCAAGTGTGACTGACAGGTGGGAGCTCCTTTCTTCTACTCAGCCCCCACTCATGGAACAGAGACTCTACCTCGGGTACAGCACCACTGAGAATACAGAAGCCTGTCCTTATCCTTGCATGTAAGGTGGAGGTTCCATGTGGAGAGAGGCAAGCTGAGAAAACCTAAGGCTACAGTTTGCACTCAGCACTCTGCTCCAAAGCTGTATGTCTTACCATTGTCCTCACACCTAGCACCAGAACCCTGACTAATATATTTTGCCTGAAAGGAAAATCAGGCTCTATGTTAGAAAGCTCTGAATCTTTTCCCAAAAGAATGACTTCATTTGCAACAGAGTGTGGAAAAATTTGAACCTTGGGGAGTTCTCAAAACCAGCAGGGGTTGTGGGAACAAACATTAGTTAAGAGATTGGTAGATTCATTGGGAATATAGGCAAAAGTGTTGGCTAGCTGTTTGCCAGGGAGAGCCAGGGAAAGAGACAGTTGGGAAGAGCACGTCTTGGGTCAGAGAAAATCTCAAACACTGATCTTAGGAGCTGCCCCTTCAAAGCAGCCTAAATTTCACTGGATTGGTCTGTTAAACAATTCATGCCCAGGACATTGTTGAAAACAATAAAGCAA
The DNA here is from genome assembly GCF_964165515.1 of Mesoplodon bidens. NCBI lineage: Eukaryota > Metazoa > Chordata > Mammalia > Artiodactyla > Ziphiidae > Mesoplodon > Mesoplodon bidens. The sequence goes on along the minus strand of NC_138176.1, from coordinate 186,669,421 downwards.
TTATCTGGAAATTATTGCAGTTTAACAGATAGGTGTAAGTAGGGAAAGAGACAGTCAAAGAATGTCCTGCCAGATCACTGTCATCTGAGGGTGATGTGGGCTATCCAAGGCTGTGCGTTTTGATGAACATCATCAGAGACTTCAAGGAGTTGTGGGTGGTGGTGAGATGGGTGATATACTTCACAAAAATAGTACAGTCAATAATAATAACAAGCCCTGGAGGGGAGGGAACAGTACTAGAATTGCTTCAATGTATTATCTATAATGTCATTTCCAACAAAAAAATTTTGCAAAGCAGCAAGAACATAGGATCCATACATTGGGAAAAAAAAAACAGACTGTAAGTGACCAGATGTCAGATTCAATAGATAAATACTTCAAAGTAGCATTATAAATATGTTTAAGAAACTAAAAGGAAACTATGATTAAAGACATAGTGAAAGGTATAATGACAATGTTGCAACAGGTGGAGAGTATCAATAAGGAGCTATAAATGATAAAAGGAGCTAAGTGGAAATTCTGGAGTTGAGAGTTTCAATAACTGAAATGAAAAATTCATTGGAGGGGCTCAACAGTAGACTTGAACAAGCAGAAAAAATAATTAGCAAGATTTAAAATAGATTGATAGAGATTGTACAATCTGAAGAGCAGGGAGAAAAAAAGAATGAAGAAAAATGAACAGACACTCAGAGAAATATGAGACAGTATAAGTACACCAACACACACACAATGTGAATACCAGGAAAGGAGACAGAGACAAGAGCAAAAAAATGTGTTTGAAGAAATAACTTGCCAAATATATTGGAAGACATTACACATCAAGGAAGCTCAAAAAACTCATAGGATAAATGCAAAGAAATCCACAAATAGACAAGTCATAGTAAAAATGGTGAAAGCCAAAGGCATGAAGAAAATCTTGAAAGCAGGAAGAGGAAAATGACTCATTGCTTATAGTGAATCCCAATAAAATAAACAGTAAATTATCATCAGAAATAATGGAGGTCAGACAGCAGTGGGATAATATTTCCAATGTGCTCAAAGTCAAAACTGTCAACCAAGAATCCTACATGCAACAAAGCTATTATCCAAAAATGAAAGTAGAAAAAAGACACTAAAAGATAAACCAAAAGTGAAAGGATGTATTATTCACAGACCCATCTCTGAGAAATACTGCAGGTAGTTTTTCAGGCTAAAAGCAAATGATCTCATTTTTTCAAATCCACACAAGAAAACAAAGAACACTATAAAGGAAATTATGTAATTGTGAAAGAGAAGATAAATGTATATTTCTTATCTTTTCTTCTCTTAACTAATTTAAAAATCAATTATATAAAACAAAACAATATGTATATAATGGATTGCTGAGCCTATGACTCATAGAAAAGTAATATATTTGCCATTAACAGCACAAAGGAGGTGGGTGGGAACACAGCTTAGCTGGGCTAAGGAAACGAATCCAGATGTTAACTTGAATCCACAGAAACAAATCAATACATCCAGAAATGGTAAATGATGAATATTCTTCGCGTTTCCCATAATCCCTCTTTGCTGAATGTGATACTGACTTTACATGCTCTGTTTCTTACCCTCTCCTGAAACCTCAGGTAGTTCCTGCACTGGTGTGCTTTTGTGATGCAAGAGGGAAAGAAAAGAGAGAAAAGGTCAAGAGGCAGCAGCCAAGGGTCAGCAAGGGGCCCCTCTGCCTCATTTCTCAGGGGAGCTGAAGATGGGGAGTTAAGAGAAATATGTGAGGAAAGAGGACTTAAAGAAGGATAGTTGTGGAATCCCATCAGGATATTCAATCGATTTGCATAAAAAAAGAGAACCTATTTTGAAATTAACTTTTATTTGCTCATCTGCTCTTTTGATAGAAAGCTTTCCAAACTACACTAGGTCTTAGGAAAATAGTACCGACTACATTCTCTACTAGTTTCTGCTTCAAGTGTTTCATTTGTGATTTTTTTCATCTTATATCTTAGACATTTTGCCACTTGGCTTGAGTGATAGCTTGTATTTTTTACATCAATAATGTTAATTAATAATCATTTCATTATTTTATGAATAATATTAATTATTAACATTTCCTAGACAAATAAGAGGCAGTTTCGGTAGTATAGTCATTTTCACAACGTTGATTCTTCCAATGCAAGAACATGGTATAGCTCTCCATCTCTGTATCATCTTTAATTTCTTTCATCAGTGTCTTATAGTTTTCTGGACACAGGTCTTTTGTCTTCTTAGGTAGGTTTATACCTAGGTATTTTATTTTTTTTGTTGCAATGGTAAATGGGAGTGTTTCCTTAATTTCTCTTTCAGGTTTGTCATCCTTAGTGTATAGGAATGTAGGAGATTTCTGTGCATTAATTTTGTATCCTGCTACTTTACCAAATTCATTGATTAGCTCTAGTAGTTTTCTGGTAGCATCTTTAGTATTCTCTATGTATAGTATCATGTCATCTGCAAACAGTGACAGTTTTACTTCTTTTCCAATTTGGATTCCTTTTATTTCTTTTTTGTCTCTGATTGCTGTGGCTAAAACTTCCAAAACTACATTGAATAACAGTGGTGAGAGTGCTATACTACCCAAAGCAATCTACAGATTCAATGCAATCCCTATCAAACTGCCAATGGCATTTTTCACAGAACTAGAACAAAAAATTTCACAATTTGTATGGAAACACAAAAGACCTCAAATAGCCAAAGCAAACTTGAGAAAGAAAAATGGAGCTGGAGGAATCAGACTCCCTGACTTCAGACTATCCTACAAAACTACAATAGTCAAGACAGTATGGTACTGGCACAAAAACAGAAATATAGGTCAACGGAACAGGATAGAAAGCCCAGAGATAAACCCATGCACATATGGTCACCTTATCTTTGACAAAGGAGACAAGAATATACAGTGGAGAAAAGACAGCCTCTTCAATAAATGGTTTTGGGAAAACTGGACAGCTACATGTAAAAGAATGAAATTAGAACACTTCCTAATACCATACACAAAAAAAAACTCAAAATGGATTAAAGACCTAAATGTAAGGCCAGACACTATAACTGTTAGAGGAAAATATGGGAAGAACACTCTTTGACATAAATCACAGCAAGACCCTTTTTGACCCACCTCCTAGAGAAATGGCAATAAAAACAAAAATAAACAAATGGGACCTAATGAAACTTAAAACCTTTTGCACAGAAATGGAAAACATAAACAAGATGAAAAGACAACTCTCAGAATGGGAGAAAATATTTGCAAACAAAGCAACGGACAAAGGATTAATCTCCAAAATATACAAGCAGCTCATGCAGCTCAATATCAAAAAAAAAAAAAAAACAAACAGCCCAATCCAAAAATGGGCAGCAGATCTAAATAGAGATTTCTCCAAGCAGACATACAGACTGCCAATAAACACATGAGAGGTTGCTGAACATCACTAATCATTAGAGCAATGCAAATCAAAACTACCAAGAGGTATCACCTCACACCAGTCAGAATGGCCATCATCATAAAATCTACCAACAACAAATGCTGGAGAGGGTGTGGAGAAAAGGGAACCTTATTGCACTGTTGGTGGGAATGTAAGTTGATACAGCCACTATGGAGAACAGTATGGAGGTTTCTTAAAAAAGTAAAAATAGAACTACCATATTACCCAGCAATCCCACTACTGGGCATATACCCTGAGAAAACCATAATTCAAAAAGAGACATGTACCACAATGTTCATTGCAACACTATTTCCAATAGCCAGGACCATTGCAACACTATTTCCAATAGCCAGGACATGGAATCAACCTAAGTGTCTATCGATAGATGAATGGATAAAGAAGATGTGGCACATATATGCAATGGAATATTTCTCAGCCATAAAAAGAAACTAAATTGAGTTATTTGTAGTGAGGTGGATGGACTTAGCATCTGTCATACAGAGTGAAGTAAGTCAGAAAGAGAAAAACAAATATTGTATGCTAACACATATGTATGGAATCTAAAAAAAAAAAAAAAAAAAGGTTCTTATGAACCTAAGGGCAGGACAGGAATTAAGACACAGACTTAGAGAATGGACTCAAGGACACAGGGTGGGGGAAGTATAAGCTGGGATGAAGTAAGAGAGTAGCATTGACATATATACACTACCAAATGTAAAATAGATAGCTAGTGGGAAGCAGCTGCATGGCACAGGGAGATCAGCTCGGTGTTTTGTGACCAGCTAGAAGGGTGGGATAGGGAGAGTGGGAGGGAGGGAGATGCAAGAGGGAGGGGATATGGGGATACATGTATACATATAGCTGATTCACTTTGTTATACAGCAGAAACTAACACACCATTGTAAAGCAATTATACACCAATAAAGATGTTAAAAAAAAAGACAATGACAAACTTGATTCAGGATTTAAGAAGAAGTAAAAGTTGATAAATTTAACTTGGAGGCCAGAATAATAGTGATGTCGTTAATAAAGAAAGAGATGTTGGGAAAAGAAGCAGATTTACAGAGGGAGACAATCAGTTTTGATCACATAACCTTAAAGTTGATGTCCATTAGAAAAGTGATGCAGCTAATTCTCCTGATGTGAGAGAATCATTTATAAATAATTAATAAAGAGAATTGCAGTGTGGGGATGGTCAGGGTATGTTCATAGAAATTTGGAGTTTTGCAGTATCATGCTTTTAAGGCAATGACAGACAGAGTATAAAATGAGATTGTTCTGATCCAACATGATAATTCATAGACATTTTTAAAATTTTATAGCCACTGAAGTCTGAGAACTGTGTTATGTAAGATTCTCAGAGATTGTTCCTGGAACACAGTAGGTACTCATACTGTCTGATGATGATTAGGTTATTAGAATTATGCAGATCTCTGAAGAGGCAAAGATACATTTCAGGGTCATTTGAACGCTGATTCTGCTTTCTTCCTCTGGGTGGTATGTAGCCTTGCAGATGCTGGATTTGATACAAAAACAAGGAAAAGTTTAATTTATGTCAGCATTCACTTAAGTGGAAATGTATTGATTTCTAGAAAAAACCCTCTATAGCTGCCACTGCTAGCACTCTACCCACATCTCCTTGGCTCTCTACCATTTCATATACACAAGGCTGTGGTCAGCTTTTATTTCTAACAGCCAGCACCTGTGTCTCTTGGTAGACGGATGCTCTCAGACCTTCAGATTCTCCTTTCTTACCTGCACAGAGATCTCCAATGCCTGGGCGCTACTCCTCTTGCCTCACCACTATGGGCAATGTGTAAACAATGTGTGGTCAGAGAGGAACTAATAACTCAGTCCTGTTGCCATCTGATCTAGGATGATGTTGAGAAATGACCCACACTGTCTCCAGAGCTCCCTTGTTGAATTGAGCCAAAGTCTTTCCTGGGACTTAGCTTGCTATGGTTTCCTTGCGTGGCCTCCTTTCCTTCCTGATTCCTCTTTCCTACTCCCGGAAACAATTTTTCCTGGGAAGACTTCCTAATAAAATACTTTACATAAGTCCTCATTTCGGAGTCTAAAACCAACTTAACTGAGGTGTATTAGTTTTCTATTTGCTACTGTAATAAATGACCACAAATTTGGTGGCTTACGATAACATGAATTTATTATCCTATAGTTTTGTAGGTTAGAGGTCCAACAGGAGTTAAAGCCAAGTCACTGTTAAAACTAATGACTGGACTAAAACCAATGTGTTTCAGGGCTGCATTCCTTTTTCAAGGTTTAAGGGGGGAATGTGTTTCCTTGCCTTTTCCGAGTTCGAAAGGCCACCGATATTCTTTGGCTGATGACCCCCTCTCTCCATCTTTAAAGCCAGCAAAGGCTAATCGATTTCTTCTCACATCACTCCAACTTCCTCTTCTGCTCCCTCTTCTGCTTTAAAGGACACTTGTGATTATGCTGGGCTCACTTGGATGATCCACAATAATCTCATGTTAAGTTCAGCTGATTAACTAACTAAATTACATTTGTGATCTTAATTCCCATTTTTCCAGGAAACTTAGCACAGTCTCAGGTTCTGGATGTGGGGGACTTCATTATTCCACCTATAGCAGTTGTTAAACCCCGAGTATAAAAAAGGCTTGTGGTGAGAAAAATCAGACTGTTTTCTCAGATCAGGCATTATTCTACTCTGTTCAAAGTGTTATCAGTTTCTGCCTTTTTTTTAGGGAACTGGAGGCCCAGGAAAAGTCACATCAAGATAAATTATGTCTGTTTCTAACTTGTTTGGTCCATCTTGCCTCTGTTAATTATTTGTGTCCTTGGCTAATTAAGTTTGGAGTTTAATCTGTGTGTATCTGGAGAGGGGAGCGGAGTCTATTCTTGCTAATCCGCAACTAACACAAAAGACTGTAAGTTCAGCAATGATGATTGTAATGCAGTATTTTTTTCAGCTTGGACATAAAGAATAAAAAGTGTGAGCAATACTTCTTTGCAAGCAAATTCTCTCTCTATCTCAGTGTTCTAAAAGAGATTGAGTAGCCACTGCTGGAAGACATTGTAATAAGAATTCAAAATTTGACATTTCAAACTAATATAATATTGTATGTTAATTATAACAAAGAAAAAGAATTCAAAGTACGATGGGGGTTACATGAGATTGTGTCTAAGATATCTTCTATCATATGTTTTATTATTGTAATGATAGCAACACAATGAAGTTAATAATGATTTGGGAGCTCTCTTTACATTACAGTATAACTCAACTTGCCATCATCAAACCAGAAAGGAGACCGTATCTGCAGCCAAAATTGCCCACATTCTGACTAATGAAGTAATGGAAAACAAACTGGTAAAGGACAGAATTCTGATTCATGTTACCAAGGAAGCTTTTAGGTTTCCAAGGAAGTTTGGAAAACTCTCCTTGGGACACTCTTTTAAGGGACACCGAGCCATGAATTAGGTGCTCATGTGAAAGAGGACTTTTTCAAGGCAGAAGAAGATAGATGTTTAAATATGCTTATGCTAGTTTATTTGAAGCCAAGAAAGGAGTCACTTAGGACCACTTGTCATATATTAACTGTTGCTGAGAAACTAAGAAAGGTATTTCCAAAGTAAGATGCCAGCTAACTCTGGAAACCCTTGGAGCTGCTTGCCAAGACTGCAAACCCCATTTGTCACAGAGCCTGTGTAGAACAGAACTTCTAAATTTATCGTTTCCATTCGTTTTTGTCATAGAATTATAAACAATGTGAGGTTAGACACATGAAATTGCTATATGTGTTGCTTCTTTTAGCTCTGTCAGAAGCAGCTTTGTTTAATATCAACTGCACTGCTAAAATCTATGAGGACTCAAATCCCATCAGATCCTAAAGTTTTAAAAGAGTTAGGTATGGTTATCTTGTTCCTTTCTGTATGCTCTAAATTGCTCCAATGAATGAATGACAGAAGAGAATGAATGAATTGTTGACTAAAATTCAATGTTGAGGTGCTTCTTCAATGTTTTTTGAAATGTGATGTTGAGCAGATATGGTAAATAGAACCATACAAAATTGTCTATATATTATTATTACTGATCTACACAAGTGGTGATTTCTTATGGTATCTGAGTAGAGGACTAGTTAGCAGTTCACTTGCTTTCCTCCCCACAAAATATCATATTCAGAATAAATCAGTTTATTAGGCCCCTATTAATTTCCAGATATTCAGATAAATGTTTTTCCATGTTATCTTATTTAACCCTTAAAACAACCCAAGTAGGCAGAATTCTAAAATGGCCTCTGAGATCCCTACCCCAGTGTACATTTTTGTACATTATCCCTGGGACTGTGAATCTTGTAGATTTTACTTACACAATTAGATTATGTTAAGTAGCACCACTGACTTTAAGAAAGAGAGATTATCTGGGTGAGCCAGACCTAATCACATGAACCCCTTAAATAGCATGAGTCTAGAGAACAGACACAGAGGATTTGAAGCAAGAGAGGGATTTGATGTGAGGGAGATTCTTCTGTTGCTGGCTTTGCAGATGAAGGGAACACGTGGCAGGGAATGTGGCATCTTCTAGGTATTAAGTGTGGTCCTACACCTACAGTAATAGGAAAACAAAAGACTCAGTTCAACAACAGCAAGGACATAAATTCTGCTAACACCCCATGTGCTTTGAAGAGGAGCCTGAACCACAGATGAAAACCCATAGATATAGCTGACACCTGGGTTTTACCGGGTGAGACCCTGAACAGAGAACCCAGTCATGTGTGAGCTATAGAAAGGAAGAGATATTAACTTTATGTTGTGTTTAAGTTCCTATGTTTGTAGTAGGTAACTGGTTACACAGCAGTAGAAAACGAATACAAATCCTTTAAGCCCTTTCATTTCATTTTATAAAAGAGGAATGGAGACCTAGTAGTAATGCCTAATTTTCTCAGGGACAAACAAAATATTTTAACACAAAGATTTTGACTATGTGGTTAATATTTGTTTTTCTAATGTGCGCTTTGTAAAGAAAAGAGGTTTGGAAGAAGTGAGAAGTAAAATTCTGTCAAATCAATGGTAAATTCTCTGTAGATGACAGGTCACAAAAAAAGTCATAAGGGGAACTTCCCTGGTGGCACAGTAGTTAAGAATCCGCTTGCCAATGCAGGTGACATTAGTTCGAGCCCTGGTCCGGGAAGATCCCACATGCCGCAGAGCCACTAAGCCCTTGCACCACAATTACTGAACCTGCGCTCTAGAGCTCACGAGCCACAACTACTGAGCCCATGTGCCACAACTTCTGAAGCCCTCACACCGAAAGCCCGCACTCCTCAACAAGAGAAGCCACCGCAATAGGAAGCACACGCACCACAGTGAAGAGTAGCCCCTGCTCGCTGCAACTAGAGAAAGCCTGCACAAAGACCCAACGCAGCCAAATAAATAAATAAATAAATTTATTTATTTATTTTTTAAAAAAAGTCACAGGGAAGGTCCCTTACTTGTGGCTCCACTAGACCTTTTACATTTCTGTGTGTTTTAATCAGGAACACAAAGAGCCTCTGTGAACTCAATTTGAGTATGATCAAAAGTGTTTGGCAAGAAAAAATCACGTGGTGTCAGATGAGCTTAAATATCTTTCTGAAGTGAGAGATGAATTTGTGGTTTGTGGCGACTTCCCAGAGTTCACGTGATTTCTCCTTATTTACTTCTTTCTTGCTGAGACAACAGCACACCAAACCCAACACGTGATGAACTATCTTTTTTTATAAATCACATTATACTATTTCATCACATGTTGTTGTGTTTCCTGTGGATCTCCGGGACTAAGAAAAGCAGCATATAGCAAGATCGCCAAGAAAACTCCATATCCTATTACATTAAACATTTTGCGTGTATGTGTGTGTTTGTGTGTCTCTGTGTGTGTGTGTGTGTGTGAGAGAGAGAGAGAGGGAGAGATAGAGGGTGTGGGTGTGTGTGATATCATTCTGACTTCTAAAACTATGGCATGTGATGGTCATATTTTATATAAATCATGTAACTAAGAAAAATCCTAAGAAGATTATTTTTCAAGTTACTCATAATCCCAATACATAGAAATTTACTGGTTTTAAAAAATTAGCTTTATTCTAGACATAGAATATTTATTTGCAGATAAAAGGATAGATAGAACAAAAATTAATATACTATAATATCATTTTGAAATAAACAAAATAGAATTTTACTTGGAAGAAAAGAAATGAAAGCTATGCTGAACTTTAGATAATTAACTTCCTTACCCCATGACATGTTAGTTCTAGAAGAACCCTCTGAAGCAGAAGTGGGAAAACTTTTTCTGTAGAGAGCCAGATAGTAAATATTTTAGGCTGTGAGCCACACGCGTTCTCTCTCACGTATCCTTGTGTGTGTTTAGGGGAAGGGACGTGTATTTTACAACACTTTACAAATTTAAAAACCATTCTTAGATCCAGGGCTGAACAAAAACAGGCCATAAGCCAGAACTGGCCCAAGTAAGAATAAAATATTATGACAAATATTAAAAGATTAATTTTTAGGCAAATTCTTTTATTAAAGCATAATATACTAAGAAAATACACAAATCATGAGCACATAGCTCAAAACATTTTCATGAGGTGAACTCACTTGAGGAATAAACTGAACTGGAGTAAAGAAAAGGTACATTTTTAGCAGCTCTGAATCTGTCCTTCTGCCTGTGGCAGCCATGGAGGTGTTGCCCCCATCTATCTTCAAGAAAAGACTTGTTTCATCTGCCTGGAGTGCAAAGAGTTGACTGCCCTGAGCTGCAGCTTTTTCAGCATCTGTGGTCCCTGAGGCTCAGTTCTTCTGGGGCAACCCCAGCCAATAGCTGAACATAGTGGGGTTATTAGATCCTGACCATTTCTGGCCAATGTAGAACTCTTTTATTTGGCAGTCTTTTTGTGCAGCTTCCCATTGGATTGGCTGAGACTTTCTCAAATCTGCGCTATGCTCTAAGGCTTATCTCAATTTTGTTTTCTCGCACAGGTGTCAGAGCCACAAAGGGTATAGAGACTTTCACGACTCAACCACGCTTCCACCTACTTATATTTTTCAAGTGTTACCTCTCAGAAACCTATTGCCATCCTAATCCGTCTCAGCATCTGCTTCCTGGAGGGCTCAGACTGACACCTGTCCCTTTCCATCCTCTCCTCCATCATATCAAGCATAACCGCTACCCTCACTTCTAACTCCCTAGGTAGTTTCCTGGATTAAACTGAGGATCAATTGAATCATACACTATGTAGTAGTTTGTAACTGGCTTATTTTGTTCAATATTTTGTTTGTGAGATTCATCTTTCTTATTCTTATAGTTGTAGATTGTTCATTCTGTTTCTTTAGTTTTCTATTGTATGAATATACCAATATTTAGTTATCCATCCTATGATAGATGGACATCAGGTTGTTTTGAGTTTGAGGTTATTATATAGAGTTGCCGTAAACATTGTTGTTATGTGTCTTTTGGTGAACATTTGATTCATACCTTTTGCTTGGGTTTATACCTAGGGGTGCAATAGCTAGGTATACCGTATGCATATGCTCAGTTTTAGTCAATTTTTTCAAACAAATTTCCAAAGTTCTATTATGAATTTACACTCCCATCAGCAATGTATGATAGCTCCAGTTGCTCCATTAAAATTTTTTTTTTATTTTAGCCATTCTGGTGGGTGTAAAGATATATTACATTATAGTTATAATTTGAGCGTTATTGAAAAATGAATGTAGTTTATATGTTTAGCGGCCATTTGGATGTTCTCTTTTGTAAAGTGTCTCTAGGCATTTTGCACACTTTTCTTCTATTGTATTCATTTGTATGCGTTTTTCATATTGATTTTTTGATGTTCTGGAGAAGAACAAAGCTGTTCTTTATATATATTCTGGATAGTAATCATTTGTTGAATATATATAGATCAAATTTATTCTACTCTTTTTTACTCTTCTAATGGTGTTTTTTCATGAAAAGAAGTTCTTAATTATAATGTAGTCTAATTTATTATTTTTTCTCTATGGTTAAAGTTTTTTGTGTTTATTTGCCTACTGTAGGAGATAATGTCATGAAGATATTTTCCAGAGGCATGAAGATATTCTCCTATGATTTCTTCTAAAAAGCTTTATTTTTTGTTGTTGTTGTTTTTTGTTTTGTTTTGTTTTGTTTTTGCGGTACGTGGGCCTCTCACTGTTGTGGCTTCTCCCGTTGCAGAGCACAGGCTCCAGATGCACAGGCTCAGCGGCCATGGCTCACGGGCCCAGCCGCTCCACAGCATGTGGGATCCTCCCCGACTGGGACACAAACCCATGTCCCCTGCATCGGCAGGCGGGCCCTCAACCACTGCACCACCAGGGAAGCCCCAAAGCTTTATTGTTTTAACGTTTACCTTCTGACTATATTTTTTGTGTATTAAGTGAGGTAGTGATCATGATTCACTTTTTAATATGAATATTCAATTTCCCCAGCACCATTTATTGTAAAATCATCTTTTTAGCGATGCATTAAATATACATCTAGATCATAAAAGAAATGATGCTTTCTTTACCCTCAATTTTGTTTTATTGGTCTGGTTCTACTTCCTTGCCTTATTACCATATTTTCCTAATTATTACAGATTTATAATATATCTTGATATCTAACATTGTAACTTCCAGCTTTTTTCTTCTCCAAGAATGCCTTGGCTATTCTGGGTCTTTACATTTCCATATAAATTTTATCATCAACTTGTCAATTTTCACTCAGTTCTATAAATTAAATCTATGGATCAACTGAATGACAATTGATATTTTTACAATATTAAATCTTCCAAACTGTGAACATGGTATAGACTTGCGTATATTAAATCTTCTTTAATTACTCTTACTATTATTGTGATTTCTTTTTTTGGTGTGGAGGTCTTGTACATATTTTACTATATCTATTTCTAGATATTTATTAGTTAAAATAATTTTTCTGTAGATTTTTTCAGACTTTCTATATAGCCAATCAAATTGACTGAATAACTACAGTTTTATTTCTCCCATTCCAATAATTGTAACTTGTAATTTTTTTTTTTTGCCCTTTTTATCAGCACTTAAGACTACCAGTGCAATGTCTAGCAGTACTAAAATGATAACAACAGGCATCCATATCTCATTCTCAACCTTAGGAGAAAAACTTTCAGTAATTTATTATTAGGTAGAATATTTGGCAGTTTTTTTGTAGATAATCTTTCAAAGATTAAGATAATTTTTTATTATTATGTAAATGTTGAATTTTCTAAATGCTTTTTTGCACCTATTGAGATTATACCATGAATTTTCTCCTTTTGTTCATTTATTTTCTAATATTAAGCCAAATTTATATTCTGGAGTAAGCTCCTTTTCCTATATTTTTGTATTCAGTTTTCTAATAACTTGTTTAGAATTTCTGCATCTATTATTATGAAAAAGAATGGTCTGTGATATTTTTCTTTTGGTATCCTTGACAGTTTTTGTATAAAGATGATCTTGGACTCATACATGAGTGTCCCTTTTCTATAATTTCTGAAATAATTTTGGTAAATTATTTTTCTTAAAATTTTGGAAAAATTCACTGGAGAAACCATCTGGATCTGGTGCTTTCTTTGTGATTTCAACTTCTTTGATAGATTTAGGATCATTAAACATTGATGTCAACATTGGTAATTTGGTTTTCTAAGGAATTTATCTTAAATACAGAGTCAATTTTTTTTGGTGTAAAGTTGTTTCATTATAGTTTATCCCTATTTTTTTTATATCTATAATCTGACTCTTGTTTATTCTTTCATCACTATTATTGGCAATTTGTGTTCTTTCCCTTTTCGGGGAGGACATCTTTCTAGGAGTTTATCAATTTAGTTAATTTTTTCTAAGAATTGACTCATGACTTTGTTGACATTTCTCTACTGTAGCTATTTTCTCTATTTCATTGATTTCTGCCTTTCTGATTTTATTTTATTTTTCCTTCTACCTTATTTGGGTTTGATTTGCTACTCTTCTAGCTTCTTAAGGTGAAATAGTAGGTCATTGACTTAGACTTTTCTTCTTTTCTAATATAAGCATTTAGAGTTATAAATTTTCATGACTTTAGCTATTTCCTAGAAATTCTGATATTTTCTTATTTGAATCTTTTCTAATTATCTATTTTCTTATTTCTTTTTTGATGTATGACTTATTTAGGAGTATGTTATTTACAGGTATTTGCAGCTTTTCTAGGAATATTAGTTTTAGCCATTTCTAATTTAATTCTGTGGTGTTAAGAAAACTTACTATGAAATATTTGTTTTCTTGATATTTATTGAGAATTTTTTTTCTTGGCCCAGCATATGTTTTATTCTGATGAACATCCTTTGTATACTGGAAAAGACCATATTGTGCCACTTGTTAGGTTATATGTTTATTAACATCAAGTAAAGTAAGATGGTTGATAGTATTATTCAAATATTCTCTAACTTGTTTGATTTTTTTGACTACTTGGTCTATCAATTACTCACAGAATGGTATTAGAGCTTCCAGTTATGAAGCTGTGTTTTTCTCTTTCTTCCTTTAGTTCTATCTGTTTTTCCTCCATGTAGTTTAAAGTTCTGTTATTAGATGCATGTACATTGTGATTTTTATGTCTTCTCAATGGTTTGTTTCTTCTACCATGATATGTTCCCTTTATCTCTGGTAATACTCTTCAAAATCTATTTTTTTAATGTTAATATAGTCATGACAATAGCTTGTGATATAGCATAATTTTCTTGTGCTTATGATTTTCATGGTATATGTTTTCATATTTATTCCAGTTTCTCTCTTAAAATGAATCATTTATTGAAAGCATATACTAGTTGAATCTTACTTTTTTATAGTCTGACAATCTCTGATTTTTTTCTTTTTATTAAATGAAAGATTCTTTAAATTCTATAATGCTTTACAAATTTCAAACATTTTTACACATATGATTTCATATAATCTCATAATAACACTTTCCCCCTACCCCTATATTGCCCCTCCCCCTGACAATCTCTGATTTTAAATGGAATTTTGATCATTTTATATAGAGTTCAATTATTTCATTTCATTGGATTTATATCTACCATTTTGCTATATGATTACTCTGAATGTCATTTTATGTGATTTTCTCTATTCTAACTGAAAAGTTTTTAATCACATAGGTTGTAATTTTTTGTTGTTGTTGCTTTCAATGTGGCTTCCTTCTCTAAATGTATCTGTTTTTCTCTTACAATTTGTTTTTTTTAAAAGCTTCCTGGTCCAATCTCATCTCTTGATTTTGTGTAATTTCATCTTTGAAAGTTTTGTAGTATTTGTTGGGTTTTTTGTTTTTCATATACAACAATGTCTATGAAGAACTACTTTTATGATTTTCTTTTCTGTTTCCTTAGGTATTTACTTTTGTGATATGTGTCTTTCATTTGCATTCACCCAATGTTCCAGTCCTTTATTTATCCCCTTCCCCACCTAAGAGTTTCATGCTGATTTCATTTGTTATCACTATTATTATTCTTTATTGAAGTATAGTTGATTTACATTATTATATTAGTTTCAGGTGTACAGTACAGTGATTCAATATTTTTATAGATTATACTCCATTTAAAGTTATTATAAAATACTGGCTATAGTCCCTGTGCTGTAAAATATATCTTTGTAGCCATTTATTTTATGCATAGTATTTCCCACTTTTTAATCCCCTACCTTTATGGTTCCCTTCCCTCCTTCCCTTGCCCCACTTATAATCATTAGTTTGTTCTCTATATGTGTGAGTCTGTTTCTGTTTTGTTATATTCATTCATTTGTTTTATTTTTTAGATTGTACATATAAGTAATAATATAGAGTATTTGTCTTTCTCTGACTTATTTCACTAAGCATAATACCCTCCAGGTCCATCCATGTTTCTGCAAATGGCAAAATTTCATTCTTAATGGCTGAGCAGTATTACATTGTATATATATATTGGGTTGGCCAAAACGTTTGAGTAAAAATAAAAGACACATTTTTCCTTTTCACCAAGAACTTTATTGAACAACATATTCACCCTTTTGTTCCACTACCTTCTGCCATTTTTCAGGCAACTTCATAATTCCATCTTCTCAAGATTTTTTATCTTTTTGAGCAAAGAACTGTTCCAGGTGCCTTTTACAGTCTTCCAGGGAATTGAAATTTTTTCCATGAAAATAATTTTGTAAAGACAGAAATAAATGGAAATCTGAAGACGCAATGTCTGGTGAACATGGAAGATGAATTAGAACTTCCTAGCCAAGCTCTAAAAGTTTTAGCCTGGTCATCAAAGAAACATGAGGTCTTGCATTATCCTGATGGAAGATTATGCGTTTTCTGTCAACTAATTCTGGATGCTTTTTGTCAAGTGCTACTTTCAGTCAGTCTAATTGGGAGCAGTACTTGTTGGAATTAATTGTTTGGTTTTCCAGAAGGAGCTCACAAGAGAGGACTCCCTTCCAATCCCACCATATATACATTGCCTTCTTTGGATGAAGACCAGCCTTTGGTATGGTTGGTGGTGGTTCATTTTGCTTGCCCCATGATCTCTTTCTTCCATTCCATGTTATTGTACAGAATCCACTTTTCATCACCCATCACAACTTTTTTAAAAGGGGACATTTTCATTACGTTTAACTAGAGAATTGAATGAGGAAATATGGTCAAAAAGGTTTTTTTCACTTAACTTATGTGGAACCCAAACATCAAAGCGATTAACATAACCAAGCTGGTGCAAATGATTTTCAACACTTGATTTGGATAGTTTGAGTATGTCAGCTATCTCCCACAAGGTATAATGATGATTGTTCTCAATTAATGCCTCGATTTGCTTGCTATCAACTTCAACTGGTCTACCTGACCGTGGAGCATCATCCAGCATGAAACTTTGTGAATTACTTTTGGTGAGTTTCATCAGTCACAGCACCTTCTCCATACACTGCACAAATCTTTTTTGGCATTTCAGTTGCATTTTTACCTTTCTTAAAATAATAAAACATAATATGCTAAAAATGTTTTTTTCTTCCATCTTCAACATTAAAGTGACTACACAAAAATTCACCAATTTTAATGTCTTTTTTAAAATGCACACTGATATGACAGCTGTCACAATCTAACAAAATTGTTTCAAATGAAGTTAAAGACAACTAAGTGAGGCTAGAGCCATCTTATGGAAAAAACCGAACCTTTTGGTCAACCTAATATATTCACCACGTATTCTTTACCCATTCATCTGTTGGTGGACTCAGGTTGCTTCCATATCTAGGCTGTTGGAAATAATGTTGCTATGAACATCAGGGTGCAGTTATCTTTTTGAATTAGTGTTTTCATTTTCTTCAGGAGTGGAATTGCTGGATCACATAGTAGTTCCAATTTTAGTTTTATGAGGACCCTCCATACTGTTTTCCATAGTGCCTGCACCAATTTACATTCTCACCAATGGTGTACTAGAGTTCCCTTTTCTCCACATTCTTGTCAACGTTTGTTATTTGTAGACTTTTGTTGATAGCCATTCTGACTGGTGTGGGGTGATATCTCACTGTGGATTTGATTTGCATTTCTCTGATGATTAGCAATCATGAGCAACTTTTCTTGTGCCTGTTGGTCATCTGTATGTCTTCTTTGGAAGAATGTCTGTTCAGTCTGCCCATTTTTAAAATCAGGTTGTTTGTTTTTATGATATTGAGTTGGATGAGCCATTTATATACTTTGAATATTAACCCCTTATCAGTCATACCACTTGCAAATATTTTTTTGCCCTTCAGTAGGTTGTCTTTTCATTTTGATGATGGCTTCCTTTGCTGTGCATAATACTCTTTGATATAAATCGTAGCAATATTTTCTTGGATCTGTCTCCTAGGGAAAGGAAACATAGGCAAAAACAAACAAATGGGACTTAATTAAACGTAATACCTTTTGTTATTATTATTTTGAATGAAGCTAATTATCTGTTAAAGAATCATGTGGGGAGAAATGGAGGTAGTGAAATAAGCCAGTCAGCTTCTTCATAGGATTGCTGTTGCAAATATACTCAAGAGATTTGTCATTTCCTTGCCCTAGGGACAACTATCTTGCTGCTGTTATTGTTGTTGTTATTGTTTAAGAGGCTTATTGAGGAAGTCTTTGGGTCACAGCTCTCTGTGTTGCTACCAGAAAACCACTTTGTACTTTTTCTCCTTAATCTTATTTTATCCTCTAGTGACTCCCTGGGCTACCATGATGTTCGTACAAATACCTGATCAACACATTTTCTCCTCTTGCTACACCTCCCTTCACATTCCCTGGTCACACACAATGTCTCTAACAGGGTCTTATCCATTTTCTCATGTGATACACAATGCCCCTAGTTCTTGTCTCTCTCAACAAGAGATATTTGTATAGGTCACTTGAGATAATACTTCGTAATTTAGGAAAAATATTTAAAAAATTGGTCAAATTCATATTTCTTCTGCATTTTGGTCCAGATTCTGAAGGATTTTGCAAGTATGCTTTGAGTTTCAGATTTTCTGTATTTTAACTATTTATTATTTTTCATGAATTTTAAGAAAAAAAAGAAATTAAAAAAAAAGCTTTATTCTGCTATATTTAACTAAGAGTCCAGCCAGTACTTTTTGAAGTTTCAGATAAAAGTAATAAAGATAAAGTGATGTCAAAGATTTGTGATGCTTCCTTTGAGCATCACAGGTGTTTTAGGATTTCTTGAATCCTGGAGTACAAATTTTACTGCATCTTGAATAAAACCCTCAGCTCAAGCAGTATTTACTAAAGGAGATAGTGTAGTACAGAGGTTAATATCATTTTGAAGTTACACAGGCCTGGGTTAAAGTGTTAGATCTAACACAGAGCTGTTGTACAGTTGTGAGAAAATTGCTTAATTTCCCTAACTCCTAATTTCTCTTTCTGTATGCTGGTGATGAAACTACCCACCTCACAGATATGTGGTAGGAATTAAATGAGGTAACTCAGAAATAACAATTGCTACATAATTGTTGCTAAATAAACAGTGGAATTGTGATTATTATTCTACATAAAGATGTCTGATTGAATCAAATTGTGAAATTGTTATAAAGTTTTATTGCAGAATTCCACCTTTCATAATCCTTGGGTAGAGAGATATATGTAACTCTCCACATACAAGTAAAATCATTTTGCTGGAGAAACAGAAAACTGGTAAACAATAATTCCCATGCCCTAGGACATTCGTATATGAGGGTTGAGCTTACTGGGAGAAAAGTTTTTCTCATGGAAGTGTATGCCAGCTGGTGGTATGTTATCTTTGTCTTGTCTACACCCTGACCTTTCAGCTTTATAACTGCCAAATGTTTATATAATGAGAACTGCCCTTTTAAAATTGACCCAGTGATTAAAACTGAAAATGAGAGCCGAGACTGTTCTCTAATAAATAGGCTGGATCTGAGCATACATCTGTCCAGCAGAAACCTTCTAAGCAAGCAGGCACACATTTCTTTCCTTGTATCTAAAAAGTGAAGGTGACATTTACACCGTTCAATAATTTTTCTCTCCGTTTATTCAATGGTGAGATCTAAGTTGGCAAATGCTACAGTCCCATTTATACTACTCCTAGGCTATCTTTCAAGTATTCAGCTTTTAGATGGATGCATCCAGAGCGTTGTTGGCACATACATTTCTTATAAATTCCAACTTAGAAGAAAACACTCCTTCAAGAAGAGAACTGTAGTCAAAGCAGAAACCACTCTACTCTCTTGGCAGCTCATCTTGCCAATAGATTTCTCAGTTCCATCAAAGTTTCCCAGATCCTATAACAGGTTTTTTTAATGACTTTCCAATCATACATATAGCTTTCTTCATACCTGAATAGAGACGTGTTGCAATTACTCAAAACCATCTTTCTCAGTGACTAACAGGTTAAAAAAAAAATCCCCAAAGCATAATAGAATACCCGTAGTAACTTCAGCTTTATACTTTTCAAAGAGCATAAAGATTCATAGGAAAGATTAAATAACAATACAATATTTTTATTCAAATCTAATTGAAATCAAGTCGCAGATGTGAACTGGACACAGAGATTTTAATTTCTTCTCTTTCTTACCTTACTTTCCTCTACCTAAATTCTAGTTACAGTGGCCTTCTTATTTTTTAGAGCATGCTAAGTTAGATCCTTTTGACTAGTTTTTAGGACGTTTATCATTAGCTGATTCCTCTCCTTGGAATACTCATTCTCCGTATTTTAATATGACTCTCAATTCAAAAGTCACCCCTTCAAGAGGCCTTTCCTGACCATCACTGTTTAACCCAATGCCCTGTTTTATTTTCTTCAGAACACTTAACATTATATAAAGTTATTTTATTTGTTTTTTTCCTACAAAAACATTCTCCCTCCACTAGAATGTAAACACAGGGCAACAGGTACTTGTGTTTTTCACTATTTCCCTGTGTGTAGAAAAGGCTTGTAATACAGTAGGTGCTCAATAAGTAGTTATTGAATAGATGAATGAATGAATAATATTTGCCAACCAGATTTCAGCTTTCTTCTAAGCTTCACTGAAATTTGATTCCAACACCTTTTGTTTTAAGCCAGGACCTCAAGCTAATCACATTTAGCCATCGTGACCACTCTTATTTCATCTGCTCTCTGCTTTTCAGTGAAATAGAAGGTGGTTTCTTTCATTTCAAAAGCCTGAATCTCCTACTTGTCCTTCCAATAAGTCCTGTATCTGAATTTGAGGGATGCATCTAAATTTTCCCATTTGTTAGGAAAAGACATTTGAAATCACTGGGTCAAATAAATGTGACTCGCTGTTCACTTTCAAGTTGTTCTGTCTCCCTCCTGTGGGAAACAAAATGTTCGTGACATCTGAATATCCCTATTTAGAATATTTAATCATTTAAATATTCAAGTAATAATAATGTTTTTCTATCATTCAGTAATCTGTAACAATCCTGAGAGGATAGAGAAGTCTCATCACTTTGTAAATGTACTTTACTATCGGAGCACGGCACCATTTTGTGTACTTTACAAAATACTAATTGATAAAAGTTGAGGTGTGTAAGGGTTCTCAAAATTATCCAGTCCAACTACTCTTCCAGTTTTGGATTCTCTGCATAAGATTTCTTCCAAGTGATTGTCTTGCGAGTCTGTTTCTAAACACCTCTCTTAACAGGATTGACATAATGACTTGAGACAGCAAATCCTATATTTGGACAATTTTGATGGTTTAAAGAAAACTGTTCCCTTATGCTAACTATTTTTCTGAGGTGTACTTCAATTGGTTCCATTTATACTCCATGGTACACACTGAACAACTTTATTTCCAGTTATGAAAATAACTTTTCATTTGATATTCCTATTGTGAAATAACAAGGACTTACTCAAATAATATAAAAGTATATAAAATTAAAAGTATCTCTTCCTCAGTCCATCTCCTACCCCTAGTCTCCAGAAGTAGCCACTATCAAAATTTTCTTGGGGAGTCTTTGAGAAAATTCTCATCTAAAAACATATATACCTACTTATACAGATATAAATTATATGTATTTCTAAGTACAGATTGGAATGTAACATACACACTATGCTGCCTTATTTTTTATTGTACAGTGGATTCATATTTCTCTATGAAAATGTACAGACTTACTTCATTCCTTTTATTAGGTACAGAGTATTCCATTGGAAAAATCCTTATTGATATAAGTCTACATGCATATATGAGACTACGTGTAGGATAAATTTTCCGAAAAGAGTTTGTTAGGTTAATTTTTTTTTATTTCTGAGCAAGAATTTTGCTCTTTTTAAGGACAATTA
Organism: Mesoplodon bidens; assembly: GCF_964165515.1. Classification (NCBI taxonomy): domain Eukaryota; kingdom Metazoa; phylum Chordata; class Mammalia; order Artiodactyla; family Ziphiidae; genus Mesoplodon; species Mesoplodon bidens. The sequence goes on along the minus strand of NC_138176.1, from coordinate 186,648,228 downwards.
ATTACTACTTTGTTCTAAAGTGACATACAATTACTTTTTTTCAAGTTTCATAGCAAGTCTTCTCTTTGATACGAAAAAGCATGAAATAAGTATATTGTGCCTGAGATTCAACCTTCTTTACTTTTTAGAAAAACGAGATGAAATTTTTAACATTGCTTTTGGTTAGTACCTTTAAACCTAGCATATATATATATATACACATTGGAAATAATAGCATGTTTTTACAGTAAAAGTGTGAGAGATTAGTTGTTAAGGAAGTGACTGTTTTCTTTATTGGCCTTCAAAGATAAATGTCTAGAAATGTATCCACTTATTCTCCTATAATAAAACCATTTTATTTTGAAATAACTTTAAACTTACAGAAAAGTTGCAAACATATAGAACAGAGAGTTCACACATACCCTTCACTCAGATTCCCATAATGTTTATAATTTTCAAAACCATAGTACAGGGCTTCCCTGGTGGCACAGTGGTTGAGAGTCCACCTGACGATGCAGGGGACACGGGTTCGTGCCCCAGTCCGGGAAGATCCCACATGCCGCAGAGCGGCTAGGCCCATGAGCCATGGCTGCTGAGCCTGCGTGTCCGGAGCCTGTGCTCCGCAACGGGAGAGGCCACAACAGTGAGAGGCCCGCGTAACGCAAAAAAAAAAAAAAAAAAAAAAAAAAAGTACAATGATCAAACCAGGAAATTAACATTAGTATGCTCCTATTAGCTGAACTAAAGACTTATTCAAATATCAGTTTCCCCCTTATATCCCTTTTCAGTTCCACAATCCAGTTAGGATCCCACATTACATATAGATGCTGTGTCCTTTGTCTTCTCCAAGCTATGACAGTTCCCAAGTCTTTCCATATCTTTTGATACTTGATAATTTTCATACTCATGGTCAGTTATTTTGTAACATCTGATGTTTTCTCATGATTAGAATGAGGTTATGCATTTTGGCAAGAAAAGTACAGAAGTGATGTGTCCTTTTCACTGCATTATATCAAGGGGGAAATGCTTTTTATATGCATTATAACTAGTAGTGTAAACCTCAATCACAAGGCTAACATGGTGTTTGTTAGGTTTTTCCAGTGTAAATTTACTATTTTCCTTTGGCAATTGATAAATATCTTGGGAGAGTTATTTGGGGCTCTGCAAATATTCTGTTTCTCCTCAAACTTTCATCCAGTTCCTTTTTCATCCACCGGTGGATCTTGCTGGCAACCATTGTAACTAGGGTGTTTACCTCATGATAATTCTATATTTCCCTCCGTCTTTCTACATTTATTAATTGGAACTCTTCTGTAAAAAAGAGCTGCTACTTCCTTTATTTATTTACTCAGTTACTTATTTATACCAATATAGACTCACGTACATTTATTTTATTCTATAGGTTATAGTTAAATACTATCATTATCTTTTGCTCATATTGCTCCAAATTTGGCTATTGGGAGTGTAACAAAATACTACAGAGTGGGTGGTGGTACATATCTCACAATTCTGGAGGCTGGAAATCCATCAAACTGTAGGCAGGTTTGATTTCTCCAAGACTTCTCTCCTAGGCTGGCAGATGTTTGTCTTCTCACTATGTGACTTTTGTCTGTGAGGCACATCCTTTGTGTCTCTCTTTTTATAAGGACACCAGTCCTAGGGCCCCACACTTATAATCTCACTTAACTTTAATTACCTCCTTAAAGATCCTATCTCCAAATGTAGTCAATTGGGAATTAGAACTTCAAGGTATGAATTCAATACATAACTGCATTTATTTATCTTCAAGCGTTTAGCAGTCAAAGCTGGCTGCTGTCCCTTAGCCTCTCCTTCTACTCTGGCAATCTGCTTCTGTTCAGGCTGCCTTGTTCCCTTGATTCCTCATTCTACCTTTTCTTTCCAATTCTCTAGGATGAAAAGGGCTATGATGAAGCTCTCACAATTTTTCACTCTTTGCATTCTTATTGCAGAGTCATTGTTTGAGCACTTCAGGCCTGGCTGATTGATTATAAGGAGACCACATAATGAAAAGATTGGTAGGTGTTGATGTCCTCTCAGAAACCTTTGTTAGTTTGCTACAAATTCCACCGGATTTGGTAGCTTTCCATCATAGTACATGGCTTCTCTGTGCTTTCCTAGTTTTACTGCAGATGGAGTTTTCCCCTCTGTTTTTCATTCTCTTTATTGTTTTTAGTTGGCTTTGAGAAGAGCAGGGTGAAATGCCTTTATTTGGCCATTATCATTAATTATGGATAAAATAAGTTAGTCACTGATATTATTAATATTATGGAAATTCTAAAGAGAGAACTGTGAATATTAATGGAGATTACATACTGATAAATTTTAAAGCTTTCCTCAAAATATTTGTTTGTGATAAACATAATAATAATTAGAATAAGAGCCACCAACATTTATTGAACTCTTGCATTATGCAAAATATTGTTCTAAGTATTCATAATGAAAATCTAATTAACTCTTATGACCACTCTAAGACAGAGATAATAGTGTTACATTTTACAAATAGGAATACTTGTTCAAGGTCACAAGTGTGATAAATATTAGAGCTGAATATCAAATGCTTGTCTATCAAACTAAATAACATATTTTCAACCACGATCTTGTAGAGATTATCTTAAAAGAAACAAAAACAAAGAAATAAATACAAAAGAAACAACAACAGAACACCCCTCAATATCTTATAATACCATTTTCTTCACTGAGTATTCTATTTCCAATAACTTCCCTACAATATATGGTAACTCATAAATGTACTCATAGAACAAAACAAACACATATATATCATGATCACTATTATGTGTAATTTTTCACTTACAAAAGCAATATATTGTCTCTACTCTGAGTAGCCTATCTGTTTCATAGTTATTTACTTCCTTATACACAAAATCTACACAGGAAATGAACCCTGGCTCTGGTTACTTTGTACTAATATAGACAACACAGATTGATGTAGTTTTCTCTCATGCCCAAATATCTATTAACATGGAGAAAATCTGGATTATCTGGTACTGAATGTGCAAAAATGAGTTTAGCACTCTGTGCTGGATGATTGATTGAATCCTTGGATCAGCCTATCAAGGTTTAATTGAACTACAAATCCAGTGATAATTGGAATAGAACTCTGGTCCAAAACAAGACACCAATAATCTAAGCTTTAGTTAATGAGCAGAGGCAAATGGAGATTTCTGCTATATTCATGGCATCCTTTGATTGTATTAGTCATTCAAAAACTATGGCATTGTAATATTTACAATGAAGAGTTATATAACAACAATTATGCAGTAGTCACTTTGTGCTCAGTAAATGAGATTAGAAAAATAAGATATAACAATGGAATATTTAAAAATACCTTCATCTGTGTTTTAGCTTCCTCAAGTCTCTATGTTTCTTCATACAGTATTAATGCAGCACTAGGTGCATAGTAGTTGCTAAATACATGTTTTATTTGTTTGTATGAATGGTTAGTCTTTAGAGGAAATAGATGAGTAGATGAGGTATAATAGAATCCATTCATGATAAAAGTTTTATCAGTTGATAAAATGGTTTGCTTACTGAATAAGATGTACATCTAGTTAGTACTGTAGTTGCCACTGTCAACATTTTCATCTGATATTTTGAGTGAGCTCATTGGTTTAGAATTACCAAAATTAGTTAAACTGCATGCAAATTCATCTAACATTGTCACTTTGTCAAGGTTTGAGAGCTATGATGCTTATTTCTGAAATATTTTGGAAAGTGTTATTACTTTAAAAATTCACATTTACAAATGTTCAAGAAACTGAAGATAAAAGTGATTGAGTAAATCAAAATGACAAAGTTGTAGAGATGGAGAAAAGATTAGAGGTTACAAGGAGTTAGACATGAGTGAGAAGAGGGAGAAGGTGTGACTATAGAGGGTAGCCTGAAGGAGATTGTTGTGGTGATGGATTAATTGTGTATCATGAACGTGGTGGTAGTTGTAAGAATCTATACACATAATCCACATGCTTTAAATGGCATGTGTAATAAAATGGCACAGATACATTGTATCAATATCAATTTTCTGGTCTTGATATTTTTCTATTGTTACATAAGATGTACTCATTGGGGGGACCTGGGTAAATGATACACAGGACCTCTCCACTATTTTCCCTACTTCTTGTGAATCTATAATTATTTCAAAGTAAAAGTATAAAAATGATTGGTCAGAGTTAATCTTGGCTTAGTATAATAGTTGTATGTTTTTTTTCCTTACCGTTTACAGGTAAAAGTTTTCTACAATTCTAGTTTGAGTGATGCTATTTACAAGCTGTACATACTTGGACTTTTGACAAGAAGTTGCAGGTGTTGCAGGTGGCATATCAACTCATCAGCTGCCTCATGGACTCTTGTTGTTAAGTGATAAATGCATGGCATTCAATCTGATACTTTTCTTTAGAGGACAGAATATCTCAAGTGTTTGGGTCCAAACACTGTTGTGATACTTGCTGGTTTCTACCTTTATTGCAAATATGGTTTTATATATTTCACCAATATAATAAATGTGAAATACTGTAGTTGTACTGATTTTATAGGTTTCTCTGTGATGTCAAGTATACTTTGAAACAATATATCAATATTCTGTAATTCACTGATTCTTTCTTGTGTTCATCTATATATTACACTTACATGAATGGTGTAGATCTTCCTCATAATACATATATAATGCTGCAAGACACAGCGCTAGGATCTTAGTATATATATATATAAAAGTGGATAAGAAAGATATTAGAAATCTCTTTCCTTGCCTATCTCTGTCAATACTAGGAACCCCAAAGGCAAATATACTATCTCATTGTTTCAATTTGCAGTTCCTTAAAAACTAGTGAAACTGAGCAATAATATTTATTTCCATTTGTGTTTCCTAGTTTATGAATTGACTCTTTGTAGTGATTTGCCTATTTTTTTCTACTTAGATAATATTCTTTTCCCAAGTGATTTAAGGAGCTGCTCTGGCTAATTATATGGAGCTTTTGTTGTATATGTTGAAAATATTCCTCAGTGTATCTTCAATGGGAGGAAGGTAAACATGGGTGTATTCAAGAAATTGACAAAAAAACAAACACACAATCAAGCAAGCAAGCTTGCTGTGGCTGATGCACAGAGTGAAAGGAAGCAGGAGTGGAAAACCGTGGCAAGTATAGAAACATGTAGGCTGTGTAAAGGATTTTAGTTTTTATCCTAAAGCAATGAGAAGCCACTGAAATGTTTTAAGTTCAGTGTGGGTAGGGTGAAGAACGGAGATGATGGTGGTGTTGTAAATGAGGTTTATTATAAAAATTCTTTAAAAATAGTTTGTCTAATACTCTTAGCAAAGAATAGAACACAGGGGACTTCCCTGGTGGTCCAGTAGTTAAGACACCGTGCTTCCACTGCAGGGGGCACGGGTTCAATTCCTGGCTGGGGAACTAAGATCCCACATGCCACACAGTGTGGCCAAAATTTAGGAAAAATAAAAAAGAATGGAACATAGTAAATATTTAACAAATATCTTCTGTCCTTTGTTAATATGAATGTAATGATTACTATTAACATTTCTGTCTGAAGGAGACTGAAGTCTGGTGAGGCGAAATAATTATTCCAATGACACAGCTATAAAGAATCACAGATAGATGTTTCTAGGCTAGATCTCATTCTCATTCTGATATCCAGAGTGTAAGAATGTCTACAGCGAGAAATTCATGAGCTCACAACCCAAATTTAGCCTGGGGAGTGATCCTGTTACAGACTAAACATTAGGAGTATTAACAACAAAAATTCAACCATGCATTAGGTCACCCTCACAGGCGTCATACCAAGTGCATGTGATTAATGTATTGGAGGCCAAAAGACTCAGTTACAATAGCGTTTACACAGACTAGGTCTTGGGAAACAGTATTATCCTCATTGTAGAGTTAGTCGGCCAGGATTTACAAGTGTCATTTTTCAAAATTAAATAATCTACAAGCTACGTGTTTACAAACACACACATACTCTATGGGTCCTCAGTAAATGTTAGCTGACTGACTGACAGATAAACACCCCCATAAACAGATAAACACTTCTAAGTGAAGTGTAGCCATATATTTAAGAGGCAGTATCGGATCTACGTGTATAAACTAGAGATTAAATATATGAGAAACATAGCAAAAATGCAATAGTGAGCTGCTTAAATAGCAAATGAAGATAAATTCCAGCAATTATTAAAATATCCCAAGTGAAAGTTTTATAAAGTAACTCTACTCCATAAAATACATGTTCTCCAAAGATCATAAACAAATCCATTTTTGTAACCTTACATCTTTACCCCACCTATCAATTAACTTGCAAATAATGGAGACAGTGACCTTGTTAATATGTGTGGTATTTCTTGAGAAGGAGGTATAGCATAAGGAAACAGCAGAGACAAAACTAAAGTCAAGAAGTGGACATTTGATTACACTCTCTCCTCTCAGTTTATAGTATGCTAAAGTCTTATTAAATATCCTTATATAAATTAATGAGTAGATTCCTAATAATTGAAATGTAGCAACACAAACTATCACTCTTGAGTTTAATACTTAACTAGTTTAATGAACTTAGGCCAGAGTTAACCTTTCTTAACATTTTTTGCTCTCAATGGGAATAATTTAGTAAACTATTTCTTTAAATGTTTCATTAAATATGTGTAATATCTGGTACAGTGCTGGACATTTAATGAGCATGAAATAAGTCTTCTTTGCTGATATTATTTACTAACTCATAGTGATGATGACAATTTCCCCTGTAACAAAGCTCCATTTGCTTTAATCTCTCCTGACAATGGGACTGTAGTGAGGAGTTCCGGTTGAGGGAGTTTAGCTCACAGGATGAGACAGTAGATTAGTCTCTGGAGGGCAGGACAAGACTGGTTAAAAGGTGCTCTCCAGGTTGGCATAGGCTGGATGCTTGAAGTGTGTAAGTTACTTTAGCCAGACCCAAAGGAGAAACTGAAGACCACAAGCTCACCTTAAGGGGGAGGATAAAGGAAGTAAAGAACTTTTAAGTAAGAGTTAAGAGGAAATCCAAACCCTGGAATGAAGACATGACCCAGCCTATTGCATTAAAGGGCCAAGAAGAAGGTTTTGTTGCTCTGGTCATTTGTGTGTTTTGTTTTAAGAACTCGGAGACCCCATTCCTTCAAGTTATATTGTGTATTGATTTCAGTCATGCCGAGACTGACTGAACATTTTTCAACATCACAGTCACTGCTTCATTTTCTACAGAGGTTAGACGTTCTTTGTAAGAAGCAGTGAAAAAATATAGTGACATATTTTAAAGGTTGATCCAAGTAGTAAAATTTGTGAATATCATATTAATAGGGTATTAATGAATACTATTATTGGGGTAGAAAGTGGCTCATAAATATCTAAAATTATGCTTTTTCTATATCCATTCCTTCACTTCCCTTCTTTTACTAGAAGTGGGGTTAAGATTGAATGGAATGTACAGGTCTGTGCTAAGCATTAAATTTATCTTCTAAAATGAAATCAGATGTTTTCTTTGTAGAGTTTTTAATAATCCTGTAAGAAGTTATTTTTAGGCCAAATTTAGCTGATAAAATTGATATTAAGAGAACAAAGCTAACAAGCCTAATATTAAATAACAAGTAAGAGATGGAATTTGAAACTAAGAATGTTTAAAATTCAGAAAGATGTACCATGTTTCTGGTTGGAAAGACAATATTACAAGGTTGTAAAACAATCACAATCTATATACACACAATAAAACTACAATCAGAATTCCAAAGCAGCTCATTTTAGCTGATCAAAATAATTTCAAGTCTGTTCTCTATGTCTGCATCTTTATTCTTGCCCTGCCACTAGGTTCATCAGTACCTTTTTTTAGATTCCATATATATGCATTAGCATACAGTATTTGTTTTTCTCTTTCTGACTTATTTCACTCTGTATGACAAACTCTAGGTCCATTCACCTCATTACAAATAACTCAATTTTTTTTCCTTTTTATGGCTGAGTAATATTCCTTTGTATATACGTGCCACATCTTCTTTATCCATTCATCTGTTGATGGACATGTAGGTTGCTTCCATGTCCTGGCTATTGTAAATAGTGATGCAAAATAAAACAAAGTGAGAGAGTAGCATTGACATATATACAATACCAAATGTAAAATGGATGGCTAGTGGGAAGCTGCTGCATAGCACAGGGAGATCAGCTCGATGCTTTGTGATGACCTAGAGGAGTGGGATAGAGAGGGTGGGAGGGAGGCTCCAGAGGGAGGGCATATGGGGATATATGTATACATATAGCTGATTTACTTTGCTGTACAGCAGAAACTAATGCAACATTGTAAAGCAGTTATAATCCACTAAAGATAAAAAAGAATGAAATTAAAAAACATTATTAAAAATATATATGGAACAATAGTGTAAGAATTGGCAAGAAATATTGTAAAAGAATATAAGGGAAGAACTTCCCCTATCAGTTAATAAGACATTATAAAACTGCAAACAGAGCAATATGACAGTGGCACAGGAATAAGTGGATAAATGAATGGATCTGGCCACAAACTCTTAACTAAAATTACATGAAGAATAAATTTCCTAAGGACTACTTAACTCTACCTATCTCTATCTCTATATCTACTCCTAATCCTAACCCTATCACTACTCCTATTCCTACCCCACTCATATCTCTATCTCTTTATTCTACCAGGACCAGAACTCTCCCTCTCTCTTCTTACCTATCTATCCATGTCTATCTCTATCTATCTATCTATCTATCTATCTATCTATCTATCTATCTACTTATCTAATATATTTATATCTATGCATAGGTATGGAGCAGAGAAGAACCCAAGATAACACAGATGTATCGGAAAAGACTGAGAGGTTTGATTACAGAGAATATTTTCAATGTTTTTAGAGAAAATACATCAGCAGCAGAATCAAAAGATAAATAATATAATTTAAAACTTCTCCAACACATAGGATATTGGGCTACTCCCAGTCCAACACATATGATAATGGGCTACTCCTAGTACACAAAGAGATATTACTAATTAATAAGAAATAAATCAAGCAGCTCAATTGTAAAATGTATAAAGGAAATAAATAGGCACATCAAAATCTACATGGAATGTTATCTCTGCAACAATGTCTCTTATTCATTAAGACACAATTAGAACCTCTGCCAAAAATTAGTCAGAATTCTGCCACCTCCATTCCTCACAATTTTCCTTTAGGTTCTCCTCTTACCCCATGACCAGAGAATTCAGTACACTATAAAATTGGCTCTTCCCTGAAATTCTTTCTTCTCCAAAATTTCTAGACCTTCCAATTAAAATCCCAAGTTGATTAGAGCTACTAATATCAGCTAGATATTGATTTTTTTCAAAATACACACTAAGGTAAAAGAAGGCTTATGCCTTTTAAGGGATCTGCATTTGCACAAGTAAAAGACACAACTGTTTGATCCTGTTTTATAGGTTAAGGAGACAGAAGGCTTCTACTGATTGTTTTTTTTTTTTTTTTTTTTTTGCGGTACGCGGGTTTCTCACTGCTGTGGCCTCTCCCGCTGCAGAGCACAGGCTCCGGACGCGCAGGCTCAGCAGCCATGGCTCACGGGCCCAGCCGCTCCACGGCATGTGGGATCTTCCTGGACCAGGGCACGAACCCGTGTCCCCTGTATCGGCAGGCGGACTCTCAACCACGGCGCCACCAGGGGAGTCCTACTGATTGGTTTTACAAGATTCTGGAAAGGGTTACTTTTAATATTAGAATTAAAATTCGGGGACAATTATCTTCTAAAGAGGTTAATCCTTATCTTCAGAGATGTAAATACTCAACATAAAGTCAAGCTTATCTTTTAAAAACATGCAGCAATTATCAGAGAAGACCCAAACCCAGAGAGATTTGTGCTATATACATTGGATTGACTTTATACTGTGGCCCAAAGGAAAAATGCCACAGCAGTGATACCCGATATTGCAATAAAGTCAGAAGAACAGTAAAAAAAGGACTATGCAGTCAGAAGCAGAAGTTGGATCACTTACGTACCTGGGCTAAAAGAGGCAAATGCCAGAAATCAATGCAGATAAACGTAGAATATTGAATCTTGAGAAGAAGCAGAGTGAATGTTCAAAAAAGTAAAATAAATAAAACAGCAACAACAAAAACATTGCATCATATTGCCCGAAGAACAGATTTGAGAGTTTTGGAAAAATTATCTAAAGTGGGCAATACCTTGTATAGCTCTCCAAAGATGAAGGCAAAAAGATGGTGACACAGTTCCCCTTGAAATACAATATAAACCACAGGGAAAAGGGAAGGTTTTCAGATTCTCTCTAATGAAGTAACTAAAACTCTGGAGCACATGGCTGTTATTAGCCAGATCTATGGATGGAAAAGCCTGAGTGGTGAACACTCATCATAGACAATTTTAATGGCATCAAAAATTAGAATTTAACTTACTTCCATATTTTTTGTCAAAATATTTCTATGAATTCCTCATAGGCAGTAAACTATGTATCATTTTAAGAGTTTGAATATGTCAATGACCTTGTTGTTAAAAAGAATAAACATTTTTACATGACACTACCTTCTAACCCAATCATCCCTCTCAAAATATTGAATTGAAAGATGTACAAATATTTTCTACTTTAGAAACACATTATTTTGAAAATAATTCCTGTTGATAAATGCTTATTTCTTCTCTCCCTAATTCCTTCTTCTCTCCCCTACCTAATTTTATCTTTTCTTCCCAATAGCAGCTGATAGAAATTTGTTTTCTTTTCCCTAATTTTCTACTGCTGCTATCTTTTGTTGTCCTTAGGAAGATCCTAAACACATATATACTTTAGTTTTTATTTCCTACTGTATTACATTCTCTGGTATCTTTGCCATAACAGATATGTAATTAACATTATTGGTGATTAAAGAATAAATTTTATAAGATCAATAACCAGTGATAATCTTATAGAAATTATTTCATGCTCACTGTATGCCAGGCATTAAGGGCTTTATTTTTTTAATTTTTATCATAGTTTATGAGCTAAATCTTGAAATTACCCTATTTGCAAAGGAGAAAACTGAGGCTCAGAGAGATTAAGATTACAGGGCTACTCACAGCTAGAGACGTGGTTCGTAAAGGCAGAGATGTCTGAGTCTAGAGTAGTACTTACACCCTACTGTACCACTGCAAGTTAAGTCCTGGAAACAAGACTTTTAACTCTTGTGGGGACACCATATTCATTAATAGTTTCAAATAATTCAATGCATTGAGAAATAACATTCCACTGTGCAGTCCAATGATAAGTGAGGAACTGTGCCAAGTTCTGGGAGAGAGAGGGTTTTCCATCTCTCTGTCTACTGCTTCTCATTTCCTTACACTTGTTTGTAAGATCAAATGCAAATGGATGAAATATTTAGTGAACAACTTGGCTTTATAAAGAAGACATGCAGCCTGCTGGTTTCATAGATTTTCCGGACAATCATTCTTCAGGCGTATTTACTTTTTGCTGTTTCAGTGGATAAAATCTACCAAATTGAAACTCAGCCCTCATCTTCATCTCCTGGTTGGGACAAAGGTAAATATACCTTCAGGTTTGATTCAGTAGGAAAGGCACATCCAATCTCATTTCAATAAGCATCTGAGCAACTATCAAAGATCCATTACCTTTAGAAGGAGAAGGAAGAAATGAATTTCAGATTATTAAAGACATGACATCCTAATTAAAAGAGTCTGTGTAGAACGCCAGAGCGGGTATAGACAGAGCCAAAGTGACTGTGAAATCTTGTCTCTGCAGATGTCAATAGCCTAAGAGCAGATCCTTTAATTAGAATCTTCTTTTATTTTGTCTATGCTCTAGACATGAAAATTCATTGCAGTCACCCTGCCTAGAAGCTGAGTTGCTTAGAACAAAAAGGCCTGTCCTGGAAAAAGAAAATCACAGTCGTAACAGTCCAAGTAGATACATTTGTATATAGACTATAATTTTCTTGCAGCAAATGGTAAAAAGATATGCGGGTGACAGTGAGAGAGTCACACGGAGGGCTTGCTTTATCACCTACCTCTGACTATGTTTCCCAAGAACTGCTCCTCACCTATCCCAGGCCCCAGGCCATCGTTAGTCCTTGCACATGGAAGCAATGAAGGTGTCTCTTCAAGTAAATCATTTGAGGATTTTTATAATCTCAAATAAAAATTTCTAATATTTTTTTCTAAGTTTTCCAGGTTTAAGGTTTTAATCTTTTTTTTGGGGGGGGGGGTACGCAGGCCTCTCACTGCTGTGGCCTCTCCCATTGCGGAGCACAGGCTCCAGACATGCAGGCCCAGCGGCCATGGCTCATGGGCCCAGCCGCTCCGCGGCATGTGGGATCCTCCCGGACCGGGGCACGAACCCGTGTCCCCTGCATCGGCAGGTGGACTCTCAACCACTGAGCCACCAGGGAAGCTCTCCCTAATCTTTTATTATTTATTGAGCAGCAGTTTCATAGAGAATGGTGAGAAACCCTGGGTAAATAGTTGGATGCAAAATCTGTGCCGTCCAATGCTCTATTAAAAACTAATGAGTTCTTTCTTTTTCATATTATCACTGTTCTATCCTCTGGTGCTTAAAAATTAATAACATGTGGGTTTATAAACCTTTGGCTGTTGATCAGTAAAATTGCTGATAAATATATTTTAGAGATTGCACGGGAAAGTCTGCATATAAGTTTTTTCTTCAACCACTGGAAAGATCATAGGCATCTATTTCAACTGAACATATTTTCCAGTGTTTTTTTCTTATGATATTGGGATAAAGAAAATTACATATCAACATAACTAAATAAAATAAATCTATTTCAAATTGCAACTTTGAAAATTAATCAGAAAAGATGTAAATAAGGCAAATGCTATGAAATAAAGTTAAATATTTCTCACTTCACTACTAATGAGGATCTGATAAAATATTTGCAAATCATTGCAAATAATGTCTTCTTGTTAGAATTAATAAGAATAAAATGAATAAGGAAGAAAGTACACTGTTCTAACTTCTTTTTTGAAAGTCTTATGTCTGTATTTATTTCTGGTATTAAGTAGAATTGATTTGCATCTGCCTTTTAAGTCTTAGAACGTAAAAGGCTCTGGTGGTTAGAAATTTATGAAACCTGAAAGGGTCTGACCCTTATCTAATGAGGGAAAAATAGAAAGCAGGCACACTGAGAGTCAGTACAAAATGTGAAGTCATAATAACTTTGACTATTGAATTATTATTCTTGTATTATCTATGCATTTGTAAGTCCAACATATATAGGAATAAGGGCAGGAAGAAGAAAGAAAGGAAAGAAAAGGATGGAAAAAATGAAGAAGGGAAGAAGGAGGAAGGTGAATGATGAGTGGTGAGTGATGAGAACTGAATCAAATATAAAAGGGCTTTAGGGCTTCCCTGGTGGCACATTCGTTGAGAGTCCGCCTGCCGATACAGGGGACATGGGTTCATGCCCCAGTCCGGGAGGATCCCACATGCCGCGGAGCAGCTGGGCCCGTGAGCCATGGCCGCTGAGCCTGCGCGTCCAGAGCCTGTGCTCCACAGCGGGAGAGGCCACAACTGTGAGAGGCCCGTGCACCGCAAAAAAAAAAAAAAAAAAAAAAAAAAAAAGGCTTTAAGTCCTAGGCTGCTTATTTAACAGAATTCTAGCCGTATTTTTTTCTGTTTTTTAATGAAATATCACATCTATTCTTTCAAGATAAATATCATTCTTCCTTCTCTTAGACTATGATTTTGAAAAAAGTTTAATTTTGGATTATGTATGCCATTTGGACCTTCAATTTATTTGTGGCAGCAAGCACTCTGATGAATGTACTGTTTGTCCTATAATTGCTGTCTTCCAGTGAGCATTTTGTTCCATTATGATCTCCTAGAACATTTTATTCTCAAAAAGATGTGGCACAGACTGATTCTTCATTTTAAGGATGTTTCTTTAGCTCCTCCAGGTTTTAAACTGTTTAAAATTATATTTTGAATAATAAAAAGTGGGGGAAAAAAGAATGATCAGGACTGGAACACATTTTAAAATTCATATTGAATATTTCTTTTTATTTTGGAAATGCAAATATATCATGGAATGTAGCCTAACACTTATAGACAACTCATTCATGACATGCATTATTAACATAAATATGTGGATGGAAACAAATTTTGTTGTAGAAATACAGAGTGTTTTTTAGCAAACTATGCTTTTTAAACCTTTCCTTATGCAAACTTTGTCATGAATGCAGTAATGCTGATTTTAAAATAAAGGCTATCAGTGAAAGTATTGCTGGCTTTTTTGATAAGTAAAGAATAATGACTTTATGTGTTTTATGAATGTTACATTGTTTCTTACAAGCCATCTCTGTGATTTTTGAAAATGAGGAATGAGTGATTAGGAGAATGTGCATTTTATTTCAAGTATATTAAGTAATTTAATTCTCAGCAACATTGTATCAAGGCCCAAGTGAGACTATCTTGTAAGAATTTACTATAGAAATAAGTATTTTCAATGTATATATACTAGTAAAATTATCTGTGGTGACACACAGCATAGCAGGATGGTTGGAAATAAAGTCAGAGAGGTCAAAAGACATATTCTTCAACAAAATGTGGTTGACGAAAAAAATTACAACAGGCCCAATGATTTATATTTAATTATAGCTCTGGGATTGTGGATTGCCAAGTAAAATAAGAGTATATTTCTCAGTGTATGACAAAAGAAAACATACCAAATCTTCTGACAAGAAAGAGTATCACTATGCAAACAATGTGGTAAATAATACTGCAAGGAAGAAGCCAATTCTCAAGGCATAGGTCATAGATGGACTTACACAAGTATTTAGATAGAAATTTCCTAGATGTTTCAGGAGAAGGAGGGAATATTATTGCTTCCCATGACTGTTAATTTTTTACATCCATTTACAAATGTATTATATAACAATGTTCTATACGTTGGGGTGAGCAGCACCTTTCTCATTTGTAGTTAGTTCTCTGCCTGAAATGATCTCCTTTCCCGCTACATTTCAGTAACTTCTCACTCTTTAAGTCTCATCACAAACTTCATCTCTTAAAGGAAGGTTTCTCTAGACACCCTGAAGCTTTCTCATAGCACCCCAGTATGGTACTTTCCATTCTGTATTGTTATAGTTGATTCACTTCTCCTCACTAAACTATAAACTTCCTGAAGGTATGGAATAACTTGGTTAATATTTTATTCCTAGTACTTATGTCTTTGACACCTAGTAGATGCTCAATAAATCTTTGGTGGATGGATGAATGGATGAATGAGTGAATTTAGGGTTGCACTGAGGAGTCTTGTCTTCAAGAAAAATCCTTGTCATCAAGGGTTTGGGGCCAGGCAGTTGGGTGCGGAGAAGGAAAAGAGGGGGAAAGACAGCACTGTGTATGGAGAGGGTTGGGCTTATCTCAGCTTAGAGCTCAGATTTCACCTACTCTCTTGAATAGCTTCCCATTCATTAAAAGCCAGCATGGATATAGATTCTTGTGAGTGGAATTAGGTGAGGGATGAGAAAAGGTTTTTCTTAATAACAGTTCCAAAGCTCAAGCTGCTGTGTACTTGGAGGCTGAAGGAGAGAACCAGAGAAAATCTTGATAAAATTCTATTCTAGAAAATAGATTTTTCGTTCATTTGTTTTTAAGTGTCTTTATCATAGTTGCCTTTGAGGAAGGCAATTTATATTTAGCAAGAACTGCTATTAATTAGTATTCACGTGCATGGCCTTTCTTTCTGTTTGTTCTGATGTTCCAAAATTGCAAGGAAAAAGTGCCTGCCATTTAATTATATTAAATCAGATATGTGAACAACAGAATACTGGCGTCAAGGACTGTATTAGCAAATTGTGCCAATTAGAAACACACAGCAAGTACCATGCACTTTCCTTTTGCATTAGTGGCTTTTAAATCATATAGTGGCACAGTAACAAATACAGCTAGCATGGTATGACTGTCACATTTTCCACACGTTCATTTTTAGCTACTTTGCCTTTTAAAGAAAACATACAGTATGCTGTAGGCCTACACATAAAATGCTTCCCAAAATATGAGATAATTATATGCTTAAGGAGTAATATGCAAACACTCTTCTTCAGATAATTATGAACACTTATTTTTCCACATGGGAAGCTAGCCAAGAAGTAAAGACATACTGCACTTTGGGAAGTCATCCATTTTTAATACATGAGGCAGTGCCCTATCAAGTACCACAAAAAGAAAGTTAACAAATTTCTTGTAATCAAATGAAAAACCAAAAGTAAAAAAAAAATTTAAATGACAATTAATATCCATCACACAGTGCCCCATTAAAAAACAATTCTATGAAGGGACAAAATCTGCTATAAGAATAAATTTTGTCAGCCATAAACATTCGATTTTTAAGTAGATTCTGAAGATATATATATATATCTTCCTCCAAGAATATTCTTTGAAAATTAATAGAAATTGAAAAGTAAGTTTGTGTAAGCCATACTTTTGGGTATGTTTTATTTACACTTAAGTAAATCTTGATTAATTATGGTAAAAGATGATAATTATAGCATTGAATGAAGAAGATGGATAGTTGAAATATACAAGATGCTAACTTACATTTTTGTCTATTGCTTAAACATTCTAAAATCTAAACTTTTACCAGGTCTCCATTATGATTTTAAACTAATTTGAGTATTAAGAAACTTTAAATTCTATTGCTTTGGAAATTTTATTTATTTAAGGGTAAAATAAACTGATGATTAATTTTAGTTTCTTTTAAGGTGTTTTTGTACATATTATTAAGAATTTATTGTCTCTTGTTTTTAAAATTTGACTAATACTGTAATATTATCTGCTAAAGAAATTTTAAACATTCTTTTTTTTATTTTAGGTAAAGTTTACATAGATTCATAGCCAGTACTTTAATGAGTTTGACAAATTCACACAAATATATAACTAACACCCCAAAGAGCACTGCTATAATCCAGAAAGTTTCCTCATCCTCCATTGCATCAATCTCTCTCACCCACAGACACTCTTTGTTTCTATCATTAAGAGTTTAGTATGTTCTTGAACTTCAAATAAATGGAACTACTCAGTATGTGTTTACTTATGCTAGTTTTTTTGAGAGATTTTTGAGATTTATCTCTCTAGTTGCATGTATCAGTAGGTCATTCTTTTTTTATTACTTAATAGTACTATATTGCATTATATGCAGCAATTTATTTATCTTCCTTCCTTCTAGTACACTTTTGGATTGTTTCCAGTTTGGAACAATTATTAATGAAGCTGCAATAAAAATACTTTTACAAGTTTTATGTGGACCTATGTTTTGATTTCTTTTAGGTAAATACTAGGAGTTGAAAGGCCAGGTCATATGAAAAGCATATGTTTAACAAACTGCCAAACAGTTCTCCAAGTTTGGGTCAGTTTATATGCTCACCATCATTATATAAAAGGGATTAATTTGCTCCATACCTTTGTCAATATTTTGTGTTTTCAGTCTTTTCAGAAGTGTGTTGCTTACTTTTCAAATATTGGAGAATTTTCTAGATATCTTCCAGTTACTGACTTCTAGTTGAAATCCATTATGGTCTTAGGACATGTTTTGTGTGAATTATTGTCTTTTACATATGGTAAAGTTTGTTTAATAGCACAGAGTATTGCCTATCTTGATGGAGACTGAGTTTATGTTCAAAAATATTATACCCCCTCACATGTAGTAAGGACCTTATAAGAGTGTATTCCTAATTCCTTCCCCTCATCCATTGTTGTACTTGTCATATATTTTAGCTTTTACATGAGCTATGAACAACACTGTAATCTTTTGCTCCAGTTATCTCTAGAGCAGGAAAAGTTAAGAAAAACATAATTTAATTTACTTAATTTATTCCTGTTTCAATGCTCTTCATATTTTGTGTAAATCTAAATTTCTTACATTCTTTTCTGCCTGAATAACTTTCTTGAGTATTTATTTTCAAGATGGCCTGTTGGCAATAAATTCACTAATTTTTAAAAATTCACTAATTTTTTGCTTGTTTGAGAAAATATTTATTTCTCCTTAATTTTTGGATTATATTTTACTGGTATGGAATTCTAAATTGATAGTCTTTCTGTTTCTTCCAGTACTTGAAAGATATCACTCTATTGTATCTTTTCCTGCATGATTTCTGATGAGAAGTCTACTGTAATTCTTATCATTGTTTCTCTGTAGGTAATGTGTCTTCTTTCTCTGCAAGATTTTCTTTTTGTCTTTGGTTTTTAGCAATTTGAATATGATATGTGTAGGTGATCCCTTCCCCCTCCTAAACCAAATGCTTTTCTGAGATTCTTAAATCTGTGGTTTAGTGTCTTGTCACTAACTTTGGAAAATTCTCAGCCATTATTTTTTTAAGTAATACTTTGACACTGTTTGCTCTCTTCTTCTAGAATTCTAATTATACATGTATGTTAGACTGTTTGATATAGTCCCACAACTCATGGACACTCCCTCGGTTTTCACTTTTTGCTCTTTGTGTTTCAGATTGGGTAATTTTTATTGACTTATCTGTGAGTTCACTGATATTTTCCTTGTTTGCATAAAGTGTACTGATGAGTCCATTGAAGGCAGTCTTCATTTCTGTTTTTGTTTTATATTTCTAGCATTTCCATTTGATTTTTGTAGTTTTTATTTCTCTCATGAAAATATCTATCTGATCTTACATGTGGTATACCTTTTCATTAAGAGCCATTAACATGTTAATTATAGTTATTTTAAATTCTTTGATATTTCCAACATTAATGTCATATTTGACCTTGGTTCTGATGAAAAAAAGTCCTTTCAAACTTTTTTCTTTTTTTATTTTTAGCATTTTCACATGCTTTGTAATTTTTTGTTAAAAGCTGGACATATTGTATACAAGAGTAGATACTGAGATAAATACTCTTTTATATTTGGATATGTGTGTGCCTAGTCTTATGCTAGGCTTTTAGTGTGGAGGATTGTGTTAATATACTCAGGATTTGGGCTGGGTTTGCAGTTTATTGCACAGACTTCAAATCCCCTAGTTATAGGGTGTGGATGAGTTTTCCAGAACGTTTTTACCAATACATTCTCCCCAGAAGGAAAACAGCTCTCTAGCTACATCCCATTGTTAAAATTACCAATGCTTGCTGGCACAGTGATGGAAGGTGGAGGAGGGGGAAATGCTCTCTGCTGTTCTGATTAAGCCTCACTGTTAGGCAGGGTGAACCTGCATCTCAGTGTAGGGTGGCTTTCACAAGTGTTTTTTGCTCTTGCTCCAGTTAGAGTACATATAACTTTGCTTAGCACATATTCCTGCCCCTTCCACAGAGGTAGAACTTAACTTTTTCTCTGTTTCTTTTCTCTAGCTTTAATGGGTTTCCAACAGCGCCCTAAGCAAGAGTTTTGTGACTCTTCTCCCTGCGGACCATCTCCCTCTAAGGGGGGTAGGGGATATGGGTTTGGGTGGAGCTTCGACAGTGGCTGCAATTCCCACCCCACCTCACCCCACACACAAGTGTCATGAGGTAACTATTCTCAGAAATTTACACAATTTTCTCTGAGCATCTGGTGTGGTTCATGGAGAAAACATTACATTAGAGGGCACAGACTCCCCTATAATTGCAGGCACAAATGACTTTATACCTTCCTATCAATAGATATTTGGTCTTTAGTAGTTCATTTAAACATATTAACTGACTCTGTTTACAGCCTTATATGGCATCTGGTGGCATTTGACTCAACTATACACATGCTGGGCTCATTTTTATCCATGAAAGTTCTGCCCTGAAGTTAAAGTTTTCTGATATATTCAAGAAAAAGTCATTAATTTGAAGTTTGAGGGTTTTTGTTTGTTTGTTTTTGGTAATGGTGAGATCAATGTTCTTTACTGCTCTCTATATCTCTGAGATGAAACGAAGTTTATCTATGTTTTTAGTATATCTATTTTAATGGGGGTGAAGTGTTATCTCATTGTGTATTTTAGTTGAATTTTTTATGGCTAATGATATTGAGCAGCTTTTTATATGGTTATCAGCCATCTGTATAACTGTAGTGTAGTTGAAAGAACTTTATGTGCAAGTTTTTTTACTTGGTTTAAAATTTAATTGGTTAATTGGTTTTCTGGTCTATTATTGATTTCTAAGTGCCCATTACATATTTTGGATACAAGCCTTTGTCATATAGATGCATTGCAAATATTTTCTCCCTGGCTATGGCTTGCCTTTTTATTTTTTAATTATTGATGAAGAGAAGATTTTCATTTATATGAAATTCAATTTATCAATTTTTATGGTTCTTGTTTCTTGTGTCCTTTTGAAAAAAATATAGCCTATTCCAATAACAAAAACATTCTCTTATTGTTTTCTTATAGGAGCTTCATGATTTTAGATGTTTAAGTCTATGATCCATTTCAAATTAATTTTTGTGTGTGCTATAATGTAGGAGTGAAGGTTCAATTTTTTCCCTAAATATTTATGTACTTGTTTCTAGAAGCATTAGTTGAAAAGTGTTCCTTTTCTCATTGAATTAAGTTGATACCTTTGTTGAGAAATAGTTGGCCACATATATGTGTGCCTATTCCTGTATTTCATATTTTTTCCATTAATATACTTGTCTATCCTTAAGCCGATACCACACAAGTGTGATTACTCTAACTTGATTGCTCTTCTTTGAGGGTGTACTGAAGTTGGATGGTGTTTTATATTGTGGTGAGAGGGAACTGGAGTTATATTCATAAGACTCAGAGTTTTGTGTCTGTTTCAATTTCATTAGCCGTGAAATGAAACCAAGACTTTTAAACCTTCTGAGCTCTTCTACATTCTCTCCCTTCTTTCAGCAGCAATACTCTCTACCTTCTCTCCCTTCTCTCCCTTCTTTCTTTATTTACTTTATTTCCCTTTTCATTTTATATACTAAAATATAATATCTACCTTGCCTACACATCATGTAAAAATGCTTTGAAACAGCATTGCTCCATATAGAGTTATAAAGGATTTTGTATTTGCCTTATGTGAAAGGTCATGTGTACCTCTTTAGAAGCTTCAGATTTTTTATTTCTGATTTTGACTTAAAGACAAGGAGAACCAGGGACACAAAGCCATAGCAGAATGACTGTTGTATTTCAATTAAAATGGGGCCTCTTTTCTTCTCATCACCCAATACTTCTAGCTATAGTCAGGTAAAAACCCAATTAATTATTAATTGATGTGCATTAAAATTCATTAACTCTTCATGTGAGGCCTGGGCTATAATTAACTGTCTTTCTTACTTTTTGTTCTGAAATCTCTAGGTAGAAGATCCCATTGCTAATAAGAAGGAGGGAAAGAGTTTTGCCGCCTGTAGTTAGTCAGAAGCAAGGTCTTCAGAAGGCTGGGTGACTGAGTGCCCAATGTCTGATCATAACCAAGCAGCATTGTCAAATCTCCCAAAACTATTTTCCTATGTGAAGTTTATCTTTGACATATTTGAAAAGGAAAAAAGAGTAGTAATAGTTACAATGTTCTTTTCTCATGATATTTGCACATTAAATTACACTTTGTGTATGTCTTCAACCTAATAAAAATTTATATTCAAACTTAAGATCCAAAAAAAAAAATACTCCCTGAATGTGTAGTTTCAAATAGATAGTTTTAAACTTATCAATTTTAACTAAATGTATTGAAATCACTATATATTTTCTTAAAAGACACCTTACAAATGAGTGATAGACAAAATAAATTACCTCAGACTCAACAGAAGTAAGAATTTTCCTAAATAGCTTGCATTAGCTTCTCAGTATGACATTTGGACAGATTTACAGTCACAGTTATGTTGGAGCTTTGGTATCTGTAATCTACAAAAATAACCAAAAAAAAAAAAAAAACCCCACTGTTATTCCCTATGATCTCAAACTCCTTAAAAACTAAGTATGCACAGACTTTAAGAGAAGATTTTAACCCATTTTACAGTGGATTCCATCCATGTGTATACTCAAAAAAGGAAAATCATGTGAAATGAGAAAGAAATCTTAAAATTTATAAAATTTAGAGAAAACCATTAAGAATTTTCAGTGCTTCCATTTCTCCACTCTCTAAATTGGACAACTGGGGCCCCATGATTTAAATGACTTTTCCAAAACTATAATTCTGGTAAGTGCCAGAATGGTAGGACAAACCTGTTTTCTACCTGGTTCACAACTAGGTCTCTCCAGGACATAAAAAATTAACTCTTAATTCATTCCTGAATCTAGAAAACTCTCACTCATTTTTATGTTAATCTGGAGATACTATAGACGGCTCAAGCTCCTAGAAGATAACAACTACGTGTGATGCTCATAGCTGATATTTATTTCAGTGCTATTATGTTCTAGGCTTTGTTCTAAGTACTTACATTTACTAAATAATTTAACCCTTAGATTAGTCCTGTGAGATAGGTCCTATTATTATTATCTCCATTTCACAGATGAAAACACTGGGGCTCACAGAAGCAACCTGCTCAAAAAAAAAAAAAAAAAAAAAGTGAAGTTCTGTGCTAAAAGCCTATGCTCTTAACCTCTGCATACGAATGTTTATATATAATAATGACCTACTGTGGTTAAGTATACATATGTGTCCAATTCCATAATATCAGCATTATGAGAAATTTCTGCAAACTTTTAACAATATTTTCAAATAATTACCTATTGAACTACGAATTAAACAATATCCTCTTAGGTCTTGCTGCTTTAGATTCTCACTAGTGCTGAGGTGAGAAATGATTGAAGAACAGGGTTCTATTTCACTACTCATATATTTAAATATTGAGAAATTATTGAATAAGATGTATTCTGATTCTTCTGGGTCTCTTTGATGACTCTTCCCCCTCTCAATGTCAGTTACCCAGAGCTAGGTCCTGGGTCACGCTTCTCCTTCTACATTCTCTCACTAGGGGTTTCCATTCAGTCACTGGGCTTTAAATCCATGTATATGCCCATGGCAACTAAATTTCTATCTCCAGCCATGACCACTGAGTTCCAAATTTAAATATTTGTTGATGTGCCTTTTGACATCTCCACTTGAATTAATAAATATCTCAGATTTAATATAATCTAAATAGAATTCTGAAATCCCTTCTGTTCTTAAACACAGATCAGAGAACAAAAGCAAAACCAAAACTTATTCTTAGTTCAATATTTTCCATGTCAGTTAATATCACCCTTATCCATCCCCCAAATTAGAAGTCATTCTTAACCTCTGTTCCCTCATCTTCCACATTCAGACTTTTAGCACATGCTCTCAATTAATCTTCCAAACCATACTTCCTATCTATCATCTTTATTTCTTCTTTCTGCTATCATTCTAAGCCAAATCACTTACATCTCTTACCTGGATTACTTGGCAGCCTGATATTTGATGTCCTCGCTTCCACTCTTTCCCCCTTATAATAAATTCTCTATATACCAGCTAGAGGTACATCTTTAAAATGTAAATCTCAGTATGTTACTCATATCACTTCCCTGCTTAAAGACCTCCAATGGTTATCCATTGCACTTAGAATCAAAACCAGCTCTTCACTATCAGCTCCCATAATCTATAGGATCTCAGTCTCGCTTACATGTCTGATTTCATTGTCTGCCACTACCCGCTCTACTAATTATGTTCCAACCACAAAATTTTGATTTCAGTTGCTTGAAAAAGCCAAGCATGCTTTACGTTGGTGCTTTGCCCCAAGACTACGTTACTAAAGATTGGGAGTTAAAAAAATAATAGAGTCAGCAAGGTACTCTTGAAAAGGGGGTTCCTTCCCCAGCCTCCAAGTCAAGTAGTTTCAGAGACCTCCTCAGAGTACTCAGTGTGGGGTGGGAGGGGATGAAGAATACAGAAGCTGCTGCCTGACTTTCATTTGAAGATGTCTGAAGGCTAATAACCTGATAGTGGAGGAGTAGAGAATATTACAGAAAAAGGAAGTTGGGTTTCCACTGATAGAAGGATAGTGTGAATTTCCCAGTGGGGTTAGTCAGCCCTTGAAGAAGGACAGGATTTGAAATTGAACCCTGTCTGGAGGGGCAAGGTATCCTCAACAGACTGTCATTGTAGAATGGACTGCTGAAAGCCAGGGGTTGAAGGGCTATCATGAGCATTCAGCTGGAAAGAACATTTCCCATACCAGGAAATACTTAGTGAAAGGTTAACAGCAACAGTAGTGCTATGGACTGAATTGTGTCCCCCTAGAATTCATCTATTGCAGCTCTAACTCTACCTGGAGGTGAGGTTTTGGTAGATGAGGTAGGTTTAGATGGGGTCCTGAAGGTGGGGCCCTCATGACAAGATTAGTGTCCTTATAATAGAGACATTATAAGAGAGACACTAAAAAGTGGTCTCTCTCTATCTCTCTGCAATGTGAAGACACAAAAAGAAGGAAGCCACTTACAAGCTAGGAAGCGAGCTCTCACCAGAAATCAACCATGCTGGCACCTTGGTCTTAGAATTCTAGCCTCTGTAAATGTGAGAAAACAAATTTCAGTTCTTTGCCAGCAAACTATGAAATTTTGTTATGGCAGCCAGAGTTAAATGGTTTCTATTTAAAGATAAAAATTTTCTATAAGCGAAAGAACCCATTACTTATCATTTGCCAGACTCAAAGAGATAATACCATCCTAAAATTTGAAAGGCAGCTAAGATTTTACTCTTTTCATGTAATCCTACCTCCTTTGCTTGATCTGGCTGGGCTTGAAATGGCACCTAATGAGTTGGGGAGGAGACAGTACATGAAAGAGGAAGAATCTGACCAAAATCCCCTGCTACTTCCAGGGGATTTTCTGAGTCTGAGTCATGCCTAAACTAGAGGAAAAGAGAATCTTTAAATTGGATAACAGATTAAAGGTTTTTTTTTAAATTAAATAACTTCAAGCTTTTCCACACATGAAAAAAGAGGAGAAAAATAATAAGATCCACCTAAGATTTGATCCAGAGTCAAGGAAGAACTATTAAACAAAGTCAGCTTAAAGGGATAGTGATAAAGTTGCTTTCTGTTTTTCTCTGCAAAATACAGATTATTGAATTAACCAGATACACAATTAAAATAATGCAATACCTACTACAGAAAAGCATGGAAATGACCTATAGGAATACACAGAAGTGGTGGGAGGGGAGAGCTTGGAACAATTCATGTTGCCTGTTGGGTCAGTAAGGCTACAGAAGGAAAAGTGGCTTTGAGCTGGGCCTTTAAAAATGAATAGGACATTCTAAGATATAAAAGGAGGGAGGAAGATAAAGACATCTCAAGAGGGGTAAATAATGTAGCCAAAGGAAGAGAAATTTGAATGTCCCTCAGGGCTCATGGAATGGTGTTTGGTCAAGCAAGCCTAGAGAAGAAGGTGTTTGTGGCAGAGAAAGTTGGAACTGATTCTGCCGAGGTAGGCTGGGGCCACCTGTGCCTTGTTCAGTAATGTAAATTTGAGTGATAGATGTAATGGAGAGTCACTTAAGATTTTTTAACAGAGAAATAACCTTGAAAATTATGTGCATGTAGTAGTAAAGGAGATTACTAATGGAACACATACAGAGAGATTAAAGTGGGAGGACTGAGAATGGAACCTGGGGAAAACTCTCCTGTATAAGTTGAGCAGAGGTGGAGGATCCAGTGAAAAGTCAAGGAAGAGGTGTAGAGGGAGAGAAAAATCCAGAAATACAGGGTCATAGAAGCCCAATGAGAAGAGTGTGTTTAAGATGAAAGTGGACAATGTCAAATCCTGCAAAGAGATCACAGGAAAGATGACTGAGAAGAGACCACAGGTTCCAAACTTGTGTTTTAATTTCCATATTTAGAAAATAAAGACCATTTTTCAAGTATGGTGTTGCAAAACAAACAAAATGAAACCACACAAAACTAAACACTAAGTTCTAGGAAATCCAGATATTTCAAAA
The DNA here is from genome assembly GCF_964165515.1 of Mesoplodon bidens. Classification (NCBI taxonomy): domain Eukaryota; kingdom Metazoa; phylum Chordata; class Mammalia; order Artiodactyla; family Ziphiidae; genus Mesoplodon; species Mesoplodon bidens. Next base: position 186,622,365 of record NC_138176.1, on the reverse strand, counting down.
GTAACTAATAAAGATTTAAATTATTTTTTGCACCCTTAGAGAATCATAGAGTATGATGAGTATGCTGTGAACCATAAAGTATGCTGTGAAACTCAGAGGTGTTTTTGTTTTGTTTTGTTTACATTGTTTTGTGTTTCCTCCAATTTTAAAGAGTCATCCCAAGATTTGATAACTGAATATATAATAAATTTTTTTAAAGTTGTGCAAAATTGTCATTGCACCAAAAGTTATATTAAAATAGTAGAAATAAAGTCCTTTCTTTATATGTAAATGTAACTGGGATTTAACAGCCAGGGGGACCTTCATGTCATTTAGTACATCCTCCCCACCCAGCACCCCCCAATTCTGTTTTCAGATGAGGAAACTGAAGTTCAGAGAGGTCAAAGGACTTTCTCAATGTTACTTGGATAGTTATTGACAGAAATGGGAATAGAAATCAAGTCTCATGATACCTTTTTAAGGGCATTTTTTCACTATATCATGCTGGTGCTTCTTAAAAATCAGTGACTGGAAAGTAGAAAATGATCATTAGCAACGGGATGAAGCCCAAGCAGATGCTCTGGTGAGGTAAAGCTTATGGCATGGAGCAGAGACACAATTAACAAATACTGTTGGATTTGCCATGGAGGAAATTAGTTTTATGACTCATAACAAAACTCCACAAAGAGGATTTTGGCAGTCTCAGGTCAACTTTCAGCAGCCCTTGCTTAAGACTCAGCTTGCATAATGGGCTGAGCTACCCTAAGTCCTCCTGGGGCTCAATAGATAAATGACTATGGTCTTTAGACCTTGAGATTTGGAGCTGAAGCTGCTTGTGCTGGAAGAGGCAGATTAGCAATGACTGTTAATATTAAAGAGCAATAGATCAGTGGGATATAAATTAGGGGAAGCAATTCCAGTTCTCTTCTGAGGGCATAGAGACATCATACAAGGAATGGGATGAAAGTATGTTCTCAACTATACCTTAATCACAGAAACTTGAATCAGCAAAGTCATGTATGGGCTATGTCTTCTCATCTTTTTGCCCCTTCATTCTGGGTCACACCAATAAAAGTATTATTTTCTACCTATGCCAAGAGATAAATGTTGCATTAAAACAAAACATAAAGTAAAAATGTGGGAGTTATTTGTTTCTCTGAGTAGCACAATGATGAAACTAACAAAATCTAACTCACAAATCTACAGGGCAGGTAAATCCTACATAATTAACTCAGGCAGCCCTTCTAATGGTTGTTACCAATTTAACATCCAAACCACAGTGCCTTAAATTTGTGTCTTTCTTCTCAAGAGCTCTAGGGTTTCTGGAAAATTAAATAATAAATTTTTTTTAAATGGGAGAAAAGTCTTCTTTAAAACATATATATACATAAATAAATGAAAGCATCTTTCACCAGCCTCATGGTCTCATAGCCTGGTAAATGGTGTCAATAAGATGTTCTAGTCCTGTGAAGGGGGAGAGGAACTTGGGCTTGCTGTCTGTGTGGATGACCTTTCAGAGTTTAACCAGTTGAAAGAAATTTTGCTGAACTTCCTTCACAGTCAGTGATACCGGTGAGATTGGATGTGCTTGACTTCATTCTCTTTTACTCCTAGAAGTGTTTCTCCTCAAAGGGGGCTGCATTAGCTTATTTAGAAACATTGCAAAAGTGATGCCAATTCAAGTAAGAGTTCGTTTCTTGCAAAGCCCTCTGGGGAACTTAGATGGTTAGGTTTTCAATTTTAGACTGAAGAAGAGAATTCATGAAATAAGAAGATGGGGCTGAGCCTTGCTAGTCATAATAATAAGGACTAAGAAGTGTGCACTAAATCTGCTGACAACTGATGCATTTTAGTTATGAAAATCTCTGAACGAATAACGTACTGTCACAAGTTTGCTGCTTGTATTGAATTCTAACTTCCGTTCTGTTGGGGAATTTTCACATTGGACCGGGTTTGATATTTCACTCTGCCAAGAATAATCGCTAAAGAAAGTGGTGCATACAGACCACTGTAATTCATTTAAAAATATTAATCCTACAGTCTCCTTTCACTCAAGATTGTTTTTAAAAACCCTGACAATATTATTTTCTCTTGAGTGATAGATCGATATCAGCAGTCTTGAAGGGGGCAAAAAGCACTATTCGGAGAAGTTTTGAAAATGTAAAGCTCAACAAAATCCTTAAAAACATAAATCTATTGTTATTCTTATTTCACTAATTCTAAAATTTCTAGCATTGCCTGTGATGTCTTCTTCCTTTATTAAGCAGGAGGCAGCATGCCAGTTAGAACAGTAATTAACAAAGTGATGAAGCCAACGTTTCTCATAAGTTGCTATCAAAATACACCTACTGCTATCAAAATACACCTATTGAGACTTCCCTGGTGGGGCAGTGGTTGAGAGTCTGCCTGCCGATGCAGGGGACACGGGTTTGTGCCCCGGTCCGGGAAGATACCACATGCAAGGGAACGGCTGGGCCCGTGAGCCATGGCCGCTGATCCTGCACGTCCAGAGCCTGTGCTCCGTAACGGGAGAGGCCACAACAGTGAGAGGCCTGAGTACCGCAAAAAAAAAAAAAAAAAAGGAATCCACCTGCCAATGCAGGGGACACTGGTTCGAACCCTGGTCCTGGAAGATCCCACATGCCGCCGTGAAGCAACTAAGCCCGTGCACCACAACTACTGAAGCTCGCATTCCTAGAGCCCGTGCTCCACAATAAGAGAAGCCCCTGCAATGAGAAGCCCGTGCACCGCAATGAAGAGTAGCTCCCGCTCGCTGCAACAAGAGAAAGCCCGCGTGCAGCAACAAAGACCCAATGCAGCCAAAAATAAATAAATAGATAAATAAACACACACACCTATTTTTTTTTATTGCTTTCCTCCACTCTCCACTGTTTCTGAATCTGGAAGTTTGAGGCTAGCAAAGAGATCAGATGGATTTGGTGGCTGATGTGAAGGCACAGGACAGCAGCAGACACGTGCTTCCTATGGATAGTCACGCTGAGAGCTCTGGACCAGTTGCTTCTGCTCTATGCTCTGTGGCTGTCCAGTGGGATGACCACACCCTCAATTTCCCAATTACAGCTTGGTTGCTGTAAAAATGATGACTAATAATTGGCTCATGTTGATTGTTCTTCATTTGTTTTGAAACACATTTTATTAAGTATAATTTCCCAACTTGTAAGTTATATTCTATGAGAGGTAACCCCAGAAAGTCACCCTATTTGGAATGTACCATGGGAAGGGAGGAAAGGGAGGGAGGAAAAGTGGGTAGCGCATTCACTCCATGATTCTTCGAGAAATGAAATTACTACCAACAGGTGTAACTCTGACAAATTCCTAAGCAAATTTTAGAGCTTCGGAGAGATATTTAAGGTGCCTGCATTAGCCAGCAGCTGTGAAGATCACCAGCAAGACTGAATGATCTTCTGCATAAACTGGGCATAAGCCCAAGTAACAGAAAGATGGGAAGTGGGGAAAACAGGCATTTTTATCCATACCTCTATGATTCCTTAGAGATTACTGAGGTGCCCTGTGAAGACTGAGGTGTGTAGGGCATATTACTCTAGTCATTACTGTCTATAAATGATGAATAGCCCCAAATGACGGTCTCTGTCTGAAGGAAAAAAGAAAAATTTAGAAAGTGTCTTTTCAGCCTACTGAAGCAGTCATCACCAAGCATTTAAAAGAGAAATAACCACAAGTAATAAATAGTGATTATCCCAAATATGCAGAACATAGAGACCGCACACTACTGCCTTGAAAGAAGAAAAGTTTTCTTCTTTTCTGAAATCAGTGACCCCCAAACTCTGTCATTAGTAAAAATAATTAAAAGGTGCTCTAAGAGAGAATGGATGGATGATTGCCACTAAGAGGCACATTCTCATTAATTTATTACTGATTTTTAACTTTGCTTCATTAGGACATGTCTGTTGAAGGCCATTTAGGACTCAAGGGATTTGCCTGTACTTCACATTGCCTCCATATTGGTTCCAGGGAAGGAGGATCATTTCAGTTTTTTGTACTTCATGGACCTATATGTACACGGAGATGGACGGAAATCTACTGCCTTGTAAATCTTCCAATCAAGGAAGTGGTCAACTTCTTTAGGATGTTCTTGAGATTGACTGAGTCGGCTTTTGGGAGTGAGTTATAGGAAACAATCATCAGCTAAGCAAATTGTGAAGCAGTTCACATGTCATTTATGCTTCTGTCTCAGTGAGAAGTATGAATAAAATTCGACCCTGTCCCAGATAAATTAGGTAGCTGAAAGTGCACTAGGCTTAAGTTCCTTCAGTATCTTTAGCTCTGTCTGTGTTTCCAGCTGTCACATACTTCATGAAGATTGCCTCATGGGAGACGGGGAGCTCTCCTAGATGTCTGATCTTAAGACCATGCAACAGGTGCCATCACACCTGACAGTAGAGGGTTCATCTCAGAAATAATCTCTAGATGAGTTCACAGAGCAGAGATCTTTTTTCTTTTTAAAATACTCTTGGCCAAGTAAATTATTCTTATCATGTCTCTGCCTTAGGGCTAAACATCTACATCTATGTCTCTTGGTTTCTCTGTGTATATCTCTTGTGATGGGGGTGTAAAGACATAAATTGATCTATCCCAGAGTTGGGCTACCACTAAGGAGACTGGAATTAGGCATTTGTTGGCTGTCTATGGCATAATTTGCTAGAGCTTGTCTTTGTCTCCTATAAAATAGTAAATTCCATACCAAGTAGCTTTGAACTTTATTTGAAAGGATCAACTATTTAGGAGTCTCTAGAGTGAAATTTTCCCCATCGATATCATTGTTTTCATTTCCACAAAGCCTAACACAAAACCTGGTATAAAGTAGACCCTGAGTAAATGAATAAAGTGTTAGTTCATGTCATGGATGCAGTGGCCTTTTTTATTCTTTTCCACATGGTGTTAGGTATAGAGAATGAATCTAGGACCATCTGAAATAAATTCTTGAATAAAAACTGGAAATCATATTTGCTTTAGTCATGTAAATAAAGGAAAGTATTGCTTTGTTTAATTTGGTGGAAGGCTTGGAAATCTGGATAATGTTTTTAGATATTTTTTAAATGAACTTATTTATGACAAGAGGACATCCAAATTGCTATGGTAAAATAAATGCACAAAATGAACCCATTATCCAATACTCATAGAGCACTGTTTGTCAATGATTAACAAATCCAACTGATATTAAGAACTTAGCCCCCTCTAATGGAGCAGACTACAGGGAAATATAAAAGAAGTGGTAACAGCTGGCTTGTTAATATTCTCAGTCTTTTTTCTTTTACAAGAGAAAACAAATGGGAAAGCACAAAAGTAATTATACAGTCGTCCTCTTTAAGATAAACCATAAAAAGTAAAAGTACCGACTAGACTGAGAGCCTTACCATATCCCAGATCATAAATTCTAACATTGGATATCAGGAATATAAAGTGTTGTTAGCTTAAGGCACACTAATACATAAGGTATTGATTTTATTCTTTCGTAAGTTCTTTACTATTAGAAAGACACAATCACAGATCCTAATGGGGAGGAGCATTTATCTCATTAAGTCACTACTACACGCCATCTGTACCCGTCAAGTCTCTATGAAGGAGAATTTCAAATAGGAAAAAAGAGCATAGAGAATGCCAAATCTTACCTTGCCCTCATGTTTTTTTAAAAAATATCTCTGTTTATTTTGAACCACTATGAAAGTAGTTATTTGAAATGGTAAAAATGAAAAATAAATACAGAGCTAATCCTTTCAAGAAAAAGGTTAGCTACCCTGTCTTTCGTATTCGCTCTGCCCTTCCTCACTCCTTCCTGAATACACAAATTGGGTCAAAGTTGACTTGGTCAAAGAAGTCTTCCCTGACTCTTAGATATAGAAAGATCCCCGCTCATATAGAGTACATGTTGGCTAGATCATCATACTCATCATATGCGAGTTTGTTCCATTCTTTTTAGTTCCATTCTTTTCACTACTCAGTAGACTGCTTGGCACATGGTAGATATCCAATCCCTATTTGTTAAATGAATGAACAAGTGGATGAATGAAACACTTAAATGGTAAATGTTCAACTGTCCCAGCATCACCCTAAACGAAGTAGAGATTTTTAGATAATATTTTATTAGTATTAACTGAAAAGATACATTTAAAAACAATTTTTAATCAGCAGAATTTTATGCTTATTAGGCCTGATATACATAAAGCAGAGGGGGCAGTTAGATCTCTCTATAGCTTCTTGCATTAAGATACTACTTAAATTCCTAAAATGACATTTGTGGAAGATAATCTTTCTCTGAGTCATTGTAAGTGCCAGTTCTCAATGACTTCTTGGATCACCTGAAATTTTTTTGTTTTTCAACATCTTTATTGGAGTATAATTTTCTACAATGGTGCATTAGCTTCTGCTGTATAACAAAGTGAATCAGCCATACATATACATATATCCACATAACCCCTCCCTCTTGCGTCTCCCTCCCACTCCGCCCAACCCACCCCTCTAGGTGATCACAAACACTAAGCTGATCTGTCTTTGCTATGTGGCTGCTTCCACCAGCCATCCATTCTACATGTGGCTACTCTCTCACCTCCTCCCAGCCCACCCCTCCCACGCCACATCCTCATGTCCACTCTCCACATCTGTGTCTTTATTTCTGTCCTGCCCCTAGGTTCTTCAGAAAAAAAATTTTTTTAAGATTCCATATATATCTCTTAGCATACATTATTTGTTTTTCTCTTCCTGACTTACTTCACTCTGTATGACAGATTTTAGGTCCATCCACCTCACTACAAATAACTCAATTTCATTTCTTTTTATGGCTGAGTAATATTCAATTGTATATAGATGCCACATCTTCTTTATCCAGTCATCTGTCAATGGACACTTAGGTTGCTTCCATGTCCTGGCTATTGTAAATAGTGCTGCAATGAATATTCTGGTACATGACCCTTTTTGAATTATGGTTTTCTCAAGGTATATGCCCAGTAGTGGGATTGCTGGGTCGTATGGTAGTTCTATTTTTAGTTTTTTAAAGAACCTCCATACTGTTCTCCATAGTGGCTGTATCAATTTACATTCCCACCAAAAGTGCAAGAGAGTTCCCTTTTCTCCACACCCTCTCCAGCATTTATTGTTTGTAGATTTTTTGATGATGGCAATTCTGACTTGTGTGAGGTGATACCTCATTGTAGTTTGCATTCTAGATTTGCATTGTAGGTTTGCATATCTCTAATGATTGGTGATGCTGAGTATCCTTTCATGTGTTTGTTGACAATCTGTATGTCTTCTTTGGAGAAATGTCTATTTAGAGTTTCTGCCCATTTTTGGATTGGGTTGTTTGTTTTTTGGATATTGAGCTGCATGAGCTGCTTGTATATTTTGGAGATTAATCCTTTGTCAGTTGCTTCATTTGCAAATATTTTCTACCATTCTGTGGGTTGTTTTTTCATCTTCTTTATGGTTTCCTTTGCTGGGCAAAAGCTTTGAAGTTTCATTAAGTCCCATTTGTTTATTTTTGTTTTATTTCCATTTCTTTAGGAGGTGGGTCAAAAAGGATCTTGCTGAGATTTATGTCATAGAGTGTTTTGCCTATGCTTTCCTTGAAGAGTTTTATAGTGCCTGGCCTTACATTGAGGTCTTTAATCCATTTTGAGTTTATTTTTGTGTATGGTGTTAGGGAGTGTTCTAATTTCATTCTTTTACATGTAGCTGTCCAGTTTTCCCAAAACCATTTATTGAAGAGGCTGTCTTTTCTCTATTGTATATTCTTGCATCCTTTGTCAAAGATAAGGTGACCGTATGTGTGTGGGTTTATTTCTGGGCTTTCTATCCTGTTCCATTGCTCTATATTTCTGTTTTTATGCCAGTACCATACTGTCTTGATGACTGTAGCTTTGTAGGACAGTCTGAAGTCAGGGAGCCTGATTCTTCCAGCTCCATTTTTCTTTCTCAAGATTTCTTTGGCTATTCGGGGTCTTTTGGGTTTCCATACAAATTGTGAAATTTTTTGTTCTAGTTCTGTGAAAAATACCATTGGTATTTTGACAGGGATTACATTGAATCTGTAGATTGCTTTGGGTAGTAGAGTCATTTTCACAATGTTGATTCTTCCAATCCAAGAACATGGTATAGCTCTCCATCTGTTTGTATCATCATTAATTTCTTTCATCAGTGTCTTATAGTTTCCTGCATACAGGTCTTTTGTCTCCTTAGGTAGGTTTATTCATAGTTATTTCATTTTTTTATTGCAATGGTAAATGGGAGTGTTTCCTTAATTTCCCTTTCAGAATTTTCATCATTAGTGTATAGGAATGCAAGAAATCTCTGTGCGTTAATTTTGTATTCTGCTACTTTACCAAATTCATTGATTAGTTCTAGTAGTTTTCTGGTAGCATCTTTAGCATTCTCTATTATGGTAGCATGCCATCTGCAAACAGGGACAGTTTTACTTTTTCTTTTCCAATTTGGATTCCTTTTATTTCTTTTTCTTCTCTGATTGCTGTGGCTAAAACTTCCAAACCTATGTTGAATAATAGTGGTGAGAGTGGGCAACCTTGTCCTATTCCTGATCTTAGTGGAAATGATTTCAATTTTTCACCATTGAGAATGATGTTGGCTGTGTGTTTGTCATATATGGCATTTATTATGTTGAGATAGGTTCCCTCTATGCCTACTTTCTGGGGGGGGGGGTGTTATCATAAATGGGTGTTGAATTTTGTTAAAAGCTTTTTCTGCATCTATTGAGGTGATCATATGGTTTTTATCCTTCATTTTGTTATCACGTTGATTGATTTGCATATATTGAAGAATCCTTGCATCCCTGGGATAAACTCCACTTGGTCATGGTGTATGATTCTTTCCATGTGCTGTTGGATTCTGTTTGCTAGTATTTTGTTGAGGATTTTTCCATCTATGTTCATCAGTGATATTGACCTGTTGTTTTCTATTTTTGTGACATCTTTGTCTGGTTTTGGTATCATGGTGATACCAAGGCCACAAAGGTGGACTTGTAGAATGAGTGGGAATGTTCTTTCTTCTGCTATATTTTGGAAGAGTTTGAGAAGGATAGATGTTAGCTCTTCTCTAAATGTTTGATAGAATTCGCCTGTGAAGACATCTGGTCCTGAGCTTTTGTTTGTTGGAAGATTTTTAATCACAGCTTCAATTTCAGTGCTTGTGATTGGTCTGTTTATATTTTCTATTTCTTCCTGGTTCAGTCTCGGAAGGTTGTGTTTTTCTAAGAATTTGTCCATTTCTTCCGGGTTGTTCATTTTATTGGCACATAGTTGCTTGTAGTAATCTCTCATGATCCTTTGTATTTCTGCAGTGTCAGTTGTTACTTCTCCTTTTTCATTTCTAATTCTATTTATTTGTGTCTTCTGCCTTGTTTTCCTGATGATTCTGGCTAATGGTTTATCATTTTTTTTTATCATCTAAAAGAAGCAGCTTTTAGTTTTACTGATCTTTGTTATCGTTTCCTTCATTTCTTTTCCATTTATTTCTGATCTTACCTTTATGATTTCTTTCCTTCTGCTAACTTTGGGGGTATTTTTTGTTATTCTTTCTCTAATTGCTTTAGGTGTAAGAATAGGTTGTTTATTTGAGATTTTTCTTGTTTCTTAAGGTAGGATTGTATTGCTATAAACTTCCTACTTAGAACAGCTTTTGCTGCATCACATAGGATTTGAATCATCATGTTTTCATTGTCATTTGTTTCTAGGTATTTTTTGATTTCCTCTTTGATTTCTTCAGTGATCTCTTGGTTATATGGTAGTGTATTGTGTAGCCTCCATGTGTTTGTATTTTTTACAGTTTTTGTCCTGTAATTGATATCTAGTCTCATAGCGTTGAGGTCAGAAAAGATACTTGATACGATTACAATTTTCTTAAATTTACCAAAGCTTGACTTGTGACCCAAGATATGATCTAACCTGGAGAATGTTCCATGAGTACTTGAGAAGAAAGTATATTCTGTTGTTTTTAAATGGAATGTCCTATAAATATCAATGAAGTCCATCTTGTTTAATGTATCATTTAAAGCTTGTGTTTCCTTACTTATTTTCATTTTGGATGATATGTCCATTGGTGAAAGTGGTGTGTTAAAATCCCCTACTATCATTGTGTTCCTGTCAATTTCCCCTTTTATGGCTGTTAGTATTTGTCTTATGTATTGAGGCGCTCCTATGTTGGGTGCATAAATATTTACAATTGTTATATCTTCTTCTTGGATTGATCCCTTGATCATTATGTAGTGTCCTTGCTTGTCTCTTGTATTAGTCTTTGTTTTAAAGTCTATTTTGTCTGATATGAGAATTGTTACTCCAGCTTTCTTTTGATTTCCATTTGCATGGAATATCTTTTCCCTTCCCCTCACTTTCAATCTGTATGTGTCCCTAGGTCTGAAGTGGGTCTCTTGTAGACTGCATATATACAGGTCTTGTTTTTGTATCCATTCAGCCAGTCAATGTTTTTTGGTTGGAGCATTTAATCCATTTATATTTAAGGTAATTATCGATATGTATGTTCCTATTACCATTTTCTTAATTGTTTTGGGTTTGTTATTGTAGATCTTTTCCTTCTCTTGTGTATCCTGCCTAGATAAGTTCCTTTAGCATTTGTTGTAAAGCTCGTTTGGTGGTGCTGAATTTTCTTAGCTTTTGTTTGTCTGCTAAGGTTTTAATTTCTCCATCAAATCTGAATGAGATCCTTGCTGGGTAGAGTAACTTTGGTTGTAGGTTTTTCCCTTTCATCACTTTAAATATGTCCTGCCACACCCTTCTGGCTTGCGGAGTTTCTACTGAAAGATCAGCTGTTAACCTTATAGAGATTCCCTTGTATGCCATTTGTTGTTTTTCCCTTGCTGCTTTTAATGTTTTTTCTTTGTATTTAATTTTTGAAAGTTTGATTAATATGTGTCTTGGCGTGTTTCTCCTTGTATTTATCCTGTATGGGACTCTGCACCTCCTGGACTTGATTGACTATTTCCTTTCTCAGGTTAGGGAAGTTTTCACCTATAATCTCTTCAAATATTTTCTCAGTCCCTTTCTTTTTCTCTTCTTCTTCTGGGAACCCTATAATTCGATTGCTGGTGTTTTTAATGTTGTCACAGGTGTCTCTGAGACTGTCCTCAATTCCTTTCATTCTTTTTTCTTTATTCTGCTCTGCAGTAGTTATTTCCACTCTTTTATCTTCCAGGTTACTTATCCATTCTTCTGCCTCAGTTATTCTGCTATTGATTCCTTCTAGAGAATTTTTAATTTCATTTATTGTGTTGTTCATCTTTGTTTGTTTGCTCCTTAGTTCTTCTATGTCCTTGTTAAACGTTTCTTGTATTTTCTCCATTCTATTTCCAAGATTTTGGATCATCTTTACTATCATTACTCTGAATTCTTTTCAGGTAGACTACCTATTTCCTCTTCAGTTGTTTGGTCTGGTGGGTTTTTACCTTGCTCCTTCATCTTCTGTGTATTTCTCTATCTTCTCATTTTGCTTACGTTACTGTGTTTGGGGTCTCCTTTTTTGCAGGCTACTGGTTTTTAGTTCCCATTGTTTTTTGTGCTTGCTCCCAGTGGGTAAGTTTGGTTCAGTGGGCTGTGTAGGTTTCCTGGTGGAGGGGACTGGTGAGTGTGTTCTGCTGGATGAGGCTGGATTTTGTCTTTCTGGTGGGCAGGGCCACATCTGGAAGTGTGCTTTGGGCTGTCTTTAAACTTAGTATGATTTTAGACAGCTTCTCTGTTAGTGGTTGGAGTTGTGTCCTTGTCTTGCTAGTTGTTTGGCATGGGGTGTCCAGCACTGGAGCTTGCTGGTTGTTGAGTGTAACTGGGTCTTAGCATTGAGACAGAGGTCTGTGGGAGAGCTCTCACCGTTTGATTTTACGTGGGGCTGGGAGGTCTGTGTTGGACCAATGTCCTGAATTCAGCTCTCCCACCTCAGAAGCTCAGGCCTGACACTCAGCCTGAGCACCAAGACCCTGTCAGCCACATGGCTCAGAAAAAAAGGGAGAAAAAAAAAAGAAAGAAAAATTTTAAATTAAATTAAAAGGTTATTAAAATAAAAAATAACAAAGTTGTTAATATAAATAATTAAAAAGTAATAAAAAAGAAGAGAGCAACCAAACCACTAAACAAATCCACCAATGATAATAAGTGCTAAAACTATACTTATAAAAAACAGACAGACAGAGGCCACAACAGTGAGAGGCCCGCGTACCGCAAAAAAAAAAAAAAAAAAAAAAAAAAAAAAAAAAAAAAAAAACAGACAGACAGAACCCTAGTACAAATGGTAAAAGCAAACTATACAGACAAAATCACACAAAAAAGCATACACATATATGCTCACAAAAAGAGAAAAAGGAAAAAAATATATATATATTAAGAAAAAAGGAAGAGATTAACCAAACAAATAAACAAATCTACCAATGATAATAAGTACTAAATACTAAACTAAGATAAACATAAAACCAGGAACAAATTAGATGCAGACAGCAAACTCCAAGTCTACTGTTGCTCCCAAAGTCCACCGCCTCAATTTTGGGATGATTCATTGTCTATTCAGGTATTCCACAGACACAGGATACATCAGCTTGATTGGGGAGATTTAATCCGCTGCTCCTCAGGCTGCTGGGAGAGATTTCCCTTTCTTTTCTTTGTTCGCACAGCTCCCGGGTTTCAGCTTTGGATTTGGCCCCGCCTCTGCATGTAGGTTGCCCTCTGGTTTCTGTTCTTCCCCCAAACAGGAGGGGGTTAAAGGAGCAGCTCATTTGGGGGCTCTGGCTCAGTGTGGCTGGGGGGAGGGAGGGTTATGGATACGGGGCGAGCCTGCGGTGGCAGAGGTCGGCATGACGTTGCAACAGCCTGAGGCATGCCATGTGTTCTCCCAGGGAAGTTGTCCCTAGATCACAGGACCCTGGCAGTGGCGGGCTACACAGGCTCCTGGGAGGGGAGGTGTGGAGATAGTGACCTGTGCTTGCACACAGGCTTCTTGGTGGCTGTAGCAGCAGTCTTAGCGTCTCATGCCCGTCTCTGGGGTCTGCGCTGATAGCCGCGGCTCTCGCCTCTCTGTGGACTCGTTTAGGCGGTGCTCTGAATTCCCTCTCCTCTCACACCCTGAAACAATTGTCTCTTGCCTCTTCAGCAACTCCAGACATTTTCCCGGACTCCCTCCCGACTAGCTGTAATGCACTAACCCTCTTCAGTCTGTGTTCACGCAGCCAACCCCAGTCCTCTCCCTGGGACCCGACCTCTGAAGCCAGAGCCTCAGCTCTCAGCCCCCACCCATCCCAGCAGGTGAGTAGACAAGCCTCCCAGGCTGATGAGTGTTGGTCGGTACTGATCCTCTCTGTGGGAATCTCTCCGCTTTGCCCTCCGCACTCCTGTTGCTGCGCTCTCCTCTGTGGCTCTGAAGCTTCCCCCCACTACCACCTGCAGTCTCCTCCAGTGAAGGGGCTTCCTAATGTGTGGAAACCTTTCGTCTTTCACAGCTCCATCCCAGAAGAGCAGGTTCTGTCCCTATTCTTTTGCCGCTTTTTTTTTTCTTTTTTCTTTTGCCCTACCCAGGTACGTGGGGAGTTTCTTGCCTTTTGGGAAATCTGAGGTCTTCTGCCAGCGTTTAGTAGATGTTCTGTAGGAGTTTTTCCACATGTAGATTTTTTTTTTTTTTTTTTTTGCGATACGCAGGCCTCTCACTGTTGTGGCCTCTCCCGCTGTGCAGCACAGGCTCTGGACGCGCAAACCCAGCAGCCATGGTTCACAGGCCCAGCCGCTCCACAGAATGTTGGATCATCCCGGACTGGGGCACAAACCTGCGCCCCCTGCATTGGCAGGCAGGCTCTCAACCACTGCACCACCAGGGAAGCCCTGTAGATGTATTTTTGATGTATTTGTGGGTAGGAAGGTGATCTCCATGTCTTACTCCTCCATCATCTTGAAGGTCCTCCCAATCCACCTGGAATTTTAGTCTCAGTTTTAAATTGGAAGAGAATCCAACTAGTTATTATTAATTTAGAACTCATTCCTCAGGCCCTCTTCTTCCAGCTCTTTGAAATAATAAACTTCCTAATCATATCAGACTATTTCCCTGCACACAACAACTTACACTGGGTCTAAGGACCCATGCTGAAAGATTCTAACTGTATGTGGAAACTATTTGAGGATAATTTAGTCGAGCAAATAAAATTTAAGGCAAGAGATTGGTAAAATCCAATTCTGCTAAATGAAGAAGCATTATGATTTATCACCTTATACTTTGTGTAGTAATCAAACTCTTTCAGTTTAAGTATGTCTGAAACAAGTATATAAAAATGAAAATTAATGTTCACACACCTTCATGAATACTAGATGGCTTAGATGGTGAAATAAGACAAGGAAGGAAAGAAAGGTGTAAAATATCATTCACAATTTTGCTTCTATTTCACTATTTGGTGGAAGAGGAATTCTTGGTGTAGGTTCCAGCTTTTAGTTTTGTTGGCTTTGAAAGATGGTAACAACACAATGAATTAAGAAGCTGCTGTAAACAACTTGTTTTGAAATGAGCATCACTCATATTTAACTGTACATTGTTGAACTTGAAAATGGTTTGGGTTTTTTTTTTGATGGTTATATTTATAATTTTTATATTAACAAAATGTTTTAGAAAGCTATTATGTGGCAATTTTTACTAATCATCAGATCTGATTACTGTTTTCTTTTTTAAATTATTTTTATTGGAGCATTGTTGCTTTAAAATTTTGTTTTAGTTTCTATGGTACAGCAAAATGAATCAGCCATACATATACATATATCCCCTCTTTTTTGGATTCCCTTCCCATTTAGGTCACCACAGTGCATTAAGTAGAGTTCCCTGTGCTATGACAGTATGTTCTCTTAGTTGTCTATTTTATGCATAGCATCAATAGTGTACATACGTCAATCCCATCTCCCATTTCCTCCCATCTCCCCTTTCCACCTTGGTGTCCATACATTTGCTCTCTACGTCTGTGTCTCTCTTTCTGCTTTGCATATGAGATCATCTATGCCATTTTTCTAGATTCCACATATATGCATTAATATACAATAGTTGTGTTTTTCTTTTTCTGACTTACTTCACTCTGTATGACATGTTCTAGGTCCATCCACATCTCTACAAATGACCCAATTTCATTCTTGAGTAATATTCCATTGTATATATGTACCACATCTTCTTTATCCATTCCTCTGTTGATGGACATTTAGGTTGCTTCCATGTCCTGGCTAGTGTAAATAGAGCTGCAATGAACATTGTGGTGCATGTCTCTTTTTGAATTATGGTTTTCTCAGGGTATCTGCCCAGTAGTGGGATTGTTAGGTCATATGGTAGTTCTATTTTTAGCTTTTTAAGGAAACTCCATACTGTTTTCCATAGTGGCTGTATTAATTTACATTCCCACCAACAGTGCATGAGGGTTCCCTTTTCTCCACACCCTCTCCAGCATTTATTGTTTCTAGATTTTTTGATGATGGCCATTCTGACCAGTGTGAGGTGATACTTCATTGTAATTTTGATTTGCACTTCTCTGATACTTAGCGATATTGAGCATCTTTTCATGTGTTTGTTGGCCATCTGTATGTCTTCTGTGGAGAAATGTCTATTTAGGTCTTCCACCGATTTTTGGATTTTTGTGTGTGTGTGTGTGTGTGTGGTACGCAGGCCTCTCACTATTGTGGCCTCTCCCATTGCAGAGCACAGGCTCTGGACGTGCAGGCTCAGCAGCCATGGCTCACGGGCCCAGCCGCTCCACGGCATGTGGATCTTCCCGGACCGGGGCACGAACCCATGTCCCCTGCATTGGCAGGTGGACTCTCAACCACTGCGCCACCAGGGAAGCCCTGTTTGTTTTTTTGATATTGAGCTGCATGAGCTGCTTGTATAAAAAAATGGTTTAGGGTTTTTAAATTGCTCCTGAAGTTACTTTTATTTCATTCCAAGAAAAAACCCTCAACTTTGCAAATATTTCTTTTCTGTTTTTATGTATATGTGTGTATGATAATTGTTCTTTGTTTCATCTTCACTTTTGTGTTTATGTTAAGTATATGTCTGTGCATGTGATAATTGCATTTTTTTTTTTTTTTTTTTTTTTTTTTTTTTTTTTTGCGGTACGCGGGCCTCTCACTGCTGTGGCCTCTCCCGTTGTGGAGCACAGGCTCCAGACATGCAGGCCCAGCAGCCATGGCCCATGGGCCCCGCTGCTCCACGGCATGTGGGATCCTCCCAGACTGGGGCACGAACCCGTGTCCCCTGCATCAGCAGACAGACTCTCAACCACTGCGCCACCAGGGAAGCCCAATAATTGCTATTTTGTTTCATCTTCTTTCAGCCTCTTTTGTTCTTTTCGATTACAAAATAAGTAAACTTAATAAAAGATTATTGGAAATAAGCATTAATCTTAAACTTTTTAAATGAAAATAATTAATGATGTTTTTTCCTTGTGTCTATTTTCAATGTATAAATATTAACATGGAATCAGCATTTAAAAGAATAGTGCTTCCAATTTATACGGTAGTGTGAGAAGTTACTAAATACATAGATTCAACCATCTATCCTACTCAAGCTAATATTCTTCATATTAAATACCTAATGATCCCTAAAGGAAAATTGCAATGTATCAGAGAGTCTTTGCACTTAACAACACTCTCCACTGGGAATGCAGCAATATATAATGTAGCTAATTTCAGTATGATTTAACTTTGCTCCTATAATTATAAGTAAAATTTTTGTTATCCCAATACATATGACATCATGGTAATCTTTTTAATAAAATTTCAGAAGAACGGAGAAGGGAGGTTTATGCAGTGATATGGGTTGAGGGATCTTAGAGTGAGTACAGCAGAATAAAAAGAGGATGAGGCTGTCAAGAATGTTTATAAATACTGATAAAAGGCTGAAGTGTGTAGCTGATGAGAGAAGAAAGTAAATTCAGGTGGGGTTAATGAATGAGGAAAGTTGTCTTCATTAAGCTAAGGCCTAATGAAATAGGAGTAATGGACTGAAAACTGGATGAATGAGAGTATTTTCAAAGTGGGATAATTAAGTTTTCAGAGGTGAAGGAAATCCCAGTAACGATTAGGCCAGGAAGCCTCAAGAGAATGTGCTGTGAAAATAGAGAAGGGATAACAGAACTTTGAGACTACTTAATTGACAAAGCAATGACCAAAATAGCAGTAACATTTGGGGCTGGAGGAAACCTGTGACTGAGATGCCACGGTTATTGGAATTTGTTAAGGGTCACTTGGAGGTAGGCAAAATCGCAGGGGGTAAGGCAATAGCTGGAGAGCCAGAGCTCAAAGAGGGACATCCCTGGGGTGTCAGAACAATGGATGTATGATTTAGAAGCCACAGTGAAGAACTGCAGAAAGCTAGTTTTGTCACAGAGAAAAAGCAGGCTCTGTTGTGAGACCTGTAAGTGTGGGTTCTTTACCCAAGGGCCAAGTTCCCATAATGGGAGGAAGTGAAGGAGCATCGTGTGAACAACATGAGGCAGTACAGGATGCTAGCAGACACTGTGCTGGGATCCCACCCAGATCCCCTTCGATCTCTTCTACGGGTTCTGTGGGACCCGCTGCCCACATCCCTATCCCCATGCCGCCATCCCCACAACCCTTAGGATGAAAGCCCTGCAAACTGACCTTCATAGACTTTCCAGATTAGCTAGTAAAAATCCAGGCTGGCCAATTAAACTTGAACTTCAGGTAAACAACAAATATTTTTTTTTAGTATAAGTTTGTTCAATGTAATATTTCAGACATACTAAAAAGAATTCATTGTTCATTTGAAATTCAAATTTAATTGAGTGTCATCTTTTAACTGTCAACCCTCCGAGGAGACCAAACTTGCAGATGTAATTTAAGCTGCAGAGCTCCTCTGAGGGACCAGGTGAGGCCAAATCTGTGCCTGAAAAGGGACCCTTGATTGACTTCTTCCCTCTCCCTGCCCTGCTTCCCGGAATCTCTGACAGGTCCCTCCCAGTACCACAGTGAGTACCTTGTACACAATTCTTGTCTCAGGGTTCGTTTCTCCAGAATCTGAATTAGAATGAGGAGTTTATTTTGAGAGAGACTGAGTGTAAAATTGAAAGAGTTTGCAGGGACCATGAGTCAGAAAGGAGCAAAAGGAGGGAAGTTTGCCCCAGTTTTACAGATGAGGAAGTTTCTTAACTTGCCGAGCTAATAGAGATAAAAAGTGGAATTGCTGAGGTTCAAACATAGGTCGGTCTAGTGCCTGAGCCTTTGCATATGTTTCCACCTACACTCCCTCCCTAAGGCAGAAGAAGGAGTATGTAAGGGACTGGCTGAGCACAGGGCCTTGACAATAGACCACTGACTGCCATCTGCATGGTGAACAATATGCTTATGTCAAAGGAAGGAAGGAGACTGGTTTGTATTTTGTGTGGTGCCTCAGAGGAGCAGAGATCAGAGCAATGGGTGGAATGAACTGATTTCAAGGTCTGAGGCCTGAAAGGAACACTTTGGTAAAATTGTTAGAGTCCAGAGGTAGAGTGCTTCCATGTACTTCCTGAGCACTGAAGCCATTGGTAGCATCTCCCTGTGACACTGGGAGGACCAGAAGTGGAATGGAAATCGGCTTTCCAAATGTCCTTAATAGAACATACACGTGCTCTCAGAAGACTTTCCAATATGAATCACTTCTGTGCTTATAGGCACATGTTTCTCCCTTATTATTTAAATTTTCATTATGAAACAAGTTCCAGGTTAAAAATCAGAAAGATTTTTAGGTGAAAACATGAGGACATTATTTTTAAAGTAAAATGTAGTTACTTAAGGTGCCTTAGTAATTTATGTAATCCTCTTTGTGATTTCTTTAATATGACTTATTTTTTCTTTTATTCTCATTAACACACTTTCCTTAAATATGAAATATTAATAATACTTAATAAATAATAATAGTTATTGTTTCTCAATTGGAGGAAATTAAAAGTTTGGGGAATATGTGGCTGGGGGATGTGGAATACATCTTCGGCATTTGGACAGCTGTGGTTCCAAAATTTGGAGCTAAGAGGTAAGCAAAGAATGTTTCCTTGCCAGTATCTAAAATGAATTTTATTGGAAACTTTTATGTTTGTAGCTTTGAGTAGTTTTTATAGTGAAGAGTTCTGAAAACTGCCATAAAATTTTGCCTTGGGGGTTATGATTACATTTGTATATTTCTTAAACTTAGATAAATATAAAAGACAGTTTTTACTGTGAGAGCTTAAAAGGTTAGAGAGGTATTTGGTCTGTGATGAACGTTTTATAGGTTTGATGTTATAGAAATTATTTTTAAACTATCAATAAATGTACAACTTTAGAGGACTTGATAAAGAAATTGCACGAAACTTGATGTTCAAGTTTCCATTCAAGTAGACTCACCAAGATGATTTAATTAACTTATTGTACTATGCAAACTATCTTTAATATTGGCTGGTGCTACAATTTTATATGGTTGTGATATGTAATTTATAATGTTTTTGGTGGCTAGATAGTAACAGAAGGTGGAATTTTTCTTGCTAGAGTTGTTTAAGCATCGGCTGGACAGCCACATGGCTTGTAAATTATATAGAAAATTGACATCTTAGAGGAGACCAGATGTACCCTAAGATCCCTTTCCAAACCAGCTATTTGATTTTTCAGCTGTAAGGAGATAGTTTAAAAATAAGATGTGGAGGGGCTTCCCTGGTGGCGCAGTGGTTGAGAGTCCGCCTGCCGATGCAGGGGACACGGGTTCGTGCCCTGGTCCGGGAAGATACCACATGCCGCGGAGCGGCTGGGCCCATGAGCCATGGCCGCTGAGCCTGCACGTCCGGAGCCTGTGTTCCTCAATGGGAGAGGCCACAACAGTAAGAGGCCCACGTACCGCAAAAAAATAAATAAATAAATAAAAATAAGATGTGGAAATGTCCCCCTTTCTTACTCTTCTTCACCCCCGAGGTTTATCTTGAAAAACAGGTTCTATACCAAAAAGATAAGAGGAGGCAGAAGGAAGAAAGGTTGGGCGGGAGGGAAGAAAAAAGGGAGCGGGTATTTACAGTATAAATCATGTATCACACATGATCTAAAATAACTATGTAAAGAAGGAAATATATCCTCATTTTCTAAATAAGATAAATGAGTCAGCATAGAGCTAGAATTCAAACTCGAGTTTCCTTTATACCCAGACCTGTATGTTTCCCCATTATATTAGTTTTTAAACTTTACTACTTAGAGTGAAAGTTGAGATGAAAAGTAAAGAAGTGATTGTCAATTTATTATGCATAGTAATTAATATATAATAGAGAACATGCATTTGGGCTTCAAAGGCAATTGTCTGGAAACTTCTGGGTGAGTCAATCAATCAACAGTTATCTACCGGGCACCTATTATGCATCAGACACTCTTCTAGGCATGGTAGACTCTTCAGTAAACAAAGTAAACAGAGTTCTTGACCTTAGAAAGCTTACCTTCTAGTGGGGAGGAGACCAACAAACATAAACATAAGACAATTCCAGGCCTTGATAAATGCTTTGGAAAGAAAAAAGCTGGGCAAAAAGAGAAAATTTCATTTGGCTAAGAGTGTAAGGGAGTGAGGATGGCAGGAAAGGTTGAATGTAATTCACTGAGAGCATTGAAAGCCATGCTAAAGATTTGGGGCTTGATCTTGCAGGTAGTGGGGGATCCCATATGATTTTTTTTTCTAGAAAACTACATGATTAAGTTTGTGTTTTAGACAATGGCCTCTACTGATAGTATACAGACTGGAATGGAAAGGCAAAACACAAAAGGAAAAAGCAGGAAGCTCTTCTGGTAATTCAGGAATGAATGATGAAATTACCAAGTCAATGAGGTTAGATTCATGAACTATTAATGAAGAATAAGGGCAGGTATTAATGACTGGGTATAGAGATGAGGGAGACGATGAGTTGCACAGGCTGAATTTGCTATTCTTGGATAGAACGATAGCTCTCTTAGTCTTAGAAAGATGAAGGATATAGAAGGAGGCAGAGAGAAATACAATAAATGTTTTTCCAGAGATTATAAATTTGGTTCTAGACAGGTTGAATTTAAGGTACTTGTGGCATCATCCAAGTTGATTTTTTTCAGTGGTCATCTGGAAATATAGTATTCTCTTGAGAGCAGTTGGGTCTGTAGATAAAAATTAGGAAGTTAGCAACTTAGATGTATTAACTGAAGCTATGAGAATGGATTGAAGATGACGTTACAAAATTTAGGGGAAATGGATATTGAGTATACATTAAGAAATGTTTGTGATCATCCTGCTTTTCTTTAGAAACTAATATAATAAGAACCAAAGCTACTTGAAAAATATGCAACAAAGGAAGTTTCCCTGGAGTGTGCCCTCATCTTTTGCTGCCTTGTTACCAGTTTTCTCATCCTCTCTTTCACTCTCTTACTTACTATTACTGTGCAACTTCTTCATTCAAGATAGTTCTCCCTCTCCTCTTTTCTCTTCAATCTCATTCTCTCCCTCCCCACATGCATACCACTTCTCACTTGGTTCTAATGGCATTTTATAAGATACTCAGCATTTTAATTTCCTTTGTGATAAAACAAAAAAACTCTTAAAGAAAATTAAAGTTATAGGAAGAAGAATGCTCTTGTAGAAACCTTGTACAGATGAATAAGAAGTTTACCATGGTATACTGGAAAGATCAAGAAATATGCTGTCAAAAAACCTGGGTTTCCATTCCAGCATTTCTACTATGAGCTAGCTCATTTACATTAACCCCTTTGAATTCTGTATTCCTCTTAAGAATACACACTTCACAGGACTGTAAGAAGTATTAGACAAAATGATATATGTAGATGTGTTATATAGAGGGCTATACATGTATTAGGTTTTCATCTAATGTCTGGTTTACTCAATAAATGTTTGTTGAATGAATGATCACCTCTATTAAGGATTCTTGGATCTTCCGTTATAGATCTGTCACTCTCTACAAGATTGTGTCTTTAAGCCTTTATAACTGCCAAGATTTCTGGCCTTAAGTATGTGTTTACTACCCTCCTGTATTTTTGGTTGCACTGGCTTTATCTTAAGTAGCAAAGGTATTAAATTATCATATAAAATGGGTATCATATAATTATTATTAAATTATGCTAGCAATAATACAAAATTTTTCTTTTTGAGTATGCCTTTGCAATAATCTTGATTTCTCTTTTTCTTTAAATCTTGTTCATTCAGTTCTCAACTATACACAAAGAACATAAAAATATTTTAAATACTCTATAAAAATAAACATAAAGGTATAGCAACCAGAGAAGGCTATCATTTATTTAAGTTCTCGTTCAGCCATGATTTTTATATTGTCTACTAAATCGTGTTTACCTGATAATGTTTTTCTTTACTGTAAAGTATTCAAAACTGACATGGAGACTTGTATTAAAAACTTGAGACTTGAAAACCATGATTATTTCTTAGACCTCTTGATGGACCTCTCAGTATAATGATTTGACCTCAGAAGGGCACTTCACTCTGGTCTGCAGCTTGCTTTCTTTTCTATGAGATACCAAGAAGCTCCATTCCATGTTATGCTAATAGATTTGGTTAGATCTAAATCGAGTACAAATAAACTGTAGAGACTAATGATGAGGAAAACATAAAACTAGGCTATAGGCTTCATGAAAACAAAGGCAATGCCAGATATCTTTAATATATTTCAAGATCCAGAATAGAAATCATTCATAAAAGCTTATGTTGAACTAATAAATGTTGTGTGCAACAAGTTTTAGATCATGATTTCACAAATATTATTTCCCACAATTTAGAGTTTCTTTCTCAATAATTAGAAAGCATGCACTTGCTGTCCATGGGCTTCTTGCTGTTCTGTCAATATACCCAGCTTGTTCTTATTTTGGGAACTTTGCCTTAAATATTCTTTCTGAATGGAATTCTCTTCCTTCATAGACCTATATATAGTTTGGTCTCTCACTTTGTTCAGGTCTCAAATGTCCTTTAGAGAGTCACTCTTTGACAACATTTAAATAGCCTTTCCCTTCCTTATCCCTAATTACCAGTCTCTGTCTCCTTTTTCTAAAAATTTTTATTTATAACATTTATAATTACCAGAAAGTAAACATTTACTTTACACTTTTATATTGTCTGTCTCCCCACAACCCAATAGATTATAAGATTCACGCAGGCAGGGTTCTTGTCTGTGGAGATCACTGCCATATCTCCAAAGCTTAGAAGAATACCTGTCAAGTATTAGGCGCTCAATAAAAATTTGTTGAATTGATAAATGAATTCCTGATATTTATATTTAATTTATCTCCCAGGAATCCTGGAAGACCCTTGAGAGCAGAAATTAAATCCTATATCCTACTGATCCATAGAACATCAAATTCACTGAGTAAATATTTAAATAGACCATTTATTGAGGACTTATAAGCCAGGCACTTGCATTTTCCCACTTAGTCCTTGAAACAACTTTCTGAGGTAATTATTATTATCCCATTTTTTTTTTTTTTTTTTTTTTTTTTTGCTGTACGTGGGCCTCTCACTGTTGTGGCCTCTCCCGTTGCGGAGCACAGGCTCCGGACGCGCAGGCTCAACGGCCATGGCTCACGGGCCCAACCGCTCCGCGGCATGTGGGATCTTCCCAGACCGGGGCACGAACCCGTATCCCCTGCATCGGCAGGCGGACTCTCAACCACTGCGCCACCAGGGAAGCCCTATTATCCCATTTTTATGATAAGAAAACTGACACAGAAAATTAAATAATTGCCTCCGAATCACTCTGTTGTAAGTAGCAATGCTGGCATCCAAATCCGATTTAGTTTGACCCAAAACCCTAGGTTATCTATCACTAAGTTGTGTTCCACTTCATATGGAAGCCTTTAGAAGCCTCCTGAATGGAAACACCACATTTGTTTCTATTCTACAATCCAATGGCAAAATTTTCCACAGTCAACCTAAAACTAAATCTTAAATTCAGTCTTGAGTTCAACAAGTCAGCCTGATGCCAATGCTCTCAAGATTGGGAACACGCTTTCCAGCCCCAAAAACCGAGACTGCAAAAACAGCTTCCCTGGACCTAAGGGTGCCCAAATTTTCTTCTATTATAATTCTTTCATCCAGAACATTTTATTACCATATTTTAGCACCTGGGTGAATGTTATCTGTTCCATATCCCTCCTTTGGGCATCATATAAGTACAACTTTATTAAAATCTGTGTTGTTACTAATACACTAGGTGTAAAATGATTTGATGGACAGCAGAAGTTGTCAATTCATTACTGACAAAAATAAATACCAAATATTTCAATACAGAATTGGTCCCCAGCATATGAAATCAAGGAGAGAACTGTCAAAGGAAACTTGTATCAGACAAGTTAAACAGGCAAAGAAGACTTTACTTTTTACTTATATCTTAAGCAATTTAAATAATGTGCAATTCATTGCATACAATTTCTGGTTATTTTCATTATGCATCATACTCCTAAGAGTTTATTTCTCTAATTTATTATATAGGCTTAGTTGTTTTGAGTAATTGGGAAAGGTATAATTCTGTTTTTAATTCTAGTAGTGGCACCTTTTATAACAAATAATAATGTTAAAACATATTTCTTAATCTATCATCCTCGGAAATGAGGTAATATCTAGTGAATGCCCACTGTGAAATAGGAATAAATTAACACTCTTACAGACACTTTTATCCCTTCCCTCTTTCTTCTGTTTCTCAAGTTTTGTTAATTTGCTCTGATTTTTTCCCTCCAATCTATTTTAGGAGACATATTATTATTATTTGTTACATGGACATGAGTGCCTCAATGACAGCCTTAGGTCCATGTTTAAAGAGATTCAATGATTCCTTCCACTCCTTTCATACTACACCTCATGGTTGGTTATTTTACATCCTCAAGGTAAACTGAGAACATAGTTTATTCTGTGCAACACGTCAGAACTAGGGATTCAACAGTGGTTAGGGCAGCCTCTAAAATTATCCTACTTGACAGTAGCTTCCAGTGTAGTAAACAGAACTTCCAAATGAGGAAAGAAAAATTGCTTCACTTTTCTTATACTTTTAATAATGTTCATTAAAAAAAAATTCTTTCATTTCATTCTTTTACTTTTCATTGAGATCTCACTTGATAGTAGGAACCTCTATGGACACTCCTGTCTCATCATTTCATTTGTGTTTCTAGGCATGCATACTTGACATTTTAAATTTCTATTCTGTTTAATTCTCATAGCTTCACAAGCAGCTCTTCAGTTTACCTCTGAGCAAGGAATTTTCCCTGTCTAGTCTGCTTCATTCACTCTCACATATTTGTTTTGAACATTTGGATTTGTGTTTGTTCAATGGTGTGTGAGTTTGAATTGCCAGGGCGGAAGGTGGAAATAATTGGACAATGTAAAGTACTCAAAGTTTAAAAGCTTAATTATGTTTCAACTGTTCTACCACTTGTCAGAAGCCACTATGTTAAATCTCAGATGGTTATCAGGAAATTCCTATGTCTTGAAAAGTACCCTGGCAATGAATTTTTAAAGCATTGTCTTAACTCATTTCCTTACAAATCTCTTTCCATTCACAAATCATTACCACTTCCTTACCAAGTTTCTTGTGAGAAGGGAATCCCTGAGAGACTTAAAGAATCACACACACACACACACACACACACAAACAGAGCATCTAAATTGTCAAATGGAAGGAAATTTTAAAAGCTAGGAAACTTTGTTTTAATTCCACATCAGAAGTCCCTTAGCTGTCAGTGGTGGTCTATGAAATTATTTTACTAATTTATCCCTTTGTGAAATGAAGGGAGGAGAAGGAAAGCAGTTGATGTATAACAATTTACATTCTCCATCTTGTAAAGAAAAGTTTCTTGTAAAATGTTTGTTTCCCTTTGCCTTGACTTACATTTCCATTTGTTTAACCTTAGATATAGCTATCTTTAACTCTCCCCTAACTCTATATTAGGAATTCAAATCTCTGTAAAATGTTCAAATATATTATTCATACTCCATCATCTTCCTGTTCTAGTAATAATATTTTCTCTCTAAACCTGATATAAAGTTCTCATCCCATAATTTATCTCCATTATTCTGGGAATCCTTTTCATTTATCTCTTGTGTTATATTAGGAATTTCAGTTTCCTGCATCCTATATCTTCTTTTACTTAGTATGGAACACGTCTTCCAGTGGCTAAGTAAGAAATGGGGGACAGTCGCTAAATTTTTTGAGGAATTGTGTGTTTGAATACTCTTTGTTTTTCCCCAACTGACATTGTGAGTGGATGTAAAATTGTAGGTTAGAATTCATTATTTCCATTAGAATTTTTTTGGTATTACTTCTTCTTCTTTTTTTTTTTTTTTTAGTTTGCTGTGTTTCTCCTGAGAGGTATTCTATTATAGTTTTGAGTCTAGATCCTTTTATGAGTGTGAGTGTATGTTTTGATGTTTTAAAATTATTTTCATCCTCATTTATCTGAAATTTCATGATAATATACCTTAGTGCTGGTCTATTTTGTTTATTGCACTAGGTACTTTTGGCACTCTCAGTTTAGATGCTCATGCTCTTCAGTTTGGGCATATTTTGTGGAATTTAAACTATAATTACCTGGTTTCATTTTCTCTCTCTCTTTTTTTTTTTTTTTTTCTTTTGGAAAACTTGTTATTCAGGTATTGGATTGCTTGGCCAGGTTTTCAAATTTTTCTCATCTTTACTTTCCTATATGCTATATCTTGGTACTTTTATTTTAATTTCTGGATGTTTGCTCAGATTTATTTTCATATTCTTTTTTTTCTTGAATTTTTTTATTGTAGTAAAAAACACAACATAGAATTTATCATCTTAACCATTTTTAACCATATAGTACAGTAGTGTTAGCTATAGACACATTGTTGTGCAACAGATCTCTAGAAGTTATTCATCTTCAGTGCTGACACTTTACATCAATTGAACAACTCAACATCAATTGAGACATTGGGCTATAGGAGTGGGGGGGGGTCTCACTTTTCATATGTAGACTTTCACATAACAATGTTTTCATTATAGCTTTTCTACCCTCAGCTTAGCTGGGTGATATTATGGCCAGGGTTCTTTTGGTTCAGTAGAGAGTAAATTCTGGATATAAGATAAAATATTTATAATGGATATAAGAATGGGAATGGGTGATAGTTACTTTGCTGTTGGTGGATGGACAGGGTCTGGGGTCTCCAGTAATATTCTTTATTGCCTTGAAATAAAGACCGAGTAAATGCTCACTGGTTGGTTGATCTTGTCTTTCAGCATTAGTGGACTGATAGCTGGCCTGAGAAGCAGAAAATTTAGTCAAAAGAAGTACAAGTTCAAGAAAGAAAAATATTGATACTGTTGAAAATAAAAGTTATTAAAACTGTTATATTCCTAAAATTCTAATTGTAACCCATTAGTGATTGTGAATATATGATTTCCTCACAAAGTCATTTTTTTGTTTGTTTTTTTGGCTGTATTGAGTCTTTTTGTTGCTGCTTGTGGGCTTTCTCTAGTTGTGGTGAGCAGGGGCTACTCTTCATTGCAGTGTGCGAGGTTCTCATTGCCATGGCTTCTCTTGTTGCAGAGCACGGGCTCTAGGGTGTGTGGGCTTTGGTAGCCATGATGCACAGGCTCAGTAGTTGTGGCTTGCAGGCTCTAGAGCACAGGCTCAGTAGTTGTGGTGCATGGGCTCAGTAGTTGTGGCTCACAGGCTGTAGAGCGCAGGCTCAGTAGTTGTGGCGCATGGGCTTAGCTGCTCCGTGGCATGTGGGATCTTCCCAGACAGGGCTTGAACCCGTTTCCCCTGCATTGGCAGGAGGATTCTTAACCACTGCACCACCAAGGAAGTCTCCAAAGTCATTTTTTAAAGAAACAATATAGAATTTATATCTATAGTATTTAAAACTCTGCTGACATAAGCAGAAATATTAGAATCTTAAATGGATAATCACTGAAGTGAACCTGCTTAGTTTTTGCATGTAGAATTCTAAATATCTCTACCAATAAGATCAGAAATTTAAGAAATTCTTTAGGAGAACAATTTCATTTCCCCGAATAGCTCATCAATTTTCTTCTGAGGTTTTTCATATAGGCTATTTAGGTGAATATTAAAAGTGTGAATGGAAATATTTTGTATCCATGATGTTACAGATTGGCATCTTCAAAAGACAAGAGATACTGCCAAGTCTATTGGTAGTCAAGTTTTATAATTTACAACCTGTGCAAACTGTGGGCTGAGAACCACAGCAATTGTGCTGAGCATTTCTGGGAAGTTACCATCATTCCAGGACCAATTATTAAAACCTCTTACACATATTAAAGCTATAAAGATTAAAAATATAGCACATTTGTCATTAAATATGGATGACTTCATGTAATATGCATTATATACAAAAACAATGTCTTGCCATTTGAGCTTTATCACTACCCTACGGAAAATCCACAAACCCAGAGTCCCACATCAAAGCTCATTTTGGCAAAGCCAAGGAACAACTTTGTCATGCAAAATAAACACAGATGTTCCACACTCAGGCAACTGGCTAAGAGGAGATGGTACATAAGGGGATGCATAGCTCTGCAAAAGATAATGCCTTCTTACACACCCTACAGCAATCTTTTGTGGAGGCTGCAAATGCTGTTTTAAAGGACTGATTCTTCCATTTAAAAAAAAAAAATGTCTTTCCCGACTATAGCTGTCAACACACTGAACTAGTTCTCTCTGCATGCATGCGGAAGTATAAGCACACTGTCTGAGGTTGTAGGTTTGGCTGTTTTGGAGCTAAAGGAGAACTAAATTTCACATGCATCTTAAGCAGTGCCTTTCTGGTCAGTGATTTATTGATTTCTCTCTGTAAGGTATAATATTAATAACCATATTAATTTTAAGAAGGTCTGAGGAAGGAAAAGTTTCTAGCCTCTTCCATTAACTGACAGTTAATTCTGGGTGGTTCCAAATGACCAGACAGCTATAATTGACTTCCTTTTTTCCTTTCATTTTCAGCTAATTGCAATAAAATATCTCTGCTAAATAAACATTTCTGGGACTCAAATGTATTTCCCCCAGGAACAAAAATAGAGTTTTAAAAGATGAAGAACGCATGTTTGGGATTTCTGATATGTGGCCTAGAATTTCATTGACATTCAGTTATGGCCTATTTAAAATACCTGCTCAAAGTAGAGTTTTCCCTCTTTCCCCATATTGTCATGCAATTGAGGAGGAAAGGATAGGGTATGATTGGAAAGAGAAGGATAAGATTTGGGGTTATTGAGATTTTAGAACTATACAATTTTTGTGAACACCTCAATCTTGAAATAGTTTTAATCTGAAATAGACATAAATCCCATGGAGGAGGGGAGTGTTAGATGGCCAATAAAATCTCCCTCTATTCTGTCAGCAATGTTGTCTTGGTTATAATGGGAAATCAATCCTACTAGTCATATTCTAGTTAGTAGGAAAATATATAAAAAGCATTTTAGGAAACAAGTAACCTCTTGTGAAGACCAGGAGTCTTGCCCATCATCTTCCATCATCTTATATTTTAAGTATCATGCCTTAGGTGTGACCGGAAGGAAATTTCAGACTGTGTTCCATTTGCCTTTCATGCTGCAAGTATTTCTGTTCTCTTCTGCTCTCCTTATTGCAATGTCCTTTACACTTTTCTAACCATGTACGTTATCAATATTTTGAATACAGATGCCATATATATATTTATTGTTTTACTGACTTATAAGAATAATATATTATATACATTGTAAAGCATACTCAAAAATAAAAATTAAAAACAGAAGCGGCAAGGATAAAATTTTAAAGGGAATTTTAATTTTATTTCTTATTATTAGTTAAAAAAACCCCTAATATTGTAATTTTATTTTAGATCATAGAACCCAGAACCGTGTAATCAATGTGACTATGTTTTACAAATCTAGCTTAACCCTTACAATACAGCAATTTAAGGACCTGGTTCTAAGTGCAGTTTACTTTGATACATGGTTATAATAACTGCCATAGTGAAAAGATACTTTGTGCAAATGTAATGAGCCAAATGGGACATTTTTGGATGTCATTAATAAATCATGATACTCATTTAAAAAATCCCAATCCCCCAATTAAGAAAAAACATTTTTCTTAAAATTTGACTCATACATTTCCATCTTCCCTGATGTCAATCAGTTTTCTTTGCAAACTAATAAGTGGTTGTTATACTAATTTTAGCAAATTGCTTCAATCCACTGAAAATTTTATTTTTGAGTATTCAGCATGCACAGATTTGAAAATCTTATATAGATTTATTTACTTGGGGCTAAAAATATTAATTCATTAATAATGGGAACATTCCCAAATATCAGTTTTCAAGATGCCCTCTCCATAGCCAAGTTACTTTCTTACTTATTATTAAAATGTTACCTTTACCTTGAAGGAACATGTTAATATTTTCCCCCAATTATCAATTTGGTAGCATACTCCTGTCAGCCATTGTCATCGTGGAAAAGCTTAGTAAATTTGCAATACTTTATTTTTCATTAAAAAAAGAGTAACTCATATTTTAATTCAAACAACTGTTCATACTTTAACCAAAATATAATCAGTGAATCTCTGTGAGCTAAAAAGTTTAATGAGTTCTCCCTGTTTTATTATAAGATGATATGTGTATTCTATTGTATTCTAAATATCTTATCCTTATACAATAACTATATTATGAAATACTCTAGTGTTTTTCTATTTCTCATTTCAACTTCTTTTCTACAATAGTTTTCTAAAAATGATAAAATGAATAAAATTCATAAACATTGCTACTGATTAATGTAATCCCAGAATTCCTTTTAAATTCCATTTGGAGCAACAGCTCAGAGTTTGGACTTCCAAAGTTGGACTTATATCAAATATTGTGCTTAGAAATATATTATTTTTATTAAAAAAGTCATTACTGTTAAAATATATCTCCTCTGATATAGCTTTTCTTAAGTGACTCATATAACAATAGTTATTTGTGTATTTCAGTATTGAAGTAGAATCTGGAAAACAGCATAAACTGAGACAACACCTATGGGCAGATGATTGCTGGAAAAGGTAACCTTAGTGAAACTCCCTTTCCCTCTATTTCTGACTTCCAGCTCTTTTGTCTTTGGTCCTGGGACTGAGGGACAGCTGGGAATGAGTCCTAAGGCTCTGTTGAGGTCCTGTCAGAAAGAATAGAAGAGCTGACAATGAGCTTCCACCCTCTTTCCTGCTGCACCCCATCCATGGGTCCCTTTCAGGGGCCTCAGCAGGGGCTGACAGCCTACCAGATTCTACAACGTTGGTTCCTGGAGGTAGAGATCTTCTGTGATATTCATGCATTTAGGATACTTCAGAAAATAGAAATAAATCTCATTAATCCAAGAAAAAAAATTAACAAAGTCAGAGAGAGGAAAAGTCTGAATAATCAGTGGCAGGTCCTGTGAAACAGAACAGCTTGGGGACACAGAGAAATACATAATTTTTAAAAATAAAATAAAATAAAAAACAACAAGTCAGGAGATTTGAGTGCCACACACACACACACACACCCCAAATTTCCTGAAGCTTAAAAAAAGTCTTAAACTGAAAATTCAGTAGATAACATGAAGGAGAAAATGGTCACTGTTGATATTTCTATGAATCATGTTGTTATCTACAAAGAAAATATCCACATATTTTACAAAGTAGAAATTATAGAGGTTACTCTGATAATAAAATTAGAAATTAAAAAATAAAGTGAAAAAAAGCCTTACCTACATAGAAATTAAGAAGTATACTTAAAGAGCAAGTAAAAAGAAAATTTAAATCCAGATTAAAGAAAATATTAATATTAGAACATGGTAATGGAAAAGTTATAGGAATATTTATACCTTTGTTATTAAAGGTGAATGGCCAAAAGAGAAAAAACTGAAGATATTAGAAGACATTAGAAATAGAACTGTAAAACGCATACCAAGAACTAGAAAGATGGACTTATTAAAGATAAAAGTTGAAATTTAAATAGGAAATTTAAATTGAAAATTAAGAAATAGAAGGAAAAAATAAATCCAAAACATATTTCTTTGTAAAAGATTATGATAGAATTACCTCAAGGGGAAAAGTGAAAGAAAAACAGAAGAAAAAGCTATGAATTAGAAAAGAGACAAAATTATAGATATAGAGGTAATTTAGAAATTTTCATTTCCTTACAGATTTGGGGGTCAGATTTCATTAGATTATCATAATTTCTGCCACATAATGTGACTGGTGAAGAGATCACACTAAAAGTTACCCATACTTGTATTCTAGAATACTTTTCTTATTCTCTTCTAATCCTACTCTAACTAAGCTCTTGCCCCACCACATCATTGAAACTCCTCTAGTCAACATTACCACACCTTTGTGTTGCTAAATCTAATGTTCAGTTCTCAGTCTGCATCTTTTCTGGCCTTTTGGCAAGATTTGACACAGAGAATTACATCTTTCTCCTTGAAACGTTTTTCTTCTTATGAGTTCCCAAGACCTCAAACTTTCCCCGCCTTCATGTTACTTCACTGGTCATTCTTTCTCAGGTTGCTTTAATAAGTTCCTTATGATCTCCCTAAACCTCTTCCTGTTAAAATGTCCTTGATCCACTTGTCTTCACAACTTCATCCAGCCTCTTGGCTTTAACTACCACCCAATCTCCCAACCACTATTGACACACACACACACACACACTCTCACCCTACTCTATTTGCCATCTTCCCCATTTCCATCCTTCCAGCTGTTCAGATAAAAACTGTTGGCACTGCCCTCAACTCCTGCCTTTCTCTAGCGTCCTTGTCCACTTTGACAGGAAATCTTGTTGTTTTACTTTCAAATTATACCCAGGAACTGCTGGAAGACAGAACAATAGAAGTTACTCAATGTGAACAACAGAAAGAATATATACTGGAAAAAAAATGAACAGAACCTCAGGGCCTTGTGGGGCTATAACAAAGGATCTAACATGCATGTCATCAGAGTCCTGGAAAGAAAGGAAAAAGACAGCAGGGTGGGAAAAGTATATGAAGAAGTAATGACTGAAGGCTTCTCAAATTTCCAAGACATATAAGTCTACAGATTGAAAACACTGAGTGAAACTCAAACAGGATAAACTCAAAGAAATACACGCCTAAACACATCATAATTAAAATTCTGAAATAAAGAGACAGAAAAAATCTTGAAGGCAGTGGGAGAGAAATGTCACCTTACCATTATGGTAAAAGAGATTAGAATTACAGGAGATATTTTATCTGAAATAAGTAAACATGCAAATATCATATGACAGCGGTTGTATTCCTGGGCATTTACCTCAGCTAAATGAAGACTTATGTTTACACAAAAACCTGTGCACAATGTTTGTAGCATCTTTATTTGTAATGGACAAATAGTGGAAATAACTCAGATGTTATTCAATGGGTGAATGGTTAAACAAACTGTGGTACATCCATGCCCTGGAATACTATTTAGCAATAAAAAGAAATACATTATTGATACATGCAACAATCTGGATAAATCTCCAGAGAATTGTGCTGAGTAAAAAATGTCAGTCCTAAAAGGTTACATACTGTTTGATTCCATTTATATAATATTCTTGAAATGATACAAGCATAGAGATGGGTAATAGATTAGTGGTTGCCAGGGATTACAGAGAAAGCAAATTGGGAAGAGGTTGTAGCCATAAAAGGGCAAAATGAGGTATCCTTTTGGTGATAGAAATATTCTGTATCTTAGCATATCAGTGTCAGTATCCTGGTTATGATATTATACTATAGTGTTGCAAGATGTTACCATTGGGGAAAATGATTATTTCTTACAACCTTTAATTATAAAATACAAATTTGGAAAACAAGCAGAGTAAGCAAACAAACAAAACTGTGTATTCTTTCTAAAATGTATGATTTTCTTATTAAAGTGCATAGTACGTATAGACAGCTGGTAACAGAGCAGTCAGAGCTGACCAATATCATAAACCTTTGCTGTGCCCATAATTAGCCATAGTTCATTAATTGTGTATGGTTCAAGACACAAAGCACTTTTCCCCCTGATCTTCTAATCAACTGATTTTTCCTCAGAAAGTAGAAAATGGTCATTGGAATAAGTATCAGACAGTTTAAATCAGAAATAATTAATTACTCTCAAGTCTCTGTGCAAAAGATTCAATGCAAGTAATTTGGAGTCTTCAGGCCTTACTGAGTAGCATTTAATGACCTAGTTCTTTTTAGTTGAGACACAATTCCAAAGTAATTTGTTGTAGGTATGAGAAGCACTGATAAAGAAGGTCTTTCCTACTACAGTTGTGAGTATTCATAACTGGGTATTTTTAAGCCCTCTGAGGATTTGCTCAGAAGCTTTACATTGCAGAGCCAAGTTGTCTGGGAGTGTGTGGCCACTTCCTCCTGTCTTAGATCTAAGAACTGCTGTGGAGCCGTGTGCCACCATGTGAGCACCAATGACACAACCGAAAGTTCAACTGTAGTGGGGCTCCTGCTTCTTCCTTTCATTATTATGCAGCAAGCAATAGTACAGGTGCTATCTCTAGCTTCATTCATG
The DNA here is from genome assembly GCF_964165515.1 of Mesoplodon bidens. Taxonomy (NCBI): domain Eukaryota; kingdom Metazoa; phylum Chordata; class Mammalia; order Artiodactyla; family Ziphiidae; genus Mesoplodon; species Mesoplodon bidens. Next base: position 186,587,872 of record NC_138176.1, on the reverse strand, counting down.
TGTGGTCAAGTCTCACAAAGGTCCCTTCTTTATTAAACCTCAGGGAGGTAAACATTTAAACTATAACTAACCCCCTGGAACAATTATTTTTTCTATTAGCCATTTCACGACTGAGTTGGACTAAGCCTGAAACATCTGCACCTTACCCTTTGTCCCCAAGTGCACCAGATCGTCAGCACCTTGTTGGGAGGCAATGACTCTTAGTAAATATTGTGTCCTCATCACTTGTCATAGTAACTCCTGAGAGTAAGAGCTGAATAAACACTGCTGGAATGCAAACTTCACTGTTGTCTTATTTTAAGAAACTGCCACAGCCATCCCAATGTTCAGCAACCCTGAAGTTAGCAGCCGTCAACACGGAGTCAAAAGCATCCACTAGCAAAGACATTATGACTCACTGAAGGCTCAGAAGATAGTTAGCAGTTTTCAGTGATAAAGTATTTTTATTTAATGTATGTACATTCCTTTTTTTAGATATAATGCTATTGCACATTTAACAGACTATAGTATAGTGTAAACATGCTACATTTATGTGCACTGGAAAACAAAAACATCTGTGTGACTTGCTTTATTGCAATATTCATTTTATTGTGGTTGTCTGAAACTGAGCCCACACTATCTCTGAGGTATGCCTGTAATCCATTTAGCAATCTTTTTATTATGGTTAGTACTTTTTTAATTTAAGAAATTCCTCTCTAATCCAAATATATGCTTCAACATTGTCTTCTAAAGTTTTTAATTTTTACTTTTCACACTTAAGTGTTTAATCTACCTGTAACTAATTATTATGTACAGTATGAGATAGGCATTCAATTAGATTTTTTTCATATGTTTATTGATTGCTCCAGCACCAGTTATTGAATAGTCCCTGCTAGCTACGCTGATCTGCAATGCTTTTTCTAATCCTTATCAATCACAGGTCTATGTCTTTATGGCTTCCTTGCAGGCTTTTCGTTTTTTTATTGGTTATTTTGTCTTATTTCCATTTCAAACTATCTTAATTTCTAGATCTTTATCTAAATCTTGACATCTTGTAGGGTAATCTCCCACCGTGATTTTCCTTTTCAGGAATATTATGGCTCTTCTTGCCCAGTCGTTCCTTTAGCTTGTCAAATTTCATGAAAAACTCTTTGAGAGCTTCACTGTAATTACATTGAATCTGTACATTAATTTGGGGAAAATTGACATCTTTGTGATCTGAGTTTTCCTAACATGAAATTTGGAGTATCTACTCACTTATTGTTTTTACCTTTTAATGTCATCCAGAACAGTTTTATAATTTTCTGCATACAGGTCTCATGCATTTTTGTTAGATTTTCCCCTCCAAGCACCTTAAACATTTTATTCTATTGTAAATGCTTTCTTTCTCTCTACATTTTCTGTTTGTTGCTGGTGTATATGTCAGTCACATTAATAACTCCTCTTATTTCTAAAAATTTGTATAAATATTTGTGTTTAGATTCTTTGGATTTTTCTATATAACAATATCTTCTGAGAATAAAACATAAATGTCTTTCTATCCAATCCTTATATCTTAAATTTATTCTTTGTCTTACTGTATTAAATAAAATCTCAAGAGATATTGAATACAACAGGTGACAGTGGTCATTCTTATCATTTCCTTATTCTGAAGGTAGTGCTTCTAATATTTTCTCAGTATTGAATAACATTTACTTTAGATTTATATTGTATGTAGACAATGGAATATAGGGCATAACTTTGGAGATTAAATTGTGGTGATATTATTAACATCAGAAATATAGGGAAATGAGCAAATGTGAGTAGGAGTAGAGGGCAGAAGTTCAACTACTGAATGGTAACATACAAGTCCAAAATTGAACTCTTCATCTCTACTCAATGTGCAAGTATGTTCATCCTTCAAGTCCCTTGTATAACATTCTTTGATTCTTTCAGGAAATCTTAGACACATATTTCCCTATATGTTCATTAAACTATGTACACAACAGTTTTGCAGCATTTATAGCACTGTATTGAAATAGTGTGTTTACATGTTTAGTGGCCAAAATCCTATCTGCTATTCTTTTCCATTTTTTCCAACCCACAACAAATCTCTCAGTTGAAACTTCCTGTTAATTTGTCACTTTATCTATGAAGCACACTTTGAATCCATCTGATTTCATCCTCACCTTTACTTCTTTAGTCTAAGCCACTATTACTGCTCACCTGGGCTGGTATAGTCTCCTCTTGTCCCTGCCCCATTCTTTGTGGGGTTTTTTTTTTTGGCTGCTTTGGGTCTTCGTTGCTGCGTGCGGGCTTTCTCTAATTGCGGCGAGCAGGGGCTACTCTTCTTTGCGGTGCGCGGGCTTCGCATTACGGTGGCTTCTCTTGTTGTGGAGCACGGGCTCTAGGTGCGCGGGCTTCAGTAGTTGTGGCACGTGGGCTCTAGAGCACAGGCTCAGTAGTTGTGGCACACGGGCTTAGTTGCTCCGCAGCATGTGGGATCTTCCCAGACCAGGGCTCGAACCCCTGTTCCCTGCACTGGCAGGTGGATTCTTAACCACTGCACCACCAGGGAAGCCCCTTGCCCCATTCTTATTCCACCCCAGTCTGTACTCCATAGCGCTTTACTGATCAGTTGAAATTATAAATTAAATCAAACCACTTCTTTGACAATGGCTTCCCATATGCTAGGAATAAAATTCAGATTTCTTACCTGGGTTTAAAAAGTCCTGTGTTGTTTGGCCTCTTTTTACTGCATCCCAGAATTAGTGGCGTTCCTTTAGTTGCTTGAGCAAACCCATCTCAACCCATCACTACCTCAGAGAGACCTTCATTAGTAGAAGAAATAAGACAAATAATATATATGCTTGTATATATAAGTAGGTAAATAATAACAGAAATAAATAATAATCTAGTAGAAGAAATAACACAAAAAATAAATCCCAGGAATAGAGAACAGCTACATAAAAACAATGTAAGAAATACAACAATGTAAGAAAATTCTCCAGAGAATATATAAGTAAAACATAGGCCAAGTAAATAAAGTGCAAGGGCAATGGTTATTGAATTTTGACTCAGTAGTTCTGGAGGATGGTCTGGATTTTTAAATTTTTAATTAGTTAATTTAAATTTATTTTAATTTTAATATTGGTGATTCTGATGCAGACCATCTATGGACAACACTTTGAGAAATATCACTTTAGGGGTTCAAAGGAGGAAGACCACCTGGAATAAAGGGAGTTAGGAAATGCTTCATGATAGAGAATGGTTATAATCTGGGTTTCATAAGGGTGTTTGATTTGACATGGGGAAGTATGAAGAAAAAGGAATATCATTCAAAATAAAAAGGATAGGAGTAAAGATTTTCATAATATAATGGTTTCTAGATAAATAAGAAAAATTATTGACTATTCAAATAACCTTTTTAATTTAAGTTTTAAGATTTCAGGAATACTCACGTATTGTCAATTATTCTCAACCTATGGGGTAAATGTTCATTTGCATTCCAGAATATATTACAGTTACATTACTAGCTACTATAAGAGAATATCAGCCCAGCGCCCTGAATTCATTTTCATCAGGTCAGAGAACAACTAACGTTTTAAAAATTGTGTTACTTTCTCTGTATTGAGGTCATAAAACTGCCCTGAGTCTCAGCACAGGTGGCAACTCCCTGCGTGAAATCCCCAAGCCTGTAAAACAAGAAGGTATGTCATGAATCTGTGGTGATCGCTGACAAAATGAGTGCCTCCCTCACGGCATCTGCCTGAGAACTGGCATAAGTCAAAGACTTCATACGAGGCAGAAAACACAAAGCAGCCTAATTAACAAAATCCTTTCCCATGGAACTTGCACATTTATTTGGGAGCTGGGACACCAATAAGTAGAAATGTGTAATCTACTCTCTTTAAAATATGGTTTGAATGACTTGTATGTTTTCTACAGATTTTATTACCTATTAATAACTCACTAGTTATTAGTGAGAACTCACTAGAAAGAAGTGAGTTCTTTAACTTACCCAGATGATCATTTTATTTCAGTAGATTTTGTGGCTACTGATGTCCTTTCTTACTAATCACAGATGAAGAATTCTATACCTAAATAATTTTATGATTAACTAATACTAAGAGTTCAATCTTTTATTTTTTAGTAAACACTATCTTTGTCATATTTCTGAGATTTTTGGTGATTTCTTTAGGGGCTTTTTTTTGGGGGGGGGGGAGAAGGAGTCAACCTGTTCAAATATGACTGCAATGCTGTCTTTATAATATATTACAATCACCATATATGGAAATATACTGATTTCTAACTTAGAAATAGAACAACAAAAAATAGAATATTTATATTTAAGAATGGATATTTGCATTCATCATTGTTTCCGGTCATAAATTATCTAATGAGGTTAGATACTGACTTCCTCATGGTATATATTCTCTTTCCTTTAAAATATTCCCTACACAGGTTTATATAAGTTCTGGGAGGTATTAGCCTATATACCTCATTTGCATACTAGAGAACAGAAATATAATTGAGTTATTTATTTTGCCCTGGGGAATATGATGAGTGGAGCAATTAGGAGCCTCAAGACTGCAACATTAATAGACTATTTCATAAGGACTGAAGATGAGTATACGCTACAGCTACCAGTTACCAATGAAAATGGAAAAGCATTTTTTAAAGAGAGAAATAAAAGTAATGGCCTTTGAATATTGTCACTCGACCTTCCAGAACAGCAGAATCTGGAAGCTAAAGTGTTAACACCTATAAGCTGTTCAACAAGGGAATATATACTGTTAAATATTGGGAGTTATTTAAAATGCCAGTGAGTATAATAGCAGTGCTCTGAAATAACCATTTCATCTGCCTACATTACTCTAAAATTAATGAATAATGAAGCGATGCCCTTCACATTCTCTTCCCTTTCCATTCCAAGATATATTGATCAGATGACATTTATTTAAGTTTGGGATAATGTATTAATTTCAAGATAATTATTCAATATACTTTTGTCACTGTTGATATGCTTCAATGTCATCCAGCGGCCGGGGGATGAATAAACTGTTATCTGACATTGCTGGACAGGGTGCTAGAAATAAATGCAATTTTTCTCCTTGAGATTCACTGACTTGGGTTTTTATTTGGGGAGGGGCATGGAAAATGAGAAAGCTGAAGGTGGAGAGAATATGATGATGTAACCTGCAGGCTAAGAGGATAAGGATATTTTAAAAGATAGTCCTTTGGGACAAAGTGCTTTTCCATTGTTGCTGGGGTCAGACTGATCCTCAGCAAAGCTGACAGAGCCCATCCTTAGTGGATGCCACTACAATATTAACACTCATTTAGAGCAGATGTGGCTAAAAGCATGAAACATTGAACAAACAGCTGCCACAGATCCAGTGCCATTGCATAAGCACTTATGTTCTATTAATGCAGTGGATTGCTGAGGCCAGTAGGGCAGACATTATTCCCCACAGTTCTTTAGCAGATGGGCCAAAGGATGGCTTCTCGGAGAAGTGCTGCCCTATTGAAGCAAACCCTCCATGTTATGTAAAGATTCTAATACAAAATCATCTACCCATAAGAAGGATACATCTAAGGTCAGATTATGCTCTGTCAAGATATTTTGCAGATGTGTACTTCAGTATGGGTTCATTTTATTTTACTCTATTCCATTTTATTCTATTCTATTTTGATTTTGATAGTGTGCACATGCTACAATGTTCTTTCTTTCTTTTCTTACCATGTGATTGTGTGTGTTCATAAATGATTTGTAAAAGGCTCTTTCTGCACATACAATAAGTCAAGATCTTGTACTTCAAACTTGCATCTCTGCTTACCTGATTCAGTGGGTTCAGGCATGATGCTTCCATATCTACAACTGCCAATTTGAAACCTGTTTGGGCTTCTGAGTTTTTCCTCTGTTCACTGGGACAAATCAAAATTTAGAACTACAAAGCAAAAATATCTAACATTATGGGTCGTAACTATAATTTGTTCATAATAAAAATCAAGTCACCTGCTCATCTGCAGTGTAGAAGCTACATGGTAGTATTTGCAAGTTTAAAGAGAAAAAGAACAGGCAATAATTCTAGCTTGTTCTCTCTCAGGCTGATCTGTACTCTGCTGCCATCCCACTCCCCCATGCATATGAGAGTTGCTTGGGTAATTAACCCTTAACAAGCCAACATACTGATCTCCAGCAAGTGGGTAATTCCCTCAAGTTGAGTGGAAGCGGAAGAGGTGCTGTATGGGATTATATTTTTAAGGCTTCTCAAAGAACAATGTTTCCTAGTCATAACTGTACTTCAGCATATTATGTTCTCTACTCCAATGTCAGGAGGAAGGAGGAAGAAAGAGAAGGAGTGGGTGAAAGAGAGGGTAAGTGGAGCTATAACTGGAAAATGACAGAGGAAAGCAACCAGCATTCCATCTATTCATTCTCCTTGAGGTGGGGCACATACCATGTGCCAAGCACTACTACAAGGATACAGTTAGGGATATACTCACTAGGTCAATGATCTCATGAAGCTTTGATTTCAACACAGAGCAACTGATGAAAAAAAACAGTAAGGCAGTAAAGTAAACGAATAAATTAACTAGATCATTTCAGATTTTGATAAGTGCTATAGACAATAAAATAGGAAAATGTATTAGAGAGTCCCACGTGATAGCACACTCCTATAGACTGAATGGTCAGGGAAGACTTGTCTGAGGAGGAGCTATTCAAGTGCTGAGATCTAAAGGGTGAAGATGGGAGGTACAAGAGCCCCAAGTGGGGACACAGTTAGGGCAAGGGTCCTGTGGCAGAAACAAGCTTGGTCTGCTGGAGGACTGGAAAGAAGGCATTGTATTTGGCTGTGATTAAAGCCTCCGCATTATGATGTAAATTCACCCTTTTGAAATATCTCAAGGTGGGAGTTGGGGGAAGAAGGGATACAGAAGGAACTTAGCCCTGTAACTTTGACCCTGTTCAGCTAGTGAGTCCCCTGAGGATCCCTGAACAGTACTAGTCCACATGGTTCTGTTCTGTAGTCAAGATCACCCTCCAAGCCCCCTAGGCTGCTCTCTTAGGGACATGACATCCAGAAGGGAAACAGGCAGGTAACTGTGACTGTCTCTGTTCAGCCACAGTCTGCTATCTGTCCTTCTGAGAGCAGTGTCCATATTCTCAAATATGAAGGACAAAGTGGAACTTTATCATGGGTCTAGCAAATGTCAGGAGAGAGCTGAATAATGCCTTCGAGTTTACCTAGGTGTCTCAGAACTGAACGGAACAAAATGAGCTGAGAATGATACCAGAGAGGAAGTCAGCTCAAAATGTTCTCCTTTTTTTTTTAAACCTAACTTGAAACAAATCCAAAGCCAGGAAGCAGCAGCTCTAAACAAATTGTGCTAGATGCTGCTTAGAAACAGCCAAGAGACAAGGAGAAGTGTAAAATGACTCTGTCATGTAAAATGTTCACTGTTCTTGTGAGAGAGAAATGACTGAAGCCTATTTTTCTTGCAACTCTGGAATGAAAACATGAGCAAGCCCCGCGTTAGCAAGTTGACATTGATAACAGCAAAAGAAAGGAGGGATATGTTAGCCTAATAATAAAACCTCACACTGACCTGGAAGAAAGATGAACTGAGGTGTGGCAAAGGAGGGACCCTTTACCCAGGTCCAGAAACTTGCATATCAGCACAATATTTTAGAGACAATGCATCTGTAGCCTTTGCTTGAACTTAAAATTGCCACCTGGTATTCTTGGCTTTATTTTCAGGATCATAGAATCAAAAAGTTCTTGATGAATTAGCACATCCAGTGATTTTCAAGATGTATTTTTCTGAGTCCTAGAGCTTTAGCTAAGGTGTTTATCTCCTGGGGATTGAGGGGGTTAAGAGGGTGAAAAAGAGCTTTCAGCTCCCCACCCCATTTCTGGTTGGTTCCGCTTTTTAAAGAAGCATAAACAGAAGCATTGGCTTTGTAAAGACAGGAAGTGGAAGGAAGTTTTAACTGAGGCAATATGGTCTCCTTCTTCTTTTGGGTAAGTTTGATTTCTTGGACCTCCGTGATGGTTTCAAACCACGCATTGCAATCAAAATGGAATTTGAGTGGACGTAGCAGCATTAATAGGCTTTTTACAAGACTCCTTTCTCTGTTTCTAAAAACTATCACAACCTGTCTTGTTCACCAGTATTCTCATATAGTTCCTGGCATATGACTGATTCTCAGCGACTGAAGCTCGTTATAGTAATCATCATTATGTTGTGGCAGACGAAACTCTGACTCCTAGTCTAGGGCTCTGTATGATGAGGCCTTTGGTGCCCGATCTTACCCATGCTATGGCCTAGCCAAGTGTATCCCTTCTCCTTCATGCAGCCTCTTTGTACCATGCCAGGCCTCACAAATCTCTCATTTCCTCCTACCCTAACTGCAGGAGGGGTCTAGACACAGTCCCCTTTAAGGCTGGCTGCTAATTCTTTCATTAGTTTTGCTCTGTCAACACACTGTAATACCCTTAAAAGCACAGAGGTGGTCTTAGTTTTTTAAATGTATTTCTCGAATATGTAAGTACCAGAACAGTGCTGAACTCATTACAGGCGAGCAATAGATATTTGTTGATTGCTAGGCCTTTCTCATTTCAGAAACATTACAATTTATTGAAACTTCTTCCAACTTGGAAAACAACTCTTATAACATCTGCTTCCTATATTATCTCTGCCCTTGAAGGGATTTAGAACAAATTCTATAATAAACATTTTTCCCTTCTCTAGTACATATATACTCCTATTCTAGACCAAAATGAAAAGAGGTCTGTATTCTACTGTCTTTCAGTCCTGTCATTTGAGGTGAATAGACCATGGACACACATACATTGGCACCACTCAGAGTTTTATACACTCCACCAACTGACATGCTGGCTTGTGTGTGAAAATGCCATTCAGAACTCCTGGATTTCCATTATGACTCTACCTCAAATTTTGCATGACCCTAATTCCAAAACATCATATCTGTATTTTAAGGTTTCTAATTTCTAAAATGGTTGGATAGCATTTCCTCCTCTAATTTTGAGCAGTGTTCTAAGTCTGATTTAGAGACCTTCTGTCAGGTGCATAAAAACCAGAGATCATTGTTATTGTGTCTCCAAGACACTATTCCAAGAAATGTAATTTCCTGTCCTCAAATGCAAGTTAAATGACATAGCATACGCTTTGCTTGAAGCATTGATGACTCTGGTAAAACTGCCACCTGGCTAACAAGCCCAATGAGAAATGTACAGGGGGCTCCGATGTCTTTTATAACAATGCCTATACATTGGATAACAAGGGCAGTGTTGGCTTCCACCTCTGTTGGCTGTCTTAACTGCTGGAAAGACTAATCTGCTTTCTGAGCTGCTATTGGCCATTGCCACCTGCTGGCTCTGGCACACCACTCCCCTGGCTCTCCTCCTGGTGCTGTCCTGGCAGCCTCCCGAAACCGCCAAGTTAGAGCCAGAGAGCGCAGGGACGGTTGGAGCTTTCACATTGCTGAGGCTGCATCATGCAAACTGGCTGACAGTGGGGCGTCTTGGTACTCTCCAGGGTCAGTGTATTGACTGCTGTGGTGACCAGCTGGCTGGCAGCAGCGGTGATTGGAAACTGCCCCTGAGAACGTCACATATTGGCAAGGAAAGGGTACCGAGGGAGCAAGGCTTCATAAGAGAAAATAAACAATGCTTTATGAGGTAGTTGTGAGCATTTTCTCTCCAGCCTGAATTCATTTTAGGCATTCAAAACTTTTCTCCGAGTTGCGTTTAAACATTTATATTTTAATCTTGCAACTCTTCATTCTATTGGGCTTACTTTTAAGTTCTTACCTAGAACTGAGATGTTCCTATTTAGTACAGGACGGGTCTAAGTCTGTCTGGGGTCACAATGGTTTCTGATGGCAGGTCCATAATGAAACCTCAGGGTGCTCACCTTGTCTAGTGCTTTAAACACTGACATAACCTGTTTCTGTATTTAACCATCTGCGTAACAAAAAGGGTTTATATGCATTGTCAATATACTTAACAAACCTCCCTTAATATGGGTGGAGTTATTTATGAGCTGTTGTCCAAACCTGTTGGACAAGGCTGCAAAAGCCCCAGGTGGAGTCCCCAACTGTTGTCCAAGGCTGCAGAAGCCCCAGTTGGAGTCACAGCTGACTCTGCACTGTTAATGCCCAGAACAAACAGACTCATAATAATAAACCTAGCATTCCAGGGAGTGTGAATCCTGCTGTGAGACTGAGGCTTTCTGGAGTGTTTTAAAATATAGATTTTGTTTTTATACAGATATGGTGAGGCTAACAGCTCAGGAGACAATTACCATTGAAAAGAGATATGTTGGTATATTCGTACACACCAAGAGGAGGAGGCATGCCATGCCATGGGTGCCACATAGGAAAGCACCAGGGTCGTCCAGGAAGCAGAGGGAGCACAAGGAAAGCACGGGCAAAATCCTCGATTGCGGTTTCCATAGGAAGGAATAGGCCAGGCAGGGTTAGCAGGCTTAGGATTGGCAAGTTAGAAGAATTTCAGTAGGTTCTGGGGCAGAGGGGCTGTCTCTGGTTGTGAGGTACCTTGACCAGGGATGACTAGTGGCCTCTTGAGTGTAAGAACTCAACAGAAGAAGTGGCTGCATTATGGGCTGTGGATAGGTTAGTCTAACATGAAAAACATTCTCCCAAGTAAGTTGTTTGCTATCTCTAGGAATTAGTTAGCCCTGGGCAGGGCAGTAAGACCCTGGATGTGGAAGCATCAAGAGTACATAATAAAAAGAGATGCCTAACACATGGAGTTAGCCAGCATGCACAATATCATGTTGCAGTGGATTTACTACAGCAGAGATGTAGCTTATTTGCTCTTTATATTGTCTTCACTGAAGAAATCTCAAATCAAATAGTCCTTCAAATTTCTAACTGCATGTGGTACAGCAAGGAAGGTACAGTAACCTGTGACACAATATTGCCAGCCACAATTACTACATGGGTATGTGCAGAGAGGGGGGGAACAAGGAAGAGAAGGAAAGAAAAGAAACCTCATTAGAAGCATACCTATGTTCAGTAGTTCATGGTGGCTGATCCATTTGCTACGCCACAAATCTGATGAGGGAAGAGACATATTAGAAAAGGCCCAGATTCTAATTTTGTTTTGTTTTGCTTTATTGTGTGGCAGGGAGCTTTTATTTTGACTTGAGATTATTTGGCTTGTAAGCAATGGTCAGTTTTGACAGCTTTGGAGGGATCATGACCTGGATTGAGACCCTGGCTCTGGCACTTCAGATTTCTGTGATAATTAGGTTGACTTTTCTAGGTTTAAGTTCCTTTATCACTAATATGGAGATTATATATGAAGATAATAATAATAACTTGAGTAATTGCTCAAAAAAATGTTATCTTTAAATAAGTCAAATCCCATTAGAAAGAGCCAGAATATGATTTGATCAATCTTGTATCCAATATATGATTCTCCTTCTTATTTCAAACCCTTATTAACAAATATAGTATTTTCATTTTCCATTTCCATCCCCTTCATCTTGATGTTACATTTCTAGTTTTTCTACCAAAATTGATTCTGAAGAAAGGGTAATTTGAGCATGTATTAGCATTAAAAAGGAACACAAGAAGACTGAAAAGTACAGACATTCTACAAGGGAAGGTTAACACATCAAGAAATTGCTCTAGTCTCAGTGAAATCTTGCGTTCCAATTTTCCTTTTACTTACATATAAAAGTTGAAAGATATTTATAACCTTTTTCTTTTTTGAAGCTGTGTAGTCTCAAAAAATGTTCTATAGGAGAAAGAAGAAAAATTTAAATTACCCATAGTATTTCACTCCATTTTCATGTTTTCTCATTGTCTTTTTTCCCTAAATCAGTATTTAAAAATTATAATTGTTGCTCATATGATACATGTAATTCTCATCTTTTTATTTAACATTGTATCATAGCTGTTGCATACTCTATTGTATCATTTATAGTGTCTAAATAATCTCTTTAATACTTTTCCAGTTATTATAAGAATTATTGAGACAATTGAGAAAATGTGACTATGGAACAAAGATCCAAGCTGATGCCAATGGGCTAAACCATCTCGAGGACACACTTGGGAGGACCAACTTTTAAAAAAAAGAAAAGAAAACTTCTAAAAAATCAAAGAAATTTATTCAAAAATATGGATTTCTGCTTTTCTTGAAAACCTGCACCTGGCAATATTGCATCTGCATTTTCCTGTGCAAGAATCTTTGGAAATAGAGTAAGATCCCCTTTCTACTTGGAATGAGCTTTTCAGTCCCTTCAGCTATGCAATCTCCTAAACTCTGTTGCTCCCACTCACTTAATTTAACTACATTTGAGACTAAGAAGATTTAGGGAGGATTCGAGCTAGGTGAATGGTTGAGCTAGATGCCACTAATGCCACACCAAACCATAAGAATCTAAGACATTCATTTAGCCATGAGGTCCAGGGACAAGAATGGTGGTAGGAGTGAAACTAGACAACTCACTGGATATGGCATAGGTGAAGGAGATTAAAAGATACAACATTTGAGTCTGGTTAAGTGGAAGAGTAAAAGATTGGTGGATGACAAGTCTGGTTTTTTATCTATGAATTATTTTTCCCCAAAATCCTTTTATTTCTGGAGGAATTTAAGAGTATAAATTATTACTATTTGTTTGCATTAACTGTGTTGTTTCCTGAGGCAAATATGATTCCTAAGACTGGCCAGCAGCATCTTTGATTTCTCTTTTGGATATTGAGCTGAGATCAGAGGAAGAACTGAACTATGGTTGACAAAGTCAAGCCATCAGGTCAGCCAGAGTAACAGGCTCACTTTATTTTTCCACAATCTGATTACATTTTGGGTGTTGAGCCAAGTCACTCTGTCCAAAGGAGAAAAGACTCAAGACCTCCTCACAGGAGAAATTATTAGAATAATTAGAACATCAGCTTGATGGACATGACGACTGCTTTCAAGAATTTAAGGGTGTATTTGTATGAAAAAAGGGTTCATTTCCTATGGGTGACCTTGAAGTATAAAATTAGAAATAATAAGTAAAAATTCTACTTTGGCAGGTTTAAGAATAACTACAATGAAGACCCTTCTAAAAAATAGAGGTTGTCAAAAATAGAAAAGTCTCCCTGGAAAGTAGTGAGTTTCCTTTCACCAGAGGCTCTTAAACTGATAGATAAAAGTCGCAACTCCGAGACACAACTTGCACTTCTAGTACAGCCAAGAACTTGAGAGTAATCTTCTATCTCCTACTCAGATCTGTACTGGTTGCCAAACTGCAGGGGAGTAAAAGGCTCTGCGTTATCTTGATAGACGAACTGGAGAATCCCACACAGCTGTGTTGTGGAAATGTTCTCCATTTCCCTCATGATAACATTGAGTCATAAAAGAGAGAAATGAACATTTATTTGCCAACTCCACCTGTCTGTTGGGTCCACCATATCTATATTAGCATCAGGGGAACTTGCCTATAGTGCTGAAATTTTTATCAGTAGGAGAGAAGGAACTGATCTTTCCCTTAAATTGTGGTTAAAGCCAGTTCCTTTTTTCATCAGAAGCTAAATGATAAAAATTGAGACTTGGATGACTTGTTTGTCGACATTTACATTTAGTAAGGTGTTTGGAACAAAAATCTAGAATCTTTTGAACTTCACATTTTAAAAATTTAGAACTAGGGTGAAAATTACTTTTGTTCTGAATCCAGTATGAATAGAAGAAACAGTCTTTTATTTAGAAAAGAGGAAGAAAAAAAGACTATTTTTGTTTTCTAGATAAAAGCAAGATCAAATGGAGGAAGAAAAGGAGGTGAACGAAAATTCAAGAGGAACAATATTTTCTTTAAATCCAAAGTCCTGGAATTTATCCTTTTCCTTTCTTAAATTTCTTGGTAAATTCATTATTTCTGAAATCACTGCAATGACATCGTTTCCATTATCAAAGAGGAATAATTTTAGAGTTGAGTGGGAAGTGAGTTTTCAATCTATCCAGATTCACTGATGCACCAATTAAAGTGGCTTTTTTCTTTTTATTTATATTTGCAATTTGATCATCTGCTTCCTTTACACTTTTATTTTTTATTTACTTTATTTTTTAGTTTTTTAAAACATATTTATTGGAGTATAACTGCTTTACAATGTTGTGTTAGTTTCTGCTGTATAACAAAGTGAATCAGCTATACGTATACATATATCCCCATCTCCCCTCCCTCTCGCATCTCCCTCCCATCCTCCCTATCCCATCCCTCTAAGTGACCACAAAGAACTGAGCTGATCTCCCCGTGCGATGCAGCTGCTTCCCACTAGCTATCTATTTTATATTTGGTAGTGTATATATGTTCCTTTTCACTTTTAGGACCAGATATTTGTTAGGCCGATTCCTTTTAAAAATTGAACCTACTATATACCTTTGACCTACACTTTCATGTTGAAGTGTAAGTATGACCTAGTACGACAATGTATGTTGTTCTGTTTTTAAGAATAATGAGAACACCAAACAGAAATAATCAATAACAAAAAACAAGTTCTCTGGACCAGAAGAATAAATCAGACCTGGCATCTGTACCCACCACCTTCACCATTTGATTGATAACTGTGATTTGCTGACTCTCTCAATTAATCCGGTTTCATTACAGTCTGAGAAAATGCCAAGCACTCATTTTGCTTTTATTATCTTTCTAGCTTTGTGCTTGCATGAAATGCCCAAAACTGGCATTTCAGGAAAAGGATAGGTAAATTAACTATAGCCAAAAAAAAAAAAAAAAAAAAATCAGTTCCTTCAATGTGACCCTGCAATCAGTATCATACTGCAGTATTTTCAAAAACCATATAGAAATGCACACTTATCATTCAGGGTACTGCAAAGCAGCACACAACTTCTTCTAAGTTCTTCCAATGTGCAGCTCCTATGTATATTTGACTTTTATTGTGCTAATAAAATCCCCTTTCTGGTCTCAGGTGAACAGCCATTTTCCAGTCCGTTGTAACAATCTCCTTCCTCTGCATCTACTTGGTCACTGATCCACGCAGGATATGGTTTTGTAAAGAGTGAACTAAAGGGACAACATGGAACCTTATGACTCTAGCAGTTTTTGAGTGTTTTAATTATGTAAAATTTGAAAACAGAAAAAATGACAAATTTTGCCCTTTTTTTTCTGGATAGTAAATATTAGAACATGTAGACTGTTTCCCACAGCATCTTTAAGACTGGGGACTCCCAAGCTTTGAACTATCATCTCAGGAAATGCCCAAGCCTTTACAAGTTTAAATAGAACTTCTAACTCTAGTCACTAAATGATGGGGGCAATCTTAAGATAGAGATTAACTCGAGGTGTTAACTTTGTTCGTATTTTCTTTGATAACTTTAGTCAGAAATCCAACTTTTGCCCTTTCTTTGATTTCTACATTCTGCAATCATCAACAGGATGGTGGTGGATTTGTTTCCAAGTGTAATCCAGATGTATGCCAGAAAATCAACATTTATATGGTGCCACCTTAGATAATAACATTTTGCATTTGGTTTTTATTATAATGCAGATTAAAAAAAAAAACACCAGGAAAACAAATGTTGACCCCTCTTGAATTCCTTTTCCAATCTGGGTATTAGTATTTTCGTTGATATTCTCCTTCAAAAGTTAACACCTAACAGTAGTTTTTCCAATTACCCTACTCTTCTGGCCAATGCCCCACTGGGGCTCTTTGCCATTGACCATGTGTTAGAATGGAATTAGAAATGGGATCTTTCTCCCTATGATAACAACATCCCAACCTGAAACTTAAATCTGGGCCTTTTTACACTTGGTCCCCCTCCAGCCACTTTCAGCATAGCTGCTTCTTTCTTATCTCATCCACTCTTGCTTACATTCTTCCCTGGGTCATTCATATGCAATCTATTTCCTGAACTACATGGCAAGTTCTTTCAGTGTTAGGGTCCCTTCCAATGAATCTCTGTGGTCTTCCCAGGTCCAAACACAAATCTTTGATGTAATAATGCATGTACTAACTTTTTGATATGTAAATAAATAGAACTGAAAAATCATCTCTATCCTACTGTTCTTGGGTAAGGCTAATGTAGAATATTAAATTTTGCTTGCTTAACATTTACCTTAATTTTCACATTAAATTTTTATTATTTTCCTAAGATCACAAACTTCTAAGTAGGAATTTTCTAAAAGTTCTAAAATTAAAAAAATATTTGTGTAGGATTATGTGTAATTTTTAAAAAATTCTTTGAAGAGTAAAATAACTCCACATTAAACTACTTTTCCATTGTTTTCTACACATTCTTATTCTTCTAAAAGCCTTTCATAGATAATAGTGTAGGAAGCCTCATGTCCTTCCTTACAGATTAACAGACGCACCGAAGGCAGAACTGTCAGTGAATGATATCTCTATTTGGTGACATCATTAGCCTTTTGACTCAGTCCAGTTTTCAGATACAATCTCTCCTACATATGTTTAATAACTTCAGAAACACCACACCTCTAGAATAAAGCATTCATAAGAGAGATTGCAAAGAATGAAAAGACAGAGGATGTCCAGGAAAAGAAGAAATGCTTAATGACTTATGTCATATTTCCATTAAAATTATATATTAAGCACCATGCTTACATACAGATTTCACAAGATCCAGATGGTACCATACCTGTAATACTGCTTTGTTGGGAGACTACCTCAGAGCTGGTTCATAATCCCTTTGTTTCTAATACATCACAATGATATATGATGTTTACTCCCAGGGGCCGAAAACTTTTTTTATGAGCTTGGGCATAAATGACATAATACCTAGATTATGTGCATTTCCTTTTTTAGTCATTGTAGCACTACCTCTTTTTCTATCACTGATCTTACGCTGAGGACAAAAAAAAAAAAAAGGCAAGACTCCAAACCAGTTGTCAGTTGTGTACAAACAAGTGTGGAAAGAACAGATATAAAGTCTTATCATAACTTTATGCCTTATAGAATTTTTAGAATGAAAAGATACTTATCTCATTTTTCATTCAGTTATTAAGTTCCAGGCACCACTCTCTGAGTTTAGAAGCTAATAGCTCCTGAAAAAGTGAAAGATTTTGATTAAGCTCTTAGAGAGTCAATCAATGATGAACACAAACAGAAGAAGCTCCTGTTCTCGTGGAGTTTAGAGTCTAGTAATCTTTAGCATGAAAAGATATTCTACCTGCTTCCATCCATACTATGTTACACTAGGTCAGGAATTGGCATAACCATGGCCTAAGGGCCAAATCTGGCCAGCCACCTGTTTTTGTAAAATTTTACTGGAACCGAGCCATGCCCATTCATTTACATATTGTCTGTGGCAGCTTTTGCACTGTAGCAGCAGAACTGAGTAGTTGTGATAGAGGCCATATGGCTTGCAAAACCTAAAATATTTACTATCTGGTCCTTTACAGAAAAAACTTGCTGACCCTTGTACTAGGTGACACAACAACTTATAGACAACAACTTTATCTGTTTAAAGCTGGAATTAATCACTACACCTTATTGTGTTTTATCAGTGAGGAAACTGAGGCCCAAAGAGGTTAAGTATCCCATTAAGTATTTTAATGAAAATCACACAATCACTAAGAGACGGAGTCAGTATTAAATGCTGGTCTTCTGACCACGGGTGACAGTCCAAGGTCTTTATTTATTCAACAGCATTCCTTGTGCTAAACCTGGTTGTGGGACACAGCAGAGGGGAAGACGCTATATCTAGGGAGCCTACAGTCCAAAAAATTCTGTAGCTCAAAGCACTTCCTAGACTTTAAGACCCCTAGAGCTTCTATGTAACGTAAAAGAGAGTTGGTAAATTGTTCCCATCTTACAAAGTAGGAAAGAGACTGTCAAGATGAGCCCCTATTTGCTAGAGAAGCTGACTTTTTAATTTTATCCTTCAGGGTTCTGTTTGTGAAACAATAGCACTGGACTCAAAGTGCATTTTTGAAAATTAAGAAAAAACACTTTGTATGCATCACTATCCTCAACACCTAGCAGCACTTCATACTCAATAACAAAAATGTTTTACAGGAGGTTGAGAAGAATTTGGCCCTGCAAAAACTACTTTGCTCTAAATTTCTGAGCCTAAAAATATTTCTTCATATTGGATTTATAAAAGTATTGCCTTTGGCTTTCAACTGTTGCTAAAGAAAATGACTAAGCAAGTAGAATTTTTGTAAGCAATCTTGGACCTTGAGAGTCTTTAAAAATACTTTTTTTGACTTCTCAGATCTTAACTCTAGAATTTGAATTCCTTACATTAAAAAAAGAGCTTGAAACATACTCTTTTAAAATATACTAATTTTAGTCAACAAATCCGTGACATGCCAAGCTATATTGAAGGCTGAGGCAAAAGGAAAAAACAGTAATACTACTCCTGTCTTTCCTTAACACTTTGATATTTTATTCCTCATGGATTTTTTGCACTCATTGTGACTTAAAAATCTTGCATAAGAGTATTACTTATGTTGATGACCAGAGGTTTTTGACAGCCCCTTAAATTTAGCTTCAAAGGCAAATGTCTTACTCACCTCATTCTAGTCCCAACCCTGCACAAACCCAAATATTTTAAAAATATTTTTCTTTTACTGAAAATATTGTGTAAAATAAAGCTTCAGAGAAAAATTCATTTTGGCATTCTTTTCCTTCATGAGTTCATTCCTAGCTTTACAATAACATAAATATTTGTAGAATACTTGCTTTTCATCTGATTGTCCCCTGTGACTGAGGTATCACAGGAGGAAAGAGTAACCTGTATTTGGGTGATAGTTGTTGGTCAGTGCTTCACAGTGGGTGAAAGAGACCTAGGTAACATCTTCAAGTTCTGGGGATTTCTTCTTTTTACCGTTTCATCTCCATTTTTAGATGGATGTAAATGACAATCCCGGTAAGTCAGCAACTCTCCTGACTTTTCCTTCAGTGGTCATCTTAGGGGTTCTATACACGGTGTCCAAGAATTCAACTCAGTTCTGACACTATCTACCCAGAGATAGCATCAGATATCCTGATAGCATCAGGTTAAGGGTTCAGTCCTACAAGACTCTCCCCTGCTGCCTACATACTTCAGTTTCAAACTCAGACTGCTACCTGTGTTTCTGATCAACCAGCTACAGATTGGAGGTTCCAACGACCCCCTCCTTGAACTTCAGATGCCAATCAAAAGTCCAGGTTGATACCTGTACTTCTAACTGACTGGCAGTAAATCAGAGTTTCCCTCGATCCTTCCTCCAGTTTGATTAATTTCCTAGAGCAGCTCATAGAACTCAGAGAAACATTTTACTTACTAGATTACCAGTTAATTATGAAAGGATAGAACTCAAGAACAGCCAGATGAAAGGCATGCATATGGCACGGTATGTGGGAAGGGGCAGTGCAGAACTTCTATGCTCTCTAAGGCAAGTCATTCTCCCCAAATCCCCACATGTTCATCAACTCAGCTCTCGGAACCCAGTCATTTTGAGTTTTTATGGAGGCTTTATTACATAGGCATTAAATAAATGGTCATTGGCAACTGATTCAACCTCCTGTTCCTCTCCTCTTTCCAGAGGTGTGGGGTGAGACAGAAAGTTTCAACCCTCGAATCACAGGGTAGGTTCCTATGGCAACCAACCCCCATCCCTAGGTGGAGTCTGACGTCGCCTCATTAACATAACAAAAGATATCTTTATTACTCTCAACCCTTAGGAAATTCCAAAGGTTTGGGGAGCTTAGGGTCAGGAACCATGGTAGAAGACCAAATATATATGAGAAATATATTTTGGTCATCTGAATGACCAAATATATATTTCTTATAAATCACAATATCACAAGCTTTTAAAAGAAAAAAAAGCAGTGTATAAAATAAAATATTGTATAGCAGATAAATTATGTAATGAGCACTTGAATTAGAAATTGGTGTATCACTTTCAGAAGCCCTCATTTTTTGTTGTTGTTGTTGTTTTTTGCGGTATGCGGGCCTCTCACTGTTGTGGCCTCTCCCGTTGCGGAGCACAGGCTCCGGACATGCAGGCTCAGTGGCCATGGCTCACGGAGCCAGCCACTCCATGCCATGTGGGATCTTCCCGGACCGGGGCACGAACCCGTGTCCCCTGCATCGGCAGGCGGACTCTCAACCACTGCGCCACCAGGGAAGCCCACCCTCATTTTTTTTACTTATAAAATAAAATCTTCCTATTTACATAAAATATTTTTTGACTTGTAAAAATTCCATTTGACAGAACTTACTCGCCCTCTATATTAGTCTGTGTCTGTTCAGGAAATTCCCGATATTTCAAACAGAGAGATACAAGTAACTGGATACAAAAGTGACAGAATGGCTGGAGGACCCAAAGGAAAGAAGTGATGTAACCCAGATATTATTAAGTATACAAAGCTGCTACCACTTCTAGAATGGAGGAAGGAAAATCACCCAGATCCATGGTCACTGTGTAGCTGAGGCTGTTTTAGCTGCTGCCACTGGAACCAGTTGAAGGAAACCAGGAGCTCATATCGCAACTGACATTGCAAGATCCCAAAACCTGTAGCTATAGCTGCTGTGTTATAGGAGCAGCTGAAGCACCTCCTGTTTCTACCACCTCTACAAAGAAATCTGAACAGAAATGTGGAGTCCATACTCCTGTGGAAGAGCTTGTACCTCTGCTGTTGTTTCCACGACTGCCCAAGGCACAGCCTACAAGAGAAAAGCACAAGAAATATATCTTGTGTCCTTTCAGTTTATATCTTTCCACCACCTCCCATTGTAGGAATAGGAAGCCAGCTAGCAAGACGGTGGGGGTGGATGGGAAATGTAGTTTCCGGGCTTCTAGCCCCCCATGACACAGAACAGAGCACAGAACAATGGGAATGGATAAAGAAAAAAATAGATAATTGATGTCACAACCCTATATATTGTATAACTGGTAAATATTTTTTTTTTCTTTAAGCACTTTAAAGGGATAAAAGTTAAAATAATAATTATACTTGCAATATTATTTATTTATCACTTACATAATTATTTAATTCTTGTGCTTATTTAATTCCTGTTACCTAAGGGAGATCAGATACCAGTATGTGTTGTCTATCTCAGCCCATTCTCATTCCAGGGGCAGCTGCTACAGTTGCTCTGCTCTGCTCTGCTCTGCCCACCTGCAATACCGATGCTGACTTAGACCACCAATCTCGGGTTTCCAGGGCTACCCTCACTTCTCAACAACTGACTACAAACTTGGGGTTCCTAATACCCCTCAGTTTTAATAACTGTCCAGAACAACTCACAGAACTCAGAAAAGCATTATGAGAACAGTTTTATTAGAGGAAAAAAAAAGGAAGATGTAAATCAGAACCAAACAAAAGAAGATGTGCATAAGGTGAAGTCTGAGAGGGTTCCAGACATGAAGCTTCCAGTGTCATCTCCAACTAAAGTCAGAATGCATCACTCTCCCAGCACATCAGTGCCTAGTAACATGCACAGAATATTGTCAACAAGACGGTTCCTTCCAGCATTTTTTTTTTTTTTTTGTGGTACACGGGCCTCTAACTGTTGTGGCCTCTCCTGTTGCAGAGCACAGGCTCTGGACACACAGGCTTAGTGACCATGGCTCACGGGCTCAGCCGCTCTGTGGCATGTGGGATCTTCCCGGACCGGGACACAAACCCGTGTCCCCTACATTGGCAGGCGGACTCTCAACCACTGCGCCACCAGGGAAGCCCTCCTTCCAGCTTTGATGTCCAGAGTTTTAGGGGGATTTCATTACATAAGCATGATTGATTGAATCAGTGGCTATGTGACTGAACTCCAGCCTCTCTTCCCTCCCTGGAAGTCCAGTTGATAGCGCATGGCTCAAAACCCCAACTCTCTAATGACATGGTTGGTGTTTCTGGTATGGTCAGCTTCATGATCACAAACTATTTAGGGGTCCACCATGAATAGCAAAAATACTCATATTACTCCAGAAATTCCAGAAATTTATAGGATAGCTCTCAGGAACCAGGGAGAAAGGCCAGCCAATTGTTTATTATACAGGACTAGGTTTTTAGCCAATCCTTAACAAAATGGCAGACTCTTAGAATCTTCTTTCATGTCAATAAATGAGATCTGAAGTATTCCTGCAACAGAGCCAAATTGGCCTCCTCTCTCAGGGTTATTAGAAAAAGCCTCTGCACTTCTGTGACTGCCAGTTTCAACATGGACACATTCCATCTGCATCTAGGAACAAAACTGCCTTTAACCCCTATAATTAAACTCTGCTCAAAGCTTCTGTTTGTCTTGCCTTTGCCCATCCAGGTAGATCCCTTGGGCAATGACTGCCGCATGAATTTAGACTGAGTATCTTGATCCCCTTTGAACAATACAATTTTGGGCTGTGGTTACTTTCTACTCTCACTGCCAGTTCACCATTTAGGACCCAACAGAATGTATGCAGATTATGACAGAATAAAGAATTAGATTTCAGACAGAAAGCTTATCATTAATATAAGCTTGCCAGGTGTTTTTGAGAGAAGGAATTAACAGAAATTATTCCCTAATGGTATTGTATTGTAAAGAATCTTTCAAAATAAGTTAAAAAGTAGAGTCAGATCTGATGATTTTCTTTGGCTGTTACTTCATTAGTTCCTGAGAAAATTATTAAGCTTTATAAAATGCACAAATGATTGCTTCATTTGTTTTAGAAATCTTTTCAACTTTATGATCTGGCTGATTATAAGATTATTAAACTGGCTTAATATTACCTACTATTGGCATGATATTTTAGAAAATATAATAAGAATGCCAAATGTGGAATTGAAAAATAGGTTATCACTTCCCATCATCTTTGGCAGAATAATGATAACTTGCATTATTTCAGTGAAATTTCAACAGAGGGGCCTACAGTAAATTAAATTATTGATCAAAATTGTTTAGTTCCCTCTAGTAATAACACACATCTATACTTTGCCAAGGTCTTGGGGCAGACAACGTGTATTTCCCTAACCCTCAGCCAGGTGACTGGCTTTGGTCAAAAAGATGTGAGCAGATGTGACATAAGCAGAGTAGGGAGATGTGCTTGTGTCTGGCCATGGCTTGTGTGCTTCTGCAGTTACCATGAGAAGAACTAGACTCGGATAGCTAAAGCAGTAGCAGCCTGGACCCAAGAATCATCACACATGGAGGAGACCTGAGTCTAACCCATAGCAGCGACTAGAGAAGACTTGGACCCAATCCCCAGCTTGGAGCCAAGACCAGCTGAGTCCAGCTTGGTCAGCCAAGCCCTAGCTGACCTACAAACACACAAAAGAGAATAAAGGACATTTTAAGACACTGAATTTTGTGAGGTGATTTGCTAAGTGGCATTATTGTGGCAATATTGACTACTGCATAGATTTGTACCCGGAAGTGGGGTGCTGCCATAACAAATACTTGAAATATGTGACATCCTTTTGGGGATAAAGTGGCAGAGAGCAAAGAAACTTTGACAAGAGTCTGGAAAAATGTTATCTGGTGTCAAAACTTTTGGTAAAACTGTCACCTCTGACAACTCCAAAGAAAGAAAAGAGGTATCTATTGAACTGCCAGCATTGGAGAAGATTTCCAGCCTGAAAGTTGAAAATATGCTGATTGCAACCAGATGCATTTGATAAGTTCCTACAATATTGAGGTGAGCTCAGAAAAGAACTCACTGATGAGCGGGAATAAATGATTGTTGTTTTAAGCCACTGGCTTTTGGGGTGCTTTGTTACACAACATTATTGTGACACTAGTTGACAGATATAGGACCTAAAATTTACATTAGTTTTAATCCAACATCCCTACGGTCTTTTTTCCTTATACAAATTTTGGCTAATCTCATGCTGCATGTTATGAGGAATACAAAAAAGAATTATATAGCTTACAGAATTTTTAGTATTTGTGGGTAAACTTTATTTTCAGATGAAGTAATTTAAAATATTGTATTTAATCAAAAGATGGTTAATAATTTTTAAATATCAATGAGTTTATAAATACAAATATATATTACATATATATATTTTAAATAGGCTCAAACATCCTTACTACAAGACATATTTTAAATAATGAAGAGTTGATGAAAACTCTGAATAATTCAGTGATTAAATTATATTATACTTACTAGTTTTGCATTTCTGTAAGAGAATAACAAATATTCTTCTGTTTATTTTAATTTCTGGTGAATGCACCTCTGACCAAATTAAGACATCCTGCAGTTGAGCTAAACCAATATGGCCAGTGTGATTAATTTGGTTTAAATCACTATTGGTGTCTTAATTCTAGAAAAAGACCTCAAATTCTAGCACAGTACGAGCCAACAAGGTTGCAGTGCCAGGGTTAATGTTTATGTCTGTGATCTGGCTCAATATATTTTCCCCAAATGAAGACCAACTAAAAGCAGTCCAAACACAAGATGGGCTGCCAGAGTAGATTTCCAGCATTACAGTAACTTGAACATAATTTATCCACCTAGGTTGTCTGATTGAGAAAGAGTATCTATATCCATAAAGGACAAAGCCCTGGCATGCAATGATACCAAAAAGTTGTAATATAATGAGAGTATGAACATGATTATTATGTGGCCAAGAAGTTCATCATCTGACAGAAACAACAACAAAGTCCACACCTTGTATTTGCTTAGGAAAATTTTGTGCACTTTCTCAATCTGTTTTTTACCCTCCCTTCCTCTGGTAGCCCATCCATCCAGAAAGAAAAATAAAAGTGCAACATGGACACAAAACAGAATAGAAAAGAAAAACCCTCACTGTTACAGGAATCTACATAGTAAACTTCAAATCTCAATTGTGTCAAACATTCCAAGTTTAAATATTTTAAAATATTTGCTCAGTGTATACATTCAAACATATCCCAAAAAATCATCCAGTAAAAATGATTTCTTATCCCTAAGTGAGCTTTCCAGTCTGAGTCATGAACCTCATAAGAGGGACACCTTACCACACGCCATAGATTTCTTTCTTTCTTTCTTTTGTAACTGGGAAAAATTAGTCTGTTTCCATTGCTTAACTTGCAGTTTTATTCCCTATGCCAAACCAGACCTTTGGCTGTCCTTTCCTTAAAAATATAAGCTTTCCCAGTATTAAGGACTTTGAAAATTATTCCACAAAAAGAGGTTTATTATTTTTTCTCAGCTTTTGTTTTGTTTGATGAAAAATGAAATATAAAGAAACATACTGTTTTTAAAGCCTCACTTTAATTTGTTGGAGCTAAAATATGTGCTGTCAATATGGAGTATGAAAAGTCAGGAGACATTTCCATATCAAAGAGACTAAATGTTAGTAAGAGTAAGCTGAATGGAATCTTGGAGCAAGATTTGATTCTGTAGGATTCTGTTTGTGATTTTTAAAAATCCCTTGTTAATACCTTCCAGATCAATGGAAATATTAAAACCGAGGTAATTTGCATCCATCAAATGTGATGAGACCCACTGGCATCAGGGCTATGGAATTTTGGGCTTCACTTGCCCTGGGAGTTCAAAGATTATAGCAATAAGCTATTAGCATATTTCCCACAGACAGGGCAGTGGAAGGACTGACTATTTAACCAGTGCCAAAACATCACATGGCACCTCCTCCACTTGAGAACTGAACCTGTCAGCCCCTAAATTGTCTGCATTTTCAAGCAGTTAGCACAGTTTACTGTCTGAAAACCATCACATCACCCCCATACTTAAAGCAAATTGTTTTATCAATGTTAAGTTAAAGGATAATGTTATACTTCCAGCCATATTTGGCAGACAGGAATCATGTGTTCCGTGTATGTTTTATCACTGACCCAAGAGGGAGGAGTGGGGACCACTGCTCACTTTTTGGGGCCATCAAGAGTGGCTGTTGGGCTTCCCTGGTGGCGCAGTGGTTGAGAGTCTGCCTGCCGATGAAGGGGACACGGGTTCGTGCCCCGGTCCGGGAAGATCCCACATGCTGCGGAGCGGCTGGGCCTGTGAGCCATGGCCGCTAAGCCTGCGCATCCGGAGGCTGTGCTCCGCAACGGGAGAGGCCACAACAGTGAGAGGCCCGCGTACTGCAAAAAAAAAAAAAAAAAAAAAAAAAAGAGTGGCTGTTTTCTTTCTTCTTTTTTTTTTTTTTAAAGTAAATGAATCCAAAAAAGCTTGCACTCGATTATTAGGAGAATCTGATGTCATCGCAAGAGAAACTGGTCAGGTTTCTATGGTATTTCACATCTGCAAGACACAGCAGTATTTCCATCAGCTATTGATCCTGCTACTAAAATTAGGACCAGGAACTCCACAGCTTAAGCAACTTAAGCGGGTTTGGAAATAACATTTGTTCATGTTCTCTTTATAATGTAATGGTTTTGGTAAGTATACTATGTGGAAGGGGCTCAGTGTGGGATATGTTTCTACATAGTTAGCAGTAGCCAAGTTCAAGGGGTATGATGCCTGTTTGAGATTTCTCAAATTCCACTTCACTGGGTTGGAATTCCCTGCCCCAGTTTGGCTCAGAGATGATATTTCCTCTGGACTGGAGTTATAAAAAAGCAATTTAAAATGCATAAACGCAGTGCCTGAGCCATGCCATAGACCCACCACCCAGCAGGGCATTCACACCAAGCACTACCTAACTTCCTAACTGCTCAACTGAGGGCCTCATTCCCTTTCCAACTATTAATATTCATGTGAATTTGTACCAAAGGGTTCAGGCAGAATGAAAAGCAACATATTGGAACATCACAGAATACCTTGAAATTTCTAAGCCCCAACTTTCCCCGGAATATGCTTTACAAA
The DNA here is from genome assembly GCF_964165515.1 of Mesoplodon bidens. Taxonomy (NCBI): domain Eukaryota; kingdom Metazoa; phylum Chordata; class Mammalia; order Artiodactyla; family Ziphiidae; genus Mesoplodon; species Mesoplodon bidens. The sequence continues at coordinate 186,561,184 of NC_138176.1, read as the reverse complement.
ATGAAGAATCAGTGATGTTTATTTTACCTTAATTTTTGGTATAGTGAAAAAAAAAATTAATAGAATTGGGTGTCAGGAAGCCTGAGTTTTAGCCTTGGCTCAGACACCAAATAATTAGATAATTCAACCAATTTTTATATTTATGAACGTCCACTATATGCTTGTCACAGTGGTAGTTGCAAGAATATAGAGGAAATTCACAGTCTTTGCTCTTAAAAAGTCCATAGTCTAGTGGTAGGAACTAAAGAGATACTTCGGTTTGGCAAGTAAGAACTTTACCAGTCTACAGATGCTATCAGTAAATTGGAACGGTTAAGGTAACTGATTTTTTTTTAGCTGTGACTTTATGATTTGGTGTTAAAAATACATCTCACAACTCAAATATTTTCAAAACATACAAGGTACCAAGCACTGTGCTTTGTACTTTGCATGCATGTTGCTCCTTAATTTCCACAGGAACTCAATGAGTCTAGCTAGCTACTACTGTAGAGGTGTTATGGAACTGGCCCAAGGTCACACAGCTGGTTAGTGGCAGACCCAGCACTGGAACTGTCTCCAAAGGCCATCATGCTCTTACAGCTGATATAAAAGCCACCTCAAAATAAGAGGAAACTAAGACTGTCCATCAGGGATGTGATTAAGATGGAATTATAGCCTGCAAGATAAAAAGTCATGACACATTTTCATAGTGGAACTGATGTGCTGAGGGGAAGACTGAGCAGAATCATTTCTAGATCACATCTGTTTAGAGATTAAGTACAGATATGTACTATTATATTTCATAATTTATATTTTTCTTATTAAATAATAATCAAGAGAAGAACGTGAGCTGGAATGTGGTGGTTGGGAATCATAAAACACTGCATACATTTACTGTTGGCTGGCTGAAGTAGAAACCATTTAATGATCCACAGAGGCAGCAAAGTGGTGTTCTGGAAAGAGCCTGGCCCTGGGAACCCAGCTCTTGCCAGTGACTCTGCATTGCACTGGGAACTCATTTCCTTTAACTGGGATTCAGTGCTCATATCTGTAAAATGAGGACAATGGATCCGGTTCAGCTTTTAGCTTTTGTGACAGTTCCCAAAGGAATTAAGCTCCATGATACCTATGGTCTGACTTCAGAAGTAGAAAGCCTAATGTCCGCTAAATACATATATTTATTGGCCCTTGGCCTTTGTTTCCTGTTAGAAACACTTTTCCTTTCTGTAACTCTCACCTAAACACACACACACACATACACCTACTCCTCCTCCTCGTCTTCTTTATCTCCATTCCCCCCACCGCCTTTCTCTGTCTCTTTCCTACCTGGCTAATCCCTAGTCATTTTTTCAGGTCTTAATGTGGAAATCACTGTGTTTGGGAAGCTTTCACTGTCTCCCAAAGTCTTGGTTATGTGTCCACTTACCAACATCTATAAAAGTACTATATGTACTTCCTCTGTCACTGGGTTTCTGTGAGGTTTAGAGTATGTAAGATGTATAAGTGCTTGGAACCATGCTTAGTACATAAAAGTACTCAATAGCTAACACTGTCATCACCACCATCATAATGATTATTGAACTTATGACACCCTGTTTCTTATTAGTCTCTTTGATCATCTGTGTCCTCTACTAAGTGTTAGCTTTGAGGGGGCTGGGACCACAACAGTCTGACTTGTTGCATCATCAGCAGCTTAGCACTATGAATGACAAGAGTAGGTAAAAACGTCCTAATTACTTAATGTTAAATTAGACAAAGCATTTTACATATGGAGACTTTCATTCATGCAATAAGCAAGTTGAGACTTTAAGCATATTCTCGTGGAATAGACCGAAGCATGTGATTTAAAGTAACATGATGTAATGAGGTGGATGGACCTAGAGTCTGTCATACAGAGTGAAGTAAGTCAGAAAGAGAAAGACAAATACCGTATGCTAACACATATACATGGAAGTTAAGAAAAAAAAATGTCATGAAGAACCTAGGGGTAAAACAGGAATAAAGACACAGACCTACTAGAGAATGGACTTGAGGATATGGGGAGGGGGAAGGGTAAGCTGGGACAAAGCGAGAGAGAGGCATGGATGTATATACACTACCAAATGTAAGGTAGATAGATAGTGGGAAGCAGCCGCATAGCACAGGGAGATCTGCTCGGTGCTTTGTGACCGCCTGGAGGGGTGGGATAGGGAGGGTGGGAGGGAGGGAGATGCAAGAGGGAAGAGATATGGGAACATATGTATATGTATAACTGATTCCCTTTGTTATACAGCAGAAACTAACACACCATCGTAAAGCAATTATACTCCAATAAAGATGTAAAAACAAACAAACAAACAAAACAAAACAAAACAAAACAAAAAAATAACATGATGTTATGAGGGCTGTAATAAAGTTCTGAATTAAGTTTTATGGAGACATAGAAAAAGAAATAATTGACCTCTTCTGGGGGATGATGTATACTAGAGTTGAGCTTTGAAGAACCAGGGTGATTTAACATAGCACATATGAGGGCGGTATTATTCCATACAGGAATAAATGGTATAAATAGAAACATAAGGTGGGAAACTGCATAATGGATTTGTACCATTGACTTCTTAGATCCTTAGGACAGTGAAAGGACTGACTTTTAAATGCCTTAAATGTCATGCTGTTATATGGTGATACGAGGCTTTCAAAAAGCTTTTCCTCATCTCTTAGTCATTGCTCAACACCCTGCAGTCTGTAAGCATTCACCTAAACTATTACATTGGGACATATTTTGACTTTCCCTTTAACATTTCCTCTTCTCCACCCTCTGCCCCCATCCAATCAACGACCAGTCCTATTAATTCTACTTCTGGAACACCTCTCAAATTCAGATCATCATCTCCATTCTTTCTGCCAATAACTAAATTCAGGTCATTAAAACATTGTCTACCTGATCTCCTACTCACAACATACCCTTCACACTGTGGCCAGTTACTTTTGAAACACTGAATATTGGTCTGATCCATTAAGCTTCTACTCTAAACTTTAAATTTAATCTGCCAGCACCAGATTTAATCTACTTTTAAAGTAACATTTTGTGTGTTCATTTCAAGAGCACATATGCTAAAATTGGAATGATACAGAGAAGATTAGCATGGCCCCTGTGCAAGGATGATGTAAATTTGTGAAACATTAAAAGAATAGTAATAACATTTCGTGAGAAGAAAGTATTTTAGCAATGCTCCACATGCTAAAAGAGTCTGCATTTTCTTTTAATACTACTCTAATTATTAGGAGCTTAATCAATGAGGTCATAATCAGTGGTTAAATTATCACAGGTCTGGTGAATAAAATCAACCTTCTATGAAAAACATTTTAAAGGTTTACATGAACAATATATAACAAATATCCTCACAAATATAGTTTGCTATTAAAAAGTTCCTAGTCTCCAGGTTATAAACCAATACACCTTTAATCTATTTACACAATCTCTTCATTATTATAGAAAGCTCTTTTCTTAGAGAAGCAACTTGGAAATTCACTTTCTGATAAGATCCAAAATAATTATCAATTATTTTACTAGAGGTTACAAAATCATGCTTTTTAAATTTATCATTCCATTAACATCTTTCAGTGAGAATTCTTCATAAAGAACTTTCCCTCATTAGCCAGGGCTATTTGGTTATCTTCAAATTTAGTTCCTAAAGGAAAACAAGATAAATTTCTATTCTTAGTTTTTTGCTTTTAAATAAAGTGATTAATGAATTGAGTTTGGTTTTGTTGTTTCTCTCTCATGTATTATGAACTTATGGATTTTTATGTGATGTATGTGTTCCAATAAATTGTATTCATTATTCTTTTTGATGCTCAAATTGTACTGTCTTTGGCTATTCAGATCTTCTTCATTTTAGTGTCTAGCTATGGCCTTTTAACATAACTCATATTCCTTGATAACTTGCATTGTGGCCTCCCCAAAATCTCAGGTTAATCTTATAAAGGCTGCCCTAGACTTAAAAACTGTCATTCTTCAGGTGCATTTGTGAAAATGTAATAAATACAGACCATAATCCAGTTAATAGATATGCTTATGGCTACTAAGTTATGATTGCTTTTCAGTGGACAAAAGAAGGAAACGAGGAGGTTGGGGTTTTTTCTTTGTCAATTCATACAGATATTTCCAATTTGAATTGAATTACAAGATTTAAAAAAAAAAACCTACATATATATATATTTGTTTGTTTGTTTGTTTGTTTGTTTTTTCCTCTTACTCTAAAAACTTTTTTGTTCCTAACTGCATTAACATAATTGCTTTCTTAACCCTGATTATTTACAAAACAGAGCCTGAGGCAGATTACTTGTTAAGGCTTCATTGGAAGGTGCAAACCTAGGCAGGTAGAGTGAAGGTAAAAGAGGATGGAGGGGAAGGGCAAGAGGCTCAGTTATGTAGGAAACATTTCAATCAGGCTTTCAGAAACCACTGTGCCTCAGAACAGCCCTTGCAGTGAAAAAAAAGTGAGGGGAATTAATTTTCAGGCTCCCTCCTGGATCATTGGTCAAAGTTCACCCCAAGAGTTGTTAGTGGCCCTGCACTTTCATGTATATTGCCTGGACCTTTCTAGGAAGTCACTAAGGACACCAAATCCCACACTCTATTAGGCCACGTATCATCTGAGTGCACAAGAAATGAGAGGCGCTAGAGTGTTTTGCGGTCTTGTCAGGTCAGATCGGGCATTGGAGCTGATGCTCCTTCTATGGCAGACATGGGGAAGACCACGTCCCCACCCAGAGGAGTCCAAGACAGCCAGGCAGCACTTGGAGATGAGGCAGTGGCAGCAGCAGCTGGGGCTCTCTCTTGAACAAGCAGTCAGGGGTCAAAGTGTCCTCTCTGGTAGAACTCTAAATGTTTTCACATTAAAACTGAATCCAAATCTTTAAGCCAAACTATATAGCTTCAGTAGAAAATGAATGGAAGAAAAATAATCTAATACTCATCTTATTTTTAAGCATTATCTGCAGAAGTCCACAAATTAGGTCTTATGTATAATTTCTTATTTGCATTATTCTCATGCACACACACACATACAGATATGACACACATACTTTAAAATGAATAATATCAATAATATTTCTAACAATTAGATTATTGAATAAAATGTAAGACTTTTTTTCTAACTGGCCTGACACACTTCTCCAGGGAAGACCTGTGAACCTGAGCTAAAGGGCTGGTGTACACTTGTTTACTGTGTAAGCAAGAGTAGAAAAATGTGGTGTACAGTGGAAACTTGTACAGAATAAATAATAGCAAAAGACTTTTTTGCAGATCAATTTTTCTTACGCATATATTCCATACAGTCAAAATACTGAGTATAAAAGGATATACAGTCATAATACTGAGTATAAACATCAATTACAATAAGTATTAACTCTGTGTGTTTATGTCACCAATTTGATATAGAGCTGGTTTATTCATTTCAGTTCTGTTGAGTTTATTAGAATTAGCTAGTTATTTTTTTCACTTTAGGTTAATTTAATTTTTTGAGTATGAAAATAATATATGTTCCCAGGTGAAAATTATGTAAAAATACATACTTAGAGAAGTCTTGTTACATAAGTTAACTGCTCTCTTTATCTTATACCTCTTTCCCATTTTAAGTAACCATTTTTATAACATTGATATGTCCTTCCAAAAAATTTTTTGCAGCAATACATCTATATTTATTTTTTATTACCACATAACACACAGGTAGCTTACTATTAAAAACTATTTTGCATCTTGATTTTTTTCATTTAATATATCCAGTCATGCCTTATCAGTCTATGCAAAACTTCCTCATTCCTTTTGACACCTGCATAATATTCTCAACTTAATTTTAAAGAAGACTAAATCAGAGGTATTGTAGTTCTAATTTTTCATTCTCAAGTGTCAGTACAATTTTGGGCACCTTGATATGATTCATAATATAACTAAAGAAATACTATAGACAGGTGGCCGATAAGAATATTTTACTGTAAATTGTATAAATATTTGCAAACATTTCCTCCTCTTCCCAGGTCATCTTACTAGAACACCTAATCCCTCTAACAACCTTGTTATGGGCTGAATGTTTGTGTTCCCCCAAAATTCATATATTGAAGTCTTAACCCCCTATGTGATGTTATCAGGAGGTGAAACCATTGGGAGATAATTAGGTTCAGATGAGATCATAAGAGTGGGGTCCTCGTGATGGGATTAGTATCATCATAAGAAGAGGAAAAGAAACCAGAGCTCTCTCTCCCAAACATATAAGGACACAGAAAGAAGGCGGCCATCTACAAGCCAGGTGAGGGATCTCACCCAGAACTGAATCACCTTGATCTTAGACTTCTTAGCCTCCAGAACTGTGAGAAATAAATATCTGCTGTTTAAGCCACCCAGTCTATGATATTTTGTTATAACATCTCAAGCTAAGATAAACCTTCAATATTAGCCATTTATGGACGTATTTAAATAAAATAAATAACAAGACCATCTATGGCCTTAGAAATTACATGTACTTATGTTACATGAGTATCTTTTTTCAGCCAAAGCTCCAACAGCTTCCTTGTACCTCTTATACCTCATAACAGATGAGAAGGAGCTATCTTCTTTGGAACCATCCAAAGGCAGGCATGTCAGATGATTGACATCATCTCTGTCCTCAGTGTTTTTGCCATGGGGTTGTTTAGCCTTCCCACACAGCTGTGGCTCTCCTAGACTTCAGCCTTTTCATTCAGCGCAGAATAAAGAAAAAAATTAGGGCATAGGGCATTGACATATTAGACAGTACTAAGTACTATGATTTGCTATTTTTTAACTAGGGAAGAAAATGGCTACTCCATTGTCTCTTAACTCTAGTTCTTTGTCAATGTTATCACATCATTTACTGAACGTAAATTTTTAAGCAAAGCTATATGGTTCCATTATAAGCTGAATGAAAGAAGTATTAGTGTTACTCATCTATTTTTTCTCATTGTCAAAATGCTGCCACATTATGGCATGGAATTGATGAACAAAAGACTCTAATGATACAAATAATTTGGAGTTGACCTTATTTTACCATTTTTCATATAATTTTACCATTATTCATACACTAGCCCTATTAACCTAACTTTACTATAGAACATCTCCAACACTAAATTTGCTAAGATGTTTTCTTAATATCAAAGAGAGTCTATAGTGAGAACTGAAGAGGTAGTGTTTTGAGTGTCTGCTCCTGGTTTTCCATTACCCCTTACATGAGGAAACAATGATCTAAGCTTCTGCCCTCTCTCCATGTTCTTTTACTAGCTCCTTTCCACAGAAGAGAGAAGGGATCATATGATTTGTCAGACAATGAGACAATCATTGGGCCAAGTGTTCAAATGAGAAGGCTTACTGTGACTTAAAGATAGGGTCCTGGCCTTCACACCTAATTTACTACCCCCTGGCCTCCATACAGGCCAGGTGAACCTCTTGGCTCTCTGTCTGAGATTAGGTCAATATAGCATCTGGTTTGTTAGAGTAAATGGCCAGGTATCAGTGCCAGGAGAATTATATGGTGGTATAGAAGACTTACTGAGGCCTTTCTCCAAAGCATACATCTTGGACAGGTGTCAAGACCTTAACCTTATATTAATAATGAATCAGTATTTTGTACACCATTTGACATTTGCCTTCTGTCTTTAAAACTCAGTGAAGAGAAGCAGGTATATTTAGGCAGCATATTTGAGTACTAGCACTTGACAATGAAAACTCTATAATGCCATTCCTTACCATTTTTGTGTCCATGGAACATCTTCCTTTACTCCCATCATCACCATAGAACATCCATTAACCTATTTTTAGACTCTACAGATCCACAGGCTCAAATCAATGAATAACACAGATTCTGGACCTAGATTGGCTGAGTTCAGAATCCCTGATCTCCACTTACCAAACTGTGTGATCCTGAGCATCAGTTTACCTTTCTGTGCCTTAGCTATTTTGTTGTTCAATGGCAATATTAATAATATAATATGAATAACATAACAATATAATATAAAATACCATATTATTATAATTATATAGCTAAAATTATAATAATCCTATGCAGTAGGACTTAAATAATATGAATATATATAAATATTACATACATATATATCTCATACATATTATATATATAAAACAGCACCTGGCTTATGAATTGGAAATTCTGGTTTAATGTTTTCATTATATTGTTTTTATAATCTTTATAATTTATTCCACGCTAGTTGCAAGAAGACAGGTAGTACTATCTCAAAGATATAACTGAAATATATTTTTAAAGATATATATATGTATATATATATGTTAATGTGAATATTTGCTAATAATGTAATATAATGTGAGTAAAATCAAACAAAAAATTAAAAATACTTTGTGAATAAAGAGAGACAACTAAATGCAAAATAAAATAGATATTCTTTGATCTGCAATAGTTTAAATGCAGATGTACTTAAAAGTAGGAAGTTAAGCTCTGGAGGCCCTTTGCAAGGCTATAATTCCATAATATAAAAAGAAATGTTCCCAGTTTTGAGATTTATGCATGCACATTTTCTATTAAGATATACATAGAGAAAGAAAGTTAGGTAGGGTAGACATACATTGTAATTCAGATTTGCCTACTTACAGATGGTAACATTCTGTGCAATAATAATGCTCTCGAAACCATTTGCAAATTTGTCCAGCAACAACTCTGCCTTTAATGATGAAGTTTCCACAGTGGCAGATGGCAGAGTGAGCAGTGAAGGATTCTGCCGACCCACCAGGGTTATGTCTGTCACTAAAACGATCTGGCTCCAAATGCCAGAGTCTGTTGAGGTCACACTGGTATTGCTCCATTGGAATGACTTGATTGATCACATTTGTGGTTATTCTATAAATGATGACATTTTAGAAGGGATCCTGGCAGTTTCATCCTGCAGTAGGAAAGTGATATAGAGAAACATACAGCGTCTGTAGTCTATTGACATATTAGAGAAACAAAGGAGCAATTTATTTTTTTATTTTTTATTTTTTTTGCGGTATGTGGGCCTCTCATTGTTGTGGCCTCTCCCGTTGCAAAGCACAGGCTCCGGACGCGCAGGCTCATCAGCCATGGCTCACGGGCCCAGCCGCTCCGTGGCATGTGGGATCTTCCCAGACCGGGGCACGAACCCGTGTCCCCTGCATCGGCAGGCGGACTCTCAACCACTGCACCACCAGGGAAGCCCGGAGCAATTTATTAAACAAACAAAAAAATACATTCAGTGATGTTGCTGTTCCCTCTTTGTGTCTAAATGGTTAGACAGTCTATAGAAAAAGCACAATACTACTTTTAATATCCATGTCATATTTAGGAAGAGAAAAGTAAAGGGAACAAGACAAGAAAATATATTATTCAATGAATTTTAAAAGCCCAGCAAGGATTATTGTTCTAAGGGGGGCATATAAATATTGAGATCCAGTTACTCTCTAAGCATCTAAAATTGGCAGATAGCACAGATAAAAGAAAATAAATAAGTAAACTTCAGTGTCCAGGTGAACCCTTGGAATACTTTGAAGAAAATTATATACTATTCTATGGGAAATTTAACATAATATACCACTTTTAAAGTATATTGTATTGAAATTGCCAAGTTCCATTTATAGTGTGATATTGTGGGATTAATTTATCAATAGTGAGTGAGTATACCTTTCAAAATTGAATTTACTGTCAGATCATGCCTTAGGCACTGGGAGGAACAAAGCACATCTCTCACTCTGTATTTATTGAACAGTAACATACAAAAATTCCACAAAAATATTAATCCTCTCATGTCACTGATGAAAATAAAAAGCATAAAGCTGCTCATTAATATTAATAACAATAATTATTTATAATTACTTGTTCTATTCAAAAAATTCTAAGTATTTTACATATATTACCTATCTTCAATTTTTTTTGACATCCATGAGACTTATTTAGAGATTCCATGAGGAACAAAGTCACTGATGTACTGAACCAGCGAGAGCTATTTGTTTTCAGGGAATTTCACAGAACTAGAACAAATAATCCTAAAATTTATGTGGAATCACAAAAGACCCAGAATTGCCAAAGCAGTCCTGAGGAAAAAGAACAAAGCTGGAGGCATAACCCTCCCAGGCTTCAGACAATACTACAAAGCTACAGTAATCAAAACAGTGTGGTATTGGCAAAAAAAACAGACATATGGATCAATGGAACAGAACAGAGAGCCCAGAAATGAGCACACACCTATGGTTAGTTAATCTCTGACAAAGGAGGCAAGAATATAGAATGGAGAAAAGACAGTCTCTTCAGCAAGTGGTGTTGGAAAAGCTGGACAGCTGCAGGTAAATCAGTGAACTTAGAACACTCCCTCACACCATACACAAAAATAAACTCAAAATGGTTTAAATAATTAAATACAAGACAGGACACCATAAAACTCCTAGAAGAGAACACAGGCAAAACATTCTCTGACATAAATCATAGCAATGTTTTCTTAGGTCAATCTCCCAAGGCAATAGAAATAAAAGCAAAAACAAACAAATGGGGCCTAATCCAACTTAAAAGCTTTTGCACAGCAAAGGAAAGGATAAACAAAACAAAAAGACAAGCTATGGACTGGAAGAAAATATTTGCAAACGATGTGACCGCCAAGGGCTTAATTTCCAAAATAGACAAACAGCTCATACAACTCAATAACAAAAAAAACAAACAACCCAATCAAAAAATGGGCAGAAGACCTAAACAGATATTTCTTCAAAGAAGACATACAGATGGTCAATAGGCACATGAAAGGATGCTCAACATTGCTAATAATCAGAGAAGTGCAAATCAAACCTAGAGTGAGGTATCATCTCACACCAGTCAGAATGGCCATCATTAAAAAGTCCACAAACAATAAGTGCTGGAGAGGGTATGGAGAAAAAGGAACCCTCCTACACTGTTCATGGGAACGTAAATTGGTACAGCCACTATGGAAAACAGTATGGAGGTTCCTTAAAAATCTTAAAATAGAGTTGTCATATGATCCAGCAATCCCACTCCTGGGCATATATCCAGAGAAAACTCTAATTCAAAAAGGTACATGCACCTCTATGTTCATAGTAGCAGTATTTACAGTAGACTGATTTCCATGGACAAATGAATGGATAAAGAAAATGTGATACACACACACACACACACACACACACACACAGAGACAACGGAATGCTACTCAGCTATAAAAAGGATGAAATAATGCCATTTTCAGCAACATGGATGGACCTAGAGATTATACTAAGTGGAGCAAGTCAGAAAGAGAAATACAAATATCATATGATATCATTTATATGTTGAATCTAAAACATGATACAAATGGACTTATTTACAAAACAGAAACAGACTCACAGACATAGAAAACAAACTTATGGTTTACAAGGGGAAAGCGGGGGAGGGATAAATTTGGAGGTTAGGATTAGCAGATACAAATTACTATATATGAAATAGATAAACAACAAGGTTCTACTGCGTAACACAGAGAACAAAGAAATAAAATAAATTTTCAGGGAATTTGCAAGCTACTGTTAAACATGGCCATTGTTAAAAATTAAATTATATAAACTTACAATGACATAAATTATATTAAATACAAAGGTAATAAGTACTCAAAACTCATCCCATTTAAATTATTTTACTACTTTTCACTATTATCTCTGTTCTTGAGGTTTTTTACATGTATTCTTCATGCATGCATATGTATGGAATACTTGTGCTACTGTGCATTTTTTTTCCTAACTCTGTGTTCATTGATGCTATGCTGTACAGGTAGCTTGAAGTCAACCACAGTGGGAATATCCATACCATGGAAATTGGCAAATGTTGTAAATCAGGGCTCTCCCACCCTGAGTCTGTTGTTAAATAATACTAGTCCACTACTATTTGAGACATGTCTTTCTGACTTCAAGGTACATTGTTCAGTAAGCCATGCTATTTTTGAATGGCTTGAAGCATTTTTTATACATATGTTTTAGGTATATAGCATTACAGTTCAACATATGTACAAACAACTGAGTGATCATCATCACAAGTTTAGTTACCATCCAATCCCATACAGTTGACCCCCTTTACCCATCTACCCACCCCAATGCCATTCCCCTCCTGTTTTTCTATAGTTTTCTTGGATATATTCCTTGTTGGTTTTCAAAGTCAGGTGTTTTGGGGGCTAATCTCTCCTGTGCAAACTTTAAGGGCTGGAGTGCTTGATGTGAAGTTCAGACCTTCATTTCTCAGGAAAAATAACCATATCTTTGTGATCCTTCCTGATTGTGTATCACCATGGCTGGGGTTGTGTTTTTTTCCTTAGCATGATTGTATCTCTGTTTCTCCTCCCTGTTTTGATGCTGTCCTTTAATCCTTTGTTGTGGAGACTTTGTTCATCCAGTTTTCAGGTCCCTTTCCAAGGGAATTTTTCCATATATAGTTGTAGATTTGTTGTATTCATGGGAAGAGGTGAGTTCAGGATTTTTCTACATGACCATTTTGAACCCTCAAAGCATAGATTTTTAATACGGTGTCTACTGGCTTTTTGGGAGAGAAGTATGGGCTTATGTATAAGCCTTTTCTGGAGAGATAGTCCATAGCTTTTATTACATCCCCAAAACTTCACAGCCTGAAATAAATTTTAAAAAAACTGATAAAAAGCCATTTCTGTAGAAAAAATTCTGTATCTTCTACAAATATTCTTTTCCTCTGAAATAAAAAAAAATCAAGTAGCCTGCATTAGACATGATTAAGAAGTTTGCCCATATTAATGCCCCTTAGGTACATATTTTACCCTGTAAAAACTTTCTTTAATCTTTCTTTGCTGTTTCCTCTTAAAAAAGTCCATACATTTAGCAAAAAAAGACTCATATAGCATTAAAAAGAGTAAAATACTTAAGAATAAATTTAACAAAGGAAATGAAAGATCTATATATGAAAACCTGTAAGATATTGATGAAAGAAATTGAGAAGACACAAATAAATGAAAAGATACTCAGTATTCATAAATCAGAAGAAGTAACACTATTAAAATGACTGTACTAACCAAAGATAGATTTTACATAATCCCTATCAGAATTCCAATTTATTTTACATGGAGATAGAAAAAATAATCATAAATTTACTATGGAATTAAAAGACCCCAAGCAGCCAAAGAAATTTTGAGAAAGAAAAGAGTTGGAGGCATCCCACTTCCTGGTTTCAAACTATATTACAAAGTTATAGTAATCATAACAATATGGTATTGGTATAAAAATGAATATATAGAGCAATGAAAGAGAATCAAGAGCACAGGAATAAACTCAAGCATGTAGGGTCAACTAAATGGAGCCAAAAATACTTAATGGGGACAGGATAGTCTCTTCAATAAATTGTGCTGGGGAAACTGAATATCCACATGCAAATGAATGAAATGAGACCCCTAACTTACACCACTCACAAAAAAAAACCCCAAAAAACCCACCTCAAATGGATTAAGGACTTAACCATAAGATCAGCAACCATAATACTCGTAGGAGAAAACATAGGGGGAAAACACCTTAACATTATTCTTGGCAATGATTTTTTTGTATATGATGCTAAAAGTATAAGCACCATAAGCAAAAGTCAACAATTGGGACTATATCAAATTAAAAAACTTTTGCACAGCAAGAAAACCAATCAACAATATGAAAAGGTAACCTACAGAATGGAAGGAAATATTCACAAATCGGATATCTGACAAGGAAATAATATCCAAAATATATAAGGAACTCACACAACTCAATAGCAACAACAACCAAAAACAATCTGATTAAAAAATGGGCAGGGGACTGGAATAGACATTTTTCCAAAGACTTTCACATGGCCAACAGGTATATGAAAATGTGCTCAGCATCACTAAAAATCAGGGAAATGCAAATCAAAACCACAATGAGATATGACCTCACATCTGTTAGAATGACTATTATTCCAAAGACAAGAAATAACAAATGCTGGTGAGGATGTGAAGAGAGAACTCTGGTGCACTGTTGATGGAAATGCAAGTTGGTGTAACAACTATAGAAAACAGTATATGAAGGTTCCTCAAGAAACTAAAAACAGTACTACCATATAATTCAGCAACCCCACATCTGGATATATATCTGAATGAGATAAAATCACTATCTCAAAGAGATATCTGCACTCCCATATTTATTGCTGTATTATTTATAGTAGCCAAGATATGGAAACAACTTAAGTGTTTGTGGATGGATGAGTGGATAATGAAAATGTGATTATATATATATATATATATATATATATATATATATATAATATATATACACACACACTCAAACACACACATACACACATACAATGAAATATTATTCAGTCACTAAGAAGAAGGAAATCCTGCCATTTGCAACAATATGGAAGGACCTTGGGGGTATTATGATACAGGTAATAAGTCAGATAGGGAAAGACAAATACTGCAAGATCTCAATTAATATATAGAATCTAAAAACATTAAACCCATAGAAGCAGAAGAATGGTTGTTGTCAGGGGCTGAGGGGTGGGAGAAATAGGGAGATGTTGGTCAAAGGGAACAAACTTTCAGTTATGAGATGAATAAGTTCCAGGGATCTAATGTACAGCATGGAGACTATAGCTAACAATAACACAATGTATTCCTAAAAGTTGCTATGAGAGAGCTTTAAAGTTGTCACCTTAACAAAAACAACAACAACAACAACAAAATGGTAATCACGTGAAGTAAATGATATGTTAACTAACCTTACTGTATTATTTCACAATATATACATGTATCAATCTAAAAAATGATATTTGGCACACATTTATTCTAAAATATTTATTTTAACTGAATTTCAAATCTAACTAGGCATTCTGTATTTTATTTTGCAACTCTACTCCTAAAGGTCTTCTTTCCTCATTCTTCCACTTTACCTTCTCACTAAGAAATCTACTGGATTAATGGACCACAGCTTGGTTTTTATACTAATTATGTGATTAAGAGTTAGTTAATTTCAGTTCTAACCCTTCCAAGTTTTGGCATTGGGAAAATTATTTAACTTTTCCAGGTCTCAGTTTTCATGTCTGTAAAATAGGCTTTTGTAGAATTGATTGCTAACAGGTTAAATAAGATAATATATGTAAAATTATATATTATATATAACATATTGCATATGTAGTGTCTGCCAGTTAGTAAGCCCTCAGTATACACTAGCTCTGGTGATGATGATGTCACCATCATGTTTTCACTATCATGGAGCTGTAGCCCTCTGAATTACCACTGAATTTATCTTACCCTCATTGCTTGACAGACACGCACCCACTTTCTCACCCCATCTAGTTTTTCTGGAGTGAATCATCAAACTAATATAACCAGTCCCATACATCACTATCAGAACCCCAAACTTTTGCCAGATTTTATTTCCTGGTTTTTATGTTTTTTCCCCCTAGCTTTATTGGTATATAATTGACACATAATATTATGTAATTTTAAGGTATACAACATGATGATTTGATAAACTTATACACTGTGAAATGATTACCACAGAAGGATTAGTTAACACCTCCATCACTTCACATAATTACCATTTCTTTTTTGTGGTGAGAACATTTAAGATCTATCTACTCTCTTAGCAACTGTAAGTATATAATACAGTGTTGTTAACTAGAGTCATCATGCATTGGATCTCCCTGGTTTCTATATTGATGTGGCCTGAACATGCTCATTTATGCTGAGGGATCAGGGTCAGCTCAACTATAACTTTGCTAGCACTGGTCAGACACCTGGCTAGTGAGGAGGATAATAATGACACTATTGAGTTTGAATTCTACTAAAGCTGTATTAAGGCCTTTTGCATATGTTTTTTATTTAATCCTCATAATAAGTCTATATGTAATACTACTGAAATTTTATAGGTAAGGGAACAGAGGCCTTAGAGGTAAAAGAAGTAAAAACGGGAAAAAGTTTTGCATATGAATATCATTAGGGACTTCTTCATACTTAAGTAATTACAATAATTTACATTGGTATAGGTATTCTTGAGGTTTTAATTTTTCTCCAAGGATGTTCACATACACAATCTCATTTATCCTTACAACCATCCTATAACTTTGAAAAAGTAATTATTATAAAAGTAATTATTGTCTCCATTACATAGGCAATGAAACTGAGATATTGGGAGGTTAAACGTCCTGTCCAGAATTATGCAGTAATTAGAGTAATTACTAGAACTGAACCCTCTAATTCAATACCCTCAGTTTTTCCTGTTGAACCATCAAGGGCAAATAGCTTTTGTCACATGGAAAACTGCTGATCAACTGGTATTGGCTACTTGCAGTGCCATGTTATTAAGAATTTTGAGAACATTTTTAGGTTCAACAGCAAAGAATGCCATAATAAATTAGTAATATCTGCCATGAACATGAGCAGTGAGGATAATAATGATGATCTGAAGGAAGGTATTGAACAGACTAGTAAAGGAAAGTATGTGATTTGCAACATAAACAATAAATTACCAAATTTCAAAGTGGCCAATCCCACGTAGTTCTAAGGGTTCTTTATTGAAAACCCAAAGTGATGATGCTGTGTCACTTAATTGCCCATAAGAACAAAAGGATGGAGTAATTCATTCCAAGTCACCACTTGCTTTTCCTCCACTACAATTTGTTTCTCTTACAAAAATAAGACTTTAGTTGATGAGGTTGAGTTTAAATGTTCCTTTCACTCATGGCCTATTCTGATAAAATGACGGTTCCATTAGTGGTCATTTTTGTGTATGGACTTACAGAAGAAGCAGGTGCTCATGTACCCCCCTTTCTCAGGTGAGTAACTTTAAACTCATGGAAGGTAGACTGAATTATATGTACACATGTTTTAGTGCTTTTTATTTAACAATTAATGTTTATATATGTCACTGTCACAAACCCTGGTGGGCTGGGATTTAACTTAATGTGTGAAATGGAGCCAAGTTCCTTCACGACTTTAGTGCTCTTTTTCTTTATCTATTATTGAAAAATTGGAATAGATATTTCATTGATTTGTTTATCAAAGACCTACCATATCAAAGTACAACAAACCAGCATAGATCGTGAACCTCTGTTTCAACTCTATCATTCTAGGAATCTGTGCCTATATATGGAGATCATTATAGTCAAAAGTATTATTTTGCTCCTAATGTTCCTTCAAATTTTATTCCCTCACAGTCTATCTGATGTGCTTACTTCACACTGTCCTCTGCTTGATAAAGAGTACCATTTTTTGATGGCATCCAGTTTGACTTCTAGGAATAACTAGAATAATAACAAATTTTGTATGATGAATATATTTGTTAAAACCTTTTAAACCTCAGTTCAATGATTCATTCTGATATTTATAGGCACATAAAGAATATATTCACACACACACGCACACACACACACACACACACACACAGCTCCTTGAAGTCAAAGGTTATATTCATAGTTACATATATGACAGAATCTAACAAAACTGTCATATACATACTAAATAATCGATAAATTTTCTCTGCAATTGAATGAAATGAAATACTTATAGTATACATATATGCAATATATATTGTATATGTATATACAATCCTTATATATCTTTGTGCCTTCAAACACTATACTGTCAAAGACACTCATAAAATAGATAGCTTAGCATACTGGTTAAATGGGTGTGATTTATTATAAGAAAGACCTAAACCCAGATCCCTACTTTGTCATTTTGGACCTGTGTGACCTTGGATAAGTTCTTTAACCTTTACAAATTTCAGTTGTCTCAACTTCAAATGAGGAAAATAATAATACTTACACTGTGCTGTGGTTGTGAGGTTTAAAGGAGATAAATTATATCTTTTACTTAGCAGAGGACTTTGTACAAAATAAGTAACCAGTAAATATTAGCCAATATTATAATTAATAATCAAAGATGTTAATCTTAATATTGGCATTATTATCAAAAGAGAGTGGGTTTTTGAAGGTTCTTCAAATAACTCTCCTTCAAAGGAAAGTAAAAGAAATTAAATATTGATATGTTCAAAGACTGCTTGTGTGTAATTTGCATATCATGCCAAATTTAAAAAATATTATCTCATTAAATTCTCACAATCAACTTCTGAAGCAGCTGTTATATCTATTTTACAGAAAAAATATGGAATTTCCTTAAAGTCATACAGCTGGTAACTCACAGTTATGCAAACACAAATCTGTACCAAACTATGATACATCCAGCTCTACACTAAATATATAATCTGATATTTATTATGTGACCAAAGAATCTAATATTGCTGATGAGTGTACAATTTGAATTACTTAAAGAGTAGAGGCAATAATCTTAAGTATCGTCCCATGAACTTGTGTGAATGTGAAGCAAAAAAGAGGAAGTAAGGGGAAGCAACCCCAGGAAGAATTGCTCTGATCAAACCATCAACAAAATACTAATACAGATTCTTCCAACATTTTAATTATAAACACAGCTCTCTTCCAAACTTCTACAAATTGAAAGACTTTAGAAACTGCCTAATTCCCTCAAGTTGAATAGAGAGTCATCTAACATGCATAAGACAACTCTGAAATTTCAGAAAGCTTCTGTCATTGTTTTTCTTTGTAGCTCTTGTAGGTTTAGGACCTGTATCTAGAAAGTAAAAATGAGAAAAATATCAAATCTTTTATTTTTTTGATAATGGGGTCCCAATTACCCAAAGATAACAGATGGAGAATTGATAATAGGATTATCATCCCAATCATCCAGGGTCATATGAATAGTCTTATGGGAATTATGAGGTTACATTTTAGAAGAACAGATCTCTCTATTCAGCCATACCAAGGGCAGCTCACCTTACAAATAAAACATAAGTCCTCAAAGTAAACCGCTGGAATTAAAAATTAAAATATTCAAATAGATACAACACTTAAAAATATATCACTGAAAACTTTTTAAGGATACCTCCCTCTGTTGTGAGTTTCGTATAGGAGAGTCATAATAGCTTCTCCAAATATCTGAGGTTGACTTTATTCATTCATTTAACAAACAAACGTTTATTGAGCACCAATATATGCCAGGCATAGTTATAGGTGCTGGGTTGCACTAACAAACAAAATGGGGAAAGTTCCTGCTCTTGTGGAACTTAACATTTCAGTGGGAGAGACAGTAAACCAATAACTCAATAAAGGTATAACATACAACATGGTACTAAGGGCCAAGATGGAAAATAAAGCTGTATAAAGGGCTAAAGAGTGACTAATTTTGGAATAGGAGTAGTTAATATTTTACAGTGTGTGGACAAGGAAGTCCTCTCTGATGAAGAGACATTTGAACAGAAACATAAAAGAAGTGAGGGAGGGAACCATACTGAAATAAGGGAGAAGAGCATGGAAAATGGAGGGGAAAGCAAGTGCAAAGGCCCTGAGATGGTAGTGGGCTTGGTGTGTCCAAACCACAGCAAGAAGGCCAAAGTGATTGAAACAAAGTATAAGATGAAGGATTAGAAAGTATGCTTTTTTAAGACACCCAGCTTTAAACTATGTAATTATCTATTGGTCTCCTTATGAAATGAAATAGCGAATCCAAAAGGTGAACACATTTCAGGCGATCTTTGCTCCTATGAAGCCTCGCCTCAGTCACTGCTGGGTCTGTCATGAGGGAGTCAGAAGTAGTGATGAAAGGCTGGCCAGCTCAAGTCGTTACCTGGCACTTAATTGGCAAGCAATTATAGCTTCATTTTAGTTACATGGCTGCAATTTAAATATTTTTACAATTTTAGACAATAATCCTCAATGATTATGCATTTTGTGAAGGAGAACTTATGCTTCAATTGTATGTGACAGAAAAACGATGTCATCGAGAAAAAAAGTTTATATTGAGAAGCTTTAAACAGTATACTCAAACTGATCTTTGAGACAGTTCATAGTCTATTCATAGAGTCTTAGAGATGTACTCCAAGTCTCCACTGATTATTTCAGCCAAAGAACAATTCCTCCTATGACTTGTAAAATATTGAGTAAAACATTGCTTCAAATGACCACTCATTACTACCCTATCTTCTTCCTAATTCACAGGAGAGGTTTTTGTTTTTATAAATGAAGAAGTTCATAAATTACACACTCACTGATATGATAAGATTTCTTGCTTTCATGGTCTCAATTCTTGATAAATCAAGCATCAGAGTCCTTTGAAAAACATTATGTATTGGACCTTTTCTTTTTTTTAACATATTTATTTATTTATTTTTGGCTGCGTTGGGTTTGTGTTGCTGTGCGCAGGCTTTCTCTAGTTGCGGTGAGCAGGGGCAACTCTTTGTTGTGGAGCACAGGCTCTAGGCATGTGGGCTTCGGTAGTTGTGGCACGCAGGCTCAGTAGTTGTGCCTCGTGGGCTCTAGAGTGCAGGCTCAGTAGTTGTGGAGCATGGGCTTAGCTGCTCCACGGCATGTGGGATCTTCCCGGACCAGGGATCGAACCTGTGTCCACTGCATTGGCAGGCAGATTCTTAACCACTGCACCACCAGGGAAGTCCCGGACCTTTTCTTACTGAGAAAAAAAAAAAAAGAAGATTCTGGAAAGAATGGAACTTTGCAATATTATTTGTTGAATATCTGACATTTTTAAGATGGTTTCCTTATTATCAGAATCAATATGCATACATTTTATTAATAAATAAATTGTTTTAACTGCCAAATTAGTCCACATTAAAAAAATGTTCACTATGCTCCATGAAAAACACTTGACAGTCATGGGGTCAGTTTATCATGATATAAGCGTCTTTTTGACCATGAGGTGACTACTTGTCTGTTCAATTCTGACCACCTGCCTTATGAGAGAATGAAAGGCACCAGCAGAAAACAGATCAGATGGCAGAATTTGGGAAAAAGCCAGTTTGCAGAATGTGAGATTCTACTGAATATATTATCAAAAGGTCCCATATTGAACTTTTTTGAGCACATAGAGGAGATGGCTATGGTAATTAACTGCTGCAGTTTGGTTCAAGTTTAACCACTGGTCATTATTTCAGTGAGATGGTGTAAACCTCTTTCTTAGTTTAGTGAGAGTTTATTTGAGCTTATGCAGAAATTCCAAAGAAATTCAGACATCAGAAATTCAGAATTTGATTAGGAAGAGTTTCCCACAGGTGTTGGGTTAAAATCACAAAGTACTTTAAATCCATGATACCAGTCAACCCCAACCCTACCCTTCAGGTTCCCTCAGTGCCAATTTTCATGTGATCTCATAAAATAAGAACCTTGTTTAAAACCGTATTCTACAGAGCCAAATTTTAAGAGCTGTAGGGAACTCGACTGAACATAAGAGTTTTTACAAAAAGTTTTTCTTAGATCAACTATTAGATTATTTCTGGAAAAGGTAAAGAACTTAGTTTCCAATTTGTTTAAATGGGGTTGAAGGAAAGGGGAATTTTTTTTTGACATTCATTAGGAATCTAAATGTACCAACGAGGGCTGTAAAATCATTTTATTGAAGCTCATTTAGATTGGAAGCAGAGGAACATCTGTAACTACTCTGAAGGGGACTCTGGAAGAACTTTTTATGGGTAAACTGGGATTGTTGCTTTTAATTATTTGACTGTATAGATTACTCAGTAATGTGTGTAAAGAGCTATTTAGCTACCACCTCCAGGCCACGTCACTGAAATGCAAGAGGATCTTTTTTCAGTTCACTTTGCTTGTGTTCTGTAATTTAAAATATAATCTGGAACATAACTGAAGCGAGTCAAAGTGTGATTTGTTTGCAGCGATGACTTACTGTGAAATTCCTTTGTGGATTTACTTTTCTGTGCATCATTTCACAAGACTCAGAAATAGCTAAACTGTTTTGTTTTATATTGGATTCCAAAGGCATAGTACTTTTTTTTCCTTAAGAACTACTCATATGTAATTTTTTTTTGGAATTCTGCCACAGGGGTTTCCATAGTTAAACTTTGGCTTTAATTCTTAAAACATTTAAACTGAAGTCCCATTAGGTATTTTGTTTTTGAAGGAGCCAACATCATATGATTCCAACATTAAAAAATAAAATGATGTCTTCAGCCCCTAAGCTGTAACACTGAGGAGGGTGAAGGATCACTGCACATTTATTAACACAGCCCTCTATGTTTGTTTACGAAAGGTGGCTAGACCATAACTTACTGTCACATCAGTCCTTATTTGACAGAGAAGACATTTAATGAATGAAAGGTCATTATATTTTACCCTTTTTCTTAATCAAACATGTAAATGGAGCATAGATAATGACACACACAGCATTTTACTGCATTTCAAATGCAGTATTTTTTTTATTTTATAGGATGCATCTTAATGAGGGAGAATCATTCTAGAATTTCTGCTAAATAGAAAAGTGTCAGGATTTGCAAAAAGGGTTCTTAGGATAAAAGGAGTCTCATTTCAAAATGTAAGAATTTTTTCATAACTTAGATATAAACAATTAACAGGTATTAACCATGTCTCAAGTCATAAGACCACATAAGGCATGGCTAAAATAGCGTTAATAATTTGTGCAAACAAAGCTACTATCTTTGGTTAGATTTTTTTTAACCTACTTAACTTGAGGATAACTTGACTTTCATGGAAATTCACTAAACTATGTCTTTCTGACCATTCTGGCTAGAGCTACAATTAGAGAAGATGAATTTTCAGAAGAACAAGCTTTAAATTGGTCACTCTGGCATGGCAGATTTTATTATGGATGCCTATGTACTCTTCAGAAAGACACTTCTCGACTCCCTGGGAAGAAAGCATATGACTGAATTTCAGTAGTTCAGTTTTTACATTAAAATATGGCCAGTGAGGGGTTCCAATCTGTCAGGGAAAAGTGGCCATGCGGCCAGAGTTATCATTTTACTTTGGGGGTCTTGTGTTTGCCAAGTGGTCAGCCAGCTGTCCAGGCTTTTAAAATGAGGAAACTGAAAAATCTGAGAGGTAAATTGCACTGAAACATATAATATTTATTAAACCTGAAGGATTTTTAATAAAATTAAAGAGAGAGATTACTGTTTTGAAATATGGAGTCTTAATAAACATTCTCTTAAATTTTATGTAAACAGTTACGTAGGAAATCAAATCTCACATAGCTGTGAGCATTGTTTCATGGTACAAAGAACAAGGGCATGAAGGCTGATAAGCCTGACTTCAGTTTGCCACTGTTATTCAGTAGTTGTATAAACTTCTCTCTGAGCCTCAGTTCTACTGCCTGTAAAATGGGAAGAAAACAATAATACATAACTCAAAAAACATTTGTGACCATCTGTAGTAATGGACATTAATTAAATTCATTGTGGCAATCATCTTGCAATATATACATGTATCAAAATCATTGTCAAGCACCTAAAACTAATACAATGTTATATGTCAATTGTCTCTCAATAAAAAAGACTATGAAAGAAAACAAAAAAAATGTACTTTGATAAACAGTAATATAGTTAAAGCTCTTGGCAGACAGAAGACAATAAATTACAGTAAACTATTCAAATGTACCTTGAAGAAATAACAGTTAGAGGCTGACTTGAAAATAGATTGCTAATTACTTATTAGCATATACCAAAAAGGGTCATAATTTCTGAATATGTGTAAAGTATCAATGCAAAACATTATCAAAAGCCTGTCTTTTCATCTGAGTAAGGAGGTTGGAAGTTAAGCCTTAGAAGTAATGGCTCCAAACCAAAGAGATTTTCTTGCTAATAAGGTTAGATTTGTCTTGCCTACTTTCTTGGGGAAGCCACAGTGAAGGCTGCAGCACAAAGTGCCAGCCAGTCACGTTTGCATGAGATAAATAATCAGTTGTGAGCTCAGTGTGTGATTCTCGTTAAATTCCAGACATTGGAACAGCTCCCGAAATGTATTGCCACGACCACCGCTACCAATCTCTTTTGCATCTCATTGGCATTTGAGGACGTTAATTGACTCATTATTGCAATTCATATTCAGGAAAGGAAGTTGATTAAGGAAGGCAGATGCAGACTCTCCAGACACATTCATAGCTGCGTTGTTTGTCCCGGCAGTTTACTTGAGTTATTAGAATATTTAGGAAGCTATAGCCAGAGGGACAGGGAACGTGTCCCACTAAGTGTCACCCTTACAGAATAGATTTTTACTAAAAACAATATAATTTCTGAATAACCTTATTCTACCTTCACGTCTAAATAGCAAAGTTATTTTCTTACCTCTTTTATACTAATTATAGACACTCCATTTTATTTTAATTGCTCTTCTGGAAAATTGGTTTTTGATCCTTATGTTGTATCAAGAAATATTTTTTAAATGTTAATAAAAAGTATCTCTAGACTCTATTGGGTTAAAGAACATTTAAATATTAAATAAAATTAGTAAAATTTTATAAACGCTGCAATTCTTAATTTTGCAATTCTCAATTTTGATTAAGATGTGATAAACTTATAGATCAAATGTATTTCACTATTCCTTTAAATGGTTGTTTCCTTTTGTTACTTTGCTGATCTTTAAATAATTGGACTAATTTCTACTTTTTATGTCTAATATTGCATTCAGAGAGTTATATATATAAGCATATATGTCTGTTGGATGAGAGCATTCTATTTCTATACTTGGAGTCACCCGCATTTTGAACTGAGTCTGAGAAGTATTCTCAATCATGATTCTCAGTAATTTGGGAAATACTTTCATAAGTAAAATGTTATATAATTCTGAGGTCAGTTTAGCAAAAATCATATAATTCACTTGCTGCTCTTTATATTGAATTTCCTTAATAATAATTAATTTTGAGAAAGTTATTTTTTCTCTTTACCTTAAATTTGAAAGTATTGTTCAGACCTTGCAATGAATAGTTTTATTACTTAAATGAAAAAGAAATTGATCTATAAGAATTTCATCCAAAACAAGTAATCTTACAAAAATCTTATTTGGTATTAAGCATAGTCATCATTGTCATTTAACAATATCTTTCCTTTCCCAACTAACTATTGCTCAGAATTAGCTATTTTTATCTTCTTCACTTGGTCTGTATCAATTAGCCTGAAAGCATAAAAACATGTGTACAGTTAATAAATTTTCTTACACATATATAGATGTACATGAAATAGAGATGAAAGGCAAAATTTAATAGATCTTTATACATTGCCTCAATAGTTTTTCTCTACTAATTTATTTTGACTCCACAGCAAACAAATCAAGGCTCACTTTCCTCAAATATTATTAATATTAAGTGTTAGTAACATTTCAAAGTGCTTTTTCTACAAAACTTCAATTCAATAAAAATTTAATGAGTAATTATTATATATGTGTCAGATATTTAGGGGTGGGGCAGTGGTCATAGATTAATAATGCATAATCTCCACTGTCCAAGAGCTTACATTCCAGTGAGGGGAGAGAGAAGCACATACAAATTTCCATATAATAATACAAAGCATGATATAGTTACTTCAACTGAAGAATAACCAAAGTTAAATGAGAACTCCAAGGAATGAACAATTGACTGATAGTCATTTTTAGAATCTAAAAGGAAGATCAAGGAAAGTTTTGTGTCTGGACCTTAAAGGGTATATATGAATTTGACTACAAGGAAAAAGAGAGTCATTCCAGGTGGATGAAATACTTTGAACACAGGCACAGAGACAATGCTCTAGGAAGAATAAGTAGTTCTGAAATGACTGAAGCTTAGGGTAAAAAAGTGAACCAAGAGATGAGGCTAAAAAGTAGTCAGAAGTCAGACTGGGGAGGGCTTTGAAAGACACATTCAGGAGTCTACACTCTATTTTACAGATGACCTAGAGCTATGAAGTTTCCAGCAGGACATAGACTGTGGTGACGAGAGGTTACCTGAGCAGATTGTATTTCAGAGAGCTAACCCTTTTACAAGCAGATTTGATACACTGTAGTAAGAAAGGCTTGGAGATGCAATGTTAGGGAAAGTGATTAGAAAGATATGATCAAAGTCCAAAGTGGCTAATTACCAGCCCCAAAGAAGAAGCAGTGGGCATAGAAAGCGGAGCACATGTGTTTGCGGAATGGAGATACAGAACTCTGTGATGGGGAACTAAGTTTAAGTGTGAGCAAAGGATGGCTGGGGAAAAGGGAGAGAAGAACAAAATAATAACTGCAAGATTCTTTACTGAATTATTGGTTTTATGATTGATACGAGAGAGGGAAGAGGAGAGAGAGAAGAGAATATCTAGATGAGGAAATATCCAGGAGGGCATAGTAAATGTGGGTCAGGGCTAGAAATTTATATTAAGTCTTTCAAATAGAAATGGGAATTGAAGCTTTGGGGGCGGATAAAAGCATCTGTGAAGATGGTCATACCGTGAATAGAAGCTGGAAGATGAGACTTTGTAAACGCCTATGGGAATGTAATGGCCTGATGCAAGGAAAGGAGTCAGCAAAGTCTTCTTGCTCTCACAAAACTTTAGTTTATGAAGACCCAGAAAACATGGCAAGCTTAAAGTCCAGGCAGCATGAAAAAAAGAGACTAGACAGACACAATTACAGGCAAGGCAAAGGCAAAAATTCTCATTTTTTATTCAAACATTTGTTCATTTCTGCAACATTTACTGTGCATCTCTATGAGCCAGACATTGTTGCTAGGTCTCAAAATATATATGATAGCCCTAAAATTCCAGACTGTTTTAAGTAATCTCATGCAATCCTTTATTGATTTTTTCTTTCCTCACATTTCCATATTAAGGATTAATACTTATTAAATCTTTTCCCTCCTCGTGTAAATATAATTATTATTAAAATATGACTATAATAAAAGTAGTATTTGATAGTCTAATAATACTTTTATAAACATTTGTTAATCCTCCCAGCAATCTTGTGAGGTTGGCAAGACAAGTATTTTTATCATATTTTATATGTGAAGAGTGAAGTTACCAAATACAGTGTCTTGAATGCAGTAATTACTCAATAAATATTTATTTGAATCAATTATACACACAGGTTGTTGCAAAAATCTCTCCAAAGAACAAGGTTATAAATTTATATAACCATTTTATAAAATTTAATATAAGCATCTCCCATCATCCAAAAAAAAGAGACTCCTTAAACTTAGAAAGTAAAAATCAGGTGAGATGGTATCTACTTTTTGTCGAACCAAAATATTATATTCTCTCTCTTCTCCTCACCATCACTAAATACCCCCTAACCATACGTATCCCAACTCCAGTTTAGATATTATGCCCAAATAATGTCCCTTCCCGGTCTCAGAAACCTATCTCTATGAAATAAAAACTATCTTCTATGTTGTTCTCCCATTGCCTTTAGCTTTTATTGTTTCCTGTTCATAGAGAAAATTTATTCACTGGAGGTCTGGAATACTAGTTACTTCCAATAAATGTCACAGTATTCTCTTCCATTAAAAAAATTCTTTTAATCCCACAATGATACTTTCTGAAAGACATTAATTTGCTAAAATTGTCCAAGGGCTTCATATTAAGATAAATACCTGAAGACAACCCTGTGTTAAAGGGCTCATATTATATTTCCAAAGCAGGTTTAAAAAATAATTACGTCTATGTGATAGCTTCAACCAATTGATAAAGGCTTCCTGAAACACTAGGTTAAGAAGAGTTTAGTGAGAAAAAGTGCCATGAGTGATTGTCAATGTCTGTCAAAGACACAGGGGAGGAAGGGGTAAAACATGTGCTGAGTATTTCACTGTCTTGTTCTAATGGCAACTTGAATCAGACTGCTGGGATCAGATTATGAGATTTCCCGAGTGAGTATTGTGATGTTCTGCTCTCTTAAAATAAGGTCAGGCCTAGGGATAAAGTACCCCTTTAAGTGAGGAATGTAACCTTTTGCTAAGAAATCTGGCATGTAGTACTGAAGATGGCAGTTAATGCTTTAATCAAACACAGAAGTAGAAAACTGTTTTAGTCAATTCCTAATTGCACGTTTGCAAATACTTTTAACCTAAGTCTCAGTGTTGCACTAACCAGCTGACATTGATTGCAGAGGGAAGTGATGGGAAATTTAATTCAAATGAAAACTAAGCAATTGTTTTGAATTTGTAAAATAAATTCCTCTCTAGGGGGCCTATGGAGCTCATGGGAATGGGTGTTAGACATATAAATCCCCACACGCATCAACGTAAACAGAGATAACTAAACAGGACTGGTTATGATAATAGAGAAAACCCTCTAGAGGGCTTCACACAAATGGACACATCCAAATTTTTTTGTTTGTTTGTTTGTTTGTTTTTTTGCGGTATGCGGGCCTTTCACTGTTGTGGCCTCTCCCGTTGCGGAGCACAGGCTCCGGACGCGCAGGCTCAGCGCCATGGCTCACGGGCCCAGCTGCTCCGCGGCATGTGGGATCTTCCCGGACTGGGGCACGAACCCGTGTCCCCTGCATCGGCAGGCAGACTCTCAACCACTGCGCCACCAGGGAAGCCCCCAAATGTTATTTTGTTCTTTAACTTTTCCTAGCATTGAACATCTCTGAAGCCTGTTTTACCTTAAAATGAATTGCTGTCCCAGACACTCGATCATTTCCTTCAGAGCCAGAGTTGCCTCCAATTTAGTGACTTACTCAAGGTCACTGAACATGAGGGGCAGAGGAGGAGAGGATATTTCAAAGGCTTCTGAGTTCCAGACTGCTGCTTACCCACTGAACCTCACAGCGGAAAATGTAGAAAACCTGTAGATCTATTTATCTACATATTTTCTTTGGTTGAAATTGTGCATTTATAAATTGAAACCTTCACTCATGTCATGGTCCCTTCATTTCAAACCAGTTAGAAATAATTTAACTCAACCTTGGGCAGTTTATGTTTTTAAATTATTCTGGAATTATATAACCTGACATAGAAAGACCTGTAGATTCCACAGTGCAAAATGCAGCAAGAAAATCATTCAAAAGTGAGAACAACAATGAAAGATATCAGGTATTCTAACATGATTTGATGAAAGTGAGTCACTGAGTCATAAAAACTGTCCATATTGCCCTAATACTATTATTCCATCTAATATTTCAGATTGATTTGTTTTCCAGAATACTTGTTTTTACTTCCTGTGTCTCTTGTGTCAGAAGCAGCATGTCTGCAACCCGTTATCCTGCAATAACCAGAGCCCAACTAGGAAAATAAGCCACTGTTGATCTCCCAAATGAAGACATTTAATTCAGAGTTACATGGGTTATGGAAGATCTGAAAGTCAAACAGGAGATGGTAAAACAAACCAAAGATCAGCAACAACAGAAAGTACCACCCCTAAAGCTGGAGGAACAAAAGAAAGAGGTGGTGTTTCCAGAGCCCAGAAGCCAGGGCCATTCAGCAGGAGCTAGAAGGCTGTGAAGAGTTCCTCACAGAGAGCACTGTCTGGTAGAGGCTGGCAACTGGAGGAGGCCAGCCACATGTGGAAATGCCAAGGGAGACAAGGGTGGGGGATGCTCTGACTTCCCGTTCTCACCCTCCACTCTTCTAGAGGAGATGGGCAAGACCATTTTCGATGGATAGAGTATACAAATACATACAGTAGGATTATACTAAAAGTAGGAAAGAAAGTCTTACAAGGAGCAATCTCCAATTTCCCTTTTACAAAAGGCTTTTTTGAATGTGCCACACTGGTTCTTCTGGAGTAGAAATTATACCTTCTTGGCTTCTATACTGAATTACGTAGTGGTCTTTATAGGGCTAGAAGTAAAGATTCCAGATATGGATTCTTTTTTTGCAAAGAAACATAATGAGCAGTCTGTGCTCTTCTTATTCTGAGTTATGATTGTATATATGACATCTTACAAGTAAAAACAACATCCTAAACTACAATTGTAATCACTACCACTAAAGATTTACCATAAGGTCTCAGAAGGTCAGGTCCAGAAGGGATCTAGGAACTTATGTATTCTAACTTTTTATTTTAGATCGGGGGAAACTGAGATCTCATGAGAATATGACTTGCCTACAACTGGTCATTTGCATCTATCACATTCCCAGTTCCTGGTGTCTGTATTTACAAAGTACTGGGCTATCATTTAGGGTTTTTTTAGATAAATGTATGTATTTTTTTTCCTTTTTTAAGTTGAGGTATAGTTGATTTAAAATGTGTTAGCTTCAGGTGTACAGCACAGTGCTTCAGTTCAGTATTATATATATATATATATATATATATATATATATATATATAATGTTCTTTTTCAAATTATTTTCCCTTACAGGTTATTACAATATATTGAGTATAGTTCCCTGCTCTATATAGTAGGTTCTTGTTGGTTATTTTATATAGAGGAGTGTGTATATGTTAATCTTGAACTCCTAATTTATCCCTCACTCCTTCCCCTTTGGTAAACATGTTTCTTTTCTATGTTTCTGGGTCTATTTCTGTTTTGTAAATAAGTTCATTTGTATCTCTTTTTTTTTAGATTCCACATATAAGTGATATCATATGATATTTGTCTTTTTCTGTCTGGCCTTACTTCACTTAGTATGGTAACCCCTAGGTCCATCCATGTTGTGGCAAATGGCATTATTTCATTCTTTTTTATGGCTGAGTATTATTCTGTTGCATATATACCATATCTTCTTTATCCATTCATCTGTCAATGGACATTTAGGTTGCTTCCACATCATACTTAATGGTGAAAAGCTGAAAGCATTTCCTCTAAGATCACGAGCATGACAAGGATGCCCAGTCTCATCACTTTTATTCAATGTAGTTGTGGACGTCTTAGCCACAGCAATCACAGAAGAAAAAGAATAAAAGGAATCCAAGTTGGAGAAGAAGTAAAACTGTCACTGTTTGCAGATGACATGATACATCACAGAAAATTCTAAAGACACTACCAGAAAGCTACTAGAGCTCATCAATGAATTTGGTAAAGTTGCAAGATACAAATTAATGCACAGAAATCTATTGCATTTCTATACATTAACAATGAAAGATCAGAAAGCGAAATTAAGAAAACAATCCCATTTACCATCACGTCAAAAAGAATAAAATATCTAGGAATAAACCTACCTAAAGAAGTAAAAGACCTGTACTCGGAAAACTATAAGACACTGATGAAAGCAATTGAAGATGATACAAACAGATGGAAAGATATACCATGTTCTTGGATTGGAAGAATCAATAATGTTAAAATGACTATAATAACCAAGGCAATCTACAGATTCAATGCAATCCCTATCAAATTACCAATGGAATTTTTCACAGAACTAGAACAAAATATTTTACAATTTGTATGGAAGCATGAAAGACCCTGAATAGCCAAAGCAATCTTGAGAAAGAAAAATGGAGCTGGAAGAATCAGGCTCCCTGACTTCACACTATACTACAAAGCTACAGTAATCAAAACAGTATGGGCTATCATTTTACCCATCTAATAGGGTGACTTTATAATTTATGAAAATTTTCAATGTTCTATTGAACTTTTTGATTGAAGATAGCACTTGAGCAAGTCAATAAACAATGAGAATATTCATCAGTGCATTATCCATTGTCTGTATGAGCAAATGGCAAAGACTGCCAGCTCTTGAGAATGACTGCTTGATTTCAAACTCTGATTCATGATGCCAAATGTGACCAAAGATGGATAGTTGGCAGCTGCCTAGCTTCTCCAGACCTCATTTTCTTTATTTGTAAAATTAGGACAACCAGAGCACCTACTTCATGGGGTTGTTACAAGAAATGAATGAACAGAAATGCATGGAAAGGACTTAGACTTATCAACTGTGCAAAATATGTTCTGTTATTAATGCTAGTTGTTAGTATTGGGTGCTTTGGATTCTGAGTATACTGGACATTTACATCTTCCAAAACAAAACTGGAAAACATTGCCCTAATCCTAAGCAGTTGGAGACAATAAATTTTGCATCTACTAAAACTTATAGTTTACTACAGGACAGAAAGAAATTTATATTTGAGAAATGGTTAAATTGAGTTACAAAACAAGAGTCAGGTGATATAAGAAGATTTGGCCTTTATCAATAAAGAGTTCATAAGAAGTTTAAAATGAGTTGCTAGAAGCACAATCTTAAAGCAGGAATACACAAAATAGCAAGCAAATAAGTTTTTTAAGGCATATAGCCAAAAACCCAAAGCCTATCTAGACCAGAAGCTTGTAAGTCACCCCTTTATGGAAGATTTTGGAGTAATTGAGGTGGTTGGATTTGCTTGGATGGGAAGATTTGGCCCCTTTAGAAGCAGAGATACTGCTGAGATCTTTTTTTTTTTCATATTTTATGACAGAGTTTTGCTTGTTATCTTCAGCTTGGCAGAGTGTGGTCACAAAGATGCTTATATCTTCTAGGCTGCCTCTCCCTGAAGGATTCACAAAGAGGGAAACTATTGAAATTGTTTCCTCAATCTTGAGATTTTTTTTTTTTTACATTACTTTTGCTTTAGCAAAATGCATTTATTCAAGCACAGTCTCGTCTGCACTCTAGAAAATGTGACACCATTTTGCACTGAATTTTTTAAACGCAAAAAAAAAAAAAAACTGGGCAATTAACAGATATAACTTCTTGTGATTCTGTTCCAATAATCTTGGAGAATTGTTATACTGTAAACCCAGAAAATTAACATTGCCAGATAAACAGTCTGATTATATCTGGCATGATCAAGGTTTTGTGGTGAGAAAATGTAGTTTCCTAAGGCCTCTGACAGAAAGCTACTCTGAGACCTTTTCAAAGGTTTTCAGAAGTTATTACTAGAGATTAACTATGGCATGAACAAAAATGAATGAGGTCTTGTTTATAGTTAGCTTGTGGCTCTGAGTTAGCAAGTTCTCTCTTAAATGATCAGTATTTGAGTTCTGGGTGTTAATGAGCGAAGGTTAGCCAGAGGGAATGTGGATGAGGGGAGGAAAAGACTCAATCATTCTCCACGGGGGGAAATAAGCATTAACATAAAATCTCAATAACTTTTAGAAGTCAAATTATGTTTTAATCAACACCTCCAGAATAAGCTGAAGAAGTCCCATTGACGTTCTCAGTTGTAAGAGTAGAAGTCTGGTTTCACATTTGCATGATTTTGAAGGTCAAATGCCTGCTATCCAAGTCTTACTGATCCATATGGACTAGAAATGCCACAATATGCAATCATCATGAGGCAGATTGTCTCCTGTAAATCTGTCCTTGCTGTAACACATTCAAAATGTACCGTATTGGCTAGATTATAAATCCTTTCAGGAAATTCATGCACATTTGTAGAAAGCAGCTTCACATTGATGGATGATTGCATAGGTGTTCAGAGAACCCTTAAAATAATTTATCATATGTATAAATCTGGTTTTCCATGTGTCAGATTTCCTATGATTCCTGTGACCAGGTATACCTGTAACTCAAAATCCTATTCCAGAAATAAGTAAAGTCATCTTTGGTCTGCTCCCATGTTTTCTACACATATAGCACCTGTGGATTTTGTATTATTTTGAATAGTAACTTTATTTGCTAAGTAGAAATTCCCTTAAATGGACATTTAAACTTTGAGAATGTATTCATCAAAGGATTCTTCTCTATATTTGTTTATTTCCATTAAATAATCAATGTCTCTGGTATGTTTAAAATATTATTTATTTTATAATTATTTAAATATACACAACATTTTTAGAAACACAACCATTGTATAAAAGAAAGACAAATGAGTTGATGGGTGATTCCAAAAGATTCCACTGTGTTGTGGAAGTTTAATAATTTTTATATACCTATTTTTATGGATCTTCTAGTATGTACTACATATTGAATTCAACAGCTTCCACTGTACTCCAAGCAACTTTCTTCACTTTATTTACAGAAAATAAAATATCCTTCTTTCTCTCTTAGAGATCATGCACCTCTACTAGCATTTGTGAAAGTAACATTTTCCATATTTGTAAATAGATATATTAGAGCCATTCCATGAATACTCAGGAAGTACTTTCCAAAAAAAAATGGTGAGTTCTAATTTCAATTGCTTGAAAACATTATATATCATCAGAATTAGAAGGCATTGCTTTTAAATAAATACTCTTATTTATCAAACAGAAACTGAAGTCCTAATTGAAGTAACCAAATACAATCAAATGGTGAGTTTGTGACTGCCTTATAGCTAAGACTAGAACTTGAGTTGGCTCTCAAATTAGTGTGTATGTGTTTTCTACCATGTTTCAATGCCTCTCAATCTAAAAAGTAATATTTTATAACAAAAATCAGATGCATTTTTATATACTAACAATGAACTACCCGAAAAAGAAGTAGAAGAAGCAATCCCATTTACAATACATCAAAAGCAACAGAGTACTTAGGAATAAATTTAACCAAGGAAGTGAAAGATCTAGTCACCAAAAACTATAAGACATTGATAAAATAAACTGAAAAAGACACAAATATATGGGAAAATAGTCCATGTTCACGAATCAGAAGAGTTAATGCTATTAAAATGTCACTACTACCCCAAATCATGTATAGGTTCAATGCAATCCCAAACAAAATTCCGTGGGCATTTTTTACAGATATAGAAAAAACTATCCTAAAAATTCATATGGAACCAAGAAAGACCCCAAACAGCCAAAACAATCTTAAAAAACAAAACTGGAGGCATCATACTTCCTAGCTTCAAACAATATTATGAAACTATAGGAATCAAGACAGTATGGTAATGGCATAAAAACAGACACACAGAGCAATGGAACAGAATTGCGAGTGCAGAAATAAGCCCACACATATATGATCAACTAACATTTGACAAGGAAGTCAAGAATATTCAATGGAAAAAGAGTGGTCTCTTTAATAAATGGTGTTGGGAAAATTGGATATCTACATGCAAAAGAATGAAACTGGTCCCTATCTTATACCACTCACAAAAAATAACTCTAAATGGATTAAAGACTTAAATGTAAGATTTGAAATCATAAAATTTCTAGGAGAAAGCATAGGAGAAAAGCTCCTTAACATTGGTCTTGGCAATAATTTTTTTTAATATGACACTGAAAGTATAAGCAACAAAAGCAAAATTCAACAAGTGGGACTACATCAATATAAAAATCTTCTGAACAGCAAAAGAAACCATCAAGAAAATGAAAAAGCAGCCTACAGAATGGGTGAAAATACTTCCAAATCAGATATAGAATAAGGGGTTAATATTCAAAGTATACATGGAACTCATACAAATCAATAGCAAAATAATAAACAATCTGATTTAAAAATGGGCAGGGGACTTAAATAGACATTTTTCCAAAGATGACATACAAATGGCCAATAGGTATATGAAAAGGTGCTCAACATCACTAATCATCAGGAAATTGCAAATCAAAACCACAATGAGATATCACCTCACACTTGTTAAAAAGGTTATTATCCAAAAGACAAGAGATAACATAAGTTCTGGTGAGGATGTGGAGAAAAGGGAACACTCATGTACTGTTGGTGGGAATGTGAACCAGTGCAGCTACTATGGAAAACAGTATAAAGGTT
Source organism: Mesoplodon bidens (assembly GCF_964165515.1). NCBI lineage: Eukaryota > Metazoa > Chordata > Mammalia > Artiodactyla > Ziphiidae > Mesoplodon > Mesoplodon bidens. Next base: position 186,525,856 of record NC_138176.1, on the reverse strand, counting down.
CCTTAAGAAATTATAAATAGAACTACCATATGATCCAGCAAGGCCACTTCTAGGTCTATAGCTAAAGGAGATGAAATCGCTATCTCAAAGAGATATCTGCACTCCCATATTCACTGCAGCACTATTCATAATAGCCAAGATATGAAAAAAACCTAAGTGTCTGTTAATAGATGAATGGACAAAGAAATTGTGATATATATATATATATATATATATATATATATATATATATACACACATATGTATGTGTGTGTGTGTATACACACACACACACACACACACACATACTGAATATATACAATGAAATATTATTCAGCCAGGAGAAAGAAGGAAATCCTGCCATTTACAAAAAGATGGATGGACCTTGAGGGCATTATACTAAGTAAAGTGAGTCAGACAGAGAAAGATAAATATTGTATGATCTCACTTATATGTGGAATATAAAAACATTGAACTCATAGAAACAGAGACTAGAATGGTGGAGACTAGAATGGTGGTTGCCAGGGGCTGAGGGATGGGAGAAATAGGGAGATGTTGGTCAAAGGGTACAGACTTTCAGTTATAAGATGAATAAGTTCTAGGGATCTAATGTACAGCATGGTGACTATTGTTAACAGTACTCTACTATATACTTGAAAGTTGTTATGAGGGTAGAGCTTTAAGGTTCTCACCTTAACAACAGCAGCAGCAGCAAAATGGCAATTATGTAAAGTGAGGGATGTGTTAACTAACTTTATTGAGGTAAAGCATTTCTAAATATATGTGTATCAAATCATCACATCATACACCCTAAGCTTACAAAACGTTATATGTCAGTTATCTCTCAATAAAGCTGGAAAAAGAAAAGAGTTAATGAGAAGCTGAATAGATATTTCACAAGTTGGTTTTTGTTTGTTTGTTTTGTCCAACTGATGTCTTGTTTTGCACTCTAATTGGTTTACTTATGGCACTTCCCAGAAAGTAAGATATCATTCATTCATTTATTCAATCATTCCACAAACATATCCTGAGAACTGGTTGTATAACAGGCATTCTAGTGGGTGATACTTCAGAATTTACAATCTAGTAATATAACCCAGTGTACAGCAACACAAGAACAGATGAACAAAGGGCTTCCTAATACAATCCTTGCATTTGTTTCTCCAAGTAGCTTTAAAATAAGATGTAAATTCTGGAGCCACACTCCCTGGTTTTGATCTCAGCTGCTTGCTCTTAGGAAAATTACTAAGTCTCTCTGCCTCAGTTTCCTAATATGTAAGATTATAATACTTTCCTTATAGATTTGTTTGATGATTAATTAACCGGGTTAATAAATTGACATAACGTGAAGATCTTAGAATCACACCTAACATATAAGAAGTGTTCAATAAACATTAGATAGAACTATTATTATTACTTTTATTACCATCAATAATAAAAATTCTCTCCACAGATAGCCTCCAGGACAACTATGGTCTGAACTCCATTTCATATTCTTTTAATCCCTTCCAATTCCCCTAGCCCCCTTTAATTCCCACAGAGTATCTTAATTTAAGGTTCATTTTAATGGCTATTTCTGCAAAGAGAACATTTAGCAGTTTGGTGATGAAATCAGGGCAGCTTGAGATGTCGCACTCTAACTAGTTACACTGCACAAAGCCTAACAGTTTGCTTTCTGTTTTTAAAGAAGCGTTTCGTTTAGCCATCCTTGTGGCGGCACATGTAATTGAAAAGAGGCATATGGAGACCAGCATGGAAGCCTAACAAACACTTCAGAGTGCCTTAAAAACTATGCTAATCAGTTTGGGAAACCATGTTTTAGTCTTAAAAAAAAAAAACCTCAAAACTCCTGAAACCTAAGGTGACTTTTAAAGAAATGTAATAATTTCATTGATATTACCTAACACTAGTTTATTTCCTCTGCCCTGGCAGATATTAGAAATCCCATTAAATCATATAAAAATGAAGAAATGAGAACACCCGTGACCTGCAGTTTAGTGGAGCAGAAATGAACTCCTGAGGGAGGTAAACCAGGACACGGTCGGAGTGTAGACTGCCTCTGCTGCAGGACAGGCAGAAGCCACACTGGCTCACAACGCTCCTCCCCCTGCAAGAAGGCACTGAGCATTACCTGAAAACAAGAAAGACATCAGATGAACAGACCTTTATAACAGAATGTACATCTGCCAAGACAAAAATACACGACAAGCTTCTGGTGCTGGCACGCTGACAGTATGAGCAAGCTGTCTTAGTAGTGATTTTGCAAATCATTTGAGTTTAAATTCTATATAGGCCGTAGGGCCCCTGGAGCATCAATTTCTATATTTGGCTTCCTCATTTAGCTTGTTTGGAATAAATAGGCTATGGGTAAAAATCATGCCCTTTAAGAGTTTTGCATACACAGACTAGTTTTGCATATATATTAATATGTGAACGGAGTGATTGATGTTAGCCTATGCACACACGCGCGCACACACACATACACAGAAGCTTTCTAAATGTATTTTTAAGTTGTTTTCCTGTGTGACTTTTTCTCTCTCTTTTTTTAAGTTCAGCTCTCTGGCATTTAGTAACCCACAAGCTGCTGTTTCTTTTTCCAAATAAGTTCAGCTTGATGGAGAGGCCAAGAAAAATGAGCCCAACTGATGATTGCAATCTCGAAGGAAAATATGCTTTTTATCAGAGACCACATGTTGCCAATGCCAATTAAAGTAAAACTGGGAGATTTTCTCTGATACCAACCTGGAGAGGAGTAATGGTGAGCCAAGTATAAAAAAAGAAAAAAAAATAAGCTTCAGGTGGAATTGTCAGGATGTCCATTGAGATGAAATGCAAAAATTTAAGGTGGAAAGTGTTACATGCATTGCAGATCTAGCAATTTGTTAAACAGCAAGATAAGAAGTTGTAAAAAGGCAATGTCATGGACTTTGATTTAAGCTGATCTAGATGAAATCCTGGCTCTGCCACTGACTGCCGGAATCACCTTCACATCTCTGAGCCATAGTCTCCTCATTTATAAATCAGGAATCACAAAATTCTGTTTGGATTTTTAAAAAGTGATAATGTGGATTAAAGCATCAGTTTCACAATATTTGCTTGATAAATGTTGAAAAAGAGAGAAATTAATTGATTCATTTGTAGACAAATGCTTCAATAAGGAGATCGCTTTCCTTTTCTAAAGTGTTATGGGCAACCATTTAGACACATTCATCTTGCAAACATATTAAGTATTATGTGCATTACTTCAGTGCCTTTCAAAGGTTGACAAGAAGTATTGTAATGGTGTGATTATGGAAAAGTTTTATTTCTGACATCAATTAATGACATACCCATGAGGTCATATGATCACACTCCGTCAGAAAAGAATCACTTTTTCTACTAGCTTGGGAGGTGCAAGATGTCAAGGTTAAAACGTTCACTTTGGGGTTTCTCTGACTTAGCTTCCATCATCCCTAAAGTGTTTATGCCAACTTTAAAAGATTATGGTAAGGGTCAAATGAGAGGAACCATGCAAAATTGCTTATACCCAGAATATAGTAAGGGTGAGCTCCTTTCTCCTTTTCCTTCTGGTGAGTTGAGTACCTTTTACATTCTTAAGAACTAGTAGGAATTAGTTGACTAAGTGGGCTGGGTCTGAAAAATAGGTACAAGAGCTGAAATTCTCAGATGTAGATCTTGAAACATTTTTGTGCTTACCAAAATGTTGAACTTGAGAGATTTCTTAGAAGTTGGTGAAAATAATGATTTAAAAACTTATACTATGTAGGATGTAATAATTATGATATGAAAACCAGGTACTGAATATATACTTTTTCATAATAAACATGTTTTTTTATGTAGAACTACCACTTTTCACTTTTAAACCTTTTCAAAATTTATAATGAATAGAAGACACTTGTAGTGTGCTTTACTTACTCATCATTTATTTGAATACTTAATTCCACTAATCCTAAGGTTCTGGAAATTATTTCTTTTTAGATTCACTGTGCATATTTGTGGGAAAAGACCAAAAATCTCTTACTTAAATAAAATGATTTAGGAAATAAAAACTTCCTTAAATCTCTTACTTAAATAAAATGTATTTATTTAAAAATAAAATTATATAAGGAAAATTATATTATTTAAAGTCAATTAAGGAGTTTGGAGTTTCAAGAAGCAGATAATCAGGTCATAAATGTATATCTTGATAAAGCATGAGCAAGCGCTAAGGTCAATGAAGGAAATGGGTTTGTATTAATGTGTCATTTCAGCTCCTCATATTTGGATTCAATCACAATAATCACGTGCATTTTGTCGACTTTCCTGGGTATTATGCTATCCCACCTCTGAGAGTGAATATAGAGGTACAAGCTCGAAAAACTAAACATAGTATAGCTGGGCTACAACTTTGTTTGAAAAGAACATCAGTTGAGTTCTTCTGTATTTTCCTATTATATAGATCCTTCACAGTGTCTTATTCCTCTTCCCACATAGCTCTACTTTCTGAAATTACATTAAGAGGTTCTCAGGAAAACAATATAAATTTCATTCATACTATTCATCTGAGTTAGTCATGAAAATAAACAGTTATTTTATTTCTATAAAAGTGGACTCAAGTTGAGTACACACAAAGACAAGATAATAATACCCACTTTTCCAGCAACCTGGATATTGCTGTTATCAGCTACCAAAGGAATGATCTGAACAGGATGTAATTTGTTTTCACAAGGGGCATATATATGTGGATCTATCAGCCCATTATTGTTTATCTTTACAGTTATCCTGTGTTGGTGGACTTTGCTAAAAATTCTGAAAGCACATGTTAACATAATTATCTATTATGGAAAAATAAAAATCAATGTAAATGTTCAATAAGGTTAAAATAATTATGTAACAGTATATAATATTGTTAATATTCATGTGATTAATTTTTAAAAATTTGACTTATAGACACTCATAAAAAAAACTTCTTGGGTTTCACCTCTTACCTATTAAATCAGGGTTTTCAAGTAAAGAACTAGATAATCTGCATTTTTAATAAATAAATCAAGTAACTTTGGAGAGTTGTACTAGAATGCAACCTTAATGTGAAAGCAGGACTATTATTGTTTTGCTTGCTACTACAATGCTCTGTATATCATAGGCATTCAATAAATTTATGCTGAATGAATGAACTTATCATCCTCTATGGAAAAGTATGTTATTTTAATAATGATTGTAGAAAGTACATAATAACACCAAAAGGTTCTCTTGATATAATATTTAATGAGAATAAACAATTGCACTCATTCTAAGGCTACAAATATTTAAAAAGACATTTTAAATGAAAAAAAAAAACACCTTAAGCATCACCTGTATAAGAAAAAAATAATACATAGAATTTTGCCAGAATTAAAATTTTTGCTTTGCAAAAGACACTGTCAAGGGAATAAAAAGATAGGAGAGAAAATATTTATGAATTTAATATCCAACAAAAAACATTACCAAAATATGAAAAGAACTCTCAAAACTCAACTGTAAGAAAACAAACATAATTTTAAAATAGGCAAAAGATTTGAATAGATGTTTGACCAAAGAAGATATGTAGGTGGCAATAAGCTTAAGAAAAAAAATGTTTAACATCATTAGTCATTAGGAAGTGTAAATTAAAGCCAGTATGAAATTCTAGTACACATATGTTAGAATAGCTAAAAAAAAAAAGTTGACAATACCTAGTGATGATGAGGATTCAAATTAGAGCTCTCATGCATTTCTAGTGGAGACACAAAATGTTAAAGTCTCTTTAAAAACAGTTTTGCAGTTTCTTATAAAGTTAAACCTATACTTACCACATGGTTGAACAATTACACATATAGAAATGAAAACATATCCACCACAAAATAATCTGTACATTCATGTTTATAGCAACTCTATAATCTCTAAAAACTGGAAACAATGCAGAAGTACTAAAACTGGTGAATGGTAAACTGTGGTATAGCCATGCAATGGAATACTCAGCAATCCAAAAGAAAAAAAGAAAAATGGATTATTGATCCATGCAACCACATAGATAAATCTCAAATGCATTATGCTAAGTGAAGGAAGATAGGTACAAGTTGCTACAACCTGTATGATTCTACTTATATGACATTCTGGAAAATGAAAAACTATAGGGACAGAGAATAGGTCAGTAATTTTTAAGCATAAGAATGAGGGAGGAGTTGACTCCAAAAGGATAACATAAGGGTACTTTTTTAGGGCAATGGAACTCTTCTGTATCTTGATTGTGGTGATGATTATGTAGCCATATGCATTCATCAAAATTCAGAGCTATACAAAAAAATAATGAATTTTATCATATATATACTAAAAAAAAAATTTGAAGAAATGGAAAGAACACCCAAATGAAATACAGTAGTCATTATGATATGGTGGTGAATTTCTTTTTTTCCCCTTCACTTTCCAATTTTTTCTGTGATGTGGTTGAAATAGTTATTTAAATAATAATTAAATTATTTATACATAAAGTAAAAGATTGTATAATAACACTACATTTGATTAGCAGAGTCATGTGTCATTTGGTGTTCCTCATAAATTAACATTGCATTTGCTTTTGCAGAATTAAGAGTTACTCATTACTGGTTGCATACCAACTGACTGAAAAAAAGGGTCAAACAATTACATATTTTCTCTATATGACACTCATCTGTTTAATTGCTGTACTTAATAAAAATATAATCTTTCTCTAGATGCTCCTTCTTTGGCTCAAGCTTTTTGCCTCTTCCTCTTGTTTGTTCCTCTCACATTCACACCCATACATGTACATATATGTACAAATTGCCACACACACTGAGACAGACTTGTAACACATTGTGAAAAATTCCTGCACATTGTTCAAAATACAGCTTTGAAATTATCTTTCTTGGAATCCCTCTTTGATTCTTCTGCCCAACTTTCCCTCCATGGATTTACCCCAAAGGCCCCTTCTCTCCCTGCATGGCAGAGTTCACCTTGAACTTACAATATTGAATTAAAATGCTATCTTTAGGTGACTTTACTCACCAATTAGATTATAAGGTTCTTACAGCAGCTTGTCTAATATATTTTTATACCCCCAACAATTAGACAAAAGCCTGGAACATGGTAGCTACTTGACACATTTGTAATGTCCCAGGCTGAATTGAATAAACCTACTGTTTTGTGTTTATTAGCTAATTATAGTGTTATAACCATATTTTAGTTGTATGGACAATCTTTTTTTAAAGAAAAGGTTTTTTTTTAAGGAAAAATTCCCTCATTGCTAGATACTGGGGATATTGGTACATGTTTTGTTTGAGTTGGACAGATTCTTAGAACAATACACCTTGCTGGGCTCATTCACTGAGTGCCTCCTATGGGCAACATCCTGACAGCTCAGGGAAGGTATGTTGTCATAAACCCTTTAATAATGCTAATAACATGGCTGCTTTCTAAGACCTAGTTAGTTACCTTATTTTACTATTTTTTTTTCAGAAAAACTGTTAAGAAACCAAATAAAGCAGGTTTAAAATTCATTCACTTTACAAAGTTAAATACTACATAGAGTCTCTGTAAGAATCATATGATGTTACTTTCTAAGTGACATAATAAATCTTCTGGTCTCCCAAAGAGCACAAGATAATAAACTCATAAAATCAAAATAGATGCAAGAAAGCTAAAATCTCACCCCATTATTTTATTTGTAAATTAAATCTTGTACACACTTTATCCAGCTATTTAATAGCAGAACCATAATCAAAATTTAGAGTCACTGAAACATACAAGACATAGATTAGCAATTCTTTTTAAAAATAAAACAATGAGGAAAAATAAGAATGTATCAGTGTACAATATGAGTTACTTATAAAAACCATATGATCATCTCAATAGATGCAGAAAAAGCTTTTGACAAAATTCAACACCGATTTATGATAAAAAAACCCTCCAGAAAGTAGGCATACAGGGAACTTACCTCAACATAATAAAGCCTACATATGGCAAACCCACAGATAAAATCGTCCTCAATGGTGAAAAACTGAAAACATTTCCATTATGATCAGGAACAAGACAAGGTTGCCCACTCTCACCACTATTATTCAACATAGTTTTGGAAGTTTTAGCCACAGCAATCAGAGAAGAAAAAGAAATAACAGGAATCCAAATCAGAAAAGAAGAAGTAAAGCTGTCACTGTTTGCAGATGACATGATACTATACGCAGAGAATGCTAAAGGCACTACCAGAAAACTACTAGAGCTGATCAATGAATTTGGTAAAGTAGCAGGATACAAAATTAATGCACAGAAATCTCTTGCATTCTTATAAACTAATGGTGAAAAATCTGAAACAGAAATTAAAGAAACACTCCCATTTTACCACTGCAACAAAAAGAATAAAATACCTAGGAATAAACTTACCTAAGGAGACAAAAGACCTGTATGCAGAAAACTATAAGACACTGATGAAAGAAACTAAAGATGACACAAGCAGATGGAGAGATATACCATGTTCTTGGATTGGAAGAATCAGTATTGTGAAAATGACTATATTACCCAAAGCAATCTACAGATTCAGTGCATTCCCTATCAAACTACCAATGGCATTTTTCACAGAACTAGAACAAAAGCTTCATAATTTGTATGGAAACACAAAATATCCCAAATAGCCAAAACAACCTTGAGAAAGAAACATGGAGTGGGAGGAATCAGGCTCCCGGACTTCAGTCTATACTACAAAGCTACAGTAATCAAGACAGTATGGTACTGGCACAAAAACAGAAATATAGATCAATGGAACAGGATAGAAAGCCCAGAGATAAACCCACGCACATATGGTCACCTTATTTTTGATAAAGGAGGCAAGAATATACAATGGAGAAAAGACAGCCTCTTCAATAAGTGGTGCTGGGAAAACTGGACAGCTACATGTAAAAGAATGAAATTAGAATACTTCCTAACACCATACACAAAAATAAGCTCAAAATGGATTAAAGACCTAAGTGTAAGGCCAGACACTATAAAGCTCTTAGAGGAAAACATAGGCAGGAAACTCTATGACATAAATCACAGCAAGATCCTTTCTGACCCACCTCCTAGAGAAATGGAAATAAAAATAAACAAATGGGACCTAATGAAATTTAAAAGCTTTTGCACAGCAAAGGAAACCATAAGCAAGATGAAAAGACAGCCCTCAGAATGGGAGAAAATATTTGCAAATGAAGCAACTGACAAAGGACTAATCTCCAAAATTTACAAGCAGCTCATGCAGCTCAATATCAAAAAAACAAACAACCCAATCCAAAAATGGGCAGAAGACTTAAATAGACATTTCTCAAAAGAAGATATAAAGATTGCCAACAAATACATGAAAGGATGCTCAACATCACTAATCATTAGAGAAATGCAAATCAAAACTACAATGAGGTATCACCTCACACCAGTCAGAATGGCCATCATCAAAAAATCTACAAACAATAAATGGTGGAGAGGGTATGGAGAAAAGGGAACCCTCTTGCACTTTTGATGGGAGTGTAAATTGATACAGCCAGTATGGAGAACACTATGGAGGTTCCTTAAAAAACTAAAAATAGAACTACCATATGACTCAGCAATCCCACTACTGAGCATATACCCTGAGAAAACCATAATTAAAAAAGAGTCATGTACCACAATGTTCATAGCAGCTCTATTTACAATAACCAGGACATGGAAACAACCTAAGTGTCCATTGACAGATGAATGGATAAAGAAGTTGTGGCACATATATACAATGGAATATTACTCAGACATAAAAAGAAACAAAATTGAGTTATTTGTAGTGAGGTGGATGGACCTAGAGTCTGTCATACAGAATGAAGTAAGTCAGAAAGAGAAAAATAAATACCATATGCTAATACATATATATGGAATCTAAAAAAAAAAAAAAACAAAAAAAGAAATGGTTAAGAAGAACCTAGAGGCAGGACAGGAATAAAGACACAGACATAGAGAATGGATTTGAGGACAAGGGAAAGGGGAAGGGTAAGCTGGAATGAAGTGAGAGAGTGGCATGGACTTATATATACTGCCAAATGTAGAATAGATAGCTAGTGGGAAGCAGCTGCATAGCACAGTAGATCAGCTTGGTGCTTTGTGACCACCTGGGGGGGGATAAGGAAGGTGGGAGGGAGACATAAGAGGGAGGAGATATGGGGATATATGTATATGTACAGCTGCTTCACTTTGTTTTACAGTAGAAACTAACACAGCATTGTAAAGAAATTATACTCCAATAAAGATGTTTAAAAAAATGAGCTACTTGTTTTTTTCTAAAAAAAGAATAAAATATTAATATGTTTTTTATTTGTAATGCTTGTATCCAACATGAAGGGCAGAATAACAATGTTGGGCTTCTGGATTTAACTTATTAATGATATTTTTGAAAATACTGAAGTTAAGAAGTTTGAAGAAGGCAAATGTGATTCCTAAGATATAAATTCCACAGGACAACGATTCTTTATCATAGCAACTAGGTCAAGCCAATCCAGAAAGGCAAGGAAAAATCTAATACTTTACAAAAACCTGCCTCACAGTAGACAAAGAGAAGCTCGATTTGCTAGAATTATCAGTGTCTGAAATATCAAAAAGACAAAATCTTTGTATGTACATTGGAAAAAAAATGGCCAAGTTCTGTCTTTGAGTCTGATCTTCCATGCCACCAGTTGTCAAGAAAGATGACTTACAAGCCTGTTAGCAGTGCATACTTTCAAAGACAGGTGGCTAAGGAACCATAGCATGAAAAAGCTCTACTCCCAGCTCATCTTATAGAAACATCCACTCAGTGTGACACTTGCATTTGACCCATAAGCAAAGAGTTTCACCTGATACAGCGTGACCCCATTAAAAATAAATACCTGTCTCTTCCATCCCAAGCTTTCTTGGTTTAGCAACACAGCATCCATTAAAGGTATTACTGGGGGACTCAATCACTTGTCTAAAGGGGATAATGAATTGAAAAGTGCTGTGGGCACAGAAGTAGCATCTCCATGGATAACAAGAGACCAATCAGGTTCAGTTCAAAAGAGGAGAAGTGACAAAGCCAGTCCCTATTGACCATGAATTACTTCTAACAAAAATACCAACCATGCTTCTCAGAGAGACACTGAATCCAGCTGGGTTTTTAACCTCAGCCCCAGTGCATGTCTCCCAAGCCCCACTGCCCTTGGGCCTCATGCTCATCAGAACTTCTGCAGAGATAATGAATGTCCAAGCTTAAGTGTTTCATATCCCTTTGATTAAAAAATCCAAACATGTTTTTCTGTCACTGCCTTTATGCAAGAAATACTCCTGTGTTTTCTTTTTTTTTTTTCGGTATAAAAATTAGATTAAACAGCATGCTTTGCAAACAACCGATAGGAATGTTAATTAAAGGAAAGACTTCACAGCCACATAAAAAGCAGCTCTGCACAAAAGTCTTCACATTCCATCTGAAATCTGGTGTTAGCAACTTGGTCAGACGGAGCTTGTGTGAACTCTGTTCACTAAAGATAGAACACCAGCAAACAGGCTTAGAAAAGAAAGATAAAATCACTAATATAAGCAATGATCTCCTTACATTTCTATTATGATTGGTAATATTTGATTGGTATGGGTGAAAGGTAATGTCTTGAGTACACACTCCAGCAAAGAAAGTGTTAGAGAAGCCTGGGTTTGTTCTGAAAAAGGCAAAAATATAATGTAAAACTGTGATCTGACTGCTGAAATGTTAATATACTTTTTATCATTGCTCAGTGGAACAAAAGGCTTAATCAAGAGAATATCTTAATTTTAAAACCACAACACAATGGAAGCATAGATACAGCATAATCCTTACTTAAACTATTTTTTCTCTAATTTTGGCATCATTTATTCCTTTCCTAAACTGATATTGAATATACCAAACCCTGTGCTTTGGATTAAAGATACAAAAGTGAGTAAATCATGGTCTCTAATCACGAAACATGACACTCTAGGGAGGATGAATGATGCTTGAACAGTTGGTTACAGGGTAAGGTAATAAAGACAACAAGAGTTAAATGCACAGAATATTCTGAGTTTCTTCCTTAACCTAAGAAATGTGTGTTGGTGTGGCTACAGGGGAGGGAAGGGAACTGACCAGAGAAGAATTCCTGGTAAGGGCAAAGAGGAGGTAAAATATATTTCAGATGGACAGGGCATGAAATTGGGTCAGTGTGTGAGTGATATAAGTAATTTATCATTCTTTGAATTAACAGAATTAAAAGATGTTACAGGAGCTGATGCTGGTATAATAGGCAGCAGCCAGATGAGGAAGACCCTGGAACACAAGTTGAAGAAACACAGACTCTGTTCTTTACGTCAGGAACTTATGAGAGATTCCAGTGGAGGGCTGGTGTGCACAGTATGAGGAGTAGCCCCAGGTAAGTATATCATGCTCTTCACTTAGGAACCATATATTCATTCCTTCAACATATAACCGTTGAGTGCTCACTTGGTGTCAGGAAATGTTCTGGACGCTGGGGATAAAACACTGAACAAGATAGTTAAGGTCTTCCTTCTTGTACAGAGGGATTAATGGCGGACAACTGGGAAATTTTAAGTAAGATTTTAAAACTTTGTGTTATGTGGAGGATGGATTTGGAGGGGTCAAGGTTAGATGCAAGGAAACAAGTTAGGGAGCCCTTGAAGTAATCTGAGAAGCTCTAGAGGGAGTCAAAGTATAGATAGTGGTAGTAAGAATAGACAGGGGCTAATTCTGGAAATATTTAGAAAGCACAATCAATAGGACATGATTATTGGAAGTAAGTTAGGGTAGAGTTGGGGGATGTGAGGGAAGGAAAAAGCTAAGAATGAATCCCAAATTTCTAGTGTAGATAAAACATTCATTAGGAGTAGTCTATCTTTATCCATGACCACTATAAAATGCATGGGAAAATATATATAGCATTACCTGCAGAATTACATGTAGTATCACATTATACAGAGCAGTGATCCCCAACATTTTTGGCACCAGGGACCGGTTTCGTGGAAGACAATATTTCCACGGATGGGTGGGGGGGTGCAGGGAGTAATGCGAGGGATGGGGGGGATGGGAGGGTTCAGGCGGTAATGCGTGCGATGGGGAGCGATGGGGAGCGGCAGATGAAGCTTAGCTCACTGGCCCGCCGCTCACCTCCTGCTGTGCAGCCCAGTTTCTAACAGGTCGTGGACCGCTACCAGGGATTGGGGATCCCTGATATAGAGGACTGCAATAACGATGGCATACAGCTGTTGATCCACAGTGTGGCAGGGAAAGATATTTAGTGATATACCAAAAGAATTTCAGAAACAGGACATTTCTCTTTTCTCTCATAAATAAAAATGTATTATCACATTAGCAGAGGGTTTAAACAAAGGATCTCAAAAATTCTGAAATTTTAAACTTGCTTTAATCACCACTTCTCTGTTTCTATTGTTGGTCATTGTTCATATTAACACTAGCATGAAATAACTATGTCTCAGGTGAGAAAACAATGCAACTGACGCTATATTTTCTTCTGCCAATAACTCAGGAGGGAAGGAATCCACAAATTAGGTTGCCACATGGTGTCAAAGAATTAATTCACACTCGATTCTGGGCAGACTTACAAGCTGGGTTCCATCCATAAGACTGATGGGAATTCTGAGGTTTGGTTTGCGTGGTGATATTTTCTATTGCCATCAACAACTGGACATAAGAATACGAATCACTGAATAACTTGTTGTTTTTGCTGTTGTATTATCCAGGGACACTTGGGAATTTTTCCACATTTGGAAGTCATTCCTGACCTGCACTGGATAGTTTTGCTATATTTGTCATGTTGATATCTTCTGGCAGGAACACTTAGACATTTATTGTAAGAGCTTTATCAGGGGACAAAAATATTTTGGATATACCAAATCAAATTATAGTGTACTTGAACAGTCATCATCTGTCTTTTATCCATGATTAGCATTCATTGGGCAGCATCAATAAGATTTACATTAGGATTAATAGACATCATGGAAAAAATTCATATATATATATTTTTTCATATATATTTAAATGTTTCCTGCTGAAACCAGTACTGCTTAAGCAGTCATGATTCGGCATAACTGGATCAATTGCACCCATAGTACACTCACAAATATTTCTAATACATATTGGCTGGAACTCAAATTACCTTTAGGCAACATGGTAAAGTAGGACAAAGTTTTTCTTTTGAATCTTCTTGTTTCCAGTTTACTCAATCATTCAAAGTTTATTTATTGAGTACCTATTTTGTACTAGACACAATTCTAAGCAAAATGTTCTTATCCTTTTGGAGATTACCCTTCTTCTAGTCCTAATTCCCAGCCCTCAATTTGTCCTCTTGCTCTAATCTTCCCAGAAATATAAATTACTGCTATTCTTCTTCCTCATTTCTCCATTGAAATTATCCCATTCTTTAGTGATCACCTTTACAGAGGTTTCTGGGGAAAAATGCCTTATCTCAAAGATATTATTAAACACTGAGGAATTCAGTTATATGTCTGGCTGATGTGGGAAATATTTGAGGAAAATGGAAATAATTTGGAACTCTCATATGAAACCATGACACATAAAAGCTATAGCTCCTGGAAGAAGTGGTGGCAGCATAATGCAGGAGGGGGTAAGTTCTGAAGCCAGACAGACAGAGATTTAAATCCCAACTGCATTCTTTCCTAAAAGTGTGACTTAACTTGCCTGAAACACACTTTCCTAGACCTTACTAGTGGATACTAGTAAAAAATTACTAGTAATAAAAAACACTGAATATATATTCAGTGACAGTCATGAAGTAAATGCTCAAGAAGTTACTCATTTTCTCAAGATTGAAATTGAGGAGTGTATCCGCCATCGGTCTTATTTGTTCTGTGACTATATTGTATGTAGATTTGCCTTTGGGCTCATGGCACTATTAAGTGCCACTGATTTTTAAGATCTACGCAGTTTGGGGAGGGTGGGGGGAGAGGAGGATTTTTTTTTTAATTTTGAAATAATTGCAGTAAAGTTGGATACTCAGTACAAAGAACTTTTCATTTTGCTGAGTCATTTAAAGGTAAAGTTGCTGACCAAAAGTGTTATTAGCCATGATTACTTTAACATTTATTTCCCACAAAGACATTTTTTAACATAACCACAACAAGACTATCTAAGTTATTTTATTGAACGTTCCTCCATTTTAATTTGTCTGATATTTCATCATGCTTAGAGTCCTGTTGTGCATCTTTGGCAAAAATATCAGAGAAGTGATGCTGTGATCTTATTGTAGCCTATCAAGTCATGCACAGTTTCAATTTGTCCCATTGCTGAGAATATTCACTTTGGTCAAATGATTAATGTTGTATCTGTTAGGTGTCTCCACTGTGAAAATACTCTTCCTTGTTAAATTAGTACATATTTTGTGGGGTGGTACTTTGAAATTATACATGTCCCACTTCTGATTAAAATTTTATATATTCATTTATTTATTTCCATATAATATGGACTCATGGATTCTGATTTCATTTGGTGCATTATAATCCATTACCACCCTTCTTCATTTTGATGTTAAAACTGTCCCAGATTTGGCAAGTGGGAGCTCCTTCAAGTGAGCTTCTGAGTCCTTTTGGCATGTGTCTGTCATTCTTGCAGCACCACAAAATGCCCCAGCCACATCTTTGATGTTCTCTGCCCCCAGCCCTGGAAATCAACCATTTCTCCAGGGAACCCTGTTTTCTTTTAGCATAAAATAGTACTGCGAAACCAGTATCTGGGTGCTAATTGCTATGGGGGTGTCTCTTCTCTCAGACCCTCACAGTGGACTACAGTAGAGAATATATGTGTATATATCTAGATCTATATTTATTTCTATATGTATCAAATGATGTTGAAAAATGAGGTCACACCAATATTTTCAAATCCAATCCAACACCACAGGGAAAGAAAGGGAAAAGAATAGAAAGGAAGGAAAAAGGGAAAGAAGGAAAGTAAAAGGAAGGGAAGGGAAAGGAAGGGGGAAAGGAAAGAAAGAGAAGGGAGAAGCAGAACTCTGTGATGTTTAAGATACCACTTAAGAAGAGCTTGAGGAGAAATACAAATTCATGTTTTGAATAGAATGACAGCAGAGGTTTAATAAAATTCATATGTGTTTATTTCTGCTTGCACTCTTAATAGTTGGGCTTGCTTACTCCTATATCTCTGTCTCTTCATGAGAACATGAAGAAGAGCTGAGGCTATTCCAGAGCAGCCATCAGTCAACTGACCTCCAAATATATAAAAGAGTCCAGGCAAAATAAGCAAAGCTGCCTACCCAATCCATAGGTAATTGCTAACACATGGGGAACCCAGCCAAGCCTAGAAGAACCTCCCAGTTAACCTGTAGTCCTGTGAACAATAATGATTTATTTATTATTTTAAGCAACTGAGGTTTGGGGTCAAGTGTTATATAGCATTATTCTGGCCTGTTGAATTAAACTAGAAGTTATATTATGAAACCAGAAATACTCTTCTCCTATTAATTATACATTTTCTGTAGCATTTAGTATTCTGTAGGCATTGTTTTACTCAAAGATGGATAAATGGACTATGGTGAGGTTTCAGGGTAAGGAAGATGTGTATGAATGAGACCACTGTGATAGGATCTCATCTCTGTCTGATTCACTACATGACCACAGACTATAATCCATAGCCACATAATGAGCTTTTCAACAGCGTGGTATATTATTTTTCTTTGTATATCTAGCACCTAGGAGAGCTCCTACTAAACTTGCAACATTGTAAGCACTCAGTCAATAAGTGCTTGGATAAAAAGACAAGTGAATTCTGGTCAACTATTTTAAAAGATCAGTACAATAAATATTTATTTAATGAGTGAAGGAATGAGGATTCAACCTCACTAAACAGGAAGCTCTTTGTTTAAAACAGTTACTCCCTGTAATAAAATTAAGGGGTGGAAAAACAAGCCAATAGATCCAAGTCCCCAAATCAAGAAATATGTAGTAATAAAGGAGAAGTGAGTAATGTTGATGAATGGGAGAGTTTTGTAGTGCAAGCATTACAGCAAAAGAGATAGGAGGGGAAACGTTTCATTTTGCTGAAAAATCAGCTTCCTCAGAACTTTGCAGTGTATGAGTTACATGTCACAGAATCCGAAAGAGAGTTAGATGTACAGGCAATATTTTCAAAGTGAGTGCACAAGAAGTATGCCCAGGACTCCTGATTTCCTGTAAATGTGATAACATTGCCTTGGAAGGGGACACATATAGTTTTGTTTCTTGTGATCGCAATAGAAATTAATTTTATTGTTAGCATCTTTTAAAAATAAATGTAAAAACTTGGCTTTCCTTTACCATGTTCCAATTAAAATCAAGATTTTAATAATTATTCTCAGAAACCAAGTTGATGTTGATACATTACTATGCAGATAGCTCTGTGTTGTAACGATGATGTTTTGTGCTTGGATGATAATAACTGTCAAAATGCAAGGGGTTAGTGAACAGGACCCATGGGGAATGGCAGGATGACACTCTATACAAGACATTCTGCTAATAGGTCTGAGAGCAATTACTGTATGGTTTATGATCACAACACTTAACCCTCTCACTCTCAGATTGTAGGAAGCTTAGCCAGAAAACTGCCTGAGGAAATATTCTGCTCTCCGTGTTTTATCATTAGAGTCCATTTAAGGTGCATGTTATGAAGACTGTCAAATATGTCTGTGCATTAGAAACATCAACTTGGTCTGTAATATGACTGCTGCACAGAAAATGAGCAAACCCAGAGAAGAATTCACCAGTTCCTGAACCAGCCTAGTCTGATTACTTGCATTTTTAACTTTTTCAGTTGATTAGTTACTCTTTTCTTGTTTTCATGCACTACTCCTTCACAGCAGCATTAAGGTCTCTTTATTTTGTACTTGAATGTTGTTATGGCATTTTGCTAGCTCCTATTTTCTTTAAAGAAAGTGTAATCATATGAGTCATGTTTACAAAAGGCAAAATAAGCCCTTAGTAATCATCTCACTTACCTATTAGTCAACATTATTTCTAAAACATTCCAAATCTACTACCATATCTTTTTCTGCCAACCAATAAGGTACCTTGGTTTCTCAATTCTATAATTTTTTCCATACACTAATTCATGTCTGTTACTTACTTATCCCATCATCTGCTACCAAGAAAACAGATCAAGTTATCTTCTGATTAAACCATAACAAGGAGCGTGGAGGTCATAAACAAATGTGATTATTGAAAGGAAGCTTCATAATTTAGAGATTTGAAGAAAGAGGGTGACAATATGGTATAGGCTAGTTGTGACATTTAGTCACTAAGTGATTTGGAGATAGTCTCTGAGCCCATAAAATTCAGATATAATAGGTTTCTAATTCCAATCAGAATGCCTTCCAGTGACTGACAATTTGAATTAAAAATTAACAAAAAATTATCTTCTAATTTAATAATTATGTATAACATAGGAATTTTTACAAATAACCTCCATGAGTTCCTTTTAACAAATATGTATTTGGCATAAATAAGACTTTTTTCTATATAATCACATACAATAAATTCAGCTTTCTTTTGTACAATATTTGACTATATCAATTTGCAACACAGAAGTACTATTGCCAATAATAGCTTTACTTTTTAATATTGACTACATAAAGTTGAGTTGTCTGCTTAGTTCATGATAAGCCCAACCAGGGCTTCTAGGTACATTTGTGCATTTGTGCTTGTAAATCTAGGGAGAATTGTTAACATTTGTAGTCATTTTATATATATTTATTGCAGATATACTTTTTATAATAACTTTCCAGCATTTAGCAGTACATCCCTTTTGTGAGGGATGGGCAGATTTTTCTAATTCACACAAAGGCAATAGTTAGGTCAGCAATAAGATGACTTTTTCTTAGATTTGCTTTTCAACCCTAAAATCTGAAGTTCCCAACAGAAGTTCATACTATATGACTTTTCTTCCCTGGCTAGAGATGTCTGGATCAGTGATGGACACCTACCCATGCTGGGCCGATCAGAATTTTCTCCTGGTCTGTTTCTCTGTGAAATTGGAACTGAGGACATGAAAAGTGAAGAGTTACAGCTTTGTGATGAAGTCAAAGTAGCTAATCTTTAGGAAGATAAGAATAATAAAGACAGGAAGAGAAGAGAAGGGACAAAGAGGGGGCATGATATCTAGGTGATAGTGGGCTTACTTTTCAATGGTTTTCCATCTACTAGTTTCAGTCTCTTCTGGAGTCTGGCTGTCTTTTGTTGCCATGGATTTCAGGAGCTATGCACACATTATTTTAATGAAACTACCTCCTCCTCATTTGAAAACTTAAATTAGATTGAGTAGAGAATAGTAGCTTTGTCGATAGAAAATTATGATATTTTATGATGACTGCTAAGACGATAAAGGATAGGGTGTTAGACTCCAGGCTCAAATTTGGGGAATGAGGAAGTTTTTCTGGAGGAAGTACCATTTATGGAGAGACATGAAAGAATGGTAGAGATAACCAGATGAATAACTGAGAAAGGATTCCAGAAAGAGGCAACAGCATCATGAATGCTATAAATGAGAATGAGCAAGGGGAGCTGAGGGGAAGGGAAATAGTCCCAGCTGGTGAAAGATGAGGCTGGACAATTTGTTAACAGTTCCGATTTTAAAAAGACTTCATAAACTGTCATAAAGAGTTTGGACGTGCTCCCAAGAGCAATGGAGAGCACAGGATAAGATTGCTAAGTAGGCAGAGGGCAGGACTTTAAGGATTTGCAGGATTTAGGACTTGTTGTGTAAATTACTTTAGTTTTATCTGAACAGCATGTTTAAAACATGGGAGAACAGACTGGCATTTTAGGATGAAATAGATCAATCTAGTTAGGATAACCACAGAAATGTAGGAAAAAAGTGATGAGGAGAAACAGGAAACCACCCCAGGAGATGATTACATGGTTACAAGAGGTATTCAGTAGGTAGCAGATAAACTGGATTCAGAGGGTTAGTGAGGGGGGAGAATCCTGGGAGACAACTGGCAGCCTGAGATGGATACTGTATTAAGCAACACTGGTGTGTGATAATTTTATTTTATTTTTTTGAGAAGCATGTTTTTCTCCCTTTCCTTCACTAGTATGTTGTGAAAAAGTATAAAAACAGGGTTGTTGTAAGATAGGTGCTAAGGAAGCCTAAATAGAATACAAAACCCACTGTCTTTGAGAGCAACTAGCTGGTCCAAAGAAAAGTATCTAAGGAAGGGGTGAGGTGATCTCTGGTTTAATATGGGTAAGTGTTCACATCCAAAATTCTTTTTACCAAAAACATGGCAGTATGAATCCATTTATTTATTAAATATTTATTGAGTGCTTACTCTGTGCAAGGCACTATGTTAGGCATTGGTGACACATTGGCAAAGAAGATATACAATGCCCCTACCCTCATGGAACTTATAATCTACTAGGGGAGACTATCATTAATTAAATAACTAAAATTATTTATGATTTTGTGCATATGTAAGACAGTCCTGACTAACTTATGTGTATTTGAGGAAGTAGTATTTGGATGATGTTACAGACTGAATTGTGTCCCCCTAAATTCATGTGTTAAAGTTATAACCCTCAGTGTCACTGTATTTGGAGATAGAAACTTTAAGGAGGTAATTAAGGTAAAATGAGGTCATATATGTGGGGCTCTAATCCAAAGGACTGATGTCCTTATAAGAAGAAAAAGACCAGAAGTACACCTGCACAGAGGAAAAGCCATGCAGGACACAGTGAGAAGGCGACGTCTGCAAGCCAAGGAGAGAGGTCTCACCAAAAAGCAACTCTTGATCTTCCAGCCTCCACAGCTGTGAGAAAATAAACCCAGTCTCTAGTATTCCATCATGGTAGCCTGAGCAGTCTAGTATAGACAGTATTCTGAAGGATGAACAAGTACATTTTTGTCAATCAGGGCAGGGCAGGAGGGAGTGTATCATGCTGAGGAAAAAAAAGGCATATGCCTGAGGTGAGAAACCTCGTGGAGGGTTGGAGCACCTGAGAGAATATCAGTGTGAAGAGAGAGGGGCAGAGTGGCAGGGGTCAGAATGGGCAGTTTTGTAGGCCTAGTTACATGAATGACTGTTTTTTATCTGAAAAGTACTGGAAGACCATTGAAAGGTCAAATCAAGGGAGTGACATAATTAGATTTGCTGTTACAAAATATAATTCTGACTTTGGTCAGGAGAACAGGTTGGAAGGAGGCAGGGGGTGAGTTTGGAGACCCCTGTAGAACCTAGGAGAGATGGTGGTGATGCAGTGTGGTGGAGAGGAGTGGATGGATTTAAGAGATGTTTAGAAAGGGGCACTGACTTGTTTTCTGATTAGTGGGCTGTGGTGAGATAAGTAAATGGGGGTGTCAAAAGTAATTTTCAGGTTTGGGGCTAGGGCATCTTGGAGAATGGTAGTGTGATTTATTTAGATAGAGAACCATGGAGGAAGGATACTCTCTGGGGGAAAAGATCACCTTCTTGTGGCAGGTGGAGCTAAGAGTGAGTGAGTCTTGGTATTGTGTCAGGGGCCATTGATCCATGCTTAACCAGCATCACCCTACTTCTAGACACCAAAGCTCTGGCATGAGATGAACTTCAGCCACACGCACTCAACCTGAGGCGTTCGTATACTCTATGCACTCAGCAGGACTGGCTCAGGATCTCAACCAAGAGAGGGCATGAGTGAGTCCTCTTCCCTGAGCCTGCTCTCTGGTTTCAAAGAGAGTGCAAGTCTCACTCTTCTGTAATTATTGGCCATGAAGTAATACTTAGCAGCCCATATATTTATTTATGTATGCATAGATCTCCGTTGAACAAATACGTATGCAGTGCATACCATAACTTATTTCTATGTCACAGAATCTGATGAAGTAGATAATATTACTATCATCATTATACAGACAAACTGAGGCACAGAGAAGTATAGCTAGTAAGTGACAGAGAGCTAGGATTTGTCTTGGAAGGTTGGTCTACCTTCACCATGCCCATTATAATGTATTTAATTTTCTTCCTTTTTAGATATTTAAGTGAAATAACATTAACAAGCTATGTTTGAAAAACTCAGATGTAAGAAGATCTGCTTCTAGTCCTTGCTAGTTCAAATGAGCTCCCAAAGTTGGGCTCCAGGTAGGTTCCATTACAGTCTCCATATTCGCACAAGACCTTCTTTGATTAAAAAAAGAAATAAAAACCATGTGGCCTTTTAGAGGAATTGCAAGAATAATCCATGGTAAGTACGGTCAGCGTCAGATGGCTCACATTAAAGACTGATGGAATCTACTTAGACAGAGAACACTTGCAGCCCTGGTATCTCCACTGAGGGATCCAGGTTTCCATTCCCTGGTCCCCCACCTTTCTTCATGAGGAGACAGGGGCTTCTGGCAAATCTTCTGCTAGTTGGACAAGGCAGGTTATGGAATAAGGGAGAAAACAACCTTGCAACCTTTGGACTGGCTCTGCAGCTCTGGCATAGCTGTGGTGCGTTTGTGTTTCACAGCAAGGTGTAACTCATGAAGAAACGGTATGCGCTGCAGAAGTCCCATGAATCGGGAAGGATGGTTGGGCTACAAATCACCCACAAAGCTAATACTCCCAAGGGATGTGAGCATATGGGTTACCATTTATAAAAGTGAGGTTAAAAAAGAAACTTCAAACTTAAAAAAAAAGTAGATAAATTATAATTTGATCTAAAAGAAAAAGAGGAAGATAAAATGGTAAAAATCAAATAAAGGAGAAAATTAAAATAGCTAAAATAAATGCACAATATAGATGACATGAAGGTGGAAAAAACTGAGACAAAAATCTAAAGTTTAACACAAGTGGTGTGTGATGTATATGAGTGAGGGCAGTTGTAGAGGCCCAGGAGGTATTCTGCACTTTTCCCTCCCTGGCCCGTCTACCCTGATCTTACCGCAGCTGGTTCTCTAAGATTTGAGGCATGAGAATCTTGGAGAGATTTCCTCAGTAGAAAATCTCAGCTGAAAGTCCTGGAATCTAGCTCCTCTGCCTAATCCAGGTGCCTTCATACACAAACATTAGAAGGAGGTCTAATCAACACACAGAGCTCCTAAAAAGTCCCTGGTATCCAGTAGCATACTGAACATAGAGAAAAACACACAGAAATACCCACTACCTCCACGCCCATCTGCCTGAACGTGCCTTAATTCTGCTACTGTTGAAGAAGAACAGAAAGTTTCCTTCTCAGTTTTCATTTGACTTTCCACTAAGAAGGTTTCAGGCCACCTATCCTGTCTAACAGGGATCAAATATAGAGATACTATTGTTGGTATTACTGATAATACCTGCATTTGTCACAAGGTAGTTGATGGCATATGTGTATGTGCCCGAGTGTGTGTGTGCATGTGTACGTGTCTGTGTGTTGTATTTTGAACAGACTTTCTCTTTGTTTTGCAATGGTACTGATTTAGGTAACCACTTGGGTAGATAACATTAATGGCCTGGATTGTTCACCCTTCCCTCTATTCAACCCCTTTGCTATGGGTCCAATTCAAATATTAATGTCACCCAGAAACACCTATATCGACACACCCAGAATAATGTAAGACTAAATGTCTGGGCAGCCCATGGCCCAGTCAAATTGACACATAAAATTAACCATCACATCATGTGACTTTGCAGTAATGTCCACGGAAAATCTGATATATTTCCTCACTGTTTAACTTAGATTTGGCTGTGTGACTTGCTCTTACCTCCAGAGTGCTTGCAGGCTTGTCATGACCTAAAGTTTAAAAAGCTCTTTTGCGTTTCTACTTGTGCTACTGCATCTCTGCCATAACTGTGAGGTAATACGTCTGGGATAACCTGCTAGGCCCATGAGGAAGATGAGAAGCTCATGAAGCAGAGTTGAATTACCCCACCTGGGCCCAGCCAAGATCAGCCAACCCACAGTCTTGTTAACTAAATAAAAACTTATTGTTGCATGACTCTGAGAATTTGTGGGTTTTGTTACATAGTGTTATTGTGCTCATAGCTAAACATTATACCGTCCATTTCATTTAGATGGACAATTTTTTCCTGTTCTATATGTTCAGTTGTTGCAAAATTTCTTATTTGGTCTTTTCATCTGACTTCTGTAATAATACCCCAAAGTATTATGATAGCATAGATGTTTTACTTAGGTTTAATATCCACCTCACCAAAAGAGTGTAATGTGAACTTTCAGTACTAAAAGTTATACAGAAGCACTAAAGCTACACAGCCCTCTGTAATGTACAATGTAAGGAAGCATATATTTTAATGCAAAGAACTGAAACTGTAACAGACAGATGTGATCCCGTCAGTCATTCCCCTGCTCAAAACCCTCTGTCTCCTTCAGTTTACAAAATAAAATCCAGAGTTCTTAGTCTGGTAGGTAGGCCCCATGCCATTTGTTCCAAACGCCTCTTAATGCCTTGTGTAACCTGCATGTTGAACATCTGAATTAATGGACCGTAATCATAAAAGTAACTTGCTTTTTGTCTTTCACCATCCCTTTAAAACTGATCAGTGTGAGTATTCCTTCTCCTGCCCCAAATGCAAAAGTAGACAACCCCGGGACCTTTTACTTTCTCTTAGATTTATTCTTTCTTTTGCTCTCTTTGAGTTATAATCTGAATTCAGTGACTAAATTTGCCAGTTGAATATACCAATCAAAACTCTAAATTTAATGTAAAGTTAAATTTCGTTCCTTCCTGTAAGCTGTCCTGGGATCAACTACTGCTTGCAGTAGAAAAGGGAGAAGAAATTCTCCTTTTGTGTCATTCATCTCCTCCTTCAATAGTCAACTGCTGTTTCTGACCACTTAAGGCTGGAGCTGGAGCTGGAGTAGGAAAGGGAGGTAAGGGGAAGGAAAGTGCTTACCTGACTAATACTAAGATCAGACGGCTGATCCTGATCAATGTTTAAAGCTGCCTCTTCCTTTGAATGTAAATTTCCTGCTGTAAGCAGGTCCTCTCCTTCAGCTGGTTACCCCAAATTCCTTTCAGCTCCCAGTGCTGTCACACAGCTTCTCACACTGGATTTCTACTTACTCTGTAAGGTCACCATCTGGGCAGGATCCTTTTTAAAGTAACAACCCTATCATAGTTTCCATGTATGGTCCTTAAAATGGACAAGCATCTGATGCTAGAAGAGGAGGTTACAACCTAGATGTGACTCTCCACTTGGCTGCATAGACCATTGGGCAGAGTATAGAACTAGGCCACCATATCCTTGATACAAGGCACAAAACTGAAGCCCTCTGAGTGGCCCTATTAAAGTCCCCTCATTAAATTTCCTACACTGGGGAGAAAAAGTTCCCCAGTGCCAGTCTCTCCAAAGAAATTCTCCTCTCTCGTCTTCCTATTATCAGTTTTTCAACCTTTTACAATTTGATGTGGTAAGTTCAGGAAAGTCAGATAATTAGTTTGTAGCCAAATCATTTGAAATTTATCATATGGTACAGCACCTCTATTTTATCTCAATGCCACAGTCAAAATTTCCAATTTGTCACGTTTCACGTTTCTCATTATTTCCCAGGTGGCCTATTGTGCACTTATATGATTCTTGTGGTTCTCCAAACCTTTAAGCATCTGCGTTCTCTTTTCGTTTTTTCCATATGACCAAATATTTATTTATTTATTTGTTTGTTTATTTATTTGATTTATATTTAACATCTTTATTGGAGTATAATTGCTTTACAGGGTTGCGTGAGTTTCTGCTGTATAGCAAAGTGAATCAGCTATATGTGTACATATATTCCCATATCCCTTCCCTCTTGCATCTCCCGCCCACCCTCCCAATCCCACCACTCTAGGTGGACACAAGGCACTGAGCTAATCCCCCTGTGCCATGTGGCTGCTTCCCACTAGCTATCTATTTTATATTTGGTAGTGTATATATGTCAATGCTACTCTCTCACTTTGTCCCAGCTTAACATTCCCCCTCTGTGTGTTCTCAAGTCCATTCTCTACATCTGTGTCTTTACTCCTGTCCTGCCCCTAGGTTCATCAGAACCATTTTTTTTTTCTTTAGATTCCATATATATGTTAGTATATGGTATTTGTTTTTTGCTTTCTGACGTATTTCAGTCTGTATGACAGATTCTAGGTCCATCCACCTCACTATAAATAACTCAATTTCATTTCTTTTTACAGCCAAGTAATATTCCATTGTATAGATGTGCCACTTCTTCTTTATTCATTCATCTGTCGATGGATACTTAGGTTGCTTCCGTGTCCTGGCTATTGTAAATAGTGCTGCAATGAGCATTGTGGTACATGTCTCTTTTTGAATTA
Source organism: Mesoplodon bidens (assembly GCF_964165515.1). NCBI lineage: Eukaryota > Metazoa > Chordata > Mammalia > Artiodactyla > Ziphiidae > Mesoplodon > Mesoplodon bidens. Next base: position 186,499,617 of record NC_138176.1, on the reverse strand, counting down.
TGGTTTTCTCAGGGTATATGCCCAGTAGTGGGATTGCTGGGTCATATGGTAGTTCTATTTTTAGCTTTCTAAGGAACCTCCATACTGTTTTCCATAGTGGCTGTATCAGTTTACATTCCCATCAACAGTGCAAGAGGGTTCCATTTTCTCCACACCCTCTCCAGAATTTATTGTTTGTATAATTTTTGATGATGGCCATCTGACTGGTATGAGGTGATACCTCATTGTGGTTTTGATTTACATTTCTCTAATGATTAGCGACATTGACCATCCTTTCATGTGTTTGTTGGCAATCTTTATATCTTCTTTGGAGAAATGTTTATTTAGGTCTTCTGCCCATTTTTGGATTGGGTTGTTTGTTTTTTTGATATTGAGCTGCATGAACTGCTTGTATATTTTGGAGATTAATCCTTTGTCAGTTGCTTCATTTGAAAATATTTTCTTCCATTCTGAGGGCTCTCTTTTCATCTTGTTTATGGTTTCCTTTGCTCTGGAAAAGCTTTTAGGTTTCAATAGGCCCCATTTGTTTATTTTTGGTTTTATTTTCAGTACTCTAGGAGACGAGTCAAAAAGGATCTTGCTGTGATTTATGTCATAGAGTGTTCTGCCTGTGTTTTCCTCTAAGAGTTTTATAGTGACTGGCCTTACATTTAGGTCTTTAATCCATTTTGAGTTTATTTTTGTGTATGGTGTTAGGAAGTGCTCTAATTTCATTCTTTTACATGTAGCTGTCCAGTTTTGCCAGTACCATTTATTGAAGAGGCTGTCTTTTCTCCATTGTGTATTCTTGCCTCCTTTATCAAAAATAAGGTGACCATATGTGCGTGGGTTTATCTCTGGGATTTCTATCCTGTTCCATTGATCTGTATTTCCGATGAGGCTGGATCTTGTCCTTCTGGTGGGCAAGACTGCATCCGGTGTTGTGTTTTGGGGTGTCTGTGACCTTATTATGATTTTACACAGCCTCTCTGCTAATGGGTGGGGTTGTGTTCCTCTCTTGCTAGTTGGTTGCCATGGGGCTTCCAGCACTGGAGCTTGCTGGCCGTTGGGTGGAGCTGGGTGTTAGTGTTGAGACGAAGATCTCTGGTAGAGCTCTTGCTGATTGGTATTACATGGGGCCGGGAGGTTTCTGGTGGTCCAAGGTCCTGGACTCGGCCCTCCCACCTCGAAGGCTCAGGCCCAACACCCAGCCAGAACACCAAGACCCTGCCAGCCACACGGCTCAGAAGAAAAGGAAGAGAGGAAAAAAAAAACACCAAAAAAAAACAAACCCAAACCATGAACAGACAGAACCCTAGGACAAATGGTAAAAGCAAACCTATACAGGCAAAATCACACAAAGAAGCATGCACATAGACACTCACAAAAAAAGAAGAGAAAAAAAAAAAAAGTAGAGAGCAACCAAACCAATAAGCAAATCCACCAATGATAATAAGCACTAAATACTATGCTAAGCATAAAACCAGAAGCAAATTAGATGCAGATGGCAAACCCCAAGTCTACAGTTGCTCCCAAAGTCCACCACCTCAATTTTGGGAATATTCGTCGTCTATTCAGGTATTCCAGAGTTGCAGGGTACATCAGGTTGATTGTGGGGATTTAATCTGTTGCTCCTGAGGCTGCTGGGAGAGATTTCCCTTTCTCTTCTTTGTTTGCACAACTCCTGGGGTTCAGCTTTGGTTTTGGCCCCGCCTCTGTGTGTAGGCCACCCTCAGGAGTCTGCTCCCCATCCAGACAGGAGGGGTTTAAAGCAGTGGCTGATAAGGGCTCTCTTGCTCACTCAGGATGGGGGGAGGGAGGGGTACGACAGTCATAATTGGAATGTGAGGTGAGCCTGAGGCGGCAGAGGCCGGCATGACGTTGCAACAGCATTAGGCATGCTGTATGTTCTTCCAGGGGATTTTTCCATGGATCTCCAGACCCTGGCAGTGGTATGCTGCACAGGCTCCCAGGGGGGTTTTGATAGTGACCTGCACTTGCACACAGGATTCTTGGTGGCAGCTGCAGCGGCCTTAGCGTTTCATGCCATCTCTGGGGTCCAAGATGATAGCTGCAGCTCATGCCCATCTCTGGAGCTCGTTTAGGCCGTGCTCTGCCTTCTGTCGGCACACTGGGAAGGAATCCCCTCTCCTCATACACTCTGAAACAACGGTCTCTTGCCTTTCTGGAAGGTCCAGAGTTTTTCCCAGACTCCCTCCCGGCTAGCTGTGGTGCATTAGCTTGCTTCAGGCTGTGTTCATGCAGCCAACCCCAGTCCTCTCCCTGGGATCCAACTTCCGAAGCCGAGCCTCTGCTCCCAGCCTCCACCCTTCCCAGTGGGTGAGCAGACAAGCCTCTCGGGCTGGTGAGTGCTGGTCGGCACTGATCCTCTGTGTGGGAATCTCTCTGCTTTGCCCTCTGAACCCCTGTTACTGTGCTCTCCTCTGTGGCTCCAAAGCTTCCCCCCTGCCCACCCCCCGTCTCCACCAGTGAAGGGGCTTCCTAGTGTGTGGAAACTTTTCTTCCTTCACAGCTCCCTCCCAGAGTTATGGGTCCCATCCCTATTCTTCTGTCTCTGTTTTTTCTTTTTTCTTTTGCCCTACCCAGGTACGTGGGGATTTTCATGCCTTTTAGGGAATCTGAGGTCTTCTGCCAGCATTCAATAGGTGCTCTGTAGGAGTTGTTCCACATGTAGACGTATTTTTGATGTATTTGTGGGGAGGAAGCTGATCTCCATGTCTTACTCCTCTGCCATCTTGAACATCCTCCAGCGTTCTCTTTTGAGAATGCTCTCTTATCCAACTTTTGTGCACAAGTCTAAACTTTAGTCTTCTCTCAAGGATTCACACAATTGTTTCCTCTTTATAAGCCTTCTCTGATCTTCTGGTCAAAATTGTTATTTTCCTCTTTGTTCTCAGGGCATGTTGCAAATTTATTACAGCTCTTATTACAGTATAGCTTGCATTAGAGTTCCCAACTACAGCATTTCATGGATTCTAGGATAAATAGTTTTTCACACTTAACATCTCTGAAATAGATACACATCTTACAGCCAATGCAATGACATCTTATAACCGCTTGACAGTTTTGTTTTTTCACTTGTTTGTGTTACATAAAATGATGGTATATCTCACAATAGCACCTTAGTAGTTTGTGAGTCCCTGGATTTTAGAGACTTCACCTTACTCCTCTCTCTCATATTCTTCAGCAATGAGTGTAGTGTCTTGCAAAAACTAACTGCTAAAACGTTGTATATTGAACCAAATGTGTGCTGTATATTCTGAGTTACTCTGGTTTTCTACAGTGTCCAAAACATTTCCAATTACAATTTGATTCAAATTAAAAGGGCTTTGATGGGATATTTATTACTTAAAAGATAACATTTATTAGTCTATGTGTTGTGATTGGAGTTTTAGTATCATCAGGAAGAAGTTTAATCTGACTTCATTTTCACTCCATTAAAAACCTTGTAACAATGTTCATAAATTAGATCTCCAGAGTCGTAAAAGTATATGTCATAGCCCCAATCTGCACATATTTGACCACATTGGATATTTAACATAGTTTTAGATTTGGAAATATCCACCATTTATACTAATTAATGTTCTTCATGATTTTAATGCAAGCACGCAAATGTATAAATTGTATGATTTTGGTCTGTCCTGTTGTCAGTGACACTAATAAACTAGGGACACATTATAGCAATTATAGTTCATTTCTTCACTTAAAATGAACACTTTTTATTGTTAGCTCATTACTGACTTGCCTTGCTTATGAAGAATTATAATTGAGAATCATAAAGTCAAATAGAAATATTAGTTTAGGAAAAAAGGAGACAAGGGACAAAAATAAATCCAAATATGTAGTAGTATGGCACAGTTGTGATGCTTAAATACCCTCTTATGAACAAGATTTAATTACCAAGATTCTCAATTTAGAATCATTCAAGGACACAACATTTGCTAACTTGTAGGCAATTTCATTTGTTTATAGACATGTATGGAGGCCTTAGAGTGAAGAAGGAAAAACAATAAATTATTAGTATGGAGCAAAAAGGCAAACCTACTAAACTGCAAGTGTTCCCTTTTCTGGATGCCAGTATGAAAAATTAAAGATGGAAAAACTTATTTCATAAATATATTGAGTGAAATCTTTTCATATGACACGTAAATCTACAGCATTCTATCTGTTTGTTCATTCTTTCCTTAACTTGTTCTTATGTATTTTCTGAGTTTCCCAAGAAACAAAAAGGAGTTGTTGGAATTCTAAGAGACTTTGAAGCAGTTCATTGAATGATTGGGTTTAAAATTTGAAATTTATTGTTTAGAAAATTCCTATTCTCTCATATTCTCTTATATGAAGTGAGTGTGTATGTGTATGCTTTTGCATGTGTGTTTGTCCTAGGGTTTTGCCTGTCCGTTTTTTTTTTCTTTTTTAGTATAGTTTTTAGCACTTGTTATCATTGGTGGATTTGTTTATTGGTTTGGTTGCTCTCTTTTTTCTTTCTTTCCTTTTTTACGACTTTTTAATATCTTTATTTTTAATAATATATTTTTTTAATAACTTTATTTTATTTTATTATTTTTTCTTTCCTTCTTTTTTTCTTCTCCCTTTTCTTCTGAGCTCTGTGGCTGACAGGGTCTTGGCACTCTGGCCGGGTGTCAGGCCTGTGCCTCTGAGGTGGGAGAGCTGAGTTCAGGATATCGGTCCACCAGAGACCTCCCAGCTCCATGTAATATCAAATGGTTAAAGAGCTCCCAGAGATCTCCATCTCAATGCTAAGACCCAGCTCCATTCAACAACCAGTAAGCTACAGTGCTGGACACCCTATGCCAAACAACTAGCAAGACAGGAACACAACCCCACCCATTAGCAGTGAGGCTGCCAAAAATCTAATACAGTTACAGACATCCCAAAACACCACCAGATGTGGTCCTGCCTACCAGAAAGACAAGATTCAGCCTCATCCACCAGAATATAAGCACCAGTCCCCTCTGCTAGGAAGCCTACACAGCCCACTGAACAAACCTTAGCCACTGGAGGCAGACACCAAAAACAATGGGAACTAAAAGCCTGTAAAAGGAAGACACCAAACATAGTAAGTTAAGAAAAATGAGAAGACAGACAAACAGCAGAAAAAGGAGCAAGATAAAAACCCATCAGACCAAACAAATAAAGGGGAAATAGGCAGTATACCTGAAAAAGAATTCAGAGTTATGATAGTAAAGATGATCCAAAATCTTGGAAATAGAATGAAGAAAATGCAAGGAACATTTAACAAAGACCTAGAAGAAATAAAGAGCAAACAAACAATGATGAAAACACAAAAAATGAAATTAAAAATTCTCTAGAAACAATCAATAGCAGAATAACTGAGGCAAAAGAACGGATAACAGACCTGGAAGATAAAATAGTGGAAATAACTACCACAAAGCAGAATAAAGAAAAAAAAATGAAAAGAATTGAGGACAGACTCAGAGACCTCTGTGACAACATTAAACACACCAACATTCAAATTATAGGGGTCCCAGAGGAAGGAGAGAATACAAAGGGACTGAGAAAATATTTGAAGAGATTATAGTTGAAAACTTCCCTAATATGGGAAAGGAAATAATCAGTCAACTCCAGGAAGTGCAGAGAATCCCATACAGGATAAATCCAAGGGGTCACAGACCTAGACATATATTAATCAAAATATCAAAAATTAAACACAAAGAAAAAAATTTAAAAGCAGCAACGGAAAAGCAACAATTAACATACAAGGGAATTCCCATAAGATGAACAGTTGATCATTCAGCAAAAACTCTGCAAGCCAGAAAGGAGTGGCAGGACATATTTAAAGTGATGAAAGGGAAAAACCTACCAGCAAGATTACTCTCCCCAGCAAGGATCTCTTTCAGATTCGATGGAGAAATTAAAACTTTTACAGACAAGCAAAAGCTAAGAGAATTCAGCACCACCAAACCAGCTTTACAACAAATGCTAAAGGAACTTCTTTAGGCAGGAAACACAAGAGGAGGAAAAGACCTACAATAACAAACCCAAAACAATTAAGAAAATGTTAATAGGAACATACATATCGATAACTACCTTAAATGAAAATGGATTAAATGCTCCAACCAAAAGACATAGACTGGCTGAATGGATACAAAACAACACCTGTATATATGCTGTCTATAAGAGACCCACTTCAGACGTAGGGACACATACAGACTGAAAGTGAGGAGATGGAAAAAGATATTCCATGCAAATGGGAATCAAAAGAAATCTGGAGTAGCAATTTTCTTATCAGAAAAAATAGACTTTAAAATAAAGACTACTACAAGAAACAAAGGACACTACATAATGATCAAGGGATAAATCGAAGAAGAATATGTAACAACTGTAAATATTTATGCACCCAACATAGGAGCACATCAATACATAAGGCAAATACTAACAGCCATAAAAGGGGATATCGACAGTAACACAATCATAGTAGGGGACTTTAACACCCCACTTTCACCAATGGACAGATCATCCAAAATGAAAATAAATAAGGAAACACAAGCTTTAAATGATATATTAAACAAGATGGACTTAAGTGATATTTATAAGACATTCCATCCAAAAACAACAGAATACATTTTCTTCTCAAGTGCTCGTGGAACATTATCTGGGATAGATTATATCCTGGGTTACAAATCAAGTCTTGGTAAGTTTAAGAATATTGAAATCATATCAAGTATCTTTTGCAATCACAACGCTCTAAGACTAGATATCAATTGCAGGAAAAATCTCAAAAAATACAGACACATGGAGGCTAAACAATACACTACTAAATAACCAAGAGATCACTGAAAAAATCAAAGAGAAAATTTAAAAAACCTAGAAACAAGTGACAATGAAAACACAATGACCCAAAATCTATGGGATGCAGCAAAAGGAGTTCTAAGAGGGAAGTTTACAGCAATACCACCCTACCTTAAGAAACAAGAAACATCTCAAATAAACAACCTAAACGTACACCTAAAGCAATTAGAGAAAGAAGAACAAAAAACCCCAAAGTCAGCAGAAGGAAAGAAATCATAAAGATCAGATCAGAAATAAATGAAAAAGAACTGAAGGAAACAAGAGCAAAGATCAATAAAACTAAAAGCTGGTTCTTTTAGAAGACAAACAAAATTGATAAACCATTAGCCAGACTCATCAAGAAAAAAAAGGGAGAAGACTCAACTCAATAGAATTACAAATGAAAAAGGAGAAGTCACAACTGAAACTGAAGAAATACAAAGGATCATGAGAGATTACTACAAGCAACTATATGCCAATAAAATGGACAACCTGGAAGAAATGGAAAAATTCATAGAAAAGCAGAACCTTCCAACACTGAACCAGGAAGAATTAGAAAATATAAACAGACCAATCACAAGCACTGAAATTGAGACTGTGATTAAAAATCTTCCAACAAAAAAATGCCCAGGATCAGATGGCCTCACAGGTGAATTGTATCAAACAATAGAGAAGAGTTAACACAGATCCTTTTCAAACTCTTCCAAAATATAGCAGAGGAACACAAAATATAGCAGGAACACTCCCAAACTCATTCTATGAGGCCATCATAACTGTGATACCAAAACCAGACAAAGATGTCATAAAGAAAGAAAATTACAGGCCGGTATCACTGATTAACACAGATGCAAAAATTCTCAACAAAATACTAGCAAACAGAATCCAACGGCACATTAAAAGGATCATACACCATGATCAAGTGGGGTTTATTCCAGGATTGCAAGAATTCTTCAATATATGCAAATCAATCAATGTGATAAACCCTATAAACAAATTGAAGGAGAAAATCCATATGATCATCTCAATAGATGCAGAGAATGCTTTTGACAAAATTCAACACCCATTTATGATAAAAACCCTCCAGAAAGTAGGCATAGAGGTAAATTACCTCAACATAATAAAGGCTATATTTGACAAACCCACAGCCAACCTCATTCTCAATGGTGAAAAACTGAAAGCATTTCCACTAAGATCAGGAACAAGATAAGGTTGTCCACTCTCACCACTGTTATTCAACATAGTTTTGGAAGTTTTAGCCAAAGAAAGCATAGAATAAAAATAAATAAAAGGAATCCAAATCGGAAAAGAAGAAGTAAAGCTGTCACTGTTTACAGATGACATGATACTATACATAGAGGATCCTAAAAGATGCTACCAGAAAACTATTAGAGCTAATCAATGAATTTGGTAAAGTAGCAGGATACAAAATGAATGCACAGAAATCTCTTGCATTTCTATATACACTAATGATGAAAAATCTGAAAAGGAAATTAAAGAAACACTCCTATTTACCATTGAAACAAAAAAGAATAAAATACCTAGGAATAAACCTACCCAAGGAGATAAAAGACCTGCATGCATAAAACTATAAGACACTGATGAAAGAAATTAAAGGTGATACAAACAGATGGAGAGATATACCATGTTCTTGGATTGGAAGAATCAATATTGTGAAAATGACTATATTACCCAAAGCAATCTACAGATTCAATGTGATCCATTTCAAATTATCAATGGCATTTTTCACAGAACTAGAACAAACTATTTCACAATTTGTAAGGAAAAACAAAGGACCCCAAATAGCAAAAGCAATCTTGAGAAAGAAAAACGGAACTGGAGGAATCGGCTCCCCGACTTCAGACTATACTACAAAACTACAGTAATCAAGACAGTATGGTACTGTCACAAAAACAGAAATATAGATCAATGGAACAGGATAGAAAACCCAGAGATAACCCATGCACATATGGTCAACCTATCTTTGATAAAGGAGGCAAGAATGTATAATGGAGAAAAGACAGCCTCTTCAATAAGTGGTGCTGGGAAAACTGGACAGCTGCATGTAAAAGAATGAAATTAGAACACTCCCTAACACCATACACAAAAATAAGCTCAAAATGGATTAAAGACCTATATGTAAGGCCAGACACTCTAATATTCTTCAAGGAAAGCATAGGCAGAACACTCTATGAATAAATCACAGCAAGATCCTTTTTGACCCACCTCCTAGAGGAACGAAAATAAAAACAAAAATAAACAAATGGGACCTAATGAAACTTAAAAGCTTTTGCACAGCAAAGGAAAACATAAACAAGATGAAAAGACAACCCTCAGAATGGCAGAAAATATTTGCAAATTAAGCAACTGACAAAGGATTAATCCTCAAAATTTACAAGTAGCCCATGCAGCTCAATATCAAAAATCAAACAACCCAGTCCAAAAATGGGAAGAAGACTTAAGCAGACATTTCTCATAAAAAGATATACACATTGCCAACAAACACATGAAAGGATGCTCAACATTAGTAATCACTAGAGAAATGCAAATCAAAACTACAATGAGGTGTCACCTCACACAGGTCAGAATGGCTATCTTCAAAAAATCTACAAACAATAAATGCTGGAGACGGTGTGGAGTAAAGGGAACCCTCTTGCACTGTTTGTGGGAATGTAAATTGATACAGCCACTATGGAGAACAGTATGGAGGTTCCTTAAAAAACTAAAAATAGTGCTTCCCTGGTGGCTCAGTGGTTGAGAGTCTACCTGCCGATGCAGGGGACACAGGTTCGTGCCCTGGTCTGGGAAGATCCCACATGCCGTGGAGCAGCTGGTTCCGTGAGCCATGCCCACTGGGCCTGCACGTCCAGAGCCTGTGCTCCACAACAGGAGAGGCCACAACAGTGAGAGGCCCGCATACCACAAAAAAAAAAAAAAAAAAAGAACTACCATACAACCTAGCAATCCCGCTACTGGGCACATACCCTGAGAAAACCATAATTCAAAAAGAGTCATGTACCACAATGTTCATTGCAGCTCTATTTACATTAGCCAGGACATGGAAGCAACCTACGTGTCCATCAACAGAAGAATGGATAAAGAAGATGTGGCACATATATACAATGGAATATTACTTAGCCATAAAAGGAAACGAAATTGAGTTATTTGTAGTGAGGTGGATGGATGGACCTAGTGTCTGTCATACAGAGTGAAGTAAGTCAGAAAGAGAATAACAAATACCATACGTTAACACATATGAATGGAATCTAAGAAAAGTATAATGGTTGTGAAGAACATAGGGCAGGACAGGAATAAAGACACAGAGGTAGAGAATGGACTTGAGGACACGGGGATAGGGAAGTGTAAGCTGGCACGAAGTGAGAGAGTAGAATTGACATATATACAATACCCGACGTATAATAGATAGCTAGTGGGAAGCAGCTGCATGGCACGGGGAGATCAGCTTGGTGCTTTGTGACTTCCTAGAGGGGTGGGATAGGGAGGGTGGGAGGGATACACAAGAGGGAGGGGATACGGGGATATATGTATACGTATAGCTGATTCACTTTGTTATACAGCAGAAACTAACACAACATTGTAAAGCAATTATACTCCAATAAAGATGTTTAAAAAATCCACATAAATTACAAAAAAAAGATACTTTGTAATCTGTAATATACTCGCCACCATATTATGTGGTATCTTATATGCGTAATGTGTATAGATATGCATCCAGAAGTATTCTTTAAACTGACCTTTACTAGGAACTTCATCCATCTTTAAGGGAATTAGTCTGATTTCTTTATACAACACTAAGCTTTTCATATTTTCTTCAACTATTTTTTTCCTCTTTCACTTACTATTTCAAATAGAAAATCTGTTCTTTGTTTTTTTTAATAGTGCTGTATTCTCGATTTCTTCAGGAATTCAATATGGATGTCCCTTCCCAGAATAATTCAAACTTCATTTAAGTGTTTGTGGTGTGTTGATTCTTTCAGAAACCTTTCTCTGGGCCTATAGTCCCCTGCTAATCTATAGATATAAGTAAGTAGCTGTTCCCTATGTTATTTTCATTTGTTCTTTCTCTTACACACACTTACTTGTTTAAATTATTTCTTGCTCAATGTCAAAATACAGTTTATTGTAATGGCTAATCCGCATATAAAAGAAAAAGTAGCTGTTATGATTGACCATGCTTTAAAACGAATATACTCTACTTTTATTAACAATGATTATAAAAATTAAAATCCCTAATATTTATTTTCTGCCAAACATTGTTTTTAGGGGCTGTGTAGGGTAGCTTTCTGCATCTTAAGCCCATTTCATTTCTAATCTTATATGGAGGGTTATGGGGGGAAAAAGAGAAAATTCTTGCACTTCGTTTCATCCCTGCTTACATATTCACATAACTCTCATAAGCATTTTATAATTTATAAAAATTGCTCTGGAGGTGAGACTCAAATATATGAGAAAGTAAGACGCTGAGTTATCAGTCTCTATGGCCCAGCAAAACGCAATCAGTGCAAGCGGGCAGTGCCAGGACTGGTGTAATGGGGTGCAAATCAGGGCCAGGACAGAAAGCCAGGACTTGGAGGGCAAAACATAACTCGTGAGGTGAAAGAGGGAGAGGGAGTGGCCAGGATCAGATATTCTAAGCTGGAAGAACAGTACACAAAGTCAATGTTCTTTAGGCAATGTAAGATGAAGCAAGAGGGAGTTAGTGAGGACATGAGGCGTAAAGACTGGGAAGGGACACGTTGAATCAGGACACGTTATCAAGAGTTATGGTGTTCAGTTCTAGCCCTGGTGCTGCTGTTCCACAATAGCTCGCCCTGCTTACGTTCACCTATCCAAGCCTGGAAACATCCCCCAAACAACTTCTGCAATAGGATAAAACACACTAGGGGAGCAAAAATTATGCTTAGATGTTTAACCTCAATTCCTCCAAGCCACCATCATATCAGTCCTGCCTTGGTCAAGGGTGGACTGTGTTGCTTCAGGAACAACACTCGATTGTGGCAGGAACAAGTGAATTCATTCCCCTGACCTGAAATAGGCCCTGAGACCATGTGTCCAAGTCCTATAAGGGAGCAAAACACCCAACCTTAAATCCCTATTCCTTGAAGCACTAAAATGAAGTTAGCATTTTTCACAGGAAGATAACTGAGTATCCTACAACAAAACTCTAGTCTTTCTCTTTGCAAAAGCAGACTAACAATTTCACATACTTAAAAGAAAAAATAAGCATGAGGATTCTGTTTTGGAGTCTCCTAGGACAAGAGCACATACACTTTTCAACAAAATTTATTAACCTCTCTAAGGGAACAACACATACATGTCATCAGTTTGCAACCTAGTGTCATTAAGATATTCCACGTTGATTCTTTTTCATTGCTCTTCTGTTTCGTTAGTGGTTTGTGGGTGCATGCTGGAAATGACACAGTGAACAAGCTATCCGAGTCTTAAAAATAAACTCTTTGGCAAGGGTTTGTATCTGCAATTTTGGGTGGAATTTTGGCACATAAAAGATCAGTTCCTTAAATGATTTTGTGTGTGTTTTTATGTATGATGAATTAGTTGTACAGAGTTCTCACATAAAGAGAGAATGAAAAAGCAAAAGCCATAATCAGATCATTTTTCTATCTCAAAATATGGCATTTTAGGAAAATTCTTTATTCTGCCATAAACTCATAACATGTTACTATCTTCCTTTCTTTGCATATCTTTATTGTAATTATTTTTTACTTTTTTTCTCTTGTCATTAAAAATACATACACTTAGAAAGTGGACTTTGCTTTTAAAGATCATCTAAAGACTAAAATTAAATGTACCCCTATATTAAGCAAGCCCCCCTCACATACACTTACGTAGATTATAAATCTATTAGTGAGAATTATTATTCAAGTTTAGAGACAGTCTTAAAATGGAAGTGGTAGCCAATGAAACATAAACTCATTTTATCACCATTAAATTTGATACATGTATTATTAATATTATTTGAGGGATAAAAGATTACTTGTCCAAGATTGGTCCCCATCAGGCTGGTCTTCCACAAGAGGAGCTGACCCCTACAAACCTCCTTGAAAATTTGCCACTGCCCTGTCCTTAAGGCAACAAATCTTGGTCAAGCCAAGATGGGCACCACCACCCTCCTCATCAAAGTAGATTAGGGGTAGAGCTTCCTCAAACAGAAATGCTGATGTGCAAATCCCGCAGCATCCTACCTTGTCACTCAGTTCCACTGGGACCCAGTCCCCTGATCACACCAGAGTTGGGGCCACTGCTCTCACTCCCCATGGGTGCACTCATTAGCTAGCAAAATAAGGCTGGGGCAAAGGTTCTTCCACACCACACTGTTATCATATCACAGTCCCTGCTCAGGCCAGGTGATGGATGGATGTTCTGTACTCATGCTGCTTAAGACCCCCCTGTGACCTAAAGGACAAAGTCTTTCTCCCAGGGTTGGAATTCTGGCTTGTCTAGACTTCTGGGTCTGCCCAAGAGCACATGGACAGCCAGAGTCCCACACATCTGCTGCTGTGCCTGTCTCCAAGGTTTTCCTCAGAATGCTGCTCAGGCAGGTCTGGTGTGTGTGTGGTCTACCTATGTGCTCTGTTGGCATGACAACAACTACAATATAAATAACAGCTACTATATAATAGCTATTTACTGTGCTAAAGACTATTAGACTTTGAAACAACCCAAAGCAGTAACAAAATTATCTTTATTTTAGAGGTGGAAATGGAAGACAGAAGAGGTTAATTAACTTGTTCTTATCTACTTAGATAATAACTGATGAGGCCAGATTTTAAACTCATATTGGACTTTAAAGCCTTTGCTCTGAGTCTATATAGTATTATTTCAATTATTCAAACTGTTGAAATAGAGAAAACTTAATTACCTTGTTAACTAAGTGCTAAACCATCCTTATATCACTGTTGACAAAACAAAGTTTACTGCAATGGCTGAAACTTTACAGAGTGCTGGTAGAGGTCAAGTGTTCAAACTCATCTCGAATAGCAAAGAGAGGCAGGTGCCTGCATCTAAAATTTGTGGGCCTGGAGCAAAAGAGCAAATGGAGGATGACATAACCTATGTCTAATATTTAAAGTTTATTCATCAAGCTAATACTTCATCAGTGAAACATGTTCTGTCCTCCTACTTTGATAAGTATACTTTAATAGAAATGAGATCAATATTTATGCATGTACATTTTTAATACAGCTATGCTTTTTTATATGACTGAAAATCAGCAAAGTATCAAAGATAGCTTAGCTGAATTATTATTGTGCTTGTCTGAATGTTCTCTTTAGGCCTGTTATGCTCAAACAAATAATCAAATTAAGAGATACATAATTCATTAAGTATTATATGTTTTTGATAAAATTTATTTATGCCTTCATTTCAGGCGAATATATATATGTATTTTATAATCAATATTTTCACATAATTTGGGTTCTATTTACAGCAATGACAGATTAGCCACTATTTATCAGGACATTGTAGCTCTTTGATGGATCGTTTTAATTAATTTCCATTCAGAGAATCGTCATTTTTCTAAGTCACACCTGAATTTTTTTATGACATTTAAAAGGCATTCCATATATTTGGAAATTAACCATGAATTTTACAAATCACTTTTAAACTCTGTAACTGGGTCATATATAATAAATTATTATAGAAATTATTGCAAAATATTTTAAATGTAGCATATAAATCACTATCACCTTTACAGCAATTTTACCTCTTCTTAAAGCAGTAACTAGGTCTATACCATATTTAAGTTCTGCTTTAAATTTTTTCAGTACTAGGATATTATTTTAAAATTTCAAATGTAGTATCTTGCTATATATATTTTTTTCAGATCTCTCTTCAGTCAGGACTATAGTTGATCTGTAATGTTTGGAAAACAGTCTCTATAGAAATCAGTTTGGGAATTATTTATATGTGAATCTTCTTCATAGCCATGCAAATATTTCCATGTCCTCATGTCTTCCATACATTTTAAAGGAATGTTTTTTTGTTGTTGCACATTTTATATGCAGTTCCTTACAATTTAGGGTGAAAACTTTTTTCTAAATTAAAAAAATAATCATTTAGAAAGTGAAATATTTGTTTTGGTTTTTCTGTAACCAGTAACTATGAGGAGAACAAATTCAAAATTATTTTTATTATCTATGAAAGTCCATGATTCACTGTTTGAGAATTTTTTGTTTATTAGCTTAATTCTTCTAGTGCACCTCATGTCTTTTCAAAATGGAATCTAACTGTTTATCAGTTTTGAGTTGACATTTTCTTATATACTGGAGAGTTCTTAGGAAGAAATTCAGCAAGGAGGAAGCCAAGGGAATAAACACCTTGACCTCTCTCTCCTCCTTCTTGCTGATAGCACGCTCTACCTCCCCACTGGTCAAATCCAAGGGAAGCCAGCAAGCTCATGTAGAAGCTGTTGGTTGCAGCCCAGAGCACTGAAATCCCTCTCAAGGATTTGCTTGGCATGTCCATTCACCAGCTGTTGCAGGTGCTTCTGCTAAAGGCTAACCCCCGCACCCTTCTTAAATGAATTACCTTTGGGTGATTGAGGTCACCTTACCTGGAGGCTCCTGGGAGTTACAAATCCTCTGTGACTGATTGTGGAGGTGCTACAAAAACCCTGCTCCCCTGACTCAAGTTGGAAAAGACTGTGTCATAATTTATGCTCCAAAGCTCCCCCTGGGATCCTGGAATTGTACCAAGCTAGATTTCACATGAAACCACATTCTTCTGAGGCTCCTTCTATCTGCCTCCCCTGCTGCTTTCTCCTGAAAGCACTCTCTTGATATATCATGTGTCCTCAAACCCCCATCTCAGGATCTGTTTCTAGAGAACCTGACATAGAAAGAATGGGGGCCTATTGAACATAGTCAGATAGACCAAGCCCTGGCGCAGAGAGCAGAATGAAGACAGGTAGAGGGTAGGTCCAAAGACCTACTAATGGGAGCTATCACACACACTGGAATGTTATACAGCTGTGCCCACCCAAAACACACTACCCCAGTCTTCCTTACTAACAGATCCTGACTTTGAGTGTAAAATCTACTCTCCACATCTCTTGAAGCTAGGGATGGCTAGGTATCCCAATTCAGGCCAATGAGATGTAGGCAGAAGTCTCAGGGGAGACCGTCTCTTCCTTCCTAATTAAAAAGACAAAGATACACTAGAAGAAAGACATTTTGCCCTTTTCCCCTTCCCCTTCTTCAACGCTGAGACATGAAGGCTGGAACTGGAAGCCTGGGAGGGTAATAGCCATCTGGTGATGACGATCTGGAAAGTATGAGGACAAAAGACAATATGTCAAGATAACTCAGTGGAAGGAGATTCTGGGTCCCTGTTGTGCTGGTCTGGACTGCTTACCCCTAGGTTTCTGACTGTGCAAGAAAAATGAAATCTCCTCTTTTTAAACCACTCTTTGTCATATTTTCTGTTATTTGTGGCTGAACTCATTCCTGCTACAGCAGTCATTAAAAGAATAAAACAGAATTATACCAGAGACTCAGAGTTTTGTCTTATCAGAGCAGCACCCATCTATAACATAAAACCTCTCACCACTAAACATTTAGTCCAGTTTAGAGCACCAAGGGCACTGAAAAATAAAGCCAAGCTCTGGCGGGACATATCTCTGTTTTAACCATGCACAGAGTCATGATTCTGCAGACTGAGACAAAATATCTGGAGAGCATGGAGGCCACTTGGCACGCAGAACTATTCTAACAGGTGCAGGAAAATTAGCCAAATGGAAAGGGGCTGAGGCTGAAGGCAATTCTCTGTGTCATTTCCAAAAATGTTTCTGGGAATTACTGACCAGTGTAAATGCTCATGGCTCTGGTTTCAAATCTTGCCCAAGAAGAGAAATAAGTCTTGACAAAACGAAGTATCCAAGTGCCTTTTTGGCAGATATTGTACATATTTTCCAGGAGGAATAGTTTTCTGGGTCAAGTCACATTTATATTATATGGACACAGACATATGTGCCTTACTTAAACAGCAATGTACAATATCAGTGCTAATACTTCTGACAAGTATTAAAATTGAGGATCTATTTTTTTAAGCCTTGTGGGTAACTTCTTTCTCCATGTGATATATCCATAATTTCATAGTCAAGTATCAGGAGCAATAGCTCGGCTTGAATTGAATAATTTGGGGATAGGAGAATAATGAGAAGTAACTAACAGTAACCCAAACCAATTTATCACATCCTGTACTAATGTGCAAAACAGACAACTTTCCATAGTTTTCAGGCAGAGACAGTGAAACAATGTTTGGTCCAAAAAGATGCTGTACAAGATGTTTTTATAGCCCTGTTAATGCCGGAAGTGGACCATCAGAATACACACTACACACACACACGCATAGACACACCCACACAAACACTACCCTGGTAATCATCCTTCTGTAATCACTCACTTATTTTATAGTTTGAACCCAGTGCTCCCTCTAGCTTTGAACATGAGTCCCATATTGGAAACCAAACTCAGCCAAGACCTATATGGAAGAGAATCAACGCTAAATGATGTAAGAAACTTTATTCCTGGAGATCATAATTTCTGGGTGTAAAATATTATTCTGAGGAGAAAATTTAAAGTTTATTCTTGCCAGTGACAAAAACAATGAGTCTGACTAAATTTGACTGGTGTGTGAATCAAAACACATTTGACTGGTGTGTTTAATAATGACCACATGGAAAAGCAATCTGTGAAGAAACACTCATTTTAGACAGGAAATTGTTGATATAGTTTTCATACCCTCTAAAACTCTAAAAATTTATATCCAAGGTATAGATATAGTGAATTGCAGAAGAAGATTCATCTTCTAGTCTGGGGTGGCTGGCTACTTCATCTCTCATTCATTCATTCAAAATAGATAATAACATTTACTATGGGACCAACTAAGCATAGGAATTTTAAAGACGTAAATGGCAAAATTCGTCAATTTAGCAGCAGAGACAAATCTATAAGGGAACGATTACAGTTATAAATGCATACATATAACACACACACACAACAGGGCTGTGATGCTGTACAACCCCAGAGGGAAATGGGAAAAAGGAATGTCAAGAAAAACTTCACAGAAATATCTGGGCAGAATATTAGAGAATCAGTGGGAATTTGTCCACTTAATACTGAAAGTAAGAAGAGAATACCAAATAAAATGCATCATATAGAATATAAAAATGGACACAGGGACAATTGTAAGCCCAAGTCTATAAAGATAAAATGAGGCTTCATTGTTAAAGCTCTTGTTTGGCACATGAGGATTTGGATTTTAATGGTCATAGGAGCCCAAGGAAGGATTTTAAGCATGTAACATGAGGAGATATATATTTTATGAACCACATTTAACAAATGTGGTTACACTGGAGGAGAGGGAGAGTAGAAACAGACACAGAGATAAAGTGCAATTTAAAAGAAATGGGGAGCGGGTTACCTAGTCGTCATGGAGGCAGTCTTGACTAAGGAGCTTGATGAGGAGGAACAGCTGGTGAGAAGGCATCGCAAAGAGAAGTAGTTGCAAGCCAAAGTTCAGGGTATGAAGAATGCTGTCCCCAATACTGACAAAAAGAGGAGGAAGGAACTTACTGAAGATGTTGCTAAGTTAGAAGCAGAAATGGAACAGAAACATAAAGAGAAGCTGGAGCAATTGAAGCTGACTTCTAAGGAGAGTAAAATAGATTCTGTTGCTGTCAATATTTCAAACTTGGTTCTTGAGAATCAGCCGTTTCAGATATCAAAAGCACAAGAGAGACGGGACAAAAATGCTGCACTGGAAAAGGAGAGGGAAGAAAGGATAACTGAAGCTGAAATTGAAAACTTAACTGGGGCCAGACATGTAGAAAGTGAAAAACTTGCTCAAATATTGGCAGCTAGACAGTTGAAAATTAAACAGATTCCATCTGATGGCAACTGTATGTACAGAGCCATTGCAGATCAACTGAAATAACAGGACTGCAGTCTGACTGTGGCTGCCTTAAGATGTCAGACTGCTGACTATATGCAAAACCACGTGGAAGACTTTCTGCCATTTTTAACAAATCCTAATACAGGAGATATGTATACTTCAGAAGAGTTTGGAAAGTACTGTGATGATATAAACACCGCTGCATGGGGAGGTCAGCTTGAGCTAAGAGACCTGTCTCACATTTTACGAACACCAATAGAGATAATACAGGCAGATTCTCCTCCTCTTGTAGTTGGTGAAGAATATCCCAAAAACCCATTAATAATTGTTTATATGAGACATGCATATGGCTTAGGAGAACACTACAATTCTGTTAAACGGTTGGTGAACACAGCTAGTGAAAATTGCAGCTAGTCTATAAAATGTTGCTCTTATGTTTTAGCACAGTGTGCTGATCTGAGTATTAATACCAAGTGTTGGATTGTTCTAAATGTTTCTGAAAAAAAAAACAAGCACCTTAAATCAGTTTTATGGCAAAACTACTAACAGGTTTTTTAAAAATTTGTCAAAGAAACTTTCACCAATGTCCCCTTAGTTGTGTTTTAAAAACACTTGTAAGTCCCTTGTGGAGAACATCATTTATAGACCAAGATGGTACCCTGTTTGTTGATATTTTTATTAAATATAGGATCCTGAACATTCTGTTCTGTGTTGAAATAAGGTTTTTTTTCTCCCTATTACTGAAAGCTTTCAGTAACTGTGTCAATGTAGTTTTTCTTGAAGAAGTGAAATGACTCAGTCTCTGGAATTGCAATAATGTGGTGATGTGATAGCAAATGTAATGAATGCTTATAAATGAATGTGACTGCAGTGACTTTGGTGTTGATGGGATTAATGCTGTGATGCCTTTTATATAACCCCATCAACGTGCAGCTAAGAAGCTGGCTTAAATAAAGAATTTTAAAATATTTTTTAAAAGAAATGGGGAGAAACTGGACTAAAACAGTGATTCAACTAAGAGGAGAGATAGTACTGAGAGATACTTTGATGTGAAAATGGGTGAAAAAGAAAAGCTGATAATGTTTCTAAGCTTTTTTACTTTGGAGGTTTAGGTGGATGATATGGCATTCAATAATATAGGAAAAATAAAAAAGAACAGATATATGGAAAAAAAGAACAGAATATATGGAAAAGAGTGGAGAGGATAGCTCAATGGTGGTCATATAGGACACACTGGTAGAACATCTGGAAATGTCTGGCGGATTTCTGGAAATACAGATACGAATTTCAAAAGAAAGATAGAAAAGGAAAGTCACTGAGAGTAAGAGTAGAATTTAAAGTGAAAAGATTGGATGCTATCTCTCGTGGAAAGCATTATGGAAAAGAGAAGAGGATTATGGATAGATTCTTAAAAAATATTTCATTTAAGGTGAGACAAGAGATGAGAGGATGCTAATTTTTTTAACATCTTTATTAGCGTATAATTGCTTTACAATGGTGTGTCAGTTTCTGCTTTATAACAAAGTGAAGCAGTTATACATATACATATGTTCCCCATATCTTTTCCCTCTTGCATCTCCCTCCCTCCCACTCTCCCTATCCCACCCCTCTAGGTGGTCACAAAGCACGGAGCAAATCTCCCTGTGCTATGCAGCTGCTTCCCACTAGCTATCTACCTTACGTTTGGTAGTGTATATATGTCCATGCCACCCTCTCACTTTGTCCCAGCTTACCCTTTCCCCTCCCCGGAGAGGATGCTAATTTTAATTCCAATCATTACACGCAGCTTACTCATGTCTCGTTTTGTGTGCATTTATTATTTGTTTGAACTTTCCACTTTAGATTCAATTCAATTGACAAGTATAACAGAAAAAAAAGCCTGAATTTGAATACCATTTTGGTAAATTGTACTAAATATTTTCAGATGAGTCTCAATATGAACATATATTAAAATATTATGCACACTGTTTTGCATTTGCGTCAAGAGTTCTAACAATTTTGAAGAAAAGATAGAATCATCTACATAGTAACGTTATGAAAATAATCTTCGAAAAACCACCCCAAACTATTCCAGAACTATACAATACTGTGTTAAACAACTCTTCAGGGTGACCAGTACACAAATTCAAGAATGAAAATCTGGCAATCTGCTTAGAAGAATATAAAGAATATGTAAATCTGTCTATGAAAACACAAGACCTCTCTAGGTACACAGGTTTCAAGGAATATTGACCACTGGTTAATAGTCTTTCACATTTTTAATTTTCAGAGAATTTTAAAAGAGATTGGATATTTAGAAACAGCAGACTTCCTATCTGGAGAATATTGAGAACAATAGCAATAAAATACAATGTCCCATCTGTTAATTAAAATGGAAATTTTAACTGAAATGGCTACTTTATATATATGACACCAGTAAATTTAACTTTAACTAGATTAACCTGCTGATCTAGGACATTGTAGCTTTCTCCTTGACAGGTCACAATAGCTGGGTAATATTAACTACAGTTCCAGAGTTATTTTTTTACTCTTATAGTAGTAGACATAGAGAACCTTAATATTAAATGTCTTCTGGAAAGACATTTTCTAAGCCATAGCATTTGACACTGTTTTCCAAGTATTCTTCTGCCCAAGAAAATAATTTATGTTTTCTTTTTATATACCAGGTTTTATATACCACATTGCCTCATTTGATACTCAAAACAACATATAGCGTAGACAAAACTGATACAATGTTTTCTTTTTTAGAGATGAGAAAACTGAGACAAAAAAATAATAAAGATAATAATTGTTAGAACTAATAACTTTTCAAAACTCAAGCATGTTGCAAGTGCTGTGCTATGAATATTTCTTTACTAAATTGTCAAATCTTCACAGTCAACTATGAAGTTAATACTAATTTTATTTTCAGTTTCCAGAATAAGAAACTGAGATTTATATAGAGGTTTGGGAAGCTTCCCAAGGTCACATAGCTAGTGAGTTTAGAAAGGGGACCCCACTAGATCCATCAGATGCTAAATTCCACATTCTTAACCATTGTTCTGCTTTCTGGCTGTGAAATGTCTTTGGAGAGTCTTTGTCGAGGAAGAGTAGTTCAGGAAAAGGTAGAGAATCTGGATCATGCAGCAACTGTGAATCATTTCAAGGCAAATAACTACTAAACGGGAGAACTGGGATTGAACCCAGGTTCATGACTCCAAATTGTGGGCCGCTGAATTCATATCTTTGCAGAGTACCCTAAACACTGACACAGTTGAGTTACACAAATGACTGGGTTCACAGTCACTCATTAACTCCTGCAATTAGATAGAAGAGTAATTGCCAACTTTGGATTTTAAACTTTCACACCATTTTATGATTATTTATGCTGACACCTAGAGTAGTCAAATTTATTTAACACTGATGTGGATTCTATATGTAATTTAAGAACAATTGGCAAAATCTCACTTGAATACTAAGAAGGATTATGACAATATTGATAATATCTATTGAGTGTTTCCTATATTCCAAGAACTGAGCTATATTATTTATAAACATTATTTAATCATAAACTTCCCTGGGTATTACATTTTAAGTCTATTTTTTATATATTTAAATTTTAAGAGGCATCAGGTTTTCAAGGGAACAAATGTTCAGGAAATGAAATAGGGCTTCGAGTGTCAATAAAATGTCTAAGAGTTTTCCAGAAACAACAGATGGTGTTTTCCAACAGAGTCTAGTGAGACCAAACTGCTGCATGATGAAAATGCATTCTTAACATCCTTAGACTGGGAAGGTGACTAGAGCTGTGACATGCTCAACAGAATGGCTCAGCCCAGGCCTTTCCTGGACAGGATGCATTTTATCCCTGTGCTGGCTGTGCTCTTGAACCAGAACTACATTTTCAGTCCACTGAACCCATGAGACAGTGTGCTTTCAGGTAAGTCAGCTATAAAGTTTGGAGAGTCTTGCATTTTGAAAAGTATTACAAAACAGTGCCATTATGAAGAACAAAGAGAAAACATTAGAACACACTCCTATCACAAGACAAAGGTACTAGAAAGGTACAGAATAACTGCCTATTTTTATTCAGTAGACAACTGCATATATAAAAGAATCAGTTTGCTTACCTAGTAGTTATAAATGATGTGGTGTAACAGCTTCTACATTAAAATAATACTGTTGCTTTGCTGAGTGTACATGAGCATAATATTCCATGGATTTTTTTTCCCAGACAGTTAAATTAACTCATTGGAAATGTAGCATTCTAAATGATTCTTCTAAGAAGTAACATGCAATCATATCTTTTTCAGGGTTGAGTAAATTCCCTCTGCCTGTACAAACTTTATATCTGTGCCCAAATATTATGTATCCATTTCTGATCACTGAACAGAACATAGACACTGCATAACCCATCTCCAGTATTAGGTAAAATCAAGGAACAGCAGTTTTCTTCTTGCACAGCTCCAAGGGGTACCATGCCCATGCATCTTGTCTGTGTTTGTATTCTAAGGGATATTATATACATGGGCTATGTGAATGTGTCCACTTCCCAAAAAACTGTACAACAGGATCTTGCTCTCATCTGGTGATAGGAGAACAATCTAAGGGAAGCAGGTCTTTTTTATTTATTTATTTATTTATTTATTTTTTTGAGGTACGCGGGCCTCTCACTGATGTGGCCTCTCCCATTGTGGAGCACAGGCTCCGGACGCACAGGCTCAGCGTCCATGGCTCACGGGCCCAGCCGCTCCACGGCATGTGGGATCTTCCCGGACTGGGGCACGAACCCATGTCCCCTGCATCGGCAGGTGGACCCTCAACGACTGCACCACCAGGGAAGCCCCGGGAAGCAGGTCTTTGTTGTAAGTGAAACGCAGAGCCACCTTATTGAGCAGAACACCTTGCACTGGTTAGCAATACCAGGGGAGGATCTGACTACAAGGAGGATAGCAAAGATCATCCCTATGCTGACTACTAGGAAAAGAAGTCCACACACTTCTGCCCATTGCATCTTGGTATTGAAATTGCCCAGGAAAACACAACACAATCAAGCACTGGATGGAACAATGTTTTACTTCAAAGAGGAGAGACAGAACCATACTAGCTCCAATAGTGGGCATCAGTCCCCCATGGCTAGGAGGTCTCTCCCCATAGCAACTGGCCTACTTAACTCCTCTTGTGCCACAGTGGAAGGACCCCATTTACTTCCCGTGGAGAACAGGTATACTAGTAGGGTTGGTGAGGCGCCATGTTAACGCACGCGCTTAAGCAGGAAAAAGGAGCATACATTGAGCTTGAACACAGGGAAAGATATCCCTGTGGTAGGCAATAAATCCAGCACAGACTGTGTGAACTCTTTATCTCTTGGTGAGGAAGTGTTCCAGGCCCTAGGTCCATTTTTACATGGCCTATTGGGGGGTCAAAAGACTGCATGCACCAGATTGCCTTTCCCAACACAGCTCAACCCCATCCCATCATCATGGCCTCCCTGTTCCAAACAACATCCTCAGGAGTGAAAAGAAATCAGATTTCCTGAGTGAACTTATCTTACCTTATCCTCACTCCCACTACCTAATATTCTAATCCAGGTACCATGCACTGATGTCTGCTCTCCATCTGGAGACTGAATGATCACTCAGGCTTGCTGTACAGGGGATTCCTCTATGGAGTTGAACACTGGAGCAAAATCTCAAAGCAGAGTCCAGCAGACAAGCTACACTGAAAGATAGATTCCAAGGATGGTGCAAATTAAACAAGATGAGGAGCATTTAGATTCAGAGTCACCATTTGCTCCAACGGCAAGGTGGAGATACACTTAAACTATGAGGACAGGCACAGTAGTCTCTGCTGCTGCAGTCTTGCCAATCCTACTTACGTGGCCATTTCCCTAGTCACTACATGGACCAGCCTCTTCACCACACAAGGAAGGGGTGCAGTGCCAGAGGGCTCTGCCAGTGCTTTGCTTAGGAATCACAAGTGACAGAAATAAAAACCAAATGTGAAACTCTATCTCACTTGTTAGAGTTGATTACTGTGCATCCCTGTAGTCTGAAAGCATTACAAGCTAGATAGCAGGTTTATGAAAATTATTTAGCTGGTTTATGAATCGATTTGACATTTATTTTTACTCAGATATATGTGGGAAACATGAGGAAAAACAGCAAAAATGATTTTCTGTCTTAAAGAAAATGAAAATCAGGGTCAGAAATGAACAGAATATCTAAACTTGTAGTTTAATACCTGAAAGTAAAAACTGTGATTTTTTTTTTAACCATAGTTATAATGAAGCTATGAAAGTAGCACTAACTGACTTTGGATTCTGTGAGACATTCCAGTGTCTTTCTAATGAAGTCTCCTTCTTCTGCTCAACTTCATTTGAATATGATTTATCATTTGCAAGCAAAAGAATACCAACCAACAACCTGGGACAATGATATTTGCCTTGCAGTTTTCTAATAAGGTTTGGGCTAATTTTTGGCAAGGGACTGGCACAGTTAGCCATTCCATAAATGGTGGCTGTTATTAGATAGGGTACATTGATTATCTTAGATTTACCTGGTTTATCTTTTCTAATTTCCTCCTCAAATGAAAGAAAGGCAGAGGTTATCCTTTAATGCTGGAACCACAGAAGGAATGATGGATCAGTGGGAGAGGCAGGGGGCATTGGCATAGAAGCAAAATCAATGCTAGTGGCCAAAAGATGATGGATATTAAAGCTCCTTCACTCTCACATCCTAGTTTTCTTGCCATGTTAACTCCAGATGTAGCTCTTTACCAGCACATGGTACCAAGCTGAGAGTTTACTTCTAACAAAAATACTGATTTCATAAAGGCTCCTTTTTCAATTCATAAAAAAATGAAATTTCAAGCAAACTTCCAAGGAAAATGTTAGTTTTTTGTTAAAGGCCAGAGTGCTTAGCAATCTAATAATAAACAATATAGTAATCAACATTTTGGAGGTAAGGAAGACTATCCCATAATACAGTTAGGCCAGCCATGTTGAAAATAACTGAACATTATTTCTGATTATATTTCATTTTCTTCCATTGACTTAAATGATTGAAGGATTAAACTGTATTTTGCAAAAATATGAAGTTAAAAATCAGATATGTAAACACAAAAAGAACTATATATTACCCTTGACTATATATAGGTCTTAGTGTATAATTAGGCTGACCAGAGTAATATGATTTAATTATGCATATTAAAATAGAATCCATTTAAATATGCTCATATGAGTTAGTTCCTGTTGTCACCCTGAAAATTGTCTTCTTTCTTATTTGGGAAAAATGTGTAAAATAAATAATACATCCACCAGGGAAAAATAACGTCTGGTGAACCAAAATACTGTAATAGACACATGCTTTTGTGATCTCTGTCACACATTTTCATTATAGTCATGTAGACATCTGTGGATTAATTGTGTTACAGCAAAAGCACCTTTATATTAAAAGGTTGAAGAGTAGATGTAGATGCACTTTTTAAATAAATTGAAGAATTTTTATCTTAAGCAGAATTGTATATACTTGCACACACATGATGACTGACATCTACAGTTCCTTAAAAAAAGTCTCCTCTCATGATCTGAAAAAGAAGTAAGCAAAATGTCTGGCTTTTTGGAGGATACACAAGCAATACACTAAAAGCAGCTCTCTACAGTTTATCTTTAATACAGTTTCTAATCAGTAGAGGGCTCCCTCGTCTGTACAAGACCCACTTTACAAATGCAGTCTGTACATGCAGCCAGTCACACGTTGTGCACCCGCACTCACACGTACACACACACTCTCTTACACACACCATCTAGATTAATAAAGCTGTCATTTTTCATTGCTTTCAAATCACCTTTAATATCAGTTGATTTTAAAGCTTAGGGAAATGAATGCATAGGCAGCACCCACTGGCAATATGTTAGAACATTCTCTACCTAAAAATACTGATAGGTGTTTACAAGTTTCCTTCATTTCACTGTGACATTCCTCAGCTCTGATGTGCACTTGGCTGCTTTCCTGAATTCACACATCTCTGTGTTTGCTCATGTGCCTGTGCATTTTGCAGAAGTGTCACTACCCAAGCTTTGCAAACTAACTAACTAAATCGTCTAAGTGATGCTGCTGAGGCTTTGTCTTTATTATACCCTCAAAAACTTGAGAGTACAAAAAAAAAAAACCAAAAAAACAATCCAACTAGTGATGTTTGCTTTTGATAGAAGTCACTGAGCCCAGCTGTATTTTTCTCCCACTGAAAGATGGATGAAGACATCCTAACTGGGTTGACTTTTATTTGGGAGGTTTAATTTTTTTCTCTCCTTGGCCTGTAGGCTAGCTGATTCACTGATCTATAACGAAAATGCCAAAACTATGAAAACCCCACTGGGGCAGAAATTTGTAACAGAAAGGGAGTTTCTGGCAGGGCTGGAATAATCTTGGGTTGCATCCCCAGGCCAGTTTTTGTGATATAGTTAAAAGCTGGCTGGGCTGACAATGGACTCAACTGTTTAAACATCTTTCTGATTGTTGTAGTGGCCCAATAGATGCTTACAAAACATTGGTTTTCATGGACTGCTGGTGGAATCCTCTTATATCCAGCTGATCCTAAGTTATGACTCATATATTTTCTCAGCAGCCAGATCCAAGAATTCATTTGGTTGCTCTTAAAAGAGATGGAAGGGATAGAGCCTGTTTTTCCTTCCCTCTTGAAGCACCAGGGCTCTGAAACCTTTCCTGCTCACTCTTCATTCCCAGTAGAATTGATTGTTTCTCCCTTGTTTGTGCTCCCACCTTTACCTCTGTGATAATTTCACTTGCTTCTTGTGGTGTCATATTTCCACTGGCCTTTCTAGCATGGAATTTAAAATGGGGCCATCTTGATAGTAATATGCTGCCTCATGCCTTCTACTCCAATTACCTTGCCAAAGTCAAACCCTGGAAATGCCTCATCCCATCACCTGAATATTTCTGGTAATTTCTGGAGATGTCTGTCTCATGTATTCATGAAAGTAGTCAGTCAGCTCTCAGATGATAACCAACAGATACTGTCACCCCTTCAGTCCAGGACTAGGAGGCCTTATTGTGCCACAGATCTGAACCTTGCTTGGTAATCCATATAGGCTGCCAGTGAAGCTAATATTTTGATCTCCCTCTCTCCAAGTCCTGTATTGCTCTCTCAACTGATTACAAAACTGGAGTGGAAGGAAGAAACATTACTAACCATAATTATTTCCCCTCCCCAGCCTCCGTAGCTATGTAATATTACCTTCATCGAGAACCAAAGGTTCAGAGAGGTTAAGTAACATACAAAAATCATCAGTTAGTAAGTGTCAGTCCCAGAATTCAAATCCAGGTCTTCCTAACTCTAAATCCTGTGCTTGTTTCACAGCTCCCGTAACATTAGATAAGACACTTATGCTTGTAAAGCAAGGGTTCATAGCTAGATTAGTATGCCTCTGCTTATAAAACATGAGATAAATATATAATGGCTTTATAGATGGAGATGAGGCCAATCTCAAAACATAATTCTAAACAAAGCCCAAACTCTTTGTGTGGCATTCAAAGTCACTCATTCTTTATGACCACTGTCCCCCACTGCAGATGCCTGTATCCTGATACATGTTTGTTCAATAAGGCATGCCAAGTGCTTCCTCTGAGTCTTTGCTCATGCTAGCCCTCTCACATTCCCTTTATTCTCATTCTGCCTCACCCATCTGATTCTCACTCATACTTCAGTATCTTGCTGTTAAAGAACTTCTCCATTTACCTTCAGCTTTCTTTGCTTTTCTCGAACAGCAATTATTATAAAACTCTTATTTTGCATTTGCACATAGTCTCTTATTATTTGGGAATTTTGCAAATGCATATGCCATTTCACATGGCTGGACAGTGATTTCTTGAAATAGTAAACTCTCTTCACCATATATGTAGCTATTAAGTGACTTTATTCACATCAGATACAGGTAGCACAATCTCATAACTTACAGATGGTTTTTATTGTATGACAGGTAAATGATCCCTCCTTACCTCATAATTACTCAAGCTCTAGAAATAATGTATCACATCCCTACCATTTCCTTTTCTAAACTATAAAAAATTAAGGGTGCAGTTTCTAAAAATTTGATCTTGGGATGGAAAAGAGGAGGATAAGGAGAAAATGGGTAATATTTAAACTTTTTTAGGCTGTTCTATCTTCAGAGGATATTTTCATAATAAAATTTCAATCTGTGATAAGAAGAAGTTCTCTCCTTTTGATCATCAAGGTAGAGAACATTAAGATTGGGCTGTTTTCCACTAACAAAGAATACATACATTTCCATTGATTAGCCAAGGAATATTATCAAACATATATATATCTTTAATCATAGATAAATGTCAGTCCGTGAGTATGAAGTCTTTAGTAAAATTATAAATGTCAAAATATCTTGTAGAGTATTATATAATCTGTTATATCAGCAAGAATAGCAGCTAGATTTTAGGCTGTAAATATTTAAATTATCCAAATAACTTAAATAGTTTCCCTTTGTAGTCATTTTAAAAATCTTTCTATAGCTTAGGGAAGCAATATAAATTATACTGAGTGGAAATATCATAGAGAATCATGAGAATTTCTGATTCTAGGAGGGATGGTAAATAATTTCACATCATGTACCAAATCTGAATGGTTGGCAGTGGCTGTCCAGACTCTAGAGAACTTTGTTGAGGAGGATTCTGGGGCTGGGGTCAGGCTCTGTCATGTCATAATTGATTAGTAATGTCTGCCTTAAGTGCAGAACTGTAAGGGAAAGCACAAGTGCCATATAATGCTTTCCCTTACCTAAGAGGACTCCTTTATACTCCCATTGCTGAGATTTCACCATTTTTGATTCTTCTTTGGGTTCTGAGATGAGCTCAGTCTCATGAATGTTGAATTCCTAATGCCATATGGGAGCATGAAGTAAAGATGTGTGAAAACTTTAGTGTTTTGGGATATGCTCATACTGGGACATAACAGTAGTATATTGTAGGTAGTGTTGTAGAAATAAACCAGATCTCCAAAGTGGTGGAGCAAGGGATGGGGGAGAAGGCATTTTCTGTTTTCCCTATTGTATATACTTCTACCATAGTTGATTTCAAGCTATCAGTGTGAGGCCATTAAACTCAGAGTTGGGAAAGGATATGTATAGTCCAAGCTTGTATAAGAGGGTTACTGCATACCACTGATTGTAGATGGACTTCTAGGGTTGAGGGTGTTGAGTAAATGCTCAGCCATAGAATGAATATAGGCACAAAGATTCAAAGAAAGGCCAGGAGGTCATAGGTAGATAAGAAGTCTATACTTGGGAAACAGTATCAGATATACATCAGAGCCCAGGCCAACATTTTAAAGTTATAACAACATAAGAATCAATTTCAATGCCATCCTTCACAAAAGTACATTTTACCTTATCAATTGACATGATGTTCAAATGTTCCAGGGCCATACAGCTAAAACAGCATATTATATCAGTAAAGTACATAGCCTCTGGAGCCAGACTCTATGGACTTGAATCCTAGCTTTGTCATATATTAACTCTCTAATCTTGAAAAAGTTACTTAACCTCTTTGTGACTCAGTTTCCTTCTCTGTTAAAATAGGGATATTAATAGTACTTATGCCATGGGGTCATATTAGGGATTAAATGAGTTAGTAACTGTAAAGTACATAGAATAAAATCTGTATCTACTGCATTGAGAATACTGTTTAAGTGTTTGTAAAACAAAGGTACATAAAATGTAGACTTGAAACTTTAATCAAAAGTTGTCAATATATAATCATTGTCAGTATATAATCTGCCTTTGAACCCAGGACAGAACAATAGGATAGCCATGATAAAAGTGCTCATTGGGGTTTCCCTGGTGGCGCAGTGGTTGAGAGTCCACCTGCCGATGCAGGGGAAATGGGTTCGTGCCCCGGTCCGGGAAGATCCCACATGCTGTGGAGCAGCTGAGCCCGTGAGCCATGGTCGCTGAGCCTGCGCGTCTGGAGCCTCTGCTCCGCAACGGGAGAGGCCACAACAGTGAGAGGCCCACGTACCGCAAAAAAAAAAATAAAAAATAAAAAATAAAATAAAGCTCATTGGGGTAATTAACTTCACATTTATAAGCATAACATAACTTCATCCACTCTTTCATATCATTCCAATAATTTGGGAAGGTAACTAGGAATAGCAATTTTTAAAAGTTCCATTTTATAGTTATTTAGAACTTTATGGCAAATTAGTAACAAGGTCAACATTGATTTCTTTTATTCTTACAAACAAGCTCCATTTTAAATTGTGAGTTGGAACTTCTTTTTTATGTCAAATACATTATTGACTTTGATAGTATCAGAAGTTTATGGCTTTTAACTCTAGAATATATTATGAATTTAATAAAGGATGCTTTTTTCTCCTATTAGAATTCAAAAAATACTCCCATTTTCCAAACATAAACTCATGAAAATAAAAAAAATTCTGGCAGAGGTCAAGCTCATTATACCATCCTGGTCCTGTTTACCTCAGCACTAAAATTTTCAACTTCTAAGTCAATGTAAATTCTACGTTTAGTCAAGTTTTTAACTAAAACAAGTTAAAATAGAGGAGAGAGAACTTTTCCTGCCAGTTCTATTCAGTAGCATGTTAATCAGATTGCAGTAATAAGTATGAAACAATGCATGCAATTAGCAGTGGTTAATTTGAAACTACTTCATGTCAGTTTCTTTCAGAGCAATACTTCGTTGGTAAAGTAATTATTTATTACCCTGAGGACATGATCAATGATATCCCTCCATAATAGCGTCTGCAAAAGAGTAGGATTCTCATCTGCATAAAAGGAAGCTATAGAAACTGACATTTTTTTCAGCTAAATAAAAGCAGAAAACTGTTTTTAAGCTATTTCCAACTATTTTATTAATAACAATAGATAAGCAAACCATTTGTTACACTTCAA
Source organism: Mesoplodon bidens (assembly GCF_964165515.1). NCBI lineage: Eukaryota > Metazoa > Chordata > Mammalia > Artiodactyla > Ziphiidae > Mesoplodon > Mesoplodon bidens. Next base: position 186,467,957 of record NC_138176.1, on the reverse strand, counting down.
TATTTTTATGGTAACATAAAGCTGAGGGGAAAAAAAAACCCAGCACTAGTGATTTAAATCCACAAAGCCTATCTTTATTGAGAAAGGGAAAAATGACCCATTTCTAAATGTCATTATAGTCATTAACGGGCATGTGCTAGGCCCTTCCACACACACAATTCACTAGTCCCTTAGCTAGAGCTTGGGGGTGGAATTTACGGGAAGCCCTGAGTGATAACACATGGTTTACACAGCTAAGCCATGGCTGTCTAAAGGCAGGGAAGAGAGGCCATGTTAGCCATGGGGCTGTAATTAGATGGTGCATTTGAATAATTGGGAAGGTTGTATTAGAGGCTACCATCTTGGCTTTCTGAGTTCACTATACATTGGACAAAAAATCCTTTATGTATTCATATTCAATTAATTTATCTTATTGTATAAAATACCCATCACTCTGAGAAGGACCAGAAAAAATCTCAACCTTTGGAAGTATGTAGTTAGTCTAGGCAATGGAGGGGTGGGGAATACAGAATGGAGTAGGCTGGAAAGAACAACACCACAAGTTGGACCAAGCAGAATTGGTGAGAATGATGCACAGGCCTGAGATGGAGCCTCCATGCTGCAGGATTCCAGGAGGTTCCATTCATTTGGAGAATGGCACTCCTAGGGTTTGGGCAGTTACACATGCAGAATCCAACCTGAGATGACGTTTTGGGGGAGAGAAACACTTTCTGAGGAAGATACCAACATCAAAATCCAGTGTAGGAGGACCAAAAAAGAGACATGGACAGGTTTTGGAATTCAGGTGAGGCAAGGGTCTAAAAACGTTATTCAGTTGACCTCAGGAGTTGGTCATTCAGGGGAGACTTCATAGCTTAAATAGGGTCAAAGATAAAACTAAACAAATAAAATTACCAGTTATGCACCTTATATCCAGAAAGTCAGCATAGTATAATGTGTAGAAGAAAGAGTACAACCACTTTTCAAATGTATAAAATGAAAACAATAATTTTTAATAAAATAAAAATATTTAATTTTTAAAGACATTGAAAGCTTTATGCAAGAATTATGTAGGTGGTGAACTTCTATGTAATAACTGCCCAGCACCTTTTCCTTTTTTGGGAAAAGTTTTCCCTTCTTTTGAGAACTGTTCTTCCTCTCCAGATTTTAATTCTGCTGGATATTGTTATACTCATTTAAGACACAGGCTACTTAACCATATTTTATTAATCTGAGTGTGGAAGCTTTACCTGTCCTGTTAGGTCAGTTTGAATTCTTTTGTGTAATGTTTTGCATTCAAATAGGGAAAGACAGCAGCATCTGGTGTGTTACCCATGAAATGTGAAACTAAGCGCTGTCAGAGCCATGTTCCCCACCATATGGAGGAAAGTGGTATGCGGTAGAACAAAACAGAACTTGTCCACACAGAGGAGAGAGATGTCTTAATGGCATTCAGGTCTCTACCTTTAGTGTCCCTGAGATCAGAACCAGCTGAATCCTTGCCGTTCCTGCAGTATATTTAGCCAACTCTTCATTGTCATTATGCACTCCAGTTTTCTTCCAACAAATTCCCTTCTTGCCTTAAGCTAGTTTGAACTAGGTCTCCTCAAGCTAGTTTGAACTAGGTCTCCAACTAAAGCAGATTATAATGTACTTGGCTTAGCACCAAACACACACTAGGTTTTCAATAAAAAAAAAAGGGGGGGTAAAGAAAAAAGGCAACACATTGAACATAAAATCCTACTGAGCTTATAGTTCTTTATAGATGAGTACTCAATTGCCTTTTAATTGTTTCAGGTTATATTAGTTGTGTCTTACTAAATACTTTTTGACTCTTTGAGGTAAGATAACATATATTGTATATACCAGCATCTCTAACAATATCTATTACAGTTCCAGGTTAAAAATAGTAACCCAGAGAGTATTTACTGGTTAATTAATCAAATAATTTGCTTTCTGATCATTCACCTTCAACTTTCTTAGCACTGTGGGTTACTACTTAGTGAACTAAAAGTAATGACTTCCTAATAGTGTGCCAATGATACGCAAGATTTAAGGTACCTCTGGGGGGCCATTATCACTTTTTCCATCAGATTGGGACAATATTGGTATTATTTCCTGTGTTACTAATTTGGCAAGAATGATTTCACCTCAAGAAGACCTGAAGCATAAAGTGAAATTTAGGCATGTTCTTAGTTTATCCACCAACCAATCAACTTAGTAAAACCCAGAGTAATAGTTAAATCCCAGACATCTAAGCAGAAAAGTCCCGAGAGTCAAGTTGTTGAGTTCTTTTAGATTTCTCGTCTAGCAAATGGTACAGTTAGCAGCAATAGTGAAATGTTTCCTATTTGATTTTATTAACTGATTGATATGAATTAATGCATTAGGATATTTGATTGTGTCATAAAATGTGTATATGAGCATCATGATTCAATTTAATGTACCTATTACTGGTTGATGTGCCATTATATTAGGCTAAATTAAAAGAACTTTATGGAAAAAAATTACAATTAAAGACTCAAAATTGATTGCATTCATAACTTAAAAGAAGATATTCTGTTCCATTAATATTTTGAATAATTGTAATAATATATCAGAAAACAATGTGGGAAACTCAGGAGGTATACAAAGCAAAGCAAAGATAAATAGATAAAAGAGTCAAAAACAAAGCCCACTTTCTATGTTAAATTCAATATGTTCTCTTTAGTCCAAGTTTTTAAGAACTGAAAGAGCGAGAAAAGTCACAGAGTTAACAGCTTATCTCAGCAAGTAAGTTTTAGGTTACATTGTCATGAAAGAGATTAATTTTCCTTCTTTCATCTTCCAAATTACAAAATAAATTATTTCCAAATATGGCCTTTTAATTTTTAAAAATGATGTTTTCAATGTTTTCATAGATAATAAGGTGACAAGACCATGTCAGTTCTCATAATGCAAATGGCTTTCCAAATGATGGTGAACCATTCCAGTTTGGCCAAGACTGAGAGGTTTCTGGGGCATGGGACAGTCCCCCCATGGGATGGTGGACATCTTATACATGAAAATTATTTGGCTTTAGATGTAAACTTAAGTATCCAGAAACTGATTTGGAAAATGTTGTAATTTACTTCTGAAGACTTAAGTATACTTCTCTCTCACTATAAGTAGATGAAAGATGATTATAAGTAGATGAAGTCTGATTCAATAGAGGAATATGGCACTGATGCATAGAGTTTTTCTAATAATTTTTATTTCTCTTACTTCTAAGGGGCAGAGAAGGATTTCTGATCAGGAAACGTTCTACCCTTCTTACTGGAAGTGTGGTCCAAAGGTGAAGAGCATCAGTATCACCTGGGAGCCTGTTAGAAGTTCACAATCCCAAACCTAAACCCAGATCCACTGTGTCAGAATCTGCATTATTAACAAATTCCCAGGTGATTCACACACACACCAGAGCTTGTAAGCACTGCTCTAAACTCTTTAGCAAGGGTTTTCTAAATGGACTCCAGTTTTTCTCTATTGTCAGCTTTCTTCTGAATCCCTGTCTAGTCCACTACAAAGCTAGTGCAGCCTCATAAGCTCAGTCACAATTAATTTGGGATTTGTAATCCATTGACCTGGGTTGTACTGACAACTCTGCCTTATAACCTTTGCCTAACATTTGAAGAAGAGTTCTCTAAGCAAGAGTACATACTTAACCAATGTAGGAAAACCAACTCTTTAACATGTAACAAATTAATTTTTCATAAAGTAATGGATGCCATCTGTACGTTAAAGTAGGCCTGTCTCACAGGACCTTTATTGGGAAACTTTCTGGTTGCAGGCAATGCAAATAAGTGAAAGAAGGAAAGTGGCAGATGATTAGACAACATTTACACAGCCTTCCCTCAGCCTGATTTTGTTCAATTTTATTGAATATTTTGGCAAACACTTGTCTAATTTGTTGGCCTCATTTTCCATACTTTCTTTTCACGTTAAACTGCAAAACTGAGTGTAATTCTTAGAACCAGCCATGCTCTTTTAGATCTCCTTGATTTGCCATTTTATTCTGCTTGGAAACCCTCTCCCCACCACTCTTAACCTCCAAACTGTTGTCTGACTCATGGTCATCCTTCAAATGTCACTTTAAATACTATGCCCCACCCTTTTTAAGTCTTCTTGTCTCAGTCTGTATTGCTTTGCTGTCCATTCTACTAGAATATTAAAGAGGAATCCCCAAGTTGTTATTCAATTGACTGCTGATTGTTCACTTTCATATCTTCAGGGAATTTCACTTTTAATGTCACTTTTATGAGAAGCAGCATATGGCCTACTACATGAGCTTTGGAAGAGGGAAGACCTCAAGAAAAGTCAATAAGGGCTAGAGGGCCTAGCCTCTGCAGGAAGTGAATAGGAAAGGGAAGAACATATTTTGACTCCTAATCATACCACACTGGCTCTGTTCCTTTGTTTCTGGGTGACAGAACAATTAAAATGGAAACTTTAGCTCCAAAGGATCCAACAGGGATAGGTCACTACCTATCACTCTGAATATTCAGACAGCAGTTCTGTGAGACTCATCTATCCACAGTGTGAAACCAGAATCCAGAGGGCTGAAGTTCTCACACATCTCTAAATGACAATTTGTTTTATACTAAAAGGCTAGTATTAGAGCAGTTATATTAATTATCAAGCATACCGAAATTTATATATTACTTTGTTTTCATTTTGATTGGCAAACCGTGTTAGCAACCAGGAAAGACCAAGGTGACTTTGGTGAGGAAGTTGCCTTGTGATACTATCATTATCAGTAATTAGCCACAGTTAGTAATCTTCTATTAATCAAATCCACATCTGGAAAGACTTTCACTAATTCTGTGAGATGAACAGTGATGTTTGCAAAATTTAAAGCATGAGAGGTAACACTGCATAACTTTGAAATCCAACACAAAGGAAAGAAGAGAGAAAACCTTATCATTAATGCTTAGATAATCTTATTTAATTAAACCTGTTCTCTATTAAATTATATTTAACATTTATATATATAAAAGAGAATGATTACAACTATTCTCTTTGACAAAATTGGAAGCTGCAAAATAAAACTTTTAAGTTATTTTATATCCATTTTCTTTCATATGCTAGTTAACAAGACACAATCTAGTAAATGCCTAAGCATATTGTAAATCAATAGGCAAAGATGAAAATCTCAGTTTCAAGGCCTATGAGTATAATCATTGGCATTTCTAGGAAAGGGAAAAATTTCCAAGCTCTGAAGAAGAATGGAAGTTATATTATTATTACTGACCTAAGAAAGGGGAGATAGAACGTCTTGTAAAGAAGAAGCTGAGTAGCCCCTATTCTCCAGTGCCCCCAGTCAAATATTCTGAGGATATAGGCACCTCTGTAGGGATTGACTATAGGCTAGAAGATACAGAATTCTCCACTGATAACGAGAGAGAAAGGATTAGAACATGACAGCAATCTCTTCAGCTCTAAAGAGATTAAGACTGGCAGAAAAAGGAAAAGATTCCAAGAGGTAGCAGTTCATTAAAAAAAGTCTAGGATTAGAAATATACACTTTCAAACATAGATCACTTTCATCCCCTGGAATAAATCTGGCCTTTTGACTCATTGGGTTTTTTTGAGGTATAATTGATATAATATTATATTAGTTTCATGTGTGCAACATAATGATTCAATATCTGTGTATAGTGCAAAATGATCACCATAAGTCTAGTTAATATCCATCAACATACATAGTTACACAAAAAAGATTTTTTCTTGTGATGAGGATTTTTAAGATTTACTTTCTTATCAACTTTCAAATCTGCATGACTGTATTATTAACTGTAGTCATCATGCTGTACGTTGCATCCTATGACTTATTTTACAACTGGAAGTTTGTACCTTTTGAGAACCTTCACCCATTTCACCAAACCCCAATCCCCAACCTCTGGCAACCACCAAACTGTTCTCTGCATCCAAAGCTTGGTTTGCTGGTGTTTAAGTTCCACATATAATTGAGATTATATGGCATTTGTCTTTCTCTGTCTGACTTATTTCACTTAGCATAATGTCCTCAAGGTCCATCCATGTTGTCACAAATGGCAGGATTTCATTCCTTTTTATGGCTGAATAGTATACACACACACACACACTTAATCTTTATCCATTCATCCACTTGTGGACACTTAGATTATTTCCATATCTTGGTTATTGTAAATAATGATACAATGAACATGGGGAGGGTGCATATATCTTTTTGAATTAATGATTTCATTTTCTTCAGATTAATATCCAGAGGTGGAACTGCTGGATCATATGGCAGTTCTATTGTTAGCTTTTTGAGTAATCTCCATACCATTTTCCATAGTGGCTTCACCAATTTACATTCCCACCAACAGTGTACAAGGGTTCCCTTTTCTCCACTACCTCACCAACATTTGTTATTTCTTGTCTTTTGGATAATAGCCATTCTAACAAGTGCAAGGTGATATCTCACTGTGGTCTTGATTTGCTTTTGCCTGGTGATTAGTGATGTTGAGCATCTCTTCATGTACCTGTTAGTCAACTATGTTTTCTTTGAAAAAATGATGACTCACCTTAATATTAGCCAACCACACTACCCCATGCTTTATTTAATTATAATAGCCCCTGATCCAAATCTCCCACAAAAAACTACATTTAGACCTAAATTTAGCACAGCACCTACTGTCTATATGCTTCTATTCTAAAATATAGTGGAAAGAGCACCACACTTAACTCAGTTGACCTGGATAAAAATCTTAAGGCAAATCATTTTCTAATCAGGGAACTTTGGGAAATTAATTAAACCTCACTAAGTCTTGATTTTCTCCTCTGGGTCTTCTGCAAAGGTCAAGTCATTCCCTGCTTTTAAAGTTTCTCTACAACAGAAAGAATGATGTTCTTATAAAATGAAATAAAGGTCTGATAATTCTTTCGACAATCCTAGTAATGCATTGCCTATCACTTCATTCCCTTTTTAGTCTATTGCTGTTTTTTTCCCTGTGGGAACACATCTCAGTTATTAAAGTTAATGACAACATTGGGTTGAATATTTCTATTTTTCTTCATTAACTAATACTCTTATTAAACTATCCATGGAACTATCCATTCCAAAAGATTATCAATGCTAATGTTATTGTTCTTATTATTTTATGATAAATACATCAATGTACTTAAACTATATTCTGTGTTTTACTCAAAAATTCAATAGGGGTTTAAAAATATCAACCTTGGGAATTCCCTGGCCGTCCAGTGGTTAGGACTTTGTGCTCTCACTGCTGAGGGCCTGGGTTCAATCCCTGGTCGGGGAACTAAGATCCTGCAAGCTGCGCAGCACAACCAAAAAAAAAAAAAAAAAAGAAAAAGAAAAAGAAAAAAATCAAACTGGTTTCCTAGCCAACTGACATCATTGTAAGTCATTCCATTCCTGGTACTAAAATATGTGTAATGGTTTCAAATCATTTAAAGTAGTAAATGCACACAGTAAGATGTGTAGTATCTTTCCAGAGCAGCCTTCATTATAAACCACACTTGGCAATAAAAAATAAAAGTACCTCTTCCCATATGCCCATGGTTGACAAATACAGCTCCTGAATGGTCCACTAACTTCAAACACTTGCTCCCAGTCTCACTATCTACAATTTGTGCTTTCATCTCATCCATTTAGCTCAGTAGCCCAGTATTTCTTGGCATCATCTACTTTTCACTTAAATATTCCTTTGCCTCACCCGCATGTCTTGGCATATATACAAGGAACCCTTAACATAGCACTACTCTCAAATCGCTCCCATTGTTGCCTCAACTCATTCAACAAATATTTAAGAGCTGAATGTTTTAAGGGGTAGGGATACAGTAGTGAACAAAGCAACAAAGATCCCTGCCCTTATAGAGGTTACAGTCTCTGGAGGAAGTGTGGAGAGAGACAATAAACAATAACCTAATAAATAAGTAACTATTTAATATGTTAAATGGTAAAAGTGATGAAAAAATAAAATAGACTAAGAATTGGGAGTACCAATTTTGATGGTGTTAGGAGGAAACAGAGTGGTCAGGATAGGCTTCATTGAGATGCTGCGGCCTGTGCAAAGCTTTGAAGCAGTGAGGAAGTAGATGTCACAGATATTTGGAGTGAGTGTTTCTCCAGGGAAGTATAATGTTGAGTACCATGAAGGGAGAATGGACAAGGTAATTGGGAGTACACACAAGGGGACAATTTTAGTGATTTTCCAATAAATATTAACTAGATAAAGAGGGAAGTAAATACATGAGACATGAGAAATAATAAAAAGTTGGTAAAACAATTAATTGTAGATCACACTGGGAATGAAAGACTATAGAAGTTGGAATTCTTGAAAATAGAGACTGGAAATACAGGAGTGATCAGAAAGTGACATGCTTAAAACCAAGATAGTAGATGGGTGCATTTCTTGGCACTGATAGGATCTAGGCTATGACCATGAGCAAAAGTCCTAAGGTGAGGGCACACCAGGCTTGTTCAAGAAAAATCAGAAGCCAAAGGGAACTTAAGAAAGGAAATAAAATCTTTAGGGACAAAGTGTCTAGCACAGTGGCTATCTGGGTTTAGATTTGTAATGAGTAATTTATGGCTTGCTTTTTCTCAGAGTGAGGAACAAGACAAACTGGGTCCTGACTTCTCAAATATTCTCTTCTCTATATCTAAATATTTGCCTATACTATTTTTCTCTTACTATTCCCTTCCCCTACTAACTCTAACTGAAACTTGGCTCTCTCCTGAAGACACACCTTTCATCAGAGCATTCTTTCCCTCACCCCTCATCACCATGGCCATGGAGGTGCAGTATGTGTCTTCCTTGCTCCTAGTGGCTAGTTCCAGACTACTGTCTATTAATAAAGTCTACTTAAAATATAGTCTAATAAATATTTTAGAAACTCAGTTGTTACATCAAGATTAAAAACATCTTGTCTCTGAAAGATACCATTGAGAGAATGAAAAAACAAGCCACAGAGTGAAAGAATATATACATACTGATAGCCACAATGCACAATATATAAACAAAGCTCTTAAAACTAAATAAGAAAAATAACCCAATAAAAATAAGCAAACCATTTGAACAGACACATCATAAAAGAAGACATACAAGCATCCCATAAGCACACAAAAAGAAGTTCAACATCAGTAGTCATCAGGAAATAAAAATTTAAGCTACAATGAAATAACACTACACACCTTAGAATGGCTAAAATTTAAAATATTAACTATATTGAGTGTCTGCAAGAATGAGGAGAATTCAAACCTTCATACATTGCTGGGGATGTAAAATAGTACATTGCTTTAGAAACAGTTTAGCAGTTTCTTATAAAGTTAACCATACATGTATATTACCCAGCAATACCATTTCTAGGTATTTACCCAGGAGAAATGAAAACACGTCTCCACAAAGACTTGTAAACTAATGCTCATGACAGCTTTATTCAAAAAGACCCCCAAATGGAAACTATCTGAACGTTCAATAGGTGAGTGGATAAACAAATTGTGGCATATAATATAATAGAACATCACTCAGCAATAAAAAGGCATGAACTAATAATACATGCAACAACATGGATGAATCTCAAAAACGCTGAGTGCAAGAATCCAAACACAAGAGTATATATTGCATGATTTCATTTATATGAAGCCCTAGAAAAAACAAATCTATTCTATGATGACAGAAAGCAGATCAGTGGTTGCCCATGGCTAGGAGCAGGGCAGATTGACTGGGCAGGGGAATAGGGAAGTATTTCAGGGCATTGTGTCTTTTTCTTGACTCCCTTCTCTTTATATTTTGTGTATCTACTGTAGGTTTTTGCTTTGTTGTAATTATGAGGCTTACATAAAACATCATATAGATGCAACAGTTTATTTTAAGCTGTTAACAATTTAACTTTGATCACATACAAAACTCTACCTTTTTACTTCCCTCCTCCCCAAATTTTATGTTTTTGATGTCACAATTTACCTCTTTTTATATTGTATATCCATAAACAAATTACAGTTATTCTTAATACTTTGTCTTTAACCCTTATACTAGAGTTAAGTGATTAACACACCACAATATTACAGTATTAGAGTATTCTGAATTTGATCACATACTTACTTTTACCAGTGTGTTTTATATTTTCATATGTTCTAATGTTACTAATTAGCATCCTTTTATTTCAGCTTGAAGAACTCCTTTCAGCATTTCTTGTAAGGCAGATCCAGTGATGATGAACTCTCTCAGCTTTTGTTTGGAAAAGGTTTTTATCCCTTTCAATTTTGAAAGACAACTTTGCTGGGTAAAGTATTCTTGGTTGGAAGTTTTTTATCTTTCAGCATTTTGAATATATCATTCCACTCTCTTCTGGCCTGCAAGATTCCTGCTGAGGAATCTGCTCATAGCCTTATGGGGGTTCCCTAATATGCCAGGAATTTTACTTTCTCTGTTGCTTTAAAATTTTTCTTTGTCTTTGATTTTAGAGTTTTATTCTAATGTATCTCGAAGAAGATCACTTTGGGTGAAATTATGGGTGGATCTGTGAGCTTTGTGAACTTGTATATCAAAATGTCTCCCCATATTTGGGAAATTCTCAGCCATTATTTATTTAAATAAGCTTTCTGCCCCTTTCTCCCTCTCTTCTTTTGGGATTCCGATAATATACTGATTATTTCTCTTAATGGTATCTCATAGTTCACTTAGTCTGACTTCACTCTTTTTTCATTTTTTTTTTGTTGTTGTTCTCTTCAGACTAGATAATTCCAAATGGTCTGTCTTCAACTTCACAAATTCTTTCTTCTATTTGATTCAGTCTGCTATTGATGCTCTCTACTGCATTTTTCATTTTATTTATTGTATTCCTCAGCTCTGGAATTTCTGTTTGGTTCTTTTTTATTATTTCTTTCTCTCTGTTAAACTTCTCATTTTGTTCACATATTACATTCCTGATTTTGTTGAACTGTCTTTCTGTATTTTAGTGTAGCTCATTGAACTCTGTAAAACAATTATTTTGAAATCTTTATTGGGAAAATAAAGATGTGTCATGTTTCCTTAACTTTTCATGGTGTCATGTTTCCTTAACTTTTCAAGTTCCCCAAAGCCTTGAATTGCTGTCTTTACATCTGAAGAAGCCATCAACTCCTCCAGTCTTTACTGACTGGCTTTTGGGAGAGAAATACCTCCTTTCAGCCTTGTTGAGGATTATGAGGTATTCTTAGATCTTTTCTATGGATACACCTGCTCTATACTTCTTGTTCCCTTATGTGGGGGATTTCATAAGATTCTGTGACTGCAAAGTCAGGCCAAGTGTTGACAGCTTCCCTTTTGCTTTCCCTAGAGTGGTGCTGAATGCTCAGTTTGTGCATTTTCTGAAGAGTCAGGCCAGCTTTCTGTGCATGCTCACCAGCTATCTGCAAAGGCTTGCTCTTGCCACCCTTAGGGACTTGCACAGAGAGCAGCCATGAGGTAGGGGAATATGTGGGTGAAGCACATGAAGCACTGGGGCTGCCTGTAGGACAGTTGAGGGGATCTTCAGGCAAGGTATCCCCTTGCTTGTGGGCAGGCTTCCTGATGGGGGTCTTCGATGGACTTAGTAGTATCCACCTCCCCTTGATATGTTTCACTCAGAGCCCTGGCTGCTGTTCTCCCAGCCACTCACTGCTCCCCAGTCATGCAGCTCACAACTCAATACTCTGGATTATGTGAGAAAGAAAAGGGCTTCTTTGGCAGAGTCCTGCACCAAGAAACAAGGCATTCTCACTTTTCCTTGTCAGAGAAGTCATGGGCCAATAAGGTCTCTCTTCGCACTAAGCTGTGCCATCTTGGTGAAGGAGTGATGTGAGTAAAGTGACCCTGTTCTTCTTATCTTCTTCAGTGGATTCAATCTCAGACTGTTTTTGCTCCAATGGTGTGTTGTAACATCTCCACTGGACTCCTGGACTTCCACAAAGGCCCTCTCCTATGTGGGTGATAGTCAAACTACATGTTCTTTGTGGGGAAGATGGTAGAAAATGATTTAACCATGTGGATGATGTTGCAACACCATATATTTTCTATATTTTAATTGTGGTGAGGGCTACATGGGTATATAAACCAGTTAAACTCGTTAATATATACACTTAAAGTACATCTTATTGTATTTAAATTATACCAGAACAAATTGATTAGAAAAGACTCCTCAATGGTTGTATTAATAAGACTGATGTTTTCAAGTGACTAAATGCTTAATCTTAAACTTGAGCCAGAAAGGACTTTATTGGTTCATATGACCAAAATATAAGTCATAGAACCAAACTATAAGAAAGGCAGAAGGTAAGCCAACCTCAAATAAAACAAGAAGCAGGAATTTAAATGCCGACAAGCCTCTTTATTTCTCCTTTCAGGAGTATCTCTATTTGCTGCCCTGAATTTCCCAAGTTGACATAAACAATACAGCTGACATCTCCTGGACTTAAATTGTTACAGCTTCATGACCAGGAAAAATATCTTTCCTACTCATTCAAATTTGAAAAATCTGGAAAAGGACCTTGATTGGCTCAGCTTGGGCCACGTGGCCAGTTCTCGACCAATCACTGTGGCTAAGGATTTAGAATACTATGACTGGCTCAGATTGAGGTGATTCCTTAACTAAATACTCTCATGAGAAAGGCAAAGTTACACAAGGAGAAAAATGGGTATTTTTAGAATGCACATTAAAGTCAGAGGCAGGGGAAAGGAAATGTTTTCAAAGATAAAAATAGCACAAACAAGGTTACTGAATCATTTAAAACTAAAAATCTACTTCTATTTATTTATCCCACAGTGAGCATTAAGGAAAAATATTTAAAATTCTCTAAATTAGTGTCCAACTGGGACAGCCAATTCATAATGCATTTATTTTCCATCTCTAAACTTCTTATCTACCAAGAATGTGAACATTTTAATTTGCCAAAAGTTGGTCAGGTTTTTCTACACATGTTGCGAAGGAAAAGAACAATTATTCCTATAACTGTATAATTGCTTGGTTCAAATAAAGAGTTGAACCAAGTCCCTTCTTACTTGCATATAGTAATTTGCTACACTGGTGGATTCCTTTTCATCAGCTGGGCTACATTCACTGCAGATGATACATCTGACTTTAGAGCAGGTGTTGAAGCAGGCCTGGTCCAAAGCATCCTGATGCTTATCATCTGGACAGTTTCCAGCCACAGATTGGACTTTGAGTTTTTGAGGAGAGTGTCAGGGAGATTGATAGTGTGAGCCATATTGGAATTACCTATGATAAATGACACAATTTCCTCCACTCTTCTCAAAAGAAAAGCTGTGAATCACAAGACTGTTCAGTTAAACTTGATGAGTATCTCCTTCCATGTGGAAGATGCCTATAAACACATTTGCATCCAGACTGGGGTCAGCTGAACAAATCAGAGCACCTAAGCTTCACTGACTCACTACTGGGGTATGGAAACCAGCTAACTGAGTAAGATCCAAGATTTGAAAACCTGAAGGATATTTGTGGTAAAAATTCTTTCTGTGATTTAATTTGGCAACTGTTACCTCTTTCATGCTCATCACTGTCTCAGGTTTTATTAGTTAGGTTAGGCTAGGCTGCAGTAACAAAGTCTGAAATCTCAGTAATTCAATACAATAAAATTTCAGTGCTTACTTATTTAACATCCCAATGATATTGGTGATGTGGGGAGGGGAGGGACAGTGGTAGAATCTGCAAGCAGTCATTCAGACACACAAAATTTTTCTATCTCAGTGCCTCCAAATTTAACAGGTCCCCAGAATCACTGTGGAAGAAGAAAATGATAGATTAAATAGGGGAATTTTTAATGGGACAGACCTAGGAATAATATCTATCAGTTATACCATATTCTTTGTGTAAAATGATATTATATATACCTAAACTAACTGCAAGGGGGAAGAAAATATAATTTAGCTGCATGACCAGAAAAAAAGAAGGAAAAGGAAATGGATATTGGTTATTATTAGCAATCTTTGCCACGGAGGTACTACAGGAATACAAATGAGAAAACAGCAAGCCAATTGAAAATTAAAATCTCCTAGAATGACATCATTGATTTTTCATCCACAAAGAAGTCTGATGCTTCAATTTGTTTCTTTTTTACTAGTGGATAAAGTTCCCTTCTAGAATGGGTAAGACTATTTCTCAAACCACAAAGGAAAAATATATTAAAATCTCTAAAATTTCAATATTACCAGCTCAACTATCAGAGAGAACAATTAAGTAATTTGCCACCTTTAAGTATTCTTAAGCTAGAAGGCAAGTAAAATGCAGTTAATAGATATGTCAAGCAAGAAAGAGTTCATTATAAAACGTTCAGTATATTCGAGAAAAGAAACCAGTAATACCATCCATTAACTATTTTCTGGCCATCTTGGTGGGGCTATAGATAATCCTGTTTTCTCTTAGGTCATTCATGATAAATTGTTTTTCTTAATGAAATTTTGCTAGGAAATTGTCCTCTGCCCTTTCAACCATCTGAAATTTAGAAGCATAAGTGATCTTTTTATGGCCAAGTGCAGTGGGAAGCTGGGCAAGCAGCTCACTCCTACTACTGCTTCTGAAATATCAGAGGAGGCATTTGTCATGATTGTTGGGGCTTCAGTAGAAAGGGCAGTAATGTTCATGCTGGCCTTGACTTTACCCACCATAGTTTTCCATGACTAAGGATGTGAATTGTTGTACCACATCATCTAACCTTATAGCAATATACTTTTCCTGGCCATATTGATGGGTTTATAGATAATGCTGCTTTCTCTTAGTTCATTCATGATAATTTTTTAAGTGAAATTTTACTAGGAAAAAGAAGGAAGAGGGAATAAGAGACATACTAAAGAGAAATAACATTTGAGGGAAAGCAAATATATATATATATATATATATATATATATATATATATATATATATATATATATCAATGCTACTGCAGACTTAGATTTGTTATACAAATTCAATCCACAGCTAGAAAAATATAATATAGTATTATGCCATATTTGCTAAGTGCCTGTTTTTCACCAGGCATTATTCTAAATATGTGTCTAATGTATACTTGACACCACTAGGCCACAAGGTATCCTCTGTATTACAGAAGTGAAGCTGGGAAATTTGTTTCCCAGAATCCTCCTTTTGCAAGATTTCTGGTTCAAGTTTGCAAACAATAGAAAACTGCAGGCAATTAGGAAGACTGAAGTAAAGGAGTTCTTATTCTCCAGAGGCAGTTTCAGCCAAACTTACAGGTCTTCTGGTGAGCCCTTGAAAGTCACCTGCATTGCTGCTGCAGACAGAGAAAACTGATGAAAAATCCTCAAAGAGTCTTAAGAATTGCAGCAATTTCCCTGAGAACTTCCTTCAGAACCACGTATTTTGGTACTTTAGTCTAAGATCCCCAAAGATAGCTTCCCTGACCTTAGAGGCAGTTTCCTTGACTTATAATGGGGGCTTGTGGGCCAATAGCCTTGAAAGCGTCTACTTTGATAGTAAAACCTTTATATCTGGGATACGTATGATGACTTCTGTTTTACTGATCCCATCTGACTGATACAAATAATTAAAACCACCTTGTAAAATAGACATACAAGCACATCACCTTTATTTTTCAGGTGAAATAAAAGTTTAAAGGATATAAATATCCTGTCAAGGGTTGCATGATCAGAATTCAAACCAAGTATGTTGACTCCAGAGATCATGTTCTTCATTATAATGCTATACTCTGTCAAGTCAGTACCAATGAGGGAGAGTAACCACTTTATAATAGAGCAATAACTCAATAATTTCCAATGTGCATCTTCCTAATCAGGCACTATGCTTCTCCTTTGTTTTTTTCTGAAAATAAAGCAAAAGAAAAAAAAAACAAAAATACCCTTCCCTTGAGTTTCTCTCCTACAGTATCAATACTAACAGTTTGAACTAATTTCTTTACCATGTCTACAATCCACCAAATTTATTGGTAACTATTGAACTTTCTAGGTTTATGGATGTGCTCTCTATCCCCTTGCACTGTTGGATGATCAAGCATGGTAGCTTCTGCTCAGTTGGTGGTTACAACTCTGTACACACACACACACACACACACACAGACGTCATTTTTTTCAATAATTCTTTATCATAGAAAATTAAAATGTGATTAGCAATTGAGCATGATGACATTGCAAAAGAACTTGGAATATTTTCACCAGTGGAAGAAATGGTTCAAAAGTCAAAGAGAAAAAGAAAAAAAAATCTTATGATGCAAAGTAATCAGTATAAAAAAACCTCAGGGTTCTCAGCTTAGAAGACGTATTAATATTTGGGGAGTCTCTTTAAACTAAGTTTCTTAAGAGAATTCATCTCTAATTTTCTACTTACTTGCAGAATGAAAAATAAAGCATATGTGCAAACCTGAATTGTGTGCAACAAAACCTGATTCATCACAAGTCTGCGATCATGTATTTGGGTATATAATCTATAATAACACATTTAACTTTGTCTGCTTGCTAAATCTCTTAGAAGAAATAAACACATGATTGAAAAACTCTTTTCTCTGAGTCTCATAATTAAAACCAAGTTATAATTTTAAATTCTAAAAAAATTGTACTTTAAATGTTTTGAATAATAGCTTCTGTATTCTTATGACAAACTCCAATTAAAGACAAGGTAAAATCTTCATTCCAGATGAAATAAAGAGATAATCAGTTATTCCAATTTCTTTCCTTGTGCTTTTCAATATTTTTCCTTGAATTTTCAAAGGGGTCTTCATTAATATCCTCATTTAAGAAAAATGAGGACATTGAAACTAATACAAATTTACTCAGAATCATTGAGAAATCTAGAATGGAAGCATATCCAGTTTCATTCCTCTTTCCCCACCGATAAAACCACAGGAATTCTGAGCTAACAGGATATAGCCATACACAAGGGTAAAAACTTTGCCATAAACTTAGATAGAAAAATAGAAATATTTATTTATTCACAAGTTTATCTATTGTTCTCTGTATATAATGATGTATTCAATCTTTTCCAGCTCTTTCCAACAATATACTTAAGGTGGCAATTGAGCTAACATCACTCCATTAAAGTCCTGGATGGGCTGATGTTAGTTCCATCCCATGTTCATTAGATCATACCATTATCACCTTATCCTAAAATTGATTCTGATGGCAAATGTTTTAAGGCATTTGTAATGTGAATGCAAAACTTCAGATGTTAGTGTTTAGTTGTTAAACTTGAAGTAGGGCTCCCAAGCCCTTGCATACAGGGAGGGTTGATGCTAGTCCATATTGTGCCTTTGGGAGAATAAGAAAAAGACCTCCTCTCTAGCAGAAGGCAGCCCTGTAGCTGCACGCCTTGGCAGGTAGTCAAAGCCATGGTGAAAGTAAGAAAAATATGTCCCCTATTCCCAGCAGATGCAGGCCCATATCAAGCACTTGGCTTGGCAAGCAGAGTATGAGCTGTGTTGCAGCTCCCATTCGCTCCCTGCATGGAATGAATACTTGTGCAAGGCGTAAACAGCACAACTATAAGCAGTGGCTTTGAGTAAGCATCCTCTCTCACTATCAAAGTCAGTAACTAGAGTATCCCCCTAAACAGCCCCACATCCCCACTCTAGACCCCAGACCTTGTGACTCTGCATCACAAAGCATTCTGTCTCTTCCTTAAAAGAATAAAATCAATTGTTAACTTTAACTACTGCCTTGTAAAATATCAATAGTTATTCGTAATATTTTCAATTTTAAATTAGCTTATCTTATAAATCAGAGAGCAATTCTGTTGCAAATAAATAACTTTCACCCTTACCTGTGCCCTTTGATTCTGATCAGGAATTGATTGATTGATTGATTGATTGATTCAATTAGTTAGTTCATCTCTTGTCATCTCTCTACCTAGTTTCCTTAATTATTCCAAGTATTATCTACTTTCAGTTTACTCCCAAACCCAAACTCTTCCATCCTTGTCACTGTGAGTTGCCTCATATTTTGCTTAAATGAGACAATAGTACAATCATATAAGAATCAATTTTGTTCTCTTTTAATTAAGAATACCTCTACATTAGTGTTTTATGAATTCCTTTTCTTTCTATGTTAAAATTTTTGAAGTTGACATTTGAAGTCTGAACCTCAGTGTTTACTCTTTGAACACAAATGTATTTAAGTGCTCATATATGCCAGGTCCTGTGCTATGTGATGGGAAATGTTGGTGAAAGGTTTTGACAGGCTCCTTCAGGAATATACAGTGTGATGGGGAAGTAGACAAGTCCCAGGCAACTAATGATAATATCAGTACAATGGGAAAACTGCTCTGACAGAAGGTATGGGATGTTGTGGAAGGAAAAACCATAAGTATCCACACCAGATTTGGTGAATCAGGAGACTCTTTAGAGAAAGTGTTGGGACTTCCCTGGCGGTCCAATGGTTAGGACTCCTTCCCTCCCTTTCTGTCCTCGCTAATTTAGTTGAGAGCATCATTGTCCACCCTGACAGCCAAATTGAAATGCATAGGCTGGTAAAGCCTTTGAGATCTTTTCCCTCTTTGGTATTCCACTGCCCTAAACCACAGCCTACTTATCTCTCATTCAGATTATTCAACAAACTCCTAGAGTTTCTTTTTCTTTATGCTTTCTTGATCATAAATTCTTCTTCACCCTTAATCAGAATTTTCATTACAAATGGCAAATGTAGACTTGCCACTCCTTTGTTCAAAAACCTCTGCGGACCCTGGGAAGATGGTGGAAGAGTAAGACGCGGAGATCACCTTCCTCCCCACAGATACATCAGAAATTCATCTACACGTGGAACAACTCCTACAGAACACCTACTGAACGCTGACAAAAGACCTCAGACCCCCCAAAAGGCAAGAAACTCCCCACATACCTGGGTAGGGCAAAAGAAAAAAGAATAAACAGAGACAAAAGGATAGGGACGGGACCTGCACCAGTGGGAGGGAGCCGTGAAGGAGGAAAGGTTTCCACACACTACAAGCCCCTTTGCGGGCGGAGACTGCAGGTGGCGGAGGGGGAAAGCTTCGGAGTAGCGGAGGAGAGCACAGCAACAGGGGTGTGGAGGGCAAAGCGGAGAGATTCCGGCACAGAGGATCGGTGCCCTCAGGCACACACCAGCCCGAGAGGCTTGTCTGCTCGGCCGCCGTGGCGGGCGGGGCTGGGAGCTGAGGCTCGGGTATCGGCTTTCAGTCGGAGCGCAGGGAGAGGACTGGGGCTGGCGGCAGGAAGAGAGCCTGAAGGGGTTAGTGCACCACGGCAAGCCTGGAGGGAGTCCGGGGAAAGGGTCTGGAGATGCCGAAGAGGCAAGAGGCTTTTTCTTCCCTTTTGTTTCCTGGTGCGCGAGGAGAGGGCATTAAGAGGGCTGCTTTGGAAAGCGCCGGAGACGGGCGCGAGCCGCGGCTAAAGGCACGGACCCCGTAGACGGGCGTGGGACGCTGGGGCTGCTGCTGCTGCCGCCGCCGCGGGGCCTGTGTGCGAGCGCGGTTCACTGTCCGCCCCGCCTTCCGGGGGGCCTGTGCACCCCGCCACTGCCGGGGTCCCGGAACCCGGGGACGGCTTTCCCGGGAAAGCGCACGGAGCGCATTGGGCTGCTGCAACGTCACGCCGGCCTCTGCCGCCGCAGGCCCGCCCCACTCTGCGCGCCCCTCCCTCCCCTCTGCCTGAGTGAGCCAGAGCCCCCGAATCAGCGGCTCCTTTAAACCCGTCCTGTCTGAGCGAAGAACGGATGCCCTCCGGCGACCTACGCGCAGAGGCGGGGCCAGGTCCAAGGCTGAGACCCGGGAGCTGTGAGAGCCGAGAAGAGACAGGGAAATCTCTCTGTGCAGCCTCGGAGGCAGCGGATTAAAGCTCCACGGTCCACTTGATGTGCCCTGCGTCTGTGGAGTGCATGAATGGACAGCGAATCATCCCAAATTGAGGAAGTGGACTTTGAGGACAAGATTTAAGACTTTCCCCCCTTTTCCTCTTTTTACAACGAATTATCCCAAATTAAGGAGGTGGACTTAGAGAGCAAGATTTCAGACTTCTCGCCCTTTTCCTCTTTTTACAACGAATTATCCCAAATTGAGGAGGTGGACTTGGAGAGCAAGATTTTTGATTTTTCCCCCTGCTCTCTTTTTGTGAATGTGTATGTGTATTCTTCTGTGTAAGATTCTCTCTGTATAGCTTTGCTTCCACCATATGTCCCATGGTTCTATCTGTCCGTTTTTTTTTTCAATAATTACTTTTTAATTTTAATAACGCTACTATATTTCATACTTTATTCTATTTTACTTTACCTGCTCTTTCTTTTTTTCTACCTTCCCTTCCTCCCTCCATCCCTCCGCCCCTCCTTGCCTTCTTTCTCTCTTTCTTTCCTTCCTCCCTCCCTCCCTCCCTTCTTCCTTTCACTCTTTCTTTTTCTTTCCTTCCTCCCTCCCTCCCTCCTGTCTTTATTTCCTTCCTCCCTCCCTCCCACCCCTCTTTCTTTCACTTTCTTTTTCTTTCCTTCCTCCCTCCCTCTCTCCTGTCTTTCTTTCTTTCTTTCTTTCTTTCCTTCCTCCCTCCCTCCCTTCTTCCATTCACTCTTCCTTTTTTTTTCATTCATCCCTCTCTCCCTCCTTTCTTTCCTTCTTTCTTTCCATCCTTCCTCCCTCCCTCCTTTCTCTCTTTCTTCCTTCCTTCCTTCCTTTGTTTCCTTCTTCCTATCTTTCTCTCTCTCTTTCTTTCTTCTACTAATTCTTTCTTTCTACTTTTTCTCCCTTTTATTCTGAGCCACGTAGATGAAAGGCTCTTGGTGCTGCAGCCAGGAGTCACTGCTGTGCCTCTGAAGTGGGAGAGCCAACTTCAGGACACAGGTCCACAAGAGACCTCCCAGCTCCACATAATATCAAGCAGCGAAAATCTCCCAGAGATCTCCATTTCAACACCAGCACCCAGCTTTAGTCAACGACCAAAACTACAGTGCTGGTCACCCTATGCCAAGCAACTAGCAAGGCAGGAACAAAACCCAACCCATTAACAGAGAGGCTGTCTAAAAACATAATAAGGCCACAGGCACCCCAAAACACACCACCAGACGTGGACCTGTCCACCAGAAAGACAAGATCGAGCCTCAACCACCAGAACACAGGCACTAGTCCCCCCCACCAGGAAGCCTACACAACCTACTGAAACAACCTTGGCCACTGGGGACAGACACCAAAAACAATGGGAACTACGAAACTGCAGCCTGCAAAAAGGAGACCCCAAACACAGTAACATAAGCAAAATGAGAAGACAGAAAAACACACAGCAGGAGAAGGAGCAAGATAAAAACCCACCAGACCTAACAAATGAAGAGGTAATAGGCAGTCTACCTGAAAAAGAATTCAGAATAATGATAGTAAAGATGATCCAAGATTCTATTTCCAAGATCCAAAATCTTGGAAATAGAATAGACAAAATGCAAGAAACAGTTAACAAGGACCTAGAAGCACTAAAGATGAATCAAGCATCGATTAAAAACACAATAAATGAAATGAAAAATACTCTAGATGGGATCAATAGCAGAATAACTGAGGCAGAGGAACGGATAAGTGAGGTGGAAGATAAAATAGTGGAAATAACTGCTGCAGAGCAAAATAAAGAAAAAAGAATGAAAAGAACAGAGGACAGTCTCAGAGACCTCTGGGACAACATTAAACACACCAACATTCGAATGATAGGGGTTCCAGAAGAAGAAGAGAAAAAGAAAGGGACTGAGAAAATATTTGAAGAGATTATAGTTGAAAAGTTCCCTAATAGAGGAAAGGAAATAGTTAATCAAGTCCAGGAGGCACAGAGAGTCCCATACAGAAAAAATCCAAGGAGAAATACACCAAGGCACATATTAATCAAACTATCAAAAATTAAACACAAAGAAATCATATTAAAAGCAGCAAGGGAAAAAAAACAAATAACACATAAGGGAATCCCCATCAGGTTAACAGCTGATCTCTCAGCAGAAACTCTACAAGCCAGAAGGGAGTGGCAGGACATAATTAAAGTGATGAAGGAGAGAAACCTGCAACCAAGATTACTCTACCCAGCAAGGATCTCATTCAGATTTGTTGGAGAAATTACAACCTTTACAGACAAGCAAAAGCTGAGAGAGTTCAGCACCACCAAACCAGCTTTACAACAAATGCTAAAGGAACTTCTCTAGGCAAGAAACAAAACAGAAGGAATATACCAACAATAATGAACCCAAAGCAATTAAAGAAATGGGAATAGGAACATACATATCAATAATTACCTTAAATGTAAATGGACTAAATGCTCCCACCAAAAGACACAGATTGGCTGAATGGATACAAAAACAAGACCCATATATATGCTGTCTACAAGAGACCCACTTCAGACCTAGAGACACACACAGATTGAAAGTAAGGGGATGGAAAAAGATATTCCACGCAAATGGAAATCAAAAGAAAGCTGGAGTAGCAATTCTTATATCAGACAAAATAGACTTTAAAATAAAGACTATTAGAAGAGACAAAGAAGGACACTACATAATGATCAAGGGATCGATCCAAGAAGAAGATATAACAATTGTAAATATTTATGCACCCAACATAGGAGCACCTCAATACATAAGGCAAATACTAACAGCCATAAAAGGGGAAATTGACAGTAACACAATCATAGTAGGGGACTTTAACACCTCACTTTCACCAATGGACAGATCATCCAAAATGAAAATAAATAAGGAAACGCAAGCTTTAAATGATACATTAAAAAAGATGGACTTAATTGATATTTGTAGGACATTCCATCCAAAAACAACAGAATACACATTTTTCTCAAGTGCTCATGGAACATTCTCCAGGATAGATCATATCTTGGGTCACAAATCAAGCTTTGGTAAATTTAAAAAAAACTGAAATCATATCAAGTATCTTTTCCGACCACAATGCTATGAGACTAGATATCAATTACAGGAAAAGATCTGTAAAACATACAAACACATGGAAGCTAAACAATACACTACTTAATAATGATGTGATCACTGAAGAAATGAAAGAGGAAATAAAAAAATACCTAGAAACAAATGACAATGGAGACACGATGACCCAAAACCTATGGGATGCAGCAAAAGCAGTTCTAAGGGGGAAGTTTATACCAATACAATCCCACCTTAAGAAACAGGAAACATCTCGAGCAAACAACCTGACCCTGCACCTAAAGCAATTAGAGAAAGAAGAACAAAAAACCCCCAAAGCTAGCATAAGGAAAGAAATCATAAAGATCAGATCAGAAATAAATGAAAAAGAAATGAAGGAAATGATAGCAAAGATCAATAAAACTAAAAGCTGGTTCTTTGAGAAGATAAACAAAATAGACAAACCATTAGCCAGACTCATCAAGAAAAAAAGGGAGAAGACTCAAATCAACAGAATTAGAAATGAAAAAGGAGAAGTAACAACTGACACTGCATAAATACAAAAGATCATGAGAGATTACTACAAGCAACTCTATGCCAATAAAATGGACAACCTGGAAGAAATGGACAAATTCTTAGAAATGCACAACCTGCCAAGACTGAATCAGGAAGAAATAGAAAATATGAATAGACCAATCACAAGCACTGAAATTGAAACTGTGATTTAAAATCTTCCAACAAACAAAAGCCCAGGACCAGATGGCTTCACAGGCTTATTCTATCAAACATTTAGAGAAGAGCTAACACCCATCCTTCTCAAACTCTTCTAAACAATTTCAGAGGAAGGAACACTCCCAAACTCATTCTATGAGGCCACCATCACCTTGATACCAAAACCAGGCAAGGATGTCACAAAGAAAGAAAACTACAGGCCAATAACACTGATGAACATAGATGCAAAAATCCTCAACAAAATACTAGCAAACAGAATCCAACAGCACATTAAAAGGATCATACACCATGATCAAGTGGGGTTTATTCCAGGAATGCAAGGATTCTTCAGTATATGCAAATCAATCAATGTGATACACCATATTAACAAGTTGAAGGAGAAAAACCATATGATCATCTCAATAGATGCAGAGAAAGCTTTCGACAAAATTCAACACCCATTTATGATAAAAACCCTGAAGAAAGTAGACATAGAGGGAACTTTCCTCAACATAATAAAGGCCATATATGACAAACACACAGCCAACATTGTCCTCAATGGTGAAAAACTGGAGCCATTTCCACTAAGATCAGGAACAACACAAGGCTGCCCACTCTCACCACTCTTATTCAACTTAGTTTTGGAAGTTTTAGCCACAGCAATCAGAGAAGAAAAGGAAATAAAAGGAATCCAAATTGGAAAAGAAGAAGTAAAGCTGTCACTGTTTGCAGATGACATGATACTATACATAGAGAATCCTAAAGATGCTACCAGAAAACTATTAGAGCTAATCAATGAATTTGGTAAAGTAGCAGGATACACACTTAATGCACAGAAATCTGTGGCATTCCTGTACACTAATGATGAAAAATCTGAAAGTGAAACCAAGAAAACACTCCCATTTACCATTGCAACAAAAAGAATAAAATATCTAGGAATAAACGTACCTAAGGAGACAAAAGACCTGTATGCAGAAAATTATAAGACACTGATGAAAGAAATTAAAGATGATACAAATAGATGGAGAGATATACCATGCTCCTGGACTGGAAGAATCAATATTGTGAAAATGACCCTACTACCCAAAGCAATCTACAGATTCAATGCAATCCCTATCAAACTACCACTGGCATTTTTCACAGAACTAAAACAAAAAATTTCAAAATTTGTTTGGAAAAACAAAAGACCCTGAATAGCCAAAGCAATCTTGAGAACGAAAAATGGAGCTGGAGGAATCAGGCTCCCTGTCGTCAGACTATACTACAAAGCTACAGTAATCAAGACAGTGTGGTACTGGCACAAAAACAGAAATATAGATCAATGGAACAGGATAGAAAGTCCAGAGATAAACCCACACACATATGGTCAACTTATCTTTGATAAAGGAGGCAGGAATGTACAGTGGAGAAAGGACAGCCTCTTCAATAAGTGGTGCTGGGAAAACTGGACAGGGACATGTAAAAGTATGAGATTAGATAATTCCCTAACACCATACACAAAAATAAGCTCAAAATGGATTAAAGACCTAAATGTAAGGCCAGACACTATCAAACTCTTAGAGGAAAACATAGGCAGAACACTCTATGACATAAATCACAGCAAGATCCTTTTGGACCCACCTCCTAGAGAAATGGAAATAAAAACAAAGATAAACAAATGGGACCTAATGAAACTTCAAAGCTTTTGCACAGCAAAGGAAACCATAAACAAGACCAAAAGACAACCCTCAGAATGGGAGAAAATATTTGCAAATGAAGCAACTGACAAAGGATTAATCTCCAAAATTTATAAGCAGCTCATGCAGCTCAATAGCAAAAAACAAACAACCCAATCCAAAAATGGGCAGAAGACTTAAATAGGCATTTCTCCAAAGAAGATATACAGACTGCCAACAAACACATGAAAGAATGCTCAAGATCATTAATCATTAGAGAAATGCAAATCAAAACTACAATGAGATATCATCTCACACCAGTCAGAATGGCCATCATCAAGAAATCTAGAAACAATAAATGCTGGAGAGGGTGTGGAGAAAAGGGAACACTCTTGCACTGCTGGTGGGAATGTGAATTGGTACAGCCACTATGGAGAACAGTATGGATGTTCCTTAAAAAACTAAAAATAGAACTACCATATGACCCAGCAATCCCACTACTAGGTATATACCCTGAGAAAACCATAATTCAAAAGAGACATGTACCAAAATGTTCATTGCAGCTCTATTCACAATAGCCCGGAGCTGGAAACAACTTAAGTTTCCATCATCGGATGAATGGATAAAGAAGATGTGGCACATATATACAATGGAATATTACTCAGCCATAAAAAGAAACGAAACTGAGCTATTTGTAATGAGGTGGATAGACCTAGAGTCTGTCATACAGAGTGAAGTAAGTCAGAAATAGAAAGACAAATACTGTATGCTAACACATATATATGGAATTTAAAAAAAATGTCATGAAGAACCTAGGGGTAAAATGGGAATAAAGACACAGACCTACTTGAGAATGGACTTGAGGATATGGGGAGGGGGAAGGGTAAGATGTGACAAAGCAAGAGAGAGGCATGGACATATATACACTACCAAACTTAAGGTAGATAGATAGTGGCAAGCAGCCGCAGAGCACAGGGAGATCAGCTCGGAGCTCTGTGACCGCCTGGAGGTGCGGGATGGGGAGGGTGGGAGGGAGGGAGATGCATGAGGGAAGGGATGTGGGAACAGATGTATATGTATGACTGATTCACTTTGTTATAAAGCAGAAACTAATAAAAATAAATAAATAAATAATTTAAAAAACCAAAAAACAAAGAGAGAGAGAAATAAACAAACTGAAAAAGAAAACATATTGTTTACCAGGCCCTGAAAATGTACCCAATAATTTTTTTGTATGAAAAAAAAACCTCTGCCACTTCTGTATTGTCTGCAGATAAACATCCTGACACTAAGTATGGCATTCAAAGTCCCTCCAGTCTGCCATCTGGCTAGCTGTAGGACCTTATTTTCTAAAATTTTTCTTGTGTAGATTGTGACTTAAGCCCACCAGACTAATAAAGCTCTAAACAAAGCATCAACTTTGTCTTCTCTTGTTCCATAATGTTCGTGATTGATGACTCCATCCTTCTCCTCACCATAGTTTCTGCTGTTAAAATCTCATCTATCTCAAAGGCCAGCTCAAATTCCCCTTCGTTAGGGAAGAGTTTCCTGCTTCCTCCCAGTCATTCCAAATAAGTGTTCCATTTACGTTCTCCCATGGGATTTTGTTTAATCCTCTCTTTTGGCATCCAGGTTTTGTATTTTCATTCTGAAAAATTGTCTGTAATTATTACAGACAGAAGACTTGACAGATATTGGACTGTAAGCATCCTCAGGACAGGAACCCTCCTGTTACTCTTTGCCCCATGCTACCCTGTTTTTTACCTGGCTCAATATTTTCTACTTTGAGTGAAGGCTAAATAAGTGTTGGATTTATATTATTTTCTTAAACTCTAGTTTAGAAAGAAGGAGGTTTTTTTTTTTGAGGTCAATGTATTAGCAATCTTATCCATAGAATTAACATGATGGGTAAGAGTATTTTTAACAGGCATCTTTTAATAATTATAAATGCCAGATTTCATCAGAAGCCTAGAGCAAGTATTATCACTGTGAGACAAACTAAATGCTACATGTGTCAATATTTACACAAGCAGATTACAACAGTGTGGTCTCATCAGTTCAACTATTGTGTCTTGTGAGCTCAACTACATTTTAAACTCTGTAAGGAGCTGCGTTTTCCCCTGAAGTTATTAAAAGGTAGATTTCTTTTAATTAAACTCATTTGCATGACTAAATTAGATTTAATTACTCTCATTCATTTCACTATATCTTTCTTTGATTTGAGAAGGAGAACTTTTATAATTGATTAAAATAGGATGCTCTGGCCTTCTCTGTTGATCCTGGAGAATAGTTCTCATTTATGCTTTTAAACGACCAGTGGAACAGAGATTTCTTTGATCTAGTTCTACTACAAACACTCTCCTTGAACCTGCGGTGGACAGGTGGCCACATAATCACACTGCTCCTCAGTTTCTCCACAAAATATGCACTGTAGTACCAAATGCAATGGTATCTGTTTTGGCCCCCAATGCAAAGACAAATGGTGCTTTTGATGTGAAAGTGCTTGAAACATTTGTATACGTTCTAAACTATGAATATTGTTAAAATTACTAATATCAGAAGTTACAGCTTTTCCTTTACATTTTGCCTAAAAATGAAATTCCTCATTACCTTTTGGGTAGTAGTCATTGTTTTCATAATCTCAGATTATTGGGTACTATCACATTCATTGATTCACTTATGCCTGCATTCATTCATTCAATGCAAATTTGTATTCACACAATATTCCAGACATTGTGATTATCCTTGGATATAATTCAACAAACCCATAAGAAGTCCAACAACTCTAATCAAGCATGTTCCTCCCTCAGGAGTTCAGACGTGAGAGAGAGACCAGTAACGTAAAAAAAAAAATTCATTTCAATAAGCACAGTAATAGAATCACATACAAGGTTGATGGTTGAAAAGGGGAAATTTTCAACTCAGCCTGGAGGTATTTAAAATAGCCCTAGTGAGATAAATTTAAAAAGATGGGAAAGGAAGGTTATTCTAGGACAAAGGAATTCTGTGTTCAAAGATATCAAGCAAAAATAGAATGACACATTTGGAAAACTCTAGCGTAGTTTGGCTTACATTTTGGATTTGAGTGTGAAGTGAGAGAGAACAAGTTTGGAGAAAAATTCATCCAGTGGATGAGTTGGCTTAAAGCAGATGAGTAAAATAACTATATTTACCATATTTATGTATTAGAAAGATAATAAGATAGCAATATGGAAAATAGATTAGAGGGAGGTAAGCCCAGTTAGGAGGCTCTTTAGTTTAAAAATAATATACTTCTGGGACTTCCCTGGTGGCACAATGGTTAAGAATCCACCTGCCAATGCAGGGGACACAGGCTCGATCCTTGGCCCATGAAGATCCCACATGCCCGGAGCAACTAAGCCCCTGTGCCACAACTACTGAGCCTGCGCTCTAGATCCTGTGAGCTACAACTACTGAGCCCATGTGCCACAACTACTGAAGCTCACACACTCTAGAGCCCATGCTCCACAACAAGAGAAGCCATGGCAATGAGAAGTCTGCACACCATAACGAAGAGGAGCCCCTGCTCACCACAACTAGAGAAAGCCCATGGGGCTTCCCTGGTGGTGCAGTGGTTGAGAGCCCGCCTGCTGATGCAGGGGACATGGGTTTGTGCCCCGGTCCAGGAAGATCCCACATGCCACAGAGCGGCTGGGCCCATGAGCCATGGCCGCTGAGCCTGTGCATCTGGAGCCTGTGCTCCACAACGGGAGAGGCCACAACAGAGAAAGCCCATGCATAGCAATGAAGACCAAAAACAGCCAAGAAAACTAAAATAAAATAAATAAAAATAATATATTTCAGAAATGATGTAATAGCAATATATTTGGAGAAGAAAAAACAAATATAAATATATTTCATGGGTTTTTACAAGATAGAACTGAAAAGCAGAAGTTTAAAATTTTCTCTGTTTCCACTTTGGATGATTTTTTAGGTAGTGGTGGCACTACTGAAAAGAATAAAAGAAACACATTTTGGGGTAGGAGTATAAGGAATCCTGATTTAAGTTTGGGGCATGTGATTTTGAAACACCTATATTCATGAAGACAAATACATTTGTCTGGATCTTAGAAAAGTGATACAGAAGCAAGATATAGATTTGGGAGTTCAGATAGAGGTTTTCTGTTTGTTTTTTTGTCTGTTTGCTTTAAATCTGTTCTTTACTTCCTTTTGAACGTATCCCTTTCCTACGTTACTGATTCTGGTTTGACTAACAGTCAAGGGCATTTGCCTCCCCTCTCAGGGTTGAGTGTGCATGACCCAAGCCAAGCCAACCAGAAAACAAAACTAAGTACTGGTAAGGATGCTGGGGGAGAGGGACTAGTGTTCTTTTCAGCAGGATCATTAGCTGTAAGAACAAGCAAGTCCAGAGTAATTAAATAGCCAACTTTCTCCTCATACAGGTAAAGTCTGCAAACAAAGCCAATACAGAGGAAAAAAAGCTAACAGGTTAAGAAACACAGAGGACTGCTTATATTTTTGAACCACTGGATCCAGCCAAGCCTTTAGGTAACCTTCCCCTGAATGTTTTAGTCATGTGAGCCAATAAATTTGGAGTTTTATGCCTTATGCTTGTGTATGTTTTATTTCTGTGATTTGTATCCAAAAGAGTCTTAACTAATTCAGGGGTTTTCACCAAGAGAGTCAATTCACACTGTGGAAATGAGTGCCATAGCTCAGATCAGAGCACAGTAAGTGAGAAGGGAAAAAGATCAAGGTAGTATAATCAGGAGGAACATGAAAATTAAAAGTTAGATGGAGGGGAAGAATCCCATACAGAAACCTGGGAAAGATCAATTAAGAGGCCAAGAAGAGAGTAGTATAACAGAAGCCAAGGAAGTAAAGTGAGTGTCAAGAATAACGCAACAGGGAGAGGTAAGTTCACATTAAATAGGACAAGACAGGTCAACATGTGTGTAGAATTTAGCAATCTAAAGGTTTCAGAGGACTTTGAATTGTCTCAGTAGAGTGGTAAGTGCAAGACAGGTTGAATAGACATGTGAAAGTGAAGTCAATGAACTGGATTTATCTTCCAAAAAGATTGTCTGTAAAGGGAAGTGAGAAACTGAACCACCTACCTGGGAACACGGGCTAGAAAGAGCGTTTCTTTTTAAGTCGGGAGAGGTGGCACCACTGCATATGCTAAGAGAAAACACTATTTTCTCCTGTTCCGAATTGTTTAAATACGGTACTTTTTTTTACTGTAGTAGGAGACTTATGGAGGTGGAACACACATAAAATGCCAGGTAGATAAGAACAGTTGATAAATATGAATTAGAGGCGTCTTGGTTTCTTTCATTCACTTATTTAAGTCCTAGAGGTTCCCATATTTTGATACTTCATTTTTCTTTCATGCTAAAAAGTAGAATAGCTTGTTTTTCACCATACATACTAAGCCATGGCAAGGCATACTTTCTCTCTTCCATCTATAACATAACACAAGTAGGAGCTAATGGCTGACTCATTCATACATATTTAAAACAATACAGTTTATTTAAAAAACTGTTTTATTACTGAACAGAACTGTATTTCCAGCAGAAGGTTGTCATGATCCATTTTAAGATATCTGTGTTAGCTTGAGTTAATTTGATTTATTTCAATACTAAACTCAAAGCTTTGCATTCGTTGGTGACAGCTCTACTGATTAGATGACATTTTTTTTCACCCTTTTATTACAATATGCAAGTTACATCTAATGAGCCACTTGGACATGTATTTACCTGTCAGTTTCATCTTTTTCTAAAGAAAATGACAACAAATATGGAAAAGAAAATTCATAAGGGAAAGCACAACACTGCTTAAGTATTCAGTTTTTAATAAGTGGCCTATTATTCATTAAAAAAAGAAAGAGCCTCAAATCTTGCTTGAAATAACAGTGTTCTAAGAGTCTTTTCTGACTCTGACTAGGAAGCACTTGGAGGTGGGCACCTTCCCTTCCATCTGCATTTGGGTATTAGGCGTGGGGGTATACAGTCATAAAAGGGAATGTGTCATGAAAAGAAATGGAAACAAACAAATCACAATACCAAAAGGAAGAAAAAAATCCCTCAAACCACACTTTCACAGTCCTCTATTTATACTAGCACATTCTGGGAAAATCACTCAAAAACCTGTTACTAATCATTTAAACCTTAGGCTGTCGACACTTTCCTGCTTTGCTAGCCAAATAGTCATGTGCAGCAGCCAGAGGGTTAAAGAGCCAGATTTCCTGTCCCATGCTGTAGCTTTGTGTGAGCAATATGGAGGACCTCATCATCACCACAGAGGTTCCTGTTGAACATGAAGGGGTCTATCCAGGCAAAAATATGTGCAGCTTTCTGGGCCAGATTTGCTCCGGCAGGGCTTCTAAAGTTGGCTGTGCAGTGGACTAGGCTGTCCAGACCTGCTGTTCCACAAAGGCCAAGATTCTCCCTCTGTGTGCCTAGTTCTCCAGCCAGCAGACTATACAAAGCCTGTTTCGCCTGGGTCCAGACACCCTCCAGATCTATGAGAAAGTCTTTGTGTTGTTTTTGGAAACACAATATTCAACCTAATATAAATTAGATTATTTGGATTTGGATAGACCAAAACCGTAAACATTTCAATTTTCACATAGAAATAAAATAAATGAAACAGACACAGAATTAGTCCTAAGATTTAGATTGTAGAAGACAATAAAATTTTCTATTTCTTGATTTAAAAAAAACTTACAGTCTGTCAATTGTACAACAAATTATGTCTCCAGTGGCCTAGATGCAGTGTTTTAATTGTATTATTTTAATAGAAGATTTTTGATATGCTGATTGTAAGTGCTGTATTCATTTTCTTTAATAAATATGTTAGGAGGGTTCCATGGCAAGGGAATGAGAAAATAACCCTCCTGAGATCCCAGTTAACCACCCCTGTTGTACTTTGTGATCTACAGTGCAGAATTCTTGATTTTAATTTTCTTTACCTCTGTTCATTTGACTCATTGTCATCCATGCTTGATTAACAAAATAAGGACAAAAATACTGAAAGAGGTAACATTTTGTGGACAGTTATTATTATTTTCACTCCATTAAAAAAATCAAACTTCAAATTCTGTTTGTTGAGAAATCTGCCCACACTATTTCCTTCTATAAAGTCCCCCAGTGAAAGTCCGGATTTTGAAAATCTAGTCTCTGACAGAACAAAAGGCAACAGAAACCTATAAAAACAAGCAAGAGAAAGCTCAAGGTTTGTTTCACACACACCTATGCCTGAGGATGGTTCTCATCAATACCCATTGTGATTCAGTCACCGTGATGAGAAATTTGAAAATAAACTTTGCAGGTAAAAACAAAACCAGTGAAACATTTGATTCATCTTCGCCAGGTGAACATCGTACCTTGTTTGCTCAGAAAGCTGACTGAACTAGATCGATATGTGTCACTGAGTCTCTTGCTGTCATACTCAATGCTCAGTCATCTAGTGGAGACAAAGTCTGACCCAGGATTAATATAAACTACTGTGGGTCCTTGGAGTCAGACTCAAAAACTTAGATTCCATCATGCCCTTAATTATCAAATGTGTTTCCTGTGAAGAAAGGAGTACTGTTTAAAATGTTTGATAATCTGACAAGGCCATAAGGCTTAATGGAATTGATGATTACACACAGATGGACGATTAACTCTCGAGGTTTAACATTGGAAAAAAAAAAGTAACTATGCTGGATTGCTACTTAATGGAATTACACTGCCCATATGGAAAAGAACTATACCCTAAATATACCCAGAATGATGGAACAGGTGGCAGAATCTGGGCAAGACTGCTTGGAATGCACAAAAGCATTCTGAACTTGTAACTGCCAGAAAAGATTTCTGAAGAAAAAAAAAAAGAGGAGAATCTTTAAAACCATGTTAACTTTCTTACATTTTGGAAATATAAATTGCAAAAGTAATTAGAAAACTGAACCCCAAAGTATAATTATTCCAGCAGTAATGTTTTTTAACATTATATTTTGGAAACCTGCAAACTATGCTGTTTGTGACTGAGGTAAATGCTGATGTATGGATTATTAATTAGCTCCAACATAAACTCAGTGAGGGCAGAAACCATATCTGCCTTGATAACAGCTATAGCCTCCAGAAGATATAATTGGGAGAATGAGATTAAAACTATTAACTGAAGGAAGGATTAAGTGTAATTTCTAGATTTCATATTCTTTAATAATGATTTACATCCCCAACTTCATGGATAAACAAGAACTGCATATGGGAAAATGATGGTGGGATATGAACACTAGTAAGCATTTACATGTAAATAAGCAAATGATAAGGTAGCATAATTCCAATTAAGAAACAATTGCTGAAAGGAGGTGATTTATTTGTGATTTTTTGCTCCAACTCAGGAGGGGATTTATTTTAAATATTAATAAACTTTCAAATAACAGAAGGCTCTGTCTTCTGGGCATACAGGGTGTGGGGATAGAATCCGGAAGGCCTTCGTAGTGATAAACTTAGTAGGTAATCTGCACTGAGCACTTACTATGTGCCAAGAATGAACTGCTTCATGTACATCAGTTTATTTAATTCTTAATATGACCCTTTAAGTTATTTCCCATTTTACAGATGAGGAATCTGACTGAAGGGCACAGAACTTCCCAAGGTCACAGAACTAGTAGTTGATAAAGTTGGGACTAAAAAAGAGATTGGTCTTGCCAGAGTTCTTTCACATATAAGCATTTTGTCAATGCCCATTTACCATGATCTCTCCCTGCTTCTGGGCCTCATTTCTCTAGTTGTGCACATGTCTGAGCATTCTTGGACTCCTCTTTGTACCTGATGCCTCCCATAAGGCTTATGGATCCACACTGTTTACCAGGGTGATATTAGGACCTTTAGAAAAGCATAAGGATGGAAGAGACAAAGAAGGAGAACTACCTAACAGCAAATAGTTAAGAAATAAATACTAAATGATAAAATGAGGGTGAAGAAGTTACTCAGCACTCTGTTTCTCCCCATAAGCTTCTAATTTTTCTTTTCTTTTTGAAATATTAAATTCTTAAAAAAACTTTTTTTTTTTTTTTTTGGTGCCTCTGCTTTGATGATGTCTTAAGCACGTGCTTGTTAGACCCACTGGGAAATTTGGCCAAACTCTATTTTGGGGACTACTGAACAATTCCGAAAAATTATGAAAGAACTATCTTGATTAAATCAATCGTGGCATTTTATTACATCATTTCAATGATTAATACTTTCAGTTCTCTGTTATGACTCTACCATAAAAATGGGACACACTTATGTGTCTACACGAAAAATAATTTTGGTACAACTACCTAGACCAATTGGTTACTGGGTATGTAGACAGAGCTGCTTCTAGCTGCTTGTTCTTAAGCTTTCCACACACGAGGCTTTTATACATTTTGATATATGTATATTCAAAATAAATTTTTTTACACTTTGTTCTCTACCCAGAGAAATTTTATCACTGATGAGAGACAAGATAAAACAGTGGAAAAAATTCTAGCCCAGTGAGGCAATCTCCTTTCATTTTTTTTGTTTGTTTGTTTTACTTTTTTTGCAGTACGCGGGCCTCTCACTGTTGTGGCCTCTCCCGTTGCGGAGCACAGGTTCCGGATGTGCAGGCTCAGCGGCCATGGCTCATGGGCCCAGCCGCTCTGCGGCATGTGGGATCTTCCCAGACCCAGGCACGAACCTATGTCCCCTGCATTGGCAGGTGGACTCTCAACCACTGCGCCACCAGGGAAGCCCTTCTTTCAGTTTTTAATACTTTATTTTCTGCTAATTAGTTGTAAACCTTGATGTTTTAACTGTTCTGGGTATCAATTTCTCTCTTAAGATATTTATCCTACTTACATCATAGGAATTCTGAAACAAATTAAAAAATGAAATCTGTGAAATTGTTTGAAAAAGTAAGAACAGTACATGAGCTGTTGAAGATTGGGGACTATGCGCTTTCCTTCCCTAGAGAATCCTGAATAACAGAGGTGCTCTATTGACCTCTACTAGTGATCAATGAAGAAAATTCTTTCCCAAATAGATTTTAAGATGTTTGAGGGCATGGGACGTGCTTTATAGTGGGCCTCAAAGAATGCTGACTTTGATAAGAAAACATTCAAAAAACAATTGAATAGTGTAGAGAATGATGAAATGCAAGTAATTTAGGTAGAAAATACATATGTAGCTTCTCTTCCAGGTGCACTATTAGCATAATAGTTTGTGTTATTATGGAGATATCTTTATGGAAAATAAAGAGCATTTGTATCAAAGGAATCTAGATTATTATTTTTTTATTAGTTTCTGCTTTATAACAAAATGAATCAGTCATACATATACATCTGTTCCCACATCCCTTCCCTCTTGTGTCTCCCTCCCACCCTCCCTATCCCACCCCTCTAAGGTGGTCACAAAGCACCAAGCTGATCTCCCTGTGCTATGCGACTGCTTCCCACTATCTATCTACCTTACGTTTGGTACTGTATATATGTTCAAGCCTCTCTTTCGCTTTGTCACAGCTTACCCTTCCCCCTCCCCATATCCTCAAGTCCATTCTCAAGTAGGTTTGTGTCTTTATTCCTGTTTTACCCCTAGGTTCTTCATGACATTTTTTTTCTTAAATTCCATATATACGTGTTAGCATACGGTATTTGTCTTACTCTTTCTGAGTTACTTCACTCTGTATAACAGAATCTAGGTCTATCCACATCATTACAAATAGCTCACTTTCGTTTTTTTTTTTTTTGGCAGAGTAATATTCCATTGTATATATGTCCCACATCTTCTTTATCCATTCATCCGATGATGGACACGTAGGTTGTTTCCAGCTCTGGGCTATTGTGAATAGAGCTGCAATGAACATTTTGGTACATGTCTCTTTTGAATTATGGTTTTCTCAGGGTATATGCCTAGTAGTGGGATTGCTGGGTCATATGGTAGTTCTATTTTTAGATTTTTAAGGAAACTCCATACTGTTCTCCATAGTGGCTGTACCAATTCACATTTCCACCAGCAGTGCAAGAGTGTTCCCTTTTCTCCACACCCTCTCCAGCATTTATTATTTCTAGATTTCTTGATGATGGCCATTCTGACTGGTGTGAGGTGATACCTCATTGTAGTTTTGATTTGCATTTCTCTAATGATTAATGATGTTGAGCATTCTTTCATGTGTTTGTTGGCAGTCTGTATATCTTCTTTGGAGAAATGCCTATTTAAGTCTTCTGCCCATTTTTGGATTGGGTTGTTTGTTTCTTTGTTATTGAGCTGCATGAGCTGTTTATAAATTTTGGAGATTAATCCTTTGTCAGTTGCTTCATTTGCAAATACTTTCTCCCATTCTGAGGGTTGTCTTTTGGTCTTGTTTATGGTTTCCTTTGCTGTGCAAAAGCTTTGAAGTTTCATTAGGTCCCATTTGTTTATCTTTGTTTTTATTTCCATTTCTCTAGGAGGTGGGTCCAAAAGGATCTTGCTGTGATTTATGTCATAGAGTGTTCTGCCTATGTTTTCCTCTAAGAGTTTGATAGTGTCTGGCCTTACATTTAGGTCTTTAATCCATTTTGAGCTTATTTTTGTGTATGGTATTAGGGAATTATCTAATCTCATACTTTTACATGTCCCTGTCCAGTTTTCCCAGCACCACTTATTGAAGGGGCTGTCCTTTCTCCACTGTACATTCCTGCCTCCTTTATCAAAGATAAGTTGACCATATGTGTGTGGGTTTATCTCTGGGCATTCTATCCTGTTCCATTGATCTATATTTCTGTTTTTGTGCCAGTACCACACTGTCTTGATTACTGTCGCTTTGTAGTATAGTCTGAAGTCAGGGAGCCTGATTCCTCCAGCTCTGTTTTTCATTCTCAAGATTGCTTTGGCTATTCGGGGTCTTTTGTTTTTCCAAACAAATTTTGAAATTTTTTGTTCTAGTTCTGTGAAAAATGCCAGTGGTAGTTTGATAGGGATTGCATTGAATCTGTAGATTGCTTTGGGTAGTAGAGTCATTTTCACAATATTGATTCTTCCAATCCAGGAGCATGGTATATCTCTCCATCTATTTGTATCATCTTTAATTTCTTTCATCAGTGTCTTATAATTTTCTGCATACAGGTCTTTTGTCACCTTAGGTAGGTTTATTCCTAGATATTTTTTTCTTTTTGTTGCAATGGTAAATGGGAGTGTTTTCTTGGTTTCACTTTCAGATTTTTCATCATTAGTGTACAGGAATGCCACAGATTTCTGTGCATTAAGTGTGTATCCTGCTACTTTACCAAATTCATTGATTAGCTCTAATAGTTTTCTGGTAGCATCTTTAGGATTCTCTATGTATAGTATCATGTCATCTGCAAACAGTGACAGCTTTACTTCTTCTTTTCCAATTTGGATTCCTTTTATTTCCTTTTCTTCTCTGATTTCTGTGGCTAAAACTTCCAAAACTAAGTTGAATAAGAGTGGTGAGAGTGGGCAGCCTTGTGTTGTTCCTGATCTTAGTGGAAATGGTTTCAGTTTTTCACCATTGAGGACAATGTTGGCTGTGGGTTTGTCATATGTGGACTTTATTATGTTGGGGCGAGTTCCCTCTATGTCTACTTTCTTCAGGGTTTTTATCATAAATGGGTGCTGAATTTTGTCGAAAGCTTTCTCTGCATCTATTGAGATGATCATATGGTTTTTCTCCTTCAACTTGTTAATATGGTGTATCACATTGATTGATTTGCATATATTGAAGAATCCTTGCATTCCTGGAATAAACCCCACTTGATCATGGTGTATGATCCTTTTAATGTGCTGTTGGATTCTGTTTGCTAGTATTTTGTTGAGGATTTTTGCATCTATGTTCATCAGTGATATTGGCCTGTAGTTTTCTTTCTTTGTGACACCCTTGTCTGGTTTTGGTATCAAGGTGATGGTGGCCTCGTAGAATGACTTTGGGAGTGCTCCTCCCTCTGCTATATTTTGGAAGAGTTTGAGAAGAATAAGTGTTATCTCTTCTCTAAATGTTTGATAGAATTCACCTGTGAAGCCATCTGGTACTGGGCTTTTGTTTGTTGGAAGATTTTTAATCACAGTTTCAATTTCAGAGCTTGTGATTGGTCTATTCATATTTTCTATTTCTTCCTGATTCAGTCTTGGCAGGTTGTGCATTTCTAAGAATTTGTCCATTTCTTCCAGGTTGTCCATTTTATTGGCATAGAGTTGCTTGTAGTAATCTCTCATGATCTTTTGTATTTCTGCAGTGTCAGTTGTTACTTCTCCTTTTTCATTTCTAATTCTGTTGATTTGAGTCTTCTCCCTTTTTTTCTTGATGAATCTGGCTAATGGTTTGTCTATTTTGTTTATCTTCTCAAAGAACCAGCTTTTAGTTTTATTGATCTTTGCTATCATTTCCTTCATTTCTTTTTCATTTATTTCTGATCTGATCTTTATGATTTCTTTCCTTCTGCTAACTTTGGGGTTTTTTTGTTCTTTTTTCTCTAATTGCTTTAGGTGCAGGGTCAGGTTGTTTGCTCGAGATGTTTCCTGTTTTTTAAGGTGGGATTGTATTGCTATAAACTTCCCCCTTAGAACTGCTTTTGCTGCGTCCCATAGGTTTTGGGTGGTCGTGTCTCCATTGTCATTTGTTTCTAGGTATTTTTAAATTTCCTCTTTGATTTCTTCAGTGATCGCTTCGTTATTGAGTAGTGTATTGTTTAGCCTCCATGTGTTTGTATTTTTTACAGATCTTTTCCTGTAATTGATGTCTAGTCTCATAGCATTGTGGTCGGAAAAGATACTTGATACACTTTCAATTTTCGTAAATTTACCAAGGCTTGATTTGTGACCCAAGATATGATCTATCCTGGAGAATGTTCCATGAGCACTTGAGAAAAATGTGTATTCTGTTGTTTTTGGATGGAATGTCCTACAAATATCAATTAAGTCCATCTTGTTTAATGTATCATTTAAAGCTTGTGTTTCCTTATTTATTTTCATTTTGGATGATCTGTCCATTGGTGAAAGTGCGGTGTTAAAGTCCCCTACTATGAATGTGTTACTGTCAATTTCTCCTTTTATCGCTGTTAGTATTTGCCTTATGTATTGAGGTGCTCCTATGTTGGGTGCATAAATATTTACAATTGTTATATCTTCTTCTTGGATCGATCCTTTGATCATTATGTAGTGTCCTTCTTTGTCTCTTCTAATAGTCTTTATTTTAAAGTCTATTTTGTCTGATATAAGAATTGCTACTCCAGCTTTCTTTTGATTTCCATTTGCGTGGAATATCTTTTTCCATCCCCTTACTTTCAATCTGTGTGTGTCTCTAGGTCTGAAGTGGGTCTCTTTTAGACAGCATATATATGGGTCTTGTTTTTGTATCCATTCAGTCAATCTGTGTCTTTTGGTGGGAGCATTTAGTCCATTTACATTTAAGGTAATTATTGATATGTATGTTCCTATTCCCATTTCTTTAATTGCTTTGGGTTCATTATTGTAGGTATATTCCTTCTGTTTTGTTTCTTGCCTAGAGAAGTTCCTTTAGCATTTGTTGTAAAGCTGGTTTGGTGGTGCTGAACTCTCTCAGCTTTTGCTTGTCTGTAAAGGTTGTAATTTCTCCATCAAATTTGAATGAGATCCTTGCTGGGTAGAGTAATCTTGGTTGCAGGTTTCTCTCCTTCATCACTTTAATTATGTCCTGCCACTCCCTTCTGGCTTGTAGAGTTTCTGCTGAGAGATCAGCTGTTAACTTGATGGGGATTCCCTTGTGTGTTATTTGTTGTTTTTGCCTTGCTGCTTTTAATATGATTTCTTTGTGTTTAATTTTTGACAGTTTGATTAATATGTGTCTTGGCGTATTTCTCCTTGGATTTTTTCTGTATGGGACTCTCTGTGCCTCCTGGACTTGATTAACTATTTCCTTTCCCATATTAGGGAAGTTTTCAACTATAATCTCTTCAAATATTTTCTCAGTCCCTTTCTTTTTCTCTTCTTCTTCTGGAACTCCTATAATTCGAATGTTGCTGCATTTAATGTTGTCCCAGAGGTCTCTGAGACTGTCCTCTGTTCTTTTCATTCTTTTTTCTTTATTTTGCTCTGCAGCAGTTATTTCCACTATTTTATCTTCCACCTCACTTATCCGTTCTTCTGCCTCAGTTATTCTGCTATTGATCCCATCTAGAGTATTTTTCATTTCATTTATTGTGTTTTTAATTGATGCTTGATTCATCTTTAGTTCTTCTAGGTCTTTGTTAACTGTTTCTTGCATTTTGTCTATTCTATTTCCAAGATTTTGGATCTTGGAAATAGAATCTTGGATCATCTTTACCATCATTATTCTGAATTCTTTTTCAGGTACACTCCCTATTACCTCCTCATTTGTTAGGTCTGGTGGGTTTTTATCTTGCTCCTTCTCCTACTGTGTGTTTTTCTGTCTTCTCATTTTGCTTATGTTACTGTGTTTGGGGTCTCCTTTTTGCAGGCTGCAGGTTCGTAGTTCCCGTTGTTTTTGGTGTCTGTCCCCAGTGGCTCAGGTTAGTTCAGTGGGTTGTGTAGGCTTCCCGGTGGAGGGGACTACTGCCTGTGTTCTGGTGGATAAGGCTGGATCTTGTCTTCCTGGTGGACAGGTCCACGTCTGGTGGTGTATTTTGGGGTGTCTGTGGACTTTTTATGATTTTAGGCAGCCTCTCTGCTAATGGGTGGCATTGTGTTCCTGTCTTGCTAGTTGTTTGGCATAGGGTGTCCAGCACTGTAGCTTGCTGGTCGTTGATTGAAGCTGGGTGCTGGTGTTGAGATGGAGATCTCTGGAAAATTTTCACCGTTTGATATTATGTGGAGCTGGGAGGTCTCTTGTGGACCAGTGTCCTGAAGTTGGCTCTCCCACCTCAGAGGCACAGCACTGACTCCTGGCTCCTCAATTTGGGATGATTCATTGTCTATTCATGTATTCCACAGATGCAGGGTACATCAAGTTGATTGTGGAGCTTTAATCCGCTGCTTCTGAGGCTGCTGGGAGAGATTTCCCTCTCTCTTCTTTGTTCTCACATCTCCCTGGTCTCAGCTTTGGATTTGGCCCCACCTCTCTGTGTAGGTCGCTGGAGGGTATCTGTTCTTCGCTCAGACAGGACAGGGTTAAAGGAGCAGCCGCTTCGGGGTCTCTGGCTCACTCAGGCCGGGGGGCAGGGAGGGGCACGGAGTGCGGGTGGAGCCTGCAGCGGCAGAGGCCGGCATGA
This sequence comes from Mesoplodon bidens, assembly GCF_964165515.1. Classification (NCBI taxonomy): domain Eukaryota; kingdom Metazoa; phylum Chordata; class Mammalia; order Artiodactyla; family Ziphiidae; genus Mesoplodon; species Mesoplodon bidens. The sequence goes on along the minus strand of NC_138176.1, from coordinate 186,426,585 downwards.
CGTTGCATCAGCCCGAGGAGCGCCCTGCGTTCTCCCAGGAGGCCGTCCCTGGATCCCGGGACCCCGGCAGTTATGGGCTGCACAGGCTCCCAAGAAGGGGGGCGTGGACAGTGACCTGCGCTCGCACACAGGCCTCGCAGCATTGGCAGCAGCCCCAGCATCCCACACCCGTCTCTGGGGTCCGTGCTTTCAGCCGCGGCTCGCGCCCATCTCTGCAGCTCCTCCAAGCAGCACTCTTAATCTCCTCTCCTCATGCACCAGGAAACAAAGAGGGAAGAAAAAGTCTCTTGCCTCTTTGGCAGGTCCAAACTTTTTCCCGGACTCCCTCCCAGCTAGCTGTGGCGCATTATCCTCTTCAGGCTGTGTTCACGCATCCAGTCCTCTCCCTGCGCTCCGACTGAAGCCCGAGCCTCAGCTCCCAGCGCCGCCCACCCCGTTGGGCGAGCAGACAAGCCTCTCGGGCTGGTGAGTGCCAGTTGACACCGATCCTCTGTGTGGGAATCTCTCCGCTTTGCCCTACCCAGGTACGTGGGGAGTTTCTTGCCTTTTGGGAGGTCTGAGTTCTTCTGCCAGCTTACAGTAGGTGTTCTATAGGAGTTGTTCCACGTGTAGCTGTATTTCTGGTGTATCTGTGGGGAGGAAGGTGATTTCCGTGTCTTACTCTTCTGCCATCTTCCCCGGAAGTCTTTCTAGATTATTCTTTACCTGTATGACTGATCTTTCTCATTCTGTGCCTATATAGAATTCTTAAATTGACTGAACACCAATTATAGTGTTTTTCAAAAAAATATTATTATAGCTTCTAGTTCTACATCAGGTACTTCTTCCATGCCCTAACAAATAGCTTACTGTTATTACAGTGCAGAATAAGGGAAATATGTTGATGGAGACTAGTGTGGAATCATGTCTTTATCCTTTTGGCAACTGATAGTTGTACTTTTAGTAAGATATCTAGAATCACTGTTTAATACCCTTGTTATTTAAAATGTAATCAAATTGGACACGCTTTATTAAATATCCTATTAGTTGTTTTTAAATGGCAGGTTTTTTTGATTTATTCATTTTTGATGCAATATTTTTCTTTGCCTGATAGAGATTCAATCTGGTGATTGCAATGGAATCATTATGAGACATGGCTTTCTTATCGGAGAAGTGGGAAGAGCATTTGTACCATCCTGTCCAATCAGAACTCAACGTGGCAAATTAGGAATATGTGCTCTGGGGAGATTGGGGGTGGAGAAAAGGCAAGAGATTGAACATATTGGCTATTAATGCTTTTGAATTCTCATGGTAGTTTACACCATAGCCTTCAAAACCCAATGATGAGATGAATATGGACATGGCATGTCAGATATTTCCTGTGTAGAACAAGACTTTCCTGACAGCAAAATTGCTTCAAATCACATGCCACAAATCCGACTTAGTCTTGATTGCCCTTTCCTCATAAGACAACTATGGTACACCAAAGCAGGATAGCCATAATTAACTTAGAAACAGCCATAATTGTCAGTACCTGTTTTACCCCCACCCTCCATGTAAATGTTGCTTTACACTGGGTAATTTTCTGCTTTCTCCCTTCCTGGTTCTACTATCCTCCCTACACTCCAAAAACACCACTCCAACCATGCACTATTTACCTCTTCATGCTTTGGTTTTAAATCTCCTAAAAGTACATTCTGAAATTGCATGCTTATATCTGCATGTTATGCATACATATATGAAGATTGGGGCCTACATGCTTTCCTTCCCTAGGGAATCCTGTATAACAGAGGTGCTCATTTGACCTAAGTGATCAATGAAGAAAATTATTGCCCAAATGGTTTTTAAGTTGTTTGAGGGCAGGGGAGTACTTTATAATGGGGCCTCAAAGAATGCTGACTTTATAATGGGGCCTCAAAGAATGCTGACTTTGATAAGAAAGCATTCAAAACACAGTTGAGTGGTGTAGAGAATGATGAAATGTGTGTATATGTGTGTATACATACACACACATATATATATATATATTTATATAGGCTCACTGGGCACTCACCAGTGTTACACACACACACACACACACACACACACACACACACAATACAGAAAAAGGAAGGAAGAATATCTCAAATCATGACAGGCAACCTCCCCAAAACAAAACTCTGAATGTCAGGCCCAGGGAACCTAGCAAAACAAAGTGCTCCCAATTTTAGTTTCCTTTGAAGTTCAGCAATCTGTGGCTAAAGACTAACACTCTTCTCTAATCAAAATCTTCAAGACAGTTTTTGTTCAGGTATGCTTAGTCCTTTTTCTGTAGATGATTTTAGAATTATTTTAAGGTCCATAAAAGTCAGAGTCTATAGAACCTCCTATTTCTGAACCCACAGCAGCAGTTTGAATAATAACTCTTCATCCAATAATCAATATTTATAAAATTCCAACATGGTTTAATTCAAATTCTGGATTTCCCCCTTCATGTGGCTCTAGTGTATCTGGTGTTTCACAATAATCTGCCTGAGTCGTATGTGCAATGTCACTCTTTTAATCTGTGTGATTTGTTCTAAAACTACGGGGGATATGTGGAGTGCATTGATACAGAGAAGCAAGAACTGTGAGTCCTATCACCTCTCTGGGGTCCAGTTGTGGGCATGTTAAAGGTTTTATATATTAAGAATATTCATTATATTTTTACTAATTTACCATCAGAATTTCTTACTGGTCTCGTAGCTTCTGGGAACAAACTGCATAAAACTCAGCACAAAACTGTGGTATAAATTTTCTTTGTGCTTCTATTGTCACATGTCTTGTTGGTATCCTAAACCCAATATGCTATATAAAAAGTATACTATTATAAAGAAAATATTAGGCAAATTATGCCAATATAATGTCACCAGTATGTTGCTATGTACCTGCATTTGAAAACAGAACAGGATGGTCATACCAAGGCCCATGACATGCCCAAGAGCAAGAAGGAAGTAAGGTCTTCTAAATACTAATCCAAGTTTAAATATACTACTTGAGACTTGTTCATTTTAATTTTTAACTAAAAGTTATTCTGGGATTTATTTTGTTATTTTTTGGCTTATTTTTCTTAGTTAAATCATTTACTTGAAGATTTTCAAAAATTATTTTCGTTTGCCAGTTATTGATTATTAAATTGTAGTTCTCAGCTTGTGACTGCAATAACAGATGTCTCCTAGTTGGAGTGAGATCACAAGATTCCTTTTGAATGAATGTAAGGAAAATATACCACTATAGCAGAGCAAAAGTTGTCTGTCTGCTAGACAGTTGAAGAAGGTTATTCAGGATACAACCTAAACTAGAGATTGGTCTTGTGTTTCACTTTAAATGTTGAATGACTGGATTAGAAATCCAGGAAACAGACATGGAGAGTTGATAATTTTATCCATGTAGTTTTCTTTTGAGATTTTAATTCATTCACATTAGTAAAAAATAAAACGTAAAGCACTTATCTTTAATATCCCTTAAAAATTGTTATTGCACAAGTATTTATTTATTAGGAAAATTGAAACTGTCACCTCAGATCTCATTCATTATTTGTCACCTTTCATAGCTCACCTTCTAAGGTGAAAAGATATTTAGATCTGTCTAAGCTCAATCCTCTTCAATATTTACTTATTTAACTTAATACTTATTGAGCACATTTTTATGATATAAAATGTATTATAACATAGCATCAGCCTTGTATATTGAGTATGCTCTATAGAGAGATAAATAATAGATAGATAGATAGATAGGGAAATAGATTTATAAAATACAGAAATGAATATATAAAAATAAATATGCTAAGGTGATAATACACTGTAAGTATTAAGATAATAGAGAATTTATTTTAAAATGCTTTTCATTTTAATACATTTATCTTGTTATTTATCAACCATTTATTTGTGAGCTTGGCAATGAAGTTGTCATAATTCATAAATATTGTGGAAACTTCAGAATATAAATTATTCCTAGATTCTATTCAGTAGTTGAATGCCAATTAATGTCCTATGTAACAGCTCCATTTTAAGCAAGTCACAAAAATATCTCCACCAACCAAATCCTAAAGAAGATCCAATCATTCATTTTTTTCATTTTGAACAAACTTGTCCACTCTTAAGCTTTTCATACTGTATCTTTTTATTCTCCAATTTCAGATAATTTATATTATCCCTTTCTCCAAACATGGTCCTTTTCTTTCTTTTTCTTTTCTGAAATGGTTATATTTTCTTTTGGACACTCTGAAAGCTAATGCAAGTTCTATACTGATAAATAAAAAGGCCAAAATTTCCAGATTTCCCCATGGACTTCTCCACTGTTGTCCATATTGTTCTAATATAGTTCTCTAATAAAAAATTAAAAATTAAAAACAACCAATCCCAGAACGTAGTACAAAAAGAGGGAAGAAAGAGGTTGACCCTCTCTTACCATTTGTGATAAAATCTCTGTGCAAAACAAGCTCCCAGAAGTTATTATTTCTAGTCCATCAGAAGTCATATTATCTAATAGTATCTTGTTTGAGAATTCCCAACTTCTTTGTTACTTAGTGAAGGTACTACAGCCACTTCACAATGAACTATATGAGAAGCTATTAATAGCTTCATTCTGAACCCACCAAATAATTTCATGTCCTATCACAATTCCATCAGCTCTGACTCATTAAAAATGCAAATTTGAAACTGTTTGCAAGGAAAATATGTGATCCATTTTTAGTATGCCAGAGTGTTCAACAAGGTGTTGAAAAACTAGAAATGGAACACTGATTAAAATTTAACATAATATTTTCTTAAGCCAGTACTAGATTCAATACACTGTAAACAAACACACACACGCACACATGAATAAGAGAAGCCTAACTCTCAAAGATGGAGAAGATTTCAAAATAGTAGCATGGGTTGTGTTTTTAAGACGGATGCATAAATAAAACAGTAAAGTATTTGCTGAAAGGAGACAGAAGGACTGAGGGGTTAGGAGAGAAATGCAATTAAAGCAAGCTTTAGGACATAGATGACATTTGGGTTTGGTCTTCAGAGGAAGTCAGTGGGTGGAGAATATTTCAGGCAACAGAAATGAAATGAGCAACAGAAGTAGAAAAGTGCAAATGCCTAACAAATATTTACTGAACACAATAATCCTAATGAGAGTCAAATCTCTTTATTTAAAAAATTTTTTTGGCAATGAGTTGGATTTCCCCACTATAAAGTCTCCTGAACTTTTTGTGTGTTGAGTCTACTTTGTCACCTTTTTATAATTGATTTCTGCAGATAGAGTGGATGTTTCCATATCCACCCATCTGCTAATCAGAGATCACTTTGAAACCGAGTATAAGGAAAAAGAAAAATAAAACAGGCCATGAAGCTGTGTTACATCTTGAAGTGCATTAAAATATAAAAACACAAAATAAGAACACACTCCAAATGACTCATTTGTTTTTCAGTATTCCACAACTCAGTGACAATAACTGGCAGTATAATAATTTCACAGTGTTATCCTGGTGAAACATAGGGTTCCCATAAGAATACATTTCTATCTCCTTCAACATCACCATTAAAATGACTTATTTGTTTCTGATTAATTAGGACCCAGTTTCTTCCTTCTTGGCATTTCATTTTTCCTCCTGTTCAGTCTATGTGGACAGGCTAGAGCTGTGTGGGCATGCACCAGTTTGTGAGATTCTGGATCAGAACTCAGTGGCTTTGCAACAGTGATAAACCTAACTTCTGGTAACTGCGAATTTGTGTTCCAAAGTGCCACAAACCACACGGTAAGATGCCACAAAAAGGAGCAATAACTAGGTCATGTTTTTGGCAGTCTTCATGAAGCAGTAGTTCCAATGCTGGCTTGCCAGTGATTAAATAGAGCTGAGAAACATTTTTTTTTCCTTATCTTCCTTTAGCAGAACAAAAAAGCTCAGATTAACTGATGGAGAGTGAAGAGAGAAAAGGAAAGCTCTTTGGAAAGGAGGAGTTGAATTGCCAACTACCTAAAGTCCAATTATTTGTGTCCTGTAAGAATAGAACTCGAATAAGGGTGCGCGCCATGGGTGTAGCTAGAATGGTGTGTGTGCGTGCATGTGTGTGTTGGGGGAAATGTTTTGTTGGGATGAGGTGAAGGTGAGAGTGTTCTTTCACTTCTCCATAATCCTGCCATTGTGCAATGGTTGACTGTCAACAAAGTCTCCAGAAGGATGCCATTTCCTAGGACTTTTCATTACATAATTGTTAGGTAATTAGTAATACACTTGTTATTCTGGAAAAGCAAAATAATATGCTAGGTTTGGTGGTATAACATTAAACTCCAGGAGAGGCTAAGCCTTTTCTGGGCGGAAATTACTCTCTCGGAGGCATGATCAGAAGTTCAGCTTAGCATACCCCAAGCATAAGTGAAACTGCTATTCAAATTTGCCCTGTGCAAAGACATACCCAACTTTTTAGTTCTGAATATATTCTTTCCAGGGAGTTCATGATTCCCAACAACTAAACAATGAATATGCAAGAAGGCAAAAGGCTAAGATAAAACTGGAGAACAAACATTTGGGAGAGAGCATTAAGGAAGCTAATTGACATGCTTTGTAAAATGCCAGAATGATTACCTTTCTAGGTGTTTAGAAAAGAAATTATCTTAAAATATAACACTTCTTTCTCTCCTCATCCTAGTAAATCCAGTCGACAGGATTTAGCACTGGGAAGAAGCCCAGAAGGTTTAAAATTCTGTAAGAAAAAAAGTGTATTTTTAGAATTATGGTAACAGCTGCTAAGAAATGTATTTCTATTTTGTAGTAAGTCTAAGCTGCCTAACATAAATGTGTGGTAGAGAAAGATAACATAGATAAGGCAAGTGAAGAGAATTATAGCAAAGTGAACACTATCTTTGGTTGTTGTGGAAAGAAAAATTGAGTACTAAAGATGGCATTTTCTCAAAATAAAACTATAAACTGTATATCTATGAGCTAAAATTAGATAGCTAGCCCCTCTCTCTCTCTCTCAGTCTCTCCTTACTTCCCCCTATCATCCTTCTATTTCTTATCTATTTTTATTTTTTTTTCCTAATGGAATCTTAGGGAACATTAACATAATAGTATAGATCTTGGTAAAAATCACCTCCTAAAATCCCCAAACATGCTACCACCCTGTCAAATATACAATACGCTATCAAATTTTTGCATTAAAAATCTCATTTAAGTATCCGTTTAAAGGTGTTTAGATAAAGCTCTGACTTAATAAGTGAACCATTTTACAAGTGACTAAATAAGGTAACTATTATTTTCTTATGATGCAATTTTTGTTTCAAGTTTATTATTAAAGAATAGAGTAAAAAATAAGAGGAAACACATATGCATGTCAATCCTTTCACATATAGGTATAGTTCTTTAGATTTGGTTTCACATGTGATAGGATTTGTTGAAAAATAATAAGATCGCGTATTTGGGAAACAGTTATCTATCATCGAACATAATATTTGTGTTATGTTTCTAAACCCTGGACTTCTTTTACTCTTAGAATTGGTGGCAGGGGCCACTCCTCCCAACAAAGCATACAGGCTCTTCTCCTTGGGGACTTTTTCATTTGATCTTCACTGGGAAACAACCTGGGGTTGGCATCAAATGGAGATACTGGGCATGTGGTTTGTGACCTAGGGACTGCTATAAAAATTTAATGTGTTATTTCATTAATTATATTAATAACACATTGTCATCATGATCAATAACAATTACTAAATGAACACTTGGAAGGCTCAATGTTTTAGAAAGTTCAAGAAACCTCAAAAATGCTCTTAATAATTATTCAGTGGTTTAGAATAACTCATTTTAGTTAGCCTTAAACTTTGCTTTCCTAGATTTTCTTGGAAGTGTTCTGTAGTTTTCTCTGAAGTTGATATACACATATAAAAGTCAGCACACTATATTTCTCTCATTCATATTCTAGAAGACAGAACACATTTCCATCATCAACCATCCCTCCTTCTACTCCCTTCCCAACTTAAATTCAAATGTTTACTTTCACTCTCTTTCTCTCCCACTGTCCTTCTGGCTAACTGGCTGGTACTCTTTCTCACTCTTAAATCCCCTCTCTTCATTGTCATGTACCACAGATATTTGGGAAAGCATTCCTCAAAGGATCCACAAAGTTACTTGCAATCTGTTTAAACACACAGCCCACCTCCAGCTCCCAGGATACAACCTATCCCAGATTTTATAACAACATCTTTGGCCCCTACTGGCAACAGGAAAAAAGTAATTTAAAATAGTGTTGTTCATATATGACCATAAAATATGCCCAGGAACCACTCTCAAAAGAAATACTGTGCTCAATCTGGTACCCTGGGAAAAGATGAGTATGCGGAATCTTTTCTGCTCCTTTAGAGCAGGGACCATGTCTTACTTCTCCTTATATCAGCAGCATCTATCACAAGGACTAACACAACAGGAAATGGTCAGGTATCTGTTACAACAAATTTAATTGAATTGTTTCCAATTCTATTCTGAAATATAAATTGAACATTTTACGAGTCTAATTTTCCCAATCAGTACTGTTTTCTGAATTCCAAAATATTTTCCCCCAATGAGTTACATTCTTCTGCAGAAATCACAAAATATAGGATAAGGGATGATAAGCTGATAGGCAACAATAGTCCTTTGGTTAATAATCCAAATAATATCTTTCATATATTGAGTATTTCTATATGTCAGGCACTATTCTAAGTGTTTTACATATTTACCTAACTTAATCCCTAATACAAAAGCATAAGGAAAATACTATTAATCGTCCATTTTAAAGATGAGTAAATTCAGACATAAAAAGGATAAGAACACTTCCGGGTAAGATGGCGGAAGAGTAAGACGCGGAGATCACCTTCCTCCCCACGGATACACCAGAAATACAGCTACACGTGGAACAACTCCTACAGAACACCTACTGAATGCTGGCAGAAGACCCCAGACCTCCCAAAAGGCAAGAAACTCCCCACATACCTGGGTAGGGCAAAGCGGAGAGATTCCCGCACAGAGGATCGGTGCTGAGCAGCACTCACCAGCCCAAGAGGCTTGTCTGCTCGCCCACCAGGGCGGGCGGCGCTGGAAGCTGAGGCTCGGGCTACGGTCAGAGCGCAGGGAGAGGACTGGGGCTGGCGGCGAGAACTCAGCCTGAAGGGGGCTAATGTGCCACAGCTAGCCGGCAGGGAGTCCAGGAAAACTCTGGAGCTGCGAAAGAGGCAAGAGACTTTTTCTTCCCTCTTGGTTTCCTGGTGCGCGAGGAGGGGGGATTAAGAGCGCTGCTTAAAGGGGCTCCACAGACGGGCGCGAGTCACAACTGAAAGCGCGGAGCCCAGTGACGGGCGTGGGACGCTGGGGCTGCTGCTGCCGCGCCAAGAAGCCTGTGTGCGAGCGCAGGTCACTGTCCACACCGCCCTTCCGGGAGCCTGTGCAGCCCGCCACTGCCGGGGTCCCGGGATCCAGGGGCGGCTTAGCTGGGAGAACGCACAGCGCGCCTCGGGCTGGTGCAACGTCACGCCGACATCTGCCGCTGCAGGCTCGCGCCGCACTCCGTGCCCCTCCCTCCCGCCCGGCCTGAGTGAGCCAGAGTCCCCGAAGCGGCTGCTCCTTTAACCCTGTCCTGTCTGAGCGAAGAACAGACGCCCTCCGGCGACCTACACGCAGAGGCGGGGCCAAATCCAAAGCTGAGACCCAGGAGCTGTGAGAACAAAGAAGAGAAAGGGAAACCTCTCCCAGCAGCCTCAGAAGCAGCGGATTAAAGCTCAACAATCAACTTGATGTACCCTGCATCTGTGGAATACATGAATAGAAAACAAATCATCCCAAATTGAGGAGCCAGGAGTCAGTGCTGTGCCTCTGAGGTGAGAGAGCCAACTTCAGGACACTGATCCACAAGAGACCTCCCAGCTCCACATAATATCAAACGGCGAAAATCTTCCAGAGATCTCCATCTCAACACCAGCACCCAGCTTCACTCAACGACCAGCAAGCTACAGTGCTGGACACCCTATGCCAAACAACTAGCAAGACAAGAAAACAACGCCACCCATTAGCAGAGAGGCGGCCTAAAATCATAAAAAGTCCGCAGACACCCCAAAACACACCACCAGACGTGGACCTGCCCACCAGAAAGACAACATCCAGCCTCACCCACCAGAACACAGGAAATAGTCCCCTCCACTAGGAAGCCTACACAACCGACTAAACCAACCTTAGCCACTGGGGACAGACACCAAAAACAACGGGAACTACGAACCTGCAGCCTGCAAAAAGGAGACCCCAAACACAGTAACATAAGCAAAATGAGAAGACAGAAAAACACACAGCAGGAGAAGGAGCAAGTTAAAAACCCACCAGACCTAACAAATGAAGAGGTAATAGGCAGTCTACCTGAAAAAGAATTCAGAATAATGATGGTAAAGATGATCCAAGATTCTATTTCCAAGATCCAAAATCTTGGAAATAGAATAGACAAAATGCAAGAAACAGTTAACAAGGATCTAGAAGAACTAAAGATGAATCAAGCATCGATTAAAAACACAATAAATGAAATAAAAAATACTCTAGATGGGATCAATAGCAGAATAACTGAGGCAGAAGAACGGATAAGTGAGGTGGAAGATAAAATAGTGGAAATAACTGCTGCAGAGCAAAATAAAGAAAAAAGAATGAAAAGAACAGAGGACAGTCTCAGAGACCTCTGGGACAACATTAAACGCACCAACATTCGAATGATAGGGGTTCCAGAAGAAGAAGAGAAAAAGAAAGGGACTGAGAAAATATTTGAAGAGATTATAGTTGAAAAGTTCCCTAATATGGGAAAGGAAATAGTTAATCAAGTCCAGGAGGCACAGAGAGTCCCATACAGAAAAAATCCAAGGAGAAATACGCCAAGACACATATTAATCAAACTGTCAAAAATTAAACACAAAGAAATCATATTAAAAGCAGCAAGGCAAAAACAACAAATAACACACAAGGGAATCCCCATCAGGATAACAGCTGATCTCTCAGCAGAAACTCTACAAGCCAGAAGGGAGTGGCAGGACATAATTAAAGTGATGAAAGAGAAAAACCTGCAACCAAGATTACTCTAACCAGCAAGGATCTCATTCAGAGTTGATGGAGAAATTAAAACATTTACAGACAAGCAAAAGCTGAGAGAGTTCAGCACCACCAAACCAGCTTTACAACAAATGCTAAAGGAACTTCTCTAGGCAAGAAATACAACGAAGGAAAAGACCTACAATAACAAACCCAAAACAATTAAGAAAATGGGAATAGGAACATACATATCGATAATTACCTTAAATGTAAATGGACTAAATGCTCCCACCAAAACACACAGATTGGCTGAATGGATACAAAAACAAGACCCATATATATGCTGTCTACAAGAGACCCACTTCAGACCTAGAGACACATACAGACTGAAAGTAAGGGGATGGAAAAAGATATTCCATGCAAATGGAAACCAAAAGAAAGCTGGAGTGGCAATTCTCATATCAGAAAAAATAGACTTTAAAATAAAGACTACTAGAAGAGACAAAGAAGGACAATACATAATGATCAAGGGAACGATCCAAGAAGAAGATATAACAATTGTAAATATTTATGCACCCAACATAGGAGCACCTCAATACATAAGGCAAATACTAACAGCCATAAAAGGAGAAATCGACAGTAACACAATCATAATAGGGGACTTTAACACCCCACTTTCACCAATGGACAGATCTTCCAAAATGAAAATAAATAAGGAAACACAAGCTTTAAATGATACATTAAACAAGATGGACTTAGTTGATATTTATAGGACATTCCATCCAAAAACAACAGAATACACATTTTTCTCAAGTGCTCATGGAACATTCTCCAGGATAGATCATATCTTGGGTCACAAATCAAGCCTTGGTAAATTTAAGAAAATTGGAATTGTATCAAGTGTCTTTTCTGACCACAATGCTATGAGACTAGATATCAATTACAGGAAAAGAGCTGTAAAAAATACAAACACATGGAGGCTAAACAATACACTACTTAATAACGAAGTGATCACTGAAGAAATCAAAGAGGAAATTAAAAAATACCTAGAAACAAATGACAGTGGAGACACGATGACCCAAAACCTATGGGATGCAGCAAAAGCAGTTCTAAGAGGGAAGTTTATAGCAATACAATCCCACCTTAAGAAACAGGAAACATCTCGAATAAACAACCTAACCTTGCACCTAAAGCAATTAGAGAAAGAAGAACAAAAACATCCCAAAGTTAGCAGAATGAAAGGAATCATAAAAATCAGATCAGAAATAAATGAAAAAGAAATGAAGGAAACAATAGCAAAGATCAATAAAACTAAAAGCTGGTTCTTTGAGAAGATAAACAAAATTGATAAACCATTAGCCAGACTCATCAAGAAAAGAAGGGAGAAGACTCAAATCAATAGAATTAGAAATGAAAATGGAGAAGTAACAACTGACACTGCAGAAATACAAAAGATCATGAGAGATTACTATAAGCAACTCTATGCCCATAAAATGGACAACCTGGAAGAAATGGACAAATTCTTAGAAATGCACAGCCTGCCCAGACTGACTCAGGAAGAAATAGAAAATATGAATAGACCTATCACAAGCACTGAAATTGAAACTGTGATTAAAAATCTTCCATCAAACAAAAGCCCAGGACCAGATGGCTTCACAGGCGAATTCTATCAAACATTTAGAGAAGAGCTAACACCCATCCTTCTCAAACTCTTCTAAACAATATCAGAGGAAGGAACACTCCCAAACTCATTCTACGAGGCCACCATCACCTTGATACCAAAACCAGGCAAGGATGTCACAAAGAAAGAAAACTACAGGCCAATATCACTGATGAACATAGATGCAAAAATTCTCAACAAAATACTAGCAAACAGAATCCAACAGCACAATAAAAGGATCATACACCATGATCAAGTGGGGTTTATTCCAGGAATGCAAGGATTCTTCAATATACGCAAATCAATCAATGTGATACACCATATTAACAAGTTGAAGGAGAAAAACCATATGATCATCTCAATAGATGCAGAGAAAGCTTTCGACAAAATTCAACACCCATTTATGATAAAAACCCTGCAGAAAGTAGGCATAGAGGGAACTTTCCTCAACATAATAAAGGCCATATATGACAAACCCACAGCCAACATTTTCCTCAATGGTGAAAAACTGAAACCATTTCCACTAAGATCAGGAACAAGACAAGGCTGCCCACTCTCACCACTCTTATTCAACATAGTTTTGGAAGTTTTAGCCACAGCAATCAGAGAAGAAAAGGAAATAAAGGGAATCCAAATTGGAAAAGAAGAAGTAAAGCTGTCACTGTTTGCAGATGACATGATACTATACATAGAGAATCCTAAAGATGCTACCGAAAAACTACTAGAGCTAATCAATGAATTTGGTAAAGTAGCAGGATACAAAATTAATGTACAGAAATCTGTGGCATTCCTGTACACTAATGATGAAAAATCTGAAAATGAAATCAAGAAAACACTCCCATTTACCATCGCAACAAAAAGAATAAAATATCTAGGAATAAACCTACCTAAGGAGACAAAAGACCTGTATGCAGAAAATTATAAGACACTGATGAAAGAAATTAAAGATGATACAAATAGATGGAGAGATATACCATGCTCCTGGATTGGAAGAATCAATATTGTGAAAATGACTCTACTACCCAAAGCAATCTACAGATTCAATGCAATCCCTATCAAACTACCACTGGCATTTTTCACAGAACTAGAACAAAAAATTTCAAAATTTGTTTGGAAAAACAAAAGACCCCGAATAGCCAAAGCAATCTTGAGAACCAAAAACGGAGCTGGAGGAATCAGGCTCCCTGACTTCAGACTATACTACAAAGCTACAGTAATCAAGACAGTGTGGTACTGGCATAAAAACAGAAAGATAGATCAGTGGATCAGGATAGAAAGCCCAGAGATAAATCCACGCACATATGGCCAACTTATCTTTGATAAAGGAGGCAGGAATGTACAGTGGAGAAAGGACAGCCTCTTCAATAAGTGGTGCTGGGAAAACTGGACAGGGACATGTAAAAGTATGAGATTAGATCATTCCCTAACACCATACACAAAAATAAGCTCAAAATGGATTAAAGACTTAAATGTAAGGCCAGAAACTATCAAACTCTTAGAGGAAAACATAGGTAGAATACTCTATGACATAAATCACAGCAAGATCCTTTTGGACCCACCTCCTAGAGAAATGGAAATAAAAACAAAGATAAACAAATGGGACCTAATGAAACTTCAAAGCTTTTGCACAGCAAAGGAAACCATAAACAAGACCAAAAGACAACCCTCAGAATGGGAGAAAATATTTGCAAATGAAGCAACTGACAAAGGATTAATCTCCAAAATTTATAAACAGCTCATGCAGCTCAATAGCAAAAAAACAAACAACCCAATCCAAAAATGGGCAGAAGACCTAAATAGACATTTCTCCAAAGAAGATATACAGACTGCCAACAAACACATGATAGAATGCTCAACATCATTAATCATTAGAGAAATGCAAATCAAAACCACATTGAGATATCATCTCACACCAGTCAGAATGGCCATCATCAAGAAATCTAGAAACAATAAATGCTGGAGAGGGTGTGGAGAAAAGGGAACACTGTTGCACTGCTGGTGGGAATGTGAATTGGTACAGCCACTATGGAGAACAGTATGGAGGTTCCTTAAAAAACTAAAAATAGAACTACCATATGACCCAGCAATCCCACTACTAGGCATATACCCTGAGAAAACCATAATTCCAAAAGAGACATGTACCAAAATGTTCATTGCAGCTCTATTCACAATAGCCCGGAGCTGGAAACAACCTAAGTGTCCATCATCGGATGAATGGATAAAGAAGATGTGGCACATATATACAATGGAATATTACTCAGCCATAAAAAGAAATGAAACTGAACTATTTGTAATGAGATGGATAGACCTAGAGTCTGTCATACAGAGTGAAGTAAGTCAGAAAGAGAAAGACAAATACCGTATGCTAACACATATATACGGAATTTAAAAAAAAAATGTCATGAAGAACCTAGGGGTTAAACGGGAATAAAGACACAGACCTACTTGAGAATGGACTTGTGGATATGGGGAGGGGGAAGGGTAAGCTGTGACAAAGCGAAAGAGAGGCATGGACATATATACACTACCAAACGTAAGGTAGATAGATAGTGGGAAGCAGCCTCAGAGCACAGGGAGATCAGCTCGGTGCTTTGTGACCGCCTGGAGGGGTGGGATGGGGAGGGTGGGAGGGAGGGAGATGCATGAGGGAAGGGATGTGGGAACAGATGTATATGTATGACTGATTCACTTTGTTATAAAGCAGAAACTAATAAAAAATAAAAAAAAATAAAAAAAAATAAAAATAAAAAAAATAAAGTAAAATGAAATAAATAAACATTGCTGGGTTAAAAAAAAAAAAAAAAAAGGATAAGAAACTTGCCCAAAATCATGCAGGTAATAAGTGATGGAGTGGCATTTGAATCAATGAAACCAAAATTGAGAGTGAACAGGTTTAAAACTACAGTTACAGGTTTATATGACAAATTTTACTTCCACATTATATAGTAACATGTGTTTATTACCTCAAAAAGGTCACAAAACTTATTTAAACTTTCTTATTATGTACTCTTGTGACTGCCATAATATTCACAAGGAAAATATAAGCAAGTTAATAACATAGAGATCTCTGAAATATTAAAAATAATAAATGATACATCTGCAGGCACAAAATATCTATTTTCAGAGATACACTTTATGAATGAGATGGAGAGAAGAGGTAGGAAAATAATATTCATGAAAGCTTGAAAACTGAAAGGTTTGGGAGGTCAGACTTAATTGAAAAGAGCAGATTGAACAAATGGCCACAATTCTTCCCCTCCCTGAACTGAGTCCCTTACAAAATAACTTTGCCACTCCTTCCATAGAGAGGACTCTATTTCTCCATCCCTTATGTCTGAGCTGTCCTTGTAACTTGATTTGGCCAATAGAACGTGGAGGAAATTAAGGGCTAGTTCTAAAACTAGGTTTCAAGGGATTTTCCATGATTTCACTCTTGCCCTTCAAGTCCAGCAACTGCCATATGAGCAAGCCCTGACTAGGCTGCTGAATGTTAAGAGAGCAGCACAGTAGTGTCATTTGCCTCACCCAACAATCAGCCAATTTCCAGAAGTCAATCCACCTACTGACATGTCCTTTTGACATAGATGTATGGGAGTCTAACCAGGCCTGGCCCAGATCAACCCAACAGCCCGTGTGATGCACAGACTTGTGAAAAATAATAAATTGTTATTGTCTTAAGCATCTAAGTTTTGGAGTGGTTTGTTATACAGTAATAGATAACTGATTTAGCACATATTATAATTACTTAGATATTAAGAGTGCTGCTTTAATATAAAAGTGTACTTGCTATTTATCTGGACTGACATGACAATCTCACTCTTTTTAAACTGCTAAAACTTTCCTAAAAAACATCAAAAGGAAAAGAAAATTTGCTTATATGACAAATTTCATCTTTGCTGACTATGGCAGTGGCATTGCCCATAATGATTTGTCATGCAATTTTATTTTCAAAGCTCAAAATTAATTACAAACATGAAACAAATCATGGTGTTAAGACATACATTAAACACAAATTAGAATCTCAAATGGATAATTTACAGCTTGGAAAATTAATTGATTAAACCTAAAGTGCATAAAAATAATTGGAAAAACTGAGGAGTGAACAAACCAATGACAATGTTATCCAACTAAATAAAAAAGAAAATATAATGAGCAAAACCGCATCCAAAAAAATCAGCAGTTATAATTAAACCATAAGATCCTGAGTGGAGATAAGTTGAAATCCCAATTTGGGGAGCATTACTATTATATTACAGGGTTAGGCAGATGACACAAGAAATCAAAACCTGTCTCTTCAGCAAAGTCAAAGTAAAAACCATAATGGTGGCATGAAAATCAGTCATAAGTTTAAGAAATACAAAATATGTAATAGACATTATACCTTAAAGCATTAAAGCAGCACTACATATATATAAGTAATTCAATACATGTTATATCTGTTATCTATTATTGTCAATTCTATTCCTTTCAATGTTCTTTTAGCCTGGCTTTTGTGAAAGGCTATATCTATAGAATTTGTTCATGATATTGTCTATGACCCAGAAATAATAAGAGAAATAATGTAAATAACAATATAGCATTTTCACAATGAAGAGAATTTTGCCCTAAATCTAATAATTTTTAGTCTCATTTTTTTATTGAGTACTTAACATTATTTTTCTTTTTTTATTGGAGTATAGCTGATGTGCAATATTATATAGGATACAGGTGTACAATATAGTGTGATTCACAATTTTTAAAGGTTATATTCCATTTATAGTTATTATAAAATATTGGCTATATTTACACTATTTTAAGGCTAGAGAAGATTTGGAACAAATATTACAAAGAATTTAAACATGGTTGTCACAGAGTCACATAAAGAATCCAATACAGATACAACATTTTAAGAACCATAGTTTGTATAACAAACTATTTTCAATTTTGTCTAAAATCAATATTACAAAATTGAAGTAAGCTAGGTTTTCATCAGTTTGCCAAAGAATTAAATACTTCATTCCATAGTCAGGGTTCGGCAGCTTTTCAGAAGAATTGTGCCAGTAATTCATCCATGAATTTTGGGTTGACCCAAAACAGATCCTAAGACCAGAACTTACATTCAGATAGTTTACTTTGGACTGATCCAGGAAGCAAAACTGAAGGAATAGGGAAAATGAGCAAGGAAGGGTAAAATAAACCCATAAATATATACTAATTAGTTTTTTGTCATTGTTGGCAACCAGAACTCAATCCTACTGGGGACAGTCTTAGGAACATTGTAAAACGTGGAGTCAAAAATTACAAAGAAAGTGGTCAAATTGTATAGAATCCTTAGACTTTCAGTCCCTGTGGAAATACATGATGACTGCAAGTACCATGTCAAATGAAATAAGCAGTTGTAAGATGGTAAAAGAGAGGAATTACTGGCTTAGACAACAGAACTAAGAAAAATGACCTACACATCCTACTAGGCTAAATATTTGTGCACTTATTCATTCACTTTTTTTAAAGCTATTTATTTATTTTTAACATCTTTACTGGAGTATAATTGCTTTACAATATTGTGTTAGTTTCTGCTTTATAACAAAGTGAATGAGCTATCCATATACATATATCCAATATCTCCTCCCTTTTAGGTCTCCCTCCCACCCTCCATATCCCACCCTTCTAGGGTGACACAAAGCACCAAGCTGATCTCCATGTGCTATGTGGCTGCTTCCCACTAGCGATCTATTTTACATTTGGTGGTGAATATATGTCCCATTCACTCCCTCACTTCCTCCAAGCTTACCCTTCCCCTTCCCTGTGTCCTCAAGTCCATTCTCTATGTCTGTGTCTTTTTTCCTGTCCTGCCCTAGGTTCTTCAGAAGCATTTTTTTTAATACCATATATATGTGTTAGCATACAGTATTTGTTTATCACTTTCTGACTTCACTCTGTATGACAGACTCTAGGTCCATCTACCTCACTACAGATAACTCAATTTCATTTCTTTTTATGGCTGAGTAATATTCCATTGTATATATGTGCCACATCTTCTTTATCCATTCATCTGTCAATGGATACTTAGGTTGCTTCCACGTCCTGGTTATTGTAATTAGTGCGGCAATGAACATTGTGCTACATGACTCTACTTTGAATTATGTTTTTTTTCAGTGTATATGCCCAGTAGTGGGATTGCTGGGTCATATAGTAGTTCCATTTTTAGGTTTTTTAGGAAGCTCCATGCTGTTCTCCATACTGGCTGTATCAATTTACATTCCCACCAACAGTGCAAGAGGGTTCCCTTTTCGTCACACTCTCTCCATCATTTATTGTTTGTAGATTTTTTGATGATGGCCATTCTGACCGGTGTGAGGTGATACCTCACTGTGGTTTTGATTTGCATTTCTCTAATGATTAGTGATATTGAGCATCCTTTCATGTGTTTGTTGGCACTCTATATATCTTCTTTGGAGAAATGTCTATTTAAGTCTTCTGCCCATTTTTCGATTGGGTTGTTTGTGTTTTTGACATTGAGCTGCATGAGTTGCTTTTATATTTTGGAGATTAAACCTTTGTCAGTTGCTTCATTTGCAAATCTTTTTTCCCATTCTGAGGGTTGTCTTTTCGTCTTGTTTATGGTTTCCATTGCTGTGCAAAAGCTTTTAAGTTTCATTAGGTCCCATTTGTTTATTTTTCCTTTTATTTCCGTTATTCTAGGAGGTGGGTCAAAACGGACCTTGCTGTGATTTATGTCTTAGAGTGTTCTCCCTGTTTTTTCTCTAAGAGTTTTATAGTGTCTGGCTTACATTTAGGTCTTTAATCCATTTTGAGTTTATTTTTGTGTATGGTGTTAGGAAGTGTTCTAACATGTAGCTGTCCAGTTTTCCCAGTACCATTTATTGAAGAGGCTGCATTTTTTCCATTGTATATTCTTGCTTCTTTTATCAAAGATAAGTTGACCATATGTGCATGGGTTTATCTCTGGGCTTTCTATCTTGTTCCATTGCTCTGTATTTCCGGTTTTCTGCCAGTACCATACTGTCTTGATTTGTAGCTTTGTAGTATAATCTGAAATCAGGGAGCCTGATTCTTCCACCTCCATTTTTCTTTCTCAAGACTGCTTTGGCTGTTTGGGGTCTTCTGTGTTTCCATATAAATTATGAATTTTTTTGTTCTAGTTCTATGAAAAATGCCAGTGGTAGTTTGATAGGGATTGCATTGAATCTGTACATTGCTTTGGGTAGTATAGTCATTTGAACAATGTTGATTCTTCCAATCCAGGAACATGTCTCTCCACCTCTTTAATCAGCTTTAATTTCTTTCATCCGTGTCTTATGTTTTCTGCATACAGGTCTTTTGTCTCCTAAGGTAGGTTTATTCCTAGGTATTTTATTCTTTTTGTTGCAATGGTAAATGGGAGTGTTTCCTTAATTTTTCTTTCAGATTCTTCATCATTAGTGTATAGGAATGCAAGAGATTTCTGTGCATTAATTTTGTATCCTGCTACTTTACCAAATTCATTGATTAGCTCTAGCAGTTTCCTGGTAGCACCTTTAGGATTCTCTATGTATAGTATCATGTCATCTGCACACAGTGACAGTTTTACTTTTTCTTTTCTGATTTGGATTCATTTTATTTCTTTTTTTTTCTCTGATTGCTGTGGCCAAAACTTCCAAAACTATATTGAATAATAGTGGTGAGAGTGGGCAACATTGTCTTGTTCCTGATCTTAGAGGAAATGATTTCAGTTTTTCACCATTGAAAATGATGTTGGCTGTGGGTTTGTCATATATGGCCTTTATTATGTTGAGGTAGGTTCCTTCTATGCCTACTTTCTGAAGGTTTTTATCATAAATGGGTGTTGAATTTTTTCAAAAGGTTTTTCTGAACCTATTCAGATGATCATATGGTTTTTCTCCGTCAATTTGTTAATATGCTTTATCACATTTATTGATTTGCATATATTGAAGAATCCATGGATTCCTGGGATAAACACCACTTGATCACGGGGTATGATCCTTTGAATGTGCTGTTGGATCCTCTTTGTTAGCATTTTGTTGAGGATTTTTGCATCTATATTCATCAGTGATATTAGCCTGTAGTTTTCTTTCTCTTTTTTTTTTCTTTTTATTTTTCAGTACGCAGGGCTCTCACTGTTGTGGCCTCTCCCGTTGGGGAGCATAGGTTGCGGAGGTGCAGGCTCAGTGGCCATGGTTCACAGGCCTAGTCACTCCACGGCATGTGGGATCTTCCCAGACCAGGGCACGAACCCATGTCCCCTGCAACGGCAGGTGGACTCTCAACAACTGCGCCACCAGGGAAGCCCTGTAGTTTTCTTTTATTCTGACATCTTTGTCTGATTTTGGTATCAGGGTGATGGTGATCTCGTAGAATGCATTAGGGAGTGTTCCTCCCTCTGCTATATTTTGGAAGAGTATGAGAAGGATAGGTGTTAGCTCTTCTCTAAATGTTTGATAGAATTCACCTGTGAAGCCATTTGGTCCTGGGCTTTGGTTTTTTAGAAGACTTTTAAACACAGTTTCAATTTCAATGCCTGTGATTTGTCTATTTATATTTTCTATTTCTGTCTGGTTTAGTCTCGGAAGGTTGTGCTTTTCTAAGAATTTGTCCATTTCTTCCAGGTTGCCATTTTATTGGCATAGAGCTGCTTGTAGTAATCTCTCATGATCCTTTGCACTTCTGCAGTGTCAGTTGTTACTTCTACTTTTTCATTTATAATTCTATTGATTTGAAGTCTCCCATTTTTTGTTGAGTCTGACTAATGGTTTATCAATTTTGTTTATCTTCTCAAAGAACCAGCTTCTCTTTTTATTGATCTTTGCTATCATTTCCTTTATTTCATTTTCATTTATTTCTGATCTGATCTTTATGATTTCTTTGCTTCTGTTAACTTTGGGTTTTTTTTTTGTTCTTCTTCTTCTTTCTCTTATTGCTTTAGGTGTAAGGTTAGGTTGTTTATGTGAGATGTTTCTTGTTTCTTGAGGTAGGATTATATTGCTATAAACTTCCCTCTTAGAACTGCTTTTGCTGCATCCCACAGGTTTTGGATCATCATGTTTTCATTGCCATTTGTTTCTAGGTATTTTTTGATTTCCTCTTTGATTTCTTCTGTGATTTCTTGGTTATTTAGTAGTGTATTGTTTAGCCTCCACGTGTTTGTATTTTTTACAGATTTTTTTCTGTAATTGATATCTAGTCTCATAGTGTTGTGGTTGGAAAATACACTTGCTAGGATTTCAATTTTCTTAAATTTATCAAGACTTGATTTGTGACCCAAGATATGATGTATCCTGGAGAATGTTCCATGAATACTTGAGAAGAAAGTATATTCTGTTGTTTTGGGATGGAATGTCTTATAAATATCAACTAAGTCCATCTTGTTTAATGTATCATTTAAAGCTTGTGTTTCCTTATTTATTTTCATTTTGGATTGTCTGTCCATTGGTGAAAGTGGGGGTTTAAATTCCCCTACTATGATTTGTTACTGTCAATTTCCTCTTTTATGGCTGTTAGCATTTGCCTTATGCATTGAGGTGATCCTGTGTTGGGTGGATAAATATTTACAATTGTTATATCTTCTTCATGGATTGATCCCTTGATCATTATGTACTGTCCTTCTTTGTCTTCTGTAATAGTTTTTAGTTTAAAGTCTATTTTGTCTGATATGAGAATCCTTACTCCAGCTTTCTTCTGATTTCCATTTGCATGGAATATCTTTTTCCACTCTTCACTTTCAGTCTGTATGTATCACTAGGTCTGAAGTGGGTCTCTTGTAGAGAGCATATATACGGGTCTTGTTTTGGTATCCATTCTGCCAGTGTATGTCTCTTGGTTACACCATTTACAATAAAGGTAGATATCAATACGTATGTTCCTATTATGATTTTATTAATTTGGGGGGGGTTGTTATTGTAGGTGTTTTACTTCTCTTGTTTTTCCTCCCTAGAGTAGTTCCTTTAGCATTTGTTGCAAAACTGGTTTGGTGGTGCTGAATTCTCTTAACTTTTGCTTGTCTGTAAAGGTTTTAATTTCTCCAACCAATCTGAGTGAGATCCTTGCTGGGTAGAGTAAGCTTATTGTAGGTTTTTCCCTTTCATCACTTTAATTATCTCCTGCCACTCCCTTCTGGCTTGCAGAATTTCTGCTGAAAGACCAGCTGTTAACCTTATGGGGATTCCCTTGTATGTTATTTGTTGCTTTTCCCTTGCTGTTTTTAATATTTTTTCTTTGTAATTAATTTTTGATAGTTTGATTAATATGTGTCTTGGCATGTTTCTCCTTGGATTTATCCTGTATGGGACTCTCTGCATTTCCTGGACTTGACTGACTATTTCCTTTCCCATATTAGTGAAGTTTTCAACTATAATCTCTTCAAGTGTTTTCTCAGTCCCTTTCTTTTTCTCTTCTTCTGGGAGCCCTATAATTCGAATGTTGGTGTGTTTAATGTTGTCCCAGAGGTCTCTGAGAGTGTCCTCAATTATTTTCATTCTTTTTGCTTTATTCTGCTCTCCAGTAGTTATTTCCAGTATTTTATCTTCCAGGTCACTTTCCTTTCTTCTGCCTCAGATATTCTGCTACTGATTCCTTCTACAGAATTTTCAATTTCATTTATTGTGTTTTTTATCATTGTTTCCTGTTTAGTTCTTCTAGATCCTTGTTAAACCTTTCTTGTATTTTCTCCATTCTATTTTCAAGATTTTAGATCATCCTTACTATCATTACTCTGACTTCTTTTTCAGGTAGACTTCCTATTTTCTCTCCATTTGTTTCGTCTGGTGGGTTTTTACCTTGCTCCTTCATTGGCTGTGTATTTAGCTGTCTTCTCATTTTGCTTAACTTACTGTGTTTGGGGTCTCCTTTTTGCAGGTTGCAGGTTCGGGGTTCCCATTGTTTTTGGTGTCTGCCTCCATTGGCTAAGGTTGGTTCAGTGTTTTGTGTAGGCTTCCTGGTGGAGGGGACTGGTACTTGTGTTCTGGTGGATGACGCTGGATCTTGTCTTTCTGGTGGGCAGGGCTGCATCTGGTGGTGTGTTTTTGGGTGTCTGTGACCATATTATGATGATTTTAGGCAGCCTCTCTGCTAATGGGTGGGGTTGTTTTCCTGTCTTGCTAGTTGTTTGGCATAGGGTCTCCAGCACTGTAGCTTGCTGGTCCTTGAGTGGAGCTGGGTCTTACCATTGAGATGGAGATCTGGGTGAGCTTTTGCTGTTTAATATTAAATGGAGTTCCTGGGTCTCTGTTGGACCAGTGTCCTGAATCGGCTCTCCCACTGCAGAGGCAGAAGCCTGATACCTGGCCAGAGCACCAAAACCCTGTCAGCCACACAGCTCAGAAGAAAAGGGAGAAAAAAGAAAGAAGGAAAGAAAATAAATAAATAAAATAAAGTTATTAAAGTAAAAAGTAATTATTAAAAATTAAAAAGTAATTGAAAAAAAGAAAGAAGAGAACCACCAAACCAAAAAACAAATCCACCAATGATAACAAGTGCTAAAAACTATACTAAAAAAAAAAAATAACGGACAGACAGAACCCTAGGACAAATGGTAAAAGCAAAGCTATACAGACAGACTTATACAAAGAAGCATACACATACACACTCACAAAAAGAGAAAAAGGAAAAAAAAATATAGATCATTGCTCCCAAAGTCCACCACCTCAATTTGGGATGATTCTTTGTCTACTCAGCTATTCCACAGATGCAGGGAACATCAAGTTGAATGTGGAGATGTAATCCGTAGTTCTTGAGGCTGCTGGGAGAAAGTGTCCTTTCTCTTCTTTGTTCGCACAGCTCCTGGGGTTCAGCTTTGGATTTGGCCCTGCCTCTGCATGTAGGTCACCTGAGGGTGTCTGTTCTTCACTCATACAGGACGGGGTTAAAGGAGCAGCTGATTCGGGGGCTCTGGCTCACTCAGGCCGGGAGGAGGGACTTGTGCGGAAAGTGGGGCGAGCCTGTGGAGGCAGAGGTCAGCGTGACATTGCACCAGGCTGAGGCGTGCCATGTGTTCTCCAGTGGAAGTTGTCCCTGGATCATGGGACCCTGGCAGTGGCAGGTTGCACCGGCTCCCGGGAGGGGAGGTGTGGATAGTGTGACCTGTGCATGCACACAGGCTTCTTGGTGCCTGCAACAGCAGCCTTAGAATTTCATGTCCATCTCTGGTGTCCGCGCTGATCGCCGTGGCTCACACCTTTCTGTGGAGACCATTTAGGTGGTTATCTTAATCCCCTCTTGTCGCGCACCCTGAAAAAATGGTCTCTTGCCTCTTAGGCAGCTCCAGACTTTTTCCCAGACTCCCTCCCGGCTAGCTGTGGCACACTAGCTAATGGGTGGTGTTGTGTTCCTGACTTGCTAGTTGTTTGGCATAGGGTGTCCAGCACTGTAGCTTGCTGGTGGTTGAGTGGAGCTGGGTCTTAGCGTTGAGATGGAGAACCTGGAAGAGCTTGGGCCATTTGATATTACGTGGAGCCAGGAGGTCTCTGGTGGTCCAATGTCCTGAACTGGGCTCTCCCACCTCAGAGCCTCAGTCCTGACACCTGGCTGGAGCACTCAGACCCTGTCAGCCACATGATGAAGAAGTAAAGGGAGAAAAGAAGAGAAAGAAAGAAAGAAAGAAAGAAAGAGAGTGAGAGAGCGAGAGAGGAAGGAAGGAAGGAAGAAAGAAAAAGAAAGAAAGAAAGAAAGAAAGAAAGAAAGAAAGTAAAATAACATAAAGTTATTAAAATAAAAAATTTTTTAAATTATTAAAAGTAAAAAAAAATTAAAAAGTAATTTAAAAAAAAAAGAAAGAAAGAAGAGAGCAACCAAACCAGAAAACAAATGCACCAATCTACACGGGCTAAAAACTATACTAAAAAAAAAAAACAATGGACAGACAGAACCCTAGGACAAATGGTAAAAGTAAAGCTACACTGACAAAAATCACAAAAAGAAGTATACACATACACACTCACTAAAAGAGAAAAAGGAGAAAAAAAAAATATATATATATATAAAGGAAGAGAGCAACCAAGTCAATAAACAAATCTACCAATGATAATAAGCTCTAAATACTAAACTAAGATAAACATAAACCCAGGAACAAATCAGATGCAGAAAGCAAATCCTAAGTCTATAGTTGCTCCCAAAGTCCACTGCCTCAATTTTTTTAAACATTTTTATTGGAGTATAATTGCTTTACAATGGTGTGTTATTTTCTGCTTTATAACAAAGTGAATCAGTAATACATATACATATATCCCCATATCTGTTCCCTCTTGTGTCTCCCTCCCTCCCACCCTCCCTATCCCACGCTTCTAGCTGGTCACAAAGCACCAAGCTGATCTCACTGTGCTATGCGATTGCTTCCCACTAGCTATCTATTTTACATTTGGTAGTGTATATATGTCCATATACACACTACCACTCTCTCACTTTGTCCCACCTTACCCTTCCCCTCCCCGTGTCCTCAAGTCCATTCTCTAGTAGGTCTGCGTCTTTATTCCTGTCTTGTACTGCCTCAATTTTGGGATTATTCATTGTCTACTCAGGTATTCCACAGATGCAGGGTACATCAAGTTGATGTGTAGATTTAATCCACTGCTCCAGGGGCTGCTGGGAGAAATTTCCCTTTCTTTTCTTTGTTCACAAAGCTCCTGAGGTTCAGCTTTGGATTTTGCCCTGCCTCTATGTGTAGGCTGCTGAAGGCGTCTGTTCTCCACCCAGACAGGACAGGGTTAAAGTAGCAGCTGATTAGGGGCCTCTGGCTCACTCAGGCCAGGAGGAATGAGGGCTACAGAATGCAGGGCAAGCCTGCGGTGGCAGAGGCCAGCGTGACGTTGCAATAGCCTGAGACGCACCATGTGTTTCTCCTGGGGAAGCTGTCCCTGGATCCCGGGACCCTGTCAGTGGCGGGCTGCACCGGCTCCCGGGAGGGGAGGTGTGGATAGTGACCTGTGCTTGCACACAGGCTTCTTGGTGGCTGCAGCAGCAGCCTTAGCGTTTCATGTCCATCTCTGTAGTCCACGCTGATAGTCACGGCTCATGCTTGTCTCTGGAGCTCGATTAGCTGGTGCTCTGAATCCCCTCTCCTTTCACACCCCAAAACAACAGTCTCTTGCCTCTTAGGCAGTTCCAGGCTTTCTCCCAGACTCCCTCCTGGCTAGCTGTGGTGCACTAGCCCCCTTCAGGCTGTGTTCACACAGCCAACCCCAGTCCTCTCCCTGGGATCCGACCAAAGCTGGAGCCTCAGCTCCCAGCCCCTGCCCACCCCGGTGGGTGAGCAGACAAGCCTCTCGGGCTGGTGAGTGCTGGTCGGCACCAATCCTCTATGCGGGAATCTCTCCGCTTTGCCCTCCACACCCCTGTTGCTGTGTTCTCCTCCGTGGCTCTGAATCTTCCCCCCCCCCGCCACCCCCCATCTCCAGCAGTGAAGGGGCTTCTAGTGTGTAGAAACCTTTCCTCCTTCACAGCTCCCTCCCACTGGTGGAGGTCCCATCCCTATACTTTGTCTCTGTTTTTTCATTTTTCTCTTGCCCTACCCAGGTACGTGGGGAGTTCTTGCCTTTTGGGAAGTCTGAGGTCTTCTGCCAGCATTCAGTAGGTGTTCTGTAGGAATTGTTCCACATGTAGATGTATTTTTGATTTATTTGTAGAGAAGAAGGTTATCTCCATGTCTTACTCCTCTGCCATCTTGAAGGTCCCCAGCTCATTCACTTTTTCACAAACATTTTCCAAGTGCTGATTATGCTAGAGGACATTTATCAAAGTCTTTAGTGGTCAATTTAAACTTATTCTTGCACAATAGACCTATAAACACTTCTTTTACACTCTATTTAAAACTAATGTGATTTCTGAATTTGTTTATGCTATAATTCAGATATTGTTTAGTGAATATCTTTCTGGCAGTGAGTTCTCATTAAAAACTCCGCTATAAAGGAAATTCAGGGAAGAAAAGACAGTCTTTTTGCCAAGTGGTATTGATACAGTTAGACATCCATATGCAAAAGAAAAAAAAAACCCTTCAAACTGTACCTCATACCACAAACACAAATTAACTAAAAACAAATCACAGACTTAAATGTAAATCTGCAAGTGATAAAACTTTGAGAAGAAAACTTAAGTGAAAAACCTTTGTGCCTTTGGGGTGAGCAAAGTTTTTTCAATATGATGCAGAAAGAATGATCCATAAAAATTAAATTGAGTGTCCTGGTCCGGGAGGATCCCACATGCCATGGAGAGGCTGGGCCTGTGAGCCATGGCCACTGAGCCTGCGTGTCCAGAGCCTGTGCTCCGCCACGGGAGAGGCCACAACAGTGAGAGGCCCGCATACCAGAAAAAAAAAATAAATTGACATATTGGGCTTCATCACAATTAACAACTTCTGTTCTTCAGAAGATAACTTTAAGAGAACAAAAAGCAAGCCAGGGCTTCCCTGGTGGTGCAGTGGTTGAGCGTCTGCCTGCCGATGCAGGGGACATGGGTTCGTGCCCCGGTCTGGGAAGATCCCACATGCCACGGAGCGGCTGGGCCCGTGAGCCCTGGCCGCTGAGCCTGCGCGTCCGGAGCCTGTGCTCTGCAACGGGAGAGGCCACAACAGTGAGAGGCCCGTGTACCGCAAAAAAAAAAAAAAAAAAAAAAAGCAAGCCAGAGAATGAAATATTCGCAAAGCATATATCTGATAAAGGATGTGTCCAGAATATATACAGAACTCTGAAAACTCAACAAAAGAAAACAACCCAATTTAAAACTGGGCAACAGATTTAACAGCCATATTACTAAAGAAAATATTAGAATGTCAAATAAGAACATGAAAAGATGTTCAACACGATTAATCGGTAGGAAAATACAAGTTACAGAAACACTGAACTACTACCACACACCAATTAAAATGGCTAAAATTTTAAAAACTAATCATACTAAGTCTTGGAGAAGATATGGAGGAATTAGAATTTCCATACACTGCTGATGGGAATGAAAAATGGTAAAAACCACTTTGGAAAACAGTTTGTCAGTTTCTTAAAAAGTTAAAAGTATAACTATTGTACAATCCAATCATTCCACTTCTATTTTCCCAAGAGAACAGAAAGCACACATCAGTAGAAAGAATTGTACATGAATGCTCATAGTAGTTTTATTTTTTAAAGCCCCAAGCGGGAAACTACTGAAATATCCATTGACAGATGAATAGATGGACAAACTATAGTATTTCTGTACAATGAAATGTTACTCAATAAAAAGGAATGAGCAATAATACACACAACAAAATGGATAAATATCAAAATAATTCTGTTGACTGAGAGAATCCAGACAAGAAAAGAGTGTCCACTGTATGGTACTGTTTATATAAAACTCTAGAAATGACAAACTAATATATAGTGATAAAGGTTTCCTCAGTGGCTTCCTGGTGAGAGGGAGTGAAAAGAATGGGAAGAAAGGATTTGAAAGAGACACCAGGAGAAATTTTGAGGGTGATGAAATGTTCTTTCTTGATTTTAGTGATTATTTCACAGGTGTAAACATTTGTCAAAACTTTTTAAATTGTACATTTAAAATATGGGCAATTTCATAAAAAGAAACGAAATTGAGCTATTTGTAATGAGGTGGATAGACTTAGAGTCTGTCATACAGAGTGAACTAAGTCAGAAAGAGAAAGACAAATACCGTATGCTAACACATATATATGGAATTTAAGAAGAAAAAAAAAATGTCATGAAGAACCTAGGGGTAAGACAGGAATAAAGACACAGACCTACTAGAGAATGGACTTGAGGATCTGGGGAGGGGGAAGGGTAAGCTGTGACAAAGCAAAAGAGAGGCATGGACATATATACACTACCAAACGTAAGGTAGATAGCTAGTGGGAAGCAGCCGCATAGTACAGGGAGATCAGCTTGGTGCTTTGTGACCACCTAGAGGGGTGGGATAGGGAGGGTGGGAGGGAGACACAAGAGGGCGGGGACAGGGGAACATATGTATATGTATAACTGATTCACTTTGTTATAAAGCAGAAACTAACACACCATTGTTAAGCAATTATACTCGAATAAAGATGTAAAAAATAATAAAAAATAAAAATAAATAAACAAAATAAATAAATAAATAAAATAGGGGCAATTTATTGCATGTTAGTCATACGTCAATAAAGCTGTTAAAAAAAAAACAACTCTGTCCTGGTCTAGATTATGTCAAACACATATGAATATTAATGACCTTACTAGTCATAAAACTATTGACAAGGCCAAGCTGAGAAAATGTGGTTGTGACTTGAGTCTGTCTGCAGGGCTGAAAAAAGTATGCCCTGAGAAGGGGATATTGAATGACACAGTTAAAAGAAACCCAAAGATAGAAGATAATAGTGGACTAGAGATGACAGAATAGGTAGGAAGCCCCAAGGAAAAATAAAATCTAGGGCTTCCCTGGTGGCACAGTGGTTGAGAGTCCGCCTGCCGAGGCAGGTGACACGGGTTCGTGCCCCAGTCGGGGAAGATCCCACATGCTGCGGAGCGGCTAGGCCCATGAGCCATGGCCACTGGGCCTGCGCGTCCGGAGGCTGTGCTCTGCAACAGGAGAGGCCACAACAGTGAGAGGCCCACGTACTGCAAAATAAATAAATAAATAAAATAATAATAATAATATCTATCAGAAACACAAAGAGATTGGCTCCTGTCCTGACATTTAAAATTATGCTCTGTGCCCTCTTTGACTGCTGTCTCCTGCCCCGCATTGCTGCTATCGAAATTGAAAATATTGCCATTTCAAGAGA
The DNA here is from genome assembly GCF_964165515.1 of Mesoplodon bidens. Taxonomy (NCBI): domain Eukaryota; kingdom Metazoa; phylum Chordata; class Mammalia; order Artiodactyla; family Ziphiidae; genus Mesoplodon; species Mesoplodon bidens. Next base: position 186,396,189 of record NC_138176.1, on the reverse strand, counting down.
ACAGTTGTTCTGGTTTTTTCCCAATGTACAAAGGAATACAGTGGCAATATGAAAATGCCTAGATTTGCAGAAAATGACTTCTTTGTTTTAGAATTTGAAATGGGATTTGGTGAATAAACTTGTAAATGTTCAGGGAACTTTATCCCTGAGATGATTCTAAACACCACATTTGATAGCTCAGCTGTCAGATTGGGTGCGTCATGTCCTATTTTCCAAACCAGTAAGGTAAACCTATTTGAATGATTTACTGAAACATTGTGGTCAGTGGTTGCCTCCCGAGAGAGTGTTTATTTAACATAGGGCTGTAAAACTTTAAAACCAATCCATGCTTCCTGACATATAGCTTCAACACCTATTTCTCTTTTAGCTAAAGCTCTTTCTTCAATTTAATCCTCCTTCAGACTCTTTTAAACAGTGTTATACCACATTTTGCTGTTAAATCATGAAAAATAATAGAATCTCTACCCTTTTTCAAGAGTCATTGTCAGATTATACCCTCCAATAGGTAATAAACCACTTGAGTCAGTAATTTCAACTATTTGTATGCATTTCAGGTTTGCCAATTACCCTTCCAAGCTGTAAATTGCCTATTTTGAGAGCATAATTTGATTTTGAATGTTTGTCTTAACAGCCTTATTTGTTTTGTATTTTGATTTGTTTCACATTTTAGTAATTAATTTTGAGCTGACAATGTCTCTTCTAAAAGGAAGGTGGGGATTGAAAACCGTTTATAGCTATAGCAGTTTCATACTAATGTAAATTTCTGTCTAGTGCCATAGACCTTAAGCAAAAAATGTCAGGCTCCCTCTTCTTTTCTTTGGAAAGGAGTCATCACTTCTTTTACAGGAGATATGCTAGCTTGAATTTCAAATACACAATGCATAAAACCCAAGTTTAAACACATATGAATAAGCAAAATTGGCCATAAGAATTATATTCAAAACAGAAGTGATATTTTTCAAATCACCAGTCTAAAACTAAATACCAAAATGTGTCTTGGGGTTATGTAAATGTATTTGGCCTCAGACGTTCTCTGATATTCATTTTCCATCTTTAGCCTACTGGCATAAACTGTATGGAGAAAGCAAATCTCTCATTCTGAGAGACATCTTGTAAAACTTCTCCTTAAAATTACTTGGGAAACAGCACTTCTGACTTAGATCTATGGCCTTTAATGCCCTCAGGGGCATTCTGAGTTGTTTCTGTGGGATCCGACAAGTCTTTTCCTTTGACATATTTTTGAGAAAAAGAATATCAATGAAGATAAATTAAGAAGGGTAAAAGTACAAGAAAGAGAAGGAAATAGTACTTGAGAGGAAAGGGTGAAATAAGGCATACTCAGGAATAGAATTGGAAAGAAAACTGAATAGTAAAACTTTCCATTATTTGTAAAACATGTGAGGGAAATCTCCCCAAATTATTTAATAATTCCCTAATGAAACCAAATTACCAAACTTTGAAAAAGTTGGAATTCTGCTCTAATTTTTTGCTGGAGCATAGAAAAGCTTACGTCTTTTAACTGGCAGGCAAAAGAGGATTTGAATTGGTGCTTTTAAAAACATTCATTATCAATTTAGTACATAATACATGTGAGAAAAACATGTAGAATTTCATCCTGTTTACAATACAAAAAATATGCATAAATCACAAAGAGAGAGTGAGGTCTGAATGTAATGGGTGTTCCAGAGGCTGAGCATTTTTAAAATTTCAAGTATTATTTAGAAGTATTGGACAATGTAGATAGAACAGAAGAGCAATGGTTAATGGACAGTCTAGAACACAAATGTTCTCTGAGAACAATTTGTTGGATATTTAACACTTTACTTCAATTTACCAATGCAAACATCTCATAGAAAAAGTGCTTGTGTTTTAGGAGTGGAGAGTGAACTTGAGATCTGTTGGAAACTAGCTTTTTGTTTTAACTAAATTTTTTATTTTGAAATAATTATAGTTTCACATGCAGTTCTAAGAAATAATTTAGAGAAATTGCATTTACCTTTCCCCAGGTTTTCCCAAAGTTAATATCTTGAAAAACTAAAATATCACAACCAGGATATTGACATTGATCCAGTCAAGATACTACAGAAACTTTCATCACCACAGGATTCCTCATGTTGCCCTTTCATACCCACACTCACTTCTCTGCCACCAGACCCCCTCTTTAATCCCTGGTAACCACTAATCTGCTCTATATTTCTCTAATTGTATCATTTCAACAGTATTACATAACTGGTGTCATAAAATAAGTAACAGTTTGGAATTGGCTTTCTTTTCACTCATCATAATTCTCTGGAGAGGTGTCAAGGCTGTTGTTGTAATGTCATTGCTGAGTCATATGCCATGGTATGGATGTGCCACAGTTTATTCAACCATTCATCCATTGAAGGGTATCTGGGTTATTTCTGGTTTTATGGTATCATGAATCAAGCTGTTATAAACATCAGTGTACAGATTTTTATCTTAGTTTACATTTCTCTGGAATAAATGCCCAAGAGTATAATTGCCAGGTTTTATGGCAATTGCATGTTTAGTTTTTAAGAAACTTTCAAACTGTTTTCCAGAGTGGCTCTACCATTTTACATTTACACAAGTAAATATGAGTGATCTACTTTGTCCACAACTCTGCCAGCATTTAGTGTTGTCACAATTTTTTATTTTAACCATTCTAATTGGTTTGCAGGGATATCTCCTTGTGGTTTTGATTTGCATTTCCCTAACAGCTAATAAGTTGAATATATTTTCATGTACTTATTTGTCAATAGTATATCCTCTTCGGGGAAATGACTGTTCATGTCTTTTTCCTGTTTTTCTATAAATTACCCATTTTCTGACTTTTGAGTTTTGAGAATTCTTTATATGCTTTAGATGCAACTCCTTTGTGAGATACGTGGCTTTCAAATATTTCTCCTAGTCTGTTGTTTGTATTTTTATCCTCTTAACAGGGTCTTTCACAGAGCAAAAGTTCATAATTTTGAGGAAGTTCAATTTATCATTTTTTCCTTTTAGGAATCATGATTTTGGTGTCAAGTCTAAAGATTTTTTGCCTAGCCCCGGATCTAAAAGATTTTCTCCTTTTCTTTTCTTTTTTTTTAAGCTTTATAGTTTTATATTTTACATTTAAATCCATGATCTATTTTGAGTTAAGTGGCAGTTTAGGTATGAGGTTTAGTTACCAGTAAAGTTTATTTTTTTGTCTAAGGATGTTCAATTGCGGCTGTACTATTTGTTGAGAGTTTATCTTTCTTCCATTGAATTGTGCTATAGAATGAAGGTCTGTGTCCCCCCAAAATTCATTTGTTGAGACGTAATCTTGAATGTGATCATATTTGGAGCTGGGTCTTTGGGAGGTGATTAAGTCGTGAGTGCAGAACACTCCTGCATGGCATTAATGCTCTTATAAAAAAGGCCCCAAGGAACTACTTTTCCTCTTCTGCCAAGTGAAGACACAGAAGACACCTGTCTATGAACCAATAAGTTAGTCTCACCAGACACTGAGTCTCCTGGCACCTTGAACTTGAACTTCACAGCCTCCAGAACTGTGAGAAACAAATATTTATTAAGTCACTCAGTCCATGGTATTTTTGATATAGCAGCCCAAATGGATGAAGATGGAAATTGGTGGGGTACTGCTGTAACAAATAGCCAAAAATGTGGAAGCAGTTTTGGAACTGGGTAAAGGCTGGAAGAGTTTGGAGGTGCATACCAGAAAAAGCCTACACTCCTGTGGATGGACCTTTAAAAGCGATTCTGGTGAGAGCTCAGAAAGAAAACAGGAGAGTTGTGGAAAGTCTCAGTCTTCTGAAAGAACACCTAAGTAATCATGAGAAGAATACTGGTAGAAATACGAAAGGTAAAGGCCATTCTGATGAGGTCTCAGATGGAAATGAAGAACATATTATTGGAAAATAGAGGAAAGCTGATCCTTTTCATAAAGTGGCAAAGAACTTGACTGAGTTGTGTTCGTGTTTTAGTGTTTTTCAGAAGGTAGAACTTGGGAGCACCGAAATTGGGCATTTAGCTAAAGCTATTTCTAAGCAAAGTGTTGAAGGTACAGCTTGGATCCTCCCGATTCCCTATAGTTAAATGCAAGAAGAGAGAAATGTTTCAAAGATGGAATTGTTTAAAAAAGAAAGCAGGCATGAGGAAGAAAATTCTCAGCCTATCCATATCTCAAAAAATGAGAACACCAAGGGTATGGCCAAGTAACTGTTTGATAAGATTAGAATGAATCGGCCATCTCAACAGAAACCAAGAGTTATTCTCCAAAATGATGGAAGAATGATCCTGAGAGTGATTCAGACATAATCAGAGCTGCCACTGTTATCACAGGCCCAGAGTGCAAGGGCCCAGAGGCCAACACGTGAGACCTCAGCAGGTGCTGCCTCACATCATGGGCTCTGCTCCTTCACCCCAGTTCCTCAGTTGCCCAGGTGTGGCTCTAGCAGGCCTCACTGCAGAGGAGGTCATGGTGGCCACTCCTGCAAAGAACACAGAGAGCAACCTTTGGCAGCATCCTCAGGACACTATTTCTACCAGCATATACAGGGCATGGACTTGAGGGGCACAGTTGCCTCCACCTAGGTGGAGGGGTGAGATCCCATCAAAGAGCCACTGCAGGGCTGGGGCACAGGTACAGAGCCACTACGTGGCTATCCTGCCAAGCTATTGGTGTGGCATTGTCACCTGAGTGGGTCTGGAAGGCAGAGCATCAAGCCAAGGAGGACCATTTTCAAGGCTTAAGGCTTAATGTTGCTTGCCCTGTTAGATTTTGAACTTATTTAGGGCCCCTTACCCATTTCTTCTTTCCTATTTTTTTCCTTTTGGGAAATGTCCGTCCAGTGCCTGACCCACACCACTGCATTTTGGAAGCATGTAAATGTAACTTGTTTGGTTTTACAGGTGCACAGCTGGAGAGGAATTTGCCTCAGCATGAACACTTTGAACCTTGCATTCTCTTTACCTTAGATAAAATGAGAGAGATAATAATAATAACAATAACCAAAACAATAACTGCTACAAAAACAATGGTCTGCCTGCCTTATAAGCTTTGGTTCTCAATTTCTAGTCAGTGGGCCACTTTTAAGAGCACTGCATAGGTAGTTCACATTTGTTAGATGTTTCTAAAACAGCATCTTGATCCTTAAAAAAAAGTCTCATAAAAGCATTGTCATTAATACATTGTTAATTCATATTCCTGGTTATAACAGTTGGATATCCTGTCTTCAAATAGCTGGATCTCCATTTTTCCTTCCTTGTGCATTCCTACCCTCATTTTCATAAGGTAAACACATTCTTTGTTTCTCAGAATGATCCTTGTGCCTCTTCTCCTTGTAAACAAAGAGCTCTTGGAAGATAATTGCTAGGGATTGAATGTTTGTGCTCCTACCCCCACTAAATTTACATGTTGAAACCTAATCCCCATTGTGATGGTACGTGGAGGTGGGACCTCTGGGAGGTGATTAAGTCATGAGGGTGGAGCCCTCATGAATAGGATTAGTGCCCTTATAAAAGCCACTCCAGAGAAATCTCTCCCTGCTTCCTCCGTGTGAGGTTACAGTGTCTAGGGAGCAGTTCTTCACCAGACACTGAATCTGCCAATGTTATGATCTTGGACTTCTCATCCTCCAGAACTGTGAGAAATAAATGTTACTTGTGTATAAGCCACCCAGTCTATGGTATTTTGTTATAGCAGCCCAAATGGACTAAGACAATAATAGACACTGGAGAAATGTTTGTTAAATTGAACTAAATCATGGTCCACAGTAGTATAAGATGGTATTATGAGTATATCAAAATGACTAAGTTAAACACAAAATAAACTACAAAACTTCCCTTATGACTAAATCTATTTTCCTTTTCACTCATCCCTCCTTCTCACAAAAATATTTTGAGAATGAGAAAAATCAGAAATCTAAAACAAATTATTTACCTAAATTTTTTTTTATTTTCCTATCATTATGGAGAAATTAAGTCAAAGCAAATAACTGGCAGCATTTTTTTAACTTGCTACCTCCTAAATGCTTTGTTATTTCTGTATGTCTCTATTTAGAAATTTATTAAATTCCTGTATTTTAAGAGAAAAAAGATACGTCATGATTCAACCTAGCAGTGTTGTAGAGGTCAAGATGTCCCCAAACTTAACACTCATTGATTATTCTAAGCATGTCAGTGATTGTATCTATATGGCCTTGTGGACTCACAATACTTGGATTCAATAAAATAACATAAGGATTCAGTTTCGGTGTTTGTTTTTAGCCTGTATTTCCTAAGTATGGGAAGAAAAAATCATCTTTTTTAGCTCTGAGTGAATTCATTTTCTTGCTTTCTTTGACATTTTGTTACAAAAAGGGATTTCAACTCAACAGAGGAATATTCTTACCACTGATATTATGCCTAGTTAATCATTCCTTTAGAACACAATGAACTGTGTATTCAAGTCTCCTCAAACTTTCAAGCTTATTTCAATGTGTGTCACTATAAGATAAGAGAGCCTGTCAACATTAACTTCTTCCTCCTAAACAGGAACACTAGGATACTCATTTCTGGTTGAAAATTTGGGTTTCTGAGCTGTCTTCCTTCAGCCCCCACCCTCCAACACAGAACATGCCTGACATGAGACCTTTACTCCTGAGTCTTTTCCCACCTCATTCACCTGACAGCCTTCTCCACAACAGACATCTTATCAGACGTGACTGATTGCTGTAATCTGTACTCTGGGCAGCCATTAAGCAAATTACCTGAATCATTGCAAGGATTAGTCTCATTAACACATGATTAGCATCAAATTAAAATAATGAGTGTTTAACTTCTGATGTCTTCCAGTTGTTTGAACAGCTTGATCAGCCACACCAGGCTGGCAGGGAGGTGGAGGTGTCAAAGAGCCACAGACAAAAAGGGAGGCTACACTGTGCAAGACACAGTACAGCTAGCCATCAGAAGCAAGAAGATCAGACTCAAACTGTTTGGTTGAAAGGTTTCCTCCAAACAGCAAAAATGCTGGGTCCAAAAGAAGGTTTTTTCCCTCTCTTTCTCACTGACACTGCCAGCCATTTATCTGGAGCAAGGCTTTACATACTAATGATGCACTACCTTACCCCTTCCACAACCTGGATATCATTTCTGTAGGGCTTCCCTTTCCCAGAAAGTATAAAATGCAGCTTCTCTTCTTCCTTTCCCAAATTTTATCAGACTTAAAAATAAGACCCCAAAAGTGCTAGAATTACAGTAGACTGAGGATCTGAGCACAGTTCCCACAATTTTTTCCTTGGAAAAAACTAAACAAATATCAGAACAAGAGAAAGCTTGCATCATCTCTGGAAACTATGAAGAGCACCACTCTCATGTAGAGAATTAAAAGAATCTCTGCTAGATCTTATACTCACATGGAAGTTTTGTTGGAAGCCTAGAGAACCAACTCACTGTTTTCCTCCCCATAAAAGATCAGCATTTGAGAAAAGCAGTGGACAGGTTACAATGGCCCTTCAACTCCAAGACTAATGGCAAATTATCTGTCAGGTACATAGGCAAGACAACCAGAGAGTCTGCATGGTCATCAGGCTTCCTGCATGAGCAGGTGAATGAAATAAGTAAAGAGCTGCTGCGATAAATTTCTTAACATGAGAAAGACAATATTGTGAAAGGCACTGAAGAAATCCAGAATGTCACCCCAAAACATACTTCTTTGACATAAAAATTATTTTAAGTTGAAGGCAATTAAGATATGGCAAATGCAGGAAAAGCTCTCTTTACCCTCCCTTTTTTATTGCCTAAAGACAGGATATAAATTTTCCTTTACTGGGCAGGCCTTGACTGTAAGTGCAGAGATGACACCAGAGAAATCTGCAAACAAATCTTACTCCTTTAGTTTCCTCACATACAGTTACCTTCCCATAACTTGCCACCCTTAGAAGCCTGGAACCACTTTCCGTTGTCCTGTCATTTCTCTACAAATTTATTGTTCTTTGTTGAAGATTCTATATAAGCCAGAATTCTAAGTCACCTCTTTGAGTTACTCATCTCTGTGTACTCTCATGTGTCACATGCATGATACACATTAATAAACTTGTTTTTCTCTTGTTAATTTGTCTTTGTTACATGGACTGTATGATAAGTAGAGGAAAATTTCTTCCTCCTCTACAGAATAATCTAAGATCAGGAAAAAGTATGAAAATTACTACTGCTAATGTAAACATCTGCAGTTAGGTATACATTTCTCAGTCATATGGCCCCATAACCCCATGAACCATAAAGAGACAAAAAGCAGAATGAATTCAGATTAGGCCTTTTCTTTCCAAAATTAAACGCTAAAAAAATTGCTTACAGTTTTGAGGGGGAAAGACTGAGATTCAAGGCTCATATGCCCATAAAAGTTGTTTTCAGATATGTTAGAATCACAGGCAATGTCACTCAAAATTCTTTGTGGAAAAAAAATTATTTAACTATATACTTAAATCAACTAAGAAATAAACACCAATAAGAAAAGTCATTATTTATAATTTATAACATAGTACTATCAAAATAAAATACATAATATTGAATTAATAATTAATAAACTAGACCTGAAATCTGAGATATATAAGCAAAACCATAATGTGAGGGATAAATAGAAACCAGAAAAGCATGCTAAATGTATCATCTGAGCTGGAGGGGTGTGAATGATAATAGTTACTGTTTTACTATTTTCACTGGTGATAAGAGAAAAATGGATTCAAGTAAGTTTTAAAACACTTAGAATTTAGGAAACTATGCTTTCTGTGCATGCTTCACCAATCCCTATAGAAAAAATAAATTTAAATGCAGTATATACAATAGACAACAGGTGGAAAGGAAATAGAAACAGATTATTTTCTGTCTCTAAGAAATAATAAAACAGATTATTTTCTAGGAAAAATATAAAACAAAATTAATTCAGGGGAACAAAAATATGGAAATCAATAGGTAGAGAAAAAAACTGGAAAACTTATTCAAAAATTCACCAAATACTCAAACTTACTAACAATTAAAGAAGGTCAAGTAAAAGCATGTTATATTATTTTCACCCATAAAATGTCACAGTTTTTTTGTTTTTAATTGTTAATGTCCAGTAATTATGAGCAGCAAATACAGAAAGTGATCCCTACCTTCCTGGAGCATCTTACTGATTTAACAGATGATGAAAATAGATAAATGATAAGTAGACAGATAGATAATAGACACATACAGGGACATACAGATGTGGAGTATATACAGAAGAATATCATCTCCGACGAATTATCTCAGAAATTCTTTCCCAATAACTTTTGATGTCTCCACATTATAACTCCCACATAGAAGCTGAGACAGCTACGGCTTCATTTGAAAGCAAAGACATAGTAGAGAGAAAAAACTCATTGCTAAACCTTGGCTTTCTGAACACGTTTGTAAAAAACATTAGTCCTGAAAACCAGATTTCCAATAGCAAGCACCTCCTGCACCTAAGGAATCAATGGTTTTTATTGTTAGTTCTTCCAATTCTCATTTAATATTGGAATATGAAATAAAGATGTAATGAGCTAAAGCAAAAAAAAAACTGCAATAAATACAAAGGCAAGTTTTCACCAGAAGTAAAATGATACCAGACAGAAACTGGACTCCTAAGAATGAATGAAGAGCATAAGAATGAGACAGTTAACATGCATATGATTCTATTTCCACAAAAAGATGAGAGAGATTGGGGCATGATAATTATTTGAGGGAAAAATGTCCATATATTTTCAAGATTTGGTTATTTAAAAAACAAAAAAACAGCACATATCCAAGAAGCTCAGTGAATTGCAAGTGGGAGAGATGCAAAGAAAACCATACCAAGGAATAGCATAATCAAAGTGATAAGCAAGAATAAGAGAAAAGTATTAAAAGCAATCAGATAAAACATATTACCACAATAATACAAAAAGCATACGGAAATAAGTACAGTTAAAATCTATCATTTAAAAAATATTGGACTTCCAGTCTCCAGTTCCACATGTAAGAAACTTGGAAGTTGCCACCCCATCCTAACAACAAGTAAAAAGCTGAACAGACTGAAAAGTCAACGACTGATTTTGGATCCATAAGAGAGGTAAGGACACAGTGAAACACTGTGAATACAGGGAGTTAAGGCTTACAAGAACAGAGATTCATATGTGGAAATTATAAGGGAACTACTGCTACAGCAGGAAAATCTGAACTGTAATTGATGAATTACTGGAGGCTAAGTTTGGACAACTCTGAGAATTAAAATCTCTACGAGGATAAGGTCATAGGAGGTTTCCCACAATTTTCTGAGTTTTACCTCCAGAAGCTCAGCAGGTTTTCACAGTAAATATTGGGGGAAAAAAATCCCTTGGGGCTTCTGGCAGGAGGGAGGGGAAGAAAAAGCATTTTGAAATACATCAGAACAGTCTGTTCTTCTTAAAAAGTCCTGCCCTCAGGAGAAACTAGTTAACCAGCCAGAGCCTAACTTGTTAGGCTCTAGTTAACCAGCCAGAGCCTAACTTGCTGTCAGAGCACAACTGACCTGGGGAAAAGGAAATACCCAACTCTAGTTAGTTCTACTCTTCCACATGGGAGAATGAAAATATTCAACTTCAGCCCATGTGAGACATCCTGTCCCACCTAAAGAGGGCAAAAATCCCCTGAAAAACACTTGTGAAGTTACCAGTTCAGAAGAGACTCACTAAAGGACTAAGACTTAATCATAGGATTATAGAATGCCTCCCCCCCCCACCTCCCATACCCTACCACCACATCACTGTAAGGAGTTTCTTCTACCAGATACATCATATCTGACTATCAGGAAAAAAACTATGATTATATATCAGTAAAATAAATGACAGAAATGATAGAAGGGATAAAAGAGAAGAATTAGGATTATTTCCTCATGATAAGGTACTCATACTACCTATGAAGAGGTTCAGTGATATTTAAAAGTGGACTTGGGTTAGTTGCAAGTATATATTGCAAACTCTAGGGCAACCACTATCAAAAGTGAGAAAAGAAGTATAATTGATATGCTAAGAAAGGAGAGAAAATGGAATCATATAAAATGCTCAATTAAAACCACAAAAGGCAGAAAAGAATGGAAAACAAAAGAGCAACCAAGAACAGGGGCAACAACAACAAAAACTGGTAGTAAATATGGTAAACATTAATCCAACTATATCAACAGTCACTATGAATATCAGTGGTCTAAATGCACCAATTAAAAGACAGAGACTGTGAGAGTGAATCAAAATATGACCCAACTATATGTTGTCTCTAAGAAATCCACTTTAAATATAAAGACACATATAGATGAAAAGTAAATGGATGGAGAAAAATGTGTCATGATAACACTATTCAAAAGAAAGAAGGAGTAGCTATGCTAATTTCAGACAAAGCTGACTTCAATGCAAGGAAAGTTATTCCTATTTATCTAATACAATTCTGACATTAATTCCAGTGTGTGTTTTTTTCCACATCACCAAGCAATTCTGTGACACCAGCTGGGAGTCCCACAATTCAAATAAATTCTGACACTATCTACCTGGAATAGCATCAGATCCACAGTTTAAGGGTTTAGTCCTACATGACTGCCTCCCACCCTAATTCAGACACCAATCACGAGTCCCGGTTGTCATCTGGGCTTCTGACCAACTGGCTATAGATTGGAGGCTCACATGACCTCCTTGGGTTTGATTAATTTGCTAAAGCAGCTCACAGAACTCAGAGAAACATTTTACTTACTAGATTACCAGTTGATTATGAAAGGACAGAACTCAAAAACAACAAAGTATATGGGAAGGGCCATGGAGCATCTATGCTGTCTCTGAGCATACCACTCTCCCATCACCTCCATTTGTTCACTAGGCTGGACGCTCTCCAAACCCTGTCATTTGGGGGTTTTATGGAGGCTTCAGTACAGAGACATGATTGATTAAATCACTGGTCATTGGTGACTAACTCAATCTCCAGCCCCTCTTCTCCTCCTGGAGGTCTGGGGGTGGGACTGAAATATCCAACTCTCTAGTCACAAGGTGGGTTCCTCTGGTGAACAGCTCCCATCTTTAGGTGACCCATCTTTCCAAAAGTCACCTCATTAACATAATAAAAGACACCTTTATTTCATCACTTAGAAATGATGGAATTCAAAGGGTTTAAGAACTCTTGTGCCAGGAACAGTGACAAAAACCAAATATATATTTATTATTATAAATTATAATATCACACATAAAATATCCAGAATAGTCAAATCCATAGAGATAGAGAGTAGACAGGGGTTTCCAGGGACTGGGGTGGGAGGAGAATATGAGGAGTGATTTGTAATGGGTAGAGTTTTGGGGGTGATGAAAATGTTCTAAAATTAGATAATGGTGATGGTTGCACAAGATTGTGAACATACTAAAAATCACTGAAGTTATGCAACTTTAGAGGTAGATCATATGTTATGTAAATTATATCTCAATAAGGCTATTATAATAAATATAAATAAGTAGAGGTATGCATCATAATCATGGGTTAGATGACTATTTTAAAGATGTCAGTGTTCCCAAATTAACTTATAGATTCAATGAAATCAAAATCCAAGACCTTAGTGAGAATGGATGAGCTAATTCTAAAATTTATAAGAAATTGCAAAGTATCAAGAATAGCCTTGACAATCTTAAGATGAATAAAGTGAATGAATTACATTACCAGATATCAAGATTTATTAAGAATTCACAGTAAGACAGTGTGGCATATAGGTATAAACAAAGAGATCAATAAAATTGAATGGAAAGTCAAGAAACAGACCTACATATGTTTAGTTACTGGATTTATGGCAAATGTAAAACTGCAGTGCAGTAGGGAAATAATAATGTTTTGTCAATAAATGGGTCAATCAGATATTTATATAAACAAATTTTGACCCTACTTTACATATACATAAAATCTATTCCATATGGACTCTACATCTAACTTTGAAAGTATGACAATTTTAAAATCTATGGGAAAAAACACAGAATAAGTTCTTGATCTTAGGGTATGCAAAGTTTCCCTAAACTGGGAACTAAGCACAAAAGGAAACAGAAAAATAACATTAATCACAAGTGAAAAAAAAGTTTCCATTGGGATGCATTGAAACTAAGAACTTTTGCTCATCAAAAGACAACGGGAACAAAAATACCAGCCACAGAATGAAAGATAGTATTTTTAATAAATCTGACAACAAATATGCATCAGAATGTATAAACATTTCTATGGATCAATGATGCAGGCAACCTAACAGAAAACAATAAATGGCAAAGGACTTGAACAGGCACTTTACAAAATAGGACATAAAAATGGCAAATAAACATATGAAAATGTACTTAATTTCATTAGTCATGAGGAAAATGCAAATTAAAACCACCATGAGAAATTTTCACTTCTGGTATGGAAAAATGAGAATCTAATAAGCTGATCCTTCTACAAATATTATCAACAAACTTCTGGACAATATAAAAAAGATAAAACACTAACTGAAGGCCCTGGAGACTAAACACAAGCAATCAGATTTTAGAAATTATAACTGAGAGTAAGTGTCCAGCATAGAGTCAGTTAAAATTTATTGTAACTTTTCCCTGAGAGAAGCTGAAGTTGAAGTGGGGCATACAGGAAGGCCAAAATGGCCATAAAAAGCCTGTAGTCTTTCTGGCTAGAATAAGGTACCTTCCCTGGCAATCAGAGCCACCAACAGGTGAGAGGGAGCCATGGGGAAGAAAAAAATATCAGAGAAAAGGAACTCCAAGATATGTGTTTAAACTTAGCCCCAGTCTCTGGCTGATCTCTAAACTATGTATGCATAGGGTAAACAAAAAGCAGCTTGCAGTTAAGACCCAAAGAACTGAACTGTGAGAGCTGAACTGCTGCCCCCACAGTCATTACACTGTATAGTTAATTAATACTAAAACAAAAATGTCAACAGTCGTTAGAGCAATACAACAAAACCCAGAGTCTTCACAGTATAATATTCAAAATGCTCAGGATACAATCCAAAATTACTCAACATAGTACGAGCAGGAAAATATGTCCCCGTCTCAAAGGAAACAACTGTCAATAGACAGAAAGTCTACTGTACAAATGTTGGAATTATCAGACAAAATCTTTGAAGAAACTATATAATTATGCTCAGTGAGGTAGGAGAAAATATCATAAATTAAAACAGAAGAAAACTCAGAAATAGAACATATAAACATAGAGAACTGAATGAAAATTTCAGATCTGAAAAATATAAAATCTCAAGGGCTGAAAAATACACCAGATTGGCTTAAGAGTAAATTGGACATGACAGGTGAAAGTTAGTAAACTTGAAGCAAAATCAACAGAAATTAGACTTTTAAAAATAGGATAATTTCAAAGATAAAATATACAGTCAAGTGTATCCCAGAAGGAGACGAGTGGGAAAATGACCCATAATATTTTTTTGAGGAAATACTAGTAGGCTCCCCAAATTTGGTGAAAGATATGAATGAACAGAATCAAGAAGCTCAAAAAATACCCCTCAAAAAATGCCAATCAGAATATAGTGTTAAGAAATTTATTCCTAGATGCAAAATAAACCTAATTTGTAAAATCCAAAGAAAGAGAAAATCTGGAAAGTATATAGGGGAAAAAAAGGATACACTATATGCAAGGGAACAACAATTGAAAAATTGTAGACTTATCATCATAAAAAATAGAACAACACCTTCAAGTTTTTGATACTAAACAAAACAAAACAAAAATACAATGCCAACCTAGAATTTTATATGCAACAAAATATAAATGAAATAAAGATGTAATGAGCTAAAGCAAAAAAAAAAAAAAAAAAAACTACAATAAATACGAAGGCAAGTTTTCACCAGAAATAAAATGATACCAGACAGAAACTGGACTCCTAAGAATGAATGAAGAACATAAGAATATATGAAAATGGGCATAAAGGATAGTGAGGCATGTGTGGGGTTAAGGGCCAATATAGTTGATATGTTTCTAAATTTTATATAAAGTGGTACAAAATCTAATTTAACATGACTGTAAAAACATAGGCATTTATATTGTAATCCCTAAAGCAATCAATAAAAATATAATGCAAAAAAATAGCTAAAAAAACAAATTTAAATGAAATTCTGAAAAATATTTAAATAACCAAAAGCAAGCAGGAAATGTATAAGGAAAAAAAACCAAAAGAGAGAAATAGAAAAATAACAGTAATGAAATTATAAACCAAAACTCATATCAATAATTACATTAAGTTTAATGGACTAAATATTTTAGTCAAGAGATGCAGAATGTCAAAATGGATAAAACAGCAAAACCAGCTATATGCAATAAAAAGATGACTTTTAAAATTAAGATAAGGATATAAAGAGTGCAAATGGATGGGAAAAAAATGTTATGTGGTAAGCACAGGAAGGACGCCCACATTAATATGGTGCAAAATGTCCCAGTTCAGTTTCACCCCACCCAGACCAGCAAAGCTGAGATGTATAGACACAGCTAGGAACAAAGAAGAAAAGCTGGAGCTATTAATAGCAGACACAGAGCAGGAGCGATCAAGGTCCACAGAGATCTGCTCTGAAGGTAAACTCAGCAGATTTTGCCACTAAAGAAGGAACCAAGGGCCAGCACAGCCACCGTGGACCCCTACATACTTCACCAGCTTTCGCCCCCTGGGTATTCATATTAGTGGACACCTGAGTCTCTCTGTTCCCTCCCCTTCCACTCCTGCCAGAGCGTTGGAATCACACCAGCAGCCATCTCAGGCCTCTGTGTCTGCATGAATGCAGGACACCAACCTAGACAACTCCAGCTGATACTCACTGCTGTGCACAGGCTCCGGGTTAGCCACTCCAACTGTGCACCTGCATGCCACCAGTGTGATGCCTGTCATCAGCTCCCACTGCAGGGCACCCTGTCAGGAGATAAGTGAGCCACCACAGGAGAGCACGCTGATAGCCAGAGCCCCTGCAGCTGCCAGTGAGCCTGTAGTTGGCCCTGGCCCTTGATGTCTGCCCTGGATGCCTAAGTGTGTTTCTGCAACCATCACTTGCCATTACATAGGCCCATGCAGTGGTCCCCACATCTGAATGTGTGCCCACCACCAGCTCTGCCCACCACTGAGGCCTGCCCTTGTCCCTTGCTACTGGAGCCAGAGGCACTGCTGAAGACCCTAACAGCCCTTGCAGTCACCGTGGACCACCTGCAGTTCTCACCAAGGACCTCACAGTTGTCCAGTGGCCTGAGCAGAAAAGATATCATGTCCCCTTGGAACCAGTACTGTCGCATGTCGCCACATTTGGCACCCTGCACTGGTAGACCCAGGGTTACAGCATGCTCAGCATGCCCCTCATCTGTGTTGAAAGTCTTCCCTTACAGAAGTTGGTCTATAAAGTCTGGAAGAGATAACTGCTTCTTCCAGTGTGCAGACACCTACATAAGGCAATAGGGAAAAAAAAAGAATCAGGGGAAACATGACTCTATCAAAGGGATAAAGTAAACCTGCTGTCACTGTCCCCAAAGAAATGGAGATCCAGAAATTACAAGACCAAGAATTCAAAATAAGTGTTCTAATGATGCCCAGAGAGCTACAAGAGAACACAGATAAACAATTTAATGGTATCAGGAAAACAATACAATAAAATGAGGAGTTAAACAAAGATATAGAAAACATAGAGAAGAAACAAACAGAAATTTTGGAGCTGAAAAAAAAATGATAGAACTAAAGAATTCAGTAGAGACATCCAATATCAGGCTTGACCACACAGAAGAAAAGAAAGCAGTGCACTAGAAGACAGATCAATACAACTATTCAATCAGAGGAGCAAAAAGAAAAAACAATGAAAGGAATGAAAAAAGCCTACAGTGGAATTTTAAGGAAAGAAATCTTGTCACATGTTACCACATGGATGAACACTGAGGTCATCAAGAGAAATAATGCATGATCATTGGAGTCCCAGAAGAAGAGAAGAGAAGGGTTAGAAAGCTTATCTAAATAATGGCTGAGACCTTCCTGAACCTGGCGGGGCGGGGGGTGGGGGGGACTGGACATAAAGTTCATGAAGCTAATACTTACTACTAAATAGTGCACTTAAAAATGATTACGATGGTTGATTTTATGTTACGTGTTTTTTACCACAATAAAAGAAATGCAAAAAAACAATCTGTGGTAATTAATCACATGCGTTTGCTTTGGGAATTAGGAATGCCTGTGAGGAGGGCCCCACGCGTGCTGACATTGTTGTATATCTTCATGGAGGTGTTGGTTACACAAAGAACACATTAACATTTTAATTTCTTATTTGTGCACTTTTCTGTGTATATTAAAATTCAGTAAAATTCAATAGAAAACTAAAAGACAAAAGTTTGCTTAAAATAAAATATGTAAGAAATGGACTTATTTGAACCAGTGCATCATATTAATAAATTTGCCTGTTTTCCATTTTTCCCTCTATGACAAAAGACAACATGAAGCTATACAATTACCCACTGGTTAAAACATCACTGAATAACAAAAGTTTCATTTTTATTTAAACGAATGCCTCATATCCCTCATGCCTAGATCCTTTCTGATTCAGTTTCTCCAGAAAACATATCATCTGTGTCCGCAGAGGTGGGTGAGGGTTAACTGCCTGACTACTTGGCTGGGGAGAGAAGGAAGGAGTAAGGAGCAAAAACCTAGATTTCTTATTACTTCTTAGATGGACTTTCAAGTAGTATCTTTAATTTTATCTCTTTTCTCCACTCTTGCCTCCCCTGGTATCACGTTCTTCCAATATCTGAGCTTATTCTGGCCTAATTCTGGGAAAATTACTTGCATTTTGGCAAGTGCCTCACAGGTGACGGGCACTGAGGATGGATGTTCCCCAGTTCTGCTCAGTTATCACTCTTCCAATCTTCTTGGGTTACAAATGCCCCTCACTTCTGTATATTGTTTTCCTTGTGGTTTTAGACAAGTTTCAAGAGAAGAGGATATAAAATTACTTTCAAAATGGAAGTTTCCTATTATATCATTTAAAAAATGAATCTCTAAAGCATTGAAACAGAGATTCGGTTTATCAAAACTCAATTTAAAAACAGTTTTCAGAACATATATGATATCTTTCCTGGAAGTGATCAAGATGACAATGTTTCAGGAATACTTGTGGTTCAGATTTTTAAGAATTTTTTTTTCTTAATACCAACAGGGGGTGGAAATCAAAGCATAGTATTAGACGTCTCCAAAATCATATGATTTGGGGCCCTGTTAGCTGTGAATAAAGGTGACAGCTATACATAGGCTGGTTACTAATTCATAGTCTCAATGGCTTTTTACGATTTAGCCATTATCTGTTATAGATCATAATTTGTTTTGTCTTCATGAGAATCAAAAAAAAAAGCCTGAGTAAATAATACACAGGTGTTTTATAAAACCCCTTCATCCTAAAACATATTTAAGTTAGCCAAGCAAATTATTCTATATCTCTTGTCCATAAATTGTGTTAAGATAAAGATTCCATTTTGCTGAAAGGAGAAAGTGGTGGGGCCAATATGATGACAGTAAATTGCTTATCATGTTAATTTTTTCTGATTTCTCTCACTTCCCTCTTTCTTTGGGAGTACTGATATCCAGTTGGTCAGATTTTTAAAACTATAAGTTTCTGCTAGGCTAACATTCATTGTCATTCTACTTTTCTATTCAAAAGCAAGTCTAATCAGACCATTTGAGATTAACAGAAATTGTGTGAATAATTTGATGATTTGGGTATTCCCTAAAATTGGAAAAATAGCAAAGTTCTCTTTCAAATATGGACAAAGATAGTCATAGCCAAAATGTTTTATGAACAGAATTGTAGTCACGTGGGCACGTATAGGCAAATCATTTAAATCACCATAACATACCAGTCACATTAAATAATGACCAGAAACAATCTCCAAATCATAGGTAAAATATTTTTAAGTAATAGAGCTTGCTGTTCTATTAAATTTTCATTGACATGAACACAAAAATATTTTAATGTAAGAACATATAAAAGTAACTGAAAACAAACTAACAGTGAACACTCTCTCTCCATCTCAAAAAGATACAGTGGTTCATTGGTCCTTAAACATATTCAAATTCAATGAATATTTATTGAGTTGGTTTTATGTGCCAGGCATAGTGCTAAACACTAGATATCCAAGGATTAGGAACCTAAACTTGATCTAGAGAATTATGTAAACTGTAGGATAAAGTATTAAGCCTTGGGAATGCTTTGCTCAGTCATGGGGAGCCAGAAAACTTCCTGGATAAAATGATCCAAATCATTCAAACTTCTTAAGGATGAGTGTTAGCCAAATAAAGAAATAATGAAAAGAAATTCAAGAAAAAAGAAATTATGAACAAAACTATAAAAGCATATAGCAATGAGAAGTGTGTGGAACAAGGGTATTTGATAAAATTACCTATTGTATTTTTTTCATTGAACTAGTACATTTATTTGCTTACTGTGTGCCAGATCCTGTACTAGGCAGTGAGAATCTGACAGTGAATAGGATAAACATCTTCCTACCCTCATGGGGCTTCCTATCTACCTAACTTAGGACATCTTATTTTAAGTAATTTTCATTTCTTGATTACTTTAACATTCACAAGTCCACTCTTTCAGGTATAAGTTGACATTTGTTTAATAAGTTAACATATTGAGGAGAGGATATAATTATCATCACATAAAATTGGAAATATGATTTAATTAGAGTTGTCACTTCAATTTTTAAAAATTGATCTAATGAAAGGGTTGGCCCTGAGTAGAGAAGAATCAGGAAACTTTGGAAGAATTGTTTTGTTTTCAATGAAATATCACATTTTCTCAGCTCTAACTCCAAAACAAATCAACATAAGGTATTTAGTATTATTTATAATTAATTAATATAAATAACTCTCTCTATTAGGACTGAAGAAATTCCTATATTGGACAATCTCCTTAATTATGATTGTGTCTTATTACCACATTTAATTCTGTTATAACCAATTTGGCAAAACAATGTGATTATGAATAGTTGAAATTAAATGGTAATTAGAATTGTAGTCACTGCTTTTGAGACAAACAGGAAAATTGACAAGGTTGACAGACATTTTATTAATGCATATTTACAAATCACATATTGATATGCACGAATCAGTACAGAGCTTGTCACTTTACATTTGTGAGTTTTAATTTCAAAACGTTTCTGTGGAGCAAATGTATATAGCTTTTATTTACAACAACTATACCAAACATCCTTAGGAGTTTTGTTTGACTAAGCCAAATCTGGTCTCTAGAATCAGGTTTAAATGCTATATGGTAGAGATGAGAGAAATGATTGCATGAATTGTAACATGCTTATGTTAATATAGATACCTTAGGTAAAAGAAGTATATCAGATTAGAAAGAGATCGCTATTAAAAGTTAAACTGATTTCAGATTTAAATTGAGTTAGTAAAAGGGAACAACCAATTTTAAAAGTCAAAAAATGTTCTTATAAAAGTAAAAAGTTACTCCTCATCTCAGCTTAATTAAAAGCAGCATTTATTGAGGCACATAGATGCTTTAAGCCACAAAACAGTAAGCCTCGTAACAGAAAAATGTATGAACGTTTAACTATGATGGCATGTACAGCAAATGATTGCAATAAGCAGGGAGAAGTGTTCTGTGTGATGCTACTGTGATAAATATTCACGGAATGGAAGATACTAAAACCACAGCAGTAAACTCTCTTGTCACCACTTGAGTTTTGATCTGTCTCCATTGTCTAGAAATGTACATGCTGCAAAATTCAGGGAACTGTGTTTAAAAAAGAAATGTGGTTCTGTCATCTGTCCACCCTCTGTATTCCCCATTACAGCATATATTACCACATCATTTGCTTATCAGTTCTTCTCATCTTCTCATTATTTCTTTTGAATACAAATGTCATATATTATGTGCCTATATTAAATTTCAACCTGAAAAAATTTTCAGTGTTTATCAGGCTGCAGGTAAATGAGACTTCTGTGCTTTAGTTAAAGAAGGGATGTGATGTCATTACATAAATTGCAATCTGAAGTTACTTATGGACGGCGCTTTTTTTACTATTATTATTGTTCCTGATTTACTGACTCTGTAAAACATACTAACATATTTATCACCCAGAGGAAAGTGCCCTTGCTGATTAGAAAACTGCAGAAACACTGTATAAAAAAAATCAATCCCTCAGATAACAGAAAGTACATTTAAAATTTTGTTTTGCTCTCAAGAGTTCTGTGAAGAGTTTTGAGAAGAGACTGATATGAGTCAACATAAAACTTGCTCAAAAGGGCTCAAGAACCTTTGGTTAATCGTGATGCCAAAATGTGGTATAACTAGTTAACCATCACTAAGACAGATGAGCAATCTCAAAGATCCAACACGGATGCATTTCTCTACTGTGCAAAGTCACCTAATGTCCCCTAATATAAGATAAATATTATCTTTATCTATACAGTTGTGAAACAGATGTTCCCTTCACCAAGAATCACTTCCAACTAGGGATTAGTAACAGAGGTTGAGAAAATAAATCTAAAAATCCTGTTAAGAATACACCCATTTTATAGATGGAGAAACTGAGGTTAAACAGAACTATAAAATTTAAGAGATAAGAGGGAGTTTAGGGATAAGTTAGTGCAAGCTCCTCATTTAACTAAATGAAAATAATATTTTCATTTAGTTATGACCAGGGAAGTTAAGCATTTCGTCCAAACACATGGGCTAACTAAACTGAAATTAATCAGAAGAGGACTAATAAAAGCCTTTGGCAACTTAGTGTATTATTAAATTCCACATAATTATAGGCATACCTTGGAGACATTGTGGATTTGGTTCCAGACCACTGCAATAAAGCAAGTCAAAAAATTTTTTTGGTTTCCCAGGGCATATAAAAGTAATGTTTACACCATACTGCAGTCTTCAGTATGCAATAGCATTATGTCTAAGATTACGTCTTAGTTTAAAAATACTTTATTGGTAAAAAATGCTAACCATCTTCTGAACCTTTAGTGAGTTAGAGTAGTAATACCAAAGGTCACTGATCACAGGTCACCATAATAAATATAATAATAATTAAAAAGTTGAAATATTGTGAGAATTACCAAAATGTGACACAAAGACGTGAAGTGAGCAAATGCTGTTGGAAAAATGATGCTAAAACACTTGTTCAACACAGAGTTGCCCCAAGCCTTGAATCTGTAAAAAACGCAGTATCTTGCTAAGGACAATAAAGTGAAGCACAATAAAGTGAAGTGCAAAAAAGCAACGTATGCCTGTATCTAGTTTTCCTGAATATTTCGACCTATGCATGAGATCCTTTACTAGCTTAGGACCATTTTCTCAAATACTAAAAATATGGTTAAATCAACTATTAGGTGGTGAGGTCACAAATCAAACAGGCAAGATAAGATTTTAATTCCAGAATCAAGGCTTCATCCAGCTCAGTAGGACACATGGATCTACTGAAAACATTTGACACCCTGAACACACTTTCTGTGCTTCATTTCATTTAGTCTAGAATTTTCCTCCTTCTTGCTCTGATTAGAGAAAGCATGTAGAGGGGCATCTGGAGAGTTCAGTTCAGAAATGAAAAACATAATTCTCGTTCTCCACTAATTTCATTTTTAATGTTAGATCAAATTAAGTTTCAATTGTGAGTACAAGGAGGATTCAGTAAATAACTACACTACAGATTTTTTATTCTTTTTTGACACAAATTTCTCTATTATCATAGAAGAAAACAAGTAATGCCTAACGAAGCATGGTCTTCTCCCTTTGTTTCATATCTCAATTTTATTTGTCAACCTTGACAAGTTGTGGTAGTGATTCCAGAAGCTACTTGAAAGGCACCAAATCATTTCACAAAAGAATGGAACCCCTTGTGTGTTTTGCCTTCTTGTTCCTTTCTTCACTAAAAGACAGAGAATTGCTTCATTCAGATTTCCATGCCCTATTTTCTTGGGATTTCCTCTTTCTCCACCACTCACTTCCAACTGTTCCCCAAGTCTTGAGTACATCATAACCTGACCAAAAGCTATGTCAATCTTCAGAGATGTATTTCTATCCACTGGGAAGTAAAGGGTTTTTGTTCTGACTCAAAAATCCATTTATGAAAATTTTACTTTAAACATCTCATTGTACAAACACATGTGCTATATTCATGCCCCACACTTTAAGGTTAGGCCCTGAGAAGAGCAAGAAACTTGCTGAATGGAACCTTACAAAGAGGATTAGAAAAAAAATCTTTAAAAATAATTTTAAGGGGAATAAAGAGAATTAGGAAAGCTCAGTCAGTTTCTGGCATTGATCTTTTTATATAATTTGTACATGATGGAGCCCAGATGTTAAGTTACAACAGTCTAAGTGCTAAGTGCTAATATCACTTGGGCTGTTCAAATACTCGATTTGCATTTTAAAAAAATCTCTGGAACTAAATCTGGTGCTTATTGGTGATATTATCTAAAATCCATTTGAATAACTTAAACTTATTCCTACCAAACCTGTACAATTCTGTATGTTTTATTAACTAGAGTACTAATTCTTTTAAAAATAGACTGTGTTTAGTATGGCAATGCTCTTACGCCAACATTATTTAGAATAGCCAAACGTTGGATACAACCCAAATCCCGTTGATGGATGAATAGATAAACAAAATGTGGTATACACATACAATGGAAATTATTTTCTTAAAGAAATGAAATTCTGATCCATGCTACAGTATGGATAGACCTTGAAGACATTGTGCCAAGTGAAATAAGCCAGAAACCAAAGGACAAATACGGTTTGATTCCACTTAAATGAGGTATCTAGAGTGGTCAAACTCATAGAGACTA
Source organism: Mesoplodon bidens (assembly GCF_964165515.1). Classification (NCBI taxonomy): domain Eukaryota; kingdom Metazoa; phylum Chordata; class Mammalia; order Artiodactyla; family Ziphiidae; genus Mesoplodon; species Mesoplodon bidens. The sequence continues at coordinate 186,372,377 of NC_138176.1, read as the reverse complement.
AAAGTAGAATGGTGGTTGCTGGGGATAGGGGAGGGAGAATGAGAAGTTACTGTTTAATGGGGACAGAGTTCCAGTTCAGAAAGATGGAAAAGTTCTAGAAATGGATGTGGTGATGGTTGCACAACAATGTGAATAAATTTAATGCCACTGGACTGGACACTTAAAAATTGTTAAAATGGTAAATTTTATGTTATGTATATTTTGCCACCATTTTTAAAAGTGTGTTTAATTATTAATAGAGTTTTGTATTTTAAAACTCACTGATTCTAATAATGACAGCTGTAGTTACATGTCACCCTTGAGCAAGGTAGATAGTATAAGTTATCTTATCTTCACAGATTGGGGAAATGAGATGCAGGATAATAAGATCCATAAAACCTCAGAGGTCATTAGAGTCTAGATTAGAACACAGTTCTCTGATCCCTTTTTTCTTCCCAGCATAAGAAATTATGTTCATAACCCAAAATATGACTCATTTTTTGTGAAATTGAAGTTCTTTCTTGACTCTTCCCTCTGGGCTACAGCCCTACCTCTAATGACTAATCCCTTATAATTCATGCATTACCTCAAAGACAGGGCCCATTCCAACTTCTTCCCCATGCTCAGCCCAGTGTCCTGAAAATTCATCCACACCCTCTCCAACACTGGGGTGAACCATGGATCACTCCTGATCTCTCACTCAATATTGGCCATACTCTTCAAGCCAAATTAGCCTGGCTTTCTTCTGCCTAGATTAACCTAATAAATTAAACTGGGTTCAATTATGAATGAATGACATGACAATACAGTGATTCCTTCCAGAAAATGTATTTATTATTTTTCCAGGTTTCTCAATTCTTTGATCAAAGAGTCAGTTAATTTGGGGATCCCCACATTGAGTCAATCCTTTGTAGGTATAACTTTTTGTGCATAAACAGCATTTGGCATCACCTTTCAATTCCACTAAACCTTAGGCTCAAAGTCCAGTTTACACACTGATCTCTTACTCTTTAATGATCTCTTGTAGTTCATTCAGTATCATTATTGAGGACCCATAAAGATAAAGGGGGGCCCATGCTGGGTAATGTGGAAGCTTCTCTGACTCCTAGAATCCTACAACTGTAAGAGACAGGACACGTGCATTAGAAATGAGAACTATCAGAAGAAGGATGCAGATAGAGTGTAAACAGAAAGGAGGGTATTTTTATATTATAAATCCAGAAAGAATTTATGAAGTAGGTGACTCCAAGATACCCTGTAGTCTCAAAATGACTTTGTGTTTTATATGTACTAAGGTAATTGTCTTAGTCCATTTGGGCTGATATAAAAAAAAATACCATAAACCGGATTATAAACAACAAATGTTTATTTCTCATAGTTCTGGAGGCTAGGAAGTTCAAGATCAAAGCAGCAGTAGATTCAGTGTCTGGTAAGAATCTGTTTCGTGGTTCATAGATGACTATCTGCTCCCTGTGTCCTCACATGGCAGAAGAGGCAAGGGAGCTTTCTGGGGTCTCTTTTATAAGGGCACTAATCCCATTCCTGAGGGCTTCATCCTCATGACCTAATCACCTCCTCAAAGCCCCAGCTCCTAATACCAACACATTGAGGATTAGATTTCAACATAACTTTGGGGGGATATGAAAGTCAGCCTAACAGCAGTACTTTATGTCAAGAAAACTTTTGCAAAATGAAATAACATTTTTTTCTTCTTTTTAAATATATTTATTGCTTAAAGATACACAGTTGACACTTGATATTTAAAATGGCATCTCCCTAATAGTTTATTGTGCATTTCTTTAGTCACAAGTAACACAGAGCATCTTTTTATAATTGATAAGCCATTTGTACTTCCTTTTTTTGTGAACTATCCAATCAAGTCCTTTTCTAAGTTTTTTTTTTTAAGAGAAAAGAGAATCTAGAAGCTGCAGGAAACTCATCAAAAATCTAATTGACATCTGTTTAGTGAATGTCCCAGCTTGATGATACATATCTAAGAAATAATTCATCTTTAAGAAATTCCAAAACAAAAATCTGTAGAATTTTGCATCTACTTATTCATCCATTTGGAGATGAGAATTCTTGTTATGAAGTAGGGCTCTGAGAGGAAGGAATGAGTCTTTGGGGAAGAAGAAGGAAAGGGTAATAGAGAAGGGGATCAGAGAAGTGAAGAAGGAGTGAGGAAAATATGAAAGAGAAGGAAGAGGATGGGATAAAAAGAAGAGGAGGATGGGGAGAAAGGACAGGTTCATGGAGAAGACAAGGGAAGGAAGAAAAGTATACCTCTGTCTGAACTAATTTCTGCCCCACCAGAGTAGTGATGTTAATAATGTATAAAATTATTTTATGTATAGTTTTCCTGAATTTTGCTTTTCAGGCTATAGGTAGAAATATCGGGAGTTTTAGTATATACTCAAAACATGTATATCCTTTCTTCTAAGGTTAATATCTACAAGCTTATAGTTTTCTGGGATGTTTAATTATTATCTCTTTCTTATTTGCATAGAATCATGAGTAAGCAAATACAATTTAGATCTCTTAAGGTAAGTAATTTTATTGCTCTTCACCAGATTCCTTCTGTGTTCTTGTACTCAAATCCTTATGGATGGGGTTAAAGGACAACTCATATTGCACTCTGGCCAAGAACAAAGAATGTGCTAAAAAAAAGTCCAGTGCATTATTATCATTAGTGTGAGCATACTTTGAATTAAAGCAGGAATTTAGTCATTTTTATATAACTCACAAAGCTTACTAAGTTTTATAAACTTCTGATAATTTTAATTATTCATCTTTATTTAATGGTTTTTTTTTTCTAATCGCTGTATTTAGTGTTTCTCTTTAAGTGCAGTGACAGAAGCAGCAGCAGCATGAGGTCCACACTTTATCCACCTGTGCTTTGCAAAAACCCATGACTATTCCAAGAACAATCCATTTCTGAAAGAACAAGATTAACCGGTTATTAGGCTGTAACTGCAAAAGAGAAGATAATTAGAGTCCTTGAGAAAGAAAAGTTCATAAATTAAGAAGAAAAATATTAATTGGCAAAAATAAAAGTATTTAAGGGTTTTGAAATAATTCTTTTTAGAGAAAACATCCAAGGAATTAAATTATCAACCTGTACAAAACAGAGGCAAGGAAATGTAACAATTTTTGTGTGTGATAAATAAATGTTGGTAAGATTTATGAAAGTATGAAGCGACTTAGAAGCCTCATTGAAAGAACTGAGAAATCATGATCATATTAAAGATGACAAAGGCAGGTGATCTGTGCAGTTACGTATTTTATTTTTCAGATATCATTTTAATATTTTGTAAGTAGAGTACTGTATTGATGCACAAAGACTGTTGGTGGTAAGTTCACACATCAGTGTTTTAGTTGACTGTTCTGCCTTGCTGAAATATAAAGGTTTATTTGTTTTACCTGGAAATGAAAAGCTAAATGATTTTCCTTGCCTTCTTTTCTAATGAACACCCACTGGCCTACCTCCAGCATTCTGTGTACTATAGAAAGGTCATATGGAACTGCTCCAGCCTACAAACCTGTCAATATGTGTCAAACACTTGTTCCTGCAAATGAGATGATTGAGACGGCATTGCTCTTCGAGCAGATGTTTGTATTTAAGAATATAATAGAACTGTATTATTACAGATTCAGTTGAAAGGGGAAAAGCACAAAAAAGAGAAGTATTTTAAAGGCATTTTATTATTTATATATTTATGGCACCTTAATTTCCTTTAACTTTTTAGAAAAGCCTTACGTATATATTATTTAAACCAAGTCTTTCATGACTCATCTCATAAAAATAAATCATCTCCTTAAAAAATAATTCATCTCGTTTTTTCGTGAAAAGCTGCTTATTTAAGCTCTATTTCACGACAAAAAATAATTTGAAATGAGCATGGTAGATGTGTCATCTAAAAGGAAACGCATGACTTGATACTGACTTCTGAATTTCAAAGAGATTTAACCCAAACAACTAATTTAGATTAGTATACATTTATCAAAAGATATTGTTTATTAGAATGTTTGTTTGAGAGATCCATTCTTAGTGTGGAAGAGCAAGATAGCAGGGATGAAACTCAAACTTTGGTGTTATGCATTTTGTAGCTGTCACTAAGTAGATACGTGGCCCTGTGAAGATCATTTTGCCTTCCAGGGCTTTAGTTACTTCCTCTGTAAACTACAGTAATTGAACAAATATTGTTTTCCAAATGAGTTTCATGCAGGGCTCTGTGGATGAATGTTTGATAAAGTAGCCCTCTTTATGATATACAATATATGGTAACATTAATGATTCAGAAAAATCATTCAGAAAAGTGACATGCAGAACTTTGCTTAACAATAAAATTCTCTTCAAGAAAAGGCTACAAGCATCCTAAAAAATATGTTTTGATAAAAACATGGAGAAAGGTAACTTCCAGTATTTTTTACCTCTAAAATTTATAATTTAGTAGTTACACAACTGAAATATCAAATTCCTGATGTGTAAATTACTGTGTGTAAAGTCCAAATAAGTTATATCAAAATTAACTCTAATTATACATCCCCAGTTTTGATAATTCAAACTTGGAGGGTTTTGACATAATGTGTTCCTAGAATTGCTCAGTAATGACCTGAGCCAGACATTAACACACATCTACTTAAAACGAGTAATTTTTGAATGATCAAGTGCATTTTATTGTTCTGCTTTTCAAAGCAACAAAATGAAGACATTTTTCATGTAGTCCCAAAGTCAGACATTAAATTTTATATAATAATAATAAAAGAGATTTTCTTCAAGAAAAACTCACTAGATATTCAAAATCTCAAATCCTTTCTTAAATGCTGATAACTTGCCCTTTGTGAATGTGTTGTTGGTACATGAATCAAAAATCTCTATTAGACATTTATACTACTGGGTCTTAATTACAGAGCACAAATTCCACTGAGAAGAGATCTCTGGGTGCTAAAAGCTAATCAGATAATCTCAGAAAGTCCCTCTGACTGCCATTTAACGCTTAATCATGCATTAACCATAAATTAAGCATTCAATCTCTGGCAGCCTTAGGGAAGTTTGGAGGTGCAGGCTTGCTATTTACAATTTTGACCTGCCACCAAGCAGTCCAGCCCACTTACAGAAAATGAAAGCTTAAACGGTTGATACTTAAATGTAGGCTAATGCAAATTTAAATTAGTCTTGCAGATACCTATGGATTGTAAATTTCTCTATATTTTCATTTAGCATCTTTCAAGGATCCTAACCTTCTTCCTAATCTATTAAAAATCAAAACGACCCTACTCATGTTCCATTCTTATTATGTCCTGGACTAGGCTAGAACATTCAACCACGCTTAAGTGATAATGGGCAAAGGGGTTTCATAATGAGTTGAACTCTTAGTTCACAGGTGTCATGGCAGGCTGGTTGGCCCTCTTAGAGCATCATTCAGGAAATATTCAATTTTCCCCTTACCCTGAGACAGTCTCACATTTAAGGACATTCGGGTAACCTGATTTTTATGATACCTGCACATTCCAAAAAAAATCCCTTACTTATTGGTGAATGAACATTCTCTTGAATTGCAGTTTGTGTGTACTTTTTGCTTTATTAGAGTAACAGTTGATTGAGGTAGCAGAATAAGACAGCTGAAGGATGTCAGAATCTCTAAAATCAACAGTTACTTGTTTAGAGACATAAAGCTCAGCTTTTAGGCACTGACTACTTATCATTCCAATCTATCAACATATACCTCCTCCTTCTCATCCTCATACTATTCTCATGATCATCTATCTCATTCCAGTGTTATAATGACATTTTTTGTTTAACCATCCCTTTTCTTAACCCTCCCATTTGGGTTTGGAAACTTACTGCTTCCTGCCTGAATTACAGCCACAGGTGCCTCAGCATTCTTCATAAGGCCATGGTCTCCCATCTCTAACTCAACTATTTACAGCATGGCCAAGTTATTCTTTAAGCGGTTTTTTCATCATGCCATTCTCATAATCAAAAAGGTTAAAGGCTTATTGACTATTTATTACACATTACAGATAGCTTATACATAGGAAACATACTCAGATGTAATTAGGTACCACCTTCAGTTATTCCTACCTTCTCCCATCCAGCTCACCTGCTATTCTTTTTTGTTATTATTTATTTTGGGGGCTGCTTTGGGTCTTCGTTGCAGGTGGGTTTTCTCTAGTTGTGGCGAGCGGGGGCTACTCTTCATTGCAGTGCACGGGCTTATTGCAGTGGCTTCTCTTGTTGCAGAGCACGGGCTCTAGGTGCACGGGTTTCAGTAGTTGCAGCACATGGGCTCAGTAGTTGCAGTGTGCGGGTCAGTAGTTGTGGCTCACAAGCTTAGTTGCTCCGTGGCATGTGGGATCTTCCCAGACCAGGGATCGAACCCATGTCCCCTGCATTGGTAGGCGGATTCTTAACCACTGGAGCACCAGGGAAGTCCTCAGCTGCTATTCTTAACTGTTACTCTCCTCAACTCTATGCTTGCCTCTGAGCCTTAGACCAAAACAGATTATTTCTCACCTCTCTTCCCACCTCAGCAGGAAACTTAAAGTTACCAGGTGTGAGTTAGGTCAAAGTTCTCCCCTTACAAACTTACCTACATTGACTACAATTATTTTCCTGTTTTCTATCATTGAAGAAAAGATGCTCTTCTACCTGTTTATTGCTAACCCTTCTCTTTTTCTGAGCTGTGAGTCCTATCCTGCACTCTTTCTCAAGTCATGTGCTCTCTCAGTTATCCCCTCAATCGTCTCTTGTTTCTTCTCCTCCTCTTTCTAATGGTTCCTTCTCCTCACCTAATAGACCCATTCAATTCTCTTTCATCCTTAGAAAGCCTTTCCTTGTTCCAATCTCCTGACTTTCTCCCTCCTTTCTCAGTCAGGCTTCTTAAGACAGGTGTCTCACAAAACTCCACTTGACATTTGTTTCTCAACCATTGGGATCTGGTTTCTGCCTCTAGTATTCCACTGAAACTCTTCTAAACACTGTCCTGGAAAAGGTCACCAACTGTGGTAAACAGATTTGTAAGATGCCCCACCCCCAGTGATCCCCACCTCTGGTATTCATGCCCTTGTGTGATCTCCTCCCTCATGGGTGACATCGTTCTACCCAATAGGTTACTGCAAAGGTAATAGGATGTCACTTCCAAAATTAAGATTCAAAAAACTGTGCCTTCTGTCTTGCTAGCAAACTCTCTGTATTGCTTTTTTGGCTTCCATGATTTGACGAAACAAGCAGCAATGCAGCGAGGAACTGAGAGCAGTTTCTGGCTAACAGTCAAAAACGAACTGGGGTCCTCATTCCAATAACCCATGAGGAGCTAAATCCTGCCAACAACCATGTGCGGTTGGAAGTAAATTCTTCCCCAGTTGAGCTTTCATATGAAGCCCCGTCCTGGCTGACACCTTGACAGCAACCGTGTTAGCCCCTATGAAGAAGATCCAGATAAGCCAAGCTCATATTCCTGAACCACAAAAACTGTGAGAAAATAATTGGGCTATTTTGAGTTGATTTTTCACTGTCATTCTTTATGCTTCTCTTTCTTCATCTCCAAACATCCTGAACTTCCTCCACTAGATTCCCTTCTGTATACACAATAAATTGAGACAACATTTAGTTAAGAGTTTGTCTTCTGCTCTCTTTTCCTCTTCTCTATGTCTTCTCTACTTAGAATCTCAGACTCTTATTATTTGAACTGACATTTTCATTCTGAATACAAAACTCGGGTATCTAATTGCTTACTAGACATCTCTGCTTCAAACTCAACATGTGCAAAATGAAATGCATTATCCCCTGACAATTTCTCTGCTTTAAGAACCATAACTGACTAGTCATCAAAGCCTTGACAATTCTGTCTCTTGGATCCAAACTCTGTCCATCATTCTATTGTCTCTGTCCTAGTTATAGCCCACATTACCTCTTGCCTGAATTATTTCAATACCTCCTGACCAACTTCCTACTTCCATAGTTACCCTCCTAATGTCATTCTTCAGGAAAGTGAATTATCCAAAAGACAAATCTGATCATGTTACAGCACTGCCTAAAATTCCTCAATGACTCCTAGCACTTATAGGTTTAAAAAAAATAGCCTTCTTAAAAGAAAGACCCTCCTTGTATACTCTCCAGTTTTGTCTCTTCCAATTATCTTCCTCCCTCTACTCCTGCCCCATGCCCTTGACACTATCAAATTATTTATGGTGGCCTGAACACAGTTTGTTATTTCAGGACCAACAGTCCTCTCTGCTATAAGTTCCATTCTCCCCAAACCCAACTGAAAAGCTCCTTGACTATCCATTTTGCTACCATTTCTATTCAGTTTAGTAAATATGTGTGGATCAATTTCCTTAGGCCAGGCACGGAACTTTGTCCTGGAGGAATTAATAATCTAATGGAGTATTGTAAAACCAAAAGTTCCGTGGCAGCACCATTACCAGAATTCTGCGAGAAGGGCCATTGGCCCAGATAAAGGATTCAAGGAAGATGTTCTGGAAGCGGTTTGTCAAAAGTAATACATGAATGAGTGAGATGATTTACATACCATAAGAAGTTTAAATCTTTTCTCCCTACATGTCTCTCTCTTCAATCTTCCAAAAATTACTTGAACACTTGTTATATACCACATCCTCCTCCTTTAACACGCTTCCATTGTTGCATTTTGTACTGCCAAGTGGTTACCTTTCGTATGAATTACTATATCCTTTATTTGATGGTGAGTTTTTGAAAATTGGGACTAAATCCGAGTCATCACTCTAGCTCCAGTGACCAGCATGATTTTGATCATTTTATAGATGCTCAATTGCTTCTTCTCTTATTTAAAGTCAGGTTATCGAGGTGTAATTTATATATAGTAAAATGAAATTTGCATACAGTAAAATGCATGTAAATTAACTGGACAATTCAATGAGTTTAATAGTTGCTAGTTGATTAAATTAATTTTGTAAGCTTTTGTCATCTACGATTTTATAGATAATATCCTATGCATCAAAGAGTAAGTCCAAATCACTCATATAGTTTTTTATACATTGTAGGGGTTCAATACATAGTTTTTAAATAAATAAATAAGCCCACAAAAATCTTTCCATGCTGTCACTTCATTGTTAACAAAAGAAGAGAAATAATAAAACTTCTTTACATCTGAAGTAAAAATTGCAGCATTGTTACAGTATACTGGAAACCCCTTAAATACTCAAAAATAGTTTTCCTATGTCCCAGATCAAAAATATTTTAAAATTAAAATTAAACTCATTGGCATTTTAATTTTATGTAATAATTCGTAAGCTGCTTCTGAATCAAAATATTACTTACCTTCTGCTAACCACAATTTTAAAAATTATTCACAGGTAGACAATTACCTGTGCCAAAAATCACCTACAAAAACTTGGGCTGGGTTTTTGCCAATCAGTATGCCAATTAATTACCCCACAAAGACTGGCTGGCCCTGAATCAAGTAAAGCCTCATTGATATGCAAGGCCACTCCTATCAGAGAGAAGACAGGAAATAAAACAATAAGACACTTAGATCAAAGAAAGCTGGTGGGAAAAGAAAATCTACTTCTTTAATGTTTCTTAGAATCTTAAAAATGTCTGAAGAGTCTAGTCCCACCTGAATAATCGGAATTGGCACACAGACTCATCTTGCAGATGGATCAGGCTAACATCATCTGAAAGGAAACCAGAGACCGTAGCTGTCACACAGGTGTTTGGTACTGGGTTTGCCCTCAAACAGAAGGTAGTCTTGGGTGATGGTGGTGGAAGGAAAAAAATGAACTAGGGGCATAAATCATAATTTTTCAAAGTGATATATGTGTCAATTTCCCATTCAAGATAAACGAATACTGGGAACTGTTATACTCTGGGGTTGATCACTCTTTGATTTTGCAATTCATTTTTGTTACAATGGAAGTTTTGAGAAAAAATGGTGCAGCACTTTGATTTTATGTAGTGTGTTTTTTGGGGAAAAAATCTAAGTGGTTCATTTTGCCTGTTTCTCTTGCTGTATCAAGTTCTCTCATTCTTGGAGAGCAGTATTGTTGACTTGAACTGTTCATGTTTATGACCCATTTTTACCAGAGCCTCAACATCTAAGCATTCCCTTGGTATTTTGTAAAGGCATTTCATTTTAATATAGTCATTGGAAACCAGAAATAATTCAGCAACTCTGGCCTTTAAATCCAAGTTACTCCAGGATAAGAACTAGAAAGAATATTTAAATGGGTACAATTATATAGATAACTGTTATATCCTACCCATTATAATTACATAGAAATCAATATAAGGAGGATTTTTTATGCATGGCATAACTTATTTTTAAGAAACAAGAATATGTAATTTTCTAATATCAGCTACTGATTCTAAAAACGTAGCTTTTAGGAATGTTATAGACTCCTCCACTAGACTGAAAACTTCTCAAAAGAAGAGAAATTGTGTCCCCAGTAATTTCACCATGGCTGTCACATAATACATGCTAAAAAATGTGAAAGAATGAATGCTGTATAAGTGAGTATTAAAACAAAAAGCAGTTTGTGCTTCATTGTACATGAGAAGGTGAAACTGAAAATATGCCACATGAATCAAAGACAAATTGAACAAAGTTCAATATTTTTTCTGAAAAGTATATTTTATCACCTGAAGATGTTCTCTGCTTTATATTTGCATGACTAAATGTCCTGTACAGGTGCTTTTCTCAAAACGCACAGACATACACACACACGTACACACACACACACACACTGCTCCCAAATTATATTCAAGTCACCTATCTCTCACAACACAGACACTTGTTTGCAAGTTAGGAAAAAATACATTTCTTAGCTTCTACTATTAACATAAAGGTTTCAAAGATTTGGGAGCCAGAGTTCATCAAGGTGCCAGCTCAAATTTCCATAGGTTTCCTTATATCTTTTTCTTCTGCTTGAAGGAAACTTCTCCCAAACATATGACCCAAGAATAGGAATTCCACCCTGAGATGGTGACTGCAGTCTATATCCATTTCACATCTTGCTCTAGGGATAATCTGCCTTTTCACTTTTTATATTAGTTTTTAGAGTACACAAAATTGTGTAGAATACACAAAATATTATATACTCTAAAGGAGGCATGTAGTAAAAACTTAGGTGAGAATTTATGAAAACATATCCATAAAGCACAGTGATATATGAATTAGTCAGTGTCATATAAAGACAGAATTATCAGGCAATTAGAGAAGGAAGAACACTCAGGATTAATTCTTTCACACAGCTCAGGAGAACAAGAGCCAAAATCAAGCCACCTGTTATTAGGAGTTTGAGATTAACAGATACACACCACAACATATAAAATAGATAAACAACAAAGGCCTATAGCACAGGGAACTATATTCAATATCTTGTAGTAACCTATAATGGAAAAGAATCTGAAAAAAACATATATATGTATGTATAACTGAATCACTTTGCTGTACAACTGAAACTAACACAACATTGTAAATCAACTACATGTCGATAAAAAAATAAAATAAAATAATAAGAAAAAAACTAAGTGGGCAAGTCAGTCCAAAGACATGCAAGAGTGAGGATGAGAGAAATCAGAAGCTCATAAAGTAAGGCACACACACAACAACCAAAATGCTCTTAATATCATGTGGCAGAGCAATGAGGGAAATCACAGATTCAAGTAATATCAGAGCAGGGAAAAGCAAGAACCCAGATTAAGGCACTGGTAAGAAAATTCAGTCCAAGAGTCTTTATTTACTTCTGTAAGGAAAGTAGCTAGCTTGAATCACAAATGTAAGTGGAAGACCACAGCTAGCATGAGAATGAGCCAGTGACTACAGAGACAATGTAAAAGAAGCAGGATGGCACAGGGAGATCAGCTCGGTGTTTTGTGACCACCTAGAGGGGTGGGATAGGGAGGGTGGGAGGGAGGGAGATGCAAGAGGGAAGAGATATGGGAACATATGTATATGTATAACTGATTCACTTTGTTTTAAAGCAGAAACTAACACACCATTGTAAAGCAATTATACTTCCAATAAAGATGTTAAAAAAAAAAAAACTGATCTTCAAAAAAAAAAAGAAGAAGCAGGAACTGACAGGCTGGAGCAGAAAACACTAACTCTGTTAACCAGGGAAGAAAAGGTGGCATAGGCTCAGAAAAACACCCTGCCCAAGGTGACACAAGAGCTGAGAGGAGACTTTTCAGCATTCTGTCCAGAGATCACACCATCTTACTTGAATAATCCTTTCCCAATAAAGACTCCTTTTTTTTTTTTTTAATTTTAGGAAAAGTTGAAAGTCAGATTTCAATGAGAATTTCTTCATGACTAAGGACAACTGCCCTCCTTTGTCATAAATAGAAATGTGCATTTAGCTGAAATGGGACTGAGAATTTATTTGATGGCAGTTTTAAGCACTATTTCTTGAAATTGTTATTATCTTCTGATGTAGTCTGAGAAAGATATATTGAAGCTATAAGCTCTGACACTTGGGTGATTAGCAGCCATTACAGGCTGTTTTGGAGCATTCATAGGGGATCTTATTTCACACAAAACAATCTGCAAACAAAATCACTAATAAGGATGATCTATTACTGAATATCTGACAAAAAATAGCCTCATGCTGACATTTCCATTCAATGATTTATTTTAAAAGTTTCAAGAGCCTTTAAAACCTATTTCTTTTATATTTTAAAACATGAAATACCACTGGAAGGAATAGACTCCATAAAAAAAAGTCTGACTTTGAAATTAAATAATTTTATTTGGAATTTCCACTCTGCAGCAAAATAAACTCAGTAAAATTTAGTAACAAATGAACAAACCTCACCCCTATGTGTTTCTTGTATAGTCTGACCGAGTAAGCAATAGTGCTATTGAAAATAATATTATTCCAGTCCTGTAAAGTGAGGTGGATGAACCTAGAGTCTGACAAATACCGTATGCTAACATATATATATATATATATATATATATATATATATATATATATATATAAGGGATCTAAAAAAGAAAATGGTTCTGAAGAACCTAGGGACAGGGCAGAATAAAGACACAGACGTAGAGAATGGACTTACGGACACGGGGAGGGGGAAGGGTAAGCTGGGACGAGGTAAGAGAGTGGCACTGACATATATACACTACCAAATATAAAATAGATAGCTAATGGGAAGCAGCCGCATAGCACAGGGAGATCAGCTCAGTGCTTTGTGACCACCTAGAAGGGAGGGATAGGGAGGGTGAAAGGGAGACGCTAGAGGGAGGGGATATGGGGATATATGTTATGTAAAGCTGATTCACTTTGTTATTCAGCAGAAACTAACACACAGTTGTAAAGCAATTATACTCCAATAAAGATGTTTTAAAAAATGATAAAAAAGAGAAAATAATATTATTCCAGTCCTGTAAGGTAAATGGAAGGGATTGGGGTGTGACAATTTTTAAATAATTTAATTTTAAAATATTTTATTTAAAAGTAAAAATGAACATATTAATTTTTTTATTTCTAGATTGCACTCTTGGTAACATTAAGGTGCCTCCCAAATGAGGCCATTTCCCCCAGCTCTCTCTCATCTTTTCCTTTTTTTATCTATAAGGGCCATCAAATATCTACATCTATAAAGTATACATATCGATAAAGTCTGGCAAATATCATCAGCAACCCACCCTCAGGTTTTCTGTCTGAGGGTACTCTGCTGTCTTCTAAGAAACAATATCTGCATCTGCAATTCTAAATGCTTTTTCCCAGAATGATAGAAAGCCTCGATGCCCATGTGCATAGCAGATTGAAAGTGTCAAGGAATTAACACTCCAACCAGCAACCTTCAACTAAAGACTCTTGGGAGTTGGTATGAAACTACCACAGCTCCCTTGTCCATGGGTGGACTAATTTTGAGGCATGGGTTTTATAGTTTTCCAAAGGCTGCCTGTGGGATTAAGCTTCAAATGCTGACTGTGTTAGTTGGCTTAATAATGCATCTTTCATTTTATACATTTCCTTCTCTACTGGTGTAACACGTACTTCCTAAATAGGATCTGAGCACTCAGTGCTAGTCTCAGGGTCTGCTTCTGGGAAAATCCAAACTTTAAGGCAATCAGTTTGGGGGACATAGTGATTATAAGGAATATGTGTGTGGGCTACTGCTTTTGCTGACACTGAATGTCTTGTTAAAAAAAAAAACAACTATATAAAACAGTTACCCATCAGTAAGGCACATTGGAAAAGCCTAAGGGCATCTATGGTAGCTTGTCTTTTTCAGGCTGGAGTTGATAGGGATGATACCGTGGAACTGGGCTCCCTAATATCTAAACTCTTACTTATTATAACACTAATAAATACACACAGTGCTCAGTGGGCTTCTTTGACTTTTAATGGTAGCATAAATCACACATGGGAAAACTGATCCAATTTATTTACTGGATAACTTGAAAGGCTCCCAGTTTCAAATGGGTCCAGAGAAAGAGGGGGCTTTTTACTTTGTACAAGTTTTATTGTAAGCTTCCCTGTTGTTCAGACCATGTGATCTAGCATATCCAACATACTAGAGGAATCTATGATGACTAGGAAGTAAGCTGAAATCTGGCAAACCCCAATAGGAAAAGTGCAGCACAGACATAAAGAGCTCTAGAGGAAGGCCATGCCTTCTATGGCAGAAAATTCTACATTTCAAAAATAGTTTGCTAATGGCTTGCTAATGAATTTAAATAGAACCTGAGGCCCTGAAAATGGGATACCAAAAACTATGAAAATATAGCTGCCCATCATGACTGGATGTCATCAGATTCACCTAGTCATAGCAGAAATTCATTATATAATGGAACTGATACACTCAGTTTTTAATCTAGGCACTTCCAGATAGCATGAGCAATTCATATAATTAGGTGCAATACAATGCCCATTCTCCTACCTCTATTATTCCAGCACCTCTTCTTCAACTGATATCTTTGTTTTCATTAAATGTTTCTGTGATAGAGGAGAGCCTGGTTCATAGTTAGGCAATATATATTTGCACTAGCCACAAATAAACCACTATTTCATTGAAATCTCACACAGAGGTGATCCAAAGGCCAAGGTAAAAGGAAATTTTCCCATTCTCCCATTCATCAGAGTCATGAGCAGTGCATTTAATTGTTCATTTTATATGAAGGGAGAATTGGCTGGAAGTATACTCAGTTATTATTAAAAACCCAACCTTCCATCACAGAGACCACTACTAAGTCTTACTTACATGGGACCATTCCTTGGGGACACAAGCCAACCACCTGTCAGGTCAATTATATAAGACCTCTTGCACCTAGTAAGGGGTAACAACTTGTCTTCACTGGAGTCAGTAAACACAGAGGTGAGTTTGCCTTTCCTGTCCATAGTGTCTCATCCATAACTGCCACCTGAAGGCCTATAAAATACCTGATCAATTGACATCATATCTCACACAATAATCCCCTGGACCAAGGGACTGATGGACTAAGGGATATGAGATCATGGTATCCACTGTCCTAGCATTGTCCATCATCTAGAAGATGCCAGTATGATATGATGGTGAAATAGCCTATTAAAGGCTCAGCTAAGGTACTGGTTCAGGAGCAACACATGGCCAGTTAGGGCGCTGACCTCTAGGATTTGGTTTATGTATTTTTTTAGTGAACAATATATACTAAACACTAAAATATATAAGAAACAAGAATTTGAAGTACGATTAGTCCCATGTCCTTATTACTCCCATTGTCCTCCTTGTAGAATTTGTGTTTCTTGCCCCCAAAGCTTAAGTACTGTCTGCTTGGAGATCTTGGTTCCTGGGAATATTCCTTCTGCTAGGAGTCACACACAGGAAGGGTTCCACTGAAATGGAAGCTTCAAATTATTTTGGCCATTCTGGGCTCTATTTGCTGGTAGTGGACTGGCAGGCAAAGAAAGGAATTATTGTACTGGTGGGGATAACCTACTCTGGTTATTGTAACAGCCTGTTTGCTGCTACACAATGGAGGCAAGGAGGAGCATGGCCAAAACTTAAGTGGTTTTAAAACGTTTTGCTGTTTCGCTGCCCAGTGATCAACAGTAAATGAGTAACTGTAGCAACCAAAGCTAGACAAGGATAGTATAACAAAAAGGTTAGACTTCTGAGAATAAAAATTTGGGTTTATTCCCCCAGACAAGTAACACTGGCTCACTGAAGTGCTGGCCTGGGGTAAGAAAACCTTTGATGGGCAATCTAAGAGGGAGGTAATAATACCAATTATGTATTCAGGGTCAGAAGCACCAGTGGAAATAACAACTTGGTTTGCTAGCTCTTTCTAAATATTTTGAGGAATCAGGAAATGACTACCTTCTTGAAGGATTGGATTATACTTCAGGAGCTGGACTAGAAGGACTGGACTTCAATGATGGAAAAAGGGAGGTCATCCTGATTCTAGACATGATTCAGATATCATTAGAGGACAAGCAGACCTGAGTGGCTTAGGAAACAGACTGTACCAGACTGAGTCCTTCAACTTAACACTGGCCTTGTATTCTGGTTAGGGCAATCCTAAGAACAGCTCACGCTATTCCCAGTCTTGGAGTGAGATGGTTGGTGCCCTCTGACACAATTATAAACTAAGGGACATTCCATGGAGGCTTATCTATGTCTCTTAGCTGGGTTGTAGACACACAGTTGTCTCCTACTCAGAACACAACAATATGCACTTCCATGTGTAAGTGTTTGGATAATGTAAATTTTGGTTTATTTGTTTCATTTTACTCTGGGTTTCAGTTTACAAAAGTCTGAAATCCATTCATCTGTTGTGCACCAGTTCTCAACCAAGAGAGGAGTATCAGAACCATGGGGGGCCATTTCAAGCTACACTTTTCCCATGTACCTCTTGTCTCCTACTTCACTCATCTGTTAAAATTCTTCCTATAGGTCTGGAGGAAGATGGCAGAAGAGTAAGATGCGGAGATCACCTTCCTCCCACAGATACATCAGAAATAACATCTACACGTGGAACTGCTCCTACAGAACACCCACTGAACGCTGACAGAAGACCTCAGACCCCCCCAAAGGCAAGAAACTCCCCACGTACCTGGGTAGGGCAAAAGAAACAAGAATAAACAGAGACAAAAAAATAGGGACGGGACCTGCACCAGTGGGAGGGAGCCGTGAAGGAGGAAAGATTTCCACACACTAGGAAGCCCCTTCGTGGGCGGAGACTGCGGGTGGCGGAGGGGGGGGAGCGTCGGGGCCGCAGAGGAGAGCACAGCAACAGGGGTGCAGAGGGGAAAGCTGAGAGATTCCCGCACAGAGGATCGGTGCCGACCAGCACTCACCAGCCCGAGAGGCTTGTCTGCTCGGCAGCCGGGGCGGGCGGGGCTGGGAGCTGAGGCTTGGGTTTCGGTCGGAGCGCAGGGAGAGGACTGGGGTTGGTGGCATGAACACAGCCTGAAGGGGGCTAGTGCGCCACGGCTAGCTGGGAGGGAGTCCGGGAAAAAGTCTGAACCTGCCGAAGAAGCAAGAGACTTTTTCTTGCCTCTTTCTTTCCTGATGCACGAGGAGAGGGGATTAAGAGCACCGCTTAAAGGAGCTCCAGAGACGGGCGCGAGCCGTGGCTGAAAGCGCAGACCCCAGAGACGGGCATGAGATGCTAAGGCTGCTGCTGCCGCCACCAAGAAACCTGTGTGCGAGCGCAGTTCACTGTCCACACCTCCCTTCCCGGGAGCCTGTGCAGCCCGCTACTGCCAGGGTCCCGTGATCCAGGGACAACTTCCCCAGGAGAACACAAGGAACACCTCAGGCTGGTGCGATGTCACACCATCCTCTGCCGCCGCAGGCTTGCCCCGCATCTGTATCCCTCCCTATCCCCGGCCTGAGTGAGCCAGAGGCCCCGAATCAGCAGCTACTTTAACCCCGTCCTGTATGAGCGAAGAACAGACACCCTCTGGTGACCTACACACAAAGGAGGGTACAAATCCAAAGCAGGACTCCGGGAGCTGTGCGAACAAAGAAGAGAAACGGAAATTTCTCCCAGCAGCCGCAGGAGCAGTGGATTAAATCTCCACAATCAACTTGATGTACCCTGCATGTGCAGAATACCTGAATAGACAACAAATCATCCCAAAATGAGGAGGTGGACTTTGAGAGCAAGATTTATTATTTTTTCCCCCTTTCCCCTTTTTGTCAGTGTGTATGTGTATGCTTCTGAGTGAGATTTTGTCTGTATAGCTTTGCTTCACCATTTGTCCTAGGGTTCTGTCCATCTGTTCTTTGGGTTTTTTACTTAAGAAAAATTTTTTTCTTAATAATTACTTTTAATTTTAATAATTTTATTTTAGTTCATTTTATCTCTTTCTTTCTTGCTTGCTTGCTTTCTAATTTTTCTCCCTTTTATTCTGAGCCGTGTGGATGAAAGGCTTTTTGTGCTCCAGCCAGGAGTCAGTACTCTGGCTGAGGTGGGAGAGCCAACTTCAGGACACTGGTCCACAAGAGACCTCCCAGCTCCACGTAATATTAAATGGCGAAAATCTCCCAGAGATCTACATCTCAACACCAACACCCAGCTTAACTCAACGACCAGCAAGCTACAGTGCTGGACACCCTATGCCAAACAACTAGCAAGACAGAAACACAACACCACCCATTAGCAGAGAGACTGCCTAAAATCATAATAAAGCCACAGACACACCAAAACACACGAGCAGATGTGGACCTGCCCACCAGAAAGAAAAGATCCAGCCTCATCCACCAAAACACAGGCACAAGTTCCCTCCACCAGGACGCCTACACAACAAACTGAATCAACTTTAGCCACTGGGGACAGACACCAAAATCAACAGGAACTACGAATGTGCTGCCTGTGAAAAGGAGACTCCAAACACAGTAAGATAAGCAAAATGAGAAGACAGAAAAACACAGAGCAGATGAAGGAGCAAGGTAAATACCCACCAGACCTAATAAATGAAGAGGAAATAGGCAGTCTACCTGAAAAAGAATTCAGAATAATTATAGTAAAAATGATCCAAAATCTTGAAAATAGAATAGAGAAAATGAAAGAAACATTTAACAAGGATCTAAAAGAACTAAAGATAAAACAAGCAGCGATGAACAACAATTAAATGAAATTTAAAATACTCCAGAAGGGATCACTAGCAGAATAACTGAGGCAGAAGAACAGATAAGTGACCTGGAAGATGAAATAGTGGAAATATCTACTGCAGAGCAGAATAAAGAAAAAAGAATGAAAAGAACTTAGGACAGTCTCAGAGACCTCTGGGACAACATTAAACGCACCAACATTCTAATTGTAGGTGTCCCAGAAGATGAAGAGAAAAAGAAAGGGACTGAGAAAATATTTGAAGAGATTATAGTTGAAAACTTCCCTAATATGGGAAAGGAAATAGTTAATCAAGACCATAGAGCACAGAGAGTCCCATACAGGAAAACTCCAAGGAGAAACATGCCAAGACACATATTAATCAAAATATCAAAAATAAAATACAAAGAACACATTAAAAGCAGCAAGGGAGAAACAACAAATAACACACAAGGTAATCCAATAAGGTTAACAGCTGATCTTTCAGCAGAAACTCTGCAAGCCAGAAGGGAGTGGCAGGACATAATTAAAGTGATGAAGGAGAAAAACCTAAAACCAAGATTACTCTACACGGCAAGGATCTCATTCAGATTTGATGGAGAAATTAAAACCTTTACAGACAAGCAAAAGCTGAGAGAGTTCAGCACCACAAAACCAGCTTTACAACAAATGCTAAAGGAACTTCTCTAGGCAAGAAACACAAGAAGAGGAAAAGACCTACAATAACAAACCCAAAACAATTAAGAAAATGGGAATAGGAACATACATATTGATAATTACCTTAAATGTAAATGGATTAAATGCTCCCACCAAAAGACACACATTGGCGGAATGGAAACAAAAACAAGACCCATATATATGCTGTCTACAAGAGACCAACTTCAAACCTAGGGACACATACAGACTGAAGGAGAGGGGATGGAAAAAGATATTTCATGCAAATAGAAATCAAAAGAAAGCTGCAGTAGCAATACTCATACAAACAAAATAGACTTTAAAATAAAGACTATTACAAGAGACAATGAAGGACACTACATAATGATCAAGGGATAGATCCAAGAAGAAGATATAACAATTGTAAATATGTATGCACCAAACATAGGAGAACCTCAATACATAAGGCAAATACTAACAGCCATAAAAGGGGAAATCGACAGTAACACAACCATAGTAGGAGATTTTAACACCTCACTTTCACCAATGGACAGATCATCCAAAATGGAAATAAATAAGGAAACAAAAGCTTTAAATGATACATTAAACAGGATGGACTTAATTGATATTTATAGGACATTCCATCCAAAAACAACAGAATACACATTTTTCTCAAGTGCTCATGGAACATTCTCCAGAATAGATCATATCTTGGGTCACAAATCAAGCTTTGGTAAATTTAAAAAAAACTGAAATCATATCAAGTATCTTTTCCGACCACAATGCTATGAGACTAGATATCAATTACAGGAAAAGATCTGTAAAACATACAAACACATGAAAGCTAAACAATACACTACTTAATAATGATGTGATCCTGAAGAAATGAAAGAGGAAATAAAAAAATACCTAGAAACAAATGACAATGGAGACACGATGACCCAAAACCTATGGGATGCAGCAAAAGCAGTTCTAAGGGGGAAGTTTATACCAATACAACCCCACCTTAAGAAACAGGAAACATCTCGAGTAAACAACCTGACCCTGCACCTAAAGCAATTAGAGAAAGAAGAACAAAAAACCCCCAAAGTTTGCAGAAGGAAAGAAATCATAAAGATAAGAAATAAATGAAAAAGAAATGAAGGAAATGATAGCAAAGATCAATAAAACTAAAAGCTGGTTCTTTGAGAAGATAAACAAAATAGACAAACCATTAGCCAGACTCATCAAGAAAAAAAGGGAGAAGACTCAAATCAATAGAATTAGAAATGAAAAAGGAGAAGTAACAACTGACACTGCAGAAATACAAAAGATCATGAGAGATTACTACAAGCAACTCTATGCCAATAAAATGGACAACCTGGAAGAAATGGACAAATTCTTAGAAATGCACAACCTGCCAAGACTGAATCAGGAAGAAATAGAAAATATGAATAGACCAATCACAAGCACTGAAATTGAAACTGTGATTAAAAATCTTCCAACAAACAAAAGCCCAGGACCAGATGGCTTCACAGGCGAATTCTATCAAACATTTAGAGAAGAGCTAACACCCATCCTTCTCAAACTCTTCTAAACAATTTCAGAGGAAGGAACACTCCCAAACTCATTCTACGAGGCCACCATCACCCTGATACCAAAACCAGACAAAGATGCCACAAAGAAAGAAAACTACAGGCCAATATCACTGATGAACATAGATGCAAAAATCCTCAACAAAATACTAGCAAACAGAATCCAACAGGACATTAAAAGGATCATACCCCATGATCAAGTGGGGTTTATTCCAGGAATGCATGGATTCTTCAATATACACAAATCAATCAATGTGATACAGCATATTAACAAATTGAAGGAGAAAAACCATATGATCATCTCAATATATGCATAGAAAGCTTTTGACAAAGTTCAACACCCATTTATGATAAAAAAAATTCTTGCTATAGCACTTGGTAATTGCAGATTGTGATAATGCAGGCTGAAGTATTTCTGTTCAGATATATAAATGAAAATAATTGTGCTAGAGCTTATTTTAATTTTTCTTCAAAATGTTCTTCAAGGTGGTTTTCATATTGCTTCTATAATAGCCATAGGAACAAAAAAAATGAAAGTGATAAACAGTGCTGAAAGAGAAGACATAAGGACAGTATGGTACACATGTTATAAGTCAAAAGTTGGGGTTGCTTTATGGAATTGAAGCAATGACCCCAAAACATAACTCCCAGTGGGGACAGGTTCAGGGAGAAATGAGCCAGGAAAGGCACTGCTCTGTCAATTCTGCCTCCTCTGCCCCAGATTCTTATGACTTCTGCTCCACAACTTCCTCCCTGTAATCTTCCTTTCTACAAATGAGGACAGTTCAGATGCCTCACAAAAAACAGAAAGGTGAGTAGAAGGTTGGGGTTTTCTACTCAGCACTGCCAGCAGTATGTGCTACTTCTGCAATTTGTAAGCTAGAGTCATAATTACAGCTGTGGCACAACGAGGTCATATAGAGCAGAAACGCAAATGTTTCCAAACTATCAAGTTGTACAAAGGTCCATAAAAGCATTGGCCCTAATTGTAAAGACTTTGTAGTCTAGAGAAAAGAGTATTGTGCCAGATATCATGAATATGTTTGACTTTGAGAAAGCAATTTGATTCTCTAGCTTCACTTACCTGCTCTGCTAATTCCAGGGTTATAAAGAATATTAAAAGAGATACTGAAGAGACTCTGAGTAAAATAATGAAATGTAAAGTTTTATTATCACTATAGATCCACACTTTCTACAATGAAGAAAGGCCTCAGATACCATGAGATCCTGGGTAATAGATCTGATTTCCTTATGCATTTATTATTGACCTTTACTTTTATCCCTCCCATCCTCCCTTACTCTCTTCCTTTCTTCTCTCCCTCCTAGTTCTTCCCATTGAATGAAAACAAAAAAAGCATATTTACCACTGACTTACTAGTACCTAATTTATTTCCAATATGTTTTCTCCATCGGTAATATTTATTCTTAAAGGGAGAAGGAGAAGGACAGAGACAAAACAAAAGATTCAAAAGCAAACACAGAACAGACCTCATCCCTGTCACTTCCTTTTTGGGAATGCTGGGGAGCAAAGACTATTTCCTTTTCAAGGTCACTCAATGTTTGTTATCATTGGTTTGAAGTATGATAGCCTCCTGCTCCCTGATGCTTTTTTAAGTTTAAATTAGTTTCCAATAAAGATGCTCTTGCACCTTGCAAGAGGAAAGCATTGTTTTTAATACACTGGTAACTAATGCTTCCTTCCGGTCCTTGGGGAGTTTCAAAGGACTTCAAAGGCGATAGTTCTCTACCCGGGAGCAAAGAAGACATTACAGCTAGTACTGGAAGATTTAATAGGTGTCATAATTTATCATGTAAACTGAAAAGTGTTTCTTAATTAAGTGCGTACGTTAATGAATTTTTTAATTTGATCCCTGTAAGTACCTTGCTATACTAATTGCAATATTCTACACATTAGTCATCCGCTGTTGCCCTTGGCTATTTTCTACTCTGAGAGGAAGAGAAAGAGAGCTTTTCAGTTAAAGTTCATTTAACTCTTTCCACCCAACAAATTAGATTTAGCCTTACACAGGAGTGACAGCTGTGGTTCAATTTCACTGAGCTTTCAGAGTTCTTGTACGTAGGAACCAGCTTAAATTCTGTTATTTTTCAAATAATAGGAAGCTGGGATAACTGCTCAGTAACTGAGGCCCTGCACTTTCCCAAGGGGGCACTCTCTTTGGTTCTCCC
Organism: Mesoplodon bidens; assembly: GCF_964165515.1. Classification (NCBI taxonomy): domain Eukaryota; kingdom Metazoa; phylum Chordata; class Mammalia; order Artiodactyla; family Ziphiidae; genus Mesoplodon; species Mesoplodon bidens. The sequence continues at coordinate 186,348,952 of NC_138176.1, read as the reverse complement.
AAGATTGAAGAGGTTTACATGAGCTAAGGTGAAGAGAGGGGCCACATTTTCTTCTGTTTTGCTGTGAGTCCTCTACAGTGTGATTAATGCAAGGCTGGAATTTGTACAATACTTCCAACACTCAGAAAAATTGAGCGGAAAAATAAAACTTGGGCATATCTACTCAACTGGATATTAATTGATGACGAATGAAGCATTATTTGTAATAATAAGAAAAGTGCTTATGATATAATGTGAAGTCCAAAAGCACAACATAACATTATGGTACAATATTATTACAACTATGAAAAACACACAAAAAATGTTCACAGGGAAAACTATTTGGCAAATAATATGCTCAGTCATTACAGTTATTGTCTTCTGGTCATATAGTTATGGCTAATTAACTTTTTTCTTTTTCTATGTTTCTGTACTTTCCAAATGTAACACTCATGTGTTATCTAATATGGAAAATCCCTTTATTTTCAAAGGACTGGTATAATAGTATTCTGTGAGAGGACTTTAGGCTTCAGACTTTATTTTAATGAAAATAACTCTTTATTTAAATAGATATTATATGGATTTAAATCTTTTTTTAATGTTCAAATTTATCCACAATTGTGTTAACAGAAAACCTCCAGTTGCAAGGTGTTATTAAAGGAAGATTAAAAACAACAAACCTGGGCTTCCCTGGTGGCGCGGTGGTTGAGAGTCCACCTGCCGATGCAGGGGACACGGGTTCATGCGCCGGTCCGGGAAGATCTCACATGCCGCGGAGCGCCTGGGCCCGTGAGCCATGGCTGCTGGGCCTGCGCGTCCAGAGCCTGTGCTCCGCAACGGGAGAGGCCACAGCAGTGAGAGGACCGTGTACCGCAAAAAGAAAAAACAAACAAACAAACAACAACAAAAAAAAAACCTCCAGTACTTGGCATTTCTCTTTAAATTAAACTATTGGATTATTCAAGAGGAAGGAACCATACTGTAAGAAATTTTATTTGGTTTTCTTGAATTTAAAGACACACTTTTCTCTTTTATGTGCTATCTACAATAGCTGATTTATAATATTGGGCTGCATAAGACTATCAACAAATTAAGAACATGAAGAAAATGTCATTTAATCGACACAGGTATCAGTGCTTTACTTTTTATACATTTATAGTTGACAAAGAACTCTTGTACTCAGGAGACCTCAGCTTGAATCCTAGCTCTTATATGTTTAGTGATGGACTTTTTATAAAAGGCATTTAGGGACTTCCCTGGAGGTCCAGTGGTTAAGACTTCACCTTCCAATGCAGGGGGTGCAGGTTCAATCCCTGGCTGGAGAGCTAAGATCCCACATGCCTCGTGACCAAAAAACCAAAACATAAGCAATATTGTAACAAATTCAATAAAAACTGTAAAAATGGTCCACATCAAAAAAGAAAAAGGAATTTAAACTGGAACTCTGCTAATATGTCAAATGAACAAAGCTGCCAAATGAAATGCAGGATGCTGAGTTAAATTTGAATTTCAGATAAATGGCAAATATTTTTTTAATGTACTTATGTTGTATTATTTGCCGAATCTGGCAACCCTTACAAATGAAGGAACTAGAATCAACTAGACAATTTTTGTTTGTTTAATACCCATGTTCCTAATCCAGAATTTTATTATTCTGGGGTTCAGGCCCATTTATCTAAAAATAAAAAGTCCTTACTCCAAGTGATTGCCCATAAGGACTGCAAAATCTAGGATTTGGAAATTACTGTTCTAGAGCAGGACCACTCACACTTTAATGTGTCTAAAAATCAATCACCTTAGGATCTTGTTCCAGTGTAAATTCTCATTTGAAAGGGAGGGTTGGGAATTGAGGTTCTACTTTCTTCCAAGCTCCAGGGTGATGCTGATGCTGCTAGTCCTTGGACCAAATTTCAATTAGCAAGAGAGTTTAGATGATTTCTGATGTTTCTGTTAGGTTTCAAATTTGTTGATTCTACAATTCTTTTTTTACATGTATTACATTATTTTATTAAAATTTCATTTTCAAAAAAATGACAAATTTTAATGTAGTGTAATTCTTACTTAGTAGATTGGAACTCAGACAATTCAGTATGGTATCATAATGTCAGATTTGCATTGTTATTCTTGTCTTGACCAGAATGGTCAGTTTGTAACAATATAAGTCCATCAGGAACTTCAGAACTATATATCATTTTCACTTAAGAGAGTTGTTTCTTATCCATTTATTCATTTTATGAGTATTTATTGAAACCCTACTATGTGCCAGCACTGTTGTTCAACAAGGAAAATTCATCAGAGAAGTCTATGAGTTTAAGGTGGGAATTTGTCTATGTTTCTGACCTTGTAATCCCATCACTCTTTCCCATAATTTTGATGGTCATCTTGGTCTCTCCTCAGAGCCTTTGTGTTGGAGCTTCCTTTTCCTCTGGATTTTTTATGGTTGGCTCCTTCTCATCACTGAAATCTCAGGTCACAATGTTAGCTTTTTAGAGAGGGTTTCTCTCACCTTTTTTAAAAAGTCAATCCCATACCCCTCACTTTTTTATGATATTACCATGTTTTATGATCTGAAATTCTCCTATTTACTTATTTGTGCATGTGTATATTTATGTATCCATGTATGTATGCATGTATTATTTCCTGTACCCCACCCTGCTAGCATGTGACGCCTGTGAATAGCAACTTTGTATGCTTTGTACATGTGATACTCCACAAGTACTTGTGGATTAAATGAGTTCCTTTTCTTTAAACCCCAAATTAACTGAAATTTACATTTATGTAAATAGAAGTAAAACCTTCAATAACAATAAGGCAATTTTTGTGAGAGTTTTGTTTCTTTACTCAAATCCATCTGGAACATCCAATGAGCATCTAATTCATTGCCTCACATTGGGAATTTGGATATATATTATTATTAGGGCCATATACAAATAGAATTTATATTACATTGGCCTTCTATATTCCTAATGCCATTCCAATTATTTTCTGATATTTTTATAAATATTTCTAGAAATAGTGAGGACATTTCAATGTAAGCCAACATAGACGTAAATTTTTTTTCTTTCTACAAAAACGACTATAATTAGATGTGGTAGAACAGAGAAATGGAGAGAGAAAGAGCAAGAGAGCAACAGAGAGAGATAAAGATAGCAGTCCAACATCATTGACAGCTCTCATTTTTAAATGGCAAAAATGAAAAAGTAAAAAAAGCAGTCTCAGTAAGTGCAGTAAAGCAATGCATAGCCTAATTTTCCTTTGGGAGTTTGCTCAACAGTTACATATATGTTTTACAGAGTGTAAAACGTCACCTTACACTTTCTATGTCATGCATTTGGACATTAATGAGTATCTCTGGAATTAAGGCTATGGGTTTTGTAATTAACTGGCTAGACTAGAAGATCCCCTCATTATAATTTAGGCTATAATATATGGCAGTCAGATTCCTAATTCACTCCCACTGTCACTTAATCAGAATCTCAAATCCTGACCAGCAAGCTCCAGAAGCTATTGGCCTAATTATTGACCAGGCCAGGCCACCAAGACTCACAAGTGAATCAGCCAGCATACTCTGGACAGCTGAAACCTCCATTATCAGTGTCTTCCAACTGTGCTCTGAATACATTATTGATTCTTTTCGCTGGAAGCTCTCCTAACAAGCTTATGTGTGCAATTAAGTGGATTACATGGAACGTGTTAAACAGCCTAAGAACTTCTTAGGCTGGAAAGTCTTTGAGCATCAACACTGATTCACTCACTCAACTCACCCACTCACAGTCAGGACAAAGGAAATTAACAGCAACCCATACAAAATCCTGTACTTCGTCAGAGAGAAGCACTTCATGTGGGTGGCTATCTCTTGCTTTGAAAATAATTCAAACAGTTTTGCTTATAACCCTCTGTTGTAATAGATGAAAAATAACCTGACACCATTGTCTATTGTGGTGTCACAATAGAAATGCACCAAATAAATCTTTACTATTTTTGTTTCCATTTTAAAAGTTTATACGATCCAGGTATTTTCAGCATGGTGCCTGCTCAAAAACCTTTCTTCTCTTTGCTTTCTAAACATTTTAATAAATACTTTCACCCATTTCTGTAGGTAATCACACAGTATATATCAGTAGACTAATTAGGCAGTATCAACTTTAGAATTACGTGAAGAAAGCCTCACTGACACACATATGTAAGTCTTTAACAGGATCCATATAAAGTATAAGATTTTCAGCATTTTCAGGAACAATAACAATGCCTAGGAAAACAGAACTTTGACGCATACCCTAAGCTGCTGTTGTTATTAAATGTAATTATGACAGAAAAGAAGCCACTGAGAATATAATGAAGTAGTTATTAGTGCTATGTTAACGCACTGCTACTCTTTTTATGAGCTTTGCTGAAAGAGTAAGAAGCATAGTAACTGTAGCTGACTTGAAGCTCCTTAGAAAAAAAGAAGCCCTGAGAAAAATCTTGTAACTTCTTTTTAGTTTACTTTTAGTTATAAGTGAAATGGCATGATACATGATGAAAAACCAAGAAGATATTAGAATGATAAATAATAACAGTGTCAACCATATTCCAGTCCAATATCTAAGATCTACTACTTGAGCATTAGTTGCTATTGGAAAACACAGGACTGAGAGACAAACCCAACTATAGTCTTATGATTTAATGTTGTAACTAGGGGGTAGCCCTTTCTCTTACTACCAGACCACATAAAGACTGACTATGCTATTGGTGACTAATAGCTTCCCATCCCTGGTTCTCTGAACAATCAAGTAGAAAGACAATAAAAGAATCAGATTCTTCCCTCACCTATTCAGAAAACTCTTATTTGGTATTCCTTTAGTTATCTTCAGTATCTGGTGTAAATATGTCCTGTTTAGAAAACCAGGATTAAGGATAAAAATTAATATCAAATAGGCTTTTCTTGATAATCGCCTTTGTATAAAAGTCTAATAGAATAACTGGTCTTGGTATCAATTTTTTAAATTAATTCTCAATTTTATTTTATTTTTGGTTTAAAAGAAGATGACTTCCAGAAGAGAAAGACAAATACCATATGATATCACTTATATGTGGAATCTAAAATATAACACAAATGAACTTATCTAAAATAAAAAAAAAAAAAAACAGACTCACAGACATAGAGAACAGGCTTGTGGTTGCCAAGGGTTGCAGGGGAGGGTTGGATTGGAAGATTGGGACTAGCAGATGCAAACTATTATATAGAGAATGGATAAACAGCAAGGCTCTATTGTTTAGCACAGGGAACTATATTCAATATCTTGTAATAAACCAAAATGGAAAGAATATGAAAAAGTATATACATATATATTATATATATATATAACTGAATCACTTTGCTGTATGCCACAACTAACACAATATTGTAAATCAACTATCTTTCAATTAAAAAATAAATAAAAGAAGATGACTTCTACTTGAAATAAAAAACAAGAAGTAGGAACTGGAAGAAGTTTAAGCCTACCTTGCTCCACCACTGTACTGCAATCTTTGTTAGGGCAGGAACTAGGTCTATCTTATTCCCCACTATATCCCTTAAGGGAAGATTTTGATACTAGATGAGATTTAAGCAAATAATTTTTTGATAGTATCCTATTATATAGATACAAGTGAAATAAGTCACAGAGATCAGCGTTTATAAATATTTCTTTTATTAGCTATGGTTTCCCATTAAATGAAACTCCTGGGAAAATTTTGACACAATAATTCTAAATTCTGTGCACTTTTCTGAAAATATATCCAAGTCATCAAATCAGTTAAAAGCAGTACTTTTAGGGGGGAGCTACAAGATGGCGGAAGAGTAAGACACGGAGATCACCTCCCTCCCCGCAAATACATCAGAAATTCATCTACACGTGGAACAACTCCTACAGAACACCTACTGAACGCTGACAGAAGACCTCAGACCCCCCAAAAGGCAAGAAACTCCCCACATACCTGGGTAGGGCAAAAGAAACAAGAATAAACAGAGACAAAAGAATAGGGATGGGACCTGCACCAGTGGGAGGGAGCTGTGAAGGAGGAAAGGTTTCCACACACTAGGAAGCCCCTTCACGGGCGGAGACTGCGGTTGGTGGAGGGGGAAAGCTTTGGAACCGGGGAGCAGAGCACAGCCACAGGGGTGCAGAGGGCAAAGCGTAGAGATTCCCGCACAGAGGATCGGTGCCGACCAGCACTCACCAGCCCGAGAGGCTTGTCTGCTCACCCGCCGCGGCGGGCGGGGACTGGGAGCTGAGGCTCGGGCTTCTGAGGTCGGATCCCAGGGAGAGGACTGTGGTTGGCTGGGTGATCACAGACTGAAGGGGGCTAGTGTGCCACAGCTAGCAGGAAGGGAGTCCGGGAAAAGGTCCAGAGCTGCCGAAGAGGCAAGAGACCATTGTTTTGGGGTGTGCAAGGAGAGGGGATTCAGAGCACCACCTAAACGAGCTCCAGAGATGGGCGTGAGCCGCCCGGACCCCAGAGACGGGCATGAAATACTAAGGCTGCTGCTGCAGCCACCAAGAAGCCTGTGTGCAAGCACAGGTCACTATCCACAAACCCCTTCCGGGGAGCCTGTGTAGCCCGCCACTGTCAGGGTCCCAGGATCCAGGGACAACTTCCCCAGGAGAACACACGACGTGCCTCGGGCTGCTGCAACGTCATGCCGGATCTGCTGCCGCAGGCTCACCCCGCACTCCATACCCCTCCCTCCCCCTGGCCTGAGTGAGCGAGAGCCCCCGAATCAGCTGTTCCTTAACCCCGTCCTGTCTGAGCGAAGAACAGACGCCCTCAGGTGACCTACACGCAGAGGCGGGTCCAAATCCAAAGCTAAACTCCGGGAGCTGTGCGAACAAAGAAGAGAAACGGAAATCTCTCTCAGCAGCCTCAGGAGAAGTGGATTAAATCTCCACAATCAACTTGATGTACCCTGCATCTGTGGAATACCTGAAGAGACACTGAATCATCCCAAATTGAGGAGGTGGACTTTGGGAGCAACGATATATATATTTTTTGCCCTTTTTCTCTTTTTGTGAGTGTGTATGTGTATGCTTCTGTGTGTGATTTTGTCTGTATAGCTTTGCTTTTACCATTTGTCCTAGGGGTTCTGTCTGTCGGGGTTTTTTTTAAGTATAGTTTTCAGCACTTGTTATCATTGGTGGATTTGTTTTTCGGTTTGGTTGTTCTTTCTTTCTTTCTTTCTTTTATTACTTTACAAATTTTTTAATAATTATTTTTTATTTTAATAACTTTATTTTAGTTATTATACTTTATTTTATCTTCTTCTTTCTTTCTTTCTTTTTTTCCTCCCTTTTATTCTGAGCTGTGTGGATGACAGGCTCTTAGTGCTCCACTCAAGTGTCAGGGCTCTGCCTCTGAGGTGGAATAGACAAGTTCAGGACACTGGTCCACAAGAGACCTCCCAACTCCATGTAATATCAAACGGCAAAAATCTCCCAGAGATCTACATCTCAACACCAAGACCCAACTCCACTCAACGACCAGCAAACTACAGTGCTGGACAACCTATGCCAAAAAAACTAGCAAGACAGGAACAAAACCCCATCCATTAGCATAGAGGATGCCTAAGCCCATAATAAGGCCACAGACAACCCAAAACACACCAAAAGACATGGACCTGCCCATGAGAAACACAAGATCCAGCCTCATCCACTAGAACACACGCACTAGTCCCCTCCACCAGGAAGCCTACACAACCCGCTGAATCACCCTTAGCCACTGGGGAAGACACCAAAAACAATGTGAACTACAAAATTGCAGCCTGCAAAAAGGAGACCCTAAACACAGTAAGTTAAGCAAAATGAGAAGACAGAGAAACACACAGCAGATGAGGCAGCAAGTCAAAACCCCACCAGACCTAACAAATTAAGAGGCAAAAGGCAGCATACATGAAAAAGAATTCAGAATAATGATAGTAAAGATGATCCAAAATCTTGGAAATAGAATTGAGAAAATACAAGAAACTTTTAGCAAGGACCTAGAAGAACTAAAGAGCAAACAAACAATGATGAACAACACAATAAATGCAATTAAAAATTCTCTAGAAGGGATCAATAGCAGAATAACTGAGGCAGAAGAATGGATAAGTGACTTGGAAGACAAAATAGTGGAAATAACTACTGCAGAGCAGAATAAAGAAAAAAGAATGAAAAGAATTGAGAAGAGTCTCAGAGACTTCTGGGACAACATTAAACGCACCAACATTCAAATTATAGGGGTTCCAGAAGAAGAAGAGAAAAAGAAAGGGACTGAGAAAATACTTGAAGAGATTATAATTGAAAACTTCTGTAATATGGGAAAGGAAATAGTTAATCAATTCCAGGAAGCACAGAGAGTCCCATACAGGATAAATCCAAGGAGAAACACGCCAAGACACATATTAATCAAAATATCAAAAATTAAATAGAAACAAAAAATAGTAAAAGCACCAAGGGAAAAACAACAAATAACACATAAGGGAATCCCTATTAGGTTACTAGTTGACCTTTCAGCAGAAAATCTGCAAGCCAGAAGGGAGTGGGAGGACATACTTAAAGTGATGAAGGAGAAAAACCTATGACCAAGAATATTCTACCCAGCAAGGATCTCATTCAGATTTGGCGGAGAAACTAAAACCTTAACAGACAAGCAAAAGCTAAGAGAATTCAGCACCACCAAACCAGGTTTACAACAAATGCTAAAGGAACTTCTTTAGGAAGGAAACACAAGAGAAGGAAAAGACCTACAATAACAAACCCAAAACAATTAAGAAAATGGTAATAGGAACATATATATCATTAATTACCTTAAGTGTAAATGGATTAAATGCTCCAACCAAAAGACATAGACTGGCTGAATGGATACAAAAACAAGACCCATATATATGCTGTCTCTAAGAGACCCACCTGAGACCTAGGGACACAAAGAGTCTGAAAGTGAGAGGATGGAAAAATATATTCCATGGAAATGGAAACCAAAAGAAAGCTGGAGTAGCAATTCTCATATCAGACAAAATAGACTTTAAAATAAAGACTATTACAAGAGACAAAGAAAGGCACTACATAATGATCAAGGGATCAATCAAAGAAGAAGATATAACAATTGTAAATATTTATGAACCAAACATAGGAGCACTGCAATACATAAGGCAAATACTAACAGCCATAAAAGGGGAAATCGACAGTAACATAACCATAGTAGGGGACTTTAACACCCCACTTTCACCAATGGACAGATCATCCAAAATGAAAATAAATAAGGAAACACAAGCTTTAAATGATACATTAAACAAGATGGACTTAATTGATATTTATAGGACATTCCATCCAAAAACAACAGAATACACTTTCTTCTGAAGGCTCATGGAATATTCTCCAGGATAGATCATATCTAGAGTCACAAATCAAGCTTGGTAAATTTAAGAAAATTGAAATCTTATCAAGCATCTCTTCTGACCACACGCTATAAGACTAGATATCAATTACAGGAAAAAATCTGTAAAAAATACAAACACATGGAGGCTAAACAACACACTACTTCATAACCAAGAGATCACTGAAGATATCAAAGAGGAAATCAAAAAATACCTAGAAACAAATGATAATAAAAACATGATAACCAAAAACCTATTGGATGCAGCAAAAGCAGTTCTAGGAGGGAAGTTTACAGCAATACAATCCTACCTTAAGAAACAAGAAACACTCAAATAAACAACCGAACCTTACACCTAAAGCAATTAAAGAAGAACAAACAAACAAACAAAAAAAACCAAAGTTAGCAGAAGGAAAGAAATCATAAAGATCAGATCAGAAATAAATGAAAAAGAAATTAAGGAAACAGTAGCAAAGATCAATAAAACTAAAAGATGGTTCTTTGAGAAGATAAACAAAATTAATAAACCATAAGCCAGACTCATCAAGAAAAAAAGGAGAAGACTCAAATCAATCGAATTAGAAACGAAAATGGAGAAGTAACAACTGACACTCCAGAAATACAAAGGAGCACGAGAGATTACTACAAGCAACTCTATGGCAATAAAATGGACAACCTGGAAGAAATGGAAAACTTCTTAAAAATGCACAACCTTTTGAGACTGAACCAGGAAGAAACAGAAAATGTGAACAGACCAATCACAAGCACTGAAATTGAAACTGTGATTAAAAATCTTCCAACAAACAAAAGCCCAGGACCAGATGGCTTCACAGGCGAATTCTATCAAACATTTAGAGAAGAGCTAACACCTATCCTTCTCAAACTCTTCCAAAATATAGCAGAGGGAGGAACACTCCCAAACTCATTCTACGAGGCCACCATCACCTTGACACCAAAACCAGACAAAGATGTCATAAAGAAAGAAAACTACAGGCCAATATCACTGATCAATATAGATGCAAAAATCCTCAACAAAATACTAGCAATCAGAATCCAAAAGCACATTAAAAGAATCATGCACCGTGATCAAGTGGGGTTTATCCCAGGAATGCAAGGATTCTTCAATATATCCAAATCAATCAATGTGATACAGCATATTAACAAATTGAAGGAGAAAAACCATATGATCATCTCAGTACATGCAGAGAAAGCTTTTGACAAAATTCAACACCCAGTTATGATAAAAATCCTCCAGAAAGTAGACATAGAGGGAACATTCCTCAACATAATAAAGGCCATATATGACAAACCCACAGCCAACATCATCTTCAATGGTGAAAAACTGAAACCATTTCCACTAAGATCAGGAACAAGACAAGGTTGCCCACTCTCACCACTCTTATTCACCATAGTTTTGGAAGTGTTAGCCATGGCAATCCGGGAAGAAAAATAAATAAAAGGAATCCAAATCGGAAAAGAAGAAGTAAAGCTGTCACTGTTTGCAGATGACATAATATTATACATAGGGAATACTAAAGATGCTACGAGAAAACTATTAGAGCTAATCAATGAATTTGGTAAAGTGGAAGAATATAAACTTAGTGCACAGGAATCTCTTGCATTCCTACAGATTAATGATGAAAAATCTGGAAGTGAAATTAAGAAATCACTCCCATTTACCATTGCAACAAAAAGAATAAAATATCTAGGAATAAAACTACCTAAGGTGACAAAAGACCTGTATGCAGAAATTTATAAGACACTGATGAAAGAAATTAAACATGATACAAATAGATGGAGAAATATGCCATATTCTTGGATTGGAAGAATCAATATTGTGAAAATGACTCTACTGCCTAAAGCAATCTACAGATTCAATGCAATCCCTATCAAACTACCACTGGCATTTCTCACAGAAATAGAACCAAAAAATTCACAACTTGTATGGAAACACAAAAGACCCCAAATAGCCAAAGCAATCTTGAGAAAGAAAAACAGAGCTGGAGGAATCAGGCTCCCAGACTTCACACTATACTACAAAGCTAATGTAATCAAGACTGTATGGTACTGGCCCAAAAACAGAAATATAGATCAATAGAACAGGATAGAAAGCCCAGAGATAAACCCATGCACATATGGCCACCTTAACTTTGATAATGGAGGCAAGAATATACAGTGGAGAAGACAGCCTCTTCAATAAGTGGTGTTGGGAAAACTGGACAGCTACATGTAAAAGAATGAAATTAGAACCCTCCCTAACACCATACACAAAAATAAACTCCAAATGGATTAAAGACCTAAATGTAAATCCAGACACTATCAAACTCTTAGAGGAAAACGTAGGCAGAATACTCTATGGCATAAATCACAGCAAGATCCTTTTTGACCCACCTCCTAGAGAAATGGAAATAAAAACAAAAATAAACAAATGGGACCTAATGAAACTTAAAACCTTTTGCAAATCAAAGGAAACCATGAACAAGATGAGAAGACAACCCTAAGAATTAGAGAAAATATTTGTAAATGAAGCAACTGACAAAGGATTAATCTCCAAAATTTACAAGCAGCTCAATATCAAAAAAACAAACAACCCAATCCAAAAATGGGCAGAAGACCTAAATACACATTTCTCCAAAGAAGATATACAGATTGTTAACAAACACATGAAAGAATACTCAACATCATTAACCATTAGAGAAATGCAGATCAAAACTACAATGAGATATCATCTCCTACCACTCAGAATGGCCACCATCAAAAAATCTACAAACAATAATTGCTGGAGAGGGTGTGGAGAAAAGGGAACACTCTTGAACTGTTGGTGGGAATGTACAATTGACACAGCTACTATGGAGAACAGTACGGAGGTTCCTTAAAAATCTAATAATAGAACTACCATATGACCCAGCAATCCCACTACTGGGCATATACCCTGAGAAAACCATAATTCAAAAAGAGTCATGTACCAAAATGTTCATTGCAACTCTATTTACAATAGCCAGGACATGGAAGCAACCTAAGTGGCCATCAACAGATGAATGGATAAAGAAGATATGGCACATATATACAATGGAATATTACTCAGCCATAAAAAGAAATGAAATTGAGTTATTTGTAGTGAGATGGATGGACCTAGAGTCTGTCATACAGAGTGAAGTAAGTCAGAAAGAGAAAAACAAATACCGTGTGCTAACACATATATATGGAATCTAAAAAAAAAAAAAAATCGTCATTAAGAACCTAGGGGCAAGATGGGAATAAAGACACAGACCTCCTAGAAAATCGCCTTGAGGATACAGGGAGGGGGAAGGGTAAGCTGGGACAAAGTGAGAGAGTGGCATGGACAGTACCAAATGTAAAATAGATAGCTAGTGGGAAGCAGCCACATAGCACAGGGAGATCAGCTCAGTGCTCTGTTACCACCTAGAGGGGTGGGATAGGGAGGGTGGGAGGGAGGGAGATGCAAGAGGAAAGAGATATGGGGACATATGTATATATATAACTGATTCACTTTGTTATAAAGCAGAAACGAACACACCATTGTAAAGCAATTATACTCCAATAAAGATTTTTTTTTAAAAAGCAGTACTTTTAACTGTACTTTTAACTTTTAGCAATATTGATATAAAAAGTGAACAAAATATTGGAAATGAGAGCTTATTGTTAGAGCTAAGTTATTAAAGTAGCTACTTCCACTTACCAGCTAAAATGAAAACCAGGGTTTAGTGGCTTTATTGAATCCCGAGTTTGGAAGGAAATGTATTCAGAGAGTCCTTCTCCCTTTGATTCATGTAAGAATCCACCTAAGTCACACCAGGGAGGTACATCTATTTAAAGTCTTCTGGAAACATTAGCCAGTATTCCTCAGCACCCGCTGCAGGGTCTTTCAAACTATTTTCATAAACCCACAGAGTTTACAGAGTTTTGTTGCAATGTCCATAGATCTACATTAGATGCAAAAAGTAGGCTTTTCACGGGCTGAGTTAACAGTTGCAATAAAAGTAGATAAAAAGTGTATATTCATGTTTCATACAAAATACATCTGGTCACACATTCTGGTGAAAAGTCCAAAATCAACTTTCACTCTTCACTCATTACCTGTAGGACTCAAAGGAAGTCACAATCTCTGGGAATATTATTCTCCTCATCTGCAAAATGGTGATAGTCGTATACCCAACTAATGGATCAGTATGAGGATAAAATGAGGTAATATATGAAAAGAATTTAGCACACGGCCTGGCATGAGGTCATATCTCAATATAAATTGGTAATAATTATTTTATTTATAATTTATGATTATCTTATGACTAACTGCTAAAATTTGTATTTGATAGATTTCTCAGAAGTTATTTCTCTGTATATTTCAAGTCAACTTTTATTTGTTCCATATTACATAGGGATTATGAGAATTGAAAAATGAAAACTTTCATGATCTTGAGGCTGTTTTGGAGAAAATAAATTACATTTATGGTTGTTAATACTGTGATACATCGGCACTGATACAAAAAATGGCCTTAATTTTCCCTTGGCTTAACTAAAGTCCAGACTGGTTTCTTCCTGACTACAGGTCCCTGGCCTCTTTTCTTAGAGCATTTATTTACAACTTGTCATTGTAAATTCTTTTTCTTGCCCTTTGAGGTGCAGATCTTCTCCCAGCCTCTGGCCAGTTTTCCAATCCAAGAATATCTGCCTCAAGAACTTGTGGCCATCCCTTTGAAATGCAATCATAAAGAAAGATAGGGCTCCTATCTGTCAGTCTTTGGGAGAGCAGGGACTCATAAGCACTAATTAGCAAACATGGATGGCCTAACCACTTTGACTAACCTCCCCCTAATATCCTCCTGGACTTTTCCATTAGCTTACCCCATGCTTACAAACGTTTTTGCCTTTTGTTTCAAAGGAGTTGAGTTCAATTTCTCTCTTTTTAAGATATTTTCTACCCCTATTGCAATTGTCTTCAATAAAGTCTTCCTTGCCTGTTTAACTCCATGCAGTGTCATTTTTCTTTAAAAGTGCCCTGAAGAACATCTTTCAAACTATATTTTGCAGAAGGGTGATAAAATCAGATTTTAAGGCTCTGAGTAAAGTTGGTTTGACTTTATTATTGTAAAATATATGTCATAAAATTAGAACAAAATATTTCACCCCTGAAAGATATATCCATTATATAAAATTTAAAAAATCAGGATAGTGCAACCAAAAAATGTAGTTGAGAGCAAGTTGTCCTAAGAAAATTTGGCATTATGGGAATTTATCCCACATTCTTTGCATAAATTTTCACTAACGAATCTGATTTTCTGCAAAGCTACAACAAAGGATACCTGCTAAACTTTATTCATTTTACTAGTAAGGATTTTATTTACCAAAATATATCTTCAATATAGGTAAATATCTTATCTAAAAATCATTTTCTCTCCTTTACTTCTCATTAACCAAAAAAACTCAGTACTTTCATTTTGTGCCTATGCTATTTTGCTTTTGTTTTATTTTCCCTTTAAATTGTAGCACTATAAGCAAAATCCTTTAAATATACCAATACCACATGGATAACACAGCCACTTCTAGCATTTTACCCCAAATACATTTATTCCCAGTTTTCTTAGTGGAGATGATATATAATCTCCAAAATTTGTGGTACAATTAAAAAATCCTCACATTTAGTTCTCATATGCAAAACTTCCTGGCCTTCTCTGAGACTTTGAGATGAAATTAACAATTGAGTCATATTTGCTGTAGTGTCAACAAAAGCCCAAGTTAGAAATTGCTATCAATAGAAGAATTCCACTACATTCCAAATAGTTGGCAATCATTGTTTTCCCATGTAGAAGTGAACGTTTCCCTTTGCTTACTATAAATCAAGGATCCAAGTTTATTTTAGACATTAGTGGGTATTCATGGTCCTTCTTCATGCTTCTCAACTTCATTGTTTCAATTTTTAGCCAGAGGAAGCCCCTACTGCTTTCTTCCACTGTCAAGAATTGAGAGATTGATCAAGTCTCAACTCTCCTCTAGCAAACATTTTCAGAATGCATACGTTTCCTCTTTCTCCTACGTTTTATGAGACTATTAGGGAGCAAGGCAGGGTTATCTGTTCTGCTTCCATTACCTTTTGAATCCCCAAAGTTTTCCATCGTGGAGACCTGATAAACTGTACCTATCTCTGATACAGATCGAGACACATTCCTGCTGTGAAGCCACAAACAAATGGACCTACACATCACACACACACACACACACACATACACACACACCCCTCAAGACATCCTTTCTTTCTCTATTGTGAAACTGATCACTGCTCTGCTAATGGAAGAGAAAGAAGAGGGAAGCTATAAACAGACATTAGGAAAGTAACTAGCCAGGTTGGGTGAAGCTATACTTTTTGTGTCTTTGTTTGTTTGTTTTTAATTAAAAGAAAGGGACCAAGGTATTAACTATACAAAGACCAAAGGGATCTCAATATACCCTAAATCTATAAATATTTAAGCAGATTTCCTCCTCCCTGACTCGTCAACAACTTATGCCAGTGTCTCCTCCAGCTCATACAAGCGGATTCCCTCCTGGGGTTTCAAAGCACCCGAAGTCTCTGTGTGGTGATTAGTAGACTCCGTGCAGTCCCAGGCCTGACTCCAGTCACTTTCTCCTTGAAAACTGCTGAACCTTGATGCGGTAGCACAGCACAGAGCAGGCCTTGTCACTGGGGCTTGGTCCTCATTACAGCCCAGAGACTTAAGGAGATTGTTTGTGTGGCAGGTACCTTTTCCTTGCAGGTGGCTAATTAGTGTTTCCCCAGGGCTTCTGCTCTGTGAATACTTAAGGGTAATCATCCCCAGCTAACTGCATGGGGAGTGTATCTAAGCAATTTTACCAAGTCAACTGACAACAGCTTGAAGTAATATTAGCCCTGTTACATGAAGACAAGCACTCTCCAACCTACGAAGACAGAGACTGGCATGACTCAATAAATCACTTCAGCATCCTTGAAAGCTTAGCATCAGTTCTAAGCCATTAATTTCAGCAAGGTCTTTTGACAGGATACTTTGAGAGCATGAGAGCATGCATTGAAAGCATGCTCTTTCTTGAGCTAAATTATAAAGAGCAAATTCTCCTAGTTACCAACCTGGCAACCCATTTAGGTACTAGGGTAATCAAATAAATCTTTTGACACTTTTTCATCAAAGAGTTTTATAACTCAGGATATAGAGAATACTTTTCTTTTAAATAAAAATACAGTATAAATATCTATCTATGTAGCTACTACCTTCATAGAGTTATTAAAGTTTCAGAAACTGGTATCTGAACACTTGGATAAGACTAGATATACATGAAAGTTCCCTCTGTTGGCCAAACACCAGATAATGTTACTAAAATTGCTACTTGATGACAAAATAAGTTCATCCAGAAAACTGAAAGAGAAATGTAGGAGAATAAACTTATAGAAATTATATTAAGAATGTGGTTAAGAATGAGAGTGGCATTACAAGGGCAATGACCAATCAGAAATTTGCATTTGAGTGGTACATTTTGTTCCACAAACAATGAATGTCTTCTGTCAACAGGTACTCTTATAGGTACTGGGATATAAAACTTTTCAGGTGTTATTGTAGTAGAGATATCATTCCAGGAGCTCCCATTACAAACTTCTTTATAAAGAGCCAGTTTCTCATCTTACAAAACTTTTGAAGAGAGTGACCACTCTCCATACCATGAAATCGTTGATACTTTTTGGTGGAGAATGAGAGATTTGTAAAGAAATCAGAAAAGAACTACCATATGATCCAGCAATCCCACTCCTGGGCATATATTCAGAGAAAACCATAATTTGAAAAGATACATGTACCCCAATGTTTGTTGCAACTATTTAAAATAGCTGAGACATGGAAGCAACTTAATGTCCATCGATAGAGGAATGGATAAAGAAGATGTGGTATATACATACAATGGAATATTACTCAGCCATAAAAAAGAATGAAATAATGCCATTTGCAGCAACAGGGATGGACTTAGAGATTATTATACTAAGTGAAATAAGTCACACAGAGAAAGACAAATATAATATGATATCGCTCATATGTGGAATCTAATAAAAAATGATACAAATGAACTTATTTACAAAAAGAAACAAGACTCATAGATCTCGAAATCAAACTTATGGTTACCAAAGGGGAAACGTGGGACGGTGATTAATTGGGAGACTTGGATTGGCATATGCACACTATTGTGTAGAAAATAGATAACTAATAAGGACCTACTGTATAGCACAGGGAACTCTACTCAATACTCTGTAATGACCTGTGTGGGAGGAGAGTCTGGGAGGAAAGGATATACATATTTATATGATTCACTTTGCTGTATACCTGAAACTAACACATCATTGTAAGTCAACTATTCTCCAATAAAAATTTTTTAACATAAAATAAATCAGAGAAACAAAACCCAAATCAATCAATCTATCCATTTTAAAAAAAGGGTGAGAGATGATACTTTTAGAGATTTAAAAAGCACTAAGTACATATCAAAATAATTTATATATATTTTCATTTCAGGAAAGGTATGATGGATCTGTAGTTATTTTTTTAAATGATTGAGGATAATCTAATTAATGGGAAAAAGGATTTAAAACATAAAACTTTTCTTTGAAATAATAGGTTCTGAAATTAAACAAAAATGCTATCAGTTTCAAAGTCCAAACAAAAATAACAGATGTTAGGGCTTCCCTGGTGGCGCAGTTGTTGAGAGCCTGCCTGCCGATGCAGGGGACACGGGTTCGTGCCCCGGTCCGGGAGGATCCCACATGCCGTGGAGCGGCTGGGCCCGTGAGCCATGGCCACTGAGCCTGCGTGTCTAGAGCCTGTGCTCCGCAACGGAAGAGGCCACAACAGTGAGAGGCCCACGTAGCGTAAAAAAAAAAAAAACCCAAAACAGATGTTAGCATTCTAAGGAGTCTAAGAGCAGAAGAAACCTTGACTTTAGCCCCATACTTTATAGTACAAATGCAATGAAGCAGGGCTGGAACAAAGGTGAGGTGAGTGATTAGCCAAATCTAAGCAATATATAATAACTTAGGGGTGAAAGGAGTATGACTTTGAAAGCAATGTAGTATGAACACAGTACTGAGATGATTAAGTAGCTTTGATGAACTTAAGATACTCATAAGTAAGAAAAAATTAAGTTTATAGGACTGTATTAAGTCATTTTAAAACTAAAATTCTTGGATACATACTTACCCAAAAATCATTTTTCCCAATTAAATGGTGGTTCCAAAATACACTGCATATAAATTAAATTAGTAGAATAAATTTTAGATATAAGAACAGTCTTGTTATTCTAATAAAATGGATTTAAAATTACTCTTTAATCTGTTATTTATTTTTCAGAATTCTTCTTTTCAGAAGGAAAAACAGTTTTGAAGTTGTCATTTCTTCTTCCAGATGCCAAGCAAGAAAATTGTTTTTCAGATTTCCAATCAAGACACTTTTGAACACAAAGGACAAGCATATTACTTTACTTAAATATTTTTTCAAAGATTTCCTATAACAGTTTCTTTACTAGAAAGAAATTTTAAACTGAGATAAATTAAAATTTGGAAATCAGTACCCACACACCCCTTGATTCCCTGGCCATCTGAGTGTACAAGGAGCTTTCAATACAACTGCTCAACTCTGGGATCTCCTCCATCTCCACCAATAATGCATAATTGATACAATGTCTTTTAGACAAGTGAAGACTCCTGAAGTTAATGCTTTTGCTCTACCTACATATTTTGTAAACCTGAGCATTCTTCCAGAAATACTTGACTAGTGACTTATATAACAATGGTTTCAGTCAGACTTCTTTCATTACAAATCTTTATCACTACTAAATTCAAAAGATGTAAATGACTAAGTATATATAATTATCACTCATTTTCCTTCTTAATTTTTGCTTTAATTCCATTAAATTTTCCACTGATTTGGTGGTGTCATTGTAAGCTAAATCCTTCATTTTAGGCAGATGAATTTATGCAGATATATTTGCTGAAGATGCATCTTATAACTGTATAAGGTGGACTGAGATATGTGATAACAAATCAATAAAACTAAAAAATATCAATTTAATTGACAGTTTTACGTGACAACTATTATTTTATTGCAGGATCAGTTGCTTGTTTCATTACATATTACCAAATAAGCTGAGGACACACTGATCTCATTAAAAACTTTTGTCTTAAAAGATTTCCTTCTTTATTACTCCAAATATTTAATTTAGAAATTGAATACTTTTCAGGAATAAACTATGAATTCATAAGTAGAAATATTTATTATCTTTTCTTTTTGCTCTGATTTCCAGAAACTCCAGAAATTTGCTTTTAATCACAGATGAAAGACTTGGCTTTTAATAGAAATTGTTGTCTTACAAGAAATAAAGTATTTTCAACTGTGAATTTCACATAAATTTAATTTTTCACTTTATTTTGAGAGAACAGATGATAATTTAGTAGATTTTTGCCCAAAAAGCAACAATTTTAAGTATATTTCACCTCTTTCAAGCTTTTAAAATTTTCCAGAATTTTTATTCCAATTATAAATTCCTTATGCTTTTATTTATTTTTCTCCACAATTAAATTTTTGTCTGAAGCAAAATAATGTCTTATCCTTTAGATGGCCATATGTTTCCATTTTCCTGGGACAGTCCCAGATTATATATATTGCCCAGGCACCCATCTAGGTTAGTATTTTTTCCTGAATTTTATATTTTTTAAAATAAGTATTGTTATCAATAGATGCATAAAATGAAGCAAGACGGCTTATACCTCTACCTAATTCTAGCTCTTGCTATGACAGTTTGTGAGAGGCATGTGCAGCAACACTGTGGTTTAATCTAAAAGGTGATCAACAGTAACCAGAATCTCCAATATTTTCTACATGCAATACAGCAAACAGTTCCCTTTCAAGGACAACATATTGAGCACTCACAGAAAAGGAGTTTAAGTTGAAACTCTAAAAGCCAGGGACAGCTAATGCCTTGGTCTTGGATGGTAGTGGGGAAAGTATTTGACATGGCTGTACCGGATGTTCACTTAGAGTTCTATCCAGTTGTTCTGTGGCCCACATCACAGCATGGAAGAAGCATGAAGTTATCAGGTCAACAGTAGGTGAAGTGAGAGGAAAGGTACGGGTTAGCTGTGCATACAACTAGCCTGTAACTATAAGGTTTGTAGGAAATAAAGGCTGAGTAAGCCTGCTGTTGAGAGTATAGAGTTGTGCTGTCCAGTAGGTATTCATTAGACATGATTAAACTTAAATTAATTAAAATTAAATTAAGAATTCAGTTTCTCAACCACACTAGCCCCATCCCATGTGCCACATTTGGCTAGCAATCTACAGTATTGGACAGTGTGGATATAGAACATTTCCATCACTGCCCAAATTTCTATTAAACAACATGGATATAGTGTGTACTCCTTTGCTACAGTAGTTTTATAACTATTGTATGTTTAAGTCTACAAATATTCTTTTTATCTTTTTGGTAAGCATTTGTATTCCATATTAAACTCTTCAGCAGTAATGGACTTAATAAAACCAGAATTCATTGTAATGAAAAATCAAGAACTACATTTCTAAGTAAGGTTGATAAGGAACATGTAATTTTCACACAAAAAAATGTTGACATTTGTTATTCACCTTGGGAGCCATGGCAATATCACTGACCTCTGAAAACCATAAGAAACAAATCTTGGGAAAAGTATTGTTAGTAGTTATTTTTAAAATAATGTATCTGAAGACTAATATATGTAACTGCAAAAGTTGCATTTCATGTAACTTTATTCAGCATGACTTTTCATTTAGGTTAAACAGCTGTGTGTCTAAACTAATGTAGCTCATTTTCAATTTTAAGTTTTCTTTTATATGTACTAAAAGTGAAGAGTGGTTGCCATTAATACATTAGTTCCAATTTCAGAAGAACTTCACAAACAGGTAAATAATGCCAGGGCCTGATTAGTCTCTTTGATGCATGTATCAGCATTATTTATTTTTACTGCTAAGTAAAATCTGTATACCACAATTTGTTTATCCATTTGACTATTGATGAACATCTGTGTTGTTTCCCAATTTTGGACTTTATGAATAAGAATATTCTTATCTAAATCTTTTGTAGACCTATATTTTTATATTTCTTAAATAAGTACCTAAGAGTGGAGTTGTGATGCTATAGGGCAAATGTGTTGTACAATTTGACACTCTCACTGTCAATGTATGAAAGTCCCGGGCCACCCATATCTGTAACAACATTTATTGGTATTCTAGAGGATGTGAAGTGGTATCTCATTGTGAATTTGCATTTATTTTGTGAATAATGATGTTAAGCACTTTTTCATGCATTTATTGGCTATTTGTATATCTTCTCTGTCAGGTCTTTTGCTCTTTTTTAATTGGATTATTTGAATTTTTATTGCTGACTTACAGAAGTTCTTTATATATTCTGAATATGAGACATTTTATATTCATTTTCTTACTGGTATATTTGAATAAACAGAAAATTTTAATTGTGATAAACCTCAATTTAACTTTTTATTTCTTTCATGGTTTGTGCTTTTTGTGCCTTCTCCAAGAAATTTTTGCCAATGCTGGGGTTATAAATATATTACATTATGTTTTCTTCTAGAAGCTTTATGATCCTGGATTTTACACTTAAGTCTATGATCCATTTCAAATGATATTTTTGGTGTGTAAGTAGTGACATAGGAGTTTTTCATATAGATGTCTAATTGTTCCAGCAGCATTTGTTAAAAAGATCTTTCTTTCTTGATTGAAATTCCCTTTGCATTTTTTTCAAAATCGATTAATCCTATATATGTGCATCTATTTTGAAACCTTCTATTTTGTTCCATTTACTTATTTATCTGTCTGTATTCCAAAACCACACTGTATTCTTCTAGCTTTATATTAATTCTTGAAATCAGGTGGTGGAAGTCTATAATTTTTAAAACTGGGCATTCTGCATACTTTCCATCTCCATATAAATTTTAGAAATAGCTGTCTATTTCTTCAAAATAATCTACAGGAATCTATATATAAATTTAGGGAAAATAATGATATTGAGCCATCTAATCTATGAATAGGATACATCTCTCCATTTATTGGAAACCAACAGTGGCTGCTGTACAATTTACATTGCTATATATATACTGCCTTCAGCCTTTTCTCTGGGAGATATAAACCCTTGAGGGCAATAACCCATAACTACAGTACAATGAATAGTTCACAGTTAGCATTTAAATAGCACAAACTCCTGGGTTAAACTCCAAACTTTGCCTCTGGTTAGCTGTATCTATTTGGGCAAATTACTTAAACATTCTGTGTTCTGGTTTTCATATCTGTAAAATGGGTATAATGAAAGCCTCATAAATGTGTTTTGAGGATTAAATGAGTAATCCACATGAAGCTCTTAGAATACTGTCTGACATAGAACAAGCCCACAGCAAATGATAGCTGTTATTCTTGCTAGTATTTTTATTATAAGACTAATAATTACTAAATAATCAATCCTTCTTTCATTTTATAGGTGTGGCAACATTTTAACCATTCTAGAGATATTTATCTCAGAATCTTAAAAATCTCCAAAAAAGGTATTCCTTAACACTGAAGTGATGACAGCTTTAGAACTGTTTTCATTATGTCTTATTTTCTTAAAAGTGACAAAGTAACTCTTTTCAAAAGCTCTCTCAGTACCTCATTTTGAAAAAGATGAAGATTATCATTTAATATCACAACTCACACTTTCCTGCTTTTCAGTCATTGCTAAAATAAAATCCTTCTTTGATGTATTAAATTCAGTGAATCCAGGCTAGGACCTTGCATCAGATCCAGCTGAATAAGAAATATTTCCTCTTTTAAGCCACATGGCCTCAACGAGGCCCATTCAGCTTGAGATAAAATAACGTCTATGCTAATAAAGAGTAATAGATGCAAAGACATTGGGAAGAAATGACGAACATCTGAAAAGTTGCCAAAACCAAAAATCCTGCCTCGAGTAAAGAGAAACCAGTGAATTTGTAAACACAGAAGTTGTCAACATTACTCCATACTGCTTTGTAAATTGTAAAACGCCTGTGAGGAAGTTGAGCCAAAAGCAAGCATTTCGAAGTAACAGTTTACATTGTGTCTCTCCATGCATTGCCTGTATTTACTCTCTCATGCAAGTAAGTATCCCAGAAATACCAGTGGGTTAGATTCTCCCAGCTGTACATCTCCCTATGCGAAATAGCTTATATTTTTTTCTTGTCAGGGTACTTCAAAGAGAGAAGAATGACCATCCAAGTGAGTTGAATGACAGCACATCTACTAATAGATGCATGATGGAACTGAAGAATTTTCCAAAACGTTCATCACGTTTTCAGAAAAAAAAGGAAGTTAGAATATTGCTTAAAAAAAAAGAGCTCTAAACACTTATTTGTTTTGTATACGTGTTACAATTCCTTTTATCAGATTTGTTTAATGTAGGCAATTCCACATATGTCTAATGTACATTTCCCTATGGGTTTTAATCTCTTAATGTCTAATCTTTAATGTGCTTAGTGAAAAGAAGACTCGCATAGGATGTCTGAAGTCTTAACCTCAGTGCTAGTCTGCACTGAACTTGAACAAGTCACCAGAACTTCTCTGAGCTTCTGTTAATTTATTTTTGTGATAAGAATAATAAGGCTTCCCTTAGCATCTTCACAGGGTAATCATGAGTTTTGGCTAAGAAGTCCAAGTATGTGAAAAGTAAGAAATGCAGATGCAGAAAGCATTCCATGCCTTGCACCTGGAAGCATGAGCCACACTTAGACAAAGTAGCCACTCAATAAATATTTGCCAATAAATAATTTACTACTAAGATTTGAGAAAATATGAGGTGAAATTACTTCTATGTTGTGCTGTTTGATGATATTTTGGAAAAGTCAACAAACCAGGGAAAATTATTTAAATGATGCAGGCTTGAAAGTGAGCTCTCAACCAAAAAAGGAGTCTTCTGTCTTTGGATCAAGTTTTCTGCATAGATTTAATTTGTAATAATTTGACAAGCCAGTTACTTTTTCAATAACTGTAAGATCAATATAACTGAAACTCAGACAACAAGAAATTTGGTCCAATAAAACAAGGCCAGCAATAATCTCTCCCAGTAGATTATAGAGTCAGTTAACAAACAAGAGTATCAACAAAGAAGCAAGGCTGGGATCAGTCATACTCGTGTTGAGCAGATGAAAATAACAAGAAGAAAGGAGAATTGGAGGCTAGTTCAGAGACAGAGGGGCAAAAGGCAATTGGTTGAATGCTTTTAGCAAAAATTCTAAAACACAGTAAAAACTAGGTAGAATATTTCCCAAGCAGGGTAGGAAGCTGATGGTGACTTAATTATAGGTTCTCCTAGCTGTGATCACCCAAGCAAACAGCAGCAGTTAACTGAAAATGAAAAGTTGTAACCAGATGTTCTGACCAGGAAATTCAATTCCTGTAAGATCTGGGGACAACATGGGAGCCAAGAATGAAGAAATGAGGGTATGCAGCAAGTAAGCCTCGAAATGAGGCCCAAGACAAAAATCCACCCTAGGAAAATGGGAAAAAAATTCACTATTGAACTGACTCAAGGTTGGCCAATGCATCACTGCCAAGACCACCTTATTATACCCTTTCAATGTAGGGCCTTGAACCAAGGAGAAGCAAGGACCACAGAGGAGAGTTAGTCAGCTCACGTACTAAGAATAGCAGGCCACAGGCCATTACATAGTCTTTTCCAAATGATTTCTAAAAAAGAGAACTTGTACAAAAGCCTGGCTACTATCATGATAGAATGATGAGGCCAGAACAGGAAAATAAGCATGAGTTTTCTCTCAAATATAGGAGGAAAAATCAAGAATAAGTATCTTCTAATAGGTAAATTTAAAAATTACTCATTCTAAACTTCATTCTGAAGAATAAAAACAAATCTACTAGAATCTAGTAATGACATCTATATGTTCAAATACCCCAACGCATAATTAATCAATAATATGTTAACTGACTACTTATATTGCAGAAATGTATTTTGAATTCATTTATCCATAGATTTATTCAAAATGTATTTTGAATTCATTTATTCATTAAGTAAATACCTTTGGAGAGTCACTTTAATTAGATGACTAATTACATGGGCTCTGGAATCAGATTGCCTAGGTTGTAATATAAGCTCCACTTACCAACTATGTGACCCTGAACAAGTTCTATAACCTCTCTGTGTCTCGGTTTCTTCACCTGTAAAATGGGGATAATAATAGTACTTGCCTCAATAATAGTACTTACCTCAAAATTATAACAATATAATAATATATATTTTATAATATATTTACATTAATATATGTTGTTATTATACAATATTGTTATTATATGTATAATACACATAAGATACTTAGAATAGTGCCTGGCACATAGTAAGCATTTTATATGTTGATTAGCATTGTTGTTATGTGTCTACTATATACTCAAGAAATATTTATTGAGTCTCCAATAGGCTAGATGTCACAGGCAGGATTTTTAAGGACATATGCTGAGACAGTGTTTGGTGTGTCAGATATTTACTAAGACTCAACACAGTTGGAAAGAAGGAGGAAACAGAAATGGGAAGAAAGAGAAGCTGAACTTCAGCGCAGGTCCAACAAAGCCTTGGCCAACGTAACAGGAAGCTCTAAAATGTACACAGCCCATGAAAATTGTTTCACCATGAGCTGAAATGGTCAGACCTTAATGCCTCAACTGTGACCAGTTAACAGATGAGGAAACAAGGCCTTAATTAAAGAAAGATCTTGGTAGTGCATCTCCATGCCCACTACACTATGTCATGAAGAAATCAAAATGGAACATTTGACCTCAAATGGCTCATAGCTAATGGAACATACAGTATGAAACTTTAACAGAAATATGTATAAAAATACATAATACATATAAGGGCAAACTTCTTAATTTTCTTTGCCTCTGTATAATAAGACATAAAAATTATATCACTTTCATATATACTAGTAATAGATACTATACAAAAGAATTCCAAATATTAATCTTTCATCTTTTATCAGATACAAGATAAATGTTTATTGTCCCTCTGATGTAAAATAATGTACTATGGGGGGTTATGAAAGATAAAAAGCTGTACGTGAAATTGTTCCTTCAGACAGGGAGATGAAGATCTACTAAGAAAAATAAAACATCCAAATATCTGCAATACAAGGTTGATTATAAGTGCTGTCTAAATGGTACAATGGCTGATTATTGATTGAGTAGGGTGGTGTTTCCCAAACCAGACTTGCCTGAGCATAAAATTGTCCTGGAGCCTTCATTAAATTCTTGGGCGCTAACCCAAACCACTGATTGGGAATCATTGAAGGAGAAACAGGAACCTACATTTTAGCCAATTCTTATGATCAGTCAAGTTTGGGAAACACTGGTGCCATAGAAACATCACATTAAAACATGAAACACCTGGATAGAGTCTTGGTCTATCCCTGGTGACTTGTTGACTTGGGGCATAGGCCAGTCTCTAAGATTATGGGAGCAAAGGCAAAAGAACAAATGGAGGCCTCATACCATATATCTAAATATTTAAAATTATAAATCAAATTAATGAAATGTTAAATAAAATATGATCTACTCTATTCCACCTTGACAATAAATATTAAAACAACCTAGAAGGTTCAAATTTAGAATTCTCAGATTCCTCAGATTTTCCTCTAAAGAATGGAGGCATGGGGAAAATTGACCTCTTGATCCCCGACCACAGCCCCTCTGTTTCCATCCCTAGCTCCTGTCCAAAATGTGAAGGCCTTCAGGTCACACATGTGGATTCCTGGTCCATGTCCAAGATCAGTTCACCTTCCTTGAAATAGCTCTCCTTTGGCCACAGCTGGCTTAGGGTTGCAAATAACAGCTGTCCTGTGTGCCCTGAGGAGGATAGAGGTAGGAAAGAAGACCCCAGCAGGCCTTGAGAATGGACTCAGGGATATACATGTAAAGAATTCAAGAGTCCCTGGAACAGAAAGGCAGGGGGCACAGGCTCCTCTTGGCCCATTAGAGTCCTCACCCTTTGGGAGGAACATAGCCAGATGAAAGCCAGACTGGAGTCTTAGAGTGTAGGGGCCATGGAAGGTGAATCTTTTGTTCACG
Source organism: Mesoplodon bidens (assembly GCF_964165515.1). Taxonomy (NCBI): domain Eukaryota; kingdom Metazoa; phylum Chordata; class Mammalia; order Artiodactyla; family Ziphiidae; genus Mesoplodon; species Mesoplodon bidens. Next base: position 186,321,455 of record NC_138176.1, on the reverse strand, counting down.
TCCAAGGAGGTGCTGTTTTGGCCAACAGGACTATCAGTTTCACCTTCAAGTTCTTCACCAAAAAGTGGATCTTATACTGCCTCTTCACAAGATACCCTGTGAGTCTAAAACAGGGTGGTGTTTTTAATAGCACCATCAAAATTTATAGTATTTATAATATTCAAATGTTAGTTATTGCTGTTACGGTGTAGATATAGAAGAAAGAGTAAACATTTCCAGTTAGAGATCAGTAAAGTCCCTCTATAGGGGTTGGCATGTAATTCAGATTTCAAAAATGGAAAAGATACTGCATCTAAAATGTGAACTGTGCCTGGGATAGTTGGAATTTCAGGCCAAAGGAATGGCAGGAACTAAGGCATGGAGATGACAGATTACTGTGTGTTCCTAAAACAGGGAGTAGTCCAGACTGCCGGGCATGGAGAGCTTTTTTTCCCTAACATCTTTATTGGAGTATAATTGCTTTACAATGGAGTATTAGTTTCTGCTGTATAACAGAGTGAATCAGCTATACATATACATATATCACCATATCTCCTCCCTCCTGCGTCTCTCTCCCACACTCCCTATCCCACCCCTCTAGGTGGTCACAAACCACCAAGCTGATCTCCCCGTGCTATGCAGCTGCTTCCCACTAGCTATCCATTTTACATTTGGTAGTGTATATATGTCCATGCCATTCTCTCATGTTGTCCCAGCTTCCCCTTCCCCTTCCCCGTGTCCTCAAGTCCATTCTCTACGTCTGCGTCTTTATTCCTGTCCTGCCCCTAGGTTCTTCAGAAACATTTTTTTTTTAGATTCCATATACATGTGTTAACATATGGTATTTGTTATTCTCTTTCTGACTTACTTCACTCTGTATGACAGACTCTAGGTCTATCCACCTCATTACAAATAACTCAATTTCATTTCTTTTTATGACTGAGTAATATTCCATTGTATATATGTGCCACATCTTCTTTATCCATTCATCTGTCGATGGACACTTACGTTGTTTCCATGTCCTGGCTATTGTAAATAGAGCTGCAATGAACATTGTGGTACATGACTCTTTTTGAATTATGGTTTTCTAAGGGTATATGCCCAGTAGTGGGATTGCTGGGTCGTATGGTGGTTCTATTTTTAGTTTCTTAAGGAACCTCCATACTGTTCTCCATAGTGGCTGTATCAATTTACATTCCCACCAACAGTGCAAGAGGGTTCCCTTTTCTCCACACCCTCTCCAGCATTTATTGTTTGTAGACTTTTGATGATGGCCATTCTGACTGGTGTGAGGTGATACCTCATTGTAGTTTTGATTTGCATTTCTCTCACGACTAGTGATGTTGAGCATCTTTTCATGTGTTGGTTGGCAATCTGTATATCTTCTTTGGAGAAATGTCTATTTAGGTCTTCTGCCCATTTTTGGATTGGGTTGTTTGTTTTTCTGATATGAGCTGCATGAGCTGCTAGTATATTTTGGAGATTAATCCTTTGTCAGTTGCTTTGTTTGCAAATATTTTCTCCCATTCTGAGGGTTGTCTTTTCATTTTGCTTATGGTTTCCTTTGCTGTGTAAAAGTTTTTAAGTTTCACTAGATCCTGTTTCTTTATTTTTATTTCCATTTCTCTAGGAGGTGGGTCAAAGAGGATCTTGCTGTGATTTATGTCATAGAGTGTTCTGCCTATGTTTTCCTCTAAGAGTTTTATACTGTCTGGCCTTACATTTAGGTCTTTAATCCACTTTGAATTTATTTTTGTGTATGGTGTTAGGGAGTGTACTAACATGTAGCTGTCCAGTTTTCCCAGCACCACTAATGAAGAGGCTGTCTTTTCTCCATTGCATATTCTTGCCTATTTTATCAAAGATAAGTTGACTATATGTGCGTGGGCTTATCTCTGGGCTTTCTGTCCTGTTCCATTGACCTATATTTCTGTTTTTGTGCCAGTACCATACTGTATTGATTACTGTAGTTTTGTAGTATAGTCTGAAGTCTGGGAGGCTCATTCCTCCAGTTCCGATTTTCTTTCTCAAGATTGCTTTGGCTATTCAGGGCCTTTTGTGTTTCCATACAAATTATAATTTTTTTTCTAGTTCTGTGAAAAAGGCCATTGGTAGCTTTATAGGGATTGCATTGAATCTGTAGATTGCTGTGGGTAGTATAGTCATTTCAACAATGTTGATTCTTCCAATGCAAGAACATGGTATCTCTACATCTGTTTGTATCATCTTTAATTTCCTTCATCAGTGTCTTATGTGTTCTGCATACAGTTCTTTTATGTCCTTAAGTAGATTTATTCCTAGGTATTTTATTCTTTTGTTGCAATGGTAAATGGGAGTGTTTCCTTAATTTCTCTTTTAGATTTTTCATCATCAGTGTATAGAAATGCAAGGGATTTCTGTGCATTAATTTTGTATACTGCTACTCTATCAAATTCATTGATTAGCTCTGGTAGTTTTCTGGTAGCATCTTTAGGATTCTCTATGTATAGTATCATGTCATCTGCAAACAGTGACAGCTTTACTTCTTCTTTTATGCTTTAGATTCCTTTTATTTCTTTTTCTTCTCCAATTGCTGTGGCTAAAACGTCCAAAACTATGCTGAATAATAGTGGTGAGAGTGGGCAACCTTGTCTTGTTCCTGACCTTAGTGGAAATGGTTTCAGTTTTTCACCACTGAGAACAATGTTGGCTGTGTGTTTGTCATATGTGGCCTTTATTACGTTGAGGCAGGTTCCCTCTATGCATACTTTCTGGAAAGTTTTTATCATAAATGGGTGTTGAATTTTGTCACAAGCGTTTTCTTCATCTGTTGAGATTATCATATGGTTTTTCTGCTTCAATTTGTTAATATGGTATATCAGATTGATTGACTTGCATATATTGAAGAAACCTTGCATTCCTGAGATACACCCCTCTTGATCATGGTGTATGATCCTTTTAATGTGCTGTTGGATTCTGTTTGTTAGTGTTTTGTTTAGGATTTTTGCATCTATGTTCGTCAGTGATATTGGCCTGTAGTTTTCTTTTTGTGGCATCTTTGTCTGGTTTTGTTATCAGGGTGATGGTGGTCTCATGGAATGATTTTGGGAATGTTCCTTCCTCTGCAATTTTTTGGCAGAGTTTCAGAAGGATGGGTGTTAGCTCTTCTCTAAATGTTTAATAGAATTCGCCTCTGAAGCTACCTGATCCTGGGCTTTTGTTTGTTGGAAGATTTTTAATCACACTTTCAATATCTTGTGATTGGTCTGTTTATATTTTCTATTTCTGTCTGGTTCAGTCTCAGAATGTTGTGCTTTTCTAAGAATTTGTCCATTTCTTCCAGATTGTCCATTTTATTGGCATATAGTTGCTTGTAGTAATCTCTCATGATCCTTTGTATTTCTGAAGTGTCAGTTTTTACGTCTCCTTTTTCACTTCTAATTCTATTGATTTGAGTCTTCTCCCTTTGTTTCTTGATGAGTCTGGCTAATGGTTTATTGATTTTGTTTATCTTCTCAAAGAACCAGCTTTTAGTTTTATTGATGCTTGCTACCATTTCCTTGATTTCTTTTTCATTTATTTCTGATGTGATCTTTATGATTTCTTTCCTTCTGCTAATTTTGAGGTTTTTTTGTTCTTCTTTCTCTAATTGCTTTAGGTGTAAGATTAGGTTGTTTATCTGAGATGTTTTTGTTTCTTGAGGTAGGATTTTATTGCTATAAACTTCCCTCTTAGAGCTGCTTTTGCTGCATCCCATAGGTTTTGGGTTGTTGTGTTTTCATTGTCATTTGTTCTCAGTATTTTTTGATTTCCTCTTTGATTTCTTCAGTGATCTCTTGGTTATTTAGTAGTGTAGTGTTTAGCCTCCATGTGTTTGTATGTTTTACAGATTTTTTCTTGTAATGGATACTTAGTCTCATAGCATTGTGGTCAGAAATGATACTTGATACGATTTCAATTTTCTTAAACTTACCAAGGCTTGATTTGTGACCTGAGATATGATCTATCCTGGAGAATGTTCCATGAGCACTTGAGAAGAAAGTGTATTCTGTTGGTTTTGGATGGAATGTCCTATAAATATCAGTTAAGTCCATCTTGTTTAATGTATGATTTAAAGCTTGTGTTTCCTTATTTATTTTCATTTTGGATGATCTGTCCATTGGTGAAAGTGGGGTGTTAAAGTCCCCTACTATTATTGTGTTACTGTCGATTTCCCATTTTATGGTTGTTAGCATTTGCCTTATGTATTGAGGTGCTCCTATGTTGGGTGCATAAATATTTACAATTGTTATATCTTCTTCTTTGATTGATCCCTTGATCATTATGTAGTGCCCTTCTTCATCTCTTGTAATAGTCTTTATTTTAAAGTCTATTTTGTCTTTGGAGAGCTTTTGTAGTGTGATTACAATGGGAAAGTTGGGTGGGCCTAGATAGGTGTTCGGTGAGAGTGGGGGACTGTGTGGAGGGAAGAGTGGCTGATATCAATCTCAGAAATATTACCAAGATACACCCAAATTAGCACAGCCTTTATATTTTCAGTTTCTAATTTTATATGCCCACATACATCAAACATAAAATTATTTTAAACACCACTGTAAACTTTCTCGACATTTTGCAGAAGAAGGACTTCTCATGACTACTGACAGTGACAAGTGTTTTTGTCATATTTTGTTTTCTCTTCATCCTTTTCTTTTCTTGCTTTGTGGCCTCTATGTTCAGCTCTGAAGATACTAGATGTGTAAACTTAGGTAATCTATTTCTCAACTCTGAGCCTCAATATCTTTATCCATAAAATGGAGATAATCATACCTACCTTAGATATTTCATGGAGCTGTATTATTATTGCTCTTTTTAAAATTTATTTGGGCACCTTTTCTACTGCCAGTCATCATGATTTTTCTCATTCTGTCATTTTCCTACCTCCTTTTGGAAAATGGCATTTATGTTTTTGTTTTCTTATCGTTTTTCTCAAATTCTTGGAGAAAAATGTAAAGATGAAGAAATATTTTTTTAAAGATTTGTAAATGAAAAATGGGCAAGGGGTTGTGGAATAGAAAGAAACTCATGATGTCAAAGAAATTGGCATCAGTGACACACTGGTCAAACAACAGGTGTGAGGCGGTGCAACATGAGCTGTATTTGCCCTGAACTTTTAGTAGCAGTGTGATCACAGATCATAACTCTTCAACTGAACTGGTATAATGTCAAAATATTTGGGTTACTGCTCTGAATATCTGGCAAAACATGCCATATGGAATTAATCTCTTTCTCACATGAACTCTTTCAATACTTAATCTTCACTACTGTTCTGTACTTACCACTTTCTACCTTGTTCTATCTTGTAAATTAGTTAACTCTCTGTTTGTCACATTGCTCCCACTTCACCATCTGCCCCTAAAAGGAAGATTTATCTCTTATTTACCCTTGTACATCCCAGCACTTAGGCCTTTACCTTGTAAGTAACACTTAAATAAAATTAGGTCTTGAATAAACCCTTGCATGATTCTTTCCACAAAAAAACCCAACAATTTTTAAGTGATATGAAATGCCAATTCATTTCCAAACACTATGTAATAGAATTATATACAACATAAAATGCAATGTCTAAAACAGAAGGAATTATTAAAAAGAGCCAAAGCTGTACTGGGGAGACCTACCAGGGGAGAGCGCCTTAGCTGACTCTAACTGATGTAGAAGCACTTGGTTATGTGGAGGAAAGATGGTGGAAGGATGTTATAGAAGACAGCAAGAGCAAAGCCCAGAGAGGAAAAAAGAGCTTGATGATCCTTACTTCTGAACCCTCAGTTTAGTGTTGCAAAAATATAAAATATGATTTTAGAACAGCAGGACCTGAGGCTAGAAAGGAAGACAGTTTCCCCAATTCAGAGGATTTATATGGCACGTGAAAAAGCTTAGAGTTTAATACACACTCACCGAGGAGTCTTTGAGGGGTTTATGTAGGAGGTCAGCATGAGCAGATATACATAGAGGCAGAGCTGGCTGTTGTGTGGAATTTGAATTTGACAGAGGCAAAATTGAAGGTAGAGAGGTTTTCAGTTAGAGGCTGTTACTGTGGCATAGTTTGGAGATGATGAAGGTTAAAGAGAAGAGCCATAGTGTAAGTCCTCACACTAGAAAATAGCATGAGATGTTTATGAGTAAAAATTGGCTAGACTTCGAGATTCAGTGAATTTGGAGTGTATGGGAAAAAGAAGAGTCAAGAATGACTCAGAGCTCTCAGACTGAGTGATTATAGCCATGACCGTGTCAAAAAATGAAGAAAGAGAGCAGGTTTAGAAAGAACATGAGTCTTTGGATATACTCAAGTTAAAAGTAGATCATACTGATATGAATGTACAAAAGGCAGGCAGTTATATAATGCTTAAACTTGGGAAAGATCTGGGTTGTAGTTTTGTATGCATATGAATATCAATTTGAAATCTTGGGACTGGAGAAAATCACCCAGTAAGTACATGATATGGCATGAGTAGTGAGGACAGATAAAACCTCAAGCATGGATACATGAAGAAACACCCAAGAAAGAGAACAAAAAACAGCTGAGAAATCAGAAAACTGTAATGTGTTGGAAGCCAGGGATAGGAAATTTTCAAAAGGAGTGAGCAATTAACAAGATTGAATGCTGCAGAGAGATAAAATGATATAAAGACTGGGGAGTATGAGTGGATTTGTGAATTAGGACATCACTGTTGACCTTTTCAAGAGCATTTTCAGAAGATCAGTTAAAGGAGAAAATCCAATTGTAATGCATTAAAGAATAAAATGAAAGGAGAGTAAAATAGTGAGATAATAAGACTACTTGGTGGAGGGGGGAGAGGGTTTGAATGAAAAGACAAGGTTTAAAACAGTAGTAACCAAAGGTGGCACAGGATTGAAGGGACTGCTTTTTTTCTCTTTAGGTTGAGAGATGATTGAATATTTTTAGAGGTTGAAGTGCTGGTGGTAAAAATTTAGTGATACTTTGAAAATACCTAAACTATATTAAACACACTACATGCTAGGCACCACACTAAGTGTTTACATGTAGGATTTTATTTAATGCTTACAAAAATTCTATGAACAATTATTTTTAGAGAGAAGGGTGCTAAGGGTAATAAAGATGAAAAGAAACTGCTAATGGTTATGTAATTAGTAAGTAGTGAAGGTAGAATCAGAGCCTAGCCGGCCAAATTTAAAAGTTCCTGACTATTACTTGGTAATGTCTTTAGAAGGGAGACAGAGATTGATGATATGAGTTGGACTGATGGTGAAGGAAAAGGTGGGATGGGCTGAGGTCAAGAGGAGAGGTGAAAGAGATACCTGAGATACCTCATTCTCCAGAACGGGAAGGAAAAGAAAGGCAGACTTTAGAAATATATATGTTTGTAGCTTTCAAGCAGGAAATAAGAGAAGTCACTTTCTTTTTATACCAATTTTATCACTGAAGTGATAGAACATAGTCCATGGCTTGGAGTAAAGGGATGAGTGTTGAGTAGAGACTTGAAGATCTGTTAAAGATGCTGAGAACTGACCAAGTTCAAGTATAAGAAAAACTGATGGCCTTAAAAGTGAATATTGAATTGGAACCAAGATGGCAGAGTAGAAGGACGTGCTCTCACTCCCCCTTGCGAGAACACCAGAATGACAACTAGCTGCTGAACAATCATTGACAGGAAGATACTGGAACTCACCAAAAAAGATACCCACAACTGAAGACAAAGTAGAAGCCACAATGAGACTGTAGGAGGGGTGCAATCACAGTAAAATCAAATCCCATAAATGCTGGGTGGGTGACTCACAGACTGGAAAACACTTATACCACAGAAGTCCACCCACTGGAGTGAAGGTTCTGAGCCCCACATCAGGCTTCCCAACCTGGGGGTCCATAAACGGAAGGAGGAATTCCTAGAGAATCAGACTTTGAAGGCTACTGGGATTTGATTGCAGGACTTCAACATGGCTGTGGGAAACAGAGACTCCACTCTTGGAGGGCACACACAAAGTAGTGTGTGCAACAGCACCCAGGGAAAGGAGCAGTGACCCCAGGGAGACTGAACCAGACCTAACTGCTAGTGTTGGAGTGCCTCCTGCAGAGGCAGGGGCCAGCTGTGGCTCACCAAGGGACAAGGACACTGGCAGCAGAAGTTCTGGGAAGTACTCCTTGGTGTGAGCCCTCCCAGAATCTGCCATTAGACCCACCAAAGAGCCCAGGTAGGCTCCAGTGTTGGGTAGCCTCAGGCCAAACAACCAACAGGGAGGGAACCCAGCCCCACCCATCAGCAGTCAAGCAGATTAAAGTTATACTGAGTTCTGCCCACCAGAGCAACAGTCAGCTCTACCCACCACCAGTCCCTCCCATCAGGAAACTTGCATAAGCCTCTTAGATAGCCTCATTCACCAGAGGGCAGACAGCAGAAGCAAGAAGAACTACAATCCTGCAGCCCCTGGGGAAAAAAACACATTCACAGAAAGAGACACAAGATGAAAATGCAGAGGGCTATGTACCAGATGAAGGAACATGATAAAACTCCAGAAAAACAACTAAATGAAGTGGAGATAGGCAAACTTCCAGAAAAAGAATTCAGAATAATGATAGTGAAGATGATCCAGGACCTCGGAAAAAGAATGGAGGCAAAGATCGAGAAGATGCAAGAAATGTTTAACAAAGACCTAGAAGAACTAAAGAACAAACAGAGATGAACAATACAATAACTGAAATGAAAACTACACTAGAAGGAATCAATAGCAGAATAACTGAGGCAGAAGAACGGATAAGTGACCTGGAAGACAGAATGGTGGAATTCGCTGCTGCAGAACAGAATAAAGAAAAAAGAATGAAAACAAATGAAGACAGCCTAAGAGAACACTGGGACAACATTAAATGCAACAACATTTGATTATAGGGGTGCCAGAAGGAAAAGAGAGAGAGGAAGGACCCGAGAAAATATTTGAACAGATTATAGTCGAAAACTTCCCTAACCTGGGAAAGGCAATAGCCACCCAAGTCCAGGAAGCACAGAGAGTCCCATAAAGGATAAACCCAAGGAGAAACACGCTGAGACACATAGTAATCAAAGTGACAAAAATTAAAGACAAAGAAAAATTATTGAAAGCAGCAAGGGGAAAACGACAAATAATATACAAGGGAACTCCCATAAGGTTAACAGCTGATTTCTCAGCAGAAACTCTACAAGCCAGAAGGGAGTGGCATGATATACTTAAAGTGATGAAAGGGAAGAACCGACAACCAAGATTACTCTACCCTGCAAGGATCTCTTTCAGATTCAATGGAGAACCAAAAGCTTTACAGACAAGCAAAAGATAAGAGAATTCAGCACCACCAAACTACCTCTACAACAAATACTAAAGGAACTTCTCTAAATGGGAAATACAAGAGAAGAAAAAGACCTACAAAAAAAACACCAAAACAATTAAGAAAATGGTCATAGGAACATAAATATCAATAATTACCTTAAACGTGAATGGATTAAATGCTCCAACCAAAAGGCACAGGCTTGCTGAATGGATACAAACACAAGACCCATATATATGCTGTCTACAAGAGACCCACTTCAGACCTAGGGACACATACAGACTGAAAGTGAGGGGATGGAAAAAGATATTCCATGCAAATGGAAATCAAAAGAAAGCTGGAGTAGCAATACTCATATCAGATAAAGTAGAGTTAAAAATAAAGAATGTTGGGCTTCCCTGGTGGCGCAGTGGTTGAGAGTCTGCCTGCCGATGCAGGGGACACGGGTTTGTGCCCCGGTCTGGGAAGATCCCACATGCCGTGGAGTGGCTAGGCCCGTGAGCCATGGCCACTGAGCCTGCACGTCTGGAGCCTGTGCTCCGCAATGGGAGAGGCCACAACAGTGAGAGGCCCGCAAACTGCAAAAATAAATAAATAAATAAATAAAAATAAAGAATGTTACAAGAGACAAGGAAGGACACTACATAGTGATCAAGGGATCAATCCAAGAACAAGATATAACAATTATAAATATATATGCACCCAACACAGGAGCACCTCAATACATAAGGCAACTGCTAACAGCTATAAAAGAGGAAATCAACAAGTAACACAATAATAGTGGGGGACTTTAACACCTCACTTACGACAATGGACAGATCATCCAAACAGAAAATGAATAAGGAAGGACAAGCTTTAAATGACACAATAGACCAGATAGATTTAATTGATATTTATAGGACATTCCATCCAAGAAGAGCAGAATACACTTTCTTCTCAAGTGCGCACAGAACACTCTCCAGTACAGATCACATCTTGGGTGACAAATCAAGCCTTGGTAAATTTAATAAAATTGAAATCATATCAAGCATCTTTTCTGACCACAAAGTTATGAGATTAACAATCAACTACAGGGAAAAAAACATAAAAAACACAAACACATGGAGGCTAAACAATACATGACTAAATAACCAAGAGATCACTGAAGAAATCAAAGAGGAAATCAAAAAATACCTAGAGACAAATGACAATGAAAACACGATGACCCAAAACCTATGGGATTCAGCAAAAGCAGTTCTAAGAGGGAAGTTTATAGCTATACAAGACTACCTCAGGAAACAAGAAAAATCTCAAATAAACAATCTAACCTTAAACCTAAAAGAACTGGTGAAAGAAGAGCAAACAAAACCCAAAGTTACCAGAAGGAAAGAAATCAAAGAGATCAGAGCAGAAATAAATGAAATAGAAACAAAGAAAACAATAGCAAAGATCAATAAAACTAGAGCTGGTTCTTTGAGAAGATAAACAAAATTGATAAACCATTAGCCAGACTCATCAAGAAAAAGAGGGAGAGGACTCAAATCAATAAAATTAGAAATGAAAAAGGAGAGGTTACAACAGACACTGCAGAAATACAAAGCATCATAAGAGACTACAGCAAGCAACTCTATGCCAAAACAATGGACAACCTGGAAGAAATAGACAAATTCTTAGAAAGGTATAACCTTCCAAGACTGAACCAGGAAAAAATAGAAAATATGAACAGACCAATCACAAGGAATGAAATGGAAACTGTGATTAAAAATCTTCCAACAAACAAAAGTCCAGGACCAGATAGCTTCACAGGTGAATTCTACCAAACATTTAGAGAAGAGCTAACATCCATCCTTCTGAAACTCTTCCAAAAAATTTCAGAGGAAGGAACCCTCCCAGACTAATTCTATGAGGCCACCATCACCCTGATACCAAAACAAAAGATACAACAAAAAAAGAAAATTATAGACCAATATAACTGATGAATATGGAAGCAAAAATCCTCAACAAAATACTAGCAAACAGAATCCAACAACACGTTAAAAGGATCATACACCGTGATCAAGTGGGATTTATCCCAGGGATGCAAAGATTCTTCAATATACACAAATCAATCAATGTGATACACTGTATTAACAACTTGAAGAATAAAAACCATACAATCTCAATAGATGCAGGAAAAGCTTTTGACAAAATTCAACACCCATTTATGATAAAAACTCTCCAGAAAGTGGGCATAGAGGGAACCCACCTCAACATAATAAAGGCCATATACGACAAACCCACAGCAAACATCATTCTCAATGGTGAAAAACAGAAAGCATTTCCTCAAAGATCAGGAAGAAGACAAGGATGTCCACTCTCACCACTATTATTCAACATAGTTTTGGAAGTCCTAGCCATGGCAATCAGAGAAGAAAAAGAAATAAAATAATACAAATTGGAAAGGAAGAAGTAAAACTGTCACTGTTTGCAGATGACATGATACTATACATAAAGAATCCTAAAGATGCCACCAGAAAACTACTAGGGCTATCAATGAATTTGGTAAAGTTGCAGGATACAAAATTAATGCACAGAAATCTCTTGCATTCCTATACACTAATGATGAAAAATCTGAAAGAGAAATTAAGGAAGCACTTCCATTTACCACTGCAACAAAAAGAATAAAATACCTAGGAATAAACTTACCTAGGGAGACAAAAGACCTGTATGCAGAAAACTATAAGACACTGATGAAAGAACTTAAAGATGATACCAACAGATGGAGAGATATACCATGTTCTTGGATTGGAAGAATCAATATTTTGAAAATGCCTATACTACCCAAAGCAATCTACAGATTCAATGCAATCCCTATCAAATTACCAATAGCATTTTTTTACAGAACTAGAACAAAAAAACTTAAAATTTTTATGGAGACACAAAAGACCCTGAATAGCCAAAGCAGTCTTGAGGGAAATAAATGGAGCTGGAGGAATCTGACGCCCTGACTTCAGACTATACTATAAAGCTACAGTAATCAAGAAAATATGGTATTGGCACAAAAACAGAAACATAGATCAATGCAACAAGATAGAAAGCCGAGAGATAAACCATGCACCTCTGGTCAACTAATCTATGACAAAGGAGGCAAGGATATACAATGGAGAAAAGACAGTCTCTTCAATAAGGGGTGCTGGGAAAACTAGACAGCTACATGTAAAAGAATGAAATTAGAACACTCCCTAACACCATACACAAAAATAAACTCAAAATGGATTAGAGGTGTAAATGTAAGACCAGGCACTATAAAACTCTTAGAGGAAAACATAGGAAGAACACTCTATGACATAAATCACAGCAAGATCTTTTTTGATCCACCTCCTAGGGTAATGGAAATAAAAAGAAAAATAAACAAATGGGACCTAATGAAACTTCAAAGCTTTTGCACAGCAAAGGAAACCATAAACAAGACGAAAAGACAGCCCTCAGAATGGGAGAAAATATTTGCAAATGAATTAACAGATAAAGGATTAATCTCCAAAATATAAAACAGCTCATGCAGCTCAATATTAAAAAAAAAAATAGCCCAATCCAAAGGAAACCATAAACAAGACGAAAAGACAGCCCTCAGAATGGGAGAAAATATTTGCAAATGAATTAACAGATAAAGGATTAATCTCCAAAATATAAAACAGCTCATGCAGCTCAATATTAAAAAAAAAAATAGCCCAATCCAAAAATGGACAGAAGACCTAAATAGACATTTCGCCAAAGAAGACATACAGATGGCCCAGAAGCACATGAAAAGCTGCTCAACATCACTAATTATTAGAGAAATGCAAATCAAAACTACAATGAGGTATCACCTCACCCCAGTTAGAATGGACATCATAAGAAAATCTACAAACAACAAATGCTGGAGAGGGTGTGGAGAAAAGGGAACCCTCTTGCACTGTTGGTGGGAATGTAAATTGATACAGCCACTATTGAGAACAGTATGGAGATTCCTTAAAAAACTAAAAATAGAACTACCATATGATCCAGCAATCCCACTACTGGGCATATGCTCAGAGAAAACCATAATTCAAAAAGACACATGCACCCCAATGTTCATTGCAGTACTATTTACAATGGCCAGGTCATGGAAGCAACCTAAATGCCCATCGACAGATGAATGGATAAAGAAGATGTGGTACATATATACAATGGAATATTACTCAGCCATAAAAGGGAACGAAATTGGGTCATTTGTTGAGACGTGGATGGATCTAGAGACTGTCATACAGCGTGAAGTAAGTCAGAAAGAGGAAAACAAATATCATATATTAATGCATATATGTGGAACCTAGAAAAATGGTACAGATGAACCGGTTTGCCGGGCAGAATTTCAGACACAGATGTCGAGAACAAATGTATGGACACCAAGGGGAGAAAGCAGCGGGGGGTAGGGGTGGTGGTGTGCTGAATTGGGCAATTGGGATTGACATGTATACACTGATGTGTATAAAATGGATGACTAATAAGAACCTGCTGTATAAAAAAATAAATAAAATTAATTTTTTTAAAAAAATGAATATTAATCAGCATGGCTGTATGATTTCTACCAGTATGATTTCTCTCTGGGTGTAAAGCAGAGTTGGGCAAACTTTTTCTATGATTAGTCAAATAGTAAATATCAGAGACTGTGTGGTCTGTCTGGTCTGTATTACAACTACTCAACTCTGCTTTTGTAATGTGGGAGCAGCCATAGACAACTCTTAAATTTAAAATCATGGCTCTGTTCCAGTAAAGCTTTATATATGAACACTTATCTAAGAATTCCAGATTCCTTATTCACAGCTCTGCCTATGACTCAATGGACCTTTCTTACTAATCAGTTATATTCTAAAGGCTTGTCTTGCCATACCCTGTTCATTCACTCAATAAATATTGTGTACCTGTAAACGATAATGATGATGATAATAACAATAGCTGTGGTTTTCCTTTTTCTAACTAGATTCAATGATAGATACACCAGGGCTATTTAACCCCTGTTTCTCTGCTTGACTGGTCTTTCTGAAAACAGTTATATCTCCTCCAACTGTCTTTGTGCATACTATCCCTTACTGATACCACTGCCCACCAGGCAGCCCTCACCATAGTTCTAGCTCCCTTCAGTAAGCCTCCACCTCTGGACTATGGGAGTGCTACCTTTTCAAGCTTTCTCTTCAGCCCTGGGGCTGGTAACAACTTCCTATTTTTGCTAATGTTTGAATTTTCTCACCATCCCGTTAGGTTTTCAGTTCATCCATCACATGTCATTAATTATTTATATTAAATTCAACATGTTTTAAACATATAGTGTGGCTCTGTTTTCTTAACTGAAACCAGACTGACACAGCCAGTGAAAGTATGGTTCAGACGATCAGTCATGAGATTCAGGCTGGATAGGAAAGAGAGAGACAAGAAGGGGTCTGTTTGACTTTGAGAACATACAGAAATCACAGAAATTACAATCTGTCAAATAATGGTGCCTTTGGAATAAAGAATAAGTAAGCTGTTGACAATAGAAGGTTTCAGTAAGAAAGAGATAGTTGAGGATTTGTTTTAGAATGATGAAATATAATTTAACATGTTTTCTATCAAACTTATTTAAGGAAATTTTAGTCTGAAGTGAGGAAACCAACTCAAGCAGTTAGATCAAACAGAAATAAAATTGCTTCTTTGCAAAGTCAATTTTAAAGGAACATTAAAATTGTTATTTTCCAGCTTTATCATACTGCCATTTAAAATATATTGAAAAGGAAACTGCTGCTACCTGCTCTTACCAGTGTTCTGCAAATATTCAGCATTGCTTGCTATGTATTAAGTCACTATGCAAAAACAGCAGTGGATCTCAAACATATTTCTCTTGCCAATAGTTTTTACCTGAAAACAAATTTTGCCTATCAAGATTACTAAGACTATTTTTAATTACCTTTCTTAAGGTTTAACAATTTTCCATTTTCTTTTAAAACTCATTATAGTGTATTACTAGATACTGCTAATAAACTAAAATCAGAAGTATAGATCTTCTGATTTTTCTCATTCTTTAATGGAAAAGTCTAATAGCAATTTTGCATTGATTGATACTGTGTTATTGTCACACAGTAACACTAGCTATTTTGTTAAGAGAATTCCATTTCTGAGTTTACTGAAGTGTTTACCAAACTGCATTTTATTTATTTATCTTTACTGTTCTTTCCACAGTATTAGACAAAGTAGATGACCTGCTTTTCACTGCACTTCCAGAATAGCACGCTCTCATGGTTTTTCCCCTAACTTTCTAAATCTACTTCCTTGTTCCTTCTCTTTTCCCAAATCTATTCCTATTGAAGGTCCCAAGGTTCAGTCTTTGGATCCTTTCTCTCCCCCATCTACATTTATTCTCTGGAAGGTCTCATTTAGCTCCAGACTTTACCTACTATCTCTGTACCTCTCACCAGGTCAAAGCACATTTTCATCCCATGCCTACCTTCTGAACATTGCACTCATAAACCCAGCTGCCTACTTTCATGTCTAAGTATTATCACACCTGAAATGGAACGTTTCTAGAATGGAGCTCCCACAACTGCTTACCTGCTGTCTACCCTCCCTCTCTTGATGATGACAACACCTTCCATCCAGTTCCTCAGCCCAAAAATCTGAGTCATCCTTGACTCCTCTCTTTTCCTCATATTTCACACCTAATCCATCAACATATCCTACCAGCTCTACCTTCAACATATATCTAAAGGTTGACCACATCCTACCACCTTGACCAAGGTGAGTCCCCAACAGGAACGCAAAGTCCATTCGAAAGTAACTGCAGTTATTTAAGAATGAAAAAATATATATATATTACTTATCTATAATGTATGTATATTAGTTTTCTAAATGACTATTAAATTTTGACGAAGTCACTTATTAAGTTGTCTGTGACAAACTACTTAATGAATAGAACTGTTAGGTATTTCTTTTGGTCTAGAGACACTGTGGGAAAAAAATTAGACACTGTGAGCTCCATGAAATTAAAAAGCTTGGGAATGTCTGTTCTAGGCATTTTACCACCGTAGGGCCTTTATAGCCTATTCTCTTTGCCTGGAAAGCTCTTTTTCCAGATACCAGTATTGCCAACTTTATCACTTCCTTTAGGTCTCTGCTCAAATGTCACCTTTACTGACTCTCACCATCCTATTTAAATGGCAATCAGCTAACTACCTCCATCCTGACACTTCTGATCTTACTAACCTCAAACTAATTCTAGTTTTTCCCTCATATTACACATCACCTTCAGTGAACTTACAATTTACTTTTTATGTTTATTGTTATTTTTGCTAGAATACAAGGGAAAAATAGTCTGTTTTGTTTCCTGACATATTTTAAAAGCCTAGAGCATGCCTGGCTCATAGTCAATAAATGTCAGTGGAAGGAAGAGATTTATTTCAAGATCTACAAAAGTGATCATGCAAAAAAGGGGGGAAAATAATAGAAAAGACCTATTAACTTAGAATACACTTTCAAAATTTCATGTGCCTTTTGATATTTAGATGGGACAAGAGGGTAATTTCTCTGAATCCCATGTTAAGGATTCTTATCTACATAACCATAAAATGAAATATATCTTCCCTCAAAAAGGAATCAAAAAGAAAAAAAATGTGTGTGTGTTCTATTAGCTTTGTTATCCAGAATGCTAAAGATGATGGAAAAAATTGTAGGAAAGATAATAAGATTAAAAATACTAAGTGGGAATAAAGTCAATATTATAAGAGTTTTCTTAAGTACAATTATTCATTAGATATATTTATTGATCTTTAATAATATGCAAGCTGCAGTATTAAAAAAACTATGCAAACTATAGACTCCAGGCCCTGATCTTAAATACTACATATTGGGTATATAAATAGTTGCTCATATAGATGGGAAAGTTCTCAGTGCCCTGAGACCAATATAGACAGAGTGAATGGGATTAAGAAGAGAAGAAAAGAAGAATTTGCAAAACTTCAAGGAGAATTAAAGCAAGGTTTTACACAATGTTTAGAATTTAGAAATGCACAGATTGTGGGGTGGGAGGGGGAATGGATCTTCCAGGCAAAGAAGGAAAGAAATATTTTTAAAGAAATTGCAAGAATAAAATAAAGTGAGTCTTGTTTGGGCACTTGTGGGTAGATTTATATAACAGTCACTAACCATAAATATAAATATGTAAATCTGCCTTCATTAATTTGAAGGACCATTTCGAATCACTGTATAATGTTCTATTTTTTAGCACTTGTGCCAGTCTTTGGCTTGTTTGGCCTCAGATTCACTCCTTGCCTTCCTGTTACTTTGTCTGTAATGCAGGACAGACCCCGGCAGGCTGTAATTGCCAGGCTTCTGTCCAGGGTTGGCTATTAAAGGGCCCTGGCAGAAAAATGGAGAGTAAGAAGCAAGGGAGAAAACAGAGTTTTCTTCCCTCTCTCTCTGCCTTGAGCATTATTTCTGGCAGCACCTGTGTTTCTTTTGGGGCTTCAGTGTTTCCAGGCCCTGTGTGGTTCTAGCTTCTACCAGGTAATCCCATCCTTGTCTCTGCCAGTACTATTTCTTCCCTTTGTCTCTCTATTCTAGGCTTACAAAAAGTCTCCTGGGACCTCCCTGGCAATCCAGTGGTTAGGACTCCACACTCCCAGTGCAGGGGGCACAGGTTCAATCCCTGATCAGGAAACTAAGATATGACAGGCTGCACAGTGTGACCAAAAAAAAAAAAAAAAGGAAAGAGTTACCCACTTTTTTTTTCATTTTTGAAGAAATGTATAAATTTATTTTTTTAATTTTATCGACATATAGTTGATGTACAATATTATATGATACAGGTGTACAATATAGTCATTCACAACTTTTAAAGGTTATATTCCATTTACAGCTATTATAAAATATTGGCTAATTTCTGTGTTGTACAATATATCCTTGTAGCTTATTTTATACCTAATACTTTATACCTCAATCTCCTACCCCTATATTGTCCCTCCCCCCCTCCCTCTCCCCATTGGTAACTACCAGTTTGTTTTCTATATCTGTGAGTCTGCTTCATTTTTGTTTTATTCACTAGTTTGCTGTATCTTTTAGATTCCACATATAAGTGATATCATACAGTATTTGTCTTTCTCTGTCTGACTTACTTTACTTAGCATAATGCCCTCCAAGTCCATCCATGTTGCTGCAAATGGCAAAATTTCATTCTTTTTTATGGCTGAATAGTATTCCATTGTATATATATACCACATCTTTTTTTATACATTCATCTGTTGATGGACGCTTAATTGTTCCCATATCTCAGCTGCTGTAAATAATGTTGCTATAACGTTGGGATGCATGTATCTTTTTGAATACATGTTTTTGGATTTTTGGATATATACCCAGGAGTGGAACTGCTGGGTCATATGGTAGTTCTATTTTTAGCTCTTTGAGAAATTTCCATACTGTTTCCACAGTGGCTGCACCAATTTACATTCCTACCAGCAGTGTACAAGGGTCCCCACTTTTCCACATCCTTGCCAGTGGTTGTTATTTGTGGTCTTTTTGATGATAGCCATTCTGACAGGTGTGAGGTGATGTCTCATTGTGGGTTTGATTTTCATTTCTCTAATTATCAGCAATATTGAACATCTTTTCATGTGCCTGTTGGCCATATGCATTTTCTCTTTGGAAAAATGTCTATTCAATTCTTCTGCCCATTTTTAAATTGGGTTGTTTGCTTTTTTGATTTTGAGTTGTATGAGCTATTTATACATGTTGAATATTAACCTTTTATTGGTCATATCATTTGTAAATAGTTTCTCCCATTCAGTAGGTTGTCTTTTTGTTTTATGGATGGTTTCGTTTGCTGTGCAAAAGCTTTTAAGTCTAATCAGGTCCCATTTCTTTATTTTTGTTTTATTTCCTTTGTTTTTAGGACATGGATGCAAAAAAATATTGCTACGATTTATGTTAAAGAGTGTTCTGCCAATGTTTTCCTCTAGGAATGTTATGGTATCCGGTCTTACATTTAGGTCTTTAATCCATGTTTAGTTTATTTTTGTATATGGTGTTAGAGAATGTTCTAATTTCATTATTTTAGAGAATAGTTAACACCGATACTTCTCAAACTATTCAAAAAAATTGCAGAGAGAGGAACACTCCTGAACTCATTCTATGAGGCCAGCATTATCCTGATACCAAAACCAGGCAAAGATATCAAACACACACACAAAATTACAGGACAATATCACTGATGAACATAGATGTAAAAATCCTCAACAAAATATTAGCAAACCACATCCAACAATACATTAAAAGGACCATACACCATGATCGACTGGAATTTATCCCAGGCATGCAAGGATTTTTCAATATCTGCAAATCAATCAATGTGATACCCCACATTAACAAATTGAGAACAAAAACCATACAATCTTTTCAGTACTTGCAGAAAAGGCTTTTGACAAAATTCAATGTCCATTTATGATAAAAAAAAAACTCTCAAAAAAGTAGGCATAGAGGGAACATACCTCAACATAAAGGCCATATATGACAAGCCCACAGCTAACAAAATACTCAAGGATAAAAATCTGAAATCATTCCCTCTAGACCAGGAACAAGACAAGGGTGCCCACTCTCGCCACTTTTATTCAACATAGTTTTGGAAGTTCTAGCCACAGCAATCAGAGAAGAAATAAAAGGAATCCAAATTGAAAAGGAAGAAGTAAAACTGTCACTGGTTGCAGATGACATGATACTATATACAGAAAGTCCTAAAGATGCCACCAGAAAGCTACTAGAGCTCATCAGTGAATTCGATACAGTTGCAGGATACAAAACTAATATGCAGAAATCTGTTGCATTTCTATACACTAACAATGAAATATCAAAAAGAGAAATTAAGGAAACAATCTCATTTACCATTGCACCAAAAAGAAAGTACCTAGGAATAAACCTACCTAAGGAGGTAAAAGACCTGTATGTGGAAAACTATAAGGCACTGATGAAAGAAACTGAAGACAACACAAAAAGATGGAAAGATATACCATTTTCTTGGATTGGAAGAAATAATATTGTTAAAATGACCATACCACCCAAGGAAATCTACAGATTCAATGCAATCCCTATCAAAATACCAAGGGCATTTTTCACAGAACTAGAACAAATAATCCTAAAATTTGTATGGAACCACAAAAGACCCCTCAAATGGCCAAAACAATCTTAAGAAAGAAGAACAAAGCTGGAGGCATCATATTCCCTCACTTCAGACTAAGCTACAAAGCTACAGTAATCAAAACAGTATGGTATGGGCCCCAAAACAGACACATAGATCAATGGAACAGAACAGAGAGCCCAGAAATAAACCCACACACCCATGGTCAATTAATCTATGACAAAGGAAGGAAGAATATACAAAGGAATTTCTTATTTTTTAATCCTTGAGTTGCCTCACTATCTCGTTTGGATTTGCAACCTTTCTACCACCTATGAAATCAATTTCTTGCTTGAAATTCCCTCTGTTGCAAATAATTGAAGTGGTTTTCATTTTCCTGGTTAGACCCTGGCCCTGACTTACTCAGTAATTGTTATTTTAGTAGCTGATATGGGTTTGTGTCCCCCCAAATTCATATGTTGAAGTCCTAACCCGCAGTACATCAGAATGTGACTGTATTTGTAGATAGGGCCTTTAAAGATGTAGTTAAGGTAAAATGAAGTCATATGGGTGGGTCTTAATCCAATCTGACTGGTGTCCTCAGAAGAGAAGATTAGGATGCAGACACACAGAGGTAAGTCCATGTGAAGACAAAGAGGGGAGCACAGTCATCTATAAGCCAAGAAGAGAGACCTCAGAGGAAACAACCCTGCCAACACCTTAACCTCAGGCTTATAATTGTGAGAATATAAGTTTCTGTTGTCTAAGCCACCCAGTCTGTGGTACTTTTTTAGAGACAGCCCTAGTGAACTAACATAGTACCTCTTTCTAAGCTTCTAAGTTCTTCATCTCTCTTAGTTTTTGAAGTTCAATTTGTAAACATAGCTCCCTCGAGGGTCTACCTTTTGCAGAATATTAAGGCAGATTACTTGATGGATTTACTGATATTTATGTACATTCAAGAATCATGTTCCCTCAGTTAGCCATAAACCCATATGCCATATTTGATTTCTTATCACTTCTATAAGGTAACATATTAATTGTTTTCAGCTTAATTTACATAGTAAGCCTGTGTATCTGTTTATTTCCACTGTAAAGCTATATATTAAGACATGTAAGAGGGTGCTTAATGGCATGTATAACTAGTCTTTAACTAGGATAATCAATTAAGGAATAATAATAATTTTCTCCCAGAGTCCATCATTCTTCCCTTCTGTATATACTCGTCATAAACCTTCTATGGGCTTCATAAGCATGGCTCTTGGCTTGTAAAAACTATATGCCAATGGGGATATTAATAAGAAGAGTACTGTTCTGAAAACATGTCTAACTTTTCAGTGTTAGCAAAGCATTTCTTCTGTATTCTAATTTAATCAGAATTATTCTGTACATAGTATCTGTTGTATGTGTGGTACTTGGTAAGGCATACTGCATCTGGTCACTGAAAAGCCATGACCTCTCCTTACTTGTAGGCAATCTGCTTATACACATCCAGGAGAGGTGTAGTGGAAAAAGAAAATAATAACAGTGGTTAGCCTTTCATAGTTCTTATTCTGTAGACATACACCCACCTGAAAGAAGAGATTAGGAGTATTTGATTTGGAAGAGGGGACAGCTAAGATAAAAATGGGAAAAACAAATAGCAAGAAAAACAGAAAATCCAGTCACCTCTCCCACCTCCAGTTATACTCAGTTTTAGTCATTTATTCCCTTTTAACATTTATTACAATTTGCAATTTGTTTACCTTCATTTACTCAGTTTTTGCCTGTTTCACCACTATAACCTCACAAGGACAAGGACTGTGTCTGTCTAGTTCACGATTTTATCCCAAAGGCTATTCTAGCAATTATTTAATAGTTGATACTTGGTAAATATTTCTTGAATGAATGAAGGAAGAAAAAAGGAGAAGCGCAGAAGTATAGACTATTATTCTTATGTGCAAGGCGTTACTAAGACTGTAGAATGAGTCAAGCAATCTTGTCCCCCTAGGTAGCTTACACCGTAATCAGAGAAAAAGGGTTACCAGATATTAAAAAGGAATTAATAGTGCTGAATCAAGAGTTACTGCATGCCTCAGAAGTTCAGAGGAAGAAGAGCAAAGGGTACTTATTGACAGATGGAATTACTAAGGATATGTGGTAACAGCCAACAGAAACAGAAAAGAAACAAATACCAGATGACAAATCCTGCATGATTCCACCAGTATGAGTTATCACATACAATCAAACTTACAGAAGCAAAGAACAGAATGGTGGTTGCCAGGGACTGAGGAGAGAGGGAAATGCAGAGCTGCTAATCAGCATGTATAAAAATTCAGTTATGTAAGATGAATAAGTTCTAGAGATCTAGGATATAACATTGTGCCTTAAGATAACAATACTGCATTATACACTTAAAAATATGTTAACAGGGGAGATCTTATGTTAAGCATTCTTACCATAATAAAGAGAGAGGGAGAAAAGAAAAACACAAGAATTCTTCATCAGCATCAACCTCTGAATGTTTTCCATTCTTGCAAAACCATCAGTTTTTCTAATATGCTATTTCATGTCGAAGCCTGGCTGTCACAGTGGAAGAGCTATACTTTCAACACTCTCTGTGAAACCAGGGGTCGGCCAGGAAGTCTACCAGGCACTTCAATGATGACCACCTGCAAGACCCTCTAGGATATGACTGAATTCCTGGCCTCCGTGGGTCTATTAGCCCGTCTGATGAAAAGAAGGAATCTCATGGCACCCGGTGCTCTGAAGTGTGTTATTCCTGTCCCCTCAGGCTGACTGGAGTGCCCATCTGCCTTGGTTTTCAACAACTGCAAAGAAGCCCAGCATGCAGGGAATGAAATATCTACTGGGTAAGGGGGACTGTCAATTCTGAAAATGCTTGTCAGTTTGTACGACTGCCTCTAAGGGTCTGAGGTAATTTTTATGCATTGTGGCAAAATATTCCCAACCTAAGTCTAAGCACTTGGCAACTTTCTAGAGAGTATAATTATCATTCACTATGATGATTTCCTAGTTTTATCTACCTTTTTAGATGATTACCACAGATATTTTCATTCCTGGTGGCTGCTTTTTACTAGATTTTCAGTTAATTAAACAATAGAGCAATAATTATGTCTCCTACTATGGGGATTACTTATTACTAATAAACATGTTTCAGTAAATATGTATTAAATAATAAATATAAAATGAGTTAAGCACATATTTTCCATGTAACACATGTGACTCTATTTATATAACAGTTCTGACAATACTTTGGGGAGAACACCAGTAACTCATTTTATCATTTCAAATCATACTTAATTTGATGGCAAATTCATTTCTTTCTAAACATTATAGCAAGGTAACACATGAAGAGATATATAGTTCCTACTTGATATTATAAAACATATTCCTTTGCCAGTTTTCATCTCCATAAAATTAAACTTACATGTTTCCCCCAAGCTGAGTAAAATTTAGTTCAATGATGGATTCCAGTCTACTGAAGAAGAGTTTGTCCATGTAAGACTTAAATGCTTTGGTAGATTCAGACTCTTAGATCAGCCCTAGGACCAGCTGAGGATTTATTAAGTACATTGTTCAACTTTTTGATAATATATTTTCAGGCTATTACAAAAATGAATCCAAGAGCCTTGGAAGAGCCATGAACTATTTTGATATCCATGCTAGGATGTCCCTTAGACATTCTAATTGCTCCAGAAGAACCCTAAAATGGTGTCTAGTTCTATCTGTGCCTCCGTAGGAATGATAACCCCTGGAATAGTACCCTAAAGTTCATCAGAGACTTTCAGGATAAATGTAGAATAATGCCAATGCCAAAGACCCATTATATTTTCCCTGAAACCTGATAAAACCTGACAGTTGGTTTGAGTAACCAACTATCAATCAATAAAATGATACTTATTAAATGCTTTATATGCCTGGCATTATTGGTGACCATGACAAAGAGACAGGGGGCTGCCTTCATGAGGGTTATAGTCCCTCAGAGATGGTATACACCAAACAATTAATTCAAGTGCAATGATGGTTAGAAAAAGGGAGGTATAAGGTACAATGGGATTAAAAGGGGTCAGGAAAGGTTTCCACGAAGAAGAAAAATGAGCTGACATTTTGGTACATGGTATAAGAGAGAAGGAAGGACATCCAGGAAGGTGAACCAGCATATGATCCAAGACCAGTGGAGAAAATTAAGTGGATTCTGCTTCCAGATAATCTAACTGAAATAACAGAAACTGTATTATTTTTAAGAAACGTTCTAAAGAATAAAAAAGTCTCTATTCATGAGGCACACTGATGACTTGAGTGAGGTGGCAGAGTCTGCACCGAAGTCAGGAATATATGATAATATTTAAGCTTAGTGACAGAATGTCACACATGTAACAGAGAAGAGTCCACCACCACCTCGCTCCCAACAAAACAGATCTCTCTCAGAATGCCATCACAACCTGATGAATGAAAGGTAGCAACCCAAACTCACATATTACCTTCCAGGGTCATTCAGGTTTTATGAGTAAACATGTATGACCAAAAATGACTGTTCATTGCACACCATTTTCCCTCTATTAACTTAAGATAAATATCAAGTTTCACTGGACAACATTTTCTAAAATCTTTACATTTTAGAAGGGGCAAGTTCCTTTAGAGAGTACCTAAATTTTACCCCTAAGAAAAATGGGTCTGGGAGATAACTGGACTTGCTAAATATCATAAAGCTAGTTAGTCAGAGCTGGAACTAAAATCCTGATTTTTATTCTAATGCTCTTTACACAATTACATACACATATTCTTGAAGTTATCTATATATTGCCACTTTCTAGCAAATGTGATAATGACTGGATATAGATCAACAGCCATAACTGGGGAATAACGCTTGGTCAGGTTATTTATTAGAATTCTATTGTATGACAACTGTAATTTTGTAAATAGTGAGACTGAGATTTTGACATTAATAATACTACTAATGATCTGGATTTGAGTCACAGATTTGTAGTGATAGTGAACAATGACTGCAAGAAACCAGATAGCGCACTGTTACAGCAAAAGGTGTGTAAACGTGGCTCTAACAATGACTCAGCAACAATAACCCCAATTTTCCCAAGTTTAGTTTGATCTCCAGCCTCTGTAGCTTCTTTATTTTATTGACACATGTAAACAACACATGCACCAAAAAAAAGTGCAAGAAAACTTTCCCATTCTGATGCTTTAACACGTTTGTTCTCTTGTAAAGTATGTGCAGGCATCACACACAAAATCCACTATGGCAGTACACATCAGAACAGTTTACTGACTAAAGGCAGAGTGAGATGCCCATTAGACATCCAAGAAAAGGTCACAGCCTCTGATTCTCCTCTCGGGCAGCACTCGGACACCTCTGAGCCTGTCACAGAAGGGTTTGAAAGCTCTGGGTCTTATGCAAGGGACATCATCAAAACAACCTTTTTATTGCCTACATCTCTTTTTTTCTATCCAGGTAACAAGCTATAGAGGAACATGATAGATAATAAGTGTCAGAATCAAATAAGTTATTCATTCCATCTGCATGAGAGATTCTTTTGCTCACTTAGTCAGCAATAATGAACAATAGCTAGGCTTTCAAATGAAACACTTTCCTCCCCCCAACTCCACCACACACACACACACACACACACACACACACACCAAGATGTAATGTCTATTTTTTTCCAAAAAGTAAAGAAAAAAAGATGGGGTGGGCAAGACAGAGCATTTTCACATTCTGCATTTTCAGAGTAAGTATCCAACACGACTTGCCATGATAACTAAATTTATTATTAACTGTGTATTTCATGATGTTAGTGACAATATGTTAATGTGATTTTTCACGTCCTCCTGCAGTGAACAGATGGCTCCTTTTACTTTACTTTCCACATCAAGTGTGATTATTTCTTGGTGCCAAAAGCCACCTGCCGCTCCTCGGTCTCCAGTCTAATTTTTTATGTTGGTAAAACACAGCAGGACTTGTTATCAGTTGGATGGCATCTTAATAAAAGGAGACATGCCAACATATTGACATCATGTTCAAGGGGAAATTTCAGCCCTTCAAACCCTTAAACCTCTTCCTCTACCCCCCTTCAAAAAGTGAGGGAGAAAAAGGGAAAAAATCGATGCAGAGGTCCCACCAGTTTCAAGATGTTCGATTACAATTGTTGGGCCTAGAGACAGGATGCTGAAAAGGCCTCCCTTTGTCCCTAAACCCAAGCACCTCACTCAGGGTTCTGCTCTTTTATTCTGTGTAATGATAATTAGCCATAACATATTCCAAAGTCAAATGTAAGCAGGAATACATTAACATTGAGATCAATGTCAGGGCAATTTTCACTGGGAAAATGACAAAGAACACACACACACACAGTCAAAAACTTCAAGATTCAAACATTCATACAATCACTTTCATAGCTGTGAATATGAAACTCATTGGCCTGTCTGTTATGAGTGCTTACCCAGAATGCCAAGGCCTCCTGATGTGAATGCAGTGACTCCCACAGCCCGCGCTTAACAGGGAAAACGTGAGTAATAAACCACAGTAGCTCGCTTTAATTTTTTCCTTCTTTATTAGAACAAAGAGGGATAGTATGTTAGGTGATTTGTGGTCCAAGAAGAGGTCTTCCAGGCAATTGGAGGGCATGGCTCTCAACAGCTGGTCCAGCACATTGGGGAACAGCATGTAGAAAAATGCATCAGCGTTTTGAAGATTACCAACTGTGATGATGCATTGGTTATGACACAATCTAAAAAAAGTTAAGTTTCCTAGCCACAAACTATATAATTCAGTGCCCTTACCATCAGGGTGCACACTCTCAAATTCAAGACAAGGTATGTGCAAATTTGGTGAAATCGAAACTTTCAAAATTGATTCCCACTCATTAGAGACTGAAAAGAGTAGCAGCCTTCCTGAACGCCTCATATTTCTTGTTAAAAGCCAAACAAAGGGTTAAACCTGCAGCTGGCTTCCTAAGATTTATAAGGTTTATAAAAAGCAGAAGAAAATTCCTACAATGAAAGTGCAAATACCTTAACAAAAATGATTCACAATTAATGGTTTTCTTGGGATGAACAACTATGAGTAGATTATGCCACAAAAGAATTTCTCAAATTTACATAAACTTGGCACTGACTCTTTTATTCCTTTCAACTATTCCTCCAAACAAAAGAACCTGTATGAGATAGATCTCTATTAACCATTTTGCAGCTTTCTTTCTGCATTACATTTTCCCAATATTTTGTTATAAAAATTTGCAAACATAGAAAAATTGAAAGAACAGCACCATTTTATATACCACACAGATTCTACAATTAATATTTTACTATACTAATTTTACTATATATCTTTTCATTTATCCGTCTTTTTATCTATTCATCAATCTACCTTATTATATTAGATTGTAAAATGAATAACCAATAGCCCATCCAGCAATCAAAATTAAAATTAACTTGACTTTATGATAATTAGTTAAAATGAGAACCATATATAGTGGCGCTCATTAACTCATTCAATAAATATTTCTTGAGTTTTTGCTTAGGGTCAGGCACTGTTCTAAATGCTGAAGATGCAAGGTTGAATAAAACAGCCAAAATACCTGCCCTCATTGAACTTATAACTTAGTGGGCTTGACAGGGGAAAAATAATAATTAAATGAATGGCTCTCTAAAACAAGATGCGCAAGGGAAGATATGCCAATATAGACAAGTAGTTGGGTTTGTTCTTAACTTAGATGTTATAATAAGTGCAGGAAGAATGTTTCATGCATCGCTATATTACTGTCTAAAATAGAGCCTATATATAGCAACCTCTCAAAGCATATCTGTCAAATTACTGAATGGACAATTAAATTTTGAACTTTACAGTGTGGACCTCATTTAAAAGATTTTATATTAAGAAGTAACTGCACTGTAGAAGAGTGACCTTAAAGGTAAATAAGTAATAATAGAAAGTCAATTCATTTAACAACTCTAATTTTAGCAATCTTCTAGTAAAAGACTTTTTGAAGAAATATCTGATTTGGGGAACTATTCTGAATAGTATGATCATCGTTAAAGGATTTGCATTTGTATGGAATATGACACAAATGAAATAATTTCCTTGTAAAGTATAATGTCTTCAAAAATAAGGTAGTACCAATGATTATTCCAGAGGTGCTTAAATTAAAATATAGGGAGGCTATTAGAGACTAACAATCAAAAGTGTTAATGTTTTTAATTTCTATAATGTAAAAATAGTAGAGTTAGTTTAAGCTTCTTAGTTTAAACAAACAAACAAACAAAAAAAGTATTGCTAGTCAGTGTTGGTTAAATCCATCAATAGTTTGTAATTACTCTAAGAAAGTTAAATCAATCTGGTCAACTTTCCTTTCTAAACTAAATTGAGACAATTATTATCTGATTGTTTATTGGCTACAACTTACTCACAGTGGAACGAGTATGTAAACGAGTTCTTTATAGACAGAACTGATGACTTTATGTATGTTACTTGTATTAAAAACAAAATGCTTAAAGTATCCCTAGGCTCAAAAACTAATATGATTGGGACATTTGTGTGTGTATACTGGGGTGGCAGGGGAGAGGGAAAGTAGAAAACAAACTTTAGGTCAAATGGTTTTATTGAATAATCTGTACATAGAATGTTTACTACTGCTAAATACTTGGGAAGAAAGAAACTTTTTTAATTTTTTTAATGTTTCATGAGAATTAAAACATAGTATGGTAAACAGGCATACTGGTAAGTTGCCTCTAAATGTTTGCTTAGAAAAGCTCTGGTTGAATTTTAAAACTTAACAAAGATGTCAGGAAAATCTGTACCATCTTCTGATGATTTCAGTCCCCTACTATTCAAATTAAATCAGGTTGCTAATTTTGTTTTTCTGACTTCCTGTAAAAACTTTACTTAAAAGGAAAATATGATCCAGTTAAAATAGTAAAATAACAATATTGTTGATTTTTATGGTACTTTCTATCTTGTTCTGTTGGTTTCACTAAGAATAAATGAGCTGCATCCTTGAGCTAACTTAGAAGTATAGCCTATGGCCTAATGCAGAAAATTGCCATTCACTGATTGGACATTTCATGAATTAAAATTAATGAGTAGATAAATATTTATTCACTAACTTCACAATCAATCTGAAAATTTAAGCTTCTATTCAGTGGACTTCCACTCTTACAATGATGGAGTAACAGAGACTAGATTTATCTTCATTTATCATTTGAAACAATTAAAAAATGGACAAAATATATGAGACATTTCACATAAGTCAAAAATTACATAACAGCAGTTTATAAGATGCTGAATATCAGTCCATGAGGGACAGTGATCTCTAAGAGGCAAGAAACAAATAGCATGAATATTATGACTTCCCTAGCCTATTGCCTTAAGAGAGTACTGAGGCCACAGCACTAGGAAGGGAAACCCAGGTGGAGCCCAGTGGAAACCCCGTAGTGAGGAGATAAAGCTGAGCATCCAAAGAGACAAAGGCAGCTAGACCGCACAGGATATGGTACTGGAAAGAAAAGAGTTGTACAGGAAGAGAACTCTGGAGACTTTCAGAGTATCCCCTTTGAGTATTCAGTTCAGTATTGATCAGTGCATGTGTGTGAGAAACTACATGAGACTGGGGAGAGATGCATATGAAAAGACTAATGATGACAGTGCCCAGTATTTACCCACAACTGGGAACAGGGACTATTTCCACCAGCCATGAAAAGCTCATTTTTCATGGGCCTTGGATAAAGTACACTGAAGGATCTCATCACAGGTAAGGGGAATAATTAGCCCCACATTAAACACTGTCCTGTTCCACCTAACAAATCTTAAAGGCAAGACCCAAAAGAATCAAATTGTTTCCATGTAACTTAACTGCATCCCAAGACAAAGCTCAAGGTCTTTAGGAACACAAAAATAACCAGCAATCCAACCAGGTAAAGTTTACAATGTTTGGCACCTTATCAAAAATTATCAAGCAGGCAAAGAAGCAGAGAAATACAAGCCAGAATGAGGAGAAAAATTAATCAGTCAAAATTGAACCAGAACTGACATAGATGCTAGAATTAGCAGAAGATGAAATCAAGTTATTCTAACTGCATCCCATGTGTTCAAAAAGCTAAGTTTATATTTTTAAAAATCCAATTGAACTAGGGATGAAAACTACAATATGTGATGTGAAAAATACAATAGCTGAATTAATAGATTAACAATGGAGAAGAAAAGATTAGTAAAGTTGAAGACATAGCAATAGAAACTATCTAAAATGAACCACAGAAAGAGAAGATAATTATAATAATGAGTAGAGCAGCAGTGAATGTCAATATATGTAATTGGAGTCCCTAGAGCAGAGACGAGAGGAAAAATAAAACATATTTATAGAAATAATGGCCCAAAGTTTTCCAAATTTGATGAAATCCATAAACTCACAGACCCAAGTAGCTCAATGAGCCCCAAGCACAGAAAATAAGAAAACTACACCAAGTAATATCATCATAAAACTGACCAAAACCATTGATAAAGAGAAAAAAATCTTAAAGACAGTGAGAGAAAAACAGACATTTAAAAAATAAGTTTGACAGTGAAGTTCACACCTGAAACAACACGAGAGAAGAGGGCGGAGCAACAGTTTCAAGGCACTGAAATTTAGGGGGAAAAAAGTTAGTTTCAAGGCACTGAAATTTAAGGAAAAAAAAGTTAATAAGAATTCTATATCCAGAGAAAATATCTTTAAATAGTAGATGAAATACTTTTCAGATGTTCAAAAGTTGTAAAAATTCATTTCCAACAGACCACACTACAAGAAATATTAGGGGAAATCTTACAGGCAGAAAGAGCACGATAACTGAAATGTGGATCCACACAACACAATGAAGAGCACAAGTAACAATAATTACGTTGGTAAATATATGATTTTTTTTTAAGCTTAAATCTCCTTAAAAGATAATTGAGTGGTTGGGGGTGGAGCGCGAGTCAAAGGAGTGGGGTGAAAAGATGCAGCGCTGGTTAGAGGACAAAGCATGTCCCAGCGAGTTCAAGTTCAGCCTAGGCAGTTACTGAGCCTGCACGCATTATGATCCTGATGCATTATGATCCTGACGCCCCACCCCCACCAACACCTCCATCACCGGGGAAACGGCACCAGAGCTGCTAAGCACCGGAGCAGCTGAGCTGAGAACCAGAGCAGCTGAGCCCAACGACAGGTTTCATGGCAGCTCTGAAGACGGCAGTTGTGGAGCCACTGGTGGGGGCAGTGGTCCAGGGTACTGACTCCACTCATTTTATGGTTTTCGATTCAAAAACAGCGGAACTACTTAGTCACCATCAAGTGGAATTAACCCAAGACTTCCCAAAAGAAGGATGGGTAGAACAAGACCCTAAGGAAATTCTTCATTCCGTTTATGAATGTATAGCGAAAACATGTGAGAAACTTCAAGAACTCAGTATTGATATATCCAACATAAAAGCTATTGGTGTCAGCAATCAGAGGGAAACCACTGTTATCTGGGACAAATTAACTGGAGAGCCGCTCTACAATGCTGTGGTGTGGCTTGATCTAAGAACCCAGTCTACTGTTGAGACTCTCAGCAAAAAAATTCCAGGAAATAATAACTTCGTCAAGTCCAAGACAGGCCTTCCACTTAGCACTTATTTCAGTGCAGTAAAACTTCGTTGGATTCTTGACAATGTGAGAAAAGTTCAAAAGGCTGTTGAAGAAGGTAGAGCTCTTTTTGGTACCATTGATTCATGGCTTATCTGGAGTCTGACAGGAGGAGTTAATGGAGGTATCCATTGTACAGATGTAACAAATGCAAGTAGGACAATGCTCTTCAATATCCATTCTTTAGAATGGGATAAAGAGCTGTGTAACTTTTTTGAAATTCCAATGGACATTCTTCCAAATGTCTGGAGTTCTTCTGAGATCTATGGCCGAATGAAAACTGGGGCCTTGGAAGGTGTGCCAATATCTGGATGTTTGGGGGACCAGTCTGCTGCATTAGTAGGACAAATGTGCTTCCAGGAAGGACAAGCCAAAAACACGTATGGAACAGGCTGTTTCTTACTATGTAATACAGGTCATAAGTGTGTATTTTCTGAACACGGCCTCCTGACCACAGTGGCTTACAAGCTAGGCAAAGACAAGCCAGTATGTTATGCATTGGAAGGTTCTGTTGCTACAGCCGGTGCTGTTATTTGCTGGCTGAGAGACAATCTTGGAATTATAAAGACCTTAGAAGAAAGTGAAAAACTTGCTAAGGAAGTAGGTACTTCTTATGGCTGCTACTTCATCCCAGCCTTTTCAGGGTTATACGCACCTTATTGGGAGCCCACTGCAAGAGGGATAATCTGTGGTCTCACTCAGTTCACCAATAAAAGTCATATTGCTTTTGCTGCATTAGAAGCTATTTGTTTCCAAACCCGAGAGATTTTGGATGCCATGAACCATGACTGTGGAATTCCACTCAGTCATTTGCAGGTGGATGGAGAAATGACCAACAACAAAGTTCTTATGCAACTGCAAGCAGACATTCTGCATATTCCAGTAATAAAAGCCTCCATCCCTGAAACAACTGCCCTGGGAGCTGCCATGGCAGCAGGAGCTGCAGAAGGTGTAGATGTTTGGAGTCTTAAACCTGAAGATTTGTCAATGGTCATGATGGAACGGTTTGAACCACAGATAAAAGCCACAGAAAGTGAAATTCGTTATTCTACATGGAAGAAAGCTGTGATGAAGTCAATGGGTTGGGTTACAACACAGCCTCCTGAAAGTAGTGAACCTACTATGTTCTCTAGTCTGCCCTTGGGTTTTTTTATAATGACTAGCATGATAATGTTAATTGGAGCAAGATACATCTCAGGTGTACCATAATAATATCAAACATGGATTCTCAAGATGTGAGCTTTTCACAGAATGAAAAAAATCCAGCAATTCTGTCTCTTAATGTAATGACACTATAACAGACTGACTTTATTTATAAACCACTTACTGCATGGCTTATGAGAACCCTACAAGTAAACCTATGGCTAGAAATAAATAAATTACAGCAGAAAACACTGCAGAAACATTTGGTGTGTTTTTTAACATCAGCAGTTAAGGTCAGGCCAACCACTGGGAGTCAACCCCCTCCACTGTCATGAAATCCTGTCCACTCCCTCTAAAATATAGAATATTCAGATTCTGTCTATGGAATTTTTCATCAAACATTTTCTAACACTTATGGACCAGGATTTGGTTCTCTGTGCTACACGCACTTGATTAAGAGGTGTAACTAACCTGCTAAAACTGAGGGACATCTTATTGTAGTTGTTGTATTGAATGGATCCCAAAGTCCTCTTTTGCACGTATTAGGGAGACCACAATACCTTCACTGAATGTTTAATGGAAACATAAGTTTTTATAATAGAAATTTAGTATTCGCATAGCTATTTTCCTAGAAGATATTCATCAAAATTCTTCAGACATTTTACATGTCCTCACTAATTACACTAATTTTCTGTGTAAATCCTATAGGAAGAAGGACATGTTTTCCTTTGTTTTTTCATATTTCTATTTTATGTAGTTTACTTGGTATGTATAATATATATGCTTATATACTTCATATAGAGAGACCATCAGTGAAGCTTAGAAGAAGGGTAGTCTTAAGTGGACCAGTACTTACATAAATATTTTAGGGTAAACATTTATATATATATATGTATATATATATAGGGAGAGAGAGAGAAATGAGCATGCATACTATTTATCAGGATAAACATTTTTTTAAACAGGTGGTATTTAAAATTTATATGCTTTATACTGATACAAAACAAAGTGTATTATGATTTTAACTGTATTTTACACCTTACTTTTTAATTTAATTGCCTTAGCTGGATATATGCTGGAAGAAAAAGGAAAAAAAAAAAACGTGGAATACTACAGTAAGCATTATTTTCAAGCAGAAAAAAGAGAAGTGATTGCTCAAATGAAACTAATTATATAGTATGTAGTTTAAGCATATGCAGAAGAAAACAAAAATAGCAAGAAGGTTGGAAGTAGATAAATGGAAGTGTAATAAATACTCTAAGATTCATATACTATATGGGAAGTGGTATAATATCATTTGAAGTTACACTGTTAATTAAGTACTCTAAATCCTAAAATAACAAAACAAAAAGTTAGAATTAATAAGCAAATTTAGTACATAAGCCAGAACTATAAAAATATTCATTTGATCCAAAACAAGACAGAAAAGAGATGAAAAAGGGAAAAAAGAATAGATAAGAAAATAGAAAACAATAGTAGGAAAATACATTTAAACCTAACCATGCCAATAAGCACATTAAATATAAGTGGTCTAAATACCTCAATTAAAAAGCAAGATCATCATATTAGATAAAAAAGAAAGACTCAAATATTTACTGTCCCCAAGAAACATATTTCAAAAAAAGAGAAAAAAATAGTCAAAAAGAAAAAGGATTTTAAAAAGATATACCATACTCATATTAATGGAAAGAAAGCTGAAGTGGCTATATTAATATCAGAAGGTAAATTTCAAAGCACCAGTGATGGACAAGGTCATTTTGCAATGATAAAAGGGTCAATTCATTAAAGAGATATAACAATCCTAAACATATATATACTTAATAACAGAGCTTCAAAATACATAAAGCAAAATCTGATAGAACTGAAAGAAAAAGGAGGTAAATCTACACTTATAGTAAGAGATTTCAATATCTCTTCCTCAACATTTGATAGAACAAGTAGACAAATTAATGATATAGATTTGAACAATACTATCAAATAACTTAGTTGACATTCATATAACATTCCACCCTACAGTAGGAGAATACATGCTCTTTTGAAGTGCATATAAAATATTTACCAAGACAGACCTCATTTAGGCTATCAACTAAACCTCAATAAATTTAAAAGGATTTCATATAAGGTATGCCATCTGAGTACATTGGAATTATAAATCAATAAAAGGTTTTTGGAAATCTCCAAATATTTGGAAACTAAATTTAAAACTTTTAAATAATCCATGAGTTGAAGAGATAAAGAAGGAAAATAGAAAATATTTGGAAAATAATGAAAATGAAAACACAACATATCAAAATTTATGAGATATTAC
This sequence comes from Mesoplodon bidens, assembly GCF_964165515.1. Lineage (NCBI taxonomy): Eukaryota > Metazoa > Chordata > Mammalia > Artiodactyla > Ziphiidae > Mesoplodon > Mesoplodon bidens. The sequence goes on along the minus strand of NC_138176.1, from coordinate 186,285,981 downwards.
TAAAGCAGTACTTAGAAATTTCTAGGACTAAAGGCCTATGTTAGAAGAGAGACAAGGTTTCAATCAGTGACCTCAGCTTCAATCTTAAGAAACTGGACATAGGATAACAAATTAAATGCAAAGTAATAGAAGAAAAGATAAAATAAAGAGGAGTGCAATAATCAATGGTATAGAAAATAGAAGAACAATAGCAAAAATCAATATAACCAAAATTTGTTCTTTTAGAATATCAATAAATTGATAACCTTTACGCCTAGACTAGACTAATAAAAAAAGATGACAAAAATTATCAATATCAGGAATGAGAGTGATATCACTATAGATCCTAAGGATATTAAAATGATAATACAGGAATATTATGAAAACTTTATCCCAGTAAATTGACAACTCAGATGAAATGAACAAATTCCTTTGAAAACACAAGCTAACAAGCTCAAGGAAAAAACAGATAACTTGAATAGCCCTATATCTATTAAATAGGTTGAATTCCTAGTTTAAAACCTCATCGCAGAGAAAACACCAAGCCCAAATGGGAGTTATTTCTTCAATGATAAAGAAATAATACCCATTCTACACAAACTCTTCCAGAAAACTGAAAAGGAAGAAACACTTCCAAACTCATTCTATGAGGCCAAGATTACAGCATTAATCTGATTCCAACATCAGACAAAGGCATTACAAAAAACAAAACAAAACAAAAAATGGCTAATCAATATCCTTTATAAACACTGATGCAAAAATTCTAAACAAAGTTTAGCAAAATTAATCTAACAATGCATAAAAAGGATAAGACATCATGACCAACTGGGGGGAAGCTAGGATAATGAATCAGCGTAACTAGAAAACTCAATCAATATACTTCACCATCTTAACAACCAAGAAAGAAAAACTGCATGAGATATAACTACACATTGACTTGAGTGCCTAAAATTAAAAAGAAAACCATATCAAGTTTGGTAAAGATGTAGAGGAACTGAATCTCCCATATGATTCTACTGAAAATGGAGAATGATTACAAACATTTTAGAAAACAGTTAAATGGTTTCTCAAAAAACTAAATATACATCTATCACATTATCCTAGATATTTACCCAAGAGAACTGAAAACATATGTCTATACAAAGATTTTTCCATAGCACTTTACTTGTTCTAGCCAAAAACTGGACACAACTCAAATGTCCACCAGCAGGTGAACAGATAAACAAACCATGGTATATCCATAAAATGAAAAGCTATCCAGCAACTACTGATACACACTACAACAGAGATGAATTTCAAAATAATTAAGCTGAGTGAAATAAGCCAGACAAAAAAGAGTAGTATATATGTAGTGTGTGATTCTATTCATATATAGTTGTAGGAAATGCAAACTATTACATAATGGCAAAAAGCATATCAGTGGCTGCCTGGGAACTGGGGGGTGGGGACAGGTGGGGGGATGGGAATGAGGAGTGGGCAGCAGGGGGTAGGAAGCATGATTACAAAGGGGCACAAAGAAAAATTGGGAGGAATGAATATGCTCATTATATTAATTATGGTGATGTGTCAAGGGTTAATATTTATGTCAAAATTAATCAAACTGAACACTTTAAATATGTGCTGTTTATTATATGTCAATTATACCTCAATAAAACTGTTTTAAAAAAGAGAAAAAGCTTACCTCAAACTCTGAAGGAATATAACCAAAGTTTGCTCAAGTAGGTTAATTCTTTGCTCTTCTTTATTATGCATACTGATATATCCTCTGCTTCTACAGTCTGCTAGCATGGGGTGTGCCAGTCCCCATCTCTAGAAGGTCTATGAGCTTTATTTGAAGTCATTTGTGTGATGAGGCCGGCAAAGTACATGATAATGTCTAGTATCATTGAAAACAAATTAATTTCCCATTTCATTTATCTGTTCATAATTCCCAGTCTGGGACCCACTGCAACTGACTTTATGAAGAGTCACAAACAAAGATGTCATAAGAAAATTAGACTAAAGTCCTCAAACTCAGTATCTCATTCGTTCTCACTTCTTCAATATTATACTCCTGTGATTATATCTTTTCCTTTTTATATCTTTGCCTTTATAAGTCTCACTTTCATAATTTAACTTACATTATATTGGTAAATTACAGTACTTTGCCCCAAGGCTATAAAGGAGCTTCTGTATATTCTATTATAAAATTAGCTAATTAATAATTTCTCTATATTGCCACTAAGCAGAACTACACAGTTAAATTATGACGATGGCCTCTCATCACATGCACGTTATAAAACAGCAGTCATCATTTAATGTCAGGCATACATGTGAGTGAGAGAGCATGAGCTCAAACACTAACCAGGAGAATGAAAAGCATCTAATTCTGATACTGTTTTCCAAAGATACAATTTGTGAATTAAAACAAGACATGGCTGAGAAGCGTCAGTAAGGAGGAGGAGAGAGAAGAAACAAAGAAGGCCATGAAGGGAAAGGGATGTTAAAGGTATCCAAAGAGAAACAAGCTGTACTATTAAATCTAATTAGAGACACCCTTTATGGTATCCATGTAGAAGCAGCTTTAGGAGTGGCAGGCATAGACATCAAACTTAGAGGGATAAGCATCTTCCCCTCCTCACCTGGTAGAGAATCCTAAATTATTATGTGTTTGTGCCTGATTTCTGGGGCTTATATTATTATTTTGATATTCATACTCATAAGCTCACAGGGAAGCTATTGATTCACTCACCAGTAAGCCCTTTTCCCAATACATCAGTATAAACGTTACATTAAACAATCGCATTTAGGTGGAACATTATAAACCTACTCTCTGACAGTTAGATATGGAAAATTTGTTTCCATGCTGTTTTCTTTTTAATGAGAACAAATAAGATCCCCTAGAGTAATCTTCCAGCAAAGTCTAGAGTAAATACAGTACCATCTCAGACAGTCACCTACTTTAGCCTCCCATGGAAATGACAACACTATAGTCCATTCTGATTGTTTCAGTCAAAACAAAATGAACAAACTTCATATTTAAATATTCCCCCATAGTTTCCATCCACAACCTTTATAGCCAGGTTTATTTGAGCGTCGGAGAAATTTCATGTGATCCTTGTCCTCTATGTGTTTAGCGTACGTTACAGTTCATTATCATATCAGCCCTCAACAAACTGATTTATTTTACAAAAAGAAAAGAAAAGAAGGCCTTGACCTTTGGTGGGAAAAAAGTAGAGGGTGATAAGACTGTTAATAATCTTATATTCAACTAACTATGAAATTCAGTTCATTGTAAATAATCCACAAATCTTTCTCCTATTCAGTTATTAAAGGATGTTTTTCAAGTGTCATAGGGAATCCAAGCTTGAAAAACATTTGCAAACCCAAAACAGTGAGGAGACATTATATGTCTATACTAGGAGCTTCAAAAGAGAACTAGGCAAAAACCAAGATATAAATGTTCTAATGATTGCAAACGCAGATAACTCTGATCTGTCTAGCTTTTACTCTAAACTGAAGTAGGCAACCTGCTTAACTGCATGTCCCTGTTTCCACAGTTGTATGACTTAGCAAAGTGACCAGAGCAGGGGATGAGTAGACACCTTGCAGCAGGAAGCTTTGATTAAGATATCTCTCTCTCTCTCTCTCTCTCCCTCTCTCTCTCTCTCTCTCTCTCTCTCTCTCATTGTAAGATAAAGTTTGTCTGGCCTGAAGTATATTTTACCAAATAAACTGACCACTTCTTCTCAACTCTTTTTTAAATAGGCCACAGATATCTACCATTAGCTCAGCTTCACAGTTGAGAACAATGAGGAAAAGAACAAGAAAATCACCTTCCCAATCCAAAAAGGGTATAGCTTTAGAACTGAGGAGATGATTCATCAGGAGAATATGATTACTTGCCTAGAATTTAGTATTTTCAAAAACAATTCTCTCAATGAAAACTGCAAGACTACTTTCATGATGTAAGAAGAGCCTGCAGGTGGATGGGGCCTGAGAAAGCTTCTAGCTCAACATCTTTGAATACAAAAGAAGTGAAAAGTTTAAATAACTTACTAGATGTCATTAAAAACATGCTGGGAGTAAGATTAAATCTAAGTTTTTATATTATAATGTTCCTTTAGCTTCACCCAGCTGGTAGGGATTTTCTTGGGCTTTGTCTACCTCAAACAGCTGTGTTATGACTTTTTACAAGATGAAAGAAAAGGTAATAATAACTTATGAATTTCTTATAAAAGAGAGTTATGTCTTGCTCAACAAATAATTTGGTGCATACTTACATACTCATACACACATACAATTTTTATGGCCTCTTAAGAGAGGCACATTCTGGAAGATTCTGAACTATAATAAAATCATTTTCTATTCTCCAGTGATTTTCTATTCCTGAAAAAAATGTTTACAGACTCTTTGGGGAGCCATTTCCTTAGTCATTAAACATGCCAGAAAATTGGGAGAGCGCTGGTAGAGGTACCATTCCTTTCTAGATACAAAGCTTGCTACTCATCTCCAAAAAACGGATATACTTTCAGATTTACCTAGTTCATCCTTTCATTTCAGGGAGAGATGCAAGTTTCTTCTTCTTCCAACTCCTCTTCCTTCTTCGCCCTCCTCTTTGTCTTTTTCTTTTTCCTGAAACAAATACATTGAGTCATATCATATGGTATTTACTACTCATATTCACAAACATCAAAAGGACGGCAATCTGTTTAATATCCTGCAGATGAACATGCGCTAAAAATTGGCACTGGCAATCAGGCACACACTGCCCACTGGGCACCAAGCAGCAATGTGCTAAAGATCTGGCCTGTTGTTCCATAGAGAAGAATGACTTTCATGACAATTGTATCAAAAACAAATTATGTACCAAATGTTTGTCTAGATGAGTACTTGGAAGATCATTTATCTTTCATTCATCCCCTCACAGCTTCTACACTTCAGCTCTATTGCTGTCAATGCATTCTTTGCCTGTTTACATGTATGTTCCTCTCCTATTTGTTTCTATAAGTTCACTATAGTTTCACCTTCTTATACCAGCTCCAGTGTATATTATGAGAATCATACAATGTCTACAAATAAAAAGAACATTAACAAAAAGGATATAAATCTTTACAAAATAGTTTCTAAAGCATCTCCTCATGTCTCATTTTGTCATGTCATTGGAGAATGGAAACATTTACTTTGCATTTTCCACATGTTAGAGACTGCAAAAGAAGATAACCTAAGAGAGATGAAACTTTAACTTTAAAACAGGTCCCTAATGAATTTTAGCTAGAAATTGGGAATCTTATACCTCAGGCTCCTTATTTTAAATATTTAGAAACTGGGGTCCAGAAGTGCTGATGGTCCAAGGTGTTAGGGCTGTTTTGTGCCTGGAAGTGCTGGGATTAGAACCTAGCCGAACTTTCTTGTATACGTATGCCAAATTTTCTTCGAAGATTTCAATTTTAAAAACAAAAACTGCTGGTTTTCTCTAAGATCACATTTAGAAATACTTAGAAATGCAGTGGTAATTGCATAGCATTTTCCCCTCAACATTCAGAACTGTTTTAAGTCCCAGGGAACCACTTTAGGGGAACTGACTTTAAAAGTCTCTTCTCTCTGTTTCTTCCCTTTTGTTCACACTCCTTTAGTTCAGGCATCATAATTAATGGTACCAGATATACTACAGTAACCTAACTTTTCCTGTCCCATCTCTCAAATGTAACCTCTACATTTCCACCATGGTTCTCCCTCCTTTCCTGTTCCCTTCCCACCTCTGTCTCTGATTTTACATAATTTATTGTTTCTTTTCCAGCACCCCAGACCTGCTGGAAATCCCCCCACACCAACTCCCAGAGGGAGCCCCCTGGCCCTCTTACCTCCGGGCAGAGCCTTCTAGGTCTCCCAGCTGCAGGAGCTGTTCAGAGGCACCGAGGGGAAAGTGGAGCAGATCTCCAGCTATTCGTTCTTTCAGAGCCCCTCTGATTGTTCTTATGAGCATTCTTTGAGCTTCTTCTTCCTCTAGTCGTTGTATTAATGCAAGTTCCTGTGCCCGACGCACAGTGAGGCCAAACAAACTGAAACGTCGGAGTTTGGAGTAGAGAAAGGTTTATTGCAAGGCCCTGCAAGGAGACGAGGTGGCTCATACCCTCAAAAGCCCCGAGCTGGGGCTTCCCTGGTGGCACAGTGGTTGAGAGTCCGCCTGCTGACGCAGGGGACACGGGTTCGTGCCCCGGTCCGGGAAGATCCCACATGCCGTGGAGCGGCTGGGCCCGTGAGCCATGGCCACTGAGCCTGCGCGTCCGGAGCCCGTGCTCCGCAACGGGAGAGGCCCCAACAGTGAGAGGCCCGCGTACCGAAGAAAAAAAAAAGAGGCTTGGGGCTATGTGCTCCTGGTTGTCAAGCATCTTCCTTTTGTTGGAGAGGGGGGTTTTTACATCTGCAAAACGATTCAGGAAATACTATTATCTAGTTACTTCAGAGAGGAGCTAGAGAAGAGGATATGGGGGAAGGCCTGTCCTCGGAAGGACCCATGTGGTCCTGCTTGGTTACAGTTGCTCAACATCAGAGAATGTTTACGTGCTCTGACCTTTCGATCTTGCTACACAGGTTCTTAATAACCGTGAATCTGGACCGTGGAGGCAACAATTCGAGCCTCCAGGATGCTGGTGTCTTCAAGTTCTGCCGCGACCTTGTTCTCCAGCTGTTCATGCCTAATTTTCTGCTATGCATTCCTTTTCACATCTCCAAAGATCAGAGTCTATTCGACATGTCAACACTCTCATTTCAGAGTTGCTCTGGAGTCGTGGAAAGGGGCGGAAGGAGGAGAGTCATCTTCCCGCTGGCTGTGTGACAGACCTGACTCTGGGCCAGTGTCTGAGACGGACTAGGAGTCAGAGCCCGCCGCTTGATGCCCTACGGTGGCCAGCAAGGGCCACGTGGCCTCTCTTCGCTATGTCTGTGCTTTGAGGCGCCGCCCTGTGGGCGGGGGATCCCATAGCCACACTTCTCCTGAAAACAGAAATCTGTTCATTTTACCTTACCGCTTTCAATGTGCTAATTGCAACCATTTCACAGGTAAGCTAAGCAGCCTGGCATTTAACATCCGAATACCTATATTCTGTCTTCCACCTGTTCTAGGTGCACTTCACTTGTGATTTTTTCACTTACCATGTCTCTTCCTGGAAGTTGTCATATTAAAGAGAATCTCTGCACTTTTTCTAGGCAGACAAAATTAGAGATGTAAAATAAGAGTTTGTTTATGGTGTTTTCCCTTTCACAGGATGAATATCACTCTTTCATCTTAAAAAGTAGATGTTATCCTCATTATTTAGGGGTGAAAAATGGATCTTGGTGAGATGTAAAGGTCTGAGAAGAATGATCATTAACCTGTCTTAGAAATCAGTTATTGCATTATAACTTTTCAAAAATTGTCTAAATACCTAGTTACTTCCATTTTTAATAGTACTCATTCTGTGTATTGCTTTTTATTAAGTCATTTAAGTTAACCCTACTGCATTATTCCAGAAATAACTCTACCTCAGTCAAATTTATCAAATTTCCTTGTTTTATTTATTTTTTATCTTTTTAAAAAATTTTTTATTGGAGGATAGTTGATTTACAATGTTGTGTTAGTTTCAGGTGTACAGCAAAGTAAATCCGTTAAACATATACATATATCCACTCTTTTTTAGATTCTTTTCCCATATAGGTCATTACAGAGTATGGAGTAGAGTTCCCTGTGCTATACAGTAGGTCCTTGTTAGTTATCTATTTTAAATATAGTAGTGTGTATATGTCAATCCTAATCTCCCAATTTATCCCTCCCTCCCAAATTTCCTTATTTAAAAAAAAAAGTCCTTATATCCAGTCCACAATGCCCACCATTTATTACAAAATCAAGATTTCATTATCCTGTCTTTTTCTTTCCTGATTAGTTTGATGCTTAGTTTAGCATACAGTAGTTAATTCATATGTGAGTTTTCTAATCCTTAGTTTCTCATTGATCATGACAGAAGTTTATGAACAAAGAGGGATTATCCTCATAGTAGTAATCTCTCATAAAAATCAGAATGCCAATCTCAGTTTGGTCATATAACTCAGCTTATCAATGAATCAATCCATAATATTTATTAAGTTCCCCCTCTGCTAGGTACCATGGGAAATATAAAAGTGGGAACTACATGATACCTGCCTTCCAAGATTTTATAATCTAGTAGTAGCAATAAGTCATATACAGAAATGACCATGAAGTAAGGCAGTATTTGAAAAGTACTATTTGGTGAATGAATGAATGAATGTGCAAAGGAATGGATTGCATATGCAGTAGGGAGGGAAAGGACACTTGTATCTGGAATTAGAAGGAAAATATAATGGCGGAACCAGCCTTCTAAGATATGAACCAGACTTCTAAGATGGATAGGATAACAATAGATAAGGATGGAGAGATGAAAATAAATTTACTTGTGGGAAATAATACGAGCAACAGCATCAGAGACAAGTTCCACAGTTTTTAAGCTTATCAGTTTAAACAGAGCAAGATAATGTTGGAAAGCAGTGGGTAGTAAAAGTTGGAGCCAGATTTTGAAGAACCTTGAATATCAATCTAAGAACATGTCTTTTTTTTTTTTTTTTTCCTGTAGGGACTAGAGCTCCACAAAAAGTTTATGTTGAGGTAAGTAACATGATAAAAATCTCATGTCTATCTCTCCTTGACTGCTAGCTTTCATTATTGAGAGAATGCATGGAGTAGCAGTAGGGCATGGACTACTGGGTTTAGAGCTGGGCTCTACTGCTTACTGTGTGATCTTTGCCAAGTTACTTAACCTTTCTGTGCTTCAGTTTCTTCAACTCTAAAATGAAAATGAAGATGAGGATGGTGATGATGATAATGATAATGATAGTCTTACGGAATAAATGAATTATTTGAGGAGCAAATTAGTTAATGTATGTAAAGAGCTTAGATCAATTCCTGGTAGTGGGTAAGCCCCACATAAGAGTTTGCTATTAGTACTGTCAGTATAACTATTGCCAAATAGGATATAAAGAGAAGAGTTGGGTGATTCTTTGGTTTCTATATCTTTAAAATTGAATTTCAAAAAAGCTCCTAAAAAAAGGAAATACTAATCATAGAAAAAGTACAGGCTTAATTATGTGTATTATAAGCATAGGTTTAAAAACTAAGGCATTATTTGGCAACCGAGATGTCCTTTGTGTGGTTAAGAAGATGTGAAAAGTATAACTAAAGAGTGGAAAGAAATGCTATGTAATCAAGATTTCTAGGCTATGAAAATACATTTTTAAAAAATTCTTACATTAGACTTGGCAATGATTTCTTGTATATAACACCAAAAGCACAGGCAAAAAAAGAAAAAATAAATTAATTGGGACTTACTAAAATTAAAAACTTCTTTGTATCAAAAGGCACTATCAAGAGAATAAAAAGACAACACATAGAATGAAAGAAAATATTTGCAAATAATATATCTGATAAGGGATTAATATCCAGAATATATAAAGAAATGCTACCATTCAATAAAAACATAAGCAAAAAGAACCTAACCCATGTAAAAGTTGGGCTTAATAGACAATTCTCCAAGGAAGATATACAAATGGCCAATGAGCACATGAAAAGATGCTCAACATGGTTAGTCATTCGGGAAATGAAAATGAAAACCACAAAAAGGTGCCATTTCACACCCATTAGGATGGCTATCATCAAAAAAAAAAAAAGAAGTATAGGCAAGGATGTAGAGAAATTGGGACTTTTGTGCACTGCTGGTTGGAAGGTAAAATGGTGCAGATGTTGTGGAAGACAGTATGATGGTTCCTCAAAAAATTAAACATAGAATTACCATATGATCCAGCAATGCCATTTCTAGGTATATACCCAAAAGAATTGAAATCAGAGACTTGAACAGACATGTGTACACCAATGTTCATAGCAGCATATTCACAACAGCCGAAAGGTGGAAGCAACCCAAATGTACACTAAGAGATGAATGGATAAACAAAATTCATTATGTACATATAGTGGAATATTATTCAGCCCTAAAAAAGGGATGAAATTCTGATACACGCTGCAGCATAGGTGAACCTTGAAAACATTATGCTAAGTGAAAGAAGTTAGACACAAAAGTAAAAATATTGCATGGTTCTACTTATATGGGAATAATTTGAGAGTCAAAATTTATAGACAGAAAGCAGAAAATAATGGTTACTAAAGGCAGGGGAAAGGGAGTAATGAAGAGTTTTTGTTTCATGGGTACAGAGTTTCAGTTTAGGATGAAGAAAAAGTTCTGGAGGTATAAGGTAGCGACATTGTACAACAATGTGAATGTACTTAATGCCACTGAATTGTATACTTAAAAACAGTTAAAATGGAAAATTTAATATTATGTATACTTTACCACAATAAAGAAAATCTTTGCTTTTCTGTGGTTATCAACTGCCCAGAGCTGATTTAAGTAACTTCCAATACCACACCCTGGATCACACTTCTTATGTAACATAAAACTTACAAATGATCATTATGACAATTTCTAAATAAATTATTTGCCCTTCTCCAAATCCATATATACCCTCCGGTTATTGCTGTTTTTATTAAAATGTCCTATTCCCAAAATAACAATATTCAGACGCATTTTGTTTTCAATAAGCAATTGGAGAAAAACACTTCCCTAGAAACACGGTAAAGTTTGCTGCCATGAAAACTTTTTTTCCCCTTGTTTTTAGCATTTATTTGTCCACATCCTCCTAGGTTCGATTTGCCAAACACTTTTTTTTATTGAAGTATAGTTGATTTACAATGCTGTGTTAGTTTCTGGTGTGCAGCAAAGTGATTCAGTTATGTGTGTGTGCGTGTGTGTGTATGAACACATATGTATAATTTTTTTCAGATTCTTTTCCATTATAGTTCATTACTAGATATTGAATGAAGTTCCCTGTGCTATAGAGCAGGAGTCCCCACCCCCACCCACCGCCTGTTAAGAACCTGGCCGCACAGTAGGAGGTGAATGGCGGTGGAGAGAGCGAAGCTTCATCTGCCGCCCCCCCATCCCTCACACCGCCTGCACCATCCTCCCCGCCCTGTCCGTGGAAAAATTGTCTTCTACGAAACTGGTCCCTGGTGCCAAAAAGGTCGGGGACTGCTGCTATAGAGTAGGACCTTGTTGTTTATCCATTTTATGTATAGTAATTTGTATCTGCTAATCCCAAACTCCTAATTTATCCCTCCCCCCCAGTTTTCCCCTTTGGTAATCATAAGTTTGTTTTCTATGTCTGTGAGTCTGTTTATGTTTTATAAATAAGTTCATTTATATCATTTTTTTTAGATTCCGCATAAATATCATAGGATATTTGTCTTTCTCTGCCTGACTTACTTCACTTAGTATGATAATCTTCTGGTCCATCCATGTTGCTGCAAATGGCAATATTTCATTCTTCTTTACATCTGAGTAATATTCTATTGTGTGTATAGATAGATAGATAGATAGATAGATAGATAGATAGATACCACATCTTCTTACCTATTTATCTGTCGGTGGACACTTAGATTGCTTCCATGTCTTGGCTATTGTAAATAGTGCTGCTATGAACATTCCCCAATGTTCATGCATCTTATCCAATTAGAATTTTCTCTGGATATATGTCCAGGAGTGGGATTGCTAGATCATATGGTAACTATAGTTTTAGTTTTTTTAAAACCTCCATACTGTTCTCCATAGTGGCTAGAGCTGCCTTGAAAACTTTTGAAACCAGTAAACTGTAGACCAAGTAAAATTCTCTCACCACTCCTATGTCATATTGGCATAAGCATTTAGTTGCATTGATATGAAAGTATGGCTGATTATGAACAAACAGAGAACAAAGGAGAACAGCGAAGGGGAGAGATTGAATGATCCATGGTAGGATTATCATTAGGATGTCCCCAAAGAAATCTTAGGACATAGGGTTCATTGTGCTGGTCCAATTATTCTTGTCTTCTTTTCTAGGAAAACATATCCTAATAATGAAGAACTTGCATTTTATGTACGGAAATATACTCTCTAAATCTAGTTAGTTTATATGCCTTTAAATGTGGCATATATTATCCATAAAACAATGGTTCAAAATTTCAATATTCTTTGCATAATAAACCTGAATAATATTCATTTTAGTTTCCAGAAACTTTAGGACTCTGAGGAGAGATTTTTCACCAGAGAGAGATTTAAGTCCTTCTCCCTGACCCTTGTCTCTACCCTTTCTCACAGATCCTGGAAAAATGAGCATGACTCCAAGTGTGGCTCTGAAACTGTCGCTTTGTAAAGAAAGATATCCATCTGTTCCTTTCATTGTCTTCCTAGTCATATCTGACAGGGTTTGGGATGTCCAAATCCATTTCTGTTACTGTCAACACTACAGAGCCAAGAACTCTTTGGACAAGTAACTGCATTACAAGCTATTGCCTTATGTGTCCTCAAAAGAATTGCCCTTGTCTGGATCCAGAACCTTTATTACAAGAGAAAGTGCAGAATACTCAGCAAGAAAAAAATGCATTTGATATAGATCTGCTATCAAAATGGACATTTTTAAAGATGAATACCAGCCAACAGAAAACAAAGCATGTCAAATGTCCAACAAATGTGGCATTTTAAACTTGACCTTTCCTAATGTGCTGGTATTTCAGAGGTTATTATTTTTCATGAATGTTCTTAACAGAATATATAAACTATATGAAAAGACACTATTCCTGTTTATTCTCCTCTAGAATGTAATCACAGGGCCAGTTTTTAAAAACACAACAGAAAAATTTGTTGAGCTGGAGGTTTTTTGGTTTGCTTCTTTAAATGAATAAACAGAGACATGAATTTTATTGTTTTTATTCCCAGAGATTTTCTGGTCAATCTTGCATTATAACCTGCTTCTGAGTTGCTACCTCTTAAAGCAGAAATATTATAGAAGTACAGTTTTTGATAAGTACTTCTATTTTCACAAATTGAAAGTTCTATGTTTTCCAACAAATTCAAATAACTTCAGGATAGAGAACTTGAGATAGTGCTATGACTTCACTAGATTCATTAATCCAGTTGTCATTTATTGAGTGTCCTGTATGTGCCAGGTATTGTGTCCTCTAGGCAGTGGCAATACAAAGATGAATAAGATACTTTACCTTTGAAGAATGTATTGTTGTGTGGCATAAGCAAATAAATATAAAAATGTGATAGCTACTTCCCCTGGGGCTACATCAGGCTGGGGGTAAAACCAAAGGTAAAATAATAATAAATGTTATCTCTTGAAGTTATTTCATGAAATGCCATCTCCCCAAGTCCTTAGCCTCTGGTCAGTGCAGGGCTGCTCCAGCCTTCACGCTGAGGTCACTGCCTTAGATCAAAAACGATGAGGAGTGTTGATTCACGAGACTGCCATTTGCTCTGCCCACTGTTCTTTACAAAATCTCACTTGTACCCTTTCCTGTGTAGGTAAGCAGTCTCTTCACCATCTGGGTCTAGAAAAACCACACAGTTTCTTTTCCTTTCCACATCCAAACACTTAAAAATATCCATGCTAGAGCCCCATCACCAGAAATTCTGACTTAATTCATTGACTTTTTTTTAAAATTATGAAAGTGATATTAAACTGCAGTCAGGTTTGAGAACTGTTAGCCTAAGTGACTGCCCACTATAATAAACTCCTTGACTCGACCAACTAAACTAGTGTACAAACAACACAGCCACATGAGCCTCAACTCATTGAAAGGACTTCTGGTTCTTGGCCTTTCCATCCCTTGCTTCTGGACTCCGAAATTCCTTCTCAACAGGGCAAGAAAGAGACTGAGATGAGACACTTGCCCATCCCTGAAGTCTACTAAAATGGAAGACGTTATCCCATCTCCATCTCTCCACAATTTCCAGTATTTGACAGGAGTACTCCATCCCAAGTAGATGCAAAGGCAATTGCTCAGTTATATGAGAAAATAAATCCAGGTTTGGCTAAGCCTGAGTTGGAATTCTATCACATGCCAATGAAAAGACTCCTGGCTAATAGATGCTCCTTCCCAGGCTGAATTTTGGGCTACCTCTTTGGAGTTCTCATAAAATGTTGTTGCCTCTAGGAGCAATTAATAAATTATATCTTAATTATGTGTTCGATTGCCTCTTTTGTCTACTAGACTACAAGCTTCTTTAAAGTAGGAGCTATCTCTCTTTTTCCTTTTTGTTCCCTTGTAGTAGAGTTCGGCAGAGAATAGGTGTTCAATTTTTTTTTAAATGATGGATGAGTAAAAGATGAATATTTTCCTCATATTTAAAGTTTTTGAATTTCTTTCTTCAGAATTTCTTTCTTCAACAGAGATAATATACAGAACTCTAAAATGGCTCCTAGAAACTCTTGCAATTCAAATTTTAAAAATGTTAATATTGCTCAGCATATCAACAATGAATCTGAAATACCACTTAGCTGTCCCACATGTATGCCCTGTATATTCTAGAACTGAATGCTGTCAGAAAATTGGCAGTATTTTAAGTCAGATATGACACACAAACACACACACAAAATCTAAGCCTAGAATCCTGAAGGCACTAACTTTTAACCAGTGTAAACATTGCATGTTTTGAAGAATTATACCTATCACTGAATAAGATTTCTGTTAGTCTTTCTCGATTTATAGCTAAAGGATCAATGAAATTACTTAAACTCTGGTCAGCTGTAGAACAGAAGAAAGTTAATTATATGATTTGTTTGTTTCATCTGTATTTATTTTTGTCTGAATTTCCTTCATTCAAGACACAGCACATTTCCTTAATGGCACACTTTTTGATTACATTAAAGAACTACTGTGTATAAAATATCATATTTGGAAAAATCAGTATTACCTAATAAAACTGGAGCTCTTGAACAGTGGAACATTAGCAGGGGTCCTGTTTGCAATTTAAAATCCCAAAGGGTAAATTCTCTCACATTACATAACCTAGAAAAATCTTTGTGCTTCCCACTATGTCATCACTCTCCTGAAACATGACAACCTCTCAGAATGCCAGCTGCAGTCATATATGATATGAACAATACATTTGAATAAATAGAGAAGCTCTGAAGATAACTCAAGGTAGTGCCTCTTTCCTCCAATTGATTAGAAAATTCTAATATAATGATTTTTAGCCAATTTTAAGGTTAACTAGAATTTTTTCTAACTTTTAGCAATTACATCTTAAATTTATCCTGGATTTACACTTCAGACTCCTTTCAAAAAGTTAGATTGAAAACAAATATACCCTCATAGGGACTTAAATCTCAAGTAAAGTAAAATATTCATATACTATCTAGTCAATATGTTTTACCATTGTTTTATTAAAATTAATAGAACAATAAATAACTTTTTTGGTCTTTTTCTATAGTTCTTTCCTTTTTAAAAAAATAGCCTGGATTATTTTTATAATAGGGAAAAAAACTAGCAAAAACTGTTAGAAGCAATAAAGTACTACAAACTTTGGGTATGGGAGAAAGATTGATGAAAAGATTAGACCCAATCCAACAGCTTTACTCCCCAGCATGATCCTTTTGTAATGTTTTCCATCACAGTTGGTGGTGTCACAATGCAGTCTTGGAATCCGGAAATCTTGTTTAACATCTCTCCCTCAACCTACCACAAATCTCACTGCTGTCTAGACCATATCCCTATCTTCACAAAATCTTTCCAATCTTAGATCATAAATATTTCTTAAATCCATTCACATTTTTCCAGCTCTGCTACCAATAACTTACTTCAAACTACCACTGTTTCTCACCAGCTATTTACTTTATTTTTTTAAATTCCCTCCTCGTTTGTTGATCCCCCCCTTTTTTAGATACTTCTGATATTAACTTTAATAGCATCCTAACTATGGTCCTCTTATCCTTCCGGTCTTCTCCACTTTAGAACCAGAGTGATATGCATGTTAAAATTCAAATTTTATCATGTCTCCACTTCTTTTTCACTATTCTTAGGATAAATACTAAAAAACTTTCACCATGAGCTTCAAGGCTTAACATAGTCTGGTCCTGCTTCATCTCCCACCTAGAGCCCCTCATTCTCTGTGTTCTAGACACATGATCTTCCTTTAATTCCTTGAACATGGCATTTGTCTACAGTGTTTAATTGTTTGTTTGAACCTATGTCTAGTACAGCATGAGGCACAGAGTAGTAGGCAATAAATATCTTGGTGAATGTGCAGGATGTGTGAATGAATGTCTGAATGAATGAATGATGATGTTGAAGGACACTGTCATACTGGGCAGATATGTAGTACTAGAATTCTTGCTCTGCCATGCAAAATACACATTTTAAGTTGTTTTCTTCATAAATCAGCACTGCATAGTATGGAAAGAACTCAGGTTACAACTCAAAGCAATAGTTCTTTGATTTCCATGACAAGAGATATTTATCTGCACTATGATTAGGAATACAAAGGTTGCTTTTTAAATTATATGCATTTATTAAAATATTGTTCATTCATAGGTTTAATCCATAGAAGATATCTCTATATGAAGATGTTAAATAATAAATTTATACATGTGGAAAGACTCGCATTTTGACTGAGAAAGGCACAGATGCAGTTGAGAGTAAAAATAACTTCAATAGAAATTTCTTTGAAAGAATACAATTTTAAAATAAATGTGTAGTTCATGCTGTTTTCTGAATGGGATTGCTGAATTGATTCTGAACTGGGAGTTGTAATTTAACCTGGTAAATCTATCCTATGATCCAGTGAAGAGGAAGTTAGAAGATTAATATTACTATGAACTACACAATGTACTAAGGATTAAACATATGTTATCTCTCTTAATCCTTACCACAGCTTGGAGGGTTACCTGCCATTATCTCCAGTTTACTATTAGAAAATGTAAAGGGGCAGATGCATTATTTCTCTGACTCTAAAGGCATCTCTTGATTTCCTGTGATTAATTGCAGAGCTCCCCTTCTCATTATTTCTCCTTCTCAGTAACCATCATAGATCCTTCTTATCTACAGAGATTTCCAAGCTGCTGAACTCTTGTTAAGCCAACAGTCACTCATGTTACTCCAAGTTACTCCTAACTGTACTTATGGAATTGACTTTAGTGTTGTCTTGATGGCTTCATTATCTTCGTTTCTACCATTCTTTGAATGAGATGATTCATTGAAGATGAATCACTGGCTTAAAACTCTTTCACTTTCAGAATTTATTGTCATTTATCTGAATAGAAAATATTGAAATTTGAGGATTCTGGTTTCATCAAAGTTATCTGTTTTAAAATATACCTGTACACATTCAGTGACCTGTCTTTTAATTATATGTTTAATATTACCTCTTTCTAAAGACTGTATGTTAAAGGCTCTCTTCTGAGCTACTCACCCAGTTCTCTGTATTTAAACTTGACCTCTCCCAATATATTATAAATTCTAAAGGAAATCATTTTAAATCCAAAAGTTTATATAATAACAAATATTTGGACAAAGAGTAAAACATTCTGATGTCTTCTATACAGTGTAGATTATTAGACTCACAGATTTGGGTTTAATGTTATTAAACCAAAGTCAGTCATGAGAAGATTGGCTGAATTTTTAATTTTCATATGAATAGTGTCTAATTTTAAAGTCAACCCTGTTTGAATTAGCCAATTAAGATGTAGCCTCCAGTTTTATATTGCCAGTAACTTGCTAAGCATTTCACCACCAGCTGTCTTTCTTTCTGTCTTTTGTGCAAGAAAGAGAAAAAAAATACTTGTTTTTTCATGAAGGTTTTAGTACAAAAAAATAACTTTTATGTTTTTTTGTAAAAATGACACGTGTCATCAATGAAAACAAAACAAAACAAAAAAATCTCCCAAATACTCAACTTTTATTGCTCATTAATCCTGCATGGATTAATAGAAAGGTGATAGAACAAATTTTATTTAAACATGAAATCATACTATATCACCATAAAATATTGTCAAATAAACACAAATCTGGATTTGGATAATGAATAGCTTAATTTAGAAGAAAGACTATTGAAATAGTTTCCAATCTCAGAAATCTTCAAGCATCTCAACATCAAACAGAAAAAGTCTTTTCTTTTGTAAGGTAAGGAGAAGTGTTATGAGTTGAATTGTGTCTCCCCAAAAGATACATTGAAATCCTAATCCCCACTACCTCAGAATGTGACCTTATTTGAAAATAGAGTCATTGCACAGAGTTAAGATGAAGTCATACTGGAGGAGGGTGGGCCCTTAATCCAGTATGACTATACGAAGACCATGTGAAAGTAGGAGGGAAGACTGCCATGTGAAGGTAGATGGAGATGTTGGAGTGATGTGGCTATAAACCAAGGAATGCCAATGATTAACGGCCACGCCCAGAAGCTAGAAAGAGGCAGGGAAGGATTGTACCCAGAGTCTCAGGGGGAACATGGCCTTGCTGACACCTTGAAGGCCTTTTGGACTTCCAGCCTCCACAACTGTAAGAGAATAAATTTTTGTTGTTTTAAGCCACCCAGTTTAGGATAATTTGTGACAGCAGGCCTAAGAAATAAATGCAAAGAGTAAGGAAAGATTAGCAGGAACTTTTAAGAGGAAGTTGGGCAATCAAGAGGAAATGACCAGGGAGTCTGATAGGAAAAGTACCCTGCTGTGGTCAGCCAGTTATTGGAATAAGCTGATAAAGGGAGCTTGTCCTGGTTTTTAGTGTTTGCTCAGGCTTGGAGATGAGCAGAATTGACAGCAAGGAGAGAGGCCTGACTAAAAAGCAGAGGGTGAAGCCAAATCCAGCCTCTGTACCCCGACATCAAATTAAATCTCTGACATAGAGTTTTGGGTGAAGTATAAAGAATAGCTTTATTGCTTTGCCAGGTGAAGGGGGCCACAGCGGGCTAATGACCTCAAAATTATGTGTCCCCAAATTGGAGTGGGTAGTGAGAAGTTTTATAGTAATGGCTCAAAGAGGGTGTGATCAGCTACTGGACGTTCTTCTGATTGGTTGGTGGTGAGGTAAGTAGGAGTCAGCATCATCAACCTTCAGGTTCCAACTGATCTGGGGTCTACGTGTAGCATACCACCATTAACCATTAATTTCTTCCACCTAGTGAGGGTTTCAGTGTCTGCAAAACAGCTCAAATATATTGTTCTATGTATCCCTTGATGGGGAACCAGGACCTTGCCCCAAGGCTGCACTATTGTTTCTCTTTTGTCTCACATCCTCTCCCTTCCCTAATTAACAAACTGCTTGAGTCTGCCTGTTGGAACTCAGGGAAGTTCACAGTGGCTGAATGAAGCCTATTTCCTGTAATCAGAGAAATGGGGGACACAGAAAAGCTTTCGTGCACAGGAGCCCCATAGGCCCTGCTCGGTATCAAGGGTAAGAACTGGGCAGTTGTGAGCATTTGGTCAGTATGAAATTCATTTTATTTGAATTGCAATGGAAAAATAATTAAGTGAAACTATCGAGATTGATGAAATTCAGATGCTTCTATTTTTCAGACTTTTATTTTTTTATTTTGTTTTGTCTGTGTGCATGTATGTATGTGGTTTATCTTTTTATTTGTAACTGTAGTTTCTAGTGGAGTTTGACTAAAAAAACTGAGAAAAATGTCTTACTGTATAATTTTTTAAAGACTTTTTTTTAAATGTAAAAAATATACTGGCTTATCAAAGCTGGTATACTTGTAAGGTCTATATATCTGGTCCTTTGAGTAGGTACTTGAGTTTGCAATTCCTGGTCTAAGGTTGAGGTTGGTTGAGAAAAGAAGGGTGAATGATGAATTTGTCACTGCTAGAAGCATGATAGAGTAAGGGGGAAGAAGAAATTAGTGAGGGCCAAGTTGCAATGGATATAAAGTGCTTTTCTGTATGCAACACTGCAAGAACACCAAACAGAAATGTTCCCACTGTATAAGAAAATAATATATTTTGAGAGACGGTGTTGGAAACAACAAGCCCAGTAGAGTCTGTTACCAACTTCATCCTACTCTGCAATTCCCTCACGGCCATAGTGCTTTACCATCTCCTGTAAGTAACTTGTTCCATTCCTTCAAACTTGACTAATAATCAGAAAGAAATGTGAAAGAAGGAAAAGGAGGAGTTGGAAAAGGAGAAGAATAAGAAGTAGCAGAAGTGGGGGTCGGACAATAGCATATGCAAAGCAAATGAAGCACTTACATTAAATGAGAGAATTAGCATAAAGGGCTTAGAACTATGTCTGCAAATAGCAAACATTCACTGTGTTAGACATACATCACAAAAGTAATCATCCAAAGAGACACAGAAAATTGTCTGACAAATAATTGCCTACACTCTCAAAGAAATTACAACTGTCTCTCAGAGAGAGCAGGGAGAGAGAGAGAGAAAAAAAAAAAAAGAGAGAGAGAGAGAGAGAGATTGCTGCTATGCTCTGTTTGTGTCCCCCCAAAATTCAAATGTTGAAATCCCAATGCCCAGTGTGATGGTATTAGGAAGCTGGGCTTTTGGTACCATATATTAGTGCCCTTGTAAAAGGGACCCTATAGAACTCTCACTCCTTCCCTTTCTGCCACATGAGGATATAGAAAGAAGTTGGCAGTCTTGCAACCTAGAAGAGGGCCCTCACCTGATCATGCTGGCATCCTGATCTGGGACTTCCAGTTTCCAGAACTGTGAGAAATAAATTTCTCCTGTTTATAAGCTACCCAGTCTGTGGTATTTTTTTTTATAGCAGCCTGAACAGACTAAGATATATATCTTATATATACATACCCACACAGAGGAGAATGCTGAAAAAGGAAACACAATGATACAAAGGACATTACAAAGCAACAAAAAGATTAAAATTTATGAGGCAGAGCTTAAAATAGAAATGAGAGACAAAAATAAACATGACTAGAGACATGAAACTGTGGGAAACACCAAAAACTAGAATAAATGTGACTAAAAAGGTATTGACACAAAACATGGGTGGGCTTGAAGAGCTCATTCAAAGCAAAATTGAGACAAGAAAGCTCTATCATACATGAACTACATTAAAAGCACCAAAAAGTAGAATAAACACTAATAAAATAATGTTGGGGACACAAGTAGGCTTCAAGGGAATAGTCTTGAGAAATCACTCAAAATAAAATTGGCAAGAATAAGAAAATGAAAATGATTGTAAAGTTGATAATAGAAGTAAAAATCCATCAATAGTTATCCAACAAATGAAGAGTTGGTACCCGAAAAGAAGAGGACAAAAGAAATTAAATAAAAATAAACAAACAAATATATTAATTGTCTTTAAAAAAAAGAATTTAATTTGCTGATAAAACAGCACACAGTGCCCTTAGGACAAACTGATATCTAGTGTTGCATACTGAATTGTATTTTGGGGCATTTAGTAACCTAAAAGAATAAAGAAGCAAGAGATCTCAATGAAATAAGGAAGCTACCACAATGCTAAACGACAGACTATTAAGCATACCAACCAAACACTGAGAAAGCTTCAATAAGCAGAGGCAGCATGCAAAGAAGCGACACAGCACATTTCTGACCTCAGGCTGGACACAATTCTTCCCACAATATAAATGTCTCATCCTGAAAGGCATAGCCAATAATCTATCTCTATATCTATCTATCTATCTATCTATCTACCTACCTACCTACCTATTTATCTTTAAAAAAATGTCTTCAGTGCTTACACTTATTGCTATGGTTTACATAGTCACACTCACCTCTTTGGAAAAACATTTTCTTTTTCTTAATGTAGGGAGGATAAGTAATACCAACCACTAATTCTACTTATTCTTGTAAAGTGTGACTAAGTGTTATCTTCTAGCATAGTAGTGTCAATTTGTAGGTCTCAGAGCTGTTTCTCGTATGTCAACACGTGGCAGGTAGATCATGAGCTTTCCTGACAAATTACACAGTAACAAATAAACATAACCTTTCCTTTCCACTTTGGATGAAATATTACTAATTCAGGGCAACAATACTGATTTCTAATGTTGATCTGAAAATCTGGACTGCAGTTCTATGATTTTGATTAACTTTTAAATGATGTGGTATCTGAATTATTTGTTGACAAATTCAATTTGTTTTATAGATCAAACTTTTCAAAACATGGGACCCATATTCATTACAGCACATCTCATGATAATAAATGAACTTTAAAATCAATATAAGGCAGCTTCAAGAAGGTGGAGGAGTGAGATGTGGAGATCGCCTTCCTCCCCACAAATACATCAGAAATACACCTACATGTGGAACAACTCCTACAGAACACCTACTGAACGCTGGCAGAAGACCTCAGACCTCCCAAAAGGCAAGAAACTCCCCACGTACCTGCATAGGGCAAAAGAAAAAAGAATAAACAGAGACAAAAGAATAGGGATGGGACCTGCACCAGTGGGAGGGAGCCGTGAAGGAGGAAAGGTTTCCACACACTAGAAGACCCTTCGTGGGCAGAGACTGCGGGTGGCGGAGGGGGGAGCTCGGAAGCCGAGGAGGAGAGTGCAGCAACAGGGGTGGGGAGGGCAAAATGGAGAGATTCCTGCACAGAGGATCAGTGCCGACCAGCACTCACCAGCCCGAGAGGCTTGTCTGCTCACCCGCCGGGGCGGGCGGGGCTGGGAGCTGAGGCTCTGGCTTCGGTCGGAGCGCAGGGAGAGGACTGGGGTTGGCGGCGTGAACACAGCCTGAAGGGGTTAGTGCACCACGGCTGGCCGGGAGGGAGTCCGGGAAAAAGTCTGGAGCTGCCGAAGAGGCAAGAGACTTTTTTTCCCTCTTTGTTTCCTGGTGCGGGAGGAGAGGGGATTAAGAGCGCTGCTTAAAGGAGCTCCAGAGATGGGCGTGAGCCGCAGCTATCAGCGCGGACCCCAGAGACGGGCATGAGACACTCAGGCTGCTGCTGCCGCCACCAAGAAGCCTGTGTGCGAGCACAGGTCATTCTCCACACCTCCCTTCCGGGGAGCCTGTGCAGCCCACCACTGCCAGGGTCCCGGGATCCAGGGACCACTACCCCGGGAGAACGCACGGCGCACCTCGGGCTGGTGCAACGTCATGCCGGCCTCTGCCGCCGCAGGCTTGCCCTGCACTCCATGCCCCTCCCTCCCCCAATGGCCTGAGTGAGCCAGAGCCCCCAAACCAGCGGCTCCTTTAACCCCGTCCTATATGAGTGAAGAACAGACATCTTCAGGCGACCTACACGCAGAGGCGGGGCCAAATCCAAAGTTGAACCCCGAGATCTCTGCGAACAAAGACGAGAAAGGGAAATTTCTCCCAGCAGCCTCAGGAGCAGCGGATTAAAGCTCCACAATCAACTTGATGTACCCTGCATCTGTGGAATACCTGAATAGACAACGAATCATCCCAAATTGAGGAGGTGGACTTTGGGAGCAACGATATATATATATATATATATTGCCCTTTTTCTCTTTTTGTGTGTATGTATATGCTTTTGTGTGTGATTTTGTCTGTATAGATTTGCTTTTACCATTTGTCCTAGGGTTCTGTCTGTCTGTTATTATTATTTTTTTTTTTAGTATAGTTTTTAGCACTTGCTATCATTGGTGGATTTGTTTTTTGGTTTGGTTGCTCTCTTTCTTTCTTTCTTTAAATTACTTTTTAATTTTTATAATTACTTTTTATTTTTTATTTTAATAACATTATTTTATTTATTTATTCTCTTTCCTATTTTCTTTTTTTCTCCATTTTTTCTGAACCGTGTGGCACACAGGGTTTGGGTGCTCTGGACGGGTACCAGGCCTCTGCCTCTGAGGTGGGAGAGCCGAGTTCAGGACATCGGTCCACCAGAGACCTCCCAGCTCCATGTAATATCAAATGGTGAAAGCTCTCTCAGAGATCTCCATCTCAATGCTAAGGCCCAGCTCCATGCAAGGACCAGCAAGCTACAGTGCTGGACACCCTATGCCAAACAACTAGCAAGACAGAAACACAACCCAAGCCATTAGCAGAGAGGCTGCCTAAAATCATAATAAGGTCACAGACACCCCAAAGCACATCACAGGACATGGTCCTGTCCACCAGAAAGACAAGATCCAGCCTCATCCTCCAAAACACAGGCACTAGTCCCCTCCACCAGGAAACCTACACAACCCACTGAAGCAACCTTAGCCACTGGGGACAGACACCAAAAACAACAGAAACTACGAACCTACAGCCTGTGAAAAGGAGACGCCAAACACAGTAAGTTCAGTAATATGAGAAGACAGAGAAACACACAGCAGATGAAGGAACAACGTAAAAACCCACCAGACCAAACAAATGAAGAGGAAATAGGAAGTCTACTTGCAAAAGAATTCAGAGTAATAATAGTAAAGATGATCCAAAATCTTGGAAATACAATGGAGAAAATACAAGAAACGTTTAACAAGGACCTAGAAGAACTAAAGAGCAAACAAAAAATGATAAGCAACACAATAAATGAAACTAAAAATTCTCTAGAAAGAATCAATAGCAGAATAACTGAGGCAGAAGAATGGATAAGTGACCTGGAAGATAAAATAGTGGAAATAACTACTGCAGAGCAGAATAAAGAAAAAAGAATGAAAAGAATTGAGGACACACTCAGAGACCTCTGGGACAATAATAAATGCACCAATATTCGAATTATAGGGGTCCCAGAAGAAGAGAAAAAGAAAGGGACTGAGAAAATATTTGAAGAGATTATAGTTGAAAACTTCCCTAATATGGGAAAGGAAATAGTTAACCAAGCCCAGGAAGTGCAGAGAGTCCAATATAGGATAAATCAAAGGAGAAGCATGCCAAGACATATATTAATCAAACCATCAAAAATTAAATACAAAGAAAAAAAGATTAATAGCAGCAAGGGATAAACAACAAATAACATACGAGGGAATCCCCATAAGGTTAACAGCTGATCTTTCAGCAGAAAGTCTACAAGCTAGAAGGGAGTGGCAGGACATATTTAAAGTAATGAAAGGGGAAAACTTACACCCAAGATTACTCTATCCAGCAAGGAACTCATTCAGATTCGACAGAGAAATTAAAACCTTTACAGACAAGCAAAAGTTTGAGGATCCAGCACCACCAAGCCAGGTTTACAACAAATGCTAAAGGAACTTCTCTAGGGAGAAAACACAAGAGAGGGAAAAGACCTACAATAACAAACCCAAAACAATTAAGAAAATGGTAATAGGAACATATATATTGATAATTACCTTAAATGTAAATGGATTAAATACTCCAACGAAAAGACATGGACTGGCTGAATGGATACAAAAACAAGACCCATATATATGCTATCTGCAAGAGACCCACTTCAACCTAGGGACACATACAGACTGAAAGTGAGGGGATGGAAAAAGATATTCCATGCAAATGGAAATCAAAAGAAAGCTGCAGTAGCAATTCTCATACCAGACAAAATAGACTTTAAAATAAAGACTATTACAAGAGACAAGGAAAGACATTACATAATGATCAAGGAATCAATCCAAGAAGAAGATATAACAATTGTAAATATTTATGCACCCAACATAGGAGCACCTTAATACATAAGGCAAGTGCTAACAACCATAAAAGGGGAAATCGACAGTAACAAAATCATAGTAGGGACTTTAACACCCAACTTTCACCAATGGACAGATCATCCAAAATGAAAATAAATAAAGAAACACAAGGTTTAAATGATACATTAAACATGATGGACTTAATTGATATTTATAGGACATTCCACCCAAAAACAACAGAATACATTTTCTTCTCAAGGGCTCATGGAACATTCTGCAGGATAGTTCATATCTTGGGTCACAAAGCAAACCTTGGTAAATTTAAGAAAATTGAAATCGTATCAAGTAACTTTTCCAACCACAGCGCTATGAGAGTAGATATCAATTACAGGAAAAAATCTGTAAAAAATACAAACACATGGAGGCTAAACAATACACTACTTAATAACCAAGAGATCACTGAAGAAATCAAAGAGGAAATCAAAAAATATCTACAAACAAATGACAGTGAAAACACGACGACCTAAAACCTATCAGATGGAACAAAAGCAGTTCGAAGAGGGGAGTTTAGAGCAATACAGTCCTACCTCAAGAAACATGAAACATGTCAAATACACAACCTAACCTTACACCTAAAGCAATTAAAAAAGGAGGAACAAAACTCCCAAAGTTAGCAGAAGGAAAGAAATCATAAATATCAGATAAGAAATAAATGAAAAATAAATGAAGGAAATGATGGCAAAGATCAATAAAAGTAAAAGCTGGTTCTTTGGGAAGATAAACAAAATTGATAAACCATTAGCTAGTCTCATCAAAAAAAAAAAAAAGAGGAAGAAGGCTCAAATCAACAGAATTAGAAATGAAAAAGGAGAAGTAACAACTGACACTGCAGAAATTCAAAGGATCATGAGTGATTACTACAAGCAACTATATGCCAATAAAGTGGACAACCTGGAATAAATGGACAAATTTGCAGGAAAGCACAACCTTCCAAGACTGAACCAGGATGAAATAGAAAATATAAACAGACCAATCACAAGCACTGACTGAAACTGTGATTAAAAATCTTCCAACAGGGGCTTCCCTGGTGGCGCAGTGGTTGAGAGTCCGCTTGCCGAGGCAGGGGACACGAGTTCGTGCCCCGATCTGGGAAGATCCCACATGCCGCAGAGTGGCTGGGCCTGTGAGCCGTGGCCGCTAAGCCTGTGTGTCCGGAGCCTGTGCTCTGCAACGGGAGAGGCCACAACAGTGAGAGGCCCGCGTACCGCAAAAAAAAAAAAAAAAAATCTTCCAACAAACTAAAGCCAAGGACCAGAAGGCTTCACAGTTAAATTCTATCAAATATTTAGAGAAGAGCTAACACCTATCCTTCTCAAACTCTTCCAAAATATAGCAGAGGGAGGAGCACTCCCAAACTCATTCTATGAGGCCACCATCACCCTAATACCAAAACCAGACAAAGATGTCACAAAGAAAGAAAACTACAGGCCAAAAACACTGATGAATATAGATGCAAAAATCCTCAGCAAAACACTAGCAAATAGAATCCAATAGCACATTAAAAGGATCATGCACCATGATCAAGTGGGGTTTATCCCAGGAATGCAAGGATTCTTCAGTATATGCAAATCAATCAATGTGATAAACCATATAAAAAATTGAAGGAGAAAAACCATATGATCATCTCAACAGATGCAGAAAATGTTTTCGACAAAATTCAACACCCATTTATGAAAAAACCCTCCAGAAATTAGGCATAAAGGGAACTTACCTCAACATAATAAAGGCCATACATGACATACCCACAGCCAACCTCTTTCTCAATGGTGAAAAACTGAAACCACTTCCACTCAGGTCAGGAACAAGCAAGGTTGCCCACCCTCACCACTATTATTCAACATAGTTTTGGAAGTTTTAGCCACAGCAATCAGAGAAGAAAAAGAAATAAAAGGAATCCAAATCAGAAAACAAGAAGTAAAGCTGACACTGTTTGCAGCTGACATGATAGTACACACAGAGAATCCTAAAGACACTAAGAGAAAACTTTTACAGTTAATCAATGAATTTGGTAAAGTAGCAGGATACAGAATTAATGCACAGAAATCTCTTGCATTCTTATACACCAATGATGAAAAATCTGAAAGAGAAATTAAGGAAACGCTCCCATTTACCATTGAAATGAAAAGAATAAAATACCTAGGAATAAACCTACCTAAGGGGACAAAAGACCTGTATGCAGAAAACTATAAGATACTGATGAAAGAAATTAAAGATGATACAAACAGAGGGAGAGATATACCATGTTCTTGGATTTGAAAAATCAATATTGTGAAAATGACTATACTACCCAAAGCAATCTACATATTCAGTGCAATCCCTATCAAACTACCAATGGCATTTTTCACAGAACTAAAACAAAAAATTTCACAATTTGTATGGAAACACAAAAGACCCCGAATAGCCAAAGCAGTCTTGAGAAAGAAAAACGGAGCTGGAGGAATCAGGCTCCCAGACTTCAGACTATACTACAAAGCTACAGTTATCAAGACAGTATAGTACTGGAACAAAAATAGAAATATAGATCAATGGAACAGAATAGAAAGCCCAGAGATAAACCCAGGCACATATGGTGACCTTACTTTTGATAAAGGAGGTAAGATTATACAATGTAGAAAGGACTGCCTCTTCAATAAGTGGTGCTGGGAAAACTGGACAGGGACATGTAAAAGAATGAAATTAGAACACTCCTTGACACCATGCATAAAAATAAACTCAAAATGAATTAAAGACTTAAATGTAAGACCAAATACTATAAAACTCTTAGAGGAAAACATAGGCAGAACACTCTATGACATAAATCACAGCAAGATCCTTTTTGACCCACCTCCTAGAGAAATGGAAAAACAAAAATGGGACCTAAAGAAACTTAAAAGCTTTTGTACAGCAAAGGAGACCATAAACAAGATGAAAAGACAGCTCTCAGAATCAGAGAAAATATTTGCAAATGAAGCAACTGACAAAAGATTAATCTCCAAAATTTACAAGCAGGTCATGCAGCTCAATATCAAAAAGACAAAGAACCCAATCCAAATATGGGTGGAAGACCTAAATAGACATTTCTCCAAAGAAGATATACAGATAGCCAACAAACACATGAAAAAATGCTCAACATCACTAATCATTAGAGAAATGCAAATAGAAACTACAGTGTGGCATCACCTTACACCAGTCAGAATGGCCATCATCAAAAAATCTACAAACAATAAATGCTGGAGAGGGTGTGGAGAAAAGGGTACCCTCTTGAACTCTTGGTGGGAATGTAAATTGATACAGCCACTGTGGAGAACAGTATGGAAGTCCTTTAAAAAACTAAAAATAGAACTACCATATGACCCAGCAATCCCACTACTGGGCATATACCCTGAGAACCATAATTCAAAAAGAGTCATGTACCACAATGTTCATTGCAGTTCTATTTATAATAGCCAGGACATGGAAGCATCCTAAGTGTCCATCAAGAGATGAATGGAGAAAGAAGATGTGGCACATATATACAATGGAATATTCCTCAGCCATAGAAAGAAACGAATTTGAGTTATTTGTATTGCGGTGGATGGACATAGAGGTTGTCATACAGAGTAAAGTAAGTCAGAAAGAGAAAAACAAATACCGTATGCTAGCACATATATATGGAATCTAAAAAAAAAAAAAAAGAAATGGTTATGAAGAACCTAGGGTCAGGACAGGAACAAAGATGCAGATGTAGAGAATGGACTTGTGGACCCGGGGAGGGAAAGGGTAAGCTGTGATGAAGTGGGAGAGTGGCATGGACTTATATACACTACCAAATGTAAAATGGATAGCTAGTGGGAAGCAGCCACATAGCACAGGGAGATCAACTCGTTGCTTAGTGACCACCTATAGGGGTGGGTTAGGGAGGGTGGGAGGGAGACGCAAGAGGGAGGAGATATAGGGATATATGTATGTGTATAGCTGATTTACTTTGTTATAGAGCAGAAACTAACACTCCATTGTAAAGCAATTATACCCCAATAAAGAGGTTATAAATAAATAAATAAATAAATTTTTATTTGTATTGATGGTATTGAAGCAAATGTTAAATAGCCATTAAAAATACTGGTTTTGAAACACAATAAAATATATAATATTCAGGATGTAATCATAAGAAGAAAGAAAAATAGAAACAAATTCATATTTATAATATCTCAATTTTAGAAAAAAATATATAATCTATACATAAAGTAACTCTGCCAAGAAATATGTTAGTCTGTTAATTGTGAATATCTCTGGGTTATGAAATTATGGTTGACCTTTAATTTTATTCTTTTTTTTTTGTTGAATCTTCTAAGTTGTCACCATTATACATGGGTTTGATAATAAAGACATAAAATTTTATAAAAAGTGTCTATAGAAGAAAAAATGGAAAAATATCCCTTGATAATGATGAAGTTTGGAATTAGTGCCTTAATGCTATACTGGAAATTAGCAAGGTAAAAAGAAAGGTAAATTGATTACTCCATTTCTTTCTTCCAAGATGACACGTGAGCTTCTCTTTAGGCTTTAACGCTCATTAACATTAACCAATCACTTTGTTACTTGACCAGCTAGAAGAATATTCAAGCTCAGAGTAAAGATGTGACCTGCCTCCTTTAAGTCTGAAAACATAAATGGTAAAATGAATAAAATTAACGAAAATAAACAGAGGAATTATAATTTTTTTATGTTAGCATGTTTTTCCTCTATTACATTTTATCTTTCAGTCTACTGAATAAAATATACTCAGGTAAACTCTTGTGTTTTCTATATCCTCCAACATTTATGCCATAATTGTTAGTAATAATAACAATACCAATAATCATAATAAATACAGTATGTCTAAAACACTTTTGAATTGAAAATCATATTATACAATTTAGTTTTTATTTAATGAACCAACTAGAAATTATTAAATGTAACATATATGGTCTCAGTTGTAACAAAAAACATTTAGTAAAGAAATAATTTAGTTCTGAGTTTAAAGTGCCCTAGAATGATAATATAGACATGTTAAAATGAGTAAGCCTTCCAAGTTAATAAGACTGTTTTTACATTTCCAGGATTTAGGTAAAAAAGTTGCCTAGCCTCTATTTTTAAGCATTACCAATCCTCACAATTAAAAGAAGAGATAAAATTGGCAGCTGAGGCAAAGGAGAAAAGTTAGCGCCCTGGTGAATGCTCTATTTATTACCACCTAATATAAGTCAGAATTTGTTACAGTTCCAAAAAGCTCTCTGAGAAGTATTTGATTAGGTATCTGAAAGAAATTCTTTAAATATCTAATAATTTGGAGAAAGCATCTAAACTATATTTCTAGTAGGTAAGACACCCTTTAATAATGGTTGTTTTGTTGCTGGACTTGCTTTAGAAAAAGTATATTGAACCATTTCACTGTTAAAACCATATGTGTGTATATATTTTGTTCTTACATGAACTCTTTTCCAGGGACAGCCTGTACCTTGAAGCATTCTGGTGTGTTTCCAAGGCTCTTGTTCTCAGTCAGAAGCAAAGGTGAGGTCAGTAAGGGAACCTCAACCCATTCAGTATTTGGGTCTTTGTCAGCTATCACCAATGGCATTGTTTATGACAAATGAGGAGCCAGGCTTCCAGCTGAATTTCAGTGCAGTTATTTTTGTTTTAATGTATGTGTGAATCAATTAATCCTGTCATAGAAGGGCATCGTAAACTGTGTGCCAGAGTTAATGAGTCAGCCATTATCACATCATTACACCAGCTGGCATAATGTAGCATGTGTTGTTTGTCATAATATACACTGCCATGCTTAACAACCATTAATTGTTTACACGAGCAGTCGTATTTTTCTTCAAAGAACCTTCAGCGTAATATTTTGAAGTCTTTTTAAGTGAATAACTATTACAGAGAAAAGATATTCTCACTAAGAGAGCCCACAATGTAAGAAACTAAAATGAGGGGAAGACATTTGGAAAACAATGAAAGTCTTGAAGACCTTTCAGATAAAACCTCAATGCTGCAGGATCAACTAAATCGTTAAGACTGACTTGCAGTGCTGATTCAACTACCACTAGAAACGACCCCCTAAATGAAAGGAAAGATAGGGTCTTAAGAAAAAGTTGGTGAGGTAAGAATCAATGAGGCTTGTACCCATGATTCAGGTATTGCCACCAGGACTTCCTGAGAGAAGATACAATCATGGGTTTAGAGTTATTTATTTATTTTTTTAATCATTATAAAAAGCTTGGCTGTTGTGGCCTTGGCTGGTGAAAGGCAGTATGTGACCATCACAATTCAAAGTTATAGTTTACCGGCTTTCTGGGGATTCGTTTTAAGCGAATTTTGAGTGTTTTCATTGACCATATGGCTTTCTTCAGCCAAACACAGATACCACAAATAAAGGTAAAGTTTTTGAAAGAGTCAGAAATAGAAATCACAGTAAACTTTATCTACGTTAACTCAAAACTTATTTTCTCAGTGGAGTTTTGGTCATAGGTTAACAACGTCTGACAGCCAAAGAAATTTAAAAGGAACACAAATTTAATAAAACCATGAGTGATTTCACAAGTAAAAAATTAAACTGAATACAAATAAGGAATTAGACTGAATATAAACAAGGAAACAAAAATCTAATAATGTATAACAAAGCACTTTGCAAAGTGTATACACTACAAGCTACTACAATTATTGCTACAATTGTATTCAGTTTTTTTTTTTAATTGTTGGTATGTAAAAGTAAAATTGACCACAGAGACTTTCTCTCTGTTTGGGAAGAACTACTCCTGTTTTTCTGAGAATTTCACTTTCAGGCACTTAGTTTTAGAAATATACATCCCATACTATATCATATTTTTATTTTCATAAGTGCAAACATACATATATCTTTACATTTTGAAGTGGTTATAAAATAGATAACTAATAAGAACCTTATAAAAAATATAAAATAAAATTCAAAAACAAATAACATTTTGAAGTGGTAGAGCAAGCTTTTTTGCTATCATCTATAGCTGCTACTGTATTTAATCCTCACCTGCATATATTCTTCAGTGACACCGCAGAAGTACTTAAAATAAACAAAGAAAAGCCAATATACAATCATCTATGATTTATTTGGTTGGAGAAATTTTTGTTTGTTTCTTTTTAAATTGATGCTATTGAAGTATAGTTGATTTACAATGTGTTAATTTCTACTATACAGCAAAGTGATTCAATTATACATATATATACGTTATATACATACTTTTTTAATATTCTTTTCCATTATGGTTTATCACAGGATATTGAATATAGTTCCCTGTGCTGTACAGTAGGACCTTTTTGTTTATCCATTCTATATATAATAGTTTGCATCTGCTAACCCCAACCTCCCACTCCATCCCTCCCCCACACCCCCTCTCTCTTGACAACCACAGTTTGTCCTTTATGTCTGTGAGTTTATTTTTTTCGTAGATAAGTTCATTTGTGTCAGATTTTAGATTTCACATATAAGTGATATCATATGGTATTTGTCTTCCTCTTTCTGATTTATTTCACTTAATATGATAATCTCTAGGTCCATCCATGTTGCTGCAAATGGCATTATTTCATTCTTTTTTTATGGCTGAGTAGTATGGTTGGAGAAGTTTTTTCACACTTTAAAGTAAGGAAGACTTACCTATGATGATTATGAAAAATGCAGATTCCCAACGATTCTGATTCAGTTGATATCAATTATATATTAACTGGAACCCAGAATCTATATTTCAAGAGCTCCCTACATGATTATGATATACTATAGAGATTTCTAGGGTATAAATAAAGAAATTATAATAACAATAAAGTAGAAATGTGGTAGAAATGAAGGATAATAATAATTTTGAACTTAACAAAACTATAGAACTTCAAAACTATTTTACATTGCATTAAAAATATCATATTCTGAGATATTAAAACATTTCAAAACTCTATGTTTTTAAAATGTTTTAATATTGGAGTTTTGATAAACTAATGTATCAAAAATATAAAAAGTATGCATAATTCCCTTCCATAATCTGATGATATGCAGTTAGGTAAAAGTATTTCCATAGAGCCCATTTTCTTAGCAACATCAACACGTTCACAAATTGAGGTGGCGAATAACATTCAAAATAAGTCTATGCTCTCCAATTTATTCTCCAAAAACATCCCAGTGATCTAATTACTACTAGAGATCTTCTAGGATCCATAGAACAAAAGGCGAAATGCAGACGGAACCAAGTGAAATTGCCAGCAGTCGCCTGGTTTTGACCCACGAAAAATGGTGATTTCATTTAATTCAACCTAATATCAGTAGTGGAAAATATCTAAACCACATATTGAGTCCTGAACTAGAGTCACTAACACTTGAGGTCACACTGACATTTTAAATAGGATAAGCCATGAAAAAAGGATTGATGAAGGCAAATTAGTCCTTTAGCTGCTCCAGATATGTCTCACACCATGAAATAGAAATGGAAATGTGAGCCTTCCTTGGAAATATAACAAAAAAGTTGTAAGACTTGCTTTGGGGCCTTTCCACTTTCTGGTCTTTTGCCTGGGATACCCTTCAGAGTGACTGGCTTCAGGTCTCAGATCAAATGTCAGTGCTTCAGAGACTTTTTTACCCATCAGATTTAAAGTAAGTCCTCTCCAGCCCATTCTCTCTCACAGAACCTGTTTCTTTTCCCTCCCACCACACATCACAATTTGTGATTATATATTTGTGTCTTTGCTAATATCACAAGTCTGTCTTCCATATGCTATTCTAAGTTCGAGGAGGACAAGAGTCATGTCTGTAGGTGCACAATAAAAATTTGTTACATGAATTATCTAGTTAAATCTACTTCTTTTTCATTAATATACAAGCATCCACATCCCTGTGGGTTTTTTTTTTCCTTTTAAAGTTTTAGGGGTATCCCATGTAACCAAATAAACATAATGGAAAGGTAATCTCATTTTCAAAAGTAACTTCAAATAATTAAATTACATGTAAATAACTAAGAAGGTCAAAAGAGAAATCACTTTGAAAACTGTTCAAAGTGAACGTCATACACCAAATAGTATTATTCTGGTTGGCAAGATATTTTGTCATATTCTACAAACAAGATACTGTACCGGGCTTCCCTGATGGTGCAATGGTTGAGAGTCTGCCTGCTGATGCAGGGGACATGGGCTCATGCCCCGGTCCGGGAGGATCCCACATGCCACGGAGCAGCTGGGCCCGTGAGCCATGGCCGCCGAGCCTGCGCTTCCGGAGCCTGTGTTCTGCAACGGGAGAGGCCACAGTGGTGAGAGGCCCACGTACCGCAAAAAAAAAAAAAGATACTTTACCATCAAAATTCAGACCTATATTAATTTTGAGGAGGTTTTTAGAAGCTTAAAATAAGCTATCATATTTGACCAAGTAGAAGGGTAAACTTATTGGTTGGAACAGAAAAAATTAATATTTATTGTTTACACAATTATCAATTGGTTAAAGGGTACTGATTGCCTAGCTCACCTCCTATGGGATACTGCTCTTGGAACATCCTATAATACACAGTGCTGGAGTGCATGCTAGTCATGAGATTGTAGTTCATATAGCTGCCCTCCTAAAGATTAAACAAATCAGGTATGTTGCACAGATAAAAATAAAAACACATAAAAGAAAGAAAAGAAAGGAGACTGGGAGGAAGAAAAGGAGGGAAAAAGGGAAGGAAGGCAGGCTCTAGAAATGTATTAGCAGTAAGAAAAATACATTCACAAGTAAATGTTGTCACATATAATTTGCTGAGAATTATTGAACTAAGATTTCAAAATTCATTGAATTCAACAAGAAAAAGAATAATGATTTCAGTGCAGTGAATCTGATGCTTTGTTTTTCTGTTTAGGCAGATGGATTTTTTCCAAACTGTTCTAATAACTCTTGCTAACCAGTTTTCATCATAGTATATTTCAGTAATCACTGTAGTTCTTCTGACATGTTTCATAATCACTCCTGCAAATGTTTATGAAAATATTTTTATAGGAGTTCTCAGAAAATCATTACCCTTTTAGAAGGATAGTGAAAAGTTGCTCTGAGCTAGATTAATATCAATTATATGGACATGATAATTTTCAAAAATCCCACTGTCAAGGTAATAAAAGTGGCTTATAGAATCCTGACCAATAGTCTTATTGCTTCTTTCATTATGAAGATCACATTTATTAACATACTCAATTGTATCAGTTGAATAAATAGCTAATTTTGTTAACAGGTTATTCATTTACCCAAATAATAAAGGTATGAAAAAGAACACTAAGAGAAGAACCTTGGAAGCTACAGCACATGGTAATCAGCATCTGTCTGTGGCTATAGGTCACCATAATCAGCACAGGGCTTTTTGCCTCCCCTGTGAACTTTGGAATACTAACACACTGAATTCTAACAGACTCTGATACAATTATTTTCTTAATTTTAAACTATGAATAATTCAGCGCCCAGGAAATAAAGTAACCCGTCACTTTGTGTGTGTGTGTGAAAAGGTGGAAACAATTTATCTCTCATTTCTGATCACAGGTCACAATTTTGCCTGTGATTTCAAATTGTCTCAAAAGCGTCATAGAACTCTTTCAACATCTAGTGAATGTAGTGTCTACAACAACAACATTGATGTCATCCCCATCTAAGCGCTCCTTTGCCTCCAGATCTGTGCTCTCTCAGTCCCCCTGCCTGGAGTGCTCATCTGTATGTAGCCAGGGCTCCTTCCTCATCTTTCAGGTCTCTGCTGAAATATTACCTTCCCACTAAGGTCTTTTCTGACCACAATAATGAAAATTGCAAACGACCCCTATTCTCCATCTGCATTCCCAAAATTATTTTTCTCCATGGTGTTTCTTATCATTCAACTCTCTCTCTCTCTTTCTCTCTCTCTCTCTACTGTGTGTGTGTGTGTGTGTGTATATACATATATATATATATATATATATATATATATATATATATATATATATATATATATATATATATATATATATAGTGTCTCATCTCTCTCTCCTCCACTGGAAAGCAAACTTCATGTAAGCAGGGATTTTTTTGTCTGGTTGGTTCACTGCTGTTTTCCTAGTGTCTAGCAGATGTACAACTAATATTTATTGAATGTATAAATGAATGAATGGATGAAAAATGAATGAACACAAACAGCCAGCAAACAAAGTTATACCCTTTGATGACAAAATATAAATGGCTGTGAAAGGTATGTATCACAAGCAAGTTTGTGTTATGTTAGGGGGCAGCAAGCAATAATACAAATACATTTGGGGTAGACTGGTTAACACAAGTTTTTATAGAAAGAAAAAGTCTGAAAGTTACAGTTGACCACAGGCAAATTTGAATGCAGATAAAAAGCCAGAAAGAAATTTGCATTTGTTATTCGTTTTTCAGAATTAATCAGACCTGTGTTAGAGATTCTTTTAAGTATGAAAAATGTCTAAAAACTAAATACCAATAACCTGCTTAATTAAGAAGTGTTATTAAACTTTAGTATTCATGAATCAAAATTAAAGTGTTATTAGAATTTACTGAACATTTAGTATTCTGCTAAGAAGTCTGGCTGCCACACAGCATTTGGCAATATCACAAATATCCTACTGTGCATACACATGCAGATAGTTGGAGTTCCCACAATTTCATAGAGAACTCTTTGATTTTGCTTT
Organism: Mesoplodon bidens; assembly: GCF_964165515.1. NCBI lineage: Eukaryota > Metazoa > Chordata > Mammalia > Artiodactyla > Ziphiidae > Mesoplodon > Mesoplodon bidens. The sequence continues at coordinate 186,248,932 of NC_138176.1, read as the reverse complement.
TAATGAATCTTCAGTGTTATTCTTGCTGTTTAGCTATATATTCCTATTATTTTTATCTTCATCATTATCAATTTAGTATCATTTGCACAAATGCTGATACATATGTTTTTTCATAGACAGTCTTTTTGTCCTTTTAGGTTCTTTTTCTGATAATGTTCCCTTAAAAGATGTGTTTTATGTATGGACACCAAGGAGGGAAAGTGGTGTTGGATGGGGGGGCGGGTGGTGTGATGAATTGGGAGACTGGGATTGACATATATACACTAATATGTACAAAATGGATAACTAATAATAACCTGATGTATAAAAAATAAATGAAATAAAATTCAAAAATAAAAAGAGATGTGTTTAAAAAATATGAACCAGTGTTCATCAAAAAACACCATTAAGAGAATGAAAAGGCCACCCACAGAGAGGGAAAAGATATTAACACATATACCCAAGAAAGGACCCATATCTTCAGAATATATAAAGACTTCCTATAAATAAATAAGAAAAATACTGGCAACCCAGTAGAAAAATAGCCAAAAAACTTGTACAGACACTTCAAAAAAGGATATCTAAAAGTCCAACAAACATGCGGAGAAGTGTTCAGTTTTATTTGTCATCCAAGAAGTGAACATTAGAACCACAATGTGGTACTACTACACACATACCAGAATGGCTAAAATAAAAAAGGCTTTAATATCAAGTGTTGACAAGAATGTGGAGCAATCAGAACTCTCATACACTGCTGGTGAGTGTAAATTTGTATAACTTTGGAAAACTGTTTGGCAGTATCCATTAAACCTGAACATATGCACACCCATGACTTAGCAAGTCCACTCCTTGGCATAAACCCAGTAGAAGTAGATTCAATAAAGTCCTAGTATCTCAATAACCAGAGCAGATATATACATACCTAACCACCCCTCAGTGTGCATGTTCAGTGACACTTCGTGATTATCATCAAATATTTTTTTCCCCTCCACTGGGGAGTGGAGTAGTTAGGTCTTTCACTCTGCCTATATGGTAAAAGAGCTACTTATCGAGGCTACAAATGAAAAGGCTGTGGGTAACTCCAGGGCCCACTTCATGGGTATGCAATCCATACCCTCACATACTCACTTAGAAGGGCCCTGAACTTGATTTAATGCTCTCCTGTCACCATCTTGAATGTCTTCATAATTTGTAAAAAGGGGCTCATATTTTCATTTTGTGCTGGGCCCTGCAAACTATGTGATAGTCCTGGGTAACTCATTTACCTTTTTTAAGTATATGAAGTGGTCTCCGTAGTAGAAATTAAGAAGCAATAAACTTCTATTTTGGTAGGAGAGACTTTGTTTAGAAATAATAAAGGTCCAGCAGTTCAGTAAATTAGTGCCTTACATATGGACACTAAAATAGATGCCCAAAAATGAATTGATTTTTTTTAAATGGCAATTTTGAGACAGAAGAGAATAACTATTAGGTAGTTTTTGTGAAAAGATAAGTAATCAAGCCAAACAATATGGCATATGCCTCCTACCTGCACAATTCTAGGATATGTTTCAGTACCTTCCCATTAATTTATCTCAGCACATCAGAAAAACATTTTTACAGAAAATATTCCCTTAGGAATGTTGAAAACATGAGTTAAGAGTGTGAATTAGTTCAAAAGCATGAGATTCGTTCATTCATCCATCCATCCATCCTCTAATCATACATTCATTCTTCCGCCCATCTATCCACTCATCCCATTGGCAACAAAAGGAATACAAACATAAATCAGACCTGGATTCCATCGGAAAGAGATACAGCATATCTGTAAGCAAACATCAGATATGACGGCACATATATTCTAAAAGACATTTATTGTTCAGGAAATTCAGAAGAAAGCAATTACTTCAGGGTGGGGAAACTCAGAGCTGTCTTTATAGAAAACATCTCTATATTGGGATTTGAAAGCTAGATAGGATTTGGATGTGCATAGAAGTTTGAAAGATATTTTTCACTTGTTCTTTCTACAATACCTAACTCAAGTATCAGCTGCTCTAGAAAATTTTTCATCACTTTTTTCTACCCATTATAGGTAGACTGAGTCTCACAGTTAACTATTAAATGAGATAATTTTAAGGACAAAAAATAAAGAGCTTGTACCTACATATCAAGAATCCAATAAAATGTAAAAGTAAAAATTCAATAAATGTCAGTTACTTAACTGAGACCTTCCCCCAAGGTCTTCTTTGGCTTTGAAGTATAGCATAGTGAATGGTTCAGAACACAGACTCTAGAATTTCAGTTCTGCCTGGGTTTGAACTCCAGCTCCAATTCCTACTAGCTATAAAACAAGGGTAAGTTACTTAACCTCACATTTCTTCACCTATAAAATGGGGATCATAATATATTCTTTCATACAGGTTATTGTGAGGATTATATGAGTTAATACATTCAAATGATATGTATAATTTTTATTATTATGCTATTTTCCAGAAACTGTAATCAGTATTTTATGCATAGTTTATGCATTGTCTAAGTTTAGGGACATTGGTAATGATCCTGGCCTTAAAAATCACCTTTTCTTATTCACTTCTTGTTGCCTTAATATCCACGACCATAGATCCATTTCTTTGCTTTAAATCTTGTATGTCTCTTAAAATTAAATTTACAGTTTAAGCTTGAGGGAAGGGATTATGTTTGATTTGTCTTTATGCTTCTCTACCTTCTCCAATTCCTATCATATTTTCCCTACTCTTGCCCCTTATAGACAACCTTAAATGAAATAGCTAGAGTGATCCTATTAAAATGGTGCTTATTGGCTGCCATTGTGAATCAAAACATGCCAAAACTTAGTGATTTAAAACATCAATGATTTATTATTTCTCCTGATTCTGTGGGTTGGCTGGGCTGTTCCTCTGATGGTTTCATCCGGGCTTACTCCTGCAGCTGCATTCAGCTAGAGACTTCCAGTTGGGTTGGAAGATCCAAGACAGCCTTACTCACAGGTCTGAGGGTTGGTATAGCTGTTGGTTAGGGAACTTCAGTTTTCCACACATCCTTTCATTCTCCAGTAGTCTAGACTAGCTACACCACACATGTTGATGAAAGGCGATACAAAATAATGCAGCCATGTTTTTCAATCGATCACAGTCTACCCTCTGATTACAATTATTTCCATTCCTCACAAATGCAAAAAAAATTGCTCACCCCTCTCCTCTAACTCTCATCCCATTACTACAGCATCAGGCTCAAACTCCACTATCCCACAATCTGCACCTGGTCCAGATATAGATATGACAACTTAGCTGCATTCCTTGTGATCCAGAGATCTGTTTACTAAAAAGACAAGTTATTCAAATTATTAAGACATCTGTTTCTCATACAATGGTGAGCTAGAGACAGGAGCACTGCATTAGACACTCCTCTTCATTGAGGAGAATAACAGAAGTCACACAGTAGTCCTCATGTGTAGCAATCCTGAAATATAGCTGAGCACATACCTCTAGTTCCCAATGGGAACTGACAGATCCAAGATGGCCTCTGGGATGCCTTGGCTCTCCTTCATGTGTCTTCTCATCCTCTAAGACTTTATAGACTGGCTTCAGTACATGGTGATCTCAAGGTAGCAACCAAAGTGAGCAAAAGTAAAAGCTGCCTCTTGAGATTACCTTTGACAAACAAATAATATAATTTGCCAAATTCTATTGGTCAAGCAAGTCATGTAGCCAGTCCAGCTTCAAGGGTGAAGAAAGAGAGTTGTGTTGATTGTGGGCAATTTTCTCTCAGATCTCAACTCACTCTTCTATACTCCAGTTTGTGGTGATAGAGCTGGGTTACAGCAGATGATGATATTAGATTTGGTCAGTAGGGGAGAGAAGTTCCTAGGGGGAGACTGCAAAGTCAGAGGAAGAAGGAACTTGCTTCTCCCCATTTGGTTAAAAGCACAAGTCCTCCCAATGGCCACAATGGTCTCCTTGCTGTTCTTTGAATATGCTAGTTGTACTCCTGTCTCAGAAACTTTGTTTGCTCTTCCACATGACCAGAAGAGGCTTCCCCCAGACTTCTAGAGAGCTCACTTCCTACTTCCCCAAGTCATCACTCAAATGTCACTTTCTCATCAAGGCATTCCTTGAATACTTTATTTAAAACTGAGTGAGTCTCAACCAAAATCTTGTACTCCTTATCCTCTTTCTTCTTGCGTTTTTTCTATAATATTATGATCAATATACCATAGCACTCAATATACTTTACAGTTTATTTATTGCCTATCTCCACTTCACCTGACCCTAAAATTTAAGTTCCAAGGGGGCAATATATTTTAACTGTTCTGTTCCGTGTTGTTGTACCCAAAATCTAGAGAAGTGTTTGGCATATAATAGATTCTCAATAAATTCATAAATATGTGTCCATTAAGTTTGCTGAAGTAAGATTGCTTTGTAGTACATTAAGTCATAAACATTGGAGCACAAATGAGTTTATAAGATCTTTTTTGAAAACAAGTCAACGAAGTGAAATCAAGAAGAAATTAAAATATTAAGAATATGAAGTGATGGAGGGAAAAAGGCTACATAAGGGAGCCCCAGAAGAGCTTGGGGAAAGGGGTAATAAATACAAAAAAAAAAACTGATCAGCTGTGATCTAATTTGCAAAGCTAGGACGGAGGAGATAGGGAAAGCATCTTGGAGTAGAGGAAAGAACACCAAATTTGGAGTAAACTGTAGACTATCCCAGCTTTTTTTCCCGCAACTTTGCTGCTTACTATAAATATATTTCTGGGGAAATTATTTAACCCCTCTTGCTCTCAGGTTCTACATTTCTGAATTAAGGAAAATAATTTCTTGTTGTTTCCCTCAGAGAGTTGATGTGAAAATCAAATGAGATCATGTATGTACATGTACAAATATTAAAAATGCAGACTGATGATAATGATGACGATGATATGACCTCTAATAGATGTGACTAGGAGAGCCAGAAAGGCAGGATATGCCAAAGGAGTCCCTAGCAAACCCTCTGCCAAGGAGAATTGAGGCATAGCCATCTTCAGCTTCAGGGTTACTGGCTCTTCATCTGGAATGCAATTAGAATGATTGGTTTTTAAATCTGTTATGTATTTTGTATGTGTGTGCCATGCCCTTCCCATCGAGTTGGAATTCAACTGTAGTCATGTACCCTATTTAATTAATTTCATTTTACTTCGCACATTTGGCATTAGGGGCTCAGGAATGTCGTATGTAAATGTATGCAAAACAGCATGCAAATTGGTATTGAGAGCCAAAAGCCCAGATTTTTTTTTTAAACAGTAATATATCATTAGGGAAAAAAAAAGCTTCTTCTCACAGGCCTACTGTGCTGTAGCTCTTTAAAAGAGTCTTCATTGTTTAATCAGAACTTCTGGCTACAAACGATACTAATACAACTTTATATAATATTTCATGTTGGAGAAGCTCGCAAAAATTAGCAACTTTTGTGTATTTGACCTAGTTCTCCTTATTGAACAAACATATTTCTGTACCTTTAAGAAATTAGCTGGAGAAGTCGGGGATGGATGGTTAGGAAATGGAAATAGGAGGTGAAGTGGCTACTGTCCTTCACACCTGACATGCCATATGTCAAGCCACTACCTCACAAATTTCTGTGAGATGAAATGAGAAAAGCTTTTTGTTTATTTTCCTAATTAAATGAGGTCTAGAGGGAGAGATATCAAATCAGTGGGCTTTTCTGTCCCATTTTAAATAAATGATTTATCTTATAGTTAAACCTAGAGTAATTCTATAAAGGCTCTCAATCTCTGAAAATTGTGAAGAATCTGTAACCCTAACTTGCCGTATGCAAGTTAAACTAGTATTTGGAGTATACTGTAATAAATGATCCATTCTCACAAAGCTCAAATTAGTGCAGGCTTTTAGTACAGGACACAACAAAACACTGAATATAATCATAGTCGTAAAAGGAAAGAAATGCCTGAATTCAGAAAAGTCCTTTAAGATGACACATCTTTATTATTATTTCTATACCATACTAAATCCTTTTGTGTTCTGATTACTAGTAAAAGAGGGTTTGTATATCTACTCTAATGTAGATATACATTAGAGTAGATTTCAATATGTTTTTGAAAATTTTTCAAATTACAAAAAACTGGCTTCACATAGCACTTTATAATTTCCCTCATCAAATCCTAAAGACTATATTAAAACATCTGTTTTTGGAATATCTCGCTAACAGTAGAATGCTATACCCCCAGGGGAGTATCCTCATTTTGCATAAAATTTGCATACTCATAAATAAGTTAACATTGGGGGGACAAGTATATCATCTTCAAACAATGCAAGTATTTTCCATATATCCCTTTTATAACTGGATTAGAGCAGAGAAAGACAGATTTTTTGAAAAATAATTTTTTTCTCATTCAATCACATTTTAAATGAGACTATGAATTCTTTATAAAGATTTTCCCCTCACAATATTCTTTATCCTGCCCTCAGAAATGCAAGGTAGCACAAATTGATTCAATATTCAGAAATGAAATATATTGCAGCTGTGTGCAAATAATATTTAAAGTGTGGCATATATAATAAACTCAAAAATGGAATTTCATAGTTACATATGCATACCCTGAATTATAAGATGTATGAAGACATATGGAGTAAGGTAGATGTCCATCTTTTTCTCTTATTCTGGCACAAAACAACTTTATACTTAATGCAATCTTGGTAATTTACACACCCTAGTCAAGTACCTAGAAGTGCATTATGATTTTTTTGTTTAATTAACTGTATGCCTTCAACTCTTTGAGTTTGAAAGGAAACTAACCTTCTCCAAGGTTTATTCTTGTCTCACACTAGCCTGGGGAATAATGGAGCACAATGTGAAAATTACTCCATATAGACAACTGTCAAATCTGTTTGCTACAGAGTCAGCATTATTACATTATTAATGTAGTACATTATTACAGAAGACTATTACTCTAATATAATGACTAGGAACTAGCTCTGATTCCCATTAATGGCCAGTTTCACATACTAGGCCAGTGAGAATACAGTAGGTAAGGTTTTGAACCAGTGAGGTTTCAGGAAAGACAGAAGGTGCCTTCACCCAAATTACCTTATACCAACCACTGGATAGTACACAAAGTTACACAGTTAGAACTGTATCTTTTATTTAAGATTCTAACTGTTGTGCAAATAAAAATATTTGGGGGAGGGGTTAACACATAAATGTATTACCTGTTATTTATAACTTAATGAATGGGCTCTTAACCTGGGACCCCTGTACTATAGACAAGATTTAGAAAAATAGTAAGCCTTCTTAAACTATATGCAAATTTTTGTTTAAATGCATTTGGGTGAATATTTGGAGGAAAAGGACTCATAGATTTTTGACATATTCTCCAGGGAGTTTACACACACACACACACATACACACACACACACACACAGAGGAACAAACACTTCAGTGTGAAGTCTTTGAGAACTAAATTGGACAGGGGTCTGGAAAGAAAGAATATAAGATGCCTGGCAACTAAGCAAGATATTGGGAGTCAAAGTTTCCAGAATTCTGATAGACAAAGAAAGAGGGTACATAAAAAAGATACTGAATCCATAGGACCAACTTAATTGGCTTCAAAATTTTACTCAATCCAGGCAGAGGCAACATGAATTTACTGGGTCAACTTGCATTCCCAAACAATGGTATTTACCAGTACTCTTTTTCTATTTCCATTTTTTAAAAATCCTTCTCCAGAATATTGTAAACACCACTTTAGAAGATCTATATTGGCTCAACCAAAACAATGATTCTGCCAATACCAAGAATTGAGTCTTAAAGGACTGAATCCAGGGCAGTATATATTATCTTTATTAATTAAGATATTTTCCATTGCTTATATCAGAAAACTCAAACCCAAAAAGGAATGTTACAATATTATTTGAATGAAAAGTCCATCAATAGCATCAGACAATAAGCCTTGATCCAGCATGAAAAATTATGTGACCAGGAACCTGTTTCTCTATTTGTCTCCTCTTTCCTGTCAGGTCTGTTCATGGCTGCTGCAGCAACCAAAACTGTGTCTCCTTGTTCAGCTCCATCAAGATCTGATTCAGAATAACCAGCAAAATACTTGAGATTAATGGATTGGTTAAGTTATGTCCATCTTGGAATCATTGTAGAGAGAAGGGTAAAATCTGCTAATTAAATTCACAAAAGGAACTTGGAATAGAATTGATCTGATCCAAGTATGTGGTTGAGGATAAGGGGAGAATGATCTGTCAAAGCTCAGCTTGTGGTATTTTTACCAGAAAAAAAAAAAAAAAAGAGAGCGATAGAGAGACAGAAAGAGAGAAAGAGAAAGAGAGAGAGAGAGAGAGAGAGAGAGAAATATACCAGCTATCCAAAACAAAAACAAACAAAAAAACCCCAACAAATTTCTAAGAAAATATCCAAGAAAGAAATGAAAGAACACCTCTTAACCAAAGTGTGTTGATGTTTGTAGTCGGAAAAACATCAGATTCAAACTGAAGAAATAGGGAATTAACCAAATAATAATGTTAAGATCTAGGAACTGGATGGGAGATGGATGGGAGCAAGTCAGCAGGAGAACAAGCAACTTTCTGGGCAATAGCTATGAACCATATTAGAACTGTTTTGGTTTATGATCAGAAGGTATTTGCTGTGTGGTGGGTGAAGGCAGGTTAAAGGTACAGAATCAGGAATTCATTGCCTATATCTCTCCACAAGAAACTCCTATTCCCAACATCATCAAGTTTGTACTTCATTTAAACCTTCCTTTATCAACAGCCTGGCATCAGCAGGAGTGAGTAGTGAACTTAGACTCTTCTCCATTCATTCTTTCTTGCCTTGTAATTCCTTTAATTCAAGGTCAGTTTCCCCCAATCTCTCCTCATGGAAGAGGTAACTACTTTGGGACAGTGGGGTTTTTTTTCTAGAAGTATCTACCAAGAATTGTGAAGGGTCTGAGATTTTACTGTACTTGCAATCTAACAAGTTAGCCTACTACAGTTTCATGAATGCTAGCAAAAGCGTCCTGGGTCAAAGATGAAGGATTTGTTTATTACTCGCAATAACAGCAGTGGTCATAGAACTATTATTTGTGCTGAGCCCCAGTTCCAACAGGGCCACAGAATAAGGGCCAGATGATATCTGCATGTGCAGTGGGTTGCATTACAGAGAGGAACTCTGAGCTCAGAAAACCCAAATTTTTTACACTGGACAGTAAGCATGTATGCCCACTGCTCTGGAGGAAAATGTTATCTTATCTTCCGAGGCTATTCACTATGGAAACATTCTTTAAATAATAGTCTATAACAAAAGCAGTCAGTTCCTCTGACCACAAGAGGTGAAGAAACATGAGAGAACCAAGAAGAATTTTCTCCCAATAATATCCAACTCCATTCTTCTAAGCCAAAGAATGGAGTGTACCAAAATTTTTTTTCTAAGAGCCACAGACACCATTCAAGTTTCTGAGTGTTTGACAGTCAACTTAGAAATAGAAATAAGAATGGAGTAGAAAATAAGACATGTTAGCTAGAATTACTGGGAAATTTCCTAGATCCTGTTGTTAAAATGCAAATAAATATCTCCAGAGGAATGTCATTATAAGAGCTATTAGCTTATAAACAACTATTATAGATATTAAATAAGTGTTCTGAATTTGTGAAGCATTTTTACAGCTACTGGTTTATTCTACCTATACAACAACGTTACACAGCAGGCAGGTATGCCATTTAATAGCAGAATAAAACTGAGACACAGAGAGGTTAAGTAACTTGTTCAAGTATAACCACAGGAGTTATATTTGAATCATTCAATTAAATAGTAACATCATTAGTATATAGCAATCACATTTGCCCCAGAATTACAAATATTTATATATCATTCAACACTTAATAGATAAACATAAAACTATAAAAAATAATAGGTAAAACTTGAGTGTGAGATATAATTTTTTGAGGTTTTGGGGGGTTGTATTACAATAGCACTGCTTCAGAGTAGTATAAAATAATCAAGTGATGGACCCTAGAGTTGTTATTCTGGAGTATATTTCCTGTTTGATAAGAATATCCACAATGTTCTTGTTTAAATTCCCCAATAACTTAAGAAAAGATTACTGATACAAGCATTATTTTTCATAAGGGTGCTTCAAACTTCCCCAATTAGAGACATTTTTTTAGTGAAGTAACATCTACTAATCTGCCAAATTGAAATCACTTTACAAATGAGGAGACTAATTCTGTTTTTACCATTTAACTACAGGATATTCATCATCTGATGAAACAGAAAGATTTAACAAAATGAGCATGTTCAAACCATTTGGCAAATATCTGCTAAAGAGAGCAGATAAAAACTCTTTGGTGGAGGGGGGGAGATGATTTTTTTTTAACCTGAAACAAAAGCCAATCACAAAATGTAATAGTGTTGTATTTCTCTTTTATACCTGTAATACAGTAGCAGATCGTCAAAAAGGTTAAAGACAATGTCGGCCATGACTTCTTTCAGCTTTTGAGGTGGCAACGTGTATCATTTGGCATAATGATGACACAGATCTGCATGTGTATGTCTTCAATAATTCATGTTGCAGCTTGTCTCACTGTGGGGACAGATGTCAGTGAAACCAGTGACAGCCGATCATGCTGATCCCATAGTGACATGAACCTTGCGTACATGCCCACCAAGTCTGATTGGAGTGAATAAAATATGGGCTAGCAAGCTGGGGTGTAGCTATTCATTTTGTAACTACATGACTGTACATATTTTTATGTATGTGTGTATAAAAAAATCTTACTTCCATATAATTTCCTAAAGATTTGGAAATCTTTATAATTTGGAAACATTCCTTACATTTGAATGTCATATATATTAGATCATTTAAAATATACATAGAAAATGTTACTGACAAAATTATTTATTGTTATGTATAGAAATGTATATGTATATCTCTCCTACAGCTGATGTATAGAATTACCAATCTTTTTCTTTCTTTTTAATAACAAATCCAATCACTTTTATTTTTATTTATTTATTTATTTTAATGAATTTATTTATTTATTTTTGGCTGCTTTGGGTCTTTGCTGTGTGCGGGCTTTCTCTAGTTGCAGCGAGCAGGGGCCACTCCCCATTGAGGTGTGTGGCCCTCTCATTGCAGTGGCTTCTCGTTTTGTGGAACACGGGCTCTAGGAACGCAGGTTTCAGTAGTTGTGGCATGTGGGCTCAGTAGTTGTGGCTCACAGGCTCTAGAACACAGGCTCAGTAGTTGTGGCGCACGGGCTTAGCTGCTCAGCGGCATGTGGGATCTTCCCGGACCGGGGCTCGAACCTGTGTCCCCTGAATTGGCCGGCAGATTCCCAACCACTGCGCCACAGGGATGTCCCTTAATTACCAGTCTTAATTAATCTTTCATTACTAATTCATGTATAGAATAAATTAATGTCACACATCCAGAAGATTAAACAAGCCTGATGTTTTGTTCTCAAAGACTTATCTTTGTTTCTTACAATGATAAGTATTTTCTTTTAACATTTGGCAGTAATCAAACAACTATCCTAGATACTCTAAAAAAAAGTATAATTGTATATCTGTCAGTAAGTATCTATGAACATTAATTATAATATAAAATATAGAACACTGGTTAGAATATAGAAACAGTCTCCCTGCCCAAAGTTAGTCTAATCCTTATGCCTTAACCCATAACAAGTTTCATAGCAAGGGACTAGAATAAGAGATGTAGCTGGAGCTGTGCAAGTCTATCATTTTTACTAGTAGCAATAGTAGCTCGACATACTTACCTTCTATTTGTGCATAAAGAAATACAGAGTGAGCAGTTCCAAAGCCTTTTAAAAGTCAAAATATTGTGTCATATTTTTAGATCCCAAGATGAGCTCCATTTATCCATTTCTTGAATAACATTAGGGAAAAATGTCAAGCTCTACTTATAACCTGCAGAATCTTTGATTAACAACTAGAAAATACCATGTGTATGTTTGTATGTGTGGATAAATATGGGTGTGTGTGTATATATATTACATTTTGAAATATTCAACAGAACAAAACATTCATCTTTATGTTTTTTTGAGTAACACAATATGTTCTGCAATTTTTGACTTGCTCTTAGACATATCGCTTAGCTTTTAGAGTCATTATTCTTGGTAATTTTATTGTTTCAGAGAAGTTCCTGGCTTATTCCTAATGACTTCTCTGATCTGTCCTCTCCCCTCTAAGATCAGTATATTTAGGAAAAGGCATTGATTTTTCATTATGCCAGGATTAGACTATTTTCAAAATACACTTGAGTCAGGGAATCTCATCATTTCTACCATGCATAGTGTTGCCTAACTGTGGATACCATTTTTCTTTGGAGGTGCATTAACATAAACATTTCTAATCACAGCTCTGTAAAGAGACACGGTATGATAATTCATGACTTTTAGGTAATATGTCATATGAATCTTAACATATGGCATTACACTCTACAGTGGCAATCTTGGCTTCCAAAGGGACCTGGCAAACATCCAGTGAGATGAGAATAAGCCAAACTTGATAGAAAACCATATCGATGCTAATCCAGGTTTACACCTTTCATTCAGACTCAGAACTCTCCAGCAGATGGTTCAGTGTTGAAGCACTAATGTTAGCAAAATGTCAAAACTATTTTGCTAGACTCCCCAATTGTTCATACAGAGTATTTTTCAAGAGCTGGATATCAAAACAGTATTAATGAATGGTAGCACTAAGGTCTCTGATCTCAAGTCCAGGGTTTTGGTTTCAATCTCCAAAGATAATCTGGCTTTGCTCCCTTGGAATATAGCCAGTCAGTTTTACAAAGAAAATCAAATTTTAGAAGTTTCTTCCCTGATTCTTTAGCCAACAGTTGCATAATCAAGGAAGACAAAGGAATGCAGACCATTTGGCAGATAGCATTATTAGTGCTGCTATATCAATTTAATCATCCAAACAAATGTCATGAAATAGAGGCTCTGAATCAAAATGTCTTATTCTAGGATTTGTGGACATAGAGAAAAAAAAACAAATGGGCTTCAGAGAGTCCATAAAGCATCTGAATTTAGAGGCGAATATGGATGTGGGTGTTCATATGCATACTTTTCAATGTGCACACATATTTACTGAATATGCAACGTGAATGAATGAATAGGTGTAACACTCATACTAGGAGCAGCAACAGTTTCAGTATGTTACAGAAAGTCAGAATTACAGTTATAAAACAAGAATAAATAGGTTTGCATCTAGATAAAAGCATATTCAAGCACTAATTGATCACTTAATGCCTATTAGGATATATGATGTCTTTAATATATTTTTTCTAATATTAAAAAGTATCTTATGAAGTAGGAATTAAGAGCCCTGTTTTGCAGAATTCTAACCACAAATGTCTCAGAGAGGTTTATCTGGACCTTCCCAATGGGTAGCCTGGAATTAGCTTTCCTGACTCCAAATTCCACTCCTTTTATTTTACATCACTTTTACCCCTTCAGTAATGGTTTCTACCTTAGTGTAAACAGACTAAAATCCCAACAGCAAAAGATAGCGTCTGTGATAACACAAGAAGGCAGATGAATGGATTAAAAAGTTGTGTGTGTGTGTGTGTATACATACACACACAATAGAATATTAGCCATAAAAAAGAATGAAATCTTGCAATTTGCAGCAACATGAATGTACTTGGAGGGTATTATGCTTAGTGAAATAAGTTAAGACAGAGAAACACAAATACTCTATGTTTTCACTTACATGTGGAATCTAAAAAGCAAAACAAATGAACAAACATAACAATATAGAAACTGACTCACAGAGAACATAGTAGTGGTTGCCAGAGGGAAGGGCAGTGGGGGATGGGAGAAATAGGTGAGTGGGGTTAAGAGGCACAAACTACCAGTTATAAAATAAATAAGTCACAGGGAAGTAATGTACAGCACAGGCAATATAGTCAATAGCATTGTAGTCACTTTGTATGATGCGTAATCTGTAAAAACATTACATCACTCTTGTACAACTGAAACTAATATAATGTTGTAAGTCAACTCTACTTCAATTAAAAAAAACAGACATACGAGTATGAGACCACTTTCAGGTAACATTCCTTCTCCCAAAATTTCTTTATGGAAGTCCAGAGTATATCGCCATTATTATCTTCAAGATGTATTTTCCTTTGCAAACTTCTTGTAGCAGCCACTATAGTATTAAATCAATCGGCATAAATTGATAAAACAGCAATGAGACTTCCCATCACATCTGTTTGAGTCCTGTCCATTAGCTCAAGGTAAAGCACGTGGGCACTCCACGTGGGAGCCAGTTCATACCAGGACAGCTATTTTTCATGTTCTTCCATAAATGTGCTTCTGGTAGTGAGGTCACTGGTAGAAAGATTCATGTTTAGCCCCTAAGAGGCTAGGCCAGATCAGAACTGAATAATGATCAGTAAAAATTGACCTGAGAGATTAAAGACAGCTGAAAAGATATGTCATGCTCAAATTAGGTCAAGCCATTCAGGACTAACCCTGTAAAGAGGACCTGAATCAGTAGGTGCCACTGGTATGTCATCGCTTAAAAGATTGTCAGGGTGGACTAAACAACATTGTTCCAATTATATAACTCTTAAAAAAGTGACTGCTTATAGGTTTTCCTCACTTCCAAACCCTAATTTTGCTCTTCTCACTATGTCTTTTATGATTAACCATGGTTTTATTTTCATTTTTGTTCACTATCAATTTCATTGCTGAAGACTGTCCATATTTCTTTAATGTGGTGACAAGAATTCTTTGCTGAAGCTAAAAAAAAAACAAAACAAAAAAACAAGAATGAAACAAGCTAAGAGAATAACACTGTATTCCATTTTTCCATTTAAAATATGTTACAAAACAGCTTTCAGTTTGAAAAATTTTGACAGTGTATATCCAATTTTTCAACTAACAGATGCACATACATAAAATTATATGATTGAAATTCAGTGTCAGGGGCTTTAGTCATTTAGTTTGGGCAAATTCAACGTACTGGTTCATAATATAACTCTTGAAATATCTATTTAATAATGAGAGAGTGGAGTTTCTATGAAACAGTGATATGGAAGTGCATTTAAAAAGTGTATTTATAGTGCATTTAAGAAGGATTTTTTTTTTTTTTTTTTTTTTTTTTTTTTTTTTTTGCGGTAGGCGGGCCTCTCACTGTTGTGGCCTCTCCCCTTGCAGAGCACAGGCTCCGGATGCGCAGGCTCAGCAGCCATGGCTCACGGGCCTAGCCGCTCTGCGGCATGTGGGATCTTCCCAGACCGGGGCACGAACCCGTGTCCCCTGCATCGGCAGGCGGACTCTCAACCACTGCGCCACCAGGGAAGCCCTAAGAAGGATATTTTTGTGAATATTTTAAAAAAGAAATTACTATGTTTTATTTTTAAATGAAAAGTGATTTTCTTTTTTTTTTTTTGAAATCAATTCATAACGAGATTGAGTGAGCAATACGTGGTTATTCAATGAAAGAAGAAACCAAGCCATGTCTTTGGACTCCTAGTTCAGAGTTCTTCGTGATAACTTGCAAACACCTGCTTATATTAGCTTAGACTTTCTCGCTTGTGTTATGATAATAAAGTGAATGACATCTGTTTTATTCCGTTCAGGCTGCTATAACAGAATAACATAGGATGGGTGGCTCTAACAGCAAACATTTATTTCTCACAGTTCTGGAGGCTGAGAAGTCTAAAATCAATGTGCCAGCAGATTCAGTATCTGGTGAGGGTCATCCTTTTGGTTCCCGGAGAGCTGGCTTCTCACTGTGTCCTCACGTGGTAGAGAGAGAGAGAGAGAGAGAGAGGTTTCTCTGCTCTCGTCTGATAAGGACACTAATTCCATCATGAGGATTCTACCCTCATTCTCTCATCAAAGCTAGTTACTTCCCAAAGGCCTCACCTCCAAATACCATCATACTGGGGGTTAGAGTTCTGTGGGGAGACATTTAGTCCATCGCAGTAAAGTGACTGTCAACTAATATATTGTTCTCCGGATAGTACCAAATATATGTCTAAAATATTTTCAAGATAGAGGTGGGTTATGATAATTCTAGGATGGAAATGCAATCCTCCTACAGGGAAACATAGGCTATCCATTGTTCTTACAAATTTAGTGGGATAATTGAGTGTGCGCCACAGAAGCCAAAGACTTTTATCTTTTAATTGACAGAAATACCATATATATCATTTGTATAATAACTAAGATCATCCCCAAAGACAGCAATTTGGGAAATCCAGATTCCTTCAGTATAGTGCAGTAATGAGGCATCCAGAATCAGATGAGCTGGGTCTGAGCTTCATTATCTGAGCTCCAACACTGACTGGGTAACCTTAGGCAAATTACTTGGTCTTTCTCTGTCCAGTTTACCAATCTATAAAACAGAGATAATCACAGGATTTATCTCCAGAGTAAGGATTATATGAGATAACCAAGTAAAGAGCTTAGCACAGTGACAGTGGTAAGCACTCAATAGATGCTACTATGTATTGCTATTTAGATATGGTGATTCCATCTAACCCAGGAGGCTCGATTTTTAAAATGTGTCAGGGTTAGCTAAGATTCCAGTGTCTTGAGTGGTAGCAGGCATTGTTATTTTTCAGGATCCGTTGACCTTAGGGAAACATGTTTTCCTTACAGACCCAATACAACCACTAACAAATATTACACATGTAATATTTTTAAAGAAAAAAAAGAAAATATATTTTACCTTTAGCTGGACCTTTTGTTCAAGACAAGACTCTATCAGAAACAATAGCTTTGTTGTAAGACATTTTATTCTAGGAATGGTTTTGAATATTCAGTAGGGCTCCAGGCTAGTGATTTTGTGGTTAGGTTTCCTGTCTTCCAGGAAGCCCTTGACAAAGGTCACAAACAATTTGCTCGTTCCTCTTATTAAAATAAAGATGGAAAGCATTGATGATAACTCTGCCCAGCAGCTAACTTCATCATCTGTAGTGGTTTCAACATATGCTTGTGAGATAATGAAAAATATAGCATTAAACACAGTGGCAGATTGAATCTTGTTTCAGGGTAAATATAGTAAGTCATTTTTTTCCCTCTTCATTTCCTCAGAACCTGTTTAGCATTAGACTGTTAATATCATCCCTGATACATGACAAAACGATTGCATAATATACTGCATTTCAGACCAACCTCCACATAAAAGTGAGCAACGGAAAACTATGAACATTAATCGGGCATTCAAAATAATGAAGTGCCTCATGCCAGCCCTCTTTAAAAGCCTTCCACTCTTATAGTTTTGTAGGAATAAACAGTTTTATAAATCTGACACGCTTTTCTGGTCCCATTTAGTGTTATGAAAATGTCATTTTTCTGAGGTACCGTGAATATTAAAAGTTTTTAAAGATATATCTTATAGCCAATAGTAAAAATATTCTATGCCATCTTTATGACATAATCTTTTTTTAAAAGCAAGTTTTGAATCTAAAATACAAGTTTATCAATATTGGGAAGGAAGGATTATTTACACTTTAATCTTCAAGGACCAGGAAAATACATATAATGATTTGGGGCAGCAAATATTTTGTTATGGTAAATATTTGCCTTGGGGAATTACAGCTATTTGAAGACTATATTTTCTATCCAAAAATAATTTAAAATTACCAATAAAAAAACATATAACCATTAACTTCAAAGAAAAATCTAATAAATTAACAATGGTTCAATTTGTGCTTGTGTTGAGGAGCATATCTCAGGAAAATTCTTTATACACACAATTCCAAAAAAATCTCATATTAAATTAAAATATGATTTAAGAATGAAAGTATTTACTCATTATATTACAATAAAAACTGAATTAGGAGCTGACATTTTACTGATAATTATCTTTTGGTTGGTGACTCTAGTAAAATCTGAGTTTTACCTGCTTTTACATCGTAGTTTTTGTCCCCACTTCATATGCCTTGCTACCAGATGTTGAACATGCTGCCTCTCTTTAGTTGTTTCCATTACATCAGAGGTCAGTCTAAGTTCTTCACTCTGGGTTCTCCCACCTATGCTGTTACCATCATGTTCCCCTTTCAAAAATGACGTTCGGAAAATCATCTTCCCTCTATTGCCTCTGGTTTACAGAAGCAATAAATGGCTCAGCTGCAGCCATTGCTTCAGGATCTAATTAAACAAGGAATTGCAGATGCTGTGGATTTTTTTTTTTCCTAATGATACAAGCAACTGCACGGAGCACATATGTTCCTTTTCTATTATTTGACAAAGACTGCAGAGAACCTGCACTTGCAACAAGCATGGGATGTGATATGTTCTTAAGTGTTATTCAAGGTCACATGTTTTTAGAAGTAAAAATAACAACAATTAACCAAGTGACTTTATGTAATGTAGCCTGAGATTTAATGTCCTTTATTATTTAATGCTTAAAATTTATCATATGAGTATAGTTAGCCCCAATCCACTTTGGATTATGCCTATACAGTCTTTCTTCAGAGCATCCTCCACATGTTTATTTCAGACAATTTTACATTTATCTTTTAATTGTATATTTTTAATAAACTGAAGTATATATGTAACATATATTAAAGCCTTAAAGAATAATAACAAGCAAACACTTGTGAACCCACCACCCAATCTAACAATGATAACATTAGAAATACCACTGACATCTCTTTTTTTTAAGTATTAATACATTCAGTTCAAAATACTGCCCAATTGCCCTTGTAATTTATTCTTTGACCCATAAGATATTTAGAAATATGCTGTATAGTTTCCAAATATTTGGTTATTTTCCAGTATCTTTTGTTATTTATTTCTGATTTAATTCCATTGTTGTCAGAAATGGAATTGTATAATTTAACTATTCTTAAATGTATTGAGTTGTTTTATGAACCAGAATATGGTTTATTTTGGTAACTGTACCATGTGCACTATAGATTCTGCTATTTGGGGATAAATTATGTCATAAGTTCAATTAGATAGAGTTGGTTGATAGCGCTGTTCAAGTGTTCTATATATCTAGTGATTTGCTGTCTATATGTTTTATCAGTTACTAGAGCAAGACAGTGAAATCTTCAGCTATAATTGAGAATTACTTCTGTTCTATCAGTTTTTGCTTCATGTATTTTGAAGCTCTGTTATTAGTTGTGTAAACCTTTGGAATTGTTCTATCCTGTTGTCCTGTTGATGAATTGATCTTTTATCATCATGAAATGACCTCTTTACCTCTGATAAGTAGTTTTGGTATCTAGTAGGTCATGTTCCCACATATTTTTATTTTTCTTCAGTGGTATCTTGGTTATTCTGAATCTTTTCATTGTTCATATACATTTAACAATCATCTTGTCAAATTCCTCAAAGTCTCTATTGAGGTTTTGTTAGAATACCCTTAAAATTTTACATCAATTTGTGAAGACAGGGACAAGGATAAAGGACATCCACCCAAAACATATAGTAAGCATCATATTCAATGGCTAAGCATTAAAACTTTACCTCTAAAATCATAAAGAAAAGATAATGCTTATTATTTCTTCTATTCAACATCACATGGAGGACGTACCCAGCTCAATAAGATATGAAAAGGCAGTACAAAACAGAAGGATAGAAAAGGGGGAAAAGTTGTCATTATTAGTTAAATGACACATTTATCCCCAGAGAAAATTTTTTAAAACCTACAAACAAATTACTAAAAAACAATAAGATAATCTAGTGAGTTCACTGAATATGATTAATACATAAAAGTTTTAGCAAGAAAGATTTAGTAAATGTAATTTAAAAATTATAATATGAGTGATCTAGGAATAAGTCTAACAAATGATGGACAAGAATTTAATGAAGAAAATTATAAAAATTAATTGAAATATAAATTCTAATTGTTACTGAACATGTATAGAAGAGAAACTCTCTTAATGGTGGCTGCATAGATTAAAACCATTTTGAAACAATTCAGCCAAACTCAGAAGAGTTAGAAAACATATAAAGAACTTCTACAATTACAAGAAAATAAACAAGAGACACATTCAAGATTATTCATTTACGGAATTGTTTATGTGGTAGGCAGAATTCTAAAATGGCCCCCAAGATTTCCACTCTCTGGTATCCTGTATAATGCCCCTCACCTTAAGTGTGAGCAGAACTTGTGAATATGATGAGATATAACCTCCATGATTAAGTTACATTATATGACAGAGTGGATTTCACAGAAGTAATTAAGGTCTCTGATTAGTTGACTTTGAGTTAATTCAAATGAACGTCACTCTTGGTGGGCCTGACCTAATCAGGGAGCCTTGAAAAGAGGTAGAAAAGATTCAAAACTAAAGACATTACTTTTGCTGGCCTTGAATAAGCAAAATGCCATGTTGTGCAACAGTTCACATGCCAGGGAAAGGTGGGTGGACTCTGAAGCTGAGAAAGGTCTGCAGTTGACAGAGAGCAAGGAATTGGAGACCTCGGTCTAATAACTACAAAGGACTAAATTCTACCAGCAACTGAACTAAACTTGGGAGAGGACCTCTGAGGTGGCTGCAGCCCTGACCAACATCTGTATTTTTGCTTTAAGAGATCATAAGAAAACGAGCTGAGCCAGGCTGCACCAAGACTCCAGACCCACAAAACTATAACAAATTTGTGCTCTTTTAAGTCTTTAAGTTTGTGGTCATTTGTTATGCAGTAATAGAAAAAAAACACAGTTTGTAATAGCAAAAAACAACAAAAAACCTTGAAATAAACCAAATCTCCATGGGTGGCAAATGAATTAATAAATTAATTCTTTGTAGTCATGCAATGTTACACTAGACTATGATAAAATTAAATAAAATATACAACATGGCAATGTTACACTAGACTATGATAAAATTAAATAAAATATACCAACATGGATGAGTCTCAAAAGCTTGTTGAGCAAAACAATTGCAAATCACAAGTATACACACTATGACTTTACTTATATAATTATTAAAATAGGAAAAGTCAAATAATAGGTCATTTAAGGGCAGATATTGGTGAGGAATGGTTAATACTGTACAAGTCAAGGTTGAGATTACCTCTGGGGGAGAAAGATATTTGAGAGGGTTATAAAAGTGGTTTCAAAGGTATTGGCGTTAGCCTATTTCTTAGGTTCAGCAGTGAGTACATGAGTGTTTATTTTACTATCTATCAAACTCTGCAGATATGTTATAAACACTTTTATAGTGGAAGATGTATTTCACCATTATGAGTACATAATCCTGTAAAAAGGTCCCCAAATTCTAGAAAGTTAATCTCTTGTCTTCCTAGATTAGAAATTGAATAATAAGTTCATCAAGTGGAAAAAAAATTATGTATGGCTCTCCAACTGCATTTAAATACAGCAACAGCAGTAACAGCCATGGTTGTAGTCATCTCTTCAACCTAATTAGTGATGGCAGTTGAGGCAGATTAGCAAAGTGAGCCAGGAGACTAGTGACCCAGGTGTCGTCTTTCTTCTGTGCTGTGTGCTTTGCATGTTCAATCTGTGCTGTGTTGGGGAAGTGAAGCCAAGAGAAAACCCAAGTGCTAATAACAGTGAGAGAGAAAGATACAGAGGCAGAAAATTGAGGGAGAGAACAATTTTTAATATGCTTCACATTCCTTGAATTAATTAAAAGTGAACCATAAACCAGTGTTTAACTTACAGCTTGACTGTGGGTGAATTATTTATCCAGTTGAAACACACAACCTATGTTCATAACATGGAACTGTTTTGATTACACATCTTGAATGGTGAGTCTGGGAAATTACTGTACTAAGGGTCCTGAGAAACTCCATCAAACCTGAACTCATGATTTTTCCAGATGAAATATTAGAAAGTAAGTCAGTTCTCTATTTTTACACTAGTTTTTCCAAATCTAATTTTGCTTCTCCAAAGCTAGTCCTGAATTTGATGACCACAATAGCTAAAGCCAATTATTTGACCTAGAGCTATGACGGGAACTACACTTTGCAGTAAGACTTTGTACAGATGTACCCATGTCTCTTGCACACTCATCACTTATAACAAATTGATGCTAAAACAGGTTTCACAAAGTGTTAATTCTCATAATCAGTTAGAATCACTGTGTACCCCTAAATTATTGGACACTTCTAACACATTCTACTTTGCGAATTAATTGTAACCTAGAGCTACAGAAATGGTTGTAAACAGGGTAGTACTGTTTATATGTTACTGTTGAGGCTTGAGAAAGATAGCAAATTGTTTGCTACTAAGACTTTACACTAACACTGAGGAAAAGAGAATCCACCACTTTTCCCCTTTTGGTGCAAATATTTTAAGAGTTATTACTGTTAGGTTAGAAGAAATGATTTTCATTTAGTGAATTTCAGCTTAATATCACAGTATCATGTCACCACATCTTCCCTCTCCTCTTTGATTCCCACCAGCCCACTCCAACAACAGCCAAATTCATCTGTGCTAGACTAACAGTCACAGAACTTTAGAACTAGAAAAGATTCAAGATATCATGTGGTTCAACCCAACAATAAAACCACATTTGGCATGGTTGTTAAATGAAATTTCTTTTTGAAAGAAACACTAGAAAAACAAAACTGACTTTTCCCCATAGACAATTATTGAGAAGTTTTATTAGCTCTTTGAATTTGAGAAAGAAGTCACTCTTTAAGCGGCTGAATTCTGCACGCACACACACACACAAAATAATAATTAAATCAGCTACTTTCAAAGTGACAGGACCGTGCAGCATGGAGATTATAAAGCAACAGCATTTATAAATGTTGGCAACTAGTTGCACACCAGGAAACCAAAAGCAATTTATGTAGGAATTTGGCATCCTCAGTTCTCTCTAAAATTCCATGACTAATTTCTCAAGTAGCTTTATTTCTCTCACTTAATCACTCTACTTCTTACTTCACAATACGATGAGAGCATTTGGTTGCATCCAATGCTCCAAAGAGATCATGGAATAAAATATGTCAGTGAGGTTTTTAAAAAGGCTGATTCTGTAACTAACAATGGAAAAAATGAGAAGATTTAAATGGAAAAATGTGAGATAAATTAGTTTTTCCTCTTGTGTCCTTTCAAAACCTAGAGACTATTGTTCCCTTGCTTTTTTGTCATTCCAGTACTACTTTTCTTAATCTAATTATTTTGAAACATATTCAAAACGTCTGCCATTCTGCGTCTGCTATATTTCCTTCACCTTGCCCCCAATTTTTGTTCTCATCAATATATTTATCAGTCAGCACTTTCAGGACTTCAAGATAACTTCTTCCACTAAAAAAATTTATATTTGATAATAATAATAGTCCTTTGCATGAAGCTCTTATATACATTATCCCATTTCATTCTCAAAACAAAGTAGCAGGGTTAATATTTAGACTTCTATCCTCTAGAGGAGAAAATAAAAATCCCCCAAAAGATAAGTGGTCTGCCCAAGATCACAGCTAAATAAATATTTGAACCAAGAATGGAAGTCAAACTTCTTTTCACTATGCCCAGCATGATTTCTTAAAGAGCTCTTCTCTTCAGATGAATCAGCTAGTCTCTGGTCATCACTCCTTCTCTATTGCTATCTTCACTCCTACTTCTACTTCCATGCAATGATGTTTAGGAGCTTGCATACAAATTGCTTCTGACATAATACTAACTACAAGTGACTTCTGACAATCTCCACAACCCTTATAGTGCTTGACTTCCTATTGGTACTTAGAAACAACTGGGACACTTACATGGTAATAATATGGAACTGATGGAACAGGTTTCTGGTACCTCTGCCATCAGGAATTCAATTAGTCTAAAGAGGTCTTCCCTTCTCATACCTGAGAATAGTGAATCCATGACTATCTCTGAATATTTTGTCTTATTATCATTCTAAGTGGCTGCAGTATTTAGGTTCTGTATCTGGGTCCTCCGAGAAAAATAACATAACATTTTAATTTACATTAAAAACATAGTCAATTACTATAATTTCTATCAGTCGGGGACCAGCTAGCAAACCCCTCCAGGTAATTTAAACTGAGGAAATTTAATACATGGGTAATGACTGATGGAAGAGCTGAGAAGCCAACAGGGGATGGTGAAGCAACCAAAAGCTTAGCAATGGCAAGAAACCACTACCACTTCTAGGGCTGGAGGGACAAAGGAGAAAGTCTTATTACCAGAGATTAGAAGCCATGATTACCGGGTGGGAAAGCAGAGGCTGTCTACTGGGGAGCTAAAAGCACAGTGGAAACCAGCCACTGCAGGAAGATGCCACCCAAGGATAAGCTAGTAGGGGAGAAATACCCTGCCTTCTCCCATTCTTCATCTCTCCCATCTCCCTTCCCCCACCCCCTCCCAGGCCTCCTATGGAGCAAATCTACCTGGAAGCTAGATGGAAAGTAAGTCTGAGACACATAGTTTATGGGTGAGACGTCGAAAATGAATATTAGTACAATAGCCAATGACCAACTCACTTCCCAGGCATAAAAGAGAAAACTAGAGCTGTAAACTGATTGCTAAATTATGTTCAATTTACTTTTCTTTTATATAATGAAAATGATCTGCAGATCTCTGAGTAGCCTAGACATTATAACACTTGGTACATAATGTCGTTGGTTAGGGAAAATAATGCTAAGTATAGAAAGTGATGCAGCATAAGTACCATCATACTTTCTCATTACATACTTTAGCAACAATAATGGATATCGTTACATAAAAATATGTACTATAATCATACAATTTATTTGGACTGCATAAAGAAAGGATTTGCTTAGCCTGTCTTAATATATTTACACCTCTAATTACATATCCATTATATAAGCATCCATTCAAGACCTACTATGAGGCATACAATTTGCTAGTCCTTAGGGAAAAAATACTATTTTCATAAGACAGGGTCATATTCTCAAGAACCAAAGAAGATAGGAATTAAGAATAAAGTAAATGAAACACATAAAACATAGATATGATTGAGAGGAGCACACAAATAAGAAAGTAATTCATTTTTCCAGGGGGATAGGAGCCAAAAAAGACTACATAAAAAAGAGGATATTTGAACCAAATCTGAAAAGATAAGGAAGAATCAAAGCAAATGCTATGTTTCTCTGAAGCCTTCCCAGGCTCTTCTCCCATACACACAATGATCATTACAAGCATTGCTTACATATCACATTCTGGATCAATTACAATGCTGAATCATCCGCTTACTTCAAGAACATGTTTAAAAAGAATCCCTCGCATTTCTATCCACTAGACATTGCAAGAAACCTAGCAGAGATATTCTTAATTTTAAAGATCTTCCAGCATAGCAGGCTATGGTGTTACCTTCTTTTTCTGCCATTCCCAATACTGTCCCCTTGCTATCCTGATCCTGCTTGATATATACTACTGAATATTTTATAGCAGTGGATCTTTGTTCTAATTTGTTTTCTTTTCCAGTACAACCCAAGAGCCATATAGACCTGCAACTCACATTGACCCAAATTCCTTGAGACTATATTGAAAGATTTTCTTTGAACTCCCACATTTGGAAAGGAATTTAGATAACATTTTATATATTGGAAACTTCTCCCTTATCCAAGATGTTGATGACCTTCTGTTAGCCACTCCTTCACTGAAAGATGAGATATCTAAATGTTATGACTTGTGTAGACCATATGTTACAAAGCTTCTAAAAAATATATATGGTGATGCCTGTCTCAGATTCATTACTTGGGACATTACATACCTATACCAATAAAAGTGAGGTCATATTCTAGGATAAAAACCAGTCTCAGTGTCCCAAGGTCCACTTAAATTTCACAAATGTCCACCCTCTTGGGCTTAGCTAGCTACAACTTACATAGCATATTGGATATGCTTCTAATCCAGAGCTTCTATTGCATCCAATTTAAACAAACATCCCAGAGCCATGACCTTTGTCACAAGAAGCCAAATAGTCTTCTTTTCTTCTTTAAACAAACCTTGTAGAGAACCCTAGCACTAAATCTTCTTGGTAACGATAAGTCTATATATTTTTACATTGTGAGGAAAAAGAAACTATTTTATGTGTGAACACAGATTCATGAAAACAGAGAATGGCCCACTCCTTAGTATGAGTCAGTTCTGCCCTGACCTCTCTGACTATAGCTATTCCCCACACAGTCACAGCACTCCTAAAGACACAATCACATTCTAATATTAGCCTAACAAAATATGCAATTTTATTCTTCTCTGCAAACAGAGAAGGCTGGGCTCATTCTGTTTGCTCCCATTTCAATGCGAGGGGAGTTTCATAACTGTCTTACAGCCCCTGTCTACTGTTCAAATGCAGTATTAACTTCAAAAACTTTTTTTTTCAAAATTACTGACCTCATATTTTATGTAGATTTGCCCTGTTGGTGGACAGAAAAAAGGTGGGTTTGGAATATGCAGCAACATGAGAACGTAGAAAATTCTTCTTTGTTGTCTATTCTTGTTTACCCACATGACTGAATTTATAATTTTTGGTCTTATTTATGACTATGGACAATGCAGGAAACAATGAGAGTTCATCACCTCAGTAGGTATAAAAAATGTTTATTTGTTCATTCATTGATGATCCCTTATACATTATCATATAGCTGTCATAAAGTGTTTTGCTCTCTAAAAGACTTAGGCATGGAAATGCTTTGGTTCCCACTACAGCCAAAGTAACTGCCATTTTCTCTTTCTGGGTCCAACTAGGTGCCTCTGAAAACTCTTTCTGTTTTGCCTTACTCTAAGATTAGTCCTCAGATTCAGGATTAAACAGAATCAAACAAACAAAACTTACTAATAGGGTGACTCTTTTTCCCAAATTTGTACAGGCCCAAGGATCTTCTTCATCTTGCTTTCATGGCCTATGGAATGAAAAAGGTAAACAAAAGTGATGACAACATAAATGACAGATACATAATTGATATGTGAGTTTTGAGTTTTTCTAAGTTGGTCTATTTTGTCACACCTGCCTCATTTGTCAAGCCTACACTTTAGGAAGTCCAGTAAAGATACACTGTTCTATAGAAGACCACAATGAAATCAAATTCTGATAGTCCATGCTTTTGAAAGAAGTACCTATAATAGAAGAACCAAATGACTTTCTGGATTAAGTTTTTAGAGCCATGTCATCTCAAAACATATATCCTTGCCCATGGAGTAACGTTTAACATAAAACAGAAATTTCTGAATGGAAATAATACTGGGAATTAACTTTTTCAATGTATAGAGTCAATCAAAACATCAAGGATATAAAGTCTTATCTTAAATCTTATTAATGAGAACACAACTAAGTGTTAAATTACAACAAAAAATAGTGGCTTTTCAAGCTATGTTACACAAATCACATGGCTGTAGACTACTTCAGCTAGTAAATAAGTGTGTAACCTTATTGGAAAGAAGGCTGCACCCATTTTCTACATGAGTTAGAGTATAACCATGACCTAGCTAATGATACAAGAAAAGAGACTATCTAATCACAACAGTTAATTTTGGTGTGTGAGTTTCCAGGTAATGATATGACAGGAAATGGGAAAGGAAGACTGTATAAGATACATAGATAATTCTAAGGCTTACAGTCAGGTTACATGCAAGTGGTATTAATAAAATATGACTTCTTTGCACTATTAAAGAAATACCACATATTTTGCTATATCAAGGTGGTATAAAGTTTTTACAATGTATCTAGAAATGTAATTTAGGATTTATGACAAAGGCAAGAATGCAATACAGTGGAGGAAAGGTGATTTTTTTCAATAAATGGTGCTAGATGGTTAGAATATCCATGGAAGCAAAAACAGCTGAACCTCTACCTCACAACATATACAAAAATAAATTCCAACAGATTGCATATGTAAACATAAAATGTAAAACAATAAAGGTTTCTGGAGAAAACATAGAAGAATGTCTCTGTGACCCTGGAGTTAGCAAAGATTTCTTAAACAGGACACAAAAAAGCATTAACCATGAAATGTAAAAAAGCGGACAACTGGACTATGTTAAAATTCCCACTTGGTGTCAGAAATAACCATTAAGAGAATGAAAAATCAACCAGTAAGGGAGGATGCTATTCACTATAAATATATCTGACAGAAGAGTCATATTCAGAATATATATATTTTAAAAACTCTTAAATATCAATGAGAAAAATACACACAACCCAATAGAAAAATGAACAAAAGACTTGAACAAACACTTCATAAAAAAAGAATTTAGAATGGCTAATAAGCATGTAAAAAAAGGTGCTCAACTTCATTAGAGACATGCAAAATAAAACCACAATATAATACTACCATTCTCCCCCACTACCCCACCTTGGCTAAAGTGAAAAAGATGAGAAATACCAAATGTTGATGAAAATGTGCAGCAACCATTTTGGAAAATAGCTTGGCAGTATTTACATAAAAGTTGAATATGACATTATGTTTTGACCCAGTAATTCTAATGCTAGATAAATATGCATGGGTCAACAAAAACATGCTCCAGAACATTTCGTTACACTATTCCTACTATTCCTAAATTAAAAATAATACAAATGGCCAACAACAGTCAAATGGTGAATAAGTTGTGATATGTTTAGGCAATGGAATATCAAACAGGAAAGAGTATAAAGAATTCCCAACTACACACAAGGTAGCTGAAACAAGTATCGAGTGGAAAACACACACACACACACACAAAAAGAGTGTATGCATTATGATTCCATGTATATAAAGACTGTTAGAAATCTAGGTCACAGTTACTCTTGGGACATGGGGCAAGGAGGACTGGAAGGGGGCATCAAGGGGGGCTTCCGGGGTCCTCGCAGTGTTCTAGTTCTTCCTCTAAACTCCAGTTACATGGGTTTATACAGTTCGTGAACATTTATACAGATGTATCCAAATTAAAAAGTTACAATTGAGGGCTTCCCTGGTGGTGCAGTGGTTGAGAGTCCGCCTTCCGATGCAGGGGACACGGGTTCGTGTCCCGGTCCAGGAGGATCCCACATGCCGCGGAGCGGCTGGGCCCGTGAGCCATGGCTGCTGAGCCTGCACGTCCGGAGCCTGTGCTCCGCAATGGGAGAGGCCACAACAGTGAGAGGCCCGCGTATGGCAAAAAAAAAAAAAAAAAAAAAAAAAAAAAAAAAAAAGTTACAATTGAAACAAATAAAAGAATAATGACAACAATGGATCAAACATTGTATTAAAACCATTGAGAGCATAATGAACTCCACTGCCCCACTCCCTCAGCCACGCACGAGACCACGCACAATGAAGTGAAAACCTCATTGGCTGGGACTAGGTGGACACTTCCGGAAGCCATATCTTAGCACCGCCCCTTCCATCTGCTGGTTATCCTGCCTTCCCGCCATCCAGCTTCCATGCCATCTGGCCTCGCAGCTTCGTCCCCCCTGGACTCAAGCCCCTGAGGCAAACAGTGTCCCTTGTGCTTGGCGGTACCCTCTCTCCCAGTCTCTGCCCTCAGAGCCGGCTCGCTACCCGCCGCCATTATGAACATCCACAGTGCTCGGCCAGACGACCTGGTGAACCTGCAACCCTGTAACCTCCTTTGCCTTCCGGAGAACTACCAGATGAAATACTATTTCTACCATGGCCTTTCCAGACCCCAGCTCTCTTACATCGCTGAGGATGAGGATGGGAAGATTGTGGGCTACGTCCTGGCCAAAATGGAGGAGGACCCAGATGATGTCCCCCACGGACATATCACCTCCCTGGCTGTGAAGCGTTCACACCGGTGCCTCGGCCTGGCCCAGAAAGCTGATGGACCAGGCCTCCTGGGCCATTATAGAGAACTTTAATGCCAAGTATGTGTCCCTGCATGTCAGGAAGAGTAACCGGGCAGCCTTGCACCTCTATTCTAATGCTCTCAACTTTCAGGTTAGTGAGGTGGAACCCAAATACTGTGCAGATGGAGCAGATGCTTATGCTATGAAACCAGGTCTGTCGCAGATGGCAGATGAGCTAAGGAGGCAGCTGGAGCTGAAGGAGAAGGGCAGGTATGTTGTGCTGGGCTCCAGGGAGAACCAGGAGGTCCAGGGCAGCACACTTCCTGGTTCCGAAGAGCCCTGTCAAGAGAAGAACCCGGCCGCTGACGATACTGGCAGTGACAGCAAGGAACCCAGCGAGTCCATGGAAAGCCCCCGTGCCCAGGACAGCTCAGAAGACACACTCCACCTCCTAGAGCCTGCTTAAGGTATGTATTCTCTCTTCCCTGACCTAGTCCCTATCTCCCCTAAATTCCTGCACCATACCTGGGTCAGCCCAATCCCATCCCATTCTTGCCCTGATGGGTTTCACTGTGAAAGCCACATGTTGACCTTGGGCAGGAGTGTAGAGTGGGTTGGGGCAAACTCATTGCTCACTATTGGAAGTTAATAGGACTCCATGCTGAAAGTAGATTAAATTCAGTAAAAGAAACAAGCATTTATCCTGCCTTTTCGGTATGAATTGTATTTCAGGGTATCCACATAGTCACTGAAAGAAATTTCTTCTTTATAGAATGACAGCTAATAAAGACAGAAAGAATGACAGAATTATAAAATTAACATTTTGCAATTCTTGAAATAATAGATCTAGCCAATTGTCGTCAATGACTAATACCGTTAGGTGAAAGTTGGAGCAGTTTGCAAGGATGGATCAGACTGGCAACTCTTGAAGTCACTGGTCAAGTGTAACATCACTACAAAGGAGACAAATATTATGTGCCTCCAAATGCAATAGGAAGTACACAGTGACACCTATGAAATATTCTTGCCAAAAGAAAATTTTGTATGTGTATAAAATTTATCTTGAATTCAAACAAGGCCCTAGATCTAACTACCATTTTTATTAAAATAATAATGATAATAATAGTAGAGGGACATGTTAAGCTGCAGTCAGCCATATCCAGAATGAGAGAATTTCTACAGAACAAATGACCTGGTATCTTCAACAAATAAATGCCATTTTTTAAAGAGGGAGGAGGAATTTATCTATTAAACTTTAGAGATATGTTGACCAAACACAACCATTGTGGAGACCGTTTGACTTAAACAAACCAAATATAAGACATTTGAACAAAATTTGAACATGGACTGTATATGCTATTAAGGAACTGTTAATAATTTTGTTAAGTGAGCTAAATGGTATTGTAGTATTATGTTAAAAAAATTCTTATCTGTTAGAGATATATATTGAAATAGAGTTGAAAGAATATGAGGCCTAGAATTTACTTTAAAATAATCCAGCCAAAAAAAAAAAAAAAATACTCCAGGGCTTCCCTGGTGGCGCAGTGGTTGAGAGTCCGCCTGCCGATGCAGGGGACACGGGTTCGTGCCCTGGTCCAGGAAGATCCCACATGCCGCGGCTGGGCCCATGAGCCATGGCCACTGAGCCTGCACGTCCAGATCCTGTGCTCCACAATGGGAGGGGCCACAGCAGTGAGAGGCCCGCGTACCGCCAAAAAAAAAAAAAAAAATACTCTAGCAAAAAAAGGTCGGGGCAGGGGGAATAGATAAAATAAGAATGGCAACATGTATAATTGTTGAAGTTGGGTAATGGGTACTTGGGGGGTTCATTATGCTGTTCTTCACTCTTGAATGTATGAAAATCAACATGAAAAGTCAAAGAACAAAAACAATTATGGTTCTTCCGACTACACCCTAATACTAATACTAAGCAGACACTGAAAAGTAGTTTTAAAAGACTATTTAATTTCCCTTAGGCTCAGTGGAGAAGCTTTAAGTTCCAAACCTACTCACCTTATGCTTACATATGAAAAAGGCAGTGACTTTCTCATAACAAAGTCCAGTCATGAGTGACACACACTGCATATAATTAAAATAAATGCTGTTTGATTAATTTACTCATTCATAAAAATGTGTATATGCCTGGCATGAGGCTTGGCGCTTGGTATACACCAGTGATTAGGACAGGCTGTTGTTTACATTATACAGAATCTTATCTTCGTGGTTATTGGCTTCTCTTCAGTTGTTACACTCTACCTGAGTAAGATTTTAAGTAAATGAAGATAATTGGAGATTGCTTTAACACTGTATATATATATAGTTTTATATATTATATATATATATAATTTGATGAATTCAAAAACACTTAATATCTGATACGAGAAACAAAAATAACTGTCACCCTAGTAGGGGAAAAGAAGATAATAAATAATAGTAAGAAAATTATTGTGTGGCAGTTATATTACTGTAATTGAACTTTATTTCTAAGATGAAGGAGTTGTTCCTTGTACTTAGCAAAACTGTCCTTCCATGTTGGTATCCTCTGAGGCAGCTTCTCTGGCTCCATCTAATCTTTGGTCCTCACTAGTCTCTTCTGGGTCCTTTCCAATCAGAGGCCTCTTCAGGTCTCGGGTGCTCTCTGCCACGTTTGGGCCATTTTGGTAGCAAGGGTATTAGTGTGCCTAGGCTAGTTGTCCTAAAAATTAACCTCCAAATCTCAATAACTTAATACAATAGCAGCTAATTTCTCACATCACAGTCCAATATGAGTCAGCAGTGTGGTGGGGATGTGAAGGAGAGAGGAAAAGAAGGGCCCTCCTCCATGAAATCATTCAGGACTCCATCTGTTCCTTAGCCCTCTTTGGCAATCCGGTGAAGCCTAAGGACTCCTCAGAAAATTGTCTTTTAATGGCATGAGTATCTGTGAGATCACAAAGGAAACCAATTTTATTGAAATACTGTTACCAAATTATTTTATAATAAACTTATGTTATATATGTGCCTTTTTATTAGCATATGTAATAAAAAATCTAGCAGTGGGTCTAATACTGTTACTTAAAAACAAATTGAGTGTAAATTGAGTGTAAATGGTATTTTGAGATACCTCTAACAGCTGTAATATAATATGAAAATACCTGTGATTTGTATTGGTCATAAAGTGACAAGTATTGCAAATATTACTATTCATTGGGGCCTACATTCATAATTGAAGGAAATGCTAAGTTTCAGTTAGAGGTTAGGGAAAATACAGAGTTATTTTTGTTCCAAATCCAAGTTCATGGTTCTCCTCAATTTGATTAATGGATCCCAGGTTAACCCCTGATTCAGTGAGTGCTGATCCCAGGTTAACCCCTGATTCAGTGAGTGCTGTTTTCTAGAATCATATGTCCTCTACTGGTTCATATACATTCAGCTTGCAGATAAGGGAAGAGAATACACATAGAGGTTCACATAAGTTTTGAAAGTCAGTCCTATTTTCCCTACTAACTGCAGGGGAGGCTAGGTAATGTAGTTTAGCTGTATGCCCAGGAGGAAGAGGAAGGAGTTCTGGTAACCACACAGCTTAGTTTCTGCAACAATGGGAACCATCCTAGTGGTGCTCTGGACTATGAGAAATTCTGCTTCCATGTCCAGATAGGAGCTTGGGATTATTCTGCTGCCCGCTCTCCATAACATGGCACAGGGAACTCTGTGCAGCTATCTAAGGCTGTCTGCTTAGTCACATGACACACATGTCTTCTGCTGTTGCACAGACCTCGGCATGGGAAACTGGGATCCTGCCACCTTGCCGCCTTTATACCTCTTGTTAAAGCCTGGAAAAAATGACCCCTTTACTTGGAAATCCCCCAGATTGTCTAAGGCTTCAGTTACCATCCCTCACCTCCATCCCATTCAACAGGGTATTACTAGGACATACACCTAGCTGCCCGAATGGGAAAAGGCTACTGTGAAGAAAGAATGGGGAAAAAAAAAAAAAAGGTTAATACTACAAAAGTATTATCTTGCCACAATTGTGGCATTCCTCATGTGGAACTGGAGTTAAAATACCTACAGAAGAAAGTCTTGAAAGAAATAACTTATCATTTTCCCTTATCTTCTTTTGGGTCTGGGCACCAGAGACAGTTAAAGTTAGAAGATTTAGAAGTGATGGTGAGTAGGGCAGCTGGTGAAGGAAACGGGAGGTCTTCATCTACAAAATGGTAATAAAAATCACTAATAACACTATGAGAACACTATGTCATAGGAACTATTCTAGGTATTGTGTATGAATTGTCTCACTTAGTCCTCCTAATTTCCCTCTGAAGTAGGTACTATTACTCCATTTTACAGATGAGAACTGCATGTCATTCAGAGAACAGGGGTGCAAACTCAGATGGTGAGACTCCACCATAGTGAGCATTAAATGGACAGTCCCTGTAAATTGCTTAGCACAATACCTCACACACAGTTATTTATTCTGTAAATTTTAGCTCTTAATATAATCTGTAGTAGCTATTTAGGCTCTTTTCTTCTCCACACTAATCGAATGATAGGATGTTGTGTATGAGCAGCAACAGTTTGCAATCTTGGAAGGGAGATGCATCTTAATGATTAAAATAGCTTTCACTGACAAGTTGAATGTCAAAGCATTCAGCTGAATCAACGCACATCAACAGCAGAGTTTCTAGGGAGCCATAGCAGTGAAGACAAGTCAGTTCAAAACATGCTAGTTGAGGCAGGAATGCCATCAAATTGATGCTCCTGACAAGAAATATGTGGGTGATTCATAACAAAAAAGGGAAAAAAATGCAAAATCTTAGAATTTTCCATTGAGCTGGCAATACTGAGTTAACCAAGGTTACTTCAGTGACTCTCCTTTTTTGGTTTATTCTTTCTGTCGCTAAGCTGTCATCCTAACAAAAAGTTGTTAAATGTTCACACGAGCATTCACTGAAATAGACTGTTCTTAATTTTACCAGACAACTAATTATAGCTGGAATGATATAATGAAATATGGAAGAAAGTTAGAGACTGACAGGTCTGGTAAATTCCTAGTATAACCTTACCCCAGATATGCCAGAAACCATAGATTTCAAATGTAGCTGCACTGTATGAAGATATAGAGGGGAGGGGGTTGGGAAGAGATAAAATATTGTTTTGAAATACTAATCAGATAGTATCATTTGTTGAATTAATTTATAATCTCCAGTAATGTCACTTTTCAATCAGTGTATGATGTACATTTAGGATGACTGAAATACCAACGTCTTTTTCTAAATTTTGTACTCTTTCCATGCCAAGGAGCTTTATGGTAGAAGAAGTAAGAAAGAGAAGATAATAACCATTCTTCTGTGAATGGCAGTGGTTCAAAGAGCCTTCCTAAAACATTCTGCAATGCTGTTTCTTTAGACTGACATCCTCAGAACATCACAGGAATTTTTTTTTAAAGTCAAGTCATAAAATTCTGTTTTGTTTTCAGAAAGTAATGATAACAACATATTTCTCAGGCTGCTGTTGCCCTCCTTTAAGGAATCCTAGTAATGTAAAAATTTGTACTTCATAAGCTAATAAGGACTGTAATATTCATATTTTATCTTAATGTCTTAAACTTATCAAGGAATATTTACTGAGAAAACTAAAAGAACTATAGAATGTTTGGTTTTTATATAACTTCTTTTGCAGGCCTCTCTTAACAGTATTTGAAACAAATTGAAAAAGTGATGATAGACTTTATGGCTTATTCTCCCACATCTTATTACTCTTCCATTACAGCAAATACACTTTTTTAAAAAAACAAGATTTTGTATTATATGCTTCTGAATGTCCTGCAACTTGATTTACGGTTGTTATTCTGAGAACTGACTTCTCTGTAATTAAGATTTTGTACAAAAATGCTTTTTAACTGCTCTGTGCATAAGTCAACTTTTATTACTTCTGTGTGCATTTGATAGATGGGTAAAGAATGCATGTTTGCAGTTGTAAGGTTCTGTTGTTGTTTTGTTTTGTTATGTTTGCAGTTGCTCAGAAATGGGAAGCAATACTGCACTAGCTTTTCTTTAATTTATATATTCCATTTACATATCACACAAAACTTTCTTCCTTATTAAGAATAGGGTTCATGTCCCATTTATCTTTGTTTCCTTAACTCCTGGCACATTATTCATTCATGGTAGGTACTCAGTACATACTCATTGAAAGAAGGAAGGAAGGAAAGAAGGACCCTCCCAAATTACCAATGCAGAATTTAAAAGTGGAAAGGAGAGAAAATGTACGTACAGTACTACTTCCTATTACCTAATGTAATAAGGACACTTATAAGTTATGAATAAAGAGACAGTGGGTATTTTGGTTTCATCTCCAGGTCTCACAGAAAGAAAATATGACTTACAGAATTAGACACATTGCATCTAACTTATCAAGAGCTAAAAAGGCCTTTCATTTCATTTGAATTGAGATAAATTTCTT
Source organism: Mesoplodon bidens (assembly GCF_964165515.1). Taxonomy (NCBI): domain Eukaryota; kingdom Metazoa; phylum Chordata; class Mammalia; order Artiodactyla; family Ziphiidae; genus Mesoplodon; species Mesoplodon bidens. The sequence continues at coordinate 186,212,865 of NC_138176.1, read as the reverse complement.
TTTGAGTGGAGTAGGATGGGATAGAATTTGAAGATGACAAGCAAAAGTATCATGGTGTCTTTAGGTTTAAAATAGGACCTTTGAGGTAGATCTCAGCCTTTCACTGTTCTCCCTCCTCCCCTTCCTCCTGGCAGAAACGGCTTTTAGGTGTTGTTAGAAAAACTTCATGTGTCCTCATGGCAGGGAGAGGAGAGAGCCCCAGATCCATATGTGGATCTTTGTGTTGTCCACTCAGTTCTCACTGGCTTCCATGGAGATATATCTAAAGTGGCTATTAATGCCTTGCTGATCTGCTGCCAAAGTCTGTCATTGGTTAAACAAGTATTTTATTCTGTCAGAGCCTATAGCCCTCCTTTGCTCACTTGCTCTCTTTTCACTTCTCAACAGCATTGCAGGTCTTCATGTCTCGGCCACGTCTGCCCTCTGGGCCCTGGCTTAGCCTGTGAGCTCTGCAGCATCTGCTCTGGGGTCGTCTTAAGGAGACCCCAATGGCTTCTCACTGTCAACTCTCAACCTTCCACATGCCCTGCTGGGAATGAAGGAATACGTGGGCACAAGAGCCAAGGAAGTTTGGGGCCTTCCATCACAGAACCTTCCTTGGCCTACTCCCACCATGCTACCATTTTATTCTGTTTGTAGTAGTTTGTCATGCAAGGTTGTCTCTTCCGAGAATGCAGAACAGGAAGCAGGACGAACTCCTGAAGCTCCTCTGCTTTCAGTTTTTGTCATTATTTATCTGGGTTTTCATTCTTGAGGGGATAGTCAGGACCATCAAGTCAGACCTCATGCCCCCTTCCTCTTCCTTCTTCATCTTTTCTGGTAGAAGTTTTCTGTTTCCTCTTCCTTTCTCTGGGAACCTGTCCTCTGTCATGTCCTCCCATTTCTTGAGGAGGTATTCTCATTCTCCTTCCCAGCAGGAGGAAGGGGTAAGTAAGGGCTTCTACTGTGCAATCAGAACTTGGAGATTTCAAGAAAAGAACAACCAGTAATTAAATTGGAATATCTAATCTGCTTGTTTGTATCAATTTGTTTTTTGTTAGTGACATAACTTGCCATTTATTGAGGAACTATAATGTTCAGGCACAATGCTAGGCCTTTATTAACAATATATTTAATCCTCTCAGCAACCCTAGGAGGTAGGTATTATTATCCCTGTTGTATAGATGGGGAACCTGAAGCTCAAAGAGGCTAAGTAAATATCTAGGATCTGAACCCAAGTTATTTGAATTCAAAGCCAAAGTTCCTTTCACTTTCCTATTGCTACTTTTTGCATTTTATTTATAAAAGTGTGAAAACCATAGCAAAAAAAAAGGAGTATCTACTGTTTTAAAATGTTAAGTGTTGGGGCTTCCCTGGTGGCGCAGTGGTTAAGAGTCCGCCTGCCGATGCGGGGGACACGGGTTTGTGCCCCTGTCCGAGAACATCCCACATGCCATGGAGCGGCTGGGCCTGTGAGCCATGGCCGCTGAGCCTGCGCATCCAGAGCCTGTGCTCCACAACGGGAGAGGCCACAACAGTGAGAGGCCCACATACCGCAAAAAATAAAATAAAAAAATAAAAATGTTTAAGTGTTGACTTAATACATGACAACTATATGTCATTTGTAAATATTTAGATAACCCTCTATTATAATCCTATTTACTATTTTCCCCAGTAAAAATAAGTGAAGACAAAGTGTTTTGACAGCTTTTGACAAAGTGCAGTGAAAGTCATCAGATAAATCCAGAGTTATTATTAATGTTTTTATATTCACTGAATGTGAATTACCATAGTATATAACACTTCTCATGTTTAAATTTTTATGAAAGCTAGTGTATATGGTTTTAAGTCAAAGCCCTGTCATTAACCATCTTATGACAACAGATAAATCTGTTCTCTGTAATCATAATCAGCCCTGCTAAGCTCTTCTTACAAATCTTCTCTAAGAATGCACTCTAAGAATGCCTACCTAATAGTAAATGATTGCCTGAGGAAGACACAGAAGTTTTTTTTCCTATACAATAAGGATTTGCCATTTCCTATGCCAATACAAACCTCTCATCTATCTTTCCATCTTTTTTCTTTTTAATTTTCTTTCCCAATTCTAAAACTATTTTATTCCTTCCCCTCAAGCATCTGTTTATCTCTTTATTTCTAAATATAACAGCTTTCTAACATCTGTCTCTAGGGCAGCATAATCTTACTGATGAAATATTCCATGTTTTCCTTGAGCCCTTGTCAATATGTCTTTGTGTTAACAGCTTAGCAGATGGAGAAACAGAAGGAGTAGCCTCAGCTTACCTGAATGATTTCTCTCTAGCACCAGGCACATTACTGTCTCTACTAAACTTGATGATAGGAACTGGAGTAATTGGAAAATAAGAAATGATACCTGACTTTTGCAGTGTTATTTACTAAAACTGTTGGCTGCTTTTCTTTGTTACTGTTATATCCTTTTTCCCAGTCTCATACCAGAAGAAGACAGAGTTATAGCAGCCTACCTAATTTGGTCTGTGCCTACTTAGATAATGGAAGTAAAATAAACAATAATACTAATATTGCTTTGGGCATAAATTAGCATGTTCCCAGTGGTTCCAGGGTGATCACGGTGATTTAGCAGCAGCCATAGCTTCTGCAGCACTGAAATTGTGGGAGCCTATAATACTGCTTTATGTAATAGCATTGTTCTTTTTACATGGGGCAAATTATTATTATTATTTTTTAATGGACTGACCACTTTTTCCTTAAGTACAAACCTAGAGAGGCCAAAGCAGGGCTTTGAAGCAAGGATATAGGATAGTTAATGGTGAATACCATTGGACTAGCTGTAGAAAATAACCCACACCCCCTCCTTTACTTGCTGCTTTAAAGAAACTACCTGGGTGGGCTCAGGTCTGTCAGCAAATTGTTCAGAAATATTATCAAGATGCAAAGTTTTCTTTGGCTAATAGAGAGAAACGTGAATGAAGTCTGCGAGTTACCTATTTAGAATCTGTGTGATTTTTCCCTTTAGAGATAAGAACAAGGGACAAACAATAGGTGATTGTCTAAAAATAATGGGGTATGTGGATGTGTGGGAAAAGTGGGGAGTGGTTCTGGAAGTTAGTCCAAAGCTGGGAAAATTTGGAAAGGATAAGGACTCTGAAATAGCTCAAAGGAAGTTTTCTCCAGTTTTCACATGCAAATGAGTCATCTGCGGGATCATGTCAAAATGCAGATTTTGTTTCAGTAGGTCGGGGGTGGGGCCTGAGTGTCTACATTTCTAACTAGTTCCTAGACAACGCTGATGTTGCTGGGCTAGGAACCACACTTTGACTAGTAAGGGTCTTAACACTCATCTGCAACCCTGGACCTAGTCAAAAATACCTGGGACTAGCCTTTAGGTCAGTTTGGATTAGAACCTAAATAATTCGGGAGTCCCATTCTTTTTTTTTTTTTTTTTTTTTTTTTTGAAGTACGTGGGCCTCTCACTGTTGTGGCCTCTCCTGTTGTGGACGGAGCACAGGCTCCGGATGCGCAGGCTCAGCGGCCATGGCTCACGGGCCCAGCCGCTCTGCAGCATGTGGGATCTTCCCAGACCGGGGCACGAACCCGCCGCGTTCCCTGCATCGGCAAGTGGACTCTCAACCACTGAGCCACCAGGGAAGCCCCGGAGTCCCATTCTTAAATACACATACAAATCCTGTTTGTCTTTGGAATTTTGTCATATAAGGTTGATGGCCTAATAATTTTAATAAAAATTCCAAATATATTTCATCAAAATGTGTAAAACAAAAACATTGTATATACAGTATATGAGATACATTGATAATAACTGACATTACATCGTCTGTTATTATTAGAATGCCTTGATATGTTAATATTTCCTCATCTTTGACTTCCAAACAAGTTAACAGTATATGAAATTTTTGAACTATCAATCAATTTATTGTGTTCGTTGGTCCATAGATTACCCTAGACACTATGAATTTTTCCCATGCTGACATTTGACATAGAAATTGAAAATGATGCATTTTAAAAATTGGAGTATGAGATCTGTATTTGGATTAAAGTGGTGTGGGAAACAATTTCAAGAGAAAATTTCTATCCAGGGGTAAGAATTTCTAGCCCAGGTTTTCTCAAAGTATAGTTCATGGACCTATTGCATCAAAGTCACCCAGGTGGTATGTTAAAAATACAGTTTCTTTGACTCCAACTCAGATTTACAAAGCAGGCTTTTAACAAGCCTCCAAGTGATTGTTTTACATGCTGCCATCTGAAAATCACTGACTAATAAGGTGTTGAATTCCTCGTGAAGGTAATTTGAAGGGCACATTTTCCATGGTGATGCTTTCCAGATTTAAATTAATTTGTCCAAAGGAGCATTTTTTTTTTGTCATTACTTGCCTGCCCATTTTTTTCCCTAGTCCTCCCACATCAGTGCCCCACTCCCCATTCCCTAGTTTTATCCTTTTTTTCCTCCAAGTTCTAGTCAAGCAAACAATAGCTACAATTTGGCAGTAGTGGCATATAGCACAAGCTTGAAGAGTGAGAACACTCACAAATCACACTGAAATTTTCTTAATTTGTTTCCAGAACAAAAAGCTCAAAAATTTCAATGTTCAGTTAAGAATCAGGCACCAGGCCAGTCTGGAATCACATGCCTTTCTACTCATGTGTCATTAGCTTCTCATATCCCTTCATCATCTGGGTGTTCTGAGTTACAACTTTTATTAACAGTACTCGGCCAAAGAACTGATGAAACAGACCAAGTGACTTATCACAGCCCTTCTTTATACTTTTTCCTAGCCATGAATGCTTCTTTGAAATCTTAAAGGACACAGATCATTTCACTGAGGCACACTTGAAGCGTTATTTAAACAGCTTGTTTCTTTATATGGATATAGGAATTGAATTTTGTGAAGTTCTGGAAAAAAATATCCTTTCATTATAAATCATACATATATTGCTTTCCTAACCAAAATTAAGATAGATTTTGCACTTTTGGAGTAAGGTCATCACCTCAACTACATATTATAAAAGCTTACTTAGAGAATACAGTCCTTAGCAAATTGAGCAATTTTCACAAGAGGTGGTTTAATAGAGTGAGATCACAGACCTGACTCCAAAGGCTTAAATTTTAGTCCCAGTTTGGCTTATTACTACCTGGATATCCTCTGGCATGTCAATTTTCTCATATATAAATTAGGGAAAAATAACTTCCATGCCCTCTGGGTCATTGTGTAATGAGATAGTATAAGAAAAACTGCATTGTAATTTGTAAGAAGATGTGTAACTGTTATTGCTAACATTTTTACTTTGCTAACATTTTAACTTTCAGAGATTTTTATCCCCAAATTCAAACTGGTGAAAAATAACAATGATCGTTTTCTTTTTCATCTCTAGCCATCCAGAAAAAAAAATCAGCTTTTCAGCAATGATGAATGTGTCGTGTATGAATATTTTAAGGGATGACGTATGAAGAAGGGAGTGAATTCCTGTAAATGTAACAAATCAACTGTCTATATATTCATTTAAAAAGAAAAGAGACTTAATAAAAGTTATTTATCTCTTGCTCTCTATGACCTAGGCATTCATATGTAATAAGATTATATTCATGTGAATCAAATTGTACTTGTTCTCCCGTTTGCATGGTTTTAGGTGAAAGAGATTCACCAATAAATAAATAAATAAATAAATAAATACATAAAAGTGACCAAAGTTTTCACATACTCAAAAACTTCAGTAAACTATAGTAGTACATTAGCATCTGGCTGATTTTCCATCATCAGAGCCCTAAGCAGTGTTAAGTCCCACAGTCCCTACTTTTATTGCTTAAAGGAGGTACATAAGTTAAACTTTGTTAAATAATAGATATTATAAAGAATTTTGAAAAGTTATGGACTCCCTTATATGAAGAGGCTTCTAGGAAATAAATATTTCTAATTGTTCCTTTGGCATCCAAGACAGTTTTGTGCCTTGGTAAATAAGTGTGCCCTACGTAGTGAGATTCTCAGTGAGTGAGAGATAGCATTTCTTTAAAAAGTGGCAGAATGATTAGTGCGAAAGAAAGTTGAGAAAGAAGAACCAACACCACAGAAGGGCTCTTAGGCAGATCAGTCTAGGAAGACGTACATTTGGAAGTTGAAGATACAGATTTTGAGCCCCTTAAAACTTGCCCATCCTGTAAAGCTCTTGTAAAGTACTGAAGTATGAAAAACAAAGATCCATGATATATTTTCTACCACTTCATACATATTCTTTAATTTTATTCTCTTCCTTATAATTGGGGGAATCAGAGGGGGCAGGGTGGGTAGATTAGTTTATATCCAGTAAGCATCTAAGGCTCAAATATCACAGCTTTTGTGTGCCTAACTGATTAGCATCTTTGTCTCAACTGTTTCAAGTTAATGGGTGGTAATATTACATAGGGGTTAAGCCCGTACATTCTAGGTTATACCTGGAGTCTCTGAAGCACCTGCTTTAGAAATATTTAAATAATTGCATATACCCTGCTTTATAAGGATGACAACCATGTCAAAATGATACATTCATGTAATAACCTGATAGTCATTTGTCAGCTGATGGTAGAAATCCAGAGTCAGAGTTAGAAAATCAATTTAGGAGTGAAAGTGTCAGCTGTTACAAAGTCAAATATTGTTTATGAAATTTGTCTTAGGTCCGCTCTTATCCTTGTCCAGAAAAAATATAGATCATTTCTTTGATTACTGATTAGAATTTTATTTGGTCATTGAAAGGAAGTAGTTTCAGAATAATTGGACATCCTTAATAAAAAAAGAAGGCTGTATTTGTACTTTAAAATTATGTAGACCAGTACAATTCTAATTGGAAAACATTTTGGTCACTTATGTTAAAAAACAAGTTCCTGTCTTTCATGAGGAAAAAACATTATAGTGGCTTATCTTAGAATGTAAAGCTTTTAGAATCACTCTGTAATTCATGGCTTATCCCTGAGAATTCAGAGCTTTATAATTTATAAACATTTTCCAGGACAGGGTACACACTGTCTTATGTCAGACAGGGCAAAGCTAAGCCAAGGGCATAAATGAATTTTCGCTTTTTCACCCTGAATTCTTCTTCCATTCCTGATACCCAGTATTCTATTACTCTTTTCTGGATTATGTTGTACACCCCTAACCTACACCAGAATTCCTCAAAATAACCTACACTCAGATCACTTTTTTTTTTTTTTGCGATACGTGGGCCTCTCCCTGTTGTGGCCTCTCCCGTTGCGGAGCACAGGCTCCGGACGCGCAGGCTCAGTGGCCGTGGCTCATGGGCCTAGCTGCTCCGCGGCATGTGGGATCTTCCCAGACCGGGGCACGAACCCGTGTCCCCTGCATCGGCAGGCGGACTCTTAACCACTGCGCCACCAGGGAAGCCCCAGATCACTTTTTTAATACCTTTTCCCCTTCTGTCCCCACTTCCCATAGATAGATGGATGGATGGATGGATGGATAGATGGATAGATAGATAGATGATAGATAGATAGATGATAGATAGGTAGATAGATCGATCCTACATCATAGCTGGTAATAAGCATTTTTTTAAATGCACACAAAATTATTCATAACTGGCAGGCTTGCTCCTCTAAAGAATATTTATATTTAACTCAAATGAATCTCAGGTAGGATAAACCTGCTTCATCAATATTCTTATCCTGCCTATTGGAAGATCTAAACTAGGGCTCCATGGGGTGTCCTGCCACCTTGGGCCACAGTTTTCAAAGGAAAGAGCGAATGCATTTCTTATCTATGAGCAAATGAAGGCATAGAGTACTACGAAGCAATGTTTGCTTTTAAGACCTGAAACTTTCTTTTCTTCATCTTTCCCCCAATTCTTTTTTATTCTTTCTCCCACATCTTCAACAATATTACTATCCCAATTTATACACCTATAAAATAGGAATAATTGTAGGGTTGCTCTAAGGACTATAAAGTTGTTGCAAGGGTTAAGTAAGATAACTCATGTAAAATACGCACCTATCCAGAAAATAGTAGGTGCACAATAAATATTGGTTCCAGTTACTTCCCTTCTAATTGGCAAGTAAACATTTTAATAAAGCTAATAATTCTAATACAGAGCTTTACATTTGAATATCATTTTATGCAAAAAATTATTTAGTGATCGTAAGCTGTTTCTGTCTTCTTGGTGTCTTCTCCATTCTCTTCAGATTCATCTCTGAGTGTGCCCAAGCAATAACAGGTGCTCAAGTAAAAGCACGAATGAATGAAATGAAAGGATTTACAGATGAGGAATAATTGAACCAATTAAGATTATACAGAATCCCACTTTATATCAAATAATGGTAAAACAAGAATCCTTTATGATCAAAGAATAAATGTTTTTTAAGAAGAAACACTCCAGTGCAGTTCTGTGCCAATAGTAAAGTACTTCTATTTTCCCTCTGTTTTCAAATCTAAAAGCCAAATAATATTATCCTAATATTTCCTTGCACAAAAGGTAAAATAAGAGATACAAAATAACTAAGAACACTTAGCAAATCTCTTAATCAAGATGTGTTTCTCCAAATATAATAACAAAAATTCATTTAAAGTAAGAAAGTATGATGACCAGTGAAAACCAGGACATTGCAAACCCGGTTTTCACTTTAGAAATAAAGCTAAAATAATATTTGAAATGTTTTAAAAATACAATAAAATGTGGTTGTCATAGGTGTTTATGCTTTTTGAAAGGGGAAAAAATGACTACCATTCCATTCTTTGTGTGGAACAGTCTGTTTTGTCTATTAAAAAAAAATAAATGAGCAATAATCTCCAAGAAATCATCTTGACCAGCATTAATGACTAGTGTGATAGTTAAGAGCCCGAGGCATAGCCAGAGGCCACTAAGGCTCTTGGGGGGGAAAAAAGTTGGGGGATTGTCGTTTACCAGTAATTAACCATAGTTATGAATCAAAACTTCCTAAGAGATAAAAGTTAATCTGGATTATTCTATCTGTGTCTGTCTTTTCATGCACCCCTCCCCCACCTTTTTTAGCAAATAGGAAAAGAGGATGCTGCCATCATTTCACAAACCAGGTTGGATAGGCAATAATTCATTTAATGAAACAGGGACACTCAGGGGACCAATTAATGCCTTTTCAAGCTTAGACTAGACAACTATAAGAGCCACTTAAAAAAAAAAAACTCAGTCTAACGCATTAGTTGATTGTTGGTGAACTGAAACTCAATCATGAGATCATAAGGATTTTTTGGAGCTTTTTTTTTTTCAGTTTTTAATCCTATCTCAGTAAAGGTAAATACATAAGGATTATAAATAAACAAATCTGAAGTAATATAGATTGGGGAACCTCAAGAGGGTCAGGAGATAATGAAGATTATACCTCAATATTGGGATTATGAATGTTAGTTCTTTATTTCAATAAAAGTGGATAGAGATCTTTCATATCAGGGACAGGGCTTAGCTGTAAGGACAAAGTAATCTTCTGGGAATTATGCATACAGGCTTGACATCATTTTTATTGGATGGCTGATGAACTGGAAAACTCCAGGATAGCCAAGCTTTAATTTGTAATCTTAATTTTCATATAAATCGGTACATTTCAGGGGGGAGGGAGTGGGGTGATGTGGGGGACTTTGATGCTTGCTAGCCTTGTGGTAATAAGACAGCACTGGAGCGCTGGCTGCAGTACTAACTCATCCAGTATCTGAGTCTGTCTTTTCCTCTATCCATCTGTCTTCCATCTTTACATCTATCATTTAAAGAAATTTACAGCCTGCAAATACCAGAGAAGCTAATGTTAGTGCAATCTTCCCTCCACCTTCTCTTGGAATGATCTATAGTAATCTACTTATCACAGACATGCACACTATAATGTGCAATAATTTAATCTTCAGCCAGGAAAATGACTGCAGTTGTTTTCCAAGCATGCATTAATAAGGTTTTTTCCTTCTTTTTATCTTTTTTAAAGGCTATAGGGCATGAGAGAACACTGGTTTCCCTTCACAAAACAATTATCTTGATGCTTCCCATATATGCTTTCACATCCATAGGATTACACAGGGGCAAAGTTATCAAACTAGAACATAGTAGTGATATATTTGGTCACACAGAAACTGGGCCCATATATTTCCAATATGGAATGCAGATGCCTTTCACACTGTAAATTAAGTAAAGTGCTATTGAATAGAATATTTTAGAAATATATCAATAAAGTAGAATTTTCTCTCTAGACTGTTTTGGTCTTTTGCATCATAAGTAAAATAGAATCTTCATGCAAAATTGTTATAATCAAAGACTATTTGAGTTGAATTGACCATAGAAAATAAGAAGGGAAATTTTTTGTTCACAAGCACATATTTTTTTCTCTCCTTTCAAGTAATGTTTCTACAGCTTTTCAATCTAAAAATTGTAACTTGTCCTTTTGTTATTTTGTTATTTTCCTACAGCTACCTTACTTCCTGGATGAAAATTAATATGCCTTAACATTGACCACTTCCTTTCTACATGCCTTGCCTCCTTTTGCAGAAATGCTGTTATACGTCTTGTCTCTGATTAGGCTAGAATGATACAAATCTTAATCAACTAATTAATCCATCCATCCATCTATCCACTGTGTCAAGCACTGTACAGAGTGATAGATATACTCAGGATATACAGTATTTTATCTTAAGGAATTCATGACTTAGTAGGGAGATAGACTTGTAACAAAAACAAACAAACAAACAAACAAAAAAACAGAGATGGTTTCCAGGAAGAAGTGACACTGGGGCTGAGATTTAAAGATATGAAGAGGTTAGCAAAGCAAAGATAGTGACGGATAAAATGGGATAGTACAACATTTGTAAAGGCAGAGCAAATGAAAGGGACTTTGACACATAATGCAGGAATGGAGTTCACAAGCATTTACAAAAATGAATGAGTCTAGTGAGGTATAACTTGGTTAATGGTAAGAGCCTCAAAGGAAAAGATACAATCTTCAGTTGAAGGTGTGAATCTCTAATATCGCATCAATTAGCATTTACCTGAACAACTTCAGTGACTGGAAATTCATTACAATGAAAGGCAGCTGAATTTATTTTCAAACTTCTAATATTTAGGATACTCCTAAATTTTCTAATTTTTTAGAACTGGAAAACATATTACATATACCTATCACCAAAGCTGATATGACTACCACCACTGCCAAGTGCCAAGTGTAGCAAGTTGATCATGTTGTATCCCTTCTCTCATGGAGGGTATAGCAATTTGCCTTTATAGAAATACAAGCTTATTCTGGATATGAATTTCCATTCTAGTCTACAGCACTTCTGCCAATACCATTATTTGCGAACTTAAAGAATGACTTATCCATTGCCACATAAAGCTACACAAACAAGGAACCCATTTTACAACAAAGGAAATGTAGCAATGGGCTCATGCCTGTGGAATCACTGGTCTTACCCTATGCCTCAACTTCTAGAAATGGCTGTTATAAAACAACAATAACTGAACTGAAAGCTCAGTGGTATTCAACCTTGAGAATTTGGGAAACTTTCTATATGCCTTAAACCAGGAGTCAGTGTATAGTGTTATGTCTCCAACTGTCAGCATGTACAGGTTTGGGAGCCAGGAGGTGGGATGGTAGTGAACCCTCTCATACTGTGCCTAATAACGCACTTAAGCAATTTCTGCTTGTCAACCCTGATGTCTTGGCTCAGTGGGTTTAGTGGTCCTAGTGTTCTAGAGGGGAATATTTATACCAGGTGTATTAAACTGGAATCTGTGACTGTCCCTGGCCATTTTGGGTTCCTCATGCTTCTAAACCAGCAAACCATTTTGAATAGGATGATTGATGTTATTTTCCAGGAGGAAAATTGGGTTGTTGTCACATACTCAGGCAAAGAAGACTATGTCTAGAGCCTAGGAGTTTCACTGAGACACATCTTAGTACTCTCTTGCTTAAAAGTACTGTCCCCAAACTGCGGTAACTTAATGACTTAGATCCTATGGGCATAAACGTTTGGGTCACCTTCAGGTAAAGCACTCAACTAGCTGAGGATCATCAGAGGGAGAGGGGAGCATAGTGTAAGGGTTTGTCTTAGTGTGGCTAAGATATAATGCTCTATACCGTGGAAGGCTGACCTCTATTGATCACCTTAACTGGATTCCTTTGCCCTTTAGTTTCCAGCTGGGATGGGTCAATGCGACAAAGTAGAAAGAGAAAAAGAGAACAGGATGTCTACCCCCCAGCTCTTCTTCCCCAGCCACAATTTGGAGGGTTGATTTATTTCCTCTACCTATGGCAACAGCTCTTGTCCAGCAGATACTCTCTCATGAGTGCTTCTTTCTTCATATTCTGGTAGTACCTTCCTCCCCTTGCACCTTCTGTCCCAGGAATGGTAGTGGCTTCCTGATGTTGCTACATCATCCCTTGTTCATCTCTTTTGTTCTTCTCAGGCTTTTATAATCAGACCCTCATTTAACTCTCTTCAGTCACCCCCTTTTTTAAAAAAATTTTAACTTTATTTTGGAGTATAGTTGATTTATAGTGTTGTGTTAGTTTCAGGTGTACAGCAAAGTGAATCAGTTAAACATATGCATATATCCATTCTTCCTCAGATTCTTCTCCCATATAGGTTATTATAGAATATTGAGTAGAGTCCCCTGTGCTATACAGTAGGTCCTTTTTGATTATCAGTTTTATATATAATAGTGTGTATACGTTTACCCCAAACTCCTAATTTATCCCTCCCTCCCATTGGTAACCATAAGTTTGCTTTCAGTTTGTTTTCAAAGTCTGTGAGTCTGTTTCTGTTTTGTAAATAAGTTCATTTTTATGATTGTTTTAGATTCCACGTGTAAGGGATATCATATGATATTTGTCTTTCTCTGTCTTCAGTCACCCTTTTGAATGTGTCATCTGTTCCCTGACACCACCAAAATCAATCCATCTTTATGTCTCTACATATCCTTATATCTCCATTACTTTATCAGCTTTAAATAATATTGCTATCCATCTTATGATACAAAGAGATCAGCATATTTATTCCACCTCTTACTGCTCTCCCTCTCATCTCCTCACTTTTGTTGGACATATAATTTCTATATTGTCCAATTTTTAACATTTACATTCTAATCTTTACCATAATTCTCACATTATGATCTTAGTTCCAGGGACAATGGATTCAATTCTCATAATCAGTCCTTTTGCTGTAGTCTCTCCATTCATCAAAGGAAGGCTGAAGTTAAAAAAAACTCGAAAAACTATATTCCTTGAATTCTTATATGTTCAAAATTGTTGCTTTGATGTTGAACTGCAGTTGGTCTAGTTATAAAGATTCTTGAGTCCCTCTTTTTTCAAGCCTTAATTGGCACTGATTGTTCCACAGTATTGAGTATTGATATAGAGAAGTATGAGGTTATCCTGCATTTTTCCCCCTTAAGTCTCTTGATCTTTTTATCTGGATGCAGACTACATGTCAATATATATTGAAACTATGAAACTTTACTAGAATGGATTTTGGTGTTGGTCATTCTCTCACTTTTTCTCTTGGATATGGCATATGTATCCCATCTATAGATTCAAGTCTTTTATTTTTGGTAAGTTATCTTAGGTTATGTCTTTAAATATGTATTTCGTTACATTATTTTGGTTCTCTTTGACCATATCACTGATTTGCCTGTCTTCCATATCTATTTTTTTCTCTCTTGCCATTTTAAACTATATTTATTCTGATCTCATATTACATCTGTTCTAATTCCTACCATTAATTGTGCCTGTGTTTTCAGAAGAACCTATTTTCCTTTGTGCTTCTTCCAATCTGGCTCATTTCTATAGTATTTAATTTTCTTCCTTCTATTTCCCCCTTGGGGGCCACTGTTACTGACTGTGGGTCTGAAGGGGCAAAGGGAGGGAGTGGTAACTAGAATCCAAAGAGAGAGCCATTTAAAAGCCTCTCCTTCCTGAACCTCTGCTTTTCTTGATATTTCCATGGTGGAGAATGGGGCCCCACGACAGGTCCATAACTAGGACTGCAACCTCGTGTGCATTGGCATTTTCTAATGCTGCTTCTGTGGCACACAACCAGCCTGGGCCCCGTGGCCACAGCATTGCTTCATATGAAGTTCAGCTGCCCAGATGGAGATGCAGAGGAGCTGCTGCCTTCCTGGGCAGGGTCCCTGGGAACAGGACACTCAGGGTTAAGGCAGATTGCAGAGGTGATTTGAACTGTGGCCTCCAGCAGCACCTTGAGCTTACTTTTTGTAAACCAGAAGGAATAAAAAGTAACACCCTTCAAAAAAAAAAAAAAAAACCTCTCTTTCCTTAGTCAAGGGATGTTTCCAGCCCAGCATGACCCCAGAGGGGACCCAAGGGAATAATTTGACCTCTTCTGCTCCTCCATTCTTCTGCTGGTACTCTCAGTTGGCCAAGGCCAAATAGAAGCTAGAAAACCTTTTGAATAGTTTAGAGGTCAGCCTCCTGGGGAACAGATCAGGGTAGAGAAGAGTAAGGAGTGTATCTAGAGGGGCATCTTTCCTGAGCTCTTCTGCTCTACTGTGTCCATTTCTGTTTCAGTTATAATTGTCTCATTAAGGATTCTTAGTAATTCTTGATGACATATGTGGTTATAATTTTTATCTCCTCCATGCTATATTCTTCTTGGTGACTGTTCATCATCTGATATTTGCTTTTCCTATTTCTTTACCTCTTTTCCCCCATAATAGCTTTGTTTAAAGCCTCTGCTTGTTCCTGTTATGATCACTCATCTTTTAAATGAGCAGCCTCCCCATCAGCCATTTGAAGAAGGTTTGGGTGGTAGAGTGGATAAGACTGTGTTTGAGGCTCCCAGCAATTCTGCTAATGACAGAATTGTCTGTGTGCCTGAGTGATTTTAGCTATTATATCTTCCCTGCTGACAAACTGCAGCACTGTTAGTGATATAAAGTGTCTCTCCTCCTTTTCCCTACAACCAGAGTTTACTTTCTGCAAATATGGATTGTTCAGGTGATTCCTCAGTTGACTCTGACTTCCAGGTATCCAGAGATGTTCCCTATTCCCAATGTTGTGAATACAATATGTATTATTTTATATTACACTGTCGCATACTTTTTTGAGAGATTTGTGTGTAGAGCTTCTGCTGAGCTCTGTCACTATGCAGGCCCCCTCTTTACATATTCATCTGTCCCAGTTGGCCTTGGCAGCTCCTTTTTTTGCTTACTTTGCTATGATTGTTTGGAGGTTTCATATATTTCCCAGTCCCATCAGAGATCAAGTTTGCATTAATTTTTCTTTTTTCTTTTTTGGCTTTTGGAGGATTTCTTTCTTTCTTTTTTTTTTTTTTTTTTTTTTTGCGGTACGCCGGCCTCTCACTGTTGTGGCCACTCCCGTTGCGGAGCACAGGCTCCGGACGTGCAGGCTCAGTGGCCATGGCTCACGGGCCCAGCCGCTCCGCGGCATGTGGGATCTTCCAGGACCGGAGCACGAACCCGTGTCCCCTGCATCGGCAGGCGGACTCTCAACCACTGCGCCACCAGGGAAGCCCTGGAGGATTTCTTATAAAAGAATTCATAGACCTCACTCCATCATTTTCAAACCAGAAATCACACGTACCCCTTTGATCTTCCAACAAACACATATGTAAAGAACACATGAGGCTCATGTTCTACCATGTAAAAGAAAAAATCCCTAGCCAAAGCTAAAAATGTATAACTCATTAAACATAGAACATTTTCCAAGTGCCGAGTATATCTAAATGACTCTGGTTTAAGATTTCTCCCATGGTTTAGAGGTGTTTTCATTTTTCAAAGATAAGTCATCTGTTCCTAAGCCTGTTTTTCTTTATTTGTGTTCCAAAGTCTTCCTAGATGCACAGTCTCCTGAAATGTCAAAATACTACCTTCAGAGCAGAAAATAGATTCTCCCAGTCATATCTTATCCTCTTATCCTCCAAAGCTCCCAATTTGCCAGTGAAGTAACATAAAAGTTGAAGATAAATTCTGTGACTGTAATCCCAGTTGGGAGGCACACTCATCTCTTAAACAGTTCTGTCAACTTGGATTTATCTTCATGGAAGGCATATAAAGCATCGTTTACATAAATAATGTGGAGCTTTGAGTTGGACAAATACCAGGGATGAGTAACTGCCCTGGAGTAGACCTATTAAATCAATCACTGGGGCTCAGACAATCAGAAAATCATTGACTATAGCCATACAAAAACTGATCACAACATAATCTTCCTCTGCTTCTTGATGAGGTAACAAAATATGCTGTGTTCATTGAACAGCTGCTTTCATAAGGAGAGCAATAATGAAAAAAATCTCCCAGAACCTTTAGTACTTTCACATGGAAACAAGATTTCCAGTGAGAAAATTAAAATGCCAACAAGATTTATACTTACCTATGTAGATGTCCTACGATCGTAGACATGTTCCATTACTTTTAAAGTGCAAGAAGGAGAAACAATGTCATTTTTAAAAATACTGTTATTGAAATATAATAATAATAGGCATGGTTCCTATTATGGGCTGAATTATGCAACCCCCCTGGCCCCACACAATTCATATGATGATGTTCTAACCGATAGTACCTCAGGATAAGACTCTATTTAGACATAGGCTCTTTAAAGAGGTAATTAAGTTAGAATGAGGTCATTAAAATTGGCCCTAATCAATATGACTGAGCCCTAATCCTTATAAGAAAATGAGATTAGAACACAGACACACATAGAAGGAAGGCCGTGTGAATATACAGGGAGAAGATGGCTATCTGCAAGCCATGAAGAGAGACCTTAGAAGAAACCAACCCCAAAGACACCTTAATTTCAGACTTCTAGCTCCAGAATTGTAAGAAAATAAATTTCCCTTGGTTAAGCTACCCAGTCAGTGCTACTTTGGTGTGGCAGCCCTAGCAAACACACTTCTCTTTCTCTTTTAAAGGTAAATAAGGAAATGAAGATAGAGAGGCCCAAAGTTAAGCCATCTCTACTGTGCTCAGACAAAATTCTGACACTTGCTGTAAACATCCAGTTTTTCAGTGGTTACGTATGGAAATCAATGTTCCCTTAATTGCTTAAACTTTGGCTGTGAATATTCTCCCATCACCCTCTCTCTATTAAGAAGAGTGAAATGTCGCATAACTAGTTGGAAAGGGGCTTGCCAGAGCTGCATACAGAAAGCATGAAACAATATTCTACATAGAAAAATCTGTTACAAATGAGTTAACTGAAGAAGGAGACATTAAGTAGTATCTGCTAATTGATTTCAAAGTGGGTATAAAGAAGAGATATGTGTAAATTACTAGTGAAAAAATAATGGAAACCAGCTTCTCAAGAATTACAGGGTTATGACATTTCAGATTTTTTTAATAGTACCTACAAAATAAGGAAAAAGGCCTAGTTTGAGATCCTCTTAATAAAGATGGCATCTTTTTTCTTCTTTAAACATTCTACCCTGCTAAGTGTCCTTATAATGAACAAATAAATAATAATATCACATCTCCTCGCTTCTGCATTTATATGAAAAGCTTCCCCATTTCACTGCTTCCTAGCAAATGAGAGCAAGAAGTGAAATAAAGTCTTTGGGAAGCAGGACATCACTCACACAAAACAAACATGGGCTGGCATCCTACTTAGACTCACATCTTAGGAAGAAGGCCCCATTCACTTGCTCTGTGCTGGCTTTTCTGGAAGATGTGAACAATCTTTCAAATGACTTGGAAAATTTTAGACACATCAAACTCTACTGAATCTAGATCTCAGAAAACCCAAAGTGAACTAATGACCCCGTGACAGTAGCAGGGATAATGTTTCACTTTGGGAAATATATGGAATATAAACAAAATTTTTAAAAAGCAGTATGATAATAATGGCCTTATTTTCCAAGATTTCTTGGACTAATCTTTAAGATCTATGTCAAATGTTTTATCCGAATTATTAAGCACCATTTCATTTCATGCATGATGGAGGAGGGGTCTCTCTTTGAAGATAAACTCCACCCATGGTAGTGCTGATGTATCTGGATATGTGTCAGATGTGATCCAGAAAGGACAGGGGTCAGTCCCAGCAGCTTGATAGAGAGATGCCAACCTGGTGACAGTGTCTTAGTGCAGCCTGCTGGGGCCGGGAGCCAGTGCGGGGAGGAAGAAAAGTATGCTCTTTTTTCCTAGGCTTCTATTCAACTATGTCTGTTCCTCACCACAGGAGGCCTGGGCTCTCAACATTACACCTTTTTATTGAGAGAGTACTTTTAATTTGCACCCAGGTAGGTATAGTACACTCATTATATTAGGGTGAGGGGCTCAGAAGGGGCTCCTAAGTCCGTCTTACAATTTGCCTGAAACCAGCCCTCCTCTGTCACTCTCTAGGCTCAGGTGCTATGCTGACTCCAAGTCTCTCACAAACATACTTTCTAGGGAAGATCATATAAGAACGCCAAACCAGGATATTTTTGAGAATGAAATAGGGCACTAAAAGTAGTTAAAATTATTTAATTTGTTCAAAATATGTATAGTAACTTACAATTTGGTTTTATTATGTTGGCTGTCCCAATGAAATATTTCTATTAACAGCTCTTTTCAAAAATAAAATTTGTGCTAAAAATATAAAAATAACATATCTGTACACTGAAGCAAAATAAAAATGTCTCTTTATATATTATCTGAAAATTCAAAAGTAAACGGGTAATCACTCCCTTTGCTACAACATGGATGGGCCTTGAGGGTATTACGGTAAGTAGAATAAGTCAGAGAAATACATACAAAAACTGTATGATCTCACTTATATGTGAAATCTAAAAAACTGAATTCATAGAACCAGAGAACAGATTGGTGGTTGCCCGAGGTAGGGGGTGGGGGTGGGGGAAATGGAAGAAGGTGGTTAAAAAAAAAAAAAGATAATTATTCTTGGTTCATATTCACATTCTTTAGCTAGTTTCTTAGCTGTATCTGGCTCTAACACTGTGTCACTGGCACTTCTCTGAAGAATGTATTTTTTCAATATTGTATTGTTTTTAATCTTTTAATAAAATTGCCTGAAAATTTCTCTAAAATTGCATTTTATGATTAATAAAATTAAAATGTGTTGACACTCAACTGACTCCTCTGTAGACTATAATATTTTTAGTTGGGAAAATACTATCTACAGGTATTGAGGTTCTTAATAAGATCAGAGGAAATTCTGCTAAATAGAGGATATCCTCAATTTTAATTGCATTGAAGTATATAAATATCTCAGCCCAAATATTTTAACAATTAAAAGACAAAAGAGACACAAGAACAGGAAAAATAAATTACAGATGAAGAACTCTTACTACGAAAAATATATCATGATATATATATCTGGAAATGACAAAACTCTAATTCGAAAAGATATGAACCCCAAATGTTCAAAGCAGCACTATTTACAATAGCCAAGATATGGAAGCAACGTAAGTGTCCATCAAAAGATGAATGGATAAAGAAGATGCGATACACACACACACGCACACCTGAATCACCTTGCTGTATACCTGAAACTAATACAATATTGTAAATCAACTATACTTCAATTTAAAACAGAAAGAAAGAAAAATATGCCACGAAGTAGAAGAAGATTATGGCCAAATATGTCAACATGAATTTTTTAAAATCAATAAAATGAACATATCTTAAAAACAAAAGCATAATGTAGAGATAAAAGAGCTCAGGGAAGATCTGAAGATTTTCCTCTCAGACTGGGCCATCTAGGTTCATTAGAGACATCCTAATCATTTTGGTCCTTAAAGTGAAAAGGTCTGCATTATCATACTCTTACTCCTAGAAGGCTACTTCGTTTCTATGCAAATCTTCCAACTTACTCCCAGCAAGTTGTAAGCCTATCAAGGAATATGAAAGAGGCATCATTCATTATCCTAATCAAAAGATTATCAATTATATTCTCCCCCAAAACAATAGAGGAGGCATTATTGACTTAATTCTAAAACGTCATCCAAATGGTTTTTCTCAGACCAAAATCTGTCTGCTAAAAAAGCCCTCCTGAGTTCACTAGTAGAGACAGAACAGCTCTAGCTATATTTCAGTGGCCATCTTCTCCTTTTCCTTTCCCATTAAATTAAGTCCTACCTCAACAAGCCCACCACTATTATTATCTTTTGCATCATCACTGATTAATAAAGGTCAAGAAGAAATGATGAGATTTGCATCTGAAAATAAACTTTGAAAATAGAGACTTTGCAATGTTTTTCCAATGATATATGTCATTTCCAATGATAGTAAACACTAACCTGTAAATTTACCTCTCATTTCCTTACCAATTAGGGATGATTTTGCATGTTTTTAAAAAAATATGTTGGTGCATATGAAAAAAGCTTTGAGAAAACAGGACTGAAAAGAGAAGAATGTGCACAAATAAAAAAGTCAAGATGGCAAACATATTACTTTGGGTATATTTTAAGTACCTATAACAAAAGGTCCTATATTTCAATGGCTTAAACAAAACAGAATTTTATTTCTTTCTTAGTTAAAGGTCTGGGTGTGCATTTCCAGGCTAGTGGGGAAGTTCCTTCTCTACAGAGCTCATTACTCTTCCATTTCCTAGAATATTCTTCTCTGCACTGGATAAGGTTGGATCTAGTCCAAATTCTAGCTTGTAAGAAGGGAGAAAGAGAAGACGTGGCAGGCAAGCAATTTCTTCTTTAAATCCTGTTACTTGGAAGTTACACTTAACACTTATTATGTCAATGCCATAGATATGGCATATGAAATATATGGCATATGAAATATGTGTGTATATTTATATACACACATGCAATACAAATAAATATACTAAACATATAAGGATATATACATTATATATATATTTATATAATCTCAGATGATGCAATGAAACAACTGAAATGAGACTGTTATGATGTTACAAAGCACTTGAGTGTTTTTATAAAAAATATACTTAAAATTTGTCAGATTAACATTGGTCATCAACTGCTTTTCCTTTCTTTTTTTGGCCTACCACCGTTTTGATTGTTTTGTGGATTTTTAGCATTTGCAACCCAAACTGAACAGGAATAAGTCAGTCATATTCTCTTTGAATAACTATCTTGTCACATCAGAGTACTAACAGCACTTCCCACAGAATAGGAAATCAGTACATTTGGAGAGCCTGACAAAGAGTGGATAGATAGATGGAAAGATATTTCAATATGATCTCAGGAGCCATGCCAGTTCAATTCTACATGGAATTCCTTTTATGTGATATCTTTCCTTATACAGTTACAGGTGAGTTTTAAAATACAGATACTAAATGAAATAGAAGAAAGATACGACATTGAACAACAACAAAACTCATTGATAACTTGTTAAGCATGCTGCTTAGATCTTCTGTGAAAACTTCATCAAGTTATTAAAAGCAGACATCTGCAATATAATTTCAAGACATTCTACTTATATGGTATCAACTTATATTAAAGTGCATATTTCAAAGCAAAACTCCTCTGATGCTCTTGTAGCCCACATATATATTCATACTCTCAACATATTGCATATGTTGGTTTGTAAAATTACATATGTAGTTCTACTAGTACAAGGCCAAATAAACCAACTCGATAGATTGAGAGGAAATTAGTTCAGCCAATCTTTAATTTTTTTCTACTTCTGCTACATATAGAAGCATCTTAGCATCTGCCATTTTCCAAAGAATTTAGAGACTGCTTAAAGTGAGACTGCCTCCCGTTACAGACAAATTAATTTTAAGCCTCTTAGAATACAGTAAGTTATGGAATGAAAATTAACTACTATTGAAAAGGGTATCTTTGTCTTACAAAGTAGAATCAAATTTACACATTCATTGTGAGTTATTATAGAATGGTCCTTAGACTCAACTGCTTTCTGCTTTGTCCCTCAGCTAGCTGGAGCCCTCATGCCTGCTAAGCCCCAGGTTGGAGCTCTTCTGCTTTCCCACTGGTGCCCAGTCTTTATCACCACTCTGTGCAGAAATATTTTTAATTTATTTTACTGTCCTTTTAAAGACCTGGAGCAGAGGATCTAAAAGTGGATTCTAGAATTAAGAAATGAGCCTGAGGTGAAACTGCTTTCTCTGGTTAATCTGCATTACAATTTATTTGAATTCTGGTAGGAATTGACATATTAGTCAATATTAATCAATAAACCAATTTTTATAATGATCAAATGTGTAAGCTGATGCAGGTGTAATGAAGGATACAAATATAAGAAATAGCACCGGACTTCCCTTGTGGTCCAGCGGTTAAGACTCTGCGCTCCCAATGTAGGGGGCCCAGGTTCAATCCCTGGTCAGGGAACTAGATCTCACATGCTGCACCTAAAGACCTGGTGCAGCCAAATAAATAAATAAATATTAAAAAGAAAAGAAAAAAAGAAATAACACCAACCCTTAAGGAATTTATAAATTAACTGAAATAAGAAAGGGAGCAAAATATTTAACAGCAAAATGGGGTGTATGGTAAGTAACTAATGACAAGTACAGGTAATCAATATTTTAGGAACTCAGACACAGAAAAGATCACTATTCATAGGACTATTCTAGGAAGTCATGGT
Organism: Mesoplodon bidens; assembly: GCF_964165515.1. Taxonomy (NCBI): domain Eukaryota; kingdom Metazoa; phylum Chordata; class Mammalia; order Artiodactyla; family Ziphiidae; genus Mesoplodon; species Mesoplodon bidens. The sequence goes on along the minus strand of NC_138176.1, from coordinate 186,190,395 downwards.
GGAAATGCAACAGAGCTGAGCAGATTCCATCATGGCAAAGAGGAAAGTGGAAAGAAATACTTTAAAGTAAAAAAAAAAAATGTTGGGGGAGAATCTTCTTGCCAAATTCTTCAGCCATCTTTCTTAAAATTCATCCACAATCATAACATCAGTTAACATTGATAACTGATTGATAACAATGAGTGCTTATTCTGTGCCAGGCATTTTCAAGGATTATTTCATTGAACTAAAAACACACTTCTGATATGGATGTCAAGATAATTTTACTTTATTGATAAGGATAATGATGCTTATGTCATTTATTGATTCGTTTAAGGTGACAAAGCTAATGATGGCCGAAACAGGATGCAAATCATGTCTTCCATGCTTACCCATGTAATATAGTGGCATTCTTCTTGCAATGTTATTGGAATCCACCACCCCTTCCTTCTCACTTCTACTTCCAGTGATTACCGTTTAGGCCCTTATCATAAACCACATGAACTGCTATTACAACTTACTTAAAGTGTGGCTTCCCTAATTTTAATATCTGTCTCTCCATTTTATCCTTCATAATGTCCATCCATGTTCTAATCATTTACTCCCTGTTCAAAACCTTTTAGGGACTCCCATTGTTTTAAACAGACACATACACACACATGCACATGCACACAGTTAAAACAACCCTTTAATGTCCTCATAGAACTCCAATTTACCTTTCCACACTTTGCCTTCCCTACTGCTAATTCTATTTCATATCAGATTCATTCATGTATTTGCTTGTCTTTCCCACTAGATTTCCAATACTTAAGGACAGAAGCTATGACTTTTCCTCCTTCTTTCTTCTTTAGCTTCTAGTGAAATTCCAAGCATATGGTAGACATTGAACAAATGTTTCTTTATTTGAATTTTGCTGAATCAGCAGGTTGTAAGCACGGTGAGCAGCCTGTGTGACCGGAGCAGGTGGGATGTGAAAGGAACAAGTGACAAAGTGGCAAGGTAGGTAGGCAGAATTGTAGGGGTACCTCGAACATCAGTGTGAGAAGTTTGGACTGTAACTTAAGTGCTCTTTGTGCTGAAACATGTTTTGAAGTATACAGCAAGTATAAAATCCAATTTCATAGTACTGTTCCCTCTGTAGCCATTCTTTCTTTCCACACACAATCACGGGCACATATTTTGCACATCACCTTAGAAAAATCATCTGCCTGCATCTTTCAGGGGAAACAGTTCTTAATGTCATTCCATGTCATTATCACAACTTCCCCAAATAGTTCTATTTTCTCAGTGTCTGGGAGTCCTTGCTCCTCTGGGCATCAATGCCTCATTTAAGAAGGTAGATTGCCATTAGTAGCCTAACTGGACATGTTAAGGCATGACATCTTCATCACCTGAAAGTGCATGGGAAAACCAAGCTGAACCACACCACCACGGCTTGGCAGTGGTGGCTGGTTCAGCAGCGTTGATTCAGACTTATTAGCACCTATCCCTTGTAGTCTCCATTGCTAATAAAATTATACCTGGGATATCACAGAGTCACATCCAGAGGTTAGACTTACCCTCTGTTGAGGAAGAAGCATGCCCTAGTATCCACAATCTGAGAGCAGGATCCTTCCCGGCTAATGTCCTGGCTAAGGTCACAATGCTAATATTGACAGAGTGCTTCCTTTGAAATTCTTTACCCATCAGATGGGAAACAATACTTATTCAAGATATCTGACAGTTTCTGTTTTGTTTTGTTTTTGTTTTTTGGAGGGAGAGAGTGTCAACTGATATAACGGATATCAAAAAAGTTAAAGTATAAACCAAGATTCAATGTAAGGAAGTGAATTTTTATAACCAATCTCTATGACAACCGTTAGAGTTTGATTAAAAGTTCAAACCATAGTTACAATGTATGCTTACCACCCTTTTCAGTCTTTTTCTGTTGGACAAATCACTGAAGGGTCTGTGAAAAGTTAACCTGATGCCATTTGGAAACTTCCAAAGTCCTTTATCCTGTTGTTATAAAACTTTTCATCTTTCAAAAATCTAGTGAAGCAACATTATATAGAGGACAGGGCTCAGGACTGAGCATAAGCGATTGCAAGGATTAGGTTTTGGCATTCAGGAAGTGTCTTAACTTCTCCATGCCTCAGTTTTCTTATTGATAAAATAGGACAAGTAATGAAATCATTACAAGTGTCTCTTCCTGCTATAAAGTTTAATGATCTGTGATAGCAAATTTCTCAAAATAGACCTCAAGAAAGAAAAATGATAAATATTTGGTGGTAGTCTAACAGTTATAACCATGGATTTTCTTGTTTGTTTCATTGTCAGTTCTTAATAAAGAAGAGGAAGATATAATTCTTCATCTCAAGAGGTTTATAAGCTAGCAAGAAAGAAAGAAATCTTTTTTAAAAATGAAAAAATAAAAGCATTCAATGTAAAGCAGAATGTAGTAAAGTACTATTAGAGATCAAAAGTGGAGAGAAGGGCTTCCCTGGTGGCACAGTGGTTGAGAGTCCACCTGCCGATGCAGGGGACGCGGGTTCGTGCCCTGGTCCAGGAAGGTCCCACATGCCGTGGAGCGGCTGGGCCCGTGAGCCATGGCTGCTGAGCCTGTGCGTCCGGAGCCTGTGTTCCACAGCGGGAGAGGCTACAACAGTGAGAGGCCCGCATACTGAAAAAAAAAAAAGTGGGAAGAAATACAGTCAAGGGAAATCACTGAGCATAACATGTCACTAAAGTGTTGTCAAATGATTTGAGCCTTGAAGAATCAATAGCCTTAATCATAGATGGAGAATTAGATGAGGGTGAAAATCTCACAAGAACACAACAGCAAAGGAAAAATATTCAATAGTCAATGGATGGGGATCAATGTGAAATCTCAGGGCATTCTATGACAACACTGAGTAGTACAATCTGGCATACTGAATGCAGGGACAGGGCTGTGGAAGGTAAGAATGAAGGGAGGCTAGGACAAAGAATAGAGAGCCTGGAATGCCAGATGCAAGAGTTCAAAAGTAATAAGGATCCATGGTGATTTCTGAGCAAGGGAATGAAGTGAAAAGTTTAAAACTGTACTTTAAAATGGAGTCAAATTCAACTGAAGACTGAATGGGGGAAATTAATGAGGAGCTCTTACCCAGATAAAAAGGGACAAGATGTGGGTTTGGCTGCAGAGATGAGAACTTAGTGAAGTGAAGTGAAATGAAATGAGATGAAATGAAAGGAAGGACATTCTAGAGCTCAAAAGCATTCAGTTTTACACATATTTTGTGAGTGCCTGCTACGTATTGGGCACTGATTACCAAGGTGTGGGCATACAAAGATGAACAATACATGGTCCTCTCTCTCAAGGACCATGTATGAATATAGCTTATTGGTTAAAAGGATGGCCACCAGAAGCTGAAGCCTGGCTTCATACTGAGAAACTGTGTGGCCCTGGGAAAGTTGCTTAATATCCCTTTGCCTTGGTTTCCTTATCTGTAAAATGGGGATAGTTAGCAACATTCCTCAAGGCATTATTGTGACGGTTAAGTGAGTTAATATATGGTACTCAAAACATTGCCGGCCATATAATAAAAATTCAATATAGAGCTATTTCTACTTCCACATAAAATTACAAAAATGAATTAATTCCAGAAGGAGGAATTTTGATTAAGGAAAGAAATCCAAATAGCAGAAAAGAAAAAGGGGTCTCTTAAAAGTGGCTTTTAATAATCTGTCTAGAAATATTAGCTCAGCTCAAGATTGAGTACAAGCAACTAGAGCTTTCATCTAATGCAATAATTTAAAGACATTCCTCTCTCAGAGGAATAGAACTCTCAGAGCAGAAGAAAAAATTATGTATTTCATATTAAATCAATAACAAGAGTTCAGGGTTGTAATAATCAATCTGTTCTGCATTACTTTATCAATGATGGGGATAGAAAATATTATGAGAAGCATAATACTTTATCCTTGACTATCTAGTTTTTCTTAGTTATCTTTTTTGTTTAAACAAGAAAGATCTTTTACAACTGAAGATTATAAACACTATTTATAGAATATCTAACATTTCAAATATGTTTTTTTCTCTTGCGTCCCCCTCTACACTATCTGACTGGCTTGCCTCTTTCTCAACCCTGAAAATCTTGAATTTACCCAGGGAACCTGGAAAATTGGAGTGACAGATTCCCAGTGTTTAACATTGGGGATATTATGATTTTAGGCAACTAACTATCTAACTCCTGAGAGTTTAAGGGTCCTTCCTTACGTGTCTGAAACTAAATACTGAAATACTGTCGTAAGCATCATTATCAAAGCTGCTTCTTTGTGTTAGCATTTATTTTAGCTTTCATCGTCAAAGATTATCCATTTCAAACTGAACATTCCTTAGTCACCAATCTCTCCTGAAAGCCTGTAATCCTGAAACAAATTTTCTAAGCAGCTTGGAGTTAAATAAAATAATTCATTTTCTAGGACTTGGAACATTTGTCCTAGTTTCACACCTTATGCTGCAACTCAGTTACTGCTTGAAAAGCAAAACGTGAAGCCAGAAAGCAAGTTCCAACCTCACCTCTTCTTTCTCATTATACCTCTTGAGCCCTTCAATAGCAGATTCACTGACATGCCTGTATGCTTTACAGTCAAGCAATATTTGGAGGAAGTCAAAATCAAAGACCTGGAGACAGATGCTTGATTTACATTCAAACTGTGTTTCAGACCTTGTCTACTATAGTTTTTATAAGCCCCTTTATTGTTTGAGAAATAATCCTCAAAATAGCTTCAGTGATGGAAAGTAAATTTATTCTCACAGCAAATATTTATTAAGTACCTACTATATGCATATCACTGAAATCAATACAGAATGGGGTTAAGGGGATGAGGAGAGAAGAGTGAGGGATGAATTTTACAAAAACAATCAATAAGAAGCTTTTTCTTTGAGGAGTTCAGAATCTAGTTGAAAACACAAACAAGAGTACACAAACTGTCCATCCCTAGAAAACTATGAACTGTAATTTTCCCTTCAGATTCATTTTTATCTTTCAGGTACATTGAAATGTTTATATTTAAACTGTAAATCCTCGGGCTTCCCTGGTGGCGCAGTGGTTGAGAGTCCGCCTGCCGATGCAGGGGACACAGGTTTGTGCCCCGGTCCGGGAAGATCCCACATGCCGCGGAGTGGCTGGGCCCGTGAGCCATGGCCGCTTAGCCTGCATGTCCGGAGCCTGTGCTCCGCAATGGGGGAGGCCACAACAGTGAGGAGCCTGCGTACCGCAAAAAAAAAAAAATTGTAAATCCTCTTTCATTAAGGAGAGAGAGTAATGCCTGATTTCTTTATAAGAAGAAGCTGGGTAAAAGCATCTTAGTGATTTGAGTGAAGCTGCCAGACATAAACAAAGGAAAGGGGTCTTTCCTGTAAATATCAGAAATTTCAGAGATGAAATGAAGTTCATTTTTTTAAAAATAAAGAATGGTTACTTGCTGGTTTGCATTTAGACATGTTTGTAAACGTCCCTGTTTTCTACTTGCCAAAATTCAATTTGGGTGTGTACTGTCTCTACCTTTATTTAGCAACATATATATAAACTTCAAAACTTCCCCAGTCCCAGATGCAGGAAAATCGGGGTTGTTTGGGTATAGTTTTCACAACTAAATTCTTCTTCACCCTATATGTCTGTTCCTCAAGTATAGGGAGAGATCAAAGGGAAACTACATGGTAATAAGTCCCAAGAGATGGGGCACAGGCTAAAACCTTAGCAACATGGCACAGGGACTGTGCTTAAAATCTAGGAATGTAGAACCCATATCTGGAATTTCTACATTAAAAAAGGAAGTTTGTACAGGAGAGAAAAATGTACCAGTTGCTTACTCAATTTCTCATTTGGTCTTTACCACATTCTCATTAGATTGAGTTTCATTTGTTTTACATAATTTCTGGGTAGGCCAGAAACTAGACATATGACCATGTAAACACACTTAGTACAGTGTGTAAGAGCATGGAATGTAACCAGACTTCCCAGGTTTGGACCATGGTTCTGCCATTTACCAGTCATCTAAGCTTCAACAATTTTCTTCACCTCTCTGCATCTTAGTTTCTTCATCTATATAATGAAAATAATGGTATCAACCTCATAAGACTGCTGTGAGGATTAACTGAGTTGACATATGTAAAGGATTTAGAGCACTGCCTGTCACATTCTAAGCATCTCTAAGATGTTGCTGTTCCTATACTATTATCCCTTAAAATAACATCAGGAAACCCTACTGCATCCTCCTACTTTCCATAACAATTTTTTTTAGAAACAAACAAAAAAAGTCAGTACTTTTTTTAAAGTTTAAAGTACCAAAGTAACCAATTTTTTATAACCAATTTCTATGACCTAACCAGCTACCAACATTTCTCTTTGCCATAGTTCAAATTAGGTCTACTTCAGTAGTCTCAACTTTACAAGATGTCGAAATAGGGAATACAAAACTCAGTGTTAAGGACACTTTCACTCTTATTTATGTAACAGTTTATATTAAGTATTAATATTTTAAACTCTTTATAAAATTGTGCTTTTTCCCCTTTCTTCCATCAATACAGCCAACATACTTTCTTTTGTCTATTTATACATAAGGGAATCAGTGAATAACCAGAGAAATTTAACACTCTTCCTCTAAAATCTAAACATAAAATCTTTTAAATCAAAACAACAGGTTAATCCTGGCTTTAGAATCAGAGAAATCATATTAAAATGCATACACTATGATTCATTCAAAACCTGAATACAGCAATATATAATCCTATAAAGCCACAGAGCTTTTAGATCAAGGCAAAAAAGGTAAATCAAACCTGAAAATGAATGGATTAGCAGAAACAGGAGCATTACTGTAATATAGAGAAGCAGATTTTGTCAAATCTTGCTTTCTAATTCCCATCTGGAAAAGCCTTGCTCTGCAAATGAACAGGTTTGAAGGAATGCCTTTAACATCTGTAAAGTTAAAAAGCATCAAGAATTGGAATGGGCTTAATCCCCCATTCCACAGCAGGTATTTTATATACAATCATAAGAAGTGATGAAAGTCAGACACAGATGTACAAATTGGTAGATTTAATCAGATTGATCCTCCACTCCTTGTTTAGTCTACCCTGTTTTAGCTTCGACTCACTTGGGTTTACTGAAGTAGATGGTCAGATATGTAAGGAATAAATCCAGGTCAAAAATCAGGGTTGAAGTGTCAAATGATAACCTATTTCAACTCCATGAACCGCCAAAGACAGAAAGTTTTTATTTATAGTTTTGTGTGTATCATTGTGCATAACAGTCTATATTAAACTGAGCCTATGAAATGGGTCTTGTGTTTGACCCGCTGAGATTCTGAAATGACAGGAAGAGACTGTGTGTCGAAGAATTGATAGCGGTGGAGAAGCCAAAGTCAACAGAGGTAATAGACGTGAGATTTAGTGGTTTAAAACACTGGCTAATTATGATGCCTAAAATGTTCTTTGGAGCAGCAGACACATTTAGTTGCTCTGAAATCCATTCTGTGTTCACAGCTCCAGCTGTTAAGTGTTCGTTTCTTTTCCCACATGGTTGTATGAAGATAGAGGAAGGAAGATGAAATTTATAATTACTTATCAAATAGCAGGATTGGTGTCACAAGAAATTGGTTTTAAAAATGATGCATATCTATAAACTTATCCCAAGTATTTTGGGGGCTGATTTTGCTCCAAATTATTTACCATTACTCTGTCCTATTAGGAATCTATAGAAAAACTTGGAAATATGCTGGAAAATGTCTCATCAGTACCACTAAGCATATTATTATCTACTGCTGGTTTCTTTATATAGTGCAGTATATGCTCTTGCAAAGTAAACCAAAAACTTGGATAATGTTAGAACTAATACTACTTGAAATGGTACTATTTTCTTTTGCTTCTCCATTCATATACTAAAATATTTTTCAAGGTGAGTACTGTGTGTGATGTGTTTCTAATGTCTAACCCACTATATATGCATATTAGTTGTCAATAATATTATTCTTCCATAGTGGTAGAAATATCTTAAAGTTAAGGGCACCATAATCAAATAAAGCTTTATACTCAGAGAAGATAAAAAATACCTTGTTTTGATTTGTCTCGTATTCACGCAAATAAGACAGAATTTTTCCTTAATCTCCCATCTTCATTAAATCTTAGTTTCAGTATTAAAAAAAATCTGCAAACTCCATATGCAGCAACCTCTCTTTCTCTTCTGACCTCAATCCCCACAATCATAAAACACACGAAACTTTAAAATTGAATTATTTCTTACCATATGGGATCTGAGAATAAGATCAAACCCAACCTAGACAAATGCCATGCAGCAAGTCGACAACTGTTCCTGGAGTCCTGGGCAATGCCTGGGAGAGTGCCTGCCAGGGCCTACTGTTTTCAAACGAGTTTCATTTCTCTAACAATTTAAATCTGCCAAGAGAAAACCGAGACAATCAAGCTTTGTGCCAAAAAGCCCCAAGCTTAAGCTAGAGATGTATCCTCTCTTTAGCCTGCTGATGAGAGAGGGAGCAGAGAGAGAGGAAAGGATAAAGATTCATAATGAGTAGGACAGAGGCTCAAGGATGCATTTGGAATGCCACAGCAGGACAATTTCTGGCTCTAATTATGTTACTTTGTGGAGCTTCATATCTACAATAGAGAATACCTTCATCCTTTCTCTTTATCAACTCCCATTACATTTGGGGTTGAATGTTGTCTGGAATATATCTTCTTCTCATCTCCCATCTTAGCCCTGCCAGAACTGTGTCAGCAGAGAGACATTATATCAGAGAGGCTGCTCCCTGCTGGTCCAATTTCAGAACAATGTCTTGGTGCCAAGGAAAGTTTCCCAAGGAAGACAACATTGCCCTGCTCTCTGTTTTCTGCCTTTTTCCTTCTTTATATTGCCTCAAACTCACCCAAAAAAAGGAGGTTAACAAGCAAGTCAAACTGTCGTACGGACTCCAGTTTGTGAGCAGAGGAGAGAAAATGAGAGGGCTACTGGTAGCTTCCTACACTAGAGAGCCATATGCACTGAGAAAGGGTGAGAACCTCCTTTGCCAACCTGGCACCAGCCTTCCTGGCACCTCATGTTTGAGAAGTGAGACCCACTGTTTCTTACCACAGGTCCAGGTGGTAAAAATCCATAGTTTATCCAAGCAGGCACCTTCAGTCGTAATACTAAAATGACACTAAACTGAGATAAAATGTAGTTGTTGTAAGTGTACAAATAAGCTACAATATGTGCTGTTTTGAGGTACAATATTTTCACAGTCACAAGTTATCTTTCTTGTTTTCTATAGTAGCTGAAATATGATCTTTTGATTCATACTGTTCTGGATTCAAATGTCGGCTTCCCACCAACCAGCTATGTGACTTTAGACAATTTATTTATAAATTGTCTGAGTTTTGGCTCCATTATTTTTAAAAGGGACATAAAAAACTTATTTTGCAGGGTAATTGTGAGGATAAAATATGAGATGATTGATTAAAGCACACAGAAAAGTTGCAAAGTTATTCCTAATAGATGGTAAGCACTCAGTAAATGATGGCTATTAGTAGTTTTCAATTTGGGATAAAAATATAATATTAAATGATCTTGCTTATTTTGGTCTTAAGGTAATCGCTGAAAATAGTTTGCTTTTGAAATTCTTTCAAGAGATTTTCTCTCAATCATCTTCAATTAATCCTGGAAAGTCCATTACTTACTATATGACATCAGAGTAAAGAAGAGCTTTAAAAATCACAATTGAGAGTGAATTTGAAACAGACGCTGTGTTGGGAGTAAAGAGATGACCCTTCTGGAGGATAATTTGGTAATACCTGTAAAGCAGTCAGAATTCCATTTCTAGAGATGCGTCCAAAAGGCATGATCAAGATATAGCTCTAATGATGGTCACCACAATTTTCTAAAAACATTGGAAAGCATCTGTATGCATCTGCAGAAGATTGCTTACATATATTATGCTATATCCAGTGAAGCATTATGTATCCATTAAAAATTTTGTAGAAAAAACTGAATTATCTAAAGGAATAATCACATAGTAAGTGAAAAGACACTGAAAAACATTACAGTATTCCATTAAAAATATATGCATTTCCTAGAGAAAAAATATTGAAAGAATACACACCAAAAGATTAAAATCTTTATAGCAGCACAAATGGTGTCTTTGGTTTTACTTTTCTGAGACTTAAATTGTTTTTTGTGGAACATGTATTGGTTAGTAATTTTTAAATAATATAAATGAATTTGCTTGAGTTCTAAATTTTTTTACTTCATTGAAAATTTGGAAATGTAAATAATGATGCCCATATACCCAAGCATAAGTCCACACATACTTACCCACACATATTTATTCATATTTCCCCCAAATGCCAGTATATTGATATACATTATGCTTGCATAAGGAGGCATACTTTCAGTGATAAATGAAAGAGTCCAACTAATTTCTCATAGAAAAATCCTGTGTTTCTTCAAATATTCCTTTAAAACATAAATTTAAACCCTATTTAAGAAATAGTTTCAGAATATCTTTTCATGCCTCTTCCTTGTAAAGTCTTGAAATGCTGCTGACCTTGCATAATAATTTTTCCCTTACAACATATTAATTATCATTCTGGCACCTCTGGCCTACTCATGAAATCAATGAAGTGTGAAATGCCTCTGTGCAGAGTAATATTTCATATTTGGTACTTTACGTATTAATTACTTTTCTGTTTTTGCTAATCCAGTCGGAAAAAAAATAACCTACTTCATTTTATAATGAACTGTCAATGAGAAAAACAGGAAAACAGCAAACAAGTCATATTTGCTGACCTATTGAAAGCTGCTAAACCCTTCTTATTGTCACGGCATCTTCTTATGTAAGCCTGCTGCTTACTAAGCGAAGGTCCTTCTCATAGCAGTGACTGGCTTTTGTGCTAAAAATAACAGATGTGAAGTCTGAGAAACAAGTAATTTAAGTCATACCTCACTGTTTTGAGCCTGAAATCCAAAATAAAGTCCAAAATACAAAGTCCAATTCAATGTCAACAAAAGAAGGTACACAGAGTGCTATTCAAAAATTTAATAATTTGCCAAATTATAATCTGCAAAGAGACAAAATATGGGAAGATGTTAGTGTATTAAAATTCTATTTAGTTGCCATTTCAGCTGCTCAACAGTTAAAATATAAATCAGTTTGACAATCTGAAAGCAGCAGTTTTAATCCTGAATTCCAAGAGCTTGTATGCTCTCTCTCTCGCTTTAATGCCAGCCATTCAGCCTGAACAAAAAAATTCACGTGTGACATTTCTTGATTCAGGAGCTGTGTTAAGCAGTTATAAAGCTGCTGTAATTTACAGCGAAGAATAAAACTAACCTAAGAGACCTCAGCCCTAATTTGCTAAAACTTATTACACCTCATTGGCTACTGAATAGCCAAAAGAAGAAAAAATAATTTAAAAAACTTATCTGAATAAGAAACTTTACTAGCATTAGCTTAATGAGAAATGATTGGCTTAAAATTGCTCTGGCTACATCAATGGTTCATTTTAACACTATTTATGATGTTATGATTTCCTATTTCCTGAGTTACATAAAAGCCAAAGCAGTTACTGAAACAATACTAATGAGTCGATAGATGTTTTCAGATGTCTGTTTGACTCCTGAGTCTAGTTAAATGTCTCAGTATGACGAATTTAGTTCTCTACTGAATATCCCAGCTGTTGAATGAATTTGCTAAGAAAATACATATGTACAATTATCTTAAGCTATAGAGACTTTGAGACTATAGATATACCAGTTGTGTTGATTTCATTCACCTATTAATTTATAATTCTATGAACATGCTACACAGATGACCAAATGAACAGGCTACCTTAATAACTCTTGTGAATGACACCCCACAACTCTGTGAAGGAGAATGCACTACCTGGACTTTGCACCATTTTCAATCCATGTTTTCAATGAGAATCTTCTGCTGCACTATGTATTTCCTTTTGCCAGAGTAATTTGGGTAATGCTAAAGACATGGGATAAACTCACAGTCAGAATGTTACTATGTAAAAGAAAAGTAGCAAGTGGCTGGTGTAACCTAAATTAGCATTCTTGGTCCAAAATACTGCTAAACATTCTCAAAAATTAATCCATAATGGTATATTTGGTGAGGTGACTTATTTCCCCACAATATTCTAAAACTTCCTTTGTGCATTAACAGGTATGTAATACATAGTCTTTGTAGTACAAAACAACCATAGGCATTAATATTTAAACTAGAAAAGAAACAAAGTTCTAAAGAGTGATTTGGGTGAATCACACATTTTTACACCTGTACCAATCAGTTGCAATATCTCATGACTTCTGAGATTTTCAGATCTGATAACTTTCCAAAATATGGGTCAGATACTAAAAACCATATCTGTGGCTTAAGAGGAAAGAAACATTCAAAGGTATTAAATAAAGACAAAATCTATCCAATACTTCAGAATATCTACAAAAACTTTCCTTAAGAAATAGATAAAATAAACAAAGCAAACCCCCCTTCACCTTATCACCAACCCCAGCCTCATCACTCAAGAGGTTGGTGTGTATTTGCTTTCCATTTTAGGTTGCTTACTCATTTCACAACTGGTATGTTGGTACAGCTAATTCAATTATGAAAAGAAATCATACATATGTTATATATATAATGTACATATATATTAGGATGATTTTAAATAAGTTTAAAAGCAAATCAATTCTTGCCTTTATTTAGTTTGTAGAGTTAAATTGAGTTGATCTGAGCATTATTAAAGAAAACGAGCAACATATGTTCTGCTTAGAATACAGTATAACTTCAGAATAAAATCAGAGGACTATTGAATAGAAAGAGGCCAAAGGTTAATGTTAGGAAGCAGAAATCACTTCTCATAAATTGCTGGCTTAAAAAAATACAAGGCAAACCCTTTTCTTTTGTCCAAGGTATAATTGTCCATCCCTGCTACTACCCATGGCAGTTACATAATACACTGCTGGGAGGAAAAAATGGAATATTTGAATGCCCAAGGATGCTTGTAGTATCATTCTACCAAAGCTTCCAGTACTGAAGTGTTTGTATTATTAACACCCTCTGAAATTTACTATAGTGACTAATTTGCCATAGCCACTGGACAGAAATCATGTAGCATGATTTACACTACTACAAAATCTTTACTAACTTGGGCACCATAAATTTGATCATTTAATAATTTAGTGCTAAATCTCTTCTTTTAATGAAAGGAGAGTGATCATGATTATTATTAATGCTATTTTTAGTTAGTTTTAAATTATGCCATTATGATAAAACATTCTACTTAATTTAATATTTCAAATCAAAATTAATTTCCAAAGTCTTTAATTCTAGTCAGTCTGCATAATTACAAGGTATTGTAATACTCTTGCCATTGAATCTCTAAAGTGCATTTAACAATAGAGAATGTTAAGTGGATATCTTATTTAGATATTGCAGCTTAGTGTTGGTCTTGGTTCTTCAGAATTCCAACAGACAGCATTCTAATTAAGAAATTAAAAATCTCTTTTATTCTTGAGAAGAGATAAACAAGGGATAAAGTTCTTTATAACATATTCTGATAAAAACACTGCATCATTTTAAATTGTTGTGTTATGACAGTTAACATATCACCTCAAATGCTCTTTTGTGCCATATTCTTCCAATTTACAGCATCTGATGAATGGAAAGTGAATTTTGACATTTTGTGGAGAGTGGTAGTTATTCCACATGTTGACAGGTGTTACTGTAAAAGCAACTTGCAACTTAAGACCACCATCTACTGGCTCTGCCCAATGTTGCAAAAGCTATCAGTGTAATATGCAACTGATTCTAAATGCGCCTGACTGAAAAATCTACACTCTTGCAAAGAATTTATTAAACTGGTCACCTACCTCCTAATCAATACTTTCATATTCAATTTGCACATTCTTAAAGGCATTCACCATTCCTCAAGAAAATCACTAGAATCTGTTGTTATATGTTGTTACCTATGGTGATTAACTGCAGGCATTTTTTCACATAATGAGCCTGATACTACTACCTGGACTTGATTGATAGACAGGGATATCAAAATTGATAACCTGCAATAGATGAAGACACTCTATGACAGTCAGGATTCTATTTAGAACTAACTAGAAAGATACTTTGTTAATGAGGCCCCTTTATACTAATTCATATTGTGTTTCATTACTTTGGTGGGACACTACTGCCAGGACAGGGACATGAAATTGTAACCTAGGGTTACAACCTTCTCTGGAACCTTTTAAAGTACGCTGATTAGTGATTTCCAGAGCTAGATAAAAGTTGAGTTACATTTCCTAAGAGCTTCTTCCTTATCTCTGTTCCCTCTGAACTGAACTCTTCTGATTTTAAGTTTAGGAACAAAGCATTACATTTACAAAAGCTTTGTTTCTTTCAAGTACTATCCCTCCACCTATCTGGGAAAAAGGTCATCCCTTGCTTTCTGAGTCCTTCAAATCACATCATTCATTCATTCAACAAATATTGGTTAAGGGCCCTTGGCTCTGTGGCAGTTAATGGGGATGCACTGGTTCATTATAATTCCAATGAACATAATTGAAGATTATATATATATATATATATATATATTTATATGCTCCCTGGTTCCACAAAGAAATAAAATATGCCACTGTAACTAATTTTCTAGTCCTGATACTAAATATACCTTTTTAGATTTTGCAAAATTATGTATTGCCCTCCCCAACTTCCACCATTTGAAAGATATGCATAGCTAGTGAGGCAACTTTTGATCACAAACAAATGAAGTGACTACAAGGTTATTCTAAGCCCTCTGTTCTTCTCCATAGATCCTGTGAAGTTTGCATACACCCATGGTGATTTTCTACATTTTTGTGATTTGTTCCACCATTTTTCCAATACCCAGATTTGAAATTGTGCCTCAGCTTTTTTGATTAAAATAGAAGCAATGAGACAAATTCCATCTTTCCAATGCTAAAGCTACCAGTTTACCAGAACCTCTGTCATTTCTGCCTTCCTGCCAGTTTCAATGGAAGATAGGCCCCTCTTATCAAAAGTCAGGTCTACACTGCATCCTTCACACCTCAGCCCTGGGATTTTCGAAAAATTTGCTCCAGCAATTAGAACTCTCTTACAATGCATTATCAGTTTTCCCATCTCCGTTGGATCATTCTCATTAGCATACAAAGAACCTTTAGTTTTATGCATTAAATAAATCTTAACATTCTGCTCTCCACTACCCCATTTATCACCCCTTTCACAGCAAAATTTCTTGAAAAATTTCTCTATAGTCTCTGTCTCTCTTGCATCACCTCCCATTTTTTCCTCATCCTGTTCCAGCAGGCTTTCTGCCGTCATCACTGAGCTTGCACATTAAGATCACTAATGATTTGCATGTTTTCACATCCAACAGTAATATTTCTGTTCTCATCTTTATAGATCTCTCAAGAGTATCAGACCATTCTGTCCTGGAAAGCCTCTCTGTTTTTGACTCTAAGATACTTCACTCTGCTCATTTTCCCTCTGTCCTTCCTGGCCATTCCTTTGCTGACTCCTCATTCTCAGATATACCTAAATGTTGGAAAGCCTCAGAACTTGGAGCTGGTTCTTTAGTTATACCCTCTCACCAGGTGATTTCTTTCATCCAGTCCCATGGCTTTAAGGATTATCTATATTTCCAATGATTCTGAGGTTTATTTCTCTAGCCTTGAACTTTACCTATATCTGACTTTTAGATCTAATTGACCTCTTGATAGTTCCATTTGTATTTCTAACATGCTTCTCATTAACATACCCAAAACAAAACTTCCAAGACCTGCAAAATCTCTCATGTTTTTTAACATGTCAATACATAGAACCATAATCTACATAGTTACTCAAGCAAATATTTAGAAATCCTTTCATTTCTTCTCTTTCCTACATCTAATCCATCAGCAAGCCTTGTCAATTCTACCTCTAAAATATCTCCTGAATCCATGAACCCCATCTCCATAGCTACTATTGGCTTCTAACATATTGCTTGGCTCCTATTCTTGACATAACTACAATTCCTTTTTCACACATTAGCCAGAGTGACTTTCTTTAAAAACAGAATTGCTATCATATAACTGCTCTATTTAAACCTTCCAAATTAAACCCCCTAACCTTGGCATTCAGTGCTCTGTATAAAGCGGACTCTGTTTACTGCTGTGTCTTCATCTCTTTATACTCTTTGCCCACTACTTGCCTTCTTCGGGTTCTTCAAGCATGCCCAGCTCTTTCTTTCCTTGGAGTTTTTGTACTTGCTTGTTCCTTTGCTGGGACACTTGCCCTCAGATCTTTAGATGGTTGGTTCCTTCCCTTCATTCAGATATCTGTATATGTGTCAATTCCTCAGAGAGGTCTTTCCAGAGTATTCAGTCTAGATAAACAGAGCCTAATCCTTCTCTATCACTTTACTCTTTTATTTTCATCATACCATTTATTGCCACCTGATATTGTCTGTTTATTTATTTGCTTATGGTCAGTTCACTCTCAGTAGAATGTGTACTCCATGAAAACAAAGAACTTGTCTGCCTTGTTCACCACAGCATCCCTAGGAGATAGAACAGTGCATGACATATGGTAGATGCTCAATAAATGTTTGTGGAATTAGTAGATACATCACTAATTGTTTAAGTAACAGCCCTGGATTTTTCCCGAATATCAGTCACATCCAGTGAGGTCAAGTTTTGACAACTCTTAGTCTATGCTATTTATTTACCTATTCTCTTCTTCAGCTGAACCCTCCTCTCCCATCCAGTAGCACCAGGGATTTGGTTTAGGCAGGAAGGCCAGGGATATATCCTACTACCTGGGAAGTCCTGGGTTATCTCCTCTGAGACCTTGCTGGCTAACACCTCGGAAGGTAATATGGTTCTGAGATAAGCAGATATAAAACAGGTTTACAACACATTTTCAGATTAATTAACTCATTTGAGCAGGTGATTTATCTAAAATATTCTCTTAGGCACAGAAAGAGACTCAGAAGCTCTGGCTAGCACTGGATTCTCAGAGCCAAGGTTGGTCATCATAGCAAAGTGATGGCTTGGAGATGAGACACTGACAGTGCCACCTTCTAATCTACTATATAATTAACTTAGTTATTATGTTTGTTTTTAATTGTCTGTCACTCCCACTAGAATATACACTCCTCAAGATCAGAGGTTTTTACACCTTATTCCCTGATGTGTACCCCAAGTCTCTATAATAGTGTCTGGCACATAGCAGGCACTCAACACATATTTGTTGAAAGAGTGAAAGGATGAGAAATCCAAAAGAGCATCCTAGGGTTCAGTCGGCTCAGCAACTACAAGGATAGTCTCTATAGCATCAAGTCCATGTGGAGTAGGCAACAAAGAGGTGAAGCCAGGAGAGATTTTCTGAGATCTTGGAACTGAGAGGCAAGGACCAGTTTTTTAAGGCATCTGGCCTTGTTCATGGGTGGGAAAGGATTAGGGACATTGGGATAATTGGGACAATAGCAATTGTTTTGAGTATACACAAAATAGGGAAGGCATTATTCTCCTTTCTAGATGAGGACATAAATTGGATGAGTCATACTCTCCAGGTTACAAGGCAAGCAAATTGAAGGGCTAAATCGAGAACTAAGGATTTAGGCAAAATTTAGTCCAGTTCAGATAAACATTGACGAGAACCAGCTAGACTTATAACTCTGGCTCCATCACTCACTAACTCTGCAACCTAATGCCAGTTACACATTCACTCTAAGCTTCAGTTTCTCAATTGCTAAATGAGAATAATGGTGGTGCATATCTCCTAGATCTACGAGGAGAATTAAGTAAGAAAATTCATACAAAGTACTTGGTTCAGTGTCCAGCACGTAGTACGTAATCACGTTACTGTTATAATCATCATCACTGGTATTTTTTTATCATCAAATATTTATTGAGAACCTACTATAAAGGATTCTAAGGATATAAATATCAATAAGATGCAATTTTCAGCTTTCAAGTAACTGACAGTCTAGACCTCAAGGAGATACATTAAAAACAATGAGATATGAATGATAGTGAAAGGACCAAAAACAACACAAGGAAAACATCACTATTATGCCCTGAGAGGTCCAGAGGCTTCCTAGCAGAGATAACTGGAGAGACATCCAGAGGTTTATCTAGGAGTTTTTCAGGCAAAGAAACATGAACAGGGCATTGTCATCCAAGAAAACGGTATGAACAAAGACATACACGCAGAGTGATTATAAGCAGTTTGGGGAACACATTTAAAAATAGAGAAAGTGAAAGATGGGGTTGAAGAAGTAGAAACTGGGTAATTCAGGGCCTCGTATGTGAGGAAATTTGAACCTTCTTTTGGCAATGGGAACTAATAGGATGTGTTTAAGAAATAATACAGTGTGATCGGATGCTCATTGACTAGATCACTGACAACTGAGTGGAAGATGAATTTGAAGAGGACAAGAATACGAATAGGGATTTCAATTGGAGGGTTATTACAAGAGTCCAAGTGGGAGGCAAGGGACAAAAATAAGGCGGTGGAGAGGAGAGATGTCAAAGAAAAAATATGAATCCCTAGAACTGGTTAATTGCATAGAGTTCAGGTTGCAGTTGACACAGGAGATAGTCATGGGGAGTCCAAGAAATAGAAACAAAAGAAAGGGAAGCTTCTGCTGGCCAAATTCTTTCCAGAGAAACTTGCAAATAAATCACTTCAGAACACCTGGTGAGACAGAGTTCATTTTCAGCTGTTCTCCTGGGGTTTGTCTCTTTCTTCATGATGGTTGCAGATATGTTTTTGAGAACTTGCCAGTGTCCATTGACTCCTTCTGTCTTTTTTAGTCAAACTTTGCATTTTAAATGCATTCTCCTTACAAGCAAGAACAAGATCAAAAGAGCAAGATTTCCAAGTAGAACCAAAAGATTGAAAGTCATTCTTGTTTTAATTAATTACTGTAAAATGGATTAGATGCCCTAACTCTCAGTTCCTATAGCTGATAAACAGGAATAGTGAAATCCATGCCTTTCCTTCCTGCAAACAATTGAGCAAGACATTGAAGGACTTTTAGCAACAGAAAAAAAAAAAAAAGCATTAAAATATTCTAGTCCTTTTTAAAATAGCAAATGTATTGTCAAGGTGATTAAGCATTGGTTTAAGGTCTCCTCCCCCTATATTGTGAGGTTCCTAAACATAATTAACAAGCATTTGTCAGTATCCAACAGAATGTCAGACTTACTGTAAATTTAGCATATTGCTACAGCATATCCTTTTAAGTCTTAAATAACCTAGCTCTGAAGATCTTCTCATTTTTCTTGAAACCCTTTCACTTCTCCTTTCAAACATCTCAATTTTATAATCCTTGTCCATAGTAAACTAGAACCCTGATCTATTTTCACAATTCTAGATTTTGATTGTACACTTATATTTCAGGATAATCTGCTATCTTTATGCAAATATCAAATATAAATTCTAAATCAATAGAATGTGCATAAAAATCAACATAACTTTGCAAGGTCTATGTCCTATTCTTATTCATTTTACTAGTATATATAACAAAAGAGGAGCTGATTATATAGTTATTAAATGAATGAGTGAAAATATTATCTTACCCTAAGATAAAGTCTCTGTCTGGTAGACTATCATTCCTAAAATGATACTCAACTTGTAGAAAAAATATTGCTTCAATTTTCCCCTTTCTTATGACAGAATTCATTCAAATTCTTCATCTCCTCTCCCTATAAGAAATATTTGTCTTCCTCAGAAATCTCCACCATGAAACTATATACTGTGACAATTATAGTCAGGCACAGAACTTGGTCTCTATCTTTTCCAAATGATAGGCATAGAGATAATACTATCTTTCAACTTGACAATGTGTGTGTACTGTGTAACTTAATGAGCATCAGTAGGAGAAATCTACAGAAATCTCTGCAAGGAGAGAGTATTAGAATATAATTACTTAACAAATCTAGCAACAAAATTCTTCTAAGTAACCATTATCTACCTTATAGGTAGCTACTTAGACATTCCTATTTCTTTCAAACCACCAAAAACTAGGACCTGACATAGTATCTAGGACCCATCATAGGTCCTAGTCTTCAGTCTTTGGGAAAATAGCCCATAGTTCTTTCCCAGAAAGCAAAATAAAAGGGAAATAAACTATGTTAAGTTTCTTCTATGTACTGGGCTGCAGATTAAATACTTTTATGAATATTACATAAAGCTGTGATCACTATGAGGGGAGCCATCTCGAATGTTCCATGGAAGGCTGTGAGCCTAGCAGTGCCAAACACATAGTAGATGTCCAATAACAATCATAGCTACGATGGCTGGGTACTTACTATTCACTGTGAACCGTCCTAAGCACTTCTCATATACTAATCATTTGACTCTCACAGCCATACTATAGAGTAGGTATTATATCCATTTTATAGATGAGAAAACTGAGAGTAGTAGAGGTTAAGCAACTTGCCCAGTGTCACATAGGTAGCAGAGCAGGATGCAAACCTGGCCCCCATGCTTCCTCACTATGTTAGACCTATCAGATGAACAAATCAACGTTGTTTCCTTTAGGAACTGGTGACTGTTTATATTGACAGAGTTCTGAGATTGATGCAAATGTACTTTTCCAAACCTATAGTGCTTGCCTTCTGTTGCACAGATAAAGCAGTAAGTTTCCCCTCTTGCTTTGTAAATTCCAGGTAAAAGCTCTTTCTCCCACACTTCACCTCTTGTTCTTCACAGCTCAGTACTAATCATCAGCCCATAATGCAGTGTAGAATTGCCAACACCATCCCCATGATGTAGTTATTTCCAATTGGCACTTGGGAGCAGTGAGGATAGGAGACATTACTCATAGCCAAGAGTACAGATGTTTCTAATTGCTTTCCATTACCAAGAATAACAGCTGTTTACATCTATCAGCAAATAATTCACAAGAGCTCCAGACTATTAAGATAACACACCCCACCTGGTCACCATCACAAGTTGTCAAGGCCAAGATAAAGGCTGCCAGAATCCCCTTCTGCATCTCTGTTCATCAACTGACAGCATGTGTCACCTTCAGATATCCTTATGCTACCCCACAAGCTCTGGCTTCTTGGTGGCCTGACACATCAAATGGACATATGGATTCTTCATGGCTTTGCAGTAAATGTTTTATGGTTATCTTGCAGCCACGGGCAGCTGAAACTGAGGAGCGAGGGACTTGCAAATAACCTGATGAAAGAATTTTTGCACTCTTTTCACAGAAGAGGAAGAAGTGTTCTGCTTAGAGGAGTTTCGCAGCTGCAATGTACTTAACTTCCTTTAACGCACCAACACATTGCATTGGGTGATAGATTATGCAGTTCAGTAGCATCCCAGGGACCTGGCCACATGCTTGGATATAATCCCCCAAATGGACACACAATGTTAACAGTTCAGTGAACTTTATGACACAGTTTTATCGGGCACAAAAGAATACAAATGTTACAACACATCATAGATATTTGGAGTTAAAAAGACCAATAGTACCTCCTTGCCAATGCAACATTGATCCCTACTGCATAGTTTGTTTTTTTTTTTTTTTTCCCAGCCTAAAGTGACTCGGGCAATTGGTCTCTACTATTTTTTCTTTCCTATGGAGACTACAGCAGGGTCTAATACAACTTTCTATGTTCCAGCTGCCTCTGAATTTATGTCTAAAATTATCTTTCCACACATTCAAACATAGTTTTTTTTAATCCATGGATTTTTTTAACCTACAAAAATAATAGAGTATCATCTATCTAAAACTACGTGAGTATCTACAAAACTATGTAAACTGAAACATTTCCTTATCCCTATGGTAGCTTGTCTCCAAAGCTAGGTATTAATTCCTGCCTTCCTTGTACTTGTATGTCATTTCCCCATCAAAAGGTGAAATCTCTGGAGTCCTTTGAAACTGGAGTGGTCTCTGATTTGCTTTGACCAATAGAACATGCCAGAAGTGATACTTTGCCAGTTCTGGGCCTCATTCTTAAGAAGACTGGCAGTTTCTGTTTCCCTCATCTTGAAACGCTTGCTCTGAGGGAAGTACCATGGAAGAATCCTTACTACCCTGAGACTTCCATGCTGTAAGGAAGCCCAAGGTAGCCACATGGAGAGGTTGTATGGAGAGAAAATGATAACAGCCTCTCCCCAGATGTTCCAGACACCCCAGACCAGGTGCCAGATGTGCGAACAAATGAACAACCTGGACAGACCAGGATCCCAGCCATCCCAACCATCACTAGCTGTTCAAGCCATCCTAGCTGAGTCTGTAAATACCATGGAGTGGAGACAGACTGTCCTTGAATTACTGACCTACAGAATTGTAAGAATAATAAAAGGTTTTTGTTTTTAAACGTTAGGTAGCAGTTGGTAACTGGAAGTGGATCACAGCTCCCACCCCACTTTCCATGAATCTCTGATACTTCTTTAGCATCATTCCACACACTGCTGACACAAGCCACAAGAGAAAAACCCCAGTCTGAAGTCATAATTCATACACAATAAACATCACTGTAGTTTCTGATCAAAAGAAACATGAAGAAGAGAAGAAAGGTAAGTGCTCAAAATGCATCTTACTCCTTTTCTCATCTAGTCCATGTCTCATTCCACTGTCAGTGAGGGCTTTATTCTACCATTTTGCCTAAAAAATAAGTGGTTATATAGTTTAGATTTCTGCCACTGCATGGGATATTAATTCAAATCACTGTACCTAGTTTTTTGATCTAAATATATATCCAACAGAATGGATTGAATTAGAATAAAATCATCACTTCTTTCCAGGAAATGTGGTTCTTTTAGTAAAACTCCTACAAATTTTGAAAACTGTCCAGATTCTCTTATGAAAACATCAATTATAAGTCTGTAGTTGGTACTGGGAAAAGAGCTAGTTTTGAAGCCTTAAGTAGTGCTTGTACTACTTACAAAGATGTTGCTTTTACAACACAGACTTATGTATATAGCATATATAATATACATAAGTGTGTATACACACAAATATATATAAATTTTGGTGAGGAATAGTTATAATATACATTAACAAATGCGTGGCATTCTTCCAGTCACTTTACATCTGCTTAATGGTCATGAAAAAAGTACTACATTAGAACACAGATACTCTGAATTTTCCAGCCTCTCTACCACATCCTCTACCTAATTCTCAGAAGGCTGGCATGACATTTTGAGTTTGCTTTCATTTCTAAAGTTTATTATTCTAATGTAGTCTTCCTATATTTTCTTACCTTACTTATTGCTTACACTTTGAGACGCTCAAAGTAAAGATATTCAAGATGTACAATCACTTAAGTTTTCCTTTTAAAACTGCAAAATGGTTCCAATTATTTATACTGCAGTAAAACACAGAGCCTTCACTCACCAACAGCCCAATCTTAAGAGTACAATGAAAAATTCTTCTCAAGGATAACTTTGGACAGGGTTGTAAAGCAGAGGAAGGTCAGCATCCTTGACCTTCATCATTCATTTTCTCATAACTTTTCCCTCAATCTCTCATTCACACTAAAGTGATCTGTAAAAGATCTAATGGAATCAGAGTTTTAATTTCTGACAAGGACTTTGTAAATGTGCACTTTATAAATACCTGAAATGATACTATAAAAGTTATTGTTTATTCTATTGATACATGAGGACAGCTTTGAGTTTGTATCGCAGATTTTTAAAAATTATTTTGAAATGCTTTTAGACTCCCTGAAAGTTTCAAAAACAATACAAAGAGTTCTTTGAACCTTTCACTCAGATTCACCAACACTCCACAGATTCTGAAGTTTCCCTTTTCCATTGTCCATATTAAAACACCATAAGATAAGTATATTCTTAATAAACATGACAAAGTTGCTCTCACATTTGTCTTCAAGGGCTGCAGGAAGACAGCTAATTATTAATTAGATTTCAAGTTGAATGATTCTAATATAGCACTGGTGAACATACTTGTTTCCAGGCTGGCATGATATGGCATGCAAGTTGGCATGCAGTGTTATATGAACATATGGCAGGCAGAAGCTGCTGTTTTCTCCTAGGAAACAGCAACGGAAACGTCAGCTCCCACAGTATTGAAGACACACCCCCCAAAACTCCTCAGTGCTGTTGAGGGCTTAGTGCACATGCCATTTCCCAGTCACTGGGATGGGGACATATACCCCTCATGTGGTGTCATGCCAGCAACCAGAGGTACTGAAAGTCTGTTTCCCCCAGTAGAGAAGGATGCAGAACCAGAAGTTCTCCCTGAAGCTGTTGTGTCAGAGTACAGCCCCAGGCTTTCTATTTGTAGTTATGCTATTTCATCATCAAGAAATTTCTACCTGGGAAAACTACAACCATTCAAATAGTTTAGGCTTTTGCCTCCAAGCAAGGATGTGCTTACAGATAACGGGATCTGTAAGGATCTTCCTCTTCATTATACAGTTGAAAAAACCAGTAATATTCTATGACTTGTCCAAACATTAAGTGTAGATGAACGCTTAAGGCTTTCAGCATTTTTAGAATTCCACTGCTAAAGCGGTTTATCCTTTATTATTAGTCTCTCCCCAAGTGTAATGACCTTCACCCTCTGAAAATTCATCCAACTTTTACGTAAATCTCTACCACTGAAATTCGTTTTCTTCATTCTGTTCTCTGTGGCAAGAAAGCACATTTAGTTGTAATAAACTTGCATTTTTGAAGTGTATTATTAGATTTTTCACAGTTTTCCCTTAGTCAAAATACATAAATAGTGTTTCTTCAGGAAGAAGGTTGTGATATAGGTCTATGTTTTGATTATTTATATCTACTCATAGGATTCCTATTTGCTTAAATGTATAAGCTTGCTAATATGTGGCCAAATTATTCCCATTCCAGCAACTCTACCATAAAATTTAACAAAACATGCTTTTTGTCTTTCAATGTACTTTTTCTTTAAACAGTTTGAAATTTATCATTTGGTGGAATATGTTATTCCAAAAGACTTTCCCGGTTTAATAGAATAATTCTTCATTGAAAGACTGAAATCCTAATTACACTCTTAGTTAATATACACTTTCCTTCCTCTTGGTCCCTGCTTTCTGCTCCCAAAGGAAGTGGTGACTCAATAGAGGTAATAGAATGGGAAGGGAGGGATCCTCTGTGGTCTTCCTGCAGCCTGGAAATGAAAACTCCTTGCACTAGTTATTGGAGAAATTCTCCAGGTGCCTTCAACTGAAAGAAGATATTTTTTAAAATTCTCCTTTCTCCACACAAAAGGATTCTTGAGTGTTGGGAGTGTAAAGCTGTCTGTTTCTCTGTGAACTCGGCGCACAGCCAACTGCAAGAGAGCATAGGATCTCAGGTGCCTGATCACTGCCACTGAGCACCTCAGTTTCTTTTGTTTCTCTTCAGGCAATCCTGTGAACATTTGGTTTTTATTGCTGCAGTTGTCATTATTCGATGTTTCAATGTGATTTGGTATTTTTCCAGGGGGCAGAGTCCCCATCAGGACATGTGCCAGACAGAGCAGAATGCCATTATGTGGAGAACTGTGGCTGCTGCGAGCTGCCTCTATCACAGGGGATTTCTCTCTGCGAGTGCCGATCGTAATGGACTCCTTCACTAAATGACTTTGGATGAGCAGGGCTGTGGCAGAGCCCCTGCAAGTCCCACACTCTGTTATAAAACTGAATGCCCGTGTAATGGACACTCAGGAGAAGTGGGGATGTGAGGGCAGGTGGGTGGGAGAGAGTCATGTCTAAATGGCACAGACAACAACACTGGACACAGGGAGCAGAGGAATGTGAGCTTGTGGCCAAGTTTGCCCAACAGGCAAAAGGACCAAGTGTGGACCCAACTAATTCCAGGATTAAAGATAATTTTTAAAAGGATTTTAATCATAATAATCATAATTCTGGAGAGGAGAAACAAACAATTAACAAACAAACACAAAATGTTTTAATAGGTAGGTGAAAAGTGCTCTATAAAGAAAAACAAAACAGGGTTAGGGGATAGAGAATGATGTAGGGGGATTAGTGTTGTTTTGTAAAACCTGGTCAGGAAATGCCCCTTGATAAGTTGAAATGAGCTGAAATCTGATGAGATGAGGGAGCAAGCCCTGCATATAACTGGAAGAAGCATTTCAGGCAGAAGTAACAGTAAATGCAAAGGCCCTGAGGTAGGCGTGCAATGGCTGTCAAGAAGGAAAGGGTTCAGTGTGTGCAGGAACAACAGCAAGACACCCCCTGTGGGTGGAAGGAAATAAGCTAGAGGGAGGGGAATGGGGTGAGTCTTAGTGGGAGGAGGGGGCCAGATCAGGTAGAGCCAGTAGTCCAGCTTAATAATTTGAAGTATTTTTCTGAGTGAAAGGGGTACCAGTGGAGGGTTTTGAGCAGAGGATTGGCTTATCTGACCTAGGTTTTAAAAGAAACCACTCTGTTGTCATGTGGTGAAAAGACTGTAAGGGAGCAAAAATGGAAGCAAGAATACCAGTTTGGAGGTTATTGATGAAATCCAGAAGAGAAGTGATGGTGTGTTGGACTAGCAGAAGTAGGGGAAAATGGTCAGACTTGAAATATAAATTGAAGGTAAAGCCAACAGGGTTTGCTGATAAACTGGGCACAGAGTTTAAGGAAAGGAGAGGAGTAAAGATGACCCCCAGAGATTTTAACTCAAGCAACTGGAAGTATGGGATTACTATTTATTGAGATGTGGAAGTCTGGGAGAGGAAAAGGTTTGGGGGAGAAAAGGAGCCTACTTTAGATATTTTAAGTTTGAAATGTCAATTAGATGTTCAAAAGAAGCTGAGTAGGCAACTAGATATATGAATATGCAATTTGGGATTCAGAGAGGCTCTATCAATGGGATCCAGTAATGAGAAGGGGGTCTCATCAGGCTAGAGATAATCAGCAAAGCCATGGAGCTGGATGAGATCACCTAGAAAGTGGGTACAGATTAGAAAGAGTTCAAAGACTGAGTCCTGAAGCAAACTTGCATTTAGAGAAAGGTAAGAATGGTCCATCAAAGGAGATTGAAATGAAGTAGCCAATGAGGTAAGAAAAACAAGAAGAATGATGCTCCACTAAGCACAGAAAGAATTT
This sequence comes from Mesoplodon bidens, assembly GCF_964165515.1. Lineage (NCBI taxonomy): Eukaryota > Metazoa > Chordata > Mammalia > Artiodactyla > Ziphiidae > Mesoplodon > Mesoplodon bidens. The sequence goes on along the minus strand of NC_138176.1, from coordinate 186,163,363 downwards.
CGGGGGCTTCCCTGGTGGCGCAGTGGTTGGGAGTCCGCCTGCCGATGCAGGGGACACGGGTTTGTGCTCCGGTCCGGGAAGATCCCACATGCCGCGGAGTGGCTGGGCCCGTGAGCCATGGCCGCTGAGCCTGTGCGTCCGGAGCCTGTGCTCCGCAACGGGAGAGGCCGCAACAGTGAGAGGCCCGCGTACCGCAAAAACAAAAACAAAAACAAACAAACAAACAAAAAGAATTTCTTGGAGAACAAGGAGTAAAATAATGCTGCCAAAAGCTGATGAGAGATTAAGAAATACAAGAAACAGGAATGAAACATTGGATGTGGCCATGTGAAGATTACTGGTGAGTTTGACAAAGTCAGGTATTTTGGGGTGGTGTGGATAAGCCTCACTGAAATGGCGTAAAGACAATAGGAAGAAAGTACATGGTAGACGGTGAGAACAGACAAGTCTTTCAGGTAGTTTTGCTGTAAAAGGAGCAGAGAAACAGAGTGGGAGATGAAGGGGAATGGCAGGTTAAGGGAAGTTTCCTTTAACATGGGAGTTGGTACAGTGTATTTGTATAATGATGGAAATGATAGAGATTTAAAGAAAAATTTTATGTTCTGAGAGGGAGCAATTGCCGGAGAGACGTTCTCAAGGGAAACAGGATCAAATGCAGTGTTTCTGAAACTATCTGGTGATGAAAAACCATGTTTTCCCCTCTACCTGTCAAAGTCCAAAGCTTTTATAAAATACAATACAAAAATTATTAGAATCATGAAATAAGAAAACACAGTCACGTTATATACAACACCAATTTTTAAAATTCTGAGATTCAAAACACATAAAATCAACTCTGTCAAATTGTTACAAAAGTTTCTATACATTTATTCTCTATTTCTGTACTTGTGTCCTCACACATGGTTAACAGCTACCAGTCCATAACCAGCAGCAGCCCATTGTTTATACTCTAAATAGGGCTGATCTAGTGCACAGGACAACGTGTTGACTTAAATAAGAGAAGGGACAGTACATCCAAAGTGAAACGTTGGCAAGGCAGAGACTATGGGCTCAGATGAGGTTACAAGAGTAGACTTCTGGGAGGGTGCAGAGGTTGTTTTCTGTTGGTTTCTGGTTCATCCGTGTAGATAGAGAGAGGGTGGATATGGGGTATGGGTGTTGGAGAATTGAAGAGAGAAGATTATAAAGTACCTAGAAGAATGAGAGTATAACTTGGTTCAGGAAATCTAGTAGGAATCCCAAATAGCATTAAAGACTTACTTGAGATTTTGGGGTCATGAATTTAAAGTTAGCCCAGTTGATATTGCTGTATATATATATTTTTCAGCCACATATGTATGCCTTCTTGGGTGCAGGGGTAGAATAGGAGAATGGTTATATTTAACCACCGTCAGAGAGAGTGACAGAAAGAGAGAAGGCAAGGGAGGAAAAAGTGCTTTTCTGGTAACGTCTCTCAGCTAAATAAATAAATTCATTCTCCTACAGTCCTGCTGCCGCTACTCATATAAAATCACTCACTGTGAAGCTTTATATTTGCTGTAATAATCCCCTAAATGATTTTTCTTTGCCACTGTATCCTGCATATTGTAACCACATTAATCTTGTTAAAACTCTACATTCATGATCTCATTCAGTTAGCCCAAGATCTCATGGTGCTTCCTTTTTGCTCTAGATACAAATTCTACCTGCCATTTAAAACCTCCTAGAGATTATACTTTCATCTTCTTGAGCACACATGGGGTCAATCCTTGAAGTCATTGCTCACTGTTAATTTCCCTGTCTCATATATGTACTTACACACACATACACATGCACCAACATATATATAGACCCCAGAGGAATGATTTTCCTGTTCTGCATGTCATTCATATCCTATACTTTCTTCAAGACTGTAGAAATAATTTTTCAATTTAATAAACTTTTATTGAATGGCTACGAGTCACTGCTCTACAAAAAAAGTGATAAAAATATCATGATTTTCCTTGCTCTCTTTTTGATCCAGACAAATTGCTCTTTCCCTTGTCTGAAAGTTTATAGTATTTATAGTTTATAACATGGATATATATATATTGTGACTATACCTTAGGTATTCTCTAGCTGTTTTATTTATTTAAATCTTGTCATCCCTGTTACTGTGAAAGGTTCTAAAGGCTAGAGAGAGTCTGATGTTTCTTTCATATCCTTAGCATGGTGCTAGATATAGAATACTCATTTAATAAATACTGGGTAACTTTATAATCTTATTGGAAGCTTGGAACTGCATGTCTTTGAAATAGTGGAGTTCACAGAACGTCTAATAGTTATGCCCTTTAGAACATGTTTACTTTACCAGTTAGAGTGTATTTATGAACAGAAACTCAACTAACAATGACTTAAATACACATAGCTTGTTTTTTATTAAATAAAAGTTCATAATTAATACTTATAATTGATTCATCTACTCAAGAACACAGACTCCACCATCATTTTGTCCTTGGTTTTCTCACTTCTTGGTAGCAAGCCTCATTTAAAGAAAGGATGCAGAACTGGAGAATATTTGCAAGAGACAGAGACTTCTCCCTACCGTTGAACAGCAGCAAAATGTTTCTCACAAGCTTCTCAAATTCCCACTACATTTCACTAGCCATTATCCAGTCACATCACCACCCACAGCTACAAGTGAAACTAGAAAAGTGGCTATTTAGATTTCTTCATCCTCCATAGTAAGAGGTAGCACAGGGAATTAAGAATAATTATATTAACCAAATACTTGTTTGTTTATAACATTAGTCTAGCTCATTTCTTCCAAGCAAACTCATTCATTCTTTGTACAGCTCTCCAACTCTAAAACATCACACTATGCTATATTTCATACATGGAACTCCTTTTCTCCTCATGTTTAATAAGTTTATCCCCCTATGATTTTCAGCAGGGGTTCTGGTTCTTCTTCTTATCCACTAACATAATTGGAAATTGTACTGCTGGTCACTTGATTATCCAGTTTCAGGCACACAAATATTATTAGGATTGCTGAAAGCCTGGACATGAATCCATGATGCTGCCATCGGTATCAACTTTCAGTTCATACCATTAGATTCAAAGATTTTGGGTTCATCTCAGATACCCACTTGTCTCTAACTTATTAATAGCTTTTTGCAAATAAAAAGAGAAGGCGGGGTGTCACCTGGAAACACCAGATTATAGATGAATAAGTGGGTTTCTAAGCTATAGTACTTTTCAGAGATTTTATGTGCTAATATCCCATCTGCTCTCCAAGAGGGGTATATAGCATGCAGTGTTTTTTAATAAGTTTAACATGATTTATTTGTTATTATTAACATTTCGTATGATTTATTTTTTCAGAGAGCATTTTTTAGAACCAATATTTGAAGGAAAAACCTTTCAGGATGCTGCTCTAGATATTTTTATACACTTGGATGCTATTCAAGAGCTAAGGACTCAGGACCTTAAGTGACTTAATATGACATAGAACACAATTATAAATGCCTAGGTTCAACCCCTGTCCCCATATTTTCCCCAAAAGCCTATCTTCTTCAAAGTTGAACTTTTAAATGATTATCTATTCCCCAGGTGATCCATATACAAGTTTCTAGTACAGAATATCAGCATCTTGTGCCCCTATCCTAGTCTATCCCTATCTCTTCTCCTACATCAGTGATACAAATTAATGTGAAAGTCATGACCATCTGAGCTTCTCCATTCCACTGACTCTTACATTCTTTTATGTATATAGTTACTTGGAAAGTATAGGGAATATAGTATAATACAACTTTCTAAAGATATACACTGTTTCCTAATGAAATAGTAGAAACATAGAAGGTGTTTCAGAGGTCATTTGGTCTCACATTCAGCCAAAACAACACCTGAAGCATCCAAGGCAGATGGCTGCCTGGCCCAAGGGTGTCCAGCCAGCTTGAATATAGAAGTCAAAATTTACCAGTGTCATCAACAAAAGGCTGTATTTAAAAAAAAAAAGTAATAACTTGTCTATTTATTATGCCTTTGTTAGAGAAATCTTTGTTGGATTTCTTTGTTAGAGAACCTTCAAATGTCTCAGTGTCATTTTAGTTTAGCACTTTTAAAAGATACTTATTTTAATCAATATAGCCCTAAGGCCAAAGAGGATCCACCATTGGTTTTTATAGCAGCACAGAAGTAACAGTTAGAAAATACTTAATAAAAATAATTTAGGGCTTCCCTGGTGGCACAGTGGTTGAGAGTCCGCCTGCCGATGCAGGGGACGTGGGTTCGTGCCCTGGTCCGGGAAGATCCCACATGCTGCGGAGTGGCTGGGCCCATGAGCCATGGTCACTGAGCCTGCGCATCCGGAGCCTGTGCTCCGCAACGGGAGAGGCCACAACAGTGAGAGGCCTGTGTATTGCAAAATAATAATAATAATAATAATAATAATAATTTAAATGAGTGATTTGCTAGTTTTAAAGGTGCTCTCTAAAACACTGCATCTTTTTTTTAATCCCAATACTCCTAGCCAAGTAAAAAATAAAGCATTTTAGAAATGAAAAAACTAAATTTCAGTGAGTATACATAACTTCCCCAAAGTCAAAGAGATTAATAGGTACATCATCAGGATTTCAACTCCAGTTTTCTAGATGGAGTTGAGTTTCTCCTTCCCTCTTGGTAGAGGTTATTTTCAAGCCTTCTATGTTCAAGTGGCTTCTCTTCCTTAGCCTCAATCAATGTTCAGAAGAGATGAAAATCAGCTGGCTATAATCCTGAATATACATTCCTAGCCCAGAGGATGGATAGTAGGTGTAGTAGGTGTTTACACAGCCAAAACAGAAATTTTATGTATATTATAATCTAATGTCCAATTTCATCCTACTTGACCCTAGAGGGATGGCCTAGTCATGTGTTAATCAAGTGTTCCTAGCTGGAATTTGGATATTCAGGGAGCTGACTTAAAAGCTTTGTATTCTGGAGAAATGGCAACTATGATGGCAGCATAATTTTTGCATCTTACAAGACCTCCACATAAAAACATGGTAAAACAAAAACCAAAGGACAATTACAACAAAACTAAGTGTCAAAGTGTCCCAATTAACCTCAAAATAAAAGTGGATGAGGGGCTTCCCTGGTGGCGCAGTGGTTGAGAGTCCGCCTGCCAATGCAGGGAACATGGGTTCATGCCCCAGTCCGGGAAGATCCCACATGTCACGGAGCAGCTAGCCCCGTGAGCCATGGCCGCTGAGCCTGCACGTCTAGAGCCTGTGCTCTGCAATGGGAGAGGCTACAACAGTGAGAGGCCCGTGTACCGCATTAAAAAAAAAAAAAAGTGGATGAGGACAAACCACCAGCAGCCACAATATTTGTGTTTTTCTGGAATCCGTGCAGAAGAAAGCAGAAGGAAATAATAGGATGTCTGATGGACCTCAGATTACGATAACCCCAAAATACCAAACACATATTCACTGGAAAGTAAAATGAGCCACACTGACACAGCATCTAAAACTGTAAATGGATTTGACCAGTCCAATAGAGGGTGAATCTAATGAGCGTGCAGTAAGGTATAAAGAATCTGTTGCACTCTGGGCCCTATGAACTCTGAAAAATGACCCATTAGATCTCCCTTCTGGAAAAATCCCCATACTTAGAAAAAACTTCTTGTAGTATAATAAGCTTCATTCAGACAACCAAAATGACTAGAGAAACATCACCACCAAAGACTTGTGATGAGCATTAAATATACAGTTACCGGTAGAACTAAGATTAAATGAGAAGTAAAAGAGAATATATAATGTAATGGTTACATGCTCTGTCAATATAGTAAGAGTACAACTCTAAAACATGGGGTGAAAATGGGAGGGTATATGCAAAAGAAATTTAACTCAAATAATTACAGTGAGATAAAAGGAATAGTAATGTTTTCTGAGACTGCCAAGTACATACTGCTGGAAGAGCAAATGGGTAATTTTTTGGATATTCTAGCTCTATCTTCCTCTGTGAACTTGAGAATTAGGATTGGAAACAGGTGTCTCCTCATAAAATTATTCTAGCTAATTTGTAAACATAAAATAGAATTAAAACTGTGCTACTAATATGATAGTCAATAGTCATATGTGTCTATAGAGCACATGAAATTTGGCTATTCCAAATTAAGATGTGCTTTAAATATGAATACACAGCAGATTTCAAAATTTAGTACAAAAAGAGAATGTAAAGTATGTCATTAATAATTTTTATTTTGATTGCATATTGAAATAATAGTTTATATATTGTTTTAATTAAATATATACATTTATATATACACATACAGTATATTAAAATTAATTTTACAAGTTACTCTTAACTTTTTTGACATGGCTACAAGAATATTTATAATTACAGAAAGCTGGCCAAGATGTCAAAGTAGGAAGACTCTGAACTCAACTTCTCCATGGACACACCAAAATTATAACTACTTACAGAGCAACTATTTATGGAAATAACTTAAAGACTAGCAGAAAAGATTTTCCACAACTTTAGATGTAAAGACAGAACCACAACAAGATGGGCAGGAGGGACAGAGACATAGTATAGTTAGGACCTGCATACCTGGGTCTGTGACCCACAAATGGGAGGAGTATCACAATCGTAGAGGTCCTTCCCCAGGAGCAAGAGATCTGAGCCCCACATCAAACTCCCCACCTGAAGGCCTTTCACTGGAAAGACAAGCCCACAGAATATCTGGCTTTGAAAACCAGCAGGGTTTATGTTTGGGAGGGCAGGAGGGCTATAGGAAACAGAGACACCACTCTTAAATGGCTTGCACAAAACCTTACATGCTTTGAGCACCAGCACATAGACAGTAGTTTGAAAGGAGCTTAGGATAGCCCCTCTTTCTGATCCTGGAGATGCAGGAGGCAACTAGGAGCTCTCATGGGAATGGAGATGCTGGTGGCAGTTATTTTGGGGAGCTTATTCTACTGCAATAACACTGGCACTGGGAAGTGCCATTCTGGAATTCTCCTTCTAGCTTATTAGCACTGGGGATCCAGCCCTGCCCACGAGTGGGATGGCACCACTCCAAGTCCCCCAGGCCATGCAGTCAACTGTGCAAGAAGCCTACCCTGATCTCCAGTGGGTCAGCATCCACCACACAAGGCAAGATCTCACAGCCAACCAGAATGGGGGTGAGCCCTGCCTACCAGCACACCAACAGTAGTCAGCCCACTGCAGTAGAAGGGCATACACAGTGAGCATGGGGGCACTGCTGGCTCTGGTGACCAGTGGGAAGCATGCTACTGGGCCCCATAGAACATCTCCTACATAAAGCTACTTCTTTAAGATCAGGAAACATAGACAACTTTCTTAACACAGAGAAATACACACAGAGAACTGGGTAAAGTGAGGAGATGAAGGAATATATTCTAAACGAAGGAACAAAACATAACCTCTGAAAAAGAACTAAATGAAGTGGAAATAAGCAACCTATCCAGTAAAGAGTTTAAGGTAACGATCCTAAAGATGCTCACCAAACTTGGAAGAAGAACAGATGAACACAGTGAGAATTTCAACAGAGTCAGAAAATACAAAGAAGAACCAAACAGAACTGAAGAATACAATAACTGAAATTAAAAAAAAAAAAGAAAGAAATACACTAGAAGGAATCAACAGTAGATTAGATGATACACAAGACTGGCTCAGAAAACTGGAAGACGGAGTAGTGGAAATGACCTAAGCTGAACAGAAAAAAAATTCTGAGGATAGATTAAGAGACTTTTGGTACAACATTAAGTATATTAACATTTTCATTATAGGGGTCCCAGAAGGAGAAGGAAGGGGGCAGAAAACTTATCTGAAGAAATAATACCTGAAAATTTCCCTAACCTGTGAAAGGAAACAGACATTTTGGTTCAGGAAGCATAGACAGTCCCAAACAAGATGAACCCAAAGAGTTTGACACCAAGACACATTATTAAAACAATAAAAATTAAAGATAAAGAGAGAATCTTAGAAGCAAAAAGAGAAAATTAACTAGTTACATATAAGGGAACTTCCATAGGAGTATCAGCTGACTTCTCAGCAGAAACACTGCAGGCCAGAAGGGAGTGGCACAATATATTTAAAGTGATGAAAGGAAAAAACCTACAGCCAAGAATACTCTACCTGGCAAAGCTATCATTCAGATTTGAAGGAGAGATAAAGAGTTTTACAGACAAGCAAATGCTGAAAGAGTTCAGCACCACTAAACCAGCTTTAAAAGAAATGTTAAAGGGACTTCTCTAAGCAGAAACAAAAAGGCCACAACTAGAAATATGGAACTTATAAAAGAAAAAATTTCACTGGTAAAGGCAGACATACAGTAAATCAACCACTTATAAAGCTAGTAGGAAGGTTAAAAGGCAAAAGTAGTAAAATTATCTATATACACAATAAATAATTAAGGGATACACAAAACAAACAGATGTAAAATATGGCATCAAAAACATTAAACCTGAGGGAGGGGGCATAAAAATATAGGGTGGTTAGAAGGTATTTGAATTTAAGAGATCATCAACTTAAAATAAGCACATTTATATAAGTTGTTATATATGAACCTCATCATAACCACAAACAAAAAGTATAATAGATACACACAGAAAAAAAGAGAAAGGGATCCAAACATAACTCTAAAGATAGTCATCAAATCACAGTGGAAGGTAGCAAAAGAAGGAAAAAAAAAGAACTACAAAAACAACCAGAAAACAATTAACAAAATGGCAATAAGTACATACCTATCAATAATTACTTTAAAGATAGATGGATCAAATGCTCCAAGAAAAAGACATAGAGTAACTGAATGGATAAAAAAAAAAAAAGATCAATATACATTCTGCCTACAAGAGACCTACTTCATATCCAGAGACACATACAGACTGAAAGTGAAGGGATGGAAAAAGTTATTCCAAGCAACCAGAAATAAAAAGAAAGCTGGCATAGCAATCCTTATATCAGACAAAATAGGCATTAAAACAAAGACTGTAACAAGAGACAGAGAAGGACATTACTTAATGACAAAGGGATCAATTCAAAATAAGATATAACAAGTGTAAGTTTATATGCACCCCACATAGAAATACCAAAAACATAATGAAAATATTGACAAACATAAAGGGAGAAATTGGCAGTAATGTAATAATAGTAGGGGATTTTAACACTACACTTATATTAATGGGAAGATCATCCAGACAGAAAATCAGTAAGGAAACACAGGCCTTAAATAACATATTATGCCAGATTAAATTAATAGATACATACAGAACATTCCATCAAAAAATATCAGAATACACATTCTTTTCAATTGTAAATGTAAATTTCTCCAGGATAGACCACATGCTAGGCCAGAAAACAAGTCTCAATAAATTTAAGAACATTTAAATCATATCAAGCATCTTTTCCCACAACAACACTATGAGACTAGAAATCAACTCCAAGGAGAAAACTGCAAAAAAATACAAACAGGTGAACACTAAACAATATGCTACTATACAACCAATGGGTCACTGAAAAAATCAAAGAGAAAATTTAAAAACTACCCAGAGACAAAAGAAAATGGAAACAGAATGATCCAAAATCTATGGGATGCAACAAAAGTAGTTCTAAGAGGGAAGTTTATAACAATACAAGCCTACAGAAAGAAACAAGAAAAATCTCAAATCAACAACCTAACCTTACACCATTAGGAACCAGAGAAAGAAGAATAAACAAAACCGAAAGTGAGTAGAATGAAAAAAAATATATCAGAGCATAAATAAATAAAACAGAGACTCAAAAAAATAGAAAAGATCAATGAAACTGAGCTGGTTCTTTGAAAAGATAAACAAAACTGACAAACCCTTAGCCAGACTCATCAAGAAAGAAAGAGAAATGGCCCAAATCAATAAAATCAGAAATGAAAGCAGAGAAGTTACAACCAACACCACAGAAATACAAAGCATCATAAGATTACTATGGACAATTTTATGGAAATAAGATGAAAAACCTAAAAGAAATAAATTCTTAGAAACATAAAATCTCCCAAGACTAAATCAGAAAGAAATAGAAAATGTAAACAGACAAATTGCCAGTAATGAAATTGAATCAGTAATTTAAAAACTCCCAACAAACAAAAGTCCAGGACAAGATGGCTTCACAGGTGAATTCTACCAAACATTTAAAGAGGAGTCAACACCTATTCTTCTCAAACTATTCCAAGAAATTGAAGAGGACAGAATGCATTCGAACTCATTCTACAAAGCCATCATCACCCTGATATGAAAACCAGACAAAGATATCACAAAAAAAGAAAATTACAGGCCTATAATTGATGAACATAGGTGCAAAAATCCTCAACAAAATATAAGTAAACCAAATTCAACAATACATTAAAAGGCTCATACACCATGATCAAATGGAGTTTATGCCAGAGATAAAAGGATTATTCAATATCCTCAAATCAGTCAATGTGATACACCATATCAAAAAAATTGAAGAATAAAAATCATACGATCATCTCAATAGAAAAAGATTTTGACAAAATTCAGCATCATTTATGAAAAAAACACTCAACAGACCCACTAAGATCATGTGACTTTTCTGTACTATTAAAATTCTTTGTAATAAAATGAGAGGAAAAAAACATTCAAAAAAGCGAGTAGAGAGGCAACATACCTCAACTTAATAAAGGCCATATATGACAAGCCCACATCCAAAACCATGCTCAATGGTGAAAAGCTGAAAGCATTTCTTCTAACGTCAGGAACAAGACAAGGATGCCCACTCTCACTACTTTTAATCAACTTAAGTATAGGAAGTCCTAGTCACAGCAATCAGAAAAAATAAATAAATAAATAAAAGAAATTCAAATTGGAAAGGAAGAAGTAAAACTGTCCCTGTTTTCAGATGACATGATACTATATATAGAAAATCCTAAAGATGCTACCAAAAAACTATTAGAACTAACAAATGAATTCAGTAAAATTACAGGATACAAAATCAATATGCAAAAATCTAATGCATTTCTGTACACTATCAAGTATCTGTCAGAAAGAGAAATTAAGAAAACAGTTCCACTTACAACTGTATCAAAAGGAATAAAACACACAGGAATAAACCTAACCAAGGAGGTGGAACATTGTACTATAAAACTATAAGACAATGATGAAAGAAAATGAAAATACAAACAAATGGAAAGAAATATTGTGCTCATGGATTGGAAGAATTAATACTGTTAAAATGACCATACCACCCAAGGCAATGTACAGATTCAGTACAATTCATATCAAAATACCAAAGGCATTTTTCACAGAACTACAACAAAGAATTCTAGAATTTGTATAGAAACACAAAGGACCCCGAATAGCCAATATAATATTGAGAAAGAAGAACAAAAGTTGAGGTATCATGCTCCTTAATTTCAAACTATACTACAAAGCTACAGTCATCAAAACAGTATGGTACTGGCACAAAAACAAAAACATAGATCAATGGAACAGAATAGAGAGCCCAGAAACAAAGCCATGCTATATGGTCAATTAACCTCTGACAAAAGAGGCAAGAATATACAATGGAGTAAAGACAGCATCTTCAGTAAATGATGTTGGGAAAAACTGGACAGCTACATGCAAAAGAATCAAACTGTACTACTTTATCACACCATATACAAAATAAACTGAAAACGGATTAATGACTTAAATGTAAGACCTGAAGCCATAAAAATCCTAGAAGAAAACATAGGCAGTGTGCTCTTTTGACATCAACCTTAGCAATAGTTCTTTTTGGATTTGTCCATTCAGGCAAGGGAAGTAAAAGCAAAAATAAACAAATGAAACTACATCAAACTACAAAGCTTTTGCACAGTGAAGGAAACCATCAATAAAATGAAAAGGCCAATTGCTGAATAGAAGAAGCTATTAGCAAATGATATGACTGATAAGGGTTTGATATCAAAAATATACAAAGAACTTAACTCAACATCAAAAAAACAAATAACTAGATTAAAAACAGAAAGAGGACCTGAATAGACATTTTTTCCAAAGATGATATATAGATGATAAAAAGGCACATGAAAAGATGCTAAACATCACTAATCATCAGGGAAATGAAAATCAAAACCACAATGAGATATCACCTCACACCTGTCAGAATGTCTATAATCAAAAAGATAACAAATAACAAGTGTTGGGCAGGATGTGGAGAAAAGGGAATCCTGGTGCGCTGTTGGTGGGATTGTAAATTGGTGAAGCCACTACAGAAAATGCTATGGAGTTTCCTCAAAAAATTAAAAATAGAACTACCATATGATCCAGAACTACCATGTGATCCAGTGAAATCCAGATTTCACTTCTGAGATTTACCCAAAGAAAACAAAAACAACTCAAAAAGATATATGCATACTAATATCCACTGCAGCATTATTTACAATAGCCAAAAAAGGGAAGTAACCTAAGTGTCCACCAATAGATGAATAGATAAAGAAGATATGGCATATATACACAATGGAATATTAGCCATGCCCAAAACATGACACCTTGTTATTTGTGACAACATGGATGGATCTAGAGGGTATTATTCTAGGTGAAATAAGTCAGAGAAAGACAAAAACCATATGATCTCACTTATATGTGGAATCTAAAACACAAAACAAATGAACAAACATAAACCAAACAGAATCAGAGTCATAGATACAGAGAACAAACAGGTGGTTGCCAGAAGGGTCATGGAGTATGTATGCATACATATTCAGCTTTAGTAAATAACTACCAAATAGCTTTCCAAAATATCTGAAATTTATCCTCCCACCAGCTGTGTATGAGGGTTCTAGTCACTCTCTATATCTTTACCTTTTTATTTTAGCCAAAATGATATTGTACTGTGAAGTTAATTTGCATTTCTTGATGGAAATCAATTTGAGCACCTTTTCATATGTTCATTGGACTGTGGATATCCTCAGTTAGTCAAAGTCTTTTCTCATTTTGTAATGGGTTATCTTCCTTTTTTCTATTAATTTTGAAAAGTCCTTTCCTTTGGTGGTTATAGGCTTTGAGATTATTTTATCCCATTCTGTGAGTTACATTTTCATTGCATTTCTTATATTTTGATGAACAGAAGTACATACTTTAATATAGTCTTTGGTGCATTTTTTTTAAAAACTTTTCTTAACTCAAGATCTTTATGGCCTTCCTTTTATCTGACTTGCCTTTCTCACAAATCATATGTGATAAATGATACAGAAGTGATTTCTAAAGAGTTAAGCAGTATCATTGGTTACTATAATTTACAATGACTATGCTTAATGAACTTCAGAGTCATATAGACCATAGTTAATATCTCGCCTCTGCCACTTAGTATATGAGTGAATTTAAGCAAGTGATTATTTCTCTGGTCCTCAGTTTCCTAATTAATGAAATAATAATAGAATCTAACTGATAGGGTTATTGTAAAAATTAAATTACACAGTGCATATAAAGTACTTTACATGGCAGCTGGCTATGGTAAGCTAAATGTCAGTTATTATTTTCTTATAACAATGGTAGAACTGTAGGTGAACAACAGAAGATGGAGCCTAAAAGTCTTGATTTCCAGTAATAGTAAATTTCTTTAGGAAGAAAAAAACAATGAATTATTTTGTGCCCAGAATACTTTCATTTTTATTATTAATATTGATCCCTTTTTTCCTTTATATTCTCCATTGTTTTCTACTTGAATTAAAATACAATTATTGACCAAAACATAAATCTAAAAATTGTGGAAATTTTTATATTTAGATGTTATACAATAGAGTTTTTATATGAAACAATCTTAAATTCAATCCCAACTTTGAAAAACCTTACAGTTCAACCTGGCAGACTCTATCTTCTCTATGAAGTTGACTTATTCAAGTTGGTTCTTTTATTTTCTCTGCTGGGTCCCTAGAGCTGTGGTTTTGATTTCCTGTTCCTCCACTCACACCTTAATTTCCTTATTTTAAAATGGTGTAATAACTCCTATCACTCAGATTTATCATTTAAGGATTTGAGGTAAGATATATAAAGAACCTAATATGACACCTGACAAGAGTAAGTGTACAATAAGCAGTGACTATTAGTCTTGTGGACCCCAAACCATGAATCTCTCAAATTTCAAAGCAGTTTGAAATGCAGTATTCTATTTATATTTACTCCTGGTCAACAGTAATTTATTCTGAAAAATATTTTACATTAAATAAACTGCCAAATATTATGATTTGGCAAAACCATATGGTTGAAGAGAGTTCTGAAGTCAGACTTCTTGGGTTTGAAACTCAGCTCTGCCCTTTATTCGCTGGGTAAACTTCCTTAATTTCTCCATCCCTCCATTTCCCCATGTGTAAAATTGTGACAATACCAACTTAAGAAATTAAATGAGTTAGTATTTGTAAAGCAATTAGTAAAGTGCCTGTCATAAAATAATCTTTATATAAATGTTTGACTAATATAAGTAGAATATATGTCACTTGGAAATATATTTTATCAATTTGTTCCTTCTACGAAAAAGGTCAAAGTCTTTTTAATATTCCTCTAAAGTCCCATTAATCCTAAAATAGTGTTATGTATCTCATTCATAAATTAAACAAACATTTGTTGAATAGTTAATACATTTCAGGCCCTATTGTATCTCTCAAGAAAGCTAAGACATATAGACAAGTATTTACAAATATGATAATGGTGTACCTTGCTCTTTAGACCTTTTCATTTTAATTTTCACTCTTAGATGGTGCTAAGGATAACTTAGAATGAAAGTTTAACAACTACAAAAGAAAATCAATATATTTTTATTGACACCGAGGATGTAAAAGGAACTGAGGAAATAGTTGAAAGAATCCTTGATAGATAAACAGAAATACTTCCCTCTTGAAAGATGTCTGTACAATCTAAAACAATTAATCTTGCCACAGTCAGTCAGCTCCAATGGTGCTGCCTGGCATGGGCCATTTGTCAAGGCCCACCAATCCATCACACAGGACCAGACACACAGTTTGGCAGGTTGGCCACTCCTGCCACATGCCTAGATGCCTGGGAATCTGTGTTAGGCAGAGCAAGCCATGGGAAGTTATTTATGTTTGCCTTAAAAGAGGGAATCTGGAGCTATTCATATTCAATGCTATTGATTCTAATGAAGATGTCAACAGAAAACTACCTCTTCTGATACAAAGCTCATCTATTTTGACAAATAAAAGTCTGACAATGTGTCCTCCTCTCAAACTCAAAAGTCTACCCATGATAGATCATTCTTGTCAGCATATTTTCTAATATCTCTCAGTTAAAAAATAAATAAATAAAACACTGATTAAAGTTGACATCTCCTATAACTCCTGTCCCTATTCTTTTAAAGTATTTCTTCACTTCCCATTTCTTCTTGAATATTCTCTTGTCAGACTTTCATTCCTCTATTGGAATGACTTACGTTAAGGTCACCAACAACATATTTCTTGCCATGCCCAATAACCAAACTTTAGCTCTCCTTCCTCTCTCTGTCAAACACTTTCACTTCACTTCTAGAAAAGTAACTAGTTTTCCTCCTACTTCACTGTCCACTTCTTCTAAATCTCCTTTGCTGGTTTTTCTTCTTCTTTTTCACTGCTAGACATTGGCGTGCTCTAGAACTCAGTCTACAGTCTCTTCTCTGCTCTATACTTACTCCTTGGGTAATCTCATCCTGTCCAATGAAATACTATTAACACACAGCAGATTCTACAACTTGGTATCTCCATCCTGGATGTCTCCCAAACTCCATATTTTTATATTCACTGCCTATTTGATAACTCTGCTTGAATGTTTAAGAGACATCCAAACTAGAACTACTGGTTCTTCTACCAAAACATGATTATCTCTCAGGTTTTCCTAGCTCAGTAAATGTTATGTATTCTGCCATTCATGTCCAAAACCTTGCAGTCACATTGACTCCTCTCTTATCCTCACTACAGTCCCTATAGAGTCAACCAAAAGTCAACTTTAACTTCAAAATATATCCCAAGTCGGACTACTTCTCCCATCTCTACTGTGATTGTCTTCTTCCCAGCTATCATCATCTCTCGCTTCGACAACTTCAGGAGCCTCCTAACCGGTCTTCTTTCATTCTCTCTTGCCCTTCTTCAGTACATTCTTCATTCATATGTACTTTCAAAAAGTATATGTCACATCTTTCCCCTGATAAACATATTTTAATGGTTTCCTATTGCACTCAAATCAGTTCTGAATCCTGCACCACGGGTCTTTGAGGCCTTGTGTGGTCTGGCCCCTATGTATTTAATGTCTTCTCGTCCCACTTCTCTCACTCCTTTTCAGCCTCACTGGCCCCATTTCTGATCCTCAAATGTTTTCCTGCCCTACATTGTTGTATTTGTTGCCTTTTCCTCAGATGCACTTCCCTCACACCTCCAACATGAATTTCTTCTCTTCTCTTTATTTAGTTATCTGATCAAATTTCACTTTTTAGAGAGGCCTTTCTTAATCAATTTCCTTCCTTCCATCATTCCCTATGTCATTATTGTCATTTTTTATGTAGCATTTACCTATAATTTATATCACATTTCTATATTTATCTGTTTATTATCTATCTCCTCAAATGTATGTCCTATGAAGACAAGTATTCAATCTCTTTTGTTCACCTTTATTTCCCTAGTTCTAAAAGAATATCTGGTGCATTTTAGGTGCCCAATGAATAGTATTGAATAAGTGGATTTTTAAAATTAAAGCATTGGGATAAATAATCTAGTAAGGCCCCTTCTTATTCTCAGATCCTTTGGTTCCAAGTCATTAAGTGTTGTCTGCTATAAGAACTACTATTGTATTTCAATTTCCTATGAAGTGGACATTTGAGAGAATATGGTAAATGAAAAAAGAATTTGGGATAGATAAGCTTGTGAGGAAGCCATACCAGGGAAAACTGGAATGAAAAATTGGCAGAGGAGGGGGTGGTGGGGGGAGGTTATGAAATTCCCCAAAATTCAGCAGGGACAAAAAAATCTGGAAAAAATGATAGATTTCCAAGTGAACAATCAAATGTTTACGATACAAATCTAGTAATGATCTTCCCTGTGTATGTCTTCCTAAGCCAGACAAACCACCACTCTCTCCTGGACCTATTAAGATGAACTATCGAAACACCTATGGATAGCTGAAATAATCAATCCAAATATCCCCGGCCCTGAACTTTTTCATGATCTGTTTTTCACTGCTTTCTAAACCATACTCACCTCTGAACTCCTGGCTTTAGTATCAGAGCCTCAAATTTTACTTCTGCAGCAGCACAGTTGGTGTTTGAACCTTCTCATACCCATGACTTGGCTGTGACTCCAGATCTCTGGAGCCCATGACCTTCTGTGGGAGTCTTCTTGGCTTACCTCTGCCTCTAGAAACCAAAACTGGGCCCCAGTCACTCAGGCAGCACCTACTGGGCCAGTCCCTATTATCTTGAGAGTAGGTGATTATGACAAATTAGGGGGAAAAAATCCCTAAATTTCTAGATCAAAGGAATTTGAATTCTAAGTGAATCTCTGTAATAAATTTATAAGCCAATGATTAGTGGGTTTAGTCACATTCAAGGTCTTTTTGCATTCTTTAGACAAGTATACTAATTTATTAAATGAAAGAATGCATGGTAAGTGCACAGCTCACTATTCAGCACATGCTGTGATTATTAGTACACTGCTGTAAACTGCCTCAGGAAGAGACGTAAGCAAGTTCAATTGATGAATTTATTCACATTTTTCAAAGTATGTTAAATAAGTCGGTTTTAAAGATTTAATTGCTACTTACTTTTCATAAATGGGCTGCTCTTTCTTTTTCCCTGAATATATCACTAAATTTTTCTTTTTACATGTCCATTTAGGTTAAATCCTTAATTGTATTATTTATTTATTTATTTATTTATGGCTGCTTTTGGTCGTTGTTGAGCAGGGGTTTTCTCTAGTTGCGACAAGTGGGGGCTACTGTTTCTTGCAGTGTACAGGCTTCTCATTGTGGTGACTTCTCTTGTTGCAGAGCATGGGCTCTAGGCATGTGGGCTTCAGTAGTTGTGACACACAGGCTCAGTAGCCATGGCTCACAGGCTCTAGAGCATAGGCTCAGTAGTTGTGGCACACCGGCTTAGTTGCTCCGAGGCATGTGGGATCTTCCCGGACCAGGGCTCGAACCCGTGTCCCCTGCATTGGCAGGCAGATTCTTAACCACTGCACCAACAGGGAAGCCCCCCTTAATTGTATTTTAAAAGGTTCTTTTAAATTCATATTTGGAGCATTTCTATTTAAAAAACTGCTTAAATTATCATTTTAAAGAGCAACAATAGAATGTTTAAATGGAAGAGTAAAATTATTAATTTAAAATTTTTGTCTTGGAAACATATCATAGTGATGGGAACATTAACAACTATCACAATTTCAGTGCACCAAATAATATTTTACTAAGAAGCAGATAATGGAGAAGTACTAAGTGAAAGAAATAATAGACAAAGTGCTAAATGAAAAGTTGGGCAATATATCTGCCATTCATTCAACAGACATATACTAATGTCTTATGGTTTAGTACTATTGGAAGTAGCCTAATGAAGCAGGACTGGTGGGATTTCAGTGAAATTGCCTCAAAAAGAAGACAATAAGAGTACAAGAAATGCCATGCTGAATAAGACAGAAAAGATAGTTGCCCTCATGGAGCTTATAGTTTAGTCATGAGGGGAAGGGTGGGGAACATGCAATTTATAAAAAAAGAACAAGATAGTTTGAGGGATTAAATTACTTCCCAATTACCCATTTTTCAAACATTATTGATGTAAGTGTGTCTGAAGGGGGAGGGACATGAACCATATATTTTCTGTTTTAGTTTCCCCTGACAATTTTGTCATGATCTTTTAAAGATAATGGTAAAGGGAACACCATCTCCATGGTTTCTTCATCTTCTTTGAAGCTTCCTAGGCATGAATAACCATCAAGGCAGCCCTTTTCCAACTGAGACCATGATATAACAGTGGAGGGGTCCTGCAGTCTTCAGAACCTGAGAATATCTTTCATGGTGGGTTGTGCTCCTGGGCTTTCTTTCAATCACTTGTACATCAGAAAGAGGCCTTCATTAATCTCAGACCACTGCCCAGAGATTTCCAACTTGATCAAATTCCATAAAATGACTTGGGTAACCAACCTAAAAAACATTTGACCCCTGAAGTTCATGACTAGAGGAAATTCCATCGTTAAGTAGGTCTAGTAAGCAGTAGGATTCCTTAAACTATCCAAAGCCTAATTCTTATCTATAATTAAAATGGCTAAAGGGAATTTTAACCTTCTCTCTTACCTAAAAACCATCTCACAGGTCAGCAGTAACCCATCCTGGTGGCTCCTATAATGTGAATACTTTAACTACCATGTAGTCTATAGTTCTACTGTATCCCTGACATACGGTTCATATTCAAGGGTAAAAACTGAATCCCAAATTGAATAATATGCACTAAGATATCTGGAATAAAATCTCCTAGACATACAAAATTTCTTCCAAATCTTACTGATAGGTAGTGTATCGGTCATGACAGAATGATGAGACACAAAGTAATTTCAACAGGGACAGTTTAATATAAGGATTATAAACATAATTAAGTACAATGGGATAAAAATGCTAGAAAATACTCTGGGGCTGAGGGACAATACTCAATGAAGGACCAAATTTAGAAGAGGATCCTCTAAATCTGAGTTCAGACCTCATCAGAGAAGGTATTGTTGGAAACCACTGAATCCCAGAGAAGTTCACTGAGTTTTCCCAGGTCAGATGTATCCATGATTGCTAGATAATCAGGAAAAACCCCTGTAGGTTTCAAGTGAGCTGAAGTTGGCAGACAAGTAACTGCAGACAGAACTGTCAAGCCAGAAATACCTTCCCGAGTACAGGTGGGCTGAGACTGCCAGGCAGGGAACTATGGTTGGAACTAACAAGCAGGAAATGTCACTCCAAGGTGCAGGTGAACCACTGTTGTGAAATATGACTCCTGGAGTGTTTACAAAACTTACTGGACTCTACCCTTGTGGGTGCCTATGTAACTTGCCAAGAAGCCATCCACAAGACTGCCATTGAAGCTCAACGGGAATGAGTACCACTAGATGTCCCCCACATGTGCCACTGGCAGCCAGACATTAGGAGCAAGAAGAGGCATCTGGAGGACATTAGAACCAGGGAGGGAAGCCCCCTTCTTCCTGCAATGTTCCTCCAGTGCTCTCTACTGACAAATTTTAACATTATATCTACTGCAAAAGATAAATGCTTATAGGCCCCATCTCCATTTTGCAAAGCAGGCAATGAAGGGCAGATTTGGAGCTGAGAAGCAAACACTGATCATTGTCACAGACCATCAGACCACCTCTTTGGCTACTCAGTCTCCGTATGCACCCTTCTAACACATTTGAACTTCCATACAACAATAATACAACTCTATATTTTCACCTAATGAGATTCAGCTCTCCTAGTTACAAGTGATGAATTTTTACTCTTTCCCCAAAACGAGGAGAGGCATATGCCTAACAGTCATTGTATCCATTGCTGGACTTATCAATTATTCCTCAAGTTCTGTCATAATTCCACTAAATATGCTGTTACTTAAAGACTAAATTATAATCTCCACTGACTATTATATGAAATTAAATGGAAAGGAGAGAGAAGGAAATGTCAGTATATAAAAATATTACAAGCAAAGAAAATATATAAAGATACTGTGGTCTTTGTTTCTGCAACTGGCCATTAGACTATAGTTGATATCGGATGATTTCTTTCACTATCCATTCCATATTTGCATATTTGCCTTGCCCTTAGCCAGAACCTCTGCTGGTTACAGTTCTTTACCTGGTAGAGTAATCTAAACTTCTATTCCCAAAGAGTCTGTGTCCTCAATCATCCTGCCTTTTTGTGGTTGCTGTAGTTATCCACTGAATTTTACTACTGAACATGAAAGTACTAAGAGACACCCCAGAAATCCACTGAATTTCAAACACTGTCCTCTTTACTCTCATTGTGTAGCAGCAACAAAATTTCCCCTTGATACTTGGAATCAATCACCCCAACCAGAAAAATAACACTCATTTTTCTTTTGACCTATTTTTTTCAGTAGATTAAGAATCCCCAAATAATCAAGTGGCAGTCTCATCTTCCAATTCAGGGGAATCATTATTATACCCCCAAATGGAAGCATTCCCCACCCCTCACCCTTAAACCTCAACCCCTTTGGTGATTAAGATCTACAAAGAAGCATATCTCAAAGTTTCAGGGACAGGAAGCAAAACTTCTGTGAGTAGGTTATTATGTGTTATTTTGAGAAGAGCACTGCAAATCTATCCCTTCTTTCCTAGACCCATGTGCTCTGGCTATAGAAAAGACAGCCTCATATAATGGTCTTTGAATGCATATACTGCATCATGTAAAACAGAACCCCATCCTTTCAGGATATAGTCTCCCAACTCACACCATAACTGACTCGTCTAGTAAGCCATTTCACCTTTCAATTGGGCCAGCCACTTCTGAGTGATGTCAGTTGTGGTAAGGTCAGTTAATTCCATTAGCATGAACCCATCATTACATTTCTTTTGCTTTCAAATGAGCCCTTGCCCAGACACAATCCTGTATGTAATGCCATGAAGAGGACAAGTCATTATGTTACTCCAGTGCTGGAAGAAACTTTACAGGCAGGAAAGGAAAATCTATATCCAAAATATGTCTATTCCAAGAGACAAATCTCTGCCCCTTCAGGATGGAAGACATACAATGTAATTAATCTGCCACCAAGGGTATAGCTGGTAACCATGTGAAATGGTACCATATCAAGGGCTCAATGCTGCTCTCTACTAACAGAAGATTAGGTACTCAACAATTGTATTCATCACGTCAGCCTTAGTAAGGGGGCACCATGATGCTGAACCCATGCATAGCCTCCATCTCTGACATCGTGGCTACTTTGTTCATGGACCCATTAAACAAGCAGTGGAGCAGCTGGGGAAAGAAGAAGACTGACCACTGTAGAACATGTCATCTCATCCACCTGACTATTCAGATGGATGCACTTTGGTGGATATTAACATTGGAAACAAATATCTTCACAGTTGTGCCCATTCCAAGAAGACCATCAGACTTTCTTGTCACCAATCTTCCTTTCCTATGCCTTCCAAGTCCCTGATCATCTAGTCCAGACATTAACAATATTGGTACTCCTGGCTATCTCTCACTCAAGACAGAGTAGACAACCAGAATAGGTTCATGAAATGTTAATGATGCGTACAAGTTGCATTTCTACAAAGTGCATAACATTCTATATTGAATCCAGCTTTGAGACTCCTTAGATTTATTTCATACTACCTGACTCCCAGGTCTTGTGTACTTGATCAATGGAATCCTGGCAGCTGTCACTGTCACCTTTAACTTAATACCACTCTCTCAGTCTTCCCCAGAGTGGGGTCTGGACTTAGGCAGACCTCTATGGCCCCTGTCATGGGAGAAAGCACAGCAAGTTTACCTGTTCCTGTACAACTAAACCAGATCACACTAAGAGATGTATGGCCTGGATTTCCCCAGCAAATGCCCATATGGCCAGGTAACACAACCCAGAAGCATAGTGACACGTGTCCATGGCATGAATTTTTACCAAGAGAGATACAGGAGCAACTAAGAGCTGACAAATAAACCTATTCCTTTTCTCCTTTTGATCATTATTCTAAGGCACAGGGATTCCAGACATCATCTCAGAAGACAAATCTGCTCATGACTGAACAGTTGGCCATGTTTTTTTTTTGAGTCTGTAGCCAACTAGTTAACAAATGACTTTTATTTGCTTTCGTTCCTCTGAATGTCATTTCCCTTTTTCCTTCACTCTTATTACCTGGGATTGCACTCCCCAGTGGCACATCAGCTTTGTCTCAAGCTCTGCTTTCTAGGTAACCTGGGCTAGTACACATCATAATACTCTAGGTGATCTTTTAATGGGAAATTGAGATGAGTCTTTTGTAATGTCCTTAATACATCTTCCCCATGTTCTCTGTTTATTATATTACATTTCCATACATTAGTTTTATTTAATGTATGGCCATCCAAGTTGTGCTTTGAAATCTCATTCCACAATTTATTTCAAGTTTTAAGTAACAATAATTTTTAAATTATAGCATACCTTCCCATCAGAGTTTTAGTGGGCTATAAGAAGAAGAGGAAGGAATTCACAGAAAATCTCAGTTAAATAACATGGATTATCATATTTTTTTAACTCAGAAAACATTTTAACAGCCAAAATAACAAGGCTTTATGGCATTTAACAAACAACTGCTCTTCACCAGTAATCCCAATGGCTTTACCCACTGGTATTTATTGGATGGCTAAAGACAATACTGAAATTGTGCTTCTTTTGGCCAACAAATGGAAAACCCAGATGCCAAGGTGAAAAAGATTTGTTCTTTGGTAGTAGCTACAGCAGCTGTCTACTTGGCATATTCCTTAGAAAGCTTTGAAGTTGCCTAGGATACAGACTTCATACACTGGGATCCTGCAGAGCCTTTAAAAAGATGTTTTTTAACTGCAAACTCCATATAGACATTAAATTGGCAATACAGCTTCTATCTTACGCATATATGATGAATTGATTTGTTGACCTCTGGAAACAGGGAGTATAATACTCCAAATTATGGCACCAAAAAACTGCACATATTTTGTCACGACAAGGAAAATGAAGTTTGGAAGTAAAGATTTGAGGATCATATTCTTGAACCAGCTTTTCTGCAGTGCTTAGACCTAAGTTTCTGTTTTCACTAATCTTCAATCATCATATAAAACTGCCCTCAGTAACTGCTAATAGTTTAAAATGCAAATAGAAATCAGAACAATCCTAACTACAACAGATTATCAAACACTGTCATAATGAAGAAGATTACCTACTTAAGTAAAAGGTGATAGGTGGCAGTGTTTAAATCATTGGATTCTATATTTAAGATGGGTGACTTTGTGGTATATAAATTATATTATACCTCACTAAAACCATTTTTTAAAAGAAAAAAGAATACAGGTTATTGTCAAGAAAAGAGCACCCTCCTCCAGTCTGAAATTCCACAGCTGTTCCCTAACCACTGACAACTGGCTGTCTCTAGAAATCTAACTACACTTGCATATTACTCTGTAGAGCAGCAGCTAGATGTGAGGGCATTCAGCTTACTGATTACCTTACCATCCTTCTCATTTGGCAGTAACCACTAGAACCATCATGCCTTTAACCTCCATTGCCGATCAGATGTCCCTCTGGTATCTGGTAGATTTTAGCTATAAACAAAAGGTACGTTTACATGTGCCTTTTGCTTATAGGTACATGACCCAATATAGACAGCCCAAGTCTCATCATTTTAGAACAGTGGAATATGCTAATAGCCACTCCCTTCAGAAAGAATATTGCATGTACCCTAAGAAAAGGGAAATACTGAGGCAGGCAGATTGATGGTATTTTATCCAGAAGAAACAGACCTTCGAAAGCTTGCCAGGCTTTGAGGAAGGGTCAGCCAGAGAGCCGCCAAAGGAGGCAGCCTGCCCATCTTCCTGTCAACAACACTTAGCACACTGAGCTGTTTTATCAGACAGATGGTGGACCAGGCACCATTATGACCAATACAGTGTCAACACTTGTGCAGAAGGGTCCCAATGGCTGTGAAGCTCCTCTGCCACCTCAGACACGGTTCTGTTTGTGTGGCCCTTTACAACTTTGCTGCATGGATTCTCTGTTCCCAATGGCAGGAAGGAGACGTTGTAGGGGAACTTCAATATTCAACTTAGAATACTTCCACTCAGGTTTAATGAAAGAATTCTGCCCTATCAAAGGCCTACTGGTAGTATTACTACCAGCAATGATACAATTACAATTTTAATTAGATCATAAAATGTTCTTGAAATTAAAATTTTTCAAATATATATTGCCCTTCTGTTTGATGTATCATTTCTTTAAAATTTAAAAATCAGTGTTAAGATGGAATTTAGATTGCCTGAACCTGAGGGGGAAAAACCTATTTTTTCCCCATAAAATGAATTTTGTAAGTGATTTCAATTGATGTTAGAGATCCTTCTAAATTAAGGTGGAGATTCATGATTTTTATGTGAAGCATATTTACATTCATAGATTAGAGTCACCAAAAGAAATACTTTTCAATTTTTATGATACTTAAAAACCCCCAAAATATGTGAAATAGTGGTCAGTGGAATGGAATATGTATATCTGGACTTCTTTTTAAGCTGAGAAACACATAGAGGCTTAGTGAAAAAAGGTTATAATACCTGTAATAATTTTGTCAATACTTTATCTTTGCATCAGATAGAACAAATATAAACTGTTAACCAAAGAAAGATGCATTCTTATAAGATTTGTATAATTATGATAAGTAGGTTTTAAAATTAATCTATAAAAACTATTTAACAACAATAAATAAACCAAGTACTAGAAGTATCCTCTTCATAAATGTTAGTATTTCTGGAAATAGGAAACTTTTAAATAGGAGTGTTATAAAGGGATCAAGCTGGAGACTTACTTGAGACAAGCACTTCATAACTTCAGTTCTATTCCTGAATCATGGAACTATGATCTATCTATGTGATCCAATTATCACACATTTATTTCTTTACAATGAGATAAACCAGGAGTATAGGCCTATACCTAAGGTTTTCCAAACAATGTGTGGTGAAATTGTTGGCTTAGAGTTCTGTTTGCCCCAAACTGTAACTATCCTGTCACCACTCACAACAAAAGGGAACTCTTCACCCTACGTTAGGTTCACATTCAAAAGAGGAAAACGTCATTCTCTCTCAACCTAGTATAACCTATTCAAAAGCATTAACAAAATATTGGACAGGTAAATATCTCTTATGCAGAGTCACTAAGGTAGCCATTGGACCAATTCTTCAGATAATTGGTTTGATATGGGTATTTGCTTACATACATTGGATTCAGATTTTTTTTTTTCATTTTCAAGCTGAAGCTGTTTTCATTCACACTTGGTGTCCTCCATCTGTCGATAAAGCCTGTTAGCTCACCACCTCACTGGCTCTGAGGTGCTAGTTTTCCATCTGGTAAAGCCCTAAAGAGAACCCCAGAGTCAGAGAAGCATGAATCCTGTGGGTGCTCTCAACTCCGGGGCTTATGTCCCCAGAGAGATGGATTCTCTCTGAGAGCCTGTAAATGTTGAGAAGCAATAAAATCCGAATATGTGCATGGCTTCTCCTATGTCAGAAAAGACACCTAGTGGCAATCCAGGCAAAACACTGAGATAAGCTATTTAGAAAAGTCAGCCCCTGGTACCCTCCCACTTTCCTTTTGTTGTTCCTTTCTCTCTTTGTGGCTACATTTCACTATTTACTAATGAACAAGGAAGCATAATGTAGATATTGACATACTGTCTCATAGTGTTATGTGATAAATTAAAAGTAGTTAGGAAACTGAGGTAAAAGAAAACTAATGGCTGAAATAAAAAGATGACTGAAGGGTATTTCTCAAAAAGATGTGCCATAAAATCCTATACTTTTACAAAAAGTGAGGCATAAACTGAACACTAAGTACCTTAGTAGTTTGTTTAAAGAGAAAAAGTTCATGATTAATGGTATTCATAAGATTTTTTAAAACTATTCAATTGATTTGAAAAAATCAGATTTACTCCTGGCACTGAGATTTGAAAGAATTTTTTCTCATGATTCTTACTAAAAAGACACTGCCTGATATAGAGAATAAATCCTTAATGATATCCATCTAGTAACTGCAACAAGTTTCTTGGGGCTATTTCTAATAGTGACCTTCAGTAAACTAATAGCAAAGCTTTGAGGTATGGTTCAACAAAAGCAAAACAGTGTGACCTAAATTCACAGCTTTTTACTGTCTTCATTAACACAAAAATAAAAGTGTCAGTGAGTTTGAATTTACACTGCCTGGAAAGTGGCTGGACTGTAGTTCTTTTTCTTGGCCAATTAAATGTAGACCCATATGCCTTGATAATTGTCCATCCTGGGAGTGATTAGGGTTGATATCATTTTAGGAAATGGGAAGACTAACAGGATACTGCTTAAATAGAAATCCACTGAACTTTCTTGGAAATGGGCCATGGGGCAAGGAAATTAACTCTTACAGGACCAAAACTTTTCTAAAATAATTTATAATTCTGGATCTAATCCAGATAGACATAGATAGATCTAGCTTATAGATATATTTAAAATCAAAGCCCCAACTTTATATAGCAAAAAATAAACCTGAAATCATGTTATCCTGCGAAGATTTTAAAGAAAGCATCACCTGACAAAAAGAGCAAACTTAATTTATTGGTTTTACAGTTTTCTCTTTCCTGCCAAAGTTTTCCTGAAACAAGCAACTAACTCTTATTGACACAAAAGGTCTCAGTTCTCCTATCTGTTTCTCAGCTCTGTGTTCTTCTGTGCTGGATCTACTCCCAGGTGGACTTCCCCATTCTGGTGACAAGATGACCACCAGTAACTCCAGGAATATATTCTACCAACTAAGCAACATCAATTAAGAGAGAGTGCATCTCCCTTAATAGTAATAGCAAAAGCCATGGGCCTAATTCTGATTGGTCCAGCTTAAATCAAATGCCCATGATGAGTCTATCACAGTGACCAGATGGAAAAAATATACTTATTAGCCAGTTCTGACTCTTGTGCCTATACTTGAAAGTAAAAACGAGGGAGCAGGTCATCTCATCTTAATGTCATACACCAGGGGCCAGAAAACTAAGGCCCACAAGTCAGTTACCTGCTTTTGTGAGTAAAGTTTTACTGGAACATAGCCATGTCTATTTGCTCATGTATTATCTATATCTGCTTTCCTGCTACAATGGTATAATTGAGTAGTTGCAACAGAGAATATATAGCCTGCAAAGCCTAAACTATTTACTATCTGACACTTTAAGAAAAAGTTTGCTGACCCCTCACATAGACCAAAAATGAGAAGGAGTGGTTCTCACAGAAAAACAAGGGATTACCATTTTTTTAAAAAAGGATGAAATAAATATTGGAGAGACAAAATCAATACTACACCTTCAAGACAAACTGACTGCAAAAGACATCTCCTCATAACTAAATTAATTGAACTCATCACATAGATTTTGGAGGAGGGCATCTTGCACAACAGTATCTGATTTACAAAGATTATCTTCTAAAGTCACCTTAATTAGTGACAGTGCAGCCATTCCATAAATACATTGAAGGAGGCTTAACTTCCTATTTTCAGGGGAGGCTGTAGAAAAACACTTGAATCCAACTCATTAAACGTGGATTAAAGCACACAAGTTTAGGGCTTCCCTGGTGGCGCAGTGGTTGAGAGTCCACCTGCCCATGCAGGGGATACGGGTTTGTTCCCCAGTCCAGGAAGATCCCACATGCCGTGGAGCAGCTGGGCCTGTGAGCCATGGCCATTGAGCCTTGCGAGTCCGGAGCCTGAGCTCCTCAACGGGAGAGGCCACAGCAGTGAGAGGCCTGCGTACCGCAAAAAAAAAAAAAAAAAAGCACACAAGTTTATAAAAACAAGGAAGGAAGCTTCTTTGCTGATAATAGCTAAGACCAGGTAATGATGACTTAGACACATGGCAGACACTCTTCTAGGTATTTTATATACTCTCATCTCATTTAATCCCCACCATCAACTCTGTGAGGTTAGGTATTATTATCACCATTTTACAAATAAAGCTCAAAGAAGACAAGGAACTTGCCTTGGCCATAAAAGTTACAGTGGCAGAACTAGTTCAGAACCCATGCTCACTCTCAGTGACACATGTGACACTGTCTTCCTTGCGAGAAACAAAAAGTAATTCATGTTGAGGCTAATGGAGCATGAATCAATCCAGTGTTGGTTATTCTATCGCTCTGCTCAGTTATATCCTCATGGCAGTTGTCAAGCATTCAAGGAATCTTGGGGCTGTCAGATATTATATAAAAGTCTCTCTAACAGATGTTATCCTCAAGAACAAATTCTCATTTCATATGATAGGCCAGAAGGATCTGGGTGTTTATATGAGTCATCTGGCTCATAATTTAGTAGTAGTTGTGGATAGAAAACTACACTGAGATACTGGAGAATTAGATTCCTTTCCTCACTTTGCCTGGTACATGCTACAGAAATGTGAAAGCCAACTATTATTTTTGACATGTGGATGAAACTTTATAAGTTTCTGAAGAATGTTGTAAACATTAACATAGAAAAGAAACCTGGATACTTATGGAAAGCATTCTTCATCACAGCACAATTTTAGAAATAGAAAACAGATCTAAGAAGAGTTGTGAAAAATGGAATGGCTGCTTTGGAGCTAAAAGAAAAATTTCAAACGTATGATCACTACTTTAGTGACTTTTTTAAAAAATATTTTTTATTATGGAAATTTTCAAACATATATAAAAGTAGAGAATTGTGGTTTATACCATGTACCCTGTCCTAGATTAAACAATTATCAACATTCATCCAATCTTGTTTTATTTATACTCTCAACAATACCCCACTCCCACTGGATTATGTTAAACTTCAGATACCATATCATGTGATCTATAAATTCTTCAAAATCTATCTCTAAGAGTTAACTCTTGAAAATTCCCTGGTGGGCCGGTGTTTAGGACTCAGCACTTTCACTGAGGTGGCCCAGGATCAATTCCTGGTCAGGGAACTAAGATCCTGCAAGCTGTGTGGAGCAGCCAAAAAAAAAAACAAAACTCTATTTTTTTTAAAAGGAATCACAATTGAATTATCATACCTGAAAAAATTAACAGTAAATTCTTAATGTTCCTAAATAGCTATTTATTGTTCAAATATCCCTGATTATGTCATACATATGTATTTCATACACATATACAGGTGATTTGTCCTAGAAAATATTCCACATTCAGGATTTTGTGGAATGCATTCCCATAGTGTTATTTAACACTCCTTTTTGCCTTTTATTTCCTGAAAAATGGGTAGTGGATCTAAATGCTTGATCAGGCTTATATTTAATTGTTTTTTGGCAATAATAAATCATAAAAATCATATGTTTTACCTCCCTACTGTATCTCATTAGGAGGCACATTATCTGATTGTCTCTCTTTTCATAATGTTAAAAGACTGATTAATTGGTTTAGATGTTGTCAACATGACTCATCCACTAGAAAGTATGGGATCACGTTTACAGGTGGATACAAACCTCCAAGAAACAAGCTGACAGTTTCAAAAAGGAGTGAAGCATTTTTTGGAAAAGATTGCCTTCCTACTACCAGCTATGCTGGTCTACAGTTTCCAACATGGTATTTGGTTGCCAATATTCTGAGGTGAAGAGTTAAAAAGACTGAGGTCCCCTACTGGAAGTAAGTAGGGAGGGCAACTTCTCTGGAATATCCTTTGTAGAATTATGAAGACAATGAAGTTCAATGCCAGTGTCTTTGCCATTAGCAATTCCCTCTATGTTCCCAATCTTCTCCCCCATTATTTCACCAAAGGGAAGTTGCTAATTTTACCTATTTATGCGACTAGTACCATGCCAGACCAATAGGCTTGTTTTTCTAGAATGATAATCCATAACCAATATTTAGTCTCCCTTGTAAAAGTATACAAGGAGCCAGTTATGCTAGTGGCCCTAGTTGCTCTCTAGGTCACTTTGTTGAAAGGTATTTCTGGAACAGTTGATAAGTATAGTCATTATGCTAGGCTCTGACTAAGGCACAATCCTCCTTTCATACAGTGTTTTAGAAAATATACATATTAACTGAGAAATTAGATAAAGAATTAAAATGTGTCAAGTGTTGCTAAGAAAGTAGAGAGTGTTATGATAATACACAATGGGAATCTCTGTTGCAATTCTGGGAGTAAAGGAAGCTTTTTCTGGGAAACACAATTCCTGAAGGAAGAGTAGAACAGTGGAACTGGTACAATTAAATAATTTTTCCTACTCCAATGAGTCTCTAAGTTCTCAAACAATCACTCTATTAAGATTCTTATCTTACATGGCCCTAATATTCAGGTCCAGAAGAAGTTATATTTAACATTGCATAAGAAACCCCCAAAACCTCCTAAGTTTTTTGCACATAAAATTTATTATAAACAATGCCAATGTCAGAACATCAGTCCCTGTCATAAACTCCAAAATGGCATTCTGGTCTCTCTGATAACTTCTTCTCAAAAAAGCCAACCTCGTTTTGAACAATCATTTATAAGCAATTAGTATAGTGCTTGTGTACTGTAGGCACCATAGGTTAGGAGAAAACCATGCACATGGATTATACTGGAGAATTTTCTGTATAGTCTTTTGAAAAATATAGACCAGGTACCAGGAAATGTAGGTAGACTCTGATTTGTTGCACAGCTGGACTTTCAGTTTGACAGAATGATGTAATGGTTAAAAGCAAATAAGAGAACCTGAGTTCAGCGCTACTTACTTACTTAAACTCTGGGACCTTAAGGAAGTTACATGATATCTCTGTGTCCCACTTCTTGTGACAAGGTATAATAATAAGAGCTTCTCCAAAGGGTTGTAGTGAAGCTTAGATGAGATGATGTATCCAAAGTCTTGATATCATGCAGGTACATGGCAAGCAATATTAAATATTAGCTATTATTATTACTAATAAATGCAGACCAAAAGATCTTTTAAACTGTGAAGGACAGATATAGTGGTGAGTTAAAGCAGAGTTAAGTATTTGGTCTGATATTAAACAGCATTTTTACTAGTTCATTGAATGATTCTAACTCTTGCGTGTGTTTATGATAATGTTGGGCAGGTTACCTAACCTCTTAGAGCCTCATTTCCTCATCAATATAACAGATATACTAGGATCTTCCTTAAAGGATAGATACATCTGTCAAGTAGTCCAAAAATAGACCCACAAATATTTGCTCAATTGATTTTTTACAAAAGAATAAAGGTAATTCAAATGGAGAAAGGAGAGGCTTCTGAATAAATGGTGCTGGAACAACTGAATGTCCAAATGCAAAAAACAAAATATCAAACCGTTTCTCACACTATACAAAAAATTAACTCAAAATATTCATAGATCAAACATAAAATTTAAAAGTATGACACTTCTAGAAAAAGACAAGGGAAAGCCATTGTGATTTTGGTTAAGCAAAGATTTCTTACATACAATACCAAAAGTACAATCCATATAAGAAAATATTGATATATTGGACTCCATGAAAAATAAAATGTCTACTCTGTTTAAGACACTTTTAAAAAACGAAAATAAAAACCAAAGATTAGGAGAAAATGTTTGCAAATCATATATCTGATGAAAGATATATATTCAGCCCATATAAAGAAGTCTCAAAACTTAAGAAAATGAACACCCCAAATGAAAAATGGGCAAATGACTTAAGATAACAGTTCACCGAAGAAGACATACAAATGGCAACTAAGCACATGAAAAGATGTTCAAAAATCATTAATCATTAGGGAAATGAAAATTGGAACCACAAAGAGATACTACTACACACCTACTAGAATGTCTAAAATCAAAAAGCCTGGTAATACCAAGTGCTGACAAGAATGTGAAGTAACTAGCAACTCTCATACATGCTGATGAGAATGCAAGATGGTGCAGCCATTTTGGAAAAGTTCAGTAGTTTCTTACATGGTTAATCAAACATATATTTACCATATAACCCAGTAATCCCACTCCTAGGTGTTTACCCTAGAGAAATAAAAACTTATGTTCTCACAAAAACCTGTATATGAATGGTTATTAGAACTTTATTCATAACTGTCAAAACCTTGATTATAACCCAAATGCCCTCTGATTGGTAAATGGATGAAACAACTATGGTACATCCATGCAATGGAGTAACTACTCAGCAATACAAAGGAATAAACTACCGATACACACAATAACTTGGGCAAGAGAGCTGAGAACACCTTAAGGAATGGTGGGACTACAGGATGGAGAACCTCGGTCCATGAATGATCTCATGAGGCAGA
This sequence comes from Mesoplodon bidens, assembly GCF_964165515.1. NCBI lineage: Eukaryota > Metazoa > Chordata > Mammalia > Artiodactyla > Ziphiidae > Mesoplodon > Mesoplodon bidens. Next base: position 186,130,479 of record NC_138176.1, on the reverse strand, counting down.
GCTGTTCATTCACCCTGATTACCTGCTTTCCTCAGACTGTTTTGTAGAAAAAAAGAAACTGTTATCTTGTTTGAATCACCATATTTTTGGTCACTTTATTACAGGTAGTTTATCCCACACATAATAAAAAATTTTTTTGATAGTTAATGTTCGGATTTTGCTGAACAAAACCTGAAATATGTGGCATTCACTTAGTGGTCAGGATGTCAATGGCAAAACACACACACAAACACAGACAGATTTTGTAGACTTAGAGGTTGGTAACTATTGTTATACCATGGTAAGAAATTTTGTAAAACTGTCACATGAACTAACTTGAAAGGATATCACTTCCCCAGAGAACATATACCACAGGGGCAAGCACATGGAAAGAGCCAGAATGTAAGTATACCTTCTGACTTGACTGCACCTTGATATTTTTAATAAGACACTATAAGAGAGAGATGGATTGAAAATGCACCAGGGCTTCCCTGGTGGCGCAGTGGTTGAGAGTCCGCCTGCCGATGCAGGGGACATGGGTTCGTGCCCCGGTCCGGGAAGATCCCACATGCCGCGGAGCAGCTGGGCCCGTGAGCCATGGCCGCTGAGCCTGCGCATCCGGAGCCTGTGCTCCGCAATGGGAGAGGCCACAACAGTGAGAGGCCCGCATACCACAAAAAAAAAAAAAAAAAAAAAAAAGAAAATGCACCAGTTGCAGGTAGCTCTTTTAAGGGAGACCACCCTATGCCTGCAGCCTATAATCTATACTAACTAGCAGCCATTAACTTGGAGTCTTGTTTAGTTGGAAAAGCCTACTACTACTCACCAAAGAGCAGGCAATAAGACTCCAGACCTCCTTCAGTCTTCTTCCATTAAACCCATTAAGTCCTCTAGACCAGAAAATGGAAGCCAGCCCAGTGGCAGAGAGAAGATGAATTGTATTACCTTCTCTCTCAAGCTTATTATTTCTGAGGATGTCAAGGTAGCTACCCAAAGCCGTGATTTTACCCACAAAATTGATGAACTCTGTTCATTTCAGGTTCTCTCCACTGTCCCACCCTAGTCCATGTTTCCATCATCGCCTGCCAAGAATAATAAGAGCCTTAAAACTGGATTTCCTGCTCCACACCTGCCGCTCAGTGCTTGGCATTACAGCCACAGTGAGATTTTAAATAAAGTAAATTTAATCATGGTACATCTGTCTAAAAGATCAGAGCTCTTCAAGTGTATTAGAAAAAAGACCAAAACCTTAAACAGGGCCTATGAGGCCTTACAAAACATAACTCCAACCACTACCTCTTCAGAATTATTTTTTTTAATAAACTTATTTTTAGAAAAATCTTCTATATTTAGAAAAATTTTAAATACAGAGTTCTCATATACTCCTATTATTAATATTAGTATGGTACATTTGTTACAACTGATGAACTAATAATTAATAATACATTATTATTAACTAAAGTCCATACTTTATTCAGATTTCCTTAATTTTTACCTAATGTCCTTTTCTGTTCCAGGATCCCATCCAGGATACTACATTACATTAGTCATCATGTCTCCATATGCTCTCCTTGGCTGTGACAGTTTCTCAGACTTCCCTTGTTTCTAATGATCTTGACAGTTTTGAGGTGTACTGGTCAGGTATTTTGTAGAATGTCTCTCAATTTGGATTATCTGATGTTTTTCTCATGATCAGTCTGGGGTTATGAATTTTGGAGAGGAAGACCATAAAGGTAAAGTGTCACTGTCATCACATAACATCAAGGGTACATACTAGCAACATGACATATCATTGTTGATGTTGACCTTGATCAACTGGTCCCAGCATTATTTTGTTCCATTCTTTATCTCACTCTTCCACTCTCAAAATTCTAGCCACACTGGCCTTCTGTAAGTTCTTCAGACTCACCATAGTCCCCTTAAAAATGTCACTCCCTGTGTCTGGAATACTCACTTCTCACTTTCACCCTCCACTTTCACATGATTAGCACCCACTCATACTTCGGATCTTTGTTCAAGGCACCTTCTCAGCAAATACTTCTCAGATGTCCCCAGTCCAAGTCAGGGTTTGGGGGCTTGCTGGTCTTATGCTTTTGTAGAATCATGTTCCTTTCCTTTACTGCACTTATTTGCCACTAAGCTAGAAACTCCATGTGAGGAAGGACTGTGTTTTGGCTGGTTGGTTTGTTTATACCCAATCGAGTATCCCAGTAATTAATGCAGTGCTTGGCTCCGAGTGGATGCCCAAGAAATAGTTGTTGAATAAAATATTAATGAAACAAGACAACATTTAAAAATATTTGGATTGAAATAATAATAGAAGAAATATTTAATAAATTTCCAGTCAACATCTATAGCAGGCATTTATGCTGTACCACATCATAGATCCTTAGCCCCACTGATTTTAATGTAGTTGTGGTGCAAGTACGATGCATCCTTGCTGTACCTTGAGGAGCCATACCTGGAGCTGATGGAGAGAGCAGTATATAACCTTCGCACAGAGATTTTCTCTTGAAGTAGATTGAGTTAATGTCTCCCTCACTTTAGTTTCCTGAGTTGACATCACAAACAAACTACTTGCACCCAAATCGTAATCTCAGGTGTCTTTTCAGAGGAACTAAGACAACATCCATGTGTCCAGGTCATCTTAGAAATCAAAACGAAAGGTAATCTGGGAATATCTATTAAAATACTAAACATGTATATCCTTGGACCCAGCATTCCCAAACTTAGGAATCTGTCTTGTGGAAATAAGAGCATGAGGATGTAGGATATATGTAGAAGTTCTTGTAAAATTATTTAACATCACAAAGCTTGGAAACAACCTGGACATACAAAAAGGGGAGAATGTTTGAAAAAAAACTGTGTATCCATAATAATGAATGTCATACAGCTATTTAAAAACGGTAAGTTAGATCTGAACTTATAGACCAAGGAATATGTTACTATCAAGTGGGAAAAAAAAAGAAAAAAATAAAAGAAATTACCAGGGGATGTGTAAATATGATTCTATTTTTTAGGAAAAAGGTAGGTAAAATACCTACATATGTGTGTATATGTTTCTATAAGCAGATAAAAATATGGTAGCATAAATAGCAAAGAGTTTATGTCATATATCTCAGAAGGACAAGGTTGCAAAGGGGAGAGAGATTCCCCCCCTTTTTACATCTTTTTTTTTAACTTACACAAGTGATATGTAATATTTGTGTAATAAAGGTTTTTTTTTAAAGTGGGGACAAAATTAAAGAACAAAGAAAATTCAGAAGCATAAAGGTAGTAATTTATAGAATAAACAAAAATTGCACAAATATCTGACTTCTTAGAGTAGAACTAAGAGGGATTTGGGAGATAATCCACATGTGTTAAACGTGAATCAGGAATAAGTATGCTTTCTTCAAAAGTTAGAATAGAAAAATATTAAAAATGAGTATTTAGGTTAGGTACTTACTAAGAGTATATCAATTTAGCTTTTCAAGGGACAAGAAATAGGGAAAAGATTCAAATGATAGTAATATTAGATTTGAAAAATTATACTTATTGGGAAGTAAGAGATCTTCAAACTTGAGAAGAATAATGTCCACGATGAGGCGCAAATGTTCAGGATATTCACCATATGAATAAAAATAAAGGGATCTGAATGAAGAAACAAACAAATGAACAGAAAAAGAGCTTATGCTGTCTATACTGAAGATTTCTGAGATTGGTAGTGGACTGAGTTTTGTGACCTGTCTTTTGACCAAAGCAACACTAGCACTAGTTGGTCTACAGCAGGGCTGACACAGGCCTCATGTCCCCTGGAGGCACATTCTTTCAGTCTTGCCTCTCATTTCACACCTGTACCAGGTACTGCTTGACTACTGTCCTGTGATTTTTCTAGACTTCCAGATATGGAACCCTGCCCCTCATACATGCATGTGCAACCTCCAAGTGCAGGAGAATTGACACCCCGTGATCAGCTGTTGCTTATTTTTACAAAAGAAAACACTGTAAGAATAAAACAGAAACTAAAATTGTTAGCTGAATGGGGTGGAGTTGAGAGAAATATAGACATATAAGGATAGAAGTGAGAATTCTATGAATACTATTTTTTTTTTTTTTTTTTTTTTTTGCAGTACGCAAGCCCCTCACTGTTGTGGCCTCTCCCGTTGCGGAGCACAGGCTCTGGATGCGCAGGCTCAGCGTCCATGGCTCACGGGCCCAGCCGCTCCGCAGCATGTGGGATCTTCCCGGACTGGGGCACGAACCCATGTCCCCTGCATCGGCAGGTGGACTCTCAACCACTGCGCCACCAGGGAAGCCCCTGAATACTATTTTATATATAGACTTTTGACCCATGTAAATCTTTTTACATAGTCAAAACATAAATTTGAATAAAAAAGCAATCCCCCAAACTGGAAGCAAATAAATCTTACTGTTCATGTACTCAAATGAATAACCTAATCATGCAGAATATTATTCCAAGCAACTTTTGAGTGTAATACTCTGGCTATACCCACTAAGTGGGATACAATCTAAAAAGAAAACAGCAACTCATAGAGAAATCTTTAACTTGATTTAGATGCAGTATTGGTATTATAATTTAGAAACCACTGTATGTATATTAAAAACCATTTTATATACATTAAAACCATTTTATGTATATTATACAAAAAGGCAATTAAATATGTTAATGCTATTAGGTAACAATACTTTCGGCATAAATATTATATATATGTATATCATATATATGATAATCTAAAAAGCTAAGACACACTATAATATTAAAATTGAAGAGGAAATATTATTTGGAATTCAACACATGTGTGCACACACACACACATGTACACCCCAGCTATTCCACTGAAAAATCATAGAAGTAATGACATTCCTGTAGCAATGAATGTAACAGCCCATATCTTGATCTTAGGCTCCTTGGAACAATGGATGATTTCAGATCTAGGACAAGGAAAGTACAAGGTGAGCCTAAGACTATTTTATTATGCCAGAAAGCAAGGAAATGTTCAAAAACTAATGGGACTTTGATTAGATATGGTTTGAAAACAGAACGTTTTCTAAAAAAAAGTTATTTGAACAATTGGAAAATTTTGAATACAGAATGTATATCATTATTCATTTGTTAATGATATGCATATTTAGGAGAATACCTTATTTTTCAAAATACAGGATGAAATATTCAGGGATGGAATGTTATAATGCATGTGACATTTTCAAATGATTCAGAAAAATACATAATATACATAATAATGTACAGATAAAACATACATGGCAAAAAATAATATTTACAGTCACTGAAAGTGAATGGTGGTTATATGTGTGATCATTGTACTAATCTTCCAACTTTTCAGTACGTTTGACATTTCCATATTTAAAAGATGGAAAAAATTTATGTCAATGCATATCTTATAGAACAAAGAACAGGAAACGGAGCTGACACTCCCCTAAGGTCCATTTAAGTCCTCTGATTCTACAATAAGAGAAAAGGAGATTGGGAGTAGTAGTTATAGAGAATAAAAGAAGAATGGAGGGATTAAAAAGCAGCTTCCTATAAGTCAGTATCATAACAGCTTGCTCATTAGATTAGTGTGATTACTTCTTTATTAGGCCTTATTTGAGCTGTCATCTGGTATCAATTAGGTCAGTTAGAGTCTGTCAGGTCTACCGGAGGGAAATGGAGCAAGGTCCATCATGGCGTGAGGATGGCATAATTAAAGCAATGGAAGTAATGGCTACTCTTCATTTAACCCTCATCCAATCAACCAAGGCCATATTGACCATCCACTCATGTTGAATGCTAAAGATGTGGAAGGAGGGAAAAGATACTGCCAAACAGTTTTAAAAATCTCATTTCAACCATAAAATCAAATCAAATCATTAGTGAGGTGATGAGTTACAAATAAAATACACTGAAATCTCATTGTAGAGACTTTAAAAGGGGCACAATTCATTTGTAAATCTATTCCCTAATGATTTAATTCTATACATATGTGTATATGTTATACATCATGTGTATGTATATGTGTGTATGTATATACACATAATTCTCAACCAAAAAAAAGAAAGAAAGAGAATAAGGGGAAATAAAGATGAGCCTGTGAATATTTTACTAGAGTGCAAAAATTTTGCTTAGGTAGTCTAGAATTTTTTTAAAAGCATTTTAAGCACACTAGTTCAACTGAGCATATAGCTCTCCTCAGCCTTGAAGAATCTAAGCAAAATCTTGAGACCAAAATTGTGGCTGTGTTGAAAATCTTTCCAAAAAATTTAAGTCAGGTTTATTTTATTCAATTTCAGCTCAGTTGTAAAGGGAACAGAGGAAGCATGGAAGACACAAAAATCCAATTTAGTCTAAGCACTAAAATATTAGAAAATAGCAGGAGTGAGTTTTGGATAATTAGTCCAAAAAACTGAACTATGGTGAAATTCCAATTATATACCCTGATAGGTAATGAGAGGTTTGGACCAATAGTTATCATGTATGACATACATGGATTACCAATTTTTAATAAATCTTAGTCTCATTAATATTTAAATTAGACTTAATTATTACTCCAAACTACACAAATCCTCCTTTCATGATTCAGAAAGCTTGAAGGACTTCAGAGTTTTATTGCACATATAGAGATTGAGCTAAATATATAGTTATCATACACGATAGTGTCTAAGTTGTTTTTGCAACACAAAAATTGAGAACTTGTCATTTTTTTCTTTCATAAAAATAGGATATAAAAATGGGGAATGTGGAGAGCAGGAGCACATTGTGTTTATTTAGGTTAAATTGGTAGTCTGGATTGCAAATTAATGAGTTTCTAGCTGAGTGAAGACGCGTGACATTGATCTGTTCTCTGACACTGGTGCTGCCATGTAAGTAGCTCTTTGACTTGTCTTGCACAAGTCACTTAATCTTTCTGGGCCTCTGTTTTATCATTTATGAAATGAAGATAGTACATATTACCAAATAATACCTAAATCACTAGTCAGTTTTAAATTTCGTACCTTTTATGACTTAGTTACCTCTCTCTAAAGTCATTCACCCTTAATAGGAAGGAATTAGACAGGCAGGTGCCAAAGAAAGCCAAAGTGGTATCAGATTCTTATACACATCCCTTCTTCCCTTCTTCTCCTTCCTTGCTTCTCTTTTTTTTAAGACTAACGCACCATGGCTTAATTTAACTAATAACATCACCTACATTGTAGGGTTTTATGGTAATTACATTATCCTATCAAATTTTCTAGATTGTCACAGAATTGAAGGTCATATTTCACATGTTAATTTCCTAAGTTTCTTATTATCAATAGATATCTACCAATGACATCATTGTACTAATAACACCCTAATTAGTTCTAGCTCAAGTGTAATTATGCTATAATAAAGCTTTCCCTTATCATAATTCATGTGCTTATGGGTTTCCTTTGACCATCCTAAAGTTCTGATAAAATATTGCTTAAATCTTTGAAGCTGTTATTGTTGGACACAAAATAAAAGGGAAGATAAAAGGTTATAAAGCTTAGTTCTAAACCTTGGTTCTTTGTTCATGCAGTACTTTCCCTGTTTACTCTGTCAAATGATAGTAGTAGATGAAAGCCTTAACCCTATGCTTTTGGGAAAAAAATTAGGCAATTGCCAATATTAACAACTCAACTCCAATTCTATGGCAAAGGGACCATGCTATTCAGTCTCAGGTGCTCTTCCACAGCTTTTCATCCAGAGTTTGATAGGCAGTAGCTTTTCACAGGCTTCCGAGTGAGCCCGGGGAAGCCAGTTCACTAGGGCTCCCTGCAGTTCTAACAGAACATGTACAAGTTGGTCTGTATCCCAATGTCTGCCATTGGGGCTCTATGAAAATGCAGCCTCACTAATAGAAGCACAATATGCAAGATGCCAGTGCATCTCTGTGATTTACAATATGTCAATGTGCAAGCCCAATGAAGAGGTTTGTTGTCTACCATAAAACCAGATGGATGTAAGCAGTGATTAGAAGCAATTAACTCTGCTCAGCACTAAATAACTTTCCATCATTAATGTACATTTTTCCACCTCATTAGAGTTATAGAGTGGAGCATGAGGTAAGGAGCACTCGATTTGAATTTCAGATATGCATATGTTTGGAGGAAAAAACCCACAAATTTGCAAGGAAAACAGAATACATGTTAATAAAAGCCTTGTTTTGAAGTCATTTTTGTTCCATCAATACTGGCATGGGCATATACTCAATTTTACCAGCCATCCACCAGGACTTAGGTGAATATGAAATACATGAAGCTAAGGTCTGGTAAGAAACACAGCAGTTACCAAAAAACAAGTGACAACAGACATAGATTTTTTTTTCTCTGTTTTGCTTCCAATATAATAATAGTAGCTTTCAGTGACTGGTAATATAACTTAAGAGGATAAATCTAGAAGATACCAAATTGATTATCTAAGATAGAAGAGTTTTCTAATTGATAGCATTAATTAAAAAATAAACTATGCCTCTAAAAAATTCACCAGCTTCTTAAAATATTGTAGGAAATTTTCTAGGTTACATGTTTACAATGCAATATTAAATGAATAAAGAAGATACACACTGATCTCAAATATATAAAAAACAAACTCAAGGAAAATATTAGAAATAAACTAAAATAGTATTAATGAATATTCTAGATAATAGGATTCTGGATGAATTTTTTTCCTTTACTATTCCTATTCCTATTTTCAACTTTTCTGTATTATACAATTATTTATTCATTTATCTCTTACCTTGCTCCCTAAAAGACTGGACATAGTTTAAATAGAAAAAATAGTTGAATTAATAGGTGTTGTATTTTGTGTGTATAAATGACTATAAAGGAGTAGTAAAGCAAAGTAGTAAAGCATGTGATTAGTGTATATTTATTTCCCTTTGTTGACTCTGAATGAATAATACTTACTGTTTATCAAAGTTAGTGATATCTTTCTTCTTAAAGTGAATTTTTTGAATGATACCAATAGCTAATGTGTATAGCACTTGTTATTTAGCAAGTATTGTTGTAACTATTTTATACATATTCACTCATTTAATCCTCACTCAATAATCCTATGAAGTAAGGGCTGTAATAATAAATAATCCCAACATGGTTCATCTAAAGCTATCAATGATTTGTCAACCAGATTTCAAAATTCCTGAAAATGTAACAATCAGCTCAAGAAAACCAGTACAAGTCAGTACCTGCACATTACTGTTTATTAAAGGCCTATCTCCATGTTTTGCAGAGTGGGCACTCCATAAACAGTGGAAACATCAACAGTTCTGTTTCTAAAATGATGTCATCGTGTTGTGGCAGACACTGGTGATTGTCTCCCAATATCCAGCCTCTATATTTTTTTCTCATTTCTTCTTCCTAAAAGAACTTGATTGTGCATGATGTCTGATCCTTCTCCCACCCCAGAGGGGACATCCTGATGTATCAAAGCCAGGGAGAGTTCAGCCTTTGCCTGATGCTGTTATTAGTCAAAAATGGGTATGTGGGGCTTCCCTGGTGATGCAGTGGTTGAGAGTCCACCTGCTGATGCAGGGGACATGGGTTCAGGCCCCGGTCCGGGAAGATCCCACATGCCGCGGAGCGACTAGGCCTGTGAGCCATGGCCACTGAGCCTGCACATCCGGAGCCTGTGCTCTGCGACAGGAGAGGCCACAACAGTGAGAGGCCCGCGTACCGCAAAAAAAAAAAAAAAAACGTAGAAATGGGTATGTGACTTAAGCTGGCCTAAACAGACTAAAGAGAAGACTATAACATAACACCATAAAACTCCTAGAAGAGAACATAGGAAAAATATTTTCAGAAATAAATCTTAGCAATATTCTCTTAGATCAGTCTCCCAAGTCAAAACAAATAAGCAAAAATAAACAAATGGGACCTAATCAAAGTTAAAAGCTTTTGAACAGCATAGGAAACCATCAACAAAACGAAAAGTCACCCTACAGAATGGGGGAAAATATTTGCAAACAGTGTGACCAACAAGGGATTAATCTCAAAAATATACAAACAGCTCACACAGCTAACTATAGAAAAAAAAAACCCAATCAAAAAATGGGCAGAAGATCTAAATAGACATTTCTCCAAAGAAGATATACAGATGGTCAAAAGGCACATGAAAAGATGCTCAATGTTGCTAATTATTAAAGAAATGAAAATCAAAACTACAATGAGGTATCACCTCACACTGGTCAGAACGCCCATCATGAAAATATGTACAAATAATAAATGCTGAAGAGGATGTGGAGAAAAGGGAACCCTCCTACACTGCTGGTGGGAATGTAAATTGGTGCAGCCATTATGGAAAACAGTATGGAGGTTCCTTAAACTAAAAATAGAGCTACAATATAAGCCTACAACCCCACTCCTGGACATATATCAGGAGAAAAGATACATGCACCCCAATGTTCCTTGCAGCACTATATACAATAGGCAAGACATGGAAGCAACCTAAATGTCCATCGATAGATAAATGGATAAAGATGATGTGGTGTGGTATATATATACAATGGAATATTACTCAGCCATAAAAAAGAATGAAATAATACCATTTGTGGCAACGTGGATGGACCTAGAGATTATCATACTAAGTGAAGTAAGACAGAGAAAGAAAAATATCAGATGACATTGTTTGTATGTGGAATCTAAAAAAAAATGATACAAATGAACTTATATACAAAACAGAAATAGAATCACAGACATAGAAAACAAAATTATGGATAGCAAAGGGGAAAGGGAAGGGTTAAAATTAGGAGTATGAGATTAACAGATACAAACTACTATACATAAAATAGTTAAGCAACAATGATTTACTGAATAGCACCAGGAACTATATTCAATATCTTATAATAACCTATAATGAAAAATAATCTGAAAAAATGTACACATATGAATCACTTTGCTGTATACCTGAAAATAGCACAATATTGTAAAGCAACTATACTTCAATTAAAAACAAAAGAATAGATACTCCACACTTTGAGAAGCATATTTCTAACACTCCTGTTGCTTGTGAATAGAAAAGTATGTAATGACTTGTCTGATGGCTAAAGCCAAGTCATCTTGAAACCAGGAGTGGAATGATATTTAGGATGAAGCTGAGGCTGAGAGAGGCTAAGAGAAACAAGACAATAGGAGCCCTTGATACCATCTTCGGGTCACTCATCTATACCAAATCTCATGTGAGATTATCAATGCCATCACTATCCAAGCAGGTGGAGCTGGAGTTTTCTTTTAATTGAAGCCAAAAGCATCTAAACTAATACAGGCTTAAACTTACCTACATACAATAAACTGTATGATGCATCTAGTTTATAAGCTCAAACCAGGCTTACCTATCTGTATATAAAACCTAAAAGCTTTCTACAAATTTTACATTTTCTGGTTTTGGTGTCAATGGGTCTTGTGAGGAGAGTGGTAAAGGAGGTAGAGGTGGAAGAAAAACAGCATCATCTTCCTTGCATTCAGTCAACGAGAGTCACATAGAGGAGAATGAATGTGAAAATACCTTTAAAGGAGGAAGACAATACTAAGGGATGGTGGGAAGCTAATGCTTGCATAAGAAATACTGCCTGAGAAGGTGTGCAGTTGGAACTGGGTAGAGCTAGTTATTGCAAGCATATCAAAAACAAGTGGGGAAGTGGAGAATAAAAGGAGTTCTATGCACTGACCCTTCCCTAATTTAAAACCAACATAACAGGGCTTCCTTGGTGGCACAGTGGTTGAGAGTCCGCCTGCCGATGCAGGGGACACGGGTTCATGCCCCGCTCTGGGAAGATCCCACATGCCGCGGAACAGCTGGGCCCGTGAGCCATGGTCGCTGAGCCTGCGTGTCCGGAGCCTGTGCTCCGCAACGGGAGAGGCCACAGCAGTGAGAGGCCTGCGTACCGCAAAAAAAAAAAAAAAAAAAAAAAACCAACATAACATAGAAAATAAACAGCTGGATCATCTTTAGAAAGATCAGCAGAAAAATGACCTCCTCTCTCACACTATATCCCAGCATATAAGCTGTACAATATTCAACTATATTAAAAACATAAAAATAAATCAGAGTTTAACTAGGCTTTAATCTTATGAAGTTCTGGTACATAAAATCAAGCCATATAAAATCTAAAACAAAAGCTTGCTTTCCTACCATAGTATGCATGTAATGGGATAGTTTATGCTGTTGAAACTTCAAATGTTAATTTTAAGGAAAAGGACTTTTCAATTATGAATTTACAAATACAGTTGACCCTTGGACAAGGCAGGGGTTAGGAGCGCCGACCCTCCAAGGAGTCAAAAATCCGCCTATGACTTTACAGTTGGCCATCCATATTTGTGGTTCCACATTCACAGATCCAGCAGAGGATCACATAGTCCCACAGTATGCATTTACTGAAAAAAATCCACGTATAAGTGGACCCATGCAGTTCAAACTCATGTTGTTCAAGGGTCAACTGTAATTTCAAAATGGCAGTCAGACCATACCGCAGTCTCAAATCACTAGATTAGCACTGATCATTGGCATCCTAACGAAAGCTAAATCAGCCACAAATCACATATACTGGTCGCTTTTGCCATCTATTGATACATTTCTGGCCCATACACACTGCCTGCCTGTGAACATTTTCAGCACAGAGCTGAATGACCGAACGCCAAAGCTCTTACCTCATTAATACTCCTATGTGTTCCACAAATACAATCATCTCCCTGTGCTTTTGGCAGTTGCCAAAATTAGTTAGCGTGATAACCCCATCCTATACCTCTGTAACTGTGATAATAATTAACCAGTATACTTTTTAAAATACCCTGGAATCTACGTATAAGTAAGTGAATGTCTAGTTTTTGTGTAGAGTACTGTATATGGTGTAATAAAGAACGAAGAAAACAACATACAATGTAGTCTTTGTCCCAGGAAGTTTATAATTTAATTGTGAAGATAAGATTTATGGACAAAATAAAACATTATAAGGCACTGTACAAATCATAATATTCAAGAAAGACAGAAATTCCTTGTCTGCCTAGACTTCAGTCTATAATCAACCTCACCTCTTATAACCCAGGGACCAAGCACAAAAAGCTTTTATCACATTTTACATTTCAAGGCTTTTACAAGAGGAAAAGCTTTGAGCCCTCATTGGAGATTATTTCCTATTTTTATAATGTCCTAACAAATTAGACTACATAATTCAAGCAGACAATTGATTTAAGAGTGACAAAATAGACCTTGGGATAAATAATGGCCCAGAGCAAAAAAAGAAAAAGAAAAACTTTAATAATAGGGGAATACTCCTACACATTTCAGTGGCACCTAAGAGCACTATGTTTTATTAATATAAATTATTGTTCATAATGATGACCCTGAATCATCAAGAAAGTGTGAAATTAGAGTAATCTGCTTAAGATGGCAAGGAGGCATATAAAATTACCTTTGAAAATGTTTCATTCAAAATAGCTAAGTTGTAGTGCTTATGATCTGCTATCCAGAATTTCTTATGCTACCACTTTTAAGATAGCAGAGGTTTCACAATACATTTTTGTTCTAGAAAATTCCAGGGAGACACCTGGCATTGGCAGTCTTTTTAAGCTTATAAGAACAGCTTTCATGAGTGGAAAAAAAAAAGTTGGCATTTCTTTTTGGAATATTTTTCAGGATGAAGTGTTTATAAACTCACACCTTTGGTGATGTTTACCAAGTGGTGATAAGAAGATGGTCAATTCTGGACCCATTAAAATGGACTGCATTCTAAGGAATTTTTACCTTGCTTCTTTTTTTCTGCAAAGTGAGCCATTCAGGCATTGCATCTTCTGAAATTTCCTTGCCTCTTTCAGGGAAGCATATTGGGGCAGAGCTTGCCAGCTGTCTGCTCCCTTTGCCTTCTGCTGCCATTATCCTGAGGTACCGCCCCACCTTCTGGCCCTCCAGCTTGTGGCGGGAGGGGAATAGAGAGGAGAACAGAACTCTTGCTGCCTCAGACATGCGTAGCACAGTGAAAAGAGCAGAAGGATATATATCTATCCATATATTTGTCTCTCTATACACAGACATCTATAGACTGATAGTGCGAGTGTGTGCATGTACATCCATGTGAATCCACACGCCCAGTGCCAGAATATCTATATGTGTATATACACAGTATATATTCCATATGCTCTCTCTTTCTTCAGCACACATATACAGCTGGGAATAACTACTGTGAAAAAAAATTACATACTTACCAAAGACAAATTATCAAGCCGAAACAAGAATATATGGAACTTAGCTATTATAAACTCTTCTCATCTGCTGCTGCCTTTATTAAAACACGCTTACACAGTTTAAGAAAGTATCTAGCACTGCATGTTGCATGCATATCAAAAGACTTTCTTTTCCTAAATCTCATGTTTTAATTGCTCAGCCAACGTCATTGTGCTGGTTCTGGACTGACAACTTATGTAGTCAAGAGGTTTAAAAAAGCACAATAAACACCTAATGCTTTACATGATGGTCTATATGATGGAATGAGCAAAAAGCACAGGATAGTATGAGCAGGAAGCAGATGAGAGGATTCAATAATAGACAACTGTAGGTAATGATGACTATGTGCAAGTCACTGGATCGAAGCCCCTGGCACACACTGTGTCATTTAATCCTCAGCATGGCCCTGTGTGCTTGGCACCATTACTCTCACTATTTTACAGATGGAAACTGGAGCTTAGAGAGATTAAGTAACTGACCTGAGTGGCCAGGAACCCACCAGTGTGTCTGTCTCCAGAGCCTGTTTTCTTTAACTATCACTTTGGGCAGCCTCTTGCCCAGGGTAAATTAAAACATCTCACATATATACAAGCATATGTTATGCATATAGGAATTGAAAAGTTTATGATACTAGTCTGGGTAGTGGAAGTTAGAACCTCCTTTTAGATTCTCTTATATCATTCCTTTACTGTAGTAACTGATAATATTCATGACTCACAGTTTGACCAACCAATGTAATCTAAACTGGGTCATTGGGGGCTCAGTAACAATGTCTGATATAAAATTTTAACTTAAATAAAAAAATAATTCCAAGTATGCAATCTTAAATGAGCATTGAAATAGTAAAATCCAAATTTTTTTCCTAATGATATATTAACTTTTACAATAATGGTTTATTGGCTCAGAAAAACAACAATAAGCCAAATTTCTTCCTAGTGCTTGTGTCAGTCTCAAGGGAGTTGGCTTGCATATTCAGTGGATGTATCAGTGTACAATACACTGAATATGCCTTCAGTGGCCTGAAAATGCAAGTGATTAAGCATGCATAGGCCAAGTGACAAATGGCAGCTATCCCAACCATTTCTCAATGAAGACTTCTTGTTTAGGAATTTATAAGAGAGCAGTCACTTAGGAAGATCTATCACCCACTTCAAAGGCTTCAATTATTCATCTCACTAACACATTGAGCTCAGTTCTCCTTGGTGTTTAAATTGCTTCCTGATATTAATTTAACAGTTTAGGGAGGGACCCTAAGTCATTTAAGCTACCTGGTACTGTTAAGACTTGTAAACTATATTTCAGGAAATGGTACCATTTAGGCAACATTTTCAAAAAATTGTTCAGCCCACAAACTTCTCACCAGCCTGTCCATTTACAAACTTCGGGAATAAGGCATATAGCCATTTATTATCCTTGCAATTATACAATTGTACAGTATTATCAGGAAAAATTTACACAAGCCTGAAAATTATGTTCCAGAAGCAAAGGACAGTTTTGCAGAGGTTATATAGATAATTTGTTAAGGTCACTGACAATTTACTGATCCCTAGATTTGGGGGGGTTGTTATTGTTGTTACATAAAATCCAAATTATTAGTTTTATCTATGATTCCTTAGTTTTTTAAAGCTCACAATCTAGAAGGAATTTCTATAAAGAGGTATAACCCTATATAGCACATTTAATATGTGAAATATGTATACCTTATGCAGATGTAACTATTACTTTAGTTATTATAAAATATTAAGTTGTAAAACTATGGATATTGATTTAGGAACAAAACTGAGTTTAAAAAAAATAGTCTAGAATTACTTCCTGGGCTTAATCTTTTATTTTATAGAGGCAAGGTGACATCTCATCAAGACCAAGTTTGGTTTTAGAGGCTTTAATTTTACCTATGAGCTAAAAACAACAGATGTGAAAATCATGGGTATCTGCTTCAGTCAGAAATGCAGAATAGCTCTACTTTAAGTCATTCACAGAATATTTCCTTTACAGAAAATAGAACTTTGAACTCTCAAATAATACTATTTTTAAAACTAATATTTATTATTTATTATGTTCCACCTTAGCAGCTAAGTCCTATGGTAGTTTCTTTTAAAATATTACCACATTTAATTCTTACAACAATCTTATGAGAAAGCTAATACTATTCTATTTTTCAGATGAGGAAACTGAGGCTTAAGAGAGTTTAAATAGCTTTCTGGAAATGGCTCAGTGAGAGGCCAAGCAGAAAGAAAAACCAGGATGTCTAATTCCAAAACTGAAGCTTTTGATCACCTTGATATTCTGCCACTCCTGTCCAATTCTTACTGGAAGCCAAGTTTTGCAAAATTTATTTATTGAAGCTTCCTGAAGGACTGGTCATGCAGTTCTTTTATTTCTTTAAATATTCTGATTTCAAACTCAATCAGTATGTTACGCTTAAAAGCCATAATTTTACCTTTGTACAATTACTTGAAAAGGAATTACGCTTCAATGGTTGACACCAACCTACACTGAGGATCCTTATTAGAATCAGGCATATAAAATTCATTATTGCATTATAGAGAAGTTGTTGAAAACATCATCAGCCCCACCAAAACAGAATCCTTTTTTGTTTTTTAAGTGGAAAGTTATGTTTTTTATTACTTTACAAAACAATATGTCATTGTAGAAAAATTGGAAGACAGTATGAAAAATGAAGGAAGTTATTTAAAACCCTCATAAATCCCCACCATTCAGTGGTCAATGATAACTCTTTGAGTATGACTTTTTTGGCTAATTTTCTATGCTAATATATTAAAAAGCATGTTAGGTATAGTGGTCTACTTGGGCTGCTATAAGAAAATGCCACAGACTGGTGGCTTAAACAACAGAAATTTATTTTCTCACAGTTTTTCAGGCTGGAAGTCCCAGATCAAGGTGCTAGCAAAGTTGTTTTCTGGTGAGGCCAGTCTTGCTGGCTTTCAGACAGCCTCCTTGCTGTGTCCTCACATGGCCTTTTACTGTGTGTGCACACACTGCAGTGCAGAGGTAGGGGTGTGAATGGGACACATCTCTAGCATTTCTTTCTCTTATTAATATACCATACCCATCCTATCGGATTAGGGCCTCACACTCATCACTTCATTTAACCTTAATTACCTCCTTAAAGGCCCTATCTTCAAATGTAGTCACACTGGGGATTAGGGCTTTGACTTATAAATTGCAGGGGGGCCACACAATTGAATCCATAACATTAGATATAAAACAATACTTTACATATTGTTTTGCAACCTGATTTTGCTCTAATCAGTGTAATGTGAACATCTTAGCATGTCAAGAAATATCTATCTATAGTTTCATTGTTATTCTGATATATGAGATGTCCCATAATTTATTAAAAGAAAAACTTCATTGTTGAGTATTGAGAATACTTGAAATTTCCTTATTATAAACAACATTGCTATGAGCTTTTTGCAGCTACCAAATCTTTGACTACATCTTGGATTTCCTGATGATACATTTCTAGTAGAAGAATTGCTGAGTCAGATGGTAAGTGAACTATTAAAACTTTCTTTATGTATTGCAAAAATGCCTTTCAGAAAAAGTATATCAGTTTACATACTCAACAGCAGTGCTTGAGACTGTTGGTTTCCTGAATCCTCACAAAAAAAAGTATATTATTTTAGTTTTTTGCAATTTGATATGTAAAAAAACTGACTTCTGCTTGATGTTTCAATCTGCATTTCTATTATTTCTAATAAGATTGGGGTTTTTTAAATGTTTTTAATCATTTGTATTTCTTCTTTTAAGGATTGCCTGTTATGTCACTTACCTCTTTTTCTATTAGGGGGCTCATCTTTTTGTCATTAAAATACATGAGAACTATTAACCGTTTTAGTATCACA
This sequence comes from Mesoplodon bidens, assembly GCF_964165515.1. Taxonomy (NCBI): domain Eukaryota; kingdom Metazoa; phylum Chordata; class Mammalia; order Artiodactyla; family Ziphiidae; genus Mesoplodon; species Mesoplodon bidens. Next base: position 186,112,419 of record NC_138176.1, on the reverse strand, counting down.
TCTATTTCATTTTCCCAGTTTGTTTGCTTTCTATTTTATGTGTAGTGTTTTCTGATATTTTAAATATTTCAATCACACTATCAGAAAAAGTTTACTCCTCCAAGATAACAGTGATTTTGTCTTATGGACACTATACATTATGTAATTGATTTTGTTTTTCTTTCCTCTGACTACAAGTAAGGTTAGAAACAAACATATAACCTACCTCTAACAACTATGGAAAATATGAAGTGGGTGCACTTCTATAGCTTAATATAGTCCTTTACTATTTTCTTATATTTATTTCCATTCATCAGTTTCTTCAACTGTTTATGATACTTTTATAGTATGTGTGCTGCAATATGCTTCAAATGACTTCAAAGTTTAGAATACATTCATTTGACTACCTTTAATAATTGAGTCAAATAGTCATCATTTGTTCAAATACAATAAATAAGAGAGTAAATCAACTTTAGTTGTGGATCTTTTTCTTTTCTTTTTTGAGACCTGGATATTTTTCCATGGTTTATAAATTGATTTGAAGATAATTCTGGAAGCAAAGCTCTAAAATTGTCAATGCTAACATCATTGGAATAGTTAGGAGTTCTCCCCCAAAATTAGCCCCAATAGATACTTTTAAAACATTTGTTTAAAATATTATACATCAATAAATAAATTTGTCTTGCAATACATATACGAATGTTTTCAACATACCTACATTCTACATGCATAAAAAGTCCCATGAAGTTGAATAGAGAAATTCTTAGTTGATTTAACTAATAAGAGGCTATATTAAATAGCACACTAGATGATTGTATGGCTCTAAGAAAAACTTAGCCATAGAAACCAGTTTTAGTTTTCAACTGTTTTAAATGCAACACTGCAATGTATATAGATGACGAACAATATATACATAAACTTCTATAGACCTAAATCTCTTAGAAATACTCCTACATATTAATAAACAAGTCCAGTTGTTTACCAGTTCACATTAATTAATTAATTCTGGATGATTTTTGTTTTCTTTACGTTAACCTAATAGCCAATAAAGAGATTTTGTGAAGATGAATTCCATTTTATGTTCACATAAAACTAAAAACCTGAAGTCCAGTTGAGGAAAACATTATAGAACTCAGGGAAGGGCAAATACTACCAACACATCACAGGATTCACCTGTTTGAAATGTAGTAAGAACAAAGATAGTAGAAAGGGCACAATAGGTTGAAGTTATTACTTTAATAAGCCTGCAATAGTGGACATTAAGAAACATGTCTAAATAACCCAATAACCACTTGAAAGTGGTTTATATATTCATCATTTATTCTATGTCTATGAAATTGAGTCTAAATTTAGGAGTAATATTTTAGAGAACTGAAAGTCTCAAATGGAATATTTACATGAATTAGCTGAGGAGGGCTGGTGAGAAGGATTTTAACTACAAAAGCAAATAAAAGAAAAAAACTAACTAGAATCATCTATAGATTCAACCACATAAAAATTAAAAAGTCCTACACACTAAAAATGTAAACAACATCCAAAATAACAGGGAGAACTAAAAAAAAATCTCCCACCTATGTACCAGGTAAAGGATTATTACCTTTAATATAAAAAAGAGCTCTAACAAATAGTGTGAAAACATTAGTATCCTAGTAGAAAAACTGTCAAAAGACAAAATCTGATGATTCATGGGGAAAGTAAAATAAATATGAACAGGCGAACAATGTTAATTAAAGTAACTGTAAATTAAAACAAGATTCTATGTTTTATTTATCAATACTCAATATTGTTGAAAAATAATTGAAATCGGCTATTTCATTTACTGCTGATAAATTTGATGTGATATTTCTATAAAGCAGTTTTATTTCATGTACAAAGAACTTTTAAAAGAAGTCCGTGGTCTTTGATATATTAATACTATTCCTAAGAATCTAAGATTTGCCCAAATTGTTCTAGAAAGATATTTTTACAGCATTACTTGTAATGGTTAAAATTTGGGAACAATGTAAATGTCTAATGGGTAAATGAATTAAAGAACAGTGATGCATTATTTTTAAAAACATTTAAAAACCTTATTTTCAAGGAATATCATGAAACAGAAAAAGCTAAAGAAATCTTTAAAAGAATATGAAATTCTACAAATGGTCTGAAGCCAATTTGTAAAAAAAATGTTTCAAATTTAATATAAATTCTATACACATACATACATATATACATATATTTATTACATACACTTATTACAGATCTATTTACATGTATTTTTGAATTGGGACTTTGACTTCCTGAAAACAAGGTACAGTGGAAAACAACTTTATCATGAACTAGAAAGAAAATGAAACCAAGGATTTCACAGTGAGTTGCTTGGATAAAAGGCTTATGAAGGATGGAAGACTCTAACTTCAAGAACAGGAGGAATCAATAAGAAAACTCAATTTATGGGCAAGCCATTTTTGTAATTGTTTGAGTTGCTCTCAGCCTTAGGGTCTCTAATTATGAGTTCTATGCACTTCCTCGCATGAAACATTTGATTTCTCCTATGGCTCTTATATGGAGAAAAACTTCCCTGAATATTCTCCTAATATCTTTTCTCCCAAATAACTCCTGCTATGCTTCAAGTCTTTAAAATCACTTCCTTCTGAAAGCCAACAATCTGTCCTGAGCAGGCCAAGTCCCCTGTTTATATAATATCATCACACTTTTGTGCTTTGTTGTTACCCTTATCACAAATGTAGTTAAACAATTAAGTAGATGATTGGTTGCTTAATGCCTTCTTCCTTCTTCCTCAGAACCTAAGTTCTATGAGTGTAGGGAGCAGCAACATCTTGTTCACCACTCTCTCCCCAAGGCCCAGCAAGTAATAGGTAGCATATTAGAATGTGCCAGTTACCCTCTAGCATTTTAAGTGTATTAACTTAGTTTATCTTCACAACAATCTTATGAGGGAGATACTAAAATCATCCTCATCTAAAGAGGAGGAAACTGAGGCACAAAGTCCCAAGGTCATACAACTAGTAAGTGATGGGGCCAGGATTCAAACTCAGGTAGCCTAGCATCCTTAACCATGACCTAAGCCTCCTAGTTCAGGTACCCCATGAATATTTGAATGAATATTTAGAGAAATGAATGAGGGAATATATTAGCAATAAAATGTGTATTTGCTGTGAATTAAGCACCGCAGAGACATGTCCTGTAACAGCTGTAGCTCATAATCTCATGGTCACCTGACCATAATAGATGCATTGGACTCCAATCCTATAATGGAAATACCAAGAACAAAGCTCCATAGACATCCTCATTAAAAATTCGATTATAATGATTTTTTAGAATATTAGACTATTTGAGGCTTTCAATTTCAATGATAGGAATCTGAAATTAAAAGATTTGGAGTGAAGGCATAAATGGTTTTATGATACATATATGCATCCACTCTAATTATAACAACTGACCCACCAAAAAGCTCTCCTTTTTTTGCATGCTCTTATTTCCTGTTGAAATCAGCTTTGAAAGAGGGTCTGTAATTGCAAAGAAGTTGTGCAGAGTAAACAAGCCATTATTATAATGAGGGTGATTCTTGCTGAGGATTACTTTTAAAAGCCAAATTATAGATCCCAGTCTAAATTGTATCTGTTTTTTTTTTTTTTTTTTTGTCACTTGCTTTCACATTTGGTTCTTATTTGCATTTTGCCTGGCCCTCTAGTTAGAGCACAAGTTCACAGAGCCCCTTCTGAAGCTATAATGAGCTTAGGTAATAACCACCACATAATTGTGTTCAACTGCATACAAGTGTTTACTTTTTATTGTTGTGCATCTGCCTCTGAGATTTTTGAGATGTAATTATGCATTGCAAAATTTGCAAGTTGCCAACCTTGCTTCGACTATTTTTGCTATGTTTCACATTTAAACTGCTTAAGTGTATAAGTAGAGGTATAAAACAGCCAGGTTTTCCAGACTAGAAAATTACTGTTGCTTAAATGGCAGAATTTCTGCTCTGTGGTTTCTTATTTCCATGCTTTGCCTCAGCTACATATCTTTTTAACCATCTGTTTCTTTCTGGCTACCGGTGACAGGGAGGCAAGCAACTGTATCTACATTAGTATGTGGTTTGACATCTGGTATCTAAATTCAGCCATGGTATTTTTTTGTGAATTGTTTAAAAATAAGATCATATTAGTTACACTTGCAGATCCCTCTTCATTAACATCTTCAACCCTGCTCAGGCTAGAATTGCATGCCATTTCCCTCAGAGGAAGAATATGCATGTTCTCCTGCAGGTTGCATAGAACCTGGGTATGTGAATATGAAATTTTTTAAGTAGCAAAAATACATTACATATGAATTAAAATCGTAAATTTCAGATATGTTAGAGGGAAGTTCAACAGACATCAGAATGTGCATAGGCTTTCAAGTATTCCCAAGAGTGTTCCTGAACAAATTTAAAAACTCTGTTGAAATGGTGATTATGACATATACATATCTTACTGGACAAAATACTGCTGGCCCAGGATCATTTGGAAAATTATGCTGTACTTTCTTCTCTTCCCCTTGTGGCTTAAATTGTGCATTTGGGAAATAACTAACTAGTGTTAGGGTACAGTAGGATGCCCCACAGCTCAGTAGAGACCAAGAGAAAATAAATTGAGAAATTAAAACAATGGATTTGGTCTTATTAGCACCACTCACGACAGAGTCAACAAATAATAGTCGTGATCTTTTCATAATCTGTTCATTCTTCTTACTAGTTATTGATTTCCATGCTCAATTAAGACCACTTGACAATTCAAGTGAGCTAGGAGCAATTCAGCTGGAAAGAATAATTCTGCATTAAAAATAATCTCACAAAAAGAAGCATGATTTTGGTAGTGTTCTCTGGGGCATAAGAGGAGAGACAGGAAACTGATCCGCCCCTCCCCTCACCTGTGAAGGAGGCCTAGATTCTACCTGGACCATGAGAAGCCTCTCAAAATGAGTCCCTTTTCATTTCTCGCTTCTCTGCTTTCTTACTCTCTTAAAGAGGTATACCATAATCTTGTGATTGTCATTGCAGAAAGCAGACATGACATCCATTTAACAAACTGCCTGAAAAATACTACTTTGCAGGTCTATGGAAAAATTATTTAAAAATCAAACCAAAGTAAACCAGCAGCATATATACCAGTTCCTTCAGCTGAAACTCTAAATTCCCTTTAAATTTGCTTAGAGGTGTTGTAATTACCCTGCATAATCTCTCCTATCTAACCACCTACACTCTTTATCAGCCTACAGAAATTAAATTCATCTTTTATGACTCAGCTCAAATATCACTTCATCTGTGAAGTCTTCTTGACTCTCCCATAATAGGTGCTTTGATACAGCTCTTCTTTGTACTCTGAAATACCTGTATTATACTGCATATTCCTCTATCAAAGTCCTTATGAAAGTGTGTTTAGATCATTGGCTTGCAAAACAGTGCCAGCCAACTGCTGCCATAACAAGGCAATATAACAAACCCAACAATACCAGTGGCATAGAACACTAGCATTTATTTTACTCACAGACCCATGGGTCAGCTGGGTACTCTGTTCCAAGTGTTTCATGTATTGTCCAGGTAGGTAGCAGAAGACAAGTGGAAGCTCTTCTTAAGGTAATGGAATGACAAAGGCATAAGACAGCAAGCAGAATTGTGTGAGGTCTCTTAAGCCTTGGCTCAAAACTATTACTTTTTTCCATATATCATTGGCAAAGCAAGTCACGTGGCCAAGTCCAAAGTCAAAAGAGGCGTACAATTCACGCATTATGAGGCCATGGTAAGGAAGTGGATGCAAGGAGTGAGTGAAAACATTAGGGCCAATAATTCAATCTACCACGGTGCTAGTACGGCAAATGTCACACATTCAATATTGATTTGTTGGATGAATGAATGAATAAAGCAAAAATATTCAGAATAAATCCAAAGTTGTCAAAATAAAATATACCTTTAAAATAACTAGAACTACCATATGACCCAGCAGTCCCACTACTGGGCATATACCCAGAGAAAACCATAATTCAAAAAGACACATGCACCCCAATGTTCATTGCAGCACTATTTACAATAGCCAGGATATGGAAGCAACCTAAATGCCCATCGACAGATGAATGGATAAAGAAGATGTGGTACATATACACAATGAAATATTACTCAGCTATTAAAAGGAAAGAAATTGGGTCATTTGCAGAGTTGTGGATGGACCTAGAGACTGTCATACAGAGTGAAGTAAGTCAGAAAGAGAAAAACAAATATTGTATAATATTTCTTATATGTGGAATCTAGAAAAATGGTACAGATGAACCTATCTGCAAAGCAGAAATAGAGACACAGACGTAGAGAACAAACATATGGACACCAAGGGGGGAAAGAGGAGGTGGGATGAATTGGGAGATTGGGATTGACATGTATACACTGTTATGTATGGAATAGATAACTAGTGAGAGCATACTATACAGTGCAGGGAACTCTACTTGATGCTCTGTGGTGACCTGGATGGGAGGGAAATCCGAAAGGGAGGGGATATGTGTAATATGTGTATACATATGGCTGATTCACTTTGCTGTACAGCAGAAACAGCACAACACTGTGAAGCAACTATACCCTAATTTAAAAAAAATTATATATATATATATATATATATCCTGATGTTTAAATTCTCCTTACTAAGTTTTGAGTTATCCATTTAACCTTATTTGGACTTAAGTACTTATATTAGTTTCCTATTGTGGCTGTAATAATTGCCACAAATTTAGTGGCTTAACACATAATTATTATCTCACAATTATCTGAAGATCAGAAGTCTGAAATGGGTCTCACTGGGCTACAATCAAAGTGTTGGAAAGATTATATTCCTTTCGGAGACTCTCAGAGAGAATTCATTTTCTTGCCTTTTCAGCTTCTAAAGGCTGCCCACATTCCTTGGCTCATGGCCCCCTTCCATCTTTAATCAAGTCTTTTTCACATCACATCACTCTGATGCTTTTCTGCCTTCCTCTTCCACTTTTAAAGGCCTCTTTTTTTTTTCTTGCAGTACGCAGGCCTCTCACTGTTGTGGCCTCTCCCGTTGCGGAGCACAGGCTCTGGATGCACAGGCTCAGCGGCCATGGCTCACGGGCCCAGCCGCTCTGCTGCACGTGGGATCTTCCCGGACCAGGGCACGAACCTGTGTCCCCTGCATCGGCAGACGGACTCTCAACCACTGCACCACCAGGGAAGCCCAAGGACTCTTTTGATTACATTGGCTAAATCAGAAAATCCAGAATAATCTCCTTATTTTAAATTCAACTAATTAGCAACCTTAATTCAATCTACAACCTTCATTTCCCTTTGTCAGATAACCCAACACATTAAAAAGTTCCAAGGAGTAGAACATGGACATCTTAAGGTAGGGGGAGGGGAGGAGACGAGAACAGCTATTTTATCTACCACATGGCTACAACATATTGTAATAGAAAAAGCACAGATCCAGGAAGTAGGTTTAGTTTGAGTCCTAGGACTAGCCAGAAATAGTAAATTGGACAAGTCCCTTCAAATTTCAATCATTTCTGATGAAATGAAAAGTTGTCCTAGCTGATCTCTAAGGCTCCTTCAAACTCAAATTCCCTTGATTCTATGAATATAGTACATCTAATTAAACCTGAGTGTTAGAAGAGATTAAAGCATAATTCATCATCATAAAAAAAAAGAGGTAAAAGCTTAGCAGTGTTATGGGAACACAGAGGAGGGTCATTAATAATTCTCTCTGGGTGGCTATAGGAGGCTTCATGGAGGAGATGAAATCTGAGCTTATATGCCCCTGGGGTGTAAGAACAAAGGCATTCTGGGCATAGAAACCAATGTAGAGGGCACAGGGGTTGAAAGGGCATCAGCTATGTAAGATATGGGGTGTCTAGGGAATGGAGAGAAATTCCATGTGGACAGAGCATAAAGGTGCAGGACATGAGGCTGGAAGTATAGAGTCAGGCCAAATTGCTGTGCCTTCTGTAGGCAAAGGAGACACCAGTAACTTCTTTTTTTTTTTATTCAGCAAAGGAATGACATAATAGGTTTCGTATGTTTTATAAAAATAATGCAGGAATAATGATTTACTTAAAGATCTAAAATGCCAAAAAAAAAATTTTTAAAAAGAGAGAGTGAAAGAATAAAGCGTTCTTTAAGCTTACTATTGTTTTTCATGTGTAAAAACATCCATTTGTTTAGAATAAAAACATATTTCAAACTCTATTTAAAAATAGAATTATATAAACTGAGTAAGATTACCCATATAAATAAGGTTTAGAGAATTAAATAAATGTTCAACCCCACTCAAAGTGACTACTGGCTGTATTTACTAACCTCTTATTGACAAATCTTTCTTGAGAGTCTAATCCTATAGGTTCTTGTTTATTTCCTGCTATTTAGTAAGTTAGCAGAGCCCAAAGCTCTGGGATATTTAATTGACAATTTAATTAACATTATCTTATCCTGATCCGAAGCACAGAGTTGTTGAACGATCAGAATGTATTATTCCTCTTAAATTTCTTACTTTTATCTACCAAAGAAGTGTTCAGGTAAGACAGGAGTCTTTTCTTCCTTGTCTCTGCTTCCCTGTAGTTTTCCAATGTGCAAATCTTGCTCCTACCTCGGGCGGCAGGGGGAGGAGGGTTCACCCTGCTGTTTCTCATGGTGAGTCTCTCTCACCTCACGTCAGAGTGGAGTCCATGATGGAGTCACTCAGGACACTCTTGAAACAAACCGTCTGGATTCAAACCTGACTCCATCACTTACTTGTGAAATATTAAGTTCCTTAACTACTCTATGTCTTAGTTTCTCCATCTGTACAATAGGGATAAAAATAATACACATTACAAAGGGTTGTTATAAGCATCTGGTGAGTTACTATCTGTAAAGTACTTAGAAAACAGGCATCATGTAAGTGTTTATCAAGTAGAGACTCCAGATCATCAGGTATGTGAGAAAGACTAACTCCATACTTCCTTAAACCCCTAGAGTAAAATTTTCTGATCCTTGCAGGAGAACATAATCTTTATTGATATATGTGCCACCTAAGGCCTTTCAAAAAGTGTCCCTTTACTTGCTTTCTAACTTCATTCCTCATCCCTCTCTCCACTCCCTCCGCCCAAGCTTCCAGAGTCACACTATTAAATCGCACATTCATCCTTAGAGACCCACTCTGAACCTTCAGTGTCACATCACGCAGAAAGACTTTCTTAACTCACTCATCACACTATGCTGTAATTATTTCTTTACAGGTATGGTCCTCTTACTAAAATGCTAATTCCTCCAGAAGAATTGAGTCTTTGGGGTTTATCTCCAATGTCTGGCACAGAACTGCAGCAGCATGATTAATTTATGGGTAAATGTTGAATAGATGAAGCCATCACTATTCTGATTCTTGCCATCAGGCCATTAAGGTTAAGTTATTAACAGTTTAATCTGTGCTTTTAGAGTAAAAAATGTAAAGAAATCAGAATGTGGTGAATGTTTTGAACTGCATACCCCATTTGTTATCTGAAATTTTATTCTTGTATTTGAAAGTCTCTTCAAGTACTGGTTGTTGAGGGTTTTTTTTTTTAATGATTTAATATGTTAGGCCAAATACAAATAAGGTGTTTAATTTAAAATAATTTTGCAAAGTCTCATCTTTGTAATCCAAAGAGTAAAAACTTCTTTCCTTGTAAACACATTCAATTTTGTTCTTTAGTTTTGCAATTCAGAGAGGAAGAGCTTTCAAGTTTCTTTTATGTTTGAAATTGGGTTTTACCCAAAATTATGAAATACCAATATCAACAGGACAAATGATAAATAATTTAAGTATGTTTATTAAGTACTTTGATGTGCTTCATGTACGATAATTTAAGTGTGTCTTTTTGCTACCCATGTCAATTACAGCATCCAGCTCACTCGAAACCTTTTATAATTCTCTGCAAGTCTTCCACACTTTACCTAGTTACAGCTACCTCTACTGCTTTCATCTAGACTCCTGTATCACCACCACTCCTCTCTTCAACTCATAAAGTCCTTGCTCCATTGATTATTTCTCCTCTTTTCTGTATCTTCAGAACTTACCCTTTTCATTAACTCCTGCCTCTCAACAAATTTTGTCTTAGTTTGGGAACCTTAGAAGCAGACCCTTAGACAAGGAGTCAACTGCAAGTGTTTTATTGGGGAGGATCCCAGGAGACAGGGAGGGGAATGGCAATATGACCCTTTTTATCGTGCAGACGACAATTGGTCTTCCTGCTTCTGGTCTTGGGCCCCTCCCATCCACTGCTCTCACTGCTACCAGAATAATCTTTCTAAAATATTTAACCATCACCTGCATAATATCCTCCATGTTTCCCATCACCTACCAGGTATAAGTCAAGCTGATCTGAAAGGCCCTTCCTAACCTGCCTCTGCCTGTCTTTCCAGGTGTATGTCCTGCTATTTCCTCATCAAGCTATACAGAAACTCTCTAATAAACCATGCATTCTTATACCACCATTTGTTTGTGCTCTTATTTCCTCCCGACCCCTACAAGTGGACTCCATTATATAAACTTCCAAGTGCACGTCACTCTTTTATTTCCCCTACTTCTTCAAATGTCTTCAGCCCAACTTATGACCAGTCCCCACCACACTTTCATGCCTAAACCCAAGCTCATTGTATTCTCATCGTTTATCGCAGGTCTGTGTGTTATATATCTCCCAACGTCCATATTGTGAAAGACCACATGAAAACAAGCTTTCATTTAACAATTACTGAACTACCACAAGTGCAAAACTACAGGGATGAAGAAGACACAGACCTGTCTCAAAGAGTTTTTATTTTGAAAGGGAAGTATTTGGGGGGCAGAAAAAATTTCCCTTCTTCCCTTTTAGGTTCTTCAGCTGGTCTAAAAATTAATTTAACATAGATTCACAGGAGAAAAACAAATTTCCCACTTACAGAATCCCCATAAAAATATGATACATCCCCTAGCAGTCTGGTAGTTGAGGCCTATGTACCATCCTACGTTAAGGAGAAGAGGGGAGGGGTCTGGGGCTTCAGATGGGAGGAAGGCAATTCATAGGAAGATGAGAAGGGTAGATGTATGGTCAACAAGTGTTCGCCATGCCATGCGGAGAAGTCTTTCTGATATAAAAAAGTTACCTCTGGTAAAAGCTGTCTCTGGTACATGTCCCCTATCTAAATTATTTTAGGCGGTAAGGGGAGGTAAAAATCTCTTCCTGAATCTGCTGGGCCTTGATTTTCTTCAGCTTGACATAATCCACATGTGCCAAAGTGGCACATTCAGAGGTGACATATTCTGCTTCCCATCAGTATGAATACAGACAACTTTAAACGCAGGTGTAGAGCTATTCATTTTATAAACGAGATATATAGTTACACAGTTGTAGGAGTTCATAGGAGGGAGAGAGGACTTGCGGCCAGAAGATTTTACTTTCCCAAATTGTACCTCATGTTGGACTTTTCCAACTTTGACTTTCTCTTAAGTACTCAAAAGTCCCCTCTTCAGAAGAAAATATCTTTAGTCAGGAAGAACAAGTCGAAGGACTTGGTTGTCTTGACTATGATGTTTATGGTTACTTTCTAAGGCTCATTTTATGAATCTAGACTTTTTTTCTGTGTTTATTTCCATCAGTGTGATTTCATCACAAATGAAAATCATTTATACATTCATTCATTAAACATTTCTTGAGAATCTATGCAAAACAAAATGTGCCGAGAGACTAATCATAGGAACAATAGTAAGTTATGTTTTCACCACTTTTAGATCTTAAAGGGTAAAAGTTCTCATTATTAAATGACTGTATGTTTTCAACAGAAGTTTGTGCCTTTGTATTGCTATTTTAACACTCTTTTCACCTCCCCTTAAAGACAATTCATTTTCTTTGTTTTATATGTAGCTTGCCGTTTTAATAACAAGTTTGTAGCACTCGAAATAAGGCTGAATACCTAGACTAATTTTAGATGAACAAAAGGGTGGGGGTAAACAGATCCAAAGAAAGGGGAGAAAATTCATTACAAGTGAAACATAATCTGTATTTAACACTGAGTTCTTTTTGGTTAACGCATTTTCTCACAAGTATTTCTCAGTATCAACTACTAGAAGCCAGTTCAATTTGCTAAATGCATGAATGGTCTGCACTTTAAATACTGGAGGTTAGGAAAATAAACACATCTTAAAAATCCTTCCCAATAAACACAAAGAAAAACTGCATGCCATCAATGACACAGCTGGAAATATAGACCTTCTATACTTAATAGAAATTGTTAACGTTTTACACCTCAAGAATAACTATCACGCTCAGCATTTCAACAAGCCACAGTCAGTGAGAAGAAGAACTAAAATGTTACTTTTCTCTAAGCAGCATTTTTGTATTCCTTATTTGTCTTGAATAATATGAAATGCTGCAGTTACCCTGTAATGCCTGTGAACTGAGTCATTAAATAAATGACTGCAGCCCTGGGCATCAGTGGACCATGACACTCACAGTTCAAATTCAGCTGGATGGATAAGCCTGGCATAGGACACCCTCATTGGGATATTCATTAGCCTCACTTTACAGCTGTCAGAAATGATATCTGTTATTCAGCCCGACCCAGGCTCTGAGAAAGAATTCTATGGCAATTGATGGTAAAACATGCAAAATGATTTGAGAAAAAGCAAACCTATTTGAAAAGCTGACAAACCAAATGGTATAAATAAATAAATAAATAGATATCATTACTTCTTAGAGGATTAAAATGTAATAATACAAATAATAATTACAGATCAGAGCCAGACAAAGGAAATGCATTCAACCTTACCTAAAAGAGTTCTGTGACAGTTTATTATACTAGTCCCCAAATCGTACATTTAATTTGTTTCTAAGCCTGCACTGGATCCCCATGAGTTACTCAAGTATATAAATATCCCTGCTCTCATTATGCTCCTCTGGAATTATTTTATGTGTTTCAATGCTCAGGGGAAGTTAGGGGCCTCTCAGATACTCTCAGGTATTCCAGATAATTTAGGGGCTTTGAGGAAAGAGAAGGTACAGCCTTACATAATAGAAGCTGACTTGTCACTGGCACTCAGCAGCCCACCAAGACCTCTCCATCCTTGGAACTCCTATAAAAATTTTATCTGCACTTGACGAAATCTGTCACTTAGTCATCTTATCTTTCTTATCATTTGTATTTCCTCCTCCCCACTAGAATTACAATTTTGGTACAAATGAGAATGTACCTCTTTATTTCTCTGGTTCAGTGCTTAAAATAGTGTTGTGCACTGATGATTGGTTTTTAATAAGTAGTTGTTTAAAATCTTTAATAAGTAGTTGTTCAAAGTATGAAAAACAATGATGATGCCAGATTGGCAATCCTGGTGTCCACAGTTCTTCATCTACAAGGAGGCCATCTTGCCCCCAAAGACTTTATTTACACTGTTAAATGTAAAAGAAGGGTTACCCTGTCATCTGCTGAATTAAATATCAATATTTCTGTTAACAGAAAGCATCTTGCCAACAGCTTAGAACTCCGGAGTCATTCTAAAGTATTTCTGTCCTCAGAAATATTTAGATTCCTATTTGGATTCACCTTCAACACACAATATCACTACCATGCTGGCCAAACTCAACAGGTATTTTGATAGTATATTCATAGTCTTTTAAAAGAAATTTCAAGGGGGAGGGGGAGGGAAGAGAGTGTCTTTAAAAATGTGTGGGCTTGTAGCATTTTCAGTTCAATGTTTCCTGAACAGCAAATGACCTGAAATATCTCCACATGGATCATATGAAACCTTTAACAAGACATTTCTCAAGAAAATGGCACCCCAGAAACACATACATGTGTGAGGACACACACACCGCTCACACACAAAACACTGTTTTTAATAGCCAAGGGCACTTTGGCACAATGTGGGGCAGTGGTTGTCAACATAAACAGATGGTCAAAGAAGTGGGCAAACACTTCGAGTGAACTAGTTCCATAAATGAAGTTTTTTATTTCATCTTAAATGCCATACTTACTTAACCAGCTTTCAGACAAGATGATACACGTAGCCAGTTGGAAAGAGTTCCCTGCCAGGCTTCTGTGTTTTTATGACAAAATTAAAAGTCCACAGATGGAATAACTCAAAGCTAATTCTTACAGAGTTTGTTTAGTTAGAATGGGGGGGAAAAGGAGAATTCCATATTGCTTCAAATGAAAGCCATATCTACAAAAAGGGAGATTTTAATTGGGGAGGAAAGAGTAGAAACATTTTTTAAAGAAATAGCAAGTCTGTTTTTTAAACGAGTAGAATTATTTATCCATTAAAATAGCAACCACCTCCAAAGACTTTGAGGATCGTTTAAAAAATTCCTGATTCCAAACCCAATCTCCAAACATGTCAGTATCCTCTCAATCAGTTCTTTGAAAAATATCAGTTTGCCACTTCAGCTGCCTTCTAAATATATATAGTCTTCCCATCATGACTTCACTAGTCATTAAATTTCAAAACCCCAGAGAAAGACTCCTGCATGTGAATTATGGGAAGAAAGGTGCTGTCTGAGAGGAAATGTAGAGGAGGCCAGCTGTCTTGGCATTGTGCATTCTGTGAAAGATTTGCAACTTTGTTAGAGTATTTAGCTGGCTCCTTTAATGAGGAAATGAAATAGAACTAATGTTTTGCCAAACATGGTGGCCCATGTACAAAAGCATGAAATGTATACAGTACTGCCCATTGGAGAAAAAAGAAAAGAAAAAGAGAGAACCCAAAATGAAGGAAAAACTATGACAAATGGAATATGTTCCCCGATCTTCCAATTAAAAAACAAACTTAGGCATGTAAAATTCAATTACAGTAAATCCCCTACATACGAACCTTCAAGTTGCGAACTTTCAAAGATGCAAACGTGTGTTCGTGTCTCCAATCACATAATATAGTTCACGTGCCTGGCATACACTGTCACGTGTGTGCATCCTCTACAAGTGGTTGTGCTTTTGTGTACTTTACTGTACAGTACTGTATAGCGTACAGTAGTACAGTATCTTTATTTCAAGCCCAGGATGTCTGGAAGCAAGCGTAAAAGAAGCAGTGATGTAGCTGGTACTGCTAAGAAGCTCCAAGTGATAATGATGGAAACGGAAACAAATGTGAAAATAATTGAGAGAGTGGAGTGACAAGAGGAAGAAGAAGTAACTGAAGAACCCAAGAGATTCACGATGCAGGAAATGGCGAGGGGATTTTCTTTATGTGAAGAGGCACTGTTCGTTTTTGAGGCACAGGACCAGAATGTAGACTGGTACATGAAGCCTGCAGCAGCCATTCAGAATGCAATACAGTGCTACTGTGTCATCTATGACGAGAAAAAAAAGAGCTACTACCCAGACATCACTGGGTCATTTTCTCAAGAGAGTAGATAGAATAGAATCCAGCAAGGAACCAGAACCTATGCCATCAACATCAGGCATGAGTGAAATTGCAGTTTGCCTTCCGTCTCCTATTGCTGACAATCCGTCAGCTCTACCATCCCCCACCCCCTCTCCCTCCTCCAGTCGGTAACACTTCTTGCCTGTTCACTCGATGCCAGCACCTGGATGCCAGCTGTTTTACTTATTATTGTACTTTTCAAGGTACTGTACCGTGAGATTAAAAATGTTTTCTTTATTTTTTGTGTTTTTTTTAATGTATTATTTGTGTGAAAAGTATTGTAAACCTATTACAGTACAAGTACTATCAATATATGGCCAATTGTGTTAGTTGGGTACCTAGCCTAACTTTGTTGGACTTACGAACAAATTGGACTTACAAATGTGCTCTCAGAACAGAACTTGTTCATATGTAGGGGACTTATTGTACAAAAACTAAATTCTACAAAGAAATTTTACCTACAGTTTTTTCAATGTAATAAATACCTAATCAGAAGTCTCAAAGTAAATTTTAAAAAGATGTAATCAGTAAAATAATTGGGTCTACAAAATACAAAAGAAATTGTTTTCATTTTTTGCCAATTAACTGATTTGACTTAATATAATTAACTTGCTAGTTTCAGGTAAATCTAAGTGTCTACAATGTATGTATACAGGAGGTAAACTTACATATCAGCTTCTATTTCTCTTCTAGAAATATATATACTTGTTTCCACAAAAGACATTTTTCACTGCCAAAGGTGAGGGGAGAAGAATTCTTAACAAAAAACTATGTACAACATTTGCTAGAAACAGCTGATCTTCTTCCAGAAGACCACTCTGCTCTCCCAGACTCATGGAGCCTGAGCAAGCCAACCAATGCATAAATTAAGACCCTAAGAAAACACAGTGGATCTTTTTTCACTACTTGGCATCCAGCAATTAAAGCCAGGGGTTCTCAAGTGTTTCATACTCACAGAGATCTAAGTGAACAGAACAGACTGAATCCCTAGTTCTATATTATTCACTGAAGGATTCACCTGTGACTTCAATTTCTTTGAGGAGAAAGCTGGCCTTGTTGTCTGATATTCCCTGTTTTTCATCTGATTATCTTTTATTTTAGAAATTCTTTTGAAGTGACTTTATTTCCTCTAGGCTACTTCCCATATGAATCCCAGGCAGCATCTTTTTGGCTACCTGTCACAGTTTAAAAACTTCTCTGTCATTAAAAAAGGGCTGTTTCTTCAATATTTACTTACCATTTAAGGAAATCACCACAGGACTACCTGAAAATTAGCATTTCTCTCAACACAATATGGACTTCATCAAAATAAGTTGCAGGATTTCACTTCCTATTTGAAAAGTGTTCTGCAGACATTAGTTTGCCAGGAAAGGCAGACTTTAGATATGTTTTGATTGTTAAAGAAGCATCAAGTCTTTATGTTAAAGAAACACGAGGTCTTTAACTGAAAGAAGGCATCTCTGTTTGACGTGGCTCTTAATAGAAATGTAGATGATATAGAGAATGTGAAAGCCAGTATTTTGGACGCTTAGAAGTAAATGTTGTTGTCCAGGTAGAGCAGATTTTAAGCTGTGAATGTCAAAACTTTGTACACCACTGTTTCTACAGAGTCTAGAACAGGGCTTGGCACAGAGTAGAAGCTCAATAAATATTTGTTGAATATTGATTAAATAAATGAATCCAAAGGATTTAATAAAAATATTATACTATAAAATCATAGTTTATATTTGGCTCTAAGATGTTTTGGCAGTTAAGCAGATAATAGAGAAATTATTTAGCTTCTGTCTATAGAGTTGCTATTGGCACCAGTTATTGAAAAGCACTTTATTATTGTCTCAGCATAAATGTATCCATTAGAATGATGAGTGAAGTGCTCATTAGTCAACCTGAATACTAAAAGTGGTGGAGGTTACCTCACTCAAAGCCTGACCTTTCCAAACATTTTGCTTCTTTAAAAAAAAAAAATAGAAAACATTTCCCTCCCTAATCTTCCCTCTTTGATCCTCTGGTTAATTGGGGAATAATCTCTCTTTTAACTTTGCCAAATACTGCAGAATATTTTCAGTAAATGTCACCATAAATTGAAAGCAACACTAACATGGTAGATGTGTTTCATTTTCTGATCACGTGTAACAAACTTAGTCTTTGCTCTTGTGCGTCCCTATTAGTAGTGATTTTCCAAGTTGATAATGGATGGCAGAAAAAGACTCATTTAAACATTCTCACCCTTTGGCCTTACCACGAGCTTAATTGTTGCCATGAATGCATGATGGAGATTTTTTTAATACCTTAAAAATAAAAATTTATGCTACTCGTCGATTGTGTTGTGCCCTCGTTATCCTTATATTTAGTATTGAAGAAATGATAAATTTAACATGCTGGTGAAGCAAGGGAAAACCAATAGGTCTGTGATTGCTAGTCTCCTTTACCCGTAGGACAATTTCTGTCTCAGCAGTTATGACTTTGGATACATCATTTAACTTCTCTGATCCTTGATTGTATCTCTAAAAATGGGATATTACCTAGCTCATGGAATTTCTTAAGAATTAATTCAGAAAATATATGAAATTACCTCACTGAAGATACATTTAAGTATTTCCATCCAGAGATTTTGGAGTATGTGGCAAAATGATGAGAGTATCAGTAGGTGAGCTTTAACAAAAGAAGTACATTTTAGAAAATGAGTCCTATTCTAGGCACAGATTGAAGTGGCCAAATCACTCACACCAACTTCAACTCCACATTTTATTGTAAAATTAGTATCATCCTAAGTGTTTTAACCTTTTTCCTCTTCAAAAGCCGGCAAAACAAGAGGACACAGAATCAGGAGCAGGTTACATAGCTTCAAATCAGAAGCACAAGGTCAGAGACTAATAAACTACAGGACTGTTAACCAAGAAACTTAACTATAATGGGCCCCTGAAGTAAAATTCCCCCTTAATGGAAACCACCTTATGGTCTTTCAGTCTCCTTACTGTTCACTGTAGTCAATCATGACCACAGCATGTGTAATTTCTTCCTGGAACTTTCTAACAAGTGAAAGAAAATCACTCAGAAGCAGACTTAACTTTCCACTGCAAGTCTTCAGGCGAGGGCACAGGGTTCACCAGCCACTGGACCGCGGGGCCACCCACCCACACAGCCTGCTCAGGGCCAGTGCTCAGACCGCAGCAAAGTCCCAATGTGAGCCATATTAGGTACCTCCCTGGCAACCTCGTCTTCATTTTTACCTAGGAGAAAACTGAGGACCAGAGAAGTGGGCGCAGGTTGTCAGGGACAGAATCTGGACACAAGGGCACAGCCTCCATAGCAAGAAGGAATACCTTCCAGGCAAGCAGCAAAGAATTCTGAATTCATTCACCTGTAATATGGGGTAAAGCAGGTTATATGAACTGTAAATTTCTGAACTCATAATATGTTATACCTTTGGAGAAAACATATGAGGTCCATATCTAACCCTTTATCACATTTTATAATTATTTTATTAGTATAGCACGCCTCACTTTTTTTAAAGGGTCACGTTTATATTTTTATTTGTTTGCCTGAAGCAACAAACTCCATTCTTTCATTTTCAACAAGTTAAAGAACATATACCCACTCAAAATCATTATGAAATACCTCATCATCTTTTATGGGGAAGTAGTATGTTCTTGTTATTGCATTTGCCCTGGGTTTCTGCTTGGTACAAAATGAAACAACTGTTTCCTTCCATTTCCTGGGAAGCATTTTTTAATTATGAAAACCTCAGTATTTTCTCTCGTTCTCCTACCTTACCCAGGAGACTCTAAAGGATTTAGATCACTGTGGGGTCATACAGAGAACAGTAAACAATGGCTTGGCTTTGCTAATATGGTACTTGAAACCATTGTGTATATTTCTGGACTACCTTTGAAGAATAACACCCCTTACTAGAGCTCTACAAAGAATGTAATACAGCTTTAGAAAGAACATATTACTGATTATTGAATGTAGTCAGTAATACGACAAAATATAAATACACTTCAAGGCAAATATTCTTGGATCACTGCCTTAAAATTACTTTACCAAATTTTATTTTTAACATTCAGAGTTCTGGCATTGAAAAGTGTGGCTAAACGACTTTCCCAATGTCAAGCTGGAGAATTTTTCTCTTCTCCTAAGTAATTGTTATAGATGACTGCTATTTCTCTACCAAAAATGACTCTAAAGCAAAAAACAAGCAAACACCCAGAATATGGAATATTACATGTGAAAAAATTCAAAATCTTGTACTTTTAAAACCATGAAATAAATATCATGAGTTTTTAAATTTGTTTGATCATATCATACTTATCTTTGTATAAAACCTGTTAGTGGTTTACACTTGCATTTAGAGTAAAACCCTAATGCCTGCCACAGTCATGATGATCTGAACACTGAAAGCCCAAACTCATTCCACTCTCTCCCTCTAGCTCTCTATGCTCCAATCTCATCAGCCTTCTTTCAGTTTCAGGAATTGCCCAAGGTCGTTTCTGCTGAGGGCTTTCACACACACTCATCTTTCTTCCTGGAATGATTTCTTTCATCCTTTGCATGGCAGTCTCCTCAACCTTCACACTGCAGCATAAACTTCAAATCAGAAAGACCTTTCCTGATCTGCCAATCTAAAGTAAACCCCACAGCTACCCTAAAGTTTTTGTCTCTCTCAGCACTTCATTCTTTTGTTTCATACAACTCATTACAAAGTATACATATGTGTGTGATTGTGGGCCTTGTTTATTGTGCATCTTCCCTACTGGACTTGAAGTCCCATGAGAGCAGGGACCTTGCTTCTGTGTATAAAACAATATGCCCAGTACCTAGCACAATACATAAAGTGCACAGGAAGCACTCCATAAATATTTGCTGGATGAATAGAAGCTCTCCATGACCTATGATTATCCTTCATAATATATTTCGCCAGAATATTTGAGATAGGTCATCATTTGAACTATTCTCTAGGCCTTTTATCAACTTAGTAAAATGAACATTTGAAAATATCCAATAACTAATTTAGTAATACTCATATTCTGTGAAGAAGTTAAATATCCTGAATTTAACATCTGTATCATCATGTTTTCCAAAACCACACAATTGATAAGTAGTACTTGCCACTTCCCTAAAACATATATCTGACTCGTATCATCCATTTTGCAAGCGAAAAATGTCTGTGATTCAAAGATATGCCTAACCATTAAATAGGGACAAAACTAAGAATAAAATAACTTTTAAGTATAGTCAACTTTCTGGGCCATGACAACTAGCAAAGGGGGTTTAAAATTCACTGGAAACTTTAAATTAGAACTATCTCTAAATATTATTGTTCAAAAGATGTATTAATCCATTTGTCTCTAGTTTTGCTCAATTTTACTTCTCATGTTTAACTCAGATGCTGATATCTCCCATCTATAAGGACAATCAGATCAGAGTAGATGAGAAATGTTTCCAAAAGTTATTAATCCTCCCCGCATGATATTAACAACTATATCTGTAGTGCTTTTATCTGGTTATTAGCACAGTTATTATGAAACTTGGTCCCAGGTAGAATAAGACAAGGAGCAAACTTTTCTTCTTATCTCATTTGTGGGAAATTATTTTTCCCAGGAAGCTAAACTGCCTATAGAGATAATTTACTTCAAAGGAACAGTTACTACCAAGAAGATACACCCTAAATCTCAACTTTCTACAGTATAATCTGACCTGTTCTTATTATTACTAAAAAATATAAAAGTATCATGGGATATAAAACAGTAGTAGGCTTCATATGAACCCACTTAAGAGAAACAATTAAGTTAACTTTAAGTTTCATACTATTAATATTAACTGTACCCCTCAAATGAGTTCATGACTGTACACTCTCTAAGAACAGTAGAACACTGGGCTTCCATTATCAACTTACATGTGAAAAAACATTTTCTTCCCCCCAAATACAACTTTCCTTCTCCAGCTTCATTGTTTCTTTTCATGTTTGTGTCATCCTTCTTGGGGTAAAGTAGAAAAGGAAGAGGGTCTCACAGCTCAGTAAAGAAAGAACAAAGGAGGGGCCCAGGAAGTAACAGGTGAGGGACCCGCATCTGGACCCAGGTCCATCACTGGCTCAGGTACTCCCAAAGGAAAAATAAAATTCAACTAAAATTCAACATTCAAATAAAATGTCATTCACCCTCAAAGCATTATGAGCTGAAGACAAAGTTTATTCCAATTATAGACACTCTGTGAAACAACTTGGTAAAAAATAAAAATTCACACACACACACACACACACACACACAACAGTGTTGATATTTTGTAATTCAAAAAAATTAAAATAGGGCTTCCCTGGTGGCGCAGTGGTTTAGAGTCTGCCTGCCGGTGCAGGGGATGCAGGTTCGTGCCCCGGTCCGGGAAGATCCCACATGCCACGGAGCGGCTAGGCCCGTGAGCCATGGCCGCTGAGCCTGCACGTCCAGAGCCTGTGCTCTGCAACGGGAGAGGCCACAACAGTGAGAGGCCCCCGTACCGCAAAAAAAAAATAAAATTAAATTAAAATAAGATCTATCTTTGCAACAGCCTAATTTCTTAATTGAAGACAGAGATTAAAATTACTATTTGAGTGACTATATAATGGGCCTTACAAATGTCCACTGATACAGGAAGACTCCCCCACAAAGTACAATAGAATACCAGGTACTACAACCTAGGAGAAGTCAACAGAGAACTTTCTAACTGTGCAAACTTCCTGATCATACACGTCTAGTAACAGTCTATAATCAAAACTAAAATGTAAACCCTTGTCCTTGGTATGTTTATGGGAAATAAAATAATTGTCTTGCCTAGAAACTTTCTGAGCTTTTGTAAACTTCCCAAGTGATATCTTATTATGATTGTTGCTTATATAACATTAATATGTGCATTATGATGGTTAATTATATGTGTCAACTTGGCTGTGCCACAGTACCCAGATATTTGGTCAAACATTATTCAGATGTTTCTGTGAAGGTGTTTCTGCATGAGATGAACATTTACAATGGTGGCCTTTGGGTCAAATAGATTAGTCCCCATTATTGGAGTGGGCCTCATCCAAGCAGTTGAAGGCTTTAATAGAACAAAGACTGACCTCTCCCTAGAAAGAAGGAATTTTGCCAGCAGAGCCTTTGGACTCAACTCTTTCCTGAGTCTCTAGGCTGCCAGCCTCCCCACCAGATTTGGGACTCACCAAGCCGCAACAATCACATGTACCAATTCCTTAAAATAAATATCTTTATAGGCATATATCCTATTGGTTCTGTTTCTTTGGAGAACCATGAATAATACTTACACAAACACAAAAAGCAATCCATTAACATTTATTTTTAGATCTATTTTATAACTGATGTTTGACAGTATCTCCATATTACCATTTAATATCACTTCAGCTTCACAAAGACTTGAAGTAAAAATCAGGAGGCTCTGGAGAGCCACATGTTTATTTATTTATGAAACCAGTTGGTGGGGACAAGATTTTTCATCTAATTCCTTTTCATTTTATTTGTGGTAACATCAGTTCATGTGGACCTAATCTATCCAAAAGGCAGACGGCTCCTGAACCTTGTAAGGAAAGACTCCATAAAGGATGGACAAAGCAGCTCTGTGGTGAGAACATTTTCCTTCTAGCTCCTCAATTAAATAGAGCAGCAAAAGCAGCTGGAATTAAGGGAAAGGACGACTCTAGCGTCCAGTAAGAGTCTTAGATGTAGTTTCTATCAACAGGCAAAATGTCATTGACGGAATTCATGTGGACTCACATTACATTCCATATATAAAAAGGAGTGAGAGAAAAATCGTAACAGAGGGGAATAACAGTGGCGCTGATTTTTTACAGCAGTTACCTCTGAAAAAGCTGCATGCACAGTCTATTGAACATTGTGGTCAGAACTCCCAGCTTCAAGGTCTCCATGTCACAGATGGTTTATCAGGAGAAAAATGATAATGGCTGAAAACTGCATGGGTTTTTATTGTTAATGGGGACAAGGAAAGGAACAGACTGATATACCGCAAATAATGAAAATATCATTCTCTTTGTTATACAGCACAAATGAAACAAACTGCTAACTTCAGGTACAATGGCTGTTGAAATAAGAAGTTTTACGATTTTAAGGACAAAGGAAGAAAAAGACCTGCCTCTTATCCCCACAACTCTCCACATCTGTGATTTCTAAGGCTACTTGATTAATGTGTCATTACTAAGGGAAAAGGAAAGAGCATGATAACTTGGGAATTTCTCTTAATGCCTCTTGATGCACACAATCAACCATCTTTGGTTCCTTTTGCTGCCAGTAGAAATGTTGAGAACATTATGTAATTTGGCGCATAAATTATTTGATGCCAAAGGGTATTTACAATGACCATAAGAACAAAATAAGAATGCACATGTATTTTTGTTATGGGGTATTCAGGGCTCACCTTTCTTCAAAACTGACCATAGTCAATAATTTTAAAGGCAGAATTTCTGTCTGGAATTAAGCAGCAAACTGTCCCAGCAAACTCTAATGGGCAGTGTGTGACTTCTTAATACCCAGAGGATCATTTGCCAGCAATTACGTGCTTCAACAAGAAATTACTTTTCCCTTTCTTTCAAGAAGAATCTATTTGTCTTAATTTAAAGAAATTGAGTCATTCTATTTGTTTGAATACTCCTTACATGCTGGGTGGTGGGGGGCAGGGAGAGACAATAGATGGTTCCTTTTTTACATTATTTGCATTGGGATAAAAGGTTTATTTCAGCTCTTCTGTCTGTTTGAGTTCCTGGATACCTTCTGCTTTTATGGAAATTATCACACACACATTGTTTATATGGTGACTAATGTGATTTTTCCCTTATTTAGAATCCACAGATGTTTTATACCATTTTTGTTAATGTACATCTTGATTTATGTCATACTTGATGTTTCAAAGCTAAGGAGGCAAGAGCTAAATGAGCTGATACATCAGTTGTTATTCAGTTCATGGTAAATTTTGCCCCTAAAGCGGTCTGGAGTTTTTAAGTACAAACATTTACATTCCTTCTTCTGGTCTTTATGTAGCATTGGCTGGGAAATTGTAAGGAAAATGAACCACAGGGACCAACCTTCATACTCTCTACCTGAGACTTTCAATTGTTCCCAGTGATCCACACACAGGATCCTTACATGGCCCTCAAAGATGTGAGGACCCAGGGGATGTACGAATAGCATCAGGAAACTGTTTTCCCACCTTTTCTCAGGTCACCCTTGTAAGAAATACCTTAGCATCAGGAATGTGTTGCATTTAAGGAACATGTAAGCAGATACTCGAAAATACCCCAGTTCTTCATTTTCTTTGAAAAGATTTCAACTAACTTTTCTTTAAAACCTTATGACTTTATTTCAAAATCATTTTCTATCCAATCTACACTGTTCATTAGAGATCCCCTCCATTTCTAAAGAATTTGTTATCCACACAAGCTTTTGAGCACCTGACTAAATGCTGAGAAGGAATCAGAGAGAACAAGAGGTGTGAAGCACAAGCCCCCAGGACTGGCCAGACAGGCCAGGGGATGAGGAGCCTTCCTCCTCCTGCATGTCTTGGGTCTCCTTTACCCTCCTACCTCCTGTAAGTGCTGTGACCCCAGACCACCAGCTCCAGTGTAACTCTAGGGCATTACCGTCATTTCCAACTTCCTAAACTTCAACAGCTCTTTCTAGCTCCAGGGGAAGCCTAGGCATCAAGGCCTAGCAAAAATCTCACTTGATCATATAAATAACACAGTTCTTATTATTCCAAGTAAACATGAATAAAGCTAAGCTTGTCTTCTTGTCCTCAGAACAGCCTTATTAATGCCCACCTCCTTGCCTTTGTCCCTGCTCCCTCCCCTCCCCACCCTCATCCCCTCACTTGGATACCTTCTCCCGTTTCCTATATGTTCTCAGCAGTCTCATTCTTCTTCTTTTTTTTAATAAACTTGTTTATTTTTATTTTATTTTTGGTTGCACTGGGTCTTTGTTGCTGTGCGTGGGCTTTCTCTAGTTCCGGCGAGCGAGGGCTACTCTTCGTTGCATTGTGCGAGCTTCTCATTGCGGTGGCTTCTCTTGTTGTGGAGCACAGGCTCTAGGGTGCACAGGCTTCAGTAGTTGTGGTGCACGGGCTTAGTTGCTCCACATCATATGGGATCTTCCCGGACCAGGGCTCAAACCCGTGTCCCCTGCATTGGCAGGTGGATCCTTAACCCCAAACCACCAGAGAAGTCCCCATCTCTTTCTTCTTGATGACATCAAGCTCTCATTTTCTGTGATGTTTTCCCAAATGATTGCAGCCAACAGTGATTGTTCCCTCTCCAAACTCCTGGAGACTTTATTTTCTGTTCGACTTGTCTGGGTTCTTAATCATATATGGAGTAGTTTATTAGATAAATATTTATTGAATATCTACTATATACCAGTTACTGCTCTATGTCCTAGAGATGAAATGGTGAACAAGACAGACAAACTTATCCAGTTCCAGTACACTTCACATACGTTTATACATCTCCCAGGGATATTATAAAATGTGAGGCTGGCCAAGGAGTATCACATCACCCTTTTATTAGCCCCAACAGAGTGTAGCTCAATTCATAGTTTTGACTGAATGGTTGGAGACCCACCACAGCAGATCAATGTTACCTGTACTCCTCACTCTTCTTGTCCCATTCTTCTCACAGTGCTTTCACTTTGCCTTTTCATCTAACCCTTAGGTGCTTGGACTCAAACACAGCCTAAACCCAGATTGGGAGTTGAAACCACGGTCTTTTTTTTTATATGTTTAAAGATTTTTTTTTCTTTTTAACATCTTTTTTGGAGTATAATTGCTTTACAATGGTGTGTTAGTTTCTGCTTTATAACAAAGTGAATCAGCTATACATATACATATATCCCCATATCTCCTCCCTCTTGTGTCTCCCTCCCACCCTTCTAGGTCACAAAGCACCAAGCTTATCTCCCTGTGCTATGTGGCTGCTTCCCACTAGCTATCTGTTTTACATTTGGTAGTGTATATATGACCATGCCACTCTCTCACTTCGTCCCAGCTTACCTTTTCCCCTCCTTGTGTTCTCAAGTCCATTCTCTATGTCTGCATCTCTATTCCTGTCTGGCCCTTAGGTTCTTCAGAACCTTTTTTTTTTTTTTGATTCCATATATATGTGTTAGCATATGGTACTTCCTTTTCTCTTTCTGAGTTACTTCAATCTGTATGACAGACTCTAGGTCCAACCACCTCACTCCAAATGACCCAATTTCGTTTCTTTTTATGGCTGAGTAATATTCCATTGTATATATGTGCCACATCTTCTTTATCCATTCATCTGTTCATGGACACTTAGGTTGCTTCAATGCCCTGGCTATTGTAAATAAAGTTGCAATGAACATTTTGGTACATGACTCTTTTTGAATTATGGTTTTCTCGGGGTATATGCCCAGTAGGATTGCTGGGTTGTATGGTAGTTCTATTTTTAGTTTTCTAAGGAACTTCCATACTGTTCTCCATAGTGGCTGTATCAATTTACATTCCCAAAAACAGTGCAAGAGGATTCCCTTTTCTCCACACCCTCTCCAGCATTTATTGTTTGTAGATTTTTTGAGGATGGACATTCTGACCTGTATGAGGTGAAACCTCATTGTAGTTTTGATTTGCATTTCTCTAATGATTAGTGATGTTGAGCATCCTTTCATGTGTTTGTTGGCAATTTCTTTGGAGAAATGTCTATTTAGGTCTTCTGCCCATTTTTGGATTGGGTTGTTTGTTTTTTTGATATTGAGCTGCATGAGCTGTTTGTATATTTTGGAGATTAATCCTTTGTCAGTTGCTTCATTCGCAAATATTTTCTCCCATTCTGAGGGTTGTCTTTTCATCTTGTTTATGTTTTCCTTCACTGTGCAAAAGCTTTTAAATTTCATTAGGTCCCATTTGTTTATTTTTGTTTTTATTTCCCTTTCTATAGGAGGTGGGTCAAAAAGGATCTTGCTGTGGTTTATGTCATAGAGTGTTCTGGCTACGGTTTCCTCTAAGAGTTTGATAGTGTCTTGCCTTACATTTAGGTCTTAAATCCATTTTGAGTTTATTTTTCTGTATGGTGTTAGGGAGTGTTCTAATTTCATTATTTTACATGTAGTTGTCCAGTTTTCCCAGCACCACTTATTGAAGAGGCTGTCTTTTCTCCATTGTATATTCTTGCCTCCTTTATCAAATATAAGGTGACCATGTGTGCGTGGGTTTATATCTGGGCTTTCTATCCTGTTCTATTGGTCTATATTTCTGTTTTTGTTCCAGTACCATGCTCTCTTGATTACTGTAGCTTTGTAGTATAGTCTGAAGTCAGGGAGCCTGATTCCTCCAGCTCCATTTTTCTTTCTCAAGGTTGCTTTGGCTATTCGGGTTCTTTTGTGTTTCCATACAAATTGTGAAATTTTTTGTTCTACTTCTGTGAAAAATGCCAGTGGTAGTTTGATAGGGATTGCATTGAATCTGTAAATTGCTTTGGGCAGTATAGTCATTTTCACAATGTTGATTCTTCCAATCCAAGAACATGGTATATCTCTCCATCTGTTGATATCATCTTTAATTTCTTTCATCAGTGTCTTATAGTTTTCTGCATACAAGTCTTTTGTCCCCTTAGGTAGGTTTATTCCTAGGTATTTTATTCCTTTTGTTGCAATGGTAAATGAGACTGTTTCCTTAATTTCACTTTCAGATTTTTCATCATGAGTGTATAGGAATGCAAGAGATTTCTGTGCATTAATTTTGTACCCTGCTACTTTACCAAATTCATTGATTAGCTCTAGTAGTTTTCTGGTAGTGACTTTAGGATTCTCTGCATATAGTATCATGTCATCTTCAAACAGTGACAGCTTTACTTCTTCTTTTCCTATTTGGATTCCTTTTATTTCTTTTTCTTCTCTGATTGCCATGGCTAAAACTTCCCAAACTATGTTGAATAAGAGTGGTGAGAGTGGGCAGCCTTGTCTTGTTCCTGATCTTAGTGGAAATGGTTTCAGTTCTTCACCATTGAGAACGATGTTGGCTGTGGGTTTGTCATATATGGCCTTTATTATGTTGAGGAAAGTTCCCTCTATGCCTACTTTCTGTAGGGTTTTTATCATAAATGGTGTTGAATTTTGCCGAAAGCTTTTTCTGCATCTGTTGAGATGATCATATGGTTTTTCTCCTTCAGCTTGTTACTATGGTTTATCACATTGATTGATTTGCATATATTGAAGAATTCTTGCATTCCTGGAATAAACCCCACTTGATCATGGTGTATGATCCTTTTAATGTGCTGTTTAATGTGCTGTTTAATGTGCTGTTGGATTCTGTTTGTTGAGGATTTTTGCATCTATGTTCATCTGTGATATTGGCCTGTAGTTTTCTTTCTTGTGACATCTTTGTTTTTGTTATCAGGGTGTTGGTGGCCTTGTAGAATGAGTTTGGGAGTGTTCCTCCCTCTGCTCTATTTTGGAAGAGTTTGAGAAGGATAGATGTTAGTTCTTCTCTGAATGTTTGATAGAATTCACCTGTGAAGCCATCTGGTCCTGGGCTTTTGTTTGTAGGAAGATTTTTAATCATAGTCTCAATGTCAGTGCTTGTGGTTGGTCTGTTTATATTTTCTATTTCTTCCTCGTTCAGTCTCAGAAGGTTGTGCTTTTCTAGGAATTTGTCCATTTCTTCCAGGTGTTCCATTTTATTGGCATATAGTTGCTTGTAGTAATTTCTCATGATCTCTTGTATTTCTCAGTGTCAGTTGTTACTTCCCTCCTGTTTCATAATTACACCATCCAAAAATACAATATATTTTTCTGTCTCCTACTGGAGAAAAAAAAGACACCAACTCTCTTCAAAATCTCCTATTCTTTTCACCCACAAAAGTATATCCACCCAGCTTGCTAAAGTTTCTATATTGGTATACTTTGCACATCTAATGTGAGCTAAGAGAGCAGGAAGTGTGATCGTGTGGATGAAGAAGAATGGAATGTGAAATCAGGAGACAGCAGTTCTGGTTGAAGTCCTGCCAAACTTGAGTTATTTAAGCTTCTTGTGCCTCAGCTTTCTTAACTGTAAAATAAAGGTTGAACAGGATTGTCCCCAATGTCCCTTCCAAATCTACGAGTACTATAATTACTCTATGACTGCTACTCTATTTCTCTACGATTATTATGAAACTGCCCAACTCTTTCTGATTTATGGTTTTCAGTCTCAGGAAACAAGAGTGAATCAGGGTGGTTTTTTTTGGTTTTGTTTGGTGTGGTTTTACATACCTTTAAATATCCTTCCTAAAGAATTAACTGAATACTATTTCCAAATAAAAATGTAATGAATATCAAGTGGTAATACAGTTGATGATTATGTTTGTCAAGGTTCTCAGAAAAAAAGGGCCAACATGATGGATGGATGCCCATTCTCTCCATGCTTCCACATTAAGTTTCTCTGAAACCCTTATTTCTTGCACATAATTCTGTCATGACTTTGGGCACAGAGTCATGGATGGATGGATGATAGATAGGTAGATAGATTATAGAGTCATAGAGACTGAGAAGTCCCACAATCTGCTGTCTGCAAGCTAGAGAATGAGGAAATCCAGTGGTGTAATTCAGAGTTCAAAGGCCCAAGAACCAGGAGCACTGATTTCCGAAAGCAGGAGAAGGTGGACATCCCAGCTCAATCAAAGAGGGCAAATTAGCCCTTTCTCTTCCTTTTTGTTCTACTCAAGTCCTCAACAGATTAGATTATGCCTATCCACATTGGTGAGGATGATCTTCTTTGCTCAGTCTACCAGTTAAAATGCTAATCTCTTCTGGAAACACCCTCACAGACACATTCCAAAATAATGTTTTACCAGCTATCTGGATATCCCTTAACCCAGTCAAGTTGATGCATAAAACTAACCATCACAATTACTGTGTTTGCATTAGTTCATATGCTTAGATTCATCAATACCTAGAGATTTATTCGGTCTGAACAAGTGACATTAATCAATGTCCTAACTTGGCATTTGGGGTAAGGAGCGCCCTTCCTAAAAGAGTGAAAAATATCAGACTTTCAACCTCCTCATTTTTAAAAGCTCTTCAAAAGTATACCCCAGAAAGACTTCTATTACCACTTCTTCAGAGTACTGAAGATGTTTAATAACTTGGACTGGAACTTTCTAAATCAGTACAGAGCAAACTGTTATGTGTGAATGCCAAATAGGTAGAACTTGGGAATCATGTTTGATTCCTCTTTCTCTCTACCCCACACTCAATTTGTCGGCAAATTCTGATGGTTCTATCTTCCACACATAGTCTGACCACATCCCACCACTTTCACAGTTGCCACCATGATTCAAGCCACAGTAATCTCTCCCCTGGATTTTTGCAATACCCTCCTTGCCTTACCTCCAGTCTTATACCCCTAGGGTTTGGTCTCAATACCACAGACAGTTACCCTTTAAAAATATAAGTCCTATCATGTCACTCCTCTAACCGTCTAGTTTTTGGCTCACAAAAGTTGCCCTCACTCTAACAATTGGCTTACAATGATGCTTCAGGTTTTCAGGCATCAATGTCAACTGAAACTTTGCAAGCAACAGTGCATAAGATGTCTGGGTACTCTCTCCCATTTACCCAGTATAGAGCTACTCAAGTAAATTGCCACCCATCTCTTTCGAGAAGGACTGGGGGAGTCATTACCATGCTGCACTCTGGGGATATAGCATCTCCTTCAGTCAATGCATTCTGGGTCTGTCAACAGGCTCAGATCTAGAACTGGGTAAGGGATTGTACATTTTTATTGGGGTAACTGCCCTCAGCCTCTTGGTCAGGCATTCCTCATATCTTTTGATTATGTAAATTAAGTAGTACCCTTGTTATCTGCCCACTTATTCTACCTTTATGGACACCATGGTGAATGTGGAGATACCTCTTAGATCCCCTTTAAAGAAGGACTTGTTGTTCCAGCTCCTGAGTTGTCAGTGGGCAGACTTCAGGCATCCTTTTTTTTTTTTTTTTTTTTTTTTTTTTTTCTTTTTGCGGTATGCGGGCCTCTCACTGTTGTGGCCTCTCCCGTTGCGGAGCACAGGCTCCGGATGCGCAGGCCCAGCGGCCATGGCTCACGGGCCCAGCCACTCCGCGGCATATGGGATCCTCCCAGACCGGGGCACGAACCCGTATCCCCTGCATCGGCAGGCGGACTCTCAACCACTGC
This sequence comes from Mesoplodon bidens, assembly GCF_964165515.1. NCBI lineage: Eukaryota > Metazoa > Chordata > Mammalia > Artiodactyla > Ziphiidae > Mesoplodon > Mesoplodon bidens. The sequence goes on along the minus strand of NC_138176.1, from coordinate 186,080,872 downwards.
GCCACCAGGGAGGCCCCCAGGCATCCTTTAACTTTGCCATCCATGGCAGTAATTATGTCCATTCATGTTCTGATGATTATGTGCTACTACCTGGCCTCTGTTGTTCTGGAGTCCTATTATCCCCATTGCTGTCAGTGAGTCCAGTTCACAAGGGCGTCTCCTCCTTTCAGCCCTGTGCTACAGAGGGCAGCCACCACTGAACTTCTAAGTGATGCTGCTACTCTTCTTATTAGTATATCATCAGTCTCTCTCATGGGTCACAGTCTTCTGCTGGGTTTCCAGTCTTACATAAGCTATCTACTTCAGCATGCACACACAGCATTTTTACTTCTGAAAGCTCTCTGCCAATAGCCCTTCTGGGAGAAGTAGTCCTTCAGCCAAAGGAAGATCTGCGTGGTCCATCATAATATCACTTTCAACACTTAAGATTACAATGCTAGTGAATGATAACCTGAGTTTGGAACCCAGGCAGGCAGTTTGACTCAGAATTCATGCCCCTTACCACTATTTAGGAATATCTGATTCGTAGCTGCATAGAGACATTTCTAGTCTTTCATCCTGAAGTTAAATAAGGGTTTTTGGGGGAGACTAGAAGAACCAGGGTCATTCTTCACTAGTGAGTATCAGTGCTTCTAAATCTAGGGTAGGGCAAAGGACATGTGTGGCTGGAAAAATCTGCCGTGGGTAATTCTAATAACCTTTGTTCTTGCCAGAATTGAGAATCCCTTGTGTAGATGAAGGAGAAGATGTCAAGGGAACATTCTGGAAATAAGCTTTGAGTGTTGTTGATTTCAGTCATGTGTTTAAAATAGAGCTCATCTGGGGAATTCCCTGTCGGTCCAGTGGTTAGGACTTTGTGCTTCCATTGCTGGTGGCACAGGATCGATCCCTGGTCGGGGAACTAAGATCTCGAAAGCTGCGTGGAACAGCCAAAAAATAAAAGAAACAAAATAAAATAGAGCTCATCTGTGTAGGCAACCAGACACTTGGAAAAAAAGCCACAAAGTAAGTTGCTCCTCGGCCTCTGTAGGAAAGTGTTTAAAGCATGTAATTAAACTGCCAAATGTATTCTAAGATAAAACTACTTTTTTTCCCTAAAATAGGTTAATATATAGTTTTGCAACACAACAAGCTGTCTTATTAGTTTAAAATATATATATAGTTTCAAGAGTGATTCAAGGAAATTGTTCCAATGTGAGGCAATGGATCTTGTGAGGGAAACTGTATTATTAAGAGATAGTATTTTCTCACTAATTAATTTCATTTCATACTCTATAGAGCAGTCATCAAATCATTAAAAACACTACTCTCCCTATGTTCAAATGATAAAACCATAGATTATGACTCAGGATGAAGGAGTTTAAACTCAAGGCAAAACTTCCAAGCTCCTAATTTCATACCTTTTTCTGCCAATTATATTACTTTCTAAATTTGATAGTGTTCAAATTCTTCTCAGTGTCCTAAATTTCTGAACCTTATCAACTTTCTACACCCACAAAGAGAAAACAATAGAAATAAATGAGGAAACAAATAATGAATGCATATTTACTAGACATTCTATGTGCTAGTCTCACATAGAATGTCCAAGCAGTAGATTAACCAAATGTTATTTATATTACTTTTTGTAACTCATTTTGGCTAATAGCATTTTATAGTAGATTTGACTTTTTAATCATCATTTGCTAAGTATTCCTAAATACACATTCCAGAACCAGGAAAGAGGCAATCTAAGATTAAATATTGATCATGCATAAGGCACAAAGTAAATAATCCATGAATGGATAGTAACATTTTCACTAAAAGTACAAGATCTATGTTGTCTCATCCAATAATGGTGCTATGTTTACATTAAAATAATCCTTGTTTTCATTCCAAATTCATATTAAATGCTTCAGTACCTGTACCTCCCCCTTATAGATTTTACTATACGACAACTATAAAACTACTGTTTGTTTATTTGTTCACATTTTATCTACAGTCTAGAGTCTACATTGTAAATATCTAGATATTTAGATATCAAGAATACAGAGACTATTTCCAGTGCCAAGCATTACACCAGTCACATAATAGGAACATAACAGATATTTATAGACTGAATGAATGCATCAACTCTAAAAGAATGTTTCATAGCTTAGGTTTCAGTGAATGCTATACTATTTAAATATTACTTTATAGAACAATCTCAATTAGTCAGTGAAATGTTTTTCTTGTATTTACCCAAAGTAATGGTGGGTTCCTTTCCCTGAATAAGATTACTTTTAAAAAAAAATACAGAATAAAAAAAAAAAAAACTCCTACTAGAACTCTCATAGATCACAGCTGTAAAATACTGAGGGAAGAACAGGAAAAGGAGAGCCTGGTAATTATAAAGCAAAAGTTCTGTGCTTTATTTTCTTGAAAAGACAAATTTCCTCAAGTTTTCCTAATGTTTTTCTGGGCCTTCACATCCAAACTTCCTACCAGTTACAAAAAGACTTCCTTCATACAATCAGTCCCTGGCACTGGGCCAAAATGCCAAGTCCTGTCGGATCTCAGGATCTCTGAACATACTAGTCTCTGCCCCAACACTCCTCTCCCAACGCTTCTTCATTCTTCATGTCTCAGCTTAAATGTATCTCCTTAAAGAGGCCCTTCCTGGATGTTCTCTCTCAGTGGTTCCTCATGGATTTTTCTTTTCATAGCACATAATATTATTTATGATTATAAATTATCTCATGTGTATTTTTGTTTACTATCTGTTCCTCACCCGCATCTGACTGTAACTTCCATGATGACAGGGGCCACATTCGTCTCATTTATCTGTGGACCTCCAGCACCCAGTGCAATAGCCAATACACAATAAACACTCAAAAAGACTTGAATTAAATTTTTAAAAATGATAGATATATTTAATATTATTTGTATTATACTTATTTCTGTGATTCTAAGCATTTGTGATTTCAGCTTTTCATATTCTATATTGCCTTTGCTAGATTACACCTTCATATTCATAGAACAATATAAACTAATGACAGTAATAATGATAACATTGTGATACAAAATATCCTGAAAACTTTTTAAGCTGAAAATGAAAACGATGTTTCATGCAGTATTAACACCAGTAAGTGTTAATGTGCTCTAAATTAGAAAAACTGATCATTCATATCTGTACCTCTTTCAGAACTAAGACACTCCATTCTCAATGTTATTCTCAGAAATGGTTTGGTTCCTATTATCTATGGCTATATAACAAACCACCCCAAACCCTAGTAGCTTAAGACAACAACATTTATTTTTCTCACAGATTTACAATCTGAGCAGGGTTAGACCAGGACAGATTGTCTGTGCCCCACTCAGTTTCATCTGAGTGACTTAAAGCCTGGGTCTAGAATCACCTGAAGACTTGTTCATCCACTTAACTGCCACCTGGGCTGAGAAGACTCCATAGCTTGAGGAATGGAGCTCCTCAATCACCTCTCTCTAACCCAAGGTAATCTCCTCATGGCCTCTCCAGCATGACATCTTCAGCATAGCTGGTCTTCTTACTTACACTTTGGTTTAGGGATACCAAGGTATGTGTCCTGAGAGAGAGCCATGTGGAAGCAGGACTGGCAACGTAATTTTTGAGGCCCAGTACAAATTGAAAAATGCAGGGCCCCTTACTCAAAAAATACTAAAAATTTCAAGACAGGAACAAGAGAGCATTAAACCAAACGTGGGGTTTTTCTGAGTGCAGGGCCCTGTGCAACTGCATAGGTCACATGTCCATGATGCTGGCCGTGATAGAAGCCATATTGTATTTCATTATCCAGCATCCCTCAGCACCACTTCTGTTGCATTCTGTTCACTGAGGCAGTCACAAAGGCCCACCCAAGTTCAAGAGAAAGAGAAATAACTCCACATCTTGTTGGGAGTGACCATGTTCTGGAAGAGCATGTAGGGTTGGAAAAGTGGCCATTTCCAAAAATACAGTCCACCACAAGTTTTCTATAAAAGACTGGCTCACCGTTGGAGAATGGAAACGTATCTAACTTGGAAAATTCATAGTGACAACCATAGTAGCCACCACATACTTAAGGAACTTCTTCTATGTGGGGTGCTGACTGAGCACTTCAGAGACATCACCTCGTTTAATCCTCCCGACTCCCCACTTAATACGTACAGTGCTATTAGCATCCCTGTTGAAGAGCTGATATCGCAGAGAGGTGGAAAGATCATACAGTGAATAAGTAAGAGAACAGGGAATTGATCCCGGGCTGATGCCAAGAGAGCTTATCACTCTTCAGTGTTGTTGAAGTTAATTTCCCAAGAGGCAACTCCTGACAGGACTATGCTCTTCCCCTGTTTCCTACCACCAGATGATTCTATAAGGGTTAGCTATAGTGGGCACCTAATAGGTTGTCTTCATAGCTCACAGCTTCCCTATATCTGGTGACTCTCTGTCACTCCATCCTCATACTGCATGTGTTCATATGACTGATTCCAATGTCCTGGCTGTATGGGAAAATAACTGAGGCAGTGTTCCACCCCTAGAAGGGAGGCGGGAAGAAAGAGAGGAAGACAGATAAAGATCAGTTGATTTGGTCTATCTTCAAGGTCTGCACCTGAAATATACAAAGCGGGGCATTATGTGCAGCTCTATTTTCCACCCTGTGTTCTGAGGAAAATAGAGTAGATTTATAGAAAAAGAAAAGAAGTAAGTGAGTAGAGAGCAGCAAGACCTGTGAGAGAGTAATACTACTAACAATATGCATATCAATTTTCTCAGACTATTCTTGAGGCCCCAAGATCCTGATCCTGAGATAACAACATGTCATTAGGATACACTTTCATGTTTTGTTATTGTTGGCCTAAGCAGTTCTTCATTATTTGATAGCAAAATAACCCTAACACATACAGGTAAAACACCAGCTTGCCTCAACTAATAGAGGGCAAATTCTAGAAATAGCCAATGGGCTTACCACATAAAAAGATAAAAAATAAGATTATAGTTTTTCAAGGGCTCTATAAACTATGGAGGCAAATCCAAGTTATGTTGTTTAGGGAATAAGTAAAAGCTGAAAGATTCTATGTATAACAGTAAGATGAAATAGACACCTCACGACCACTATTAGGGGAAAAAAGTACATTCAAGCCCATCAATCTAAGCTGTTTTAGTCTACCTTCAGAATTTTAAAGAAAAATCTTTACCTCTGCAAGAGGGATTTTCCTCCAGTATCTCCAGTTCATTTAGAGGTGAGGTGAGAAAATGAATTATATATATTTTAAATTTCTCCCAGTTTTTGAAATGAAAAACATTTGGTGAAATCTGCTTCTCTGCCCTCCCCCAGCAGACTCACTTCAATTACTGAGTCATTATCCAATTCCACCTATAATTCATAGTAGCTTTGGCATCACTGGAGAAGCATTCCAGCATGTATCAACAGTGCTTCCTCCAAGTTCTATGCAAAGGGCGGATAGCAGGAAGAGCTGTACTTCTGTCTGAAGAGCTTCGCTCCCCTTCTCTCATGCTTCTCCACCCACCCAGGGCCTCCATCTTCTTCGTTTGGGGAGCAATTTCCCAAGCCTGCAGTTTAGGGTGGAGGGGATGGGAGGAGGAGATTCTGGTGAACAGCTGGGGCCTATCACTTCTCATTGCAGGTCTTGGGGAGATATGGTTGACAGAGTGATGCACAGAGCCTGTCCCAGTTAATGACTTCACCATTCTCCATCATTATCCCCATCATTAGAAAATTAGGAGGACAGAAGGTATTTACTGTAAACCTGCCACCTCCCAAGGAGAGATAAATAGAAACTGATAAATGGGCTCTTCTGGTGCTGTTCGTCTATTAACCTTCTGCTTCCCAGCTCCAGCATATGCATGCCACCCTGCCATTTATATCCAGTAATAGGCATGGCAGCGGGCAATACAATCATACCTTTACTGTGAGCGTTCCCTCCGTGCGGTGGGTCTGCACAAGCTCACAATTACATTCATAATGATGCTTTGCTAAACAGTCCAGTTAAAAGACATTAGGCAGTTGTTCCCCAGCCATCACACCAGCATCCCACATCCATTCGGAGCTTAACTCTTCACTAGCCTGGGCCCCAACTGCCTGCCTTGCTGATCTTTCTGTTCTCATTGCATGCATGCCAACCTAGTCATTAAAGGTATACTCTTTGTTTTCCTTTTGTTTTTTTAAAGCTCCTCTTTTTTTTTTTACATCTTTATTGGAGTATAATTGCTTTACAATGGTGTGTTCGTTTCTGTTTTATAACAAAGTGAATCAGTCGTACATATACATATGTTCCCATATCTCTTCCCTCTTGCGTCTCCCTCCCTCCCACCCTCCCTATCCCACCCCTCTAGGTGGTCACAAAACACTGAGCTGATCTCCCTGTGCTATGCGGCTGCTTCCCACTTAAAGCTCCTCTTTCTTAAGTCTGTGTTCCTGGGGAGCAAAGGCACAGCCAGCCTATGAATGGCTTGAAACTGACTCATCTGGTTGACTGCCTGGCGTGAGGGCAGGACAGTGTTTCATCCATGTTGTGGTCACTGGCGACCACCCGGGGGCGATGCCCCTCATTTTTCACCAGTTGGGAGCCAAGCTGTTTTTCAGTTTTTTCTAAGGAGATTTTGTGTTCTTTAGTACATTCCTAGGTGCCGAGGGGGAGAAAGAATGCATCTATTCAATTTTGTTCTCTGTATGATAATAGAGCAAAAGGAGCATAATAACCATAGTGTCCGATATTAGGAAGAGTCTCAATGTGCATCCATGTAGACTCTCAGGGGTCTTGAAGGAGCATGCATCCCAGGAGATCCTGAAGGAGTTGACAGAAAACTGAGGCCCACAAAGAGAGCCACCTCATTCTGTTATCCCTCTGCTCACACTGTGGCTGCAAAATGAACATTTGGTCTCTGCTGCTCTGACCTATTTCTTCCCAAGTCACATTCCTATGTTTACTCTGAAGAGTTTGCAACAGTGACTGCAGCGGGCAGACTGGTTCACAGGATGAAACATGAAAAGCAAAGATGAATAATCTCTCAGAAACACAGGGCAGACTCTATGAAATGAATCAAGCTGGTCCTAAACGTGGCCCTGGGTTGGGGGGGAGCAGATAAAAAGACAGTGGCAAGCGGGGAGGTGAGGTTGGAGAGAAGTAATATCAGCAAAGATAAAAAGCAATAAAAAGAGCAATGAGAAGAAAATGACATGACAATCTTATTACTGGTGTTCAGGAACCATAGCCTCTCTGTCAGAAAAATACCAGATCACCCATTTGAGAACTTCATAAAACTAAATGATCAATAGATTATAGCTCTGGCCCTCCTTCCACACAGCATAAAACAAATAATAATATCTCCAATAAATATAACAAATAGGGCAATCTTTCCCATTTCCTGCAGACCCCTGACAGAACATGCTACAGGATCTTTTCATTTCCTCTTCAGGATACTAAGCAGCTTGCCAGACTCCCAGTCAAGCACAGCCTCTCCAGCTGTCTTCCAAGCATCCACCTTTAAATACAGATTCTGGATATAGCTGGGCAGCCTTGCACTCATGGAGGCCTTCATTCCACAGAAATACCTGGGGGCAGAGCCTCTGTCAGTCAGCATTCTATTAACTAAAACTCTCCAGGTGCTGGCACAAGCACACACCTATAGTATAATGATAAATAATGTTTCTCATGATGAGCCAGAGACAGATGAAGAGATTGATGTGAATTCTGCCTCTTCTTCAACATTCCTTATTTCTATCCACCTTTACATCTTTACCAAGCCCCCTTACATTATCTTTTATGATTCACAACAAAATCCAGGGCAGTCATCAAGAGATGATATCAGCATGTAAAGCAATGATGTGAGAACACTTCTTCACAAAAACAAACTCAAAATGGCTTAAAGATTTAAATATAAGACATGACACCATAAAACTCCTAGAAGAGAACATAGACAAAACACTCTCTGACATAAATGTCTTCTTAGGTCGCTCTCCCAAGACAATAGAAATAAAAGCAAAAATAACAAAATGGGATCTAAGCAAACTTATAAGCTTTTGCACAGCAAAGGAAAACATCAACAAAACAAAAAGACAACCTATGGACTGGGAGAAAATATCAATATTTGCAAACGATGTGACCAACAACGACTTAATTTCCAAAATACATAAACAGCTCATACAACTCAACAACAACAAAAACAACGCAACCAAAAATGGGCAGAAGACCTAAATATAAATTTCTCCAAAGAAGACATACAAATGGCCAATAGGCATATGAAAAGGTGATCAACTTCACTAATTATTAGAGAAATGCAAATCAAAACTACAACAAGGTATCACCTCACACCAGTCAGAATGGCCATCATCAAAAAGTCTACAAATAATAAATGCTGGAGAGGTGTGGAGAAAAGGGAACCCTCCTACAATGTTGGTGGGAATGTAAATTGGTGCAGCCACTATGGAAAACAGTATGAAGGTTCCTCAAAAAACTGAAAATAGAGTCGCCATATGATCCAGCAATCCCACTCCTGGGCTCACATCCAGAGAAAATGTTAATTCGAAAATACACGTGTATCCCAATGTTCACAGCAACATTCTTTTCAATAGCCAAGACATGGAAGCAACCTAAAAGTCCATCAGCAGATGATTGCATAAAGAAGATGTGGGGTATATGTATATACACACACACACTGGACTACTACTCAGCCATAAAAAGAATGAAATAATGTCACTTGCAGCAACATGGCTGGATCTAGAGATTATCATACAAAGTAAAGTAAATCAGACAAAGACAAACATCATATGATATCACTTATATGTGGAATCTAAAATATGATACAAACAAACTTATTTATAAAACAGAAACAGACTCACAGACATAGAAAACAAACATGGTCACCAAAGGGGAAGTGGGGGAGGGGTAAATTAGGAGTTTGGGATTAGCAGACACTAACTACTGTATATAAAATAGATAAAAAATGAGGTCTTACTATATAGCACAGGGAATTATATTCAATACTCTGTAGTAAACTATAATGGAAATATATATGAAAAAGAATATATATATATATACATTCATATACATATATATACATACGTGTGTGTGTGTGTGTGTATCACTTTGCTGTACACTGGAAACTAACACAACATTGTAAATCAACTATACTTGGAAAAAAAAAGAGAGAGAGAGGTGATATTAGTATCCTTATTGTACAGCTATAGAAACTAAGACTCAGAAAGGGCAAGTGACTTTCCCAGCTCACGTCGCTAGGACCAGAGTCTTCCTTCCTCTTCAGGGCCACCATGTTCCCAACTCTAGCAGGCACCATTCACATCGTCTTCTATGTTAACAGCACTCCTGCAGGTGGGTGACAAAGCTGCCCTAAAAAAGTAGCATGATATGGTGGAAATAGAAAGGGCTTTGGAATCAAGGACCTGATTTTGCCATTTACTAGCTGCATTACCCCAGATAATTTTTAAATTTCTGTGAATTTTAGTTTCCTCATCTATGAAATGGAGTGATGATAATAACAATCCCCACAGCATAAATATATTGTATTATATATGACAAATTGTGAAAAACACTTCCGGGACTTCCCTGGTGGCACAGTGGATAAGACTACACACTCACAATGCAGGGGGCCCAGGCTCGATCTCTGGTCAGGGAACTAGATCCTACATGCATGCCACAACTAAGAGTTCACATGCCACAATTAAGACCCTGCACAACCAAATAAATAAATAAATATTTATTTTAAAAAAACTAAGTGTTGTCAACTAAGTAAAGTATTAGAACAAAAAGGAATTGAAAGAAAGAAAGAAAGAGAAAGAAAGAATAGGAAGGAAGAAAGGAAGAAAGAAAGAAAAACACTTCCCAGAGCATTTCATTCTCTGTCTTTCCCCTCCCCTTCTATGATATAAATACTTTACCATGTTGCCTCTTTAGTCTAGGAAAAGTTTAATGTAAATATGTTTTGCAATATTCTAGCTCTTAGGAACTCAGCAAACTATATAACATAATGGTGACTCTCCTTTTAAGCAGAATAAAATTAACCAGAATGTTTCATTCCCTTGCCATGCCAGATGAACATACACAAAGGTGTTATAGGGTTGGACTAAAGGATTAGTTAAAATCAAGGGATATTTTGCACAGTATAAAATAAAAATACAACATAAGACATTTTACAATTCTTCTGACATCCCAACTACAAGGAATTTCTCTCTGACTTTTCTTCTCTTTAGTACTCGTTTATCACCATGAGAGCTATAGGTTTTCTTTCTCAAGTGTATATTTGCCATTCATCTCTCTTCTTCCATGTCAAGAGGTTTATTAATCCCAATTTCCAGCATTGACAGTTGACAATTGTCAGAAATCCAGTTTTTTATTAAGCAGGAAAACCATTTAGTTCTCTGGGATTTATTTTTTAAAAAATTAATAAACAGAAACCTCAATTAAGTAGATTTAGGAGGCCAGTAGGCAGACCTCTCATGCTCAGTGACGATAGCCCAGCCCTATAGGAAGAAGACAGACTCCTTTTCTTTCTTGGCAAGAACTCAGCCAATGAAAAGCCACAGACTCTCTGTTTACCTCTCAACTTCCTTTTCTTCTCTATAAAAGTGTTCTCCTTCCCTTACTGAGCAGGAACTTGCATGTGGTGCATGCACCATGGTTGCAGACCCTGACCTGCAATTCTCTGCTGATCCCAAATAATGATTCTTTTTGCTGGGGAAATAACTGGCAGTCTATTTGTTTCAGGTCAACAGATTCAACCCTCACCTTTCAGACCATACTCAGGCTCTCTTCGTTTGGGATTCTCATTTGGGCAAATTACCACCTTCCCCCATCCACAAGCTTTTGGAAATACAGTTGAACCTTGAATGAGGTGGCAGTTAGGAGCACTGACTCTCCATGCAGTTGAAAATCTGTTTGTAACTTATAGTCAACCCTCCATATATGTGGTTCCTCCTTATATGCAGATCTTCCATATCTGTGGTTCCACACCTGCAGATTCAACTAAACAAGGATAATATAGTATTATAGTGTTTACTATTGAAAAATATTTTGTGTATAAGTGTACCTGCCCAGTTCAAGCCTGTGTTGTTTCAGGGTCAACTGTACATGGGAGTAATTTCTAGTTGTCAAAATGACAGGGGCCAAGCTCAGCAAGAGAGCAGGATACAAGATCAATATACAAAAATCAATTGTATTTCCACATAGTAGCGATAAACATTCTGAAAATAAGGAAAACAATTCCATTTATGATAGCATCAAAAAGAGTAAAATACTTAGGAAAAAATTTAGCAAAGGACATGCAAGACGTGTACTAAAAAACTACAAAACGCCACTGAAGGAAACTAAAGAAGAACTAAGTAAAAGGGAAGAAATTACATGTTCATGAATTGAAAGACAATATTTTTAAGATGAAAATACTCAACGTGATATACAGATTCAACACAATACCTATCAACATTTCAACCTCCTGTTTTGTAGACATGGACATGCTGACCCTAAAATTCACATGGAAATGCAAGGAACCCAGAATAGCCAAAATAACTTTTAAAAAGAATGAATTTGGAGGACTCATACTTCCTGATTTCAAAACTTACTACAAAGCCACGGTTATCAAGACAGTGTGCTACTGACATAAAAATAGTCATATAGATCAGTGGAATAGAATTTAGATCCAGACATAACCCCCTAAATTTAAGGTTAATAGATTTTTAACAAGGGTGTCAGGACCCTTGAATGAGAAAGAATAGTCTTCTCAAAATGATGTTGGGACAACTGGATATCTGTATTAAAAAAATAAAGTCAGATCCCTACATCACAATATATAAAACAAAGAAACAAACAAAACCTCAAATGGATCATAGAACTAAATGTAAGACCTAAAAGTATAAAACTCTTACAATAAAACATGAGTAACTCTTTGTAATCTTGGATTAAACAGTTATCTCTTAGATATGACACCAAACACACAAGCAAAAAAAAAAAGAAAATATAAATCAAACTTCATCAAGATTAAAAACTTTTATACTTCATGAACAATCAAGAAAGTGCCCTTGATAAGTCCCACAGAATGGGAGAAAATATTTGTTGATTATATATCTGATAAATGGGCTTGTAGCCATAATATATAAAGAACTCTTACAGCTCAAAAGTAAAAAATAACACAATTCAAACTTCCGGGTAAGATGGCGGAAGAGTAAGACGCGGAGATCACCTTCCTCCCCACGGATACACCAGAAATACAGCTACACGTGGAACAACTCCTACAGAACACCTACTGAATGCTGGCAGAAGACCCCAGACCTCCCAAAAGGCAAGAAACTCCCCACATACCTGGGTAGGGCAAAGCGGAGAGATTCCCGCACAGAGGATCGGTGCCGAGCAGCACTCACCAGCCTGAGAGGCTTGTCTGCTCGCCCACCAGGGCGGGCGGCGCTGGAAGCTGAGGCTCGGGCTTCGGTCAGAGTGCAGGGAGAGGACTGGGGCTGGCGGCGAGAACTCAGCCTGAAGGGGGCTAATGTGCCACAGCTAGCCGGCAGGGAGTCCAGGAAAGCTCTGGAGCTGCCGAAGAGGCAAGAGACTTTTTCTTCCCTCTTGGTTTCCTGGTGCGCGAGGAGAGGGGATTAAGAGCGCTGCTTAAAGGGGCTCCACAGACGGGCGCGAGTCACGACTGAAAGCGCGGAGCCCAGTGACGGGCGTGGGACGCTGGGGCTGCTGCTGCCGCCGCCAAGAAGCCTGTGTGCGAGCGCAGGTCACTGTCCACACCGCCCTTCCGGGAGCCTGTGCAGCCCGCCACTGCCGGGGTCCCGGGATCCAGGGGCGGCTTCCCTGGGAGAACGCACGGCGCGCCTCGGGCTGGTACAACGTCACGCCGACCTCTGCCGCTGCAGGCTCGCCCCGCACTCCGTGCCCCTCCCTCCCGCCCGGCCTGAGTGAGCCAGAGTCCCCGAAGAGGCTGCTCCTTTAACCCTGTCCTGTCTGAGCGAAGAACAGACGCCCTCCGGCGACCTACACGCAGAGGCGGGGCCAAATCCAAAGCTGAGACCCAGGAGCTGTGAGAACAAAGAAGAGAAAGGGAAACCTCTCCCAGCAGCCTCAGAAGCAGCGGATTAAAGCTCCATAATCAACTTGATGTACCCTGCATCTGTGGAATACATGAATAGACAACAAATCACTCCAAATTGAGGAGCCAGGAGTCAGTGCTGTGCCTCTGAGGTGGGAGAGCCAACTTCAGGACACTGGTCCACAAGAGACCTCCCAGCTCCACATAATATCAAACGGCGAAAATCTTCCAGAGATCTCCATCTCAACAGCAGCACCCAGCTTCACTCAACGACCAGCAAGCTACAGTGCTGGACACCCTATGCCAAACAACTAGCAAGACAGGAACACAACGCCACCCATTAGCACAGAGGTGGCCTAAAATCATAAAAAGTCCGCAGACACCCCAAAACACACCACCAGTCGTGGACTTGCCCACCAGAAAGACAAGATCCAGCCTCATCCACCAGAACACAGGCACTAGTCCCCTCCACCAGGAAGCCTACACAACCCACTGAACCAACCTTAGCCACTGGGGACAGACACCAAAAACAACGGGAACTACGAACCTGCAGCCTACAAAAAGGAGACCCCAAACACAGTAACATAAGCAAAATGAGAAGACAGAAAAACACACAGCAGGTGAAGGAGCAAGATAAAAACCCACCAGACCTAACAAATGAAGAGGTAATAGGCAGTCTACCTGAAAAAGAATTCAGAATAATGATGGTAAAGATGATCCAAGATTCTATTTCCCAGATCCAAAATCTTGGAAATAGAATAGACAAAATGCAAGAAACAGTTAACAAGGACCTAGAAGAACTAAAGATGAATCAAGCATCAATTAAAAACACAATAAATGAAATGAAAAATACTCTAGATGGGATCAATAGCAGAATAACTGAGGCAGAAGAACGGATAAGTGAGGTGGAAGATAAAATAGTGGAAATAACTGCTGCAGAGCAAAATAAAGAAAAAAGAATGAAAAGAACAGAGGACAGTCTCAGAGACCTCTGGGACAACATTAAACGCACCAACATTCGAATGATAGGGGTTCCAGAAGAAGAAGAGAAAAAGAAAGGGACTGAGAAAATATTTGAAGAGATTATAGTTGAAAAGTTCCCTAATATGGGAAAGGAAATAGTTAATCAAGTCCAGGAGGCACAGAGAGTCCCATACAGAATAAATCCAAGGAGAAATACGCCAAGACACATATTAATCAAACTGTCAAAAATTAAACACAAAGAAATCATATTAAAAGCAGCAAGGCAAAAACAACAAATAACACACAAGGGAATCCCCATCAGGATAACAGCTGATCTCTCAGCAGAAACTCTACAAGCCAGAAGGGAGTGGCAGGACATAATTAAAGTCATGAAAGAGAAAAACCTGCAACCAAGATTACTCTACCCAGCAAGGATCTCATTCAGATTTGATGGAGAAATTAAAACGTTTACAGACAAGCAAAAGCTGAGAGAGTTCAGCACCACCAAACCAGCTTTACAACAAATGCTAAAGGAACTTCTCTAGGCAAGAAACACAACGAAGGAAAAGACCTACAATAATGAACCCAAAACAATTAAGAAAATGGGAATAGGAACATACATATCGATAATTACCTTAAATGTAAATGCACTAAATGCTCCCACCAAAAGACACAGATTGGCTGAATGGATACAAAAACAAGACCCATATATATGCTGTCTACAAGAGACCCACTTCAGACCTAGAGACACATACAGACTGAAAGTAAGGGGATGGAAAAAGATATTCCATGCAAATGGAAACCAAAAGAAAGCTGGAGTAGCAATTCTCATATCAGACAAAATAGACTTTAAAATAAAGACTACTAGAAGAGACAAAGAAGGACACTACATAATGATCAAGGGATCGATCCAAGAAGAAGATATAACAATTGTACATATTTATGAACCCAACATAGGAGCACCTCAATACATAAGGCAAATACTAACAGCCATAAAAGGAGAAATCGACAGTAACACAATCATAGTAGGGGACTTTAACACCCCACTTTCACCAATGGACAGATCTTCCAAAATGAAAATAAATAAGGAAACACAAGCTTTAAATGATACATTAAACAAGATGGACTTAATTGATATTTATAGGACATTCCATCCAAAAACAACAGAATACACATTTTTCTCAAGTGCTCATGGAACATTCTCCAGGATAGATCATATCTTGGGTCACAAATCAAGCCTTGGTAAATTTAAGAAAATTGAAATTGTATCAAGTATCTTTTCTGACCACAATGCTATGAGACTAGATATCAATTACAGGAAAAGAGCTATAAAAAATACAAACACATGGAGGCTAAACAATACACTACTTAATAACGAAGTGATCACTGAAGAAATCAAAGAGGAAATAAAAAAATACCTAGAAACAAATGACAATGGAGACACGACGACCCAAAACCTATGGGATGCAGCAAAAGCAGTTCTAAGAGGGAAGTTTATAGCAATACAATCCCACCTTAAGAAACAGGAAACATCTCGAATAAACAACCTAACCTTGCACCTAAAGCAATTAGAGAAAGAAGAACAAAAACATCCCAAAGTTAGCAGAAGGAAAGAAATCATAAAAATCAGATCAGAAATAAATGAAAAAGAAATGAAGGAAACGATAGCAAAGATCAATAAAACTAAAAGCTGGTTCTTTGAGAAGATAAACAAAATTGATAAACCATTAGCCAGACTCATCAAGAAAAGAAGGGAGAAGACTCAAATCAATAGAATTAGAAATGAAAAAGGAGAAGTAACAACTGGCACTGCAGAAATACAGAAGATCATGAGAGATTACTATAAGCAACTCTATGCCCATAAAATGGACAGCCTGGAAGAGATGGAAAAATTCTTAGAAATGCACAACCTGCCAAGACTGACTCAGGAAGAAATAGAAAATATGAATAGACCAATCACAAGCACTGAAATTGAAACTGTGATTAAAAATCTTCCATCAAACAAAAGCCCAGGACCAGATGGCTTCACAGGCGAATTCTATCAAACATTTAGAGAAGAGCTAACACCCATCCTTCTCAAACTCTTCCAAACAATATCAGAGGAAGGAACACTCCCAAACTCATTCTATGAGGCCACCATCACCTTGATACCAAAACCAGGCAAGGATGTCACAAAGAAAGAAAACTACAGGCCAATATCACTGATGAACATAGATGCAAAAATCCTCAACAAAATACTAGCAAACAGAATCCAACAGCACATTAAAAGGATCATACACCATGATCAAGTGGGGTTTATTCCAGGAATGCAAGGATTCTTCAGTATACGCAAATCAATCAATGTGATACACCATATTAACAAGTTGAAGGAGAAAAACCATATGATCATCTCAATAGATGCAGAGAAAGCTTTCGACAAAATTCAACACCCATTTATGATAAAAACCCTGCAGAAAGTAGGCATAGAGGGAACTTTCCTCAACATAATAAAGGCCATATATGACAAACCCACAGCCAACATTGTCCTCAATGGTGAAAAACTGAAACCATTTCCACTAAGATCAGGAACAAGACAAGGCTGCCCACTCTCACCACTCTTATTCAACATAGTTTTGGAAGTTTTAGCCACAGCAATCAGAGAAGAAAAGGAAATAAAAGGAATCCAAATTGGAAAAGAAGAAGTAAAGCTGTCACTGTTTGCAGATGACATGATACTATACATAGAGAATCCTAAAGAAGCTACCGAAAAACTACTAGAGCTAATCAATGAATTTGGTAAAGTAGCAGGATACAAAATTAATGTACAGAAATCTCTGGCATTCCTGTACACTAATGATGAAACATCTGAAAATGAAATCAAGAAAACACTCCCATTTACCATCACAACAAAAAGAATAAAATATCTAGGAATAAACCTACCTAAGGAGACAAAAGACCTGTATGCAGAAAATTATAAGACACTGATGAAAGAAATTAAAGATGATACAAATAGATGGAGAGATATACCATGCTCCTGGATTGGAAGAATCAATATTGTGAAAATGACTCTACTACCCAAAGCAATCTACAGATTCAATGCAATCCCTATCAAACTACCACTGGCATTTTTCACAGAACTAGAACAAAAAATTTCAAAATTTGTTTGGAAAAACAAAAGACCCCGAATAGCCAAAGCAATCTTGAGAACGAAAAACGGAGCTGGAGGAATCAGGCTCCCTGACTTCAGACTATACTACAAAGCTACAGTAATCAAGACATTGTGGTACTGGCATAAAAACAGAAAGATAGATCAGTGGATCAGGATAGAAAGCCCAGAGATAAACCCACACACACATGGCCAACTTATCTTTGATAAAGGAGGCAGGAATGTACAGTGGAGAAAGGACAGCCTCTTCAATAAGTGGTGCTGGGAAAACTGGACAGGGACATGTAAAAGTTTGAGATTAGATCATTCCCTAACACCATACACAAAAATAAGCTCAAAATGGATTAAAGACTTAAATGTAAGGCCAGTAACTATCAAACTCTTAGAGGAAAACATAGGTAGAACACTCTATGACATAAAGCACATCAAGATCCTTTTGGACCCACCTCCTAGAGAAATGGAAATAAAAACAAAGATAAACAAATGGGACCTAATGAAACTTCAAAGCTTTTGCACAGCAAAGGAAACCATAAACAAGACCAAAAGACAACCCTCAGAATGGGAGAAAATATTTGCAAATGAAGCAACTGACAAAGGATTAATCTCCAAAATTTATAAGCAGCTCATGCAGCTCAATAGCAAAAAAACAAACAACCCAATCCAAAAATGGGCAGAAGACTTAAATAGGCATTTCTCCAAAGAAGATATACAGACTGCCAACAAACACATGAAAGAATGCTCAACATCATTAATCATTAGAGAAATGCAAATCAAAACTACAATGAGATATCATCTCACACCAGTCAGAATGGCCATCATCAAGAAATCTAGAAACAATAAATGCTGGAGAGGGTGTGGAGAAAAGGGAACACTCTTGCACTGCTGGTGGGAATGTGAATTGGTACAGCCACTATGGAGAACAGTATGGAGGTTCCTTAAAAAACTAAAAATAGAACTACCATATGACCCAGCAATCCCACTACTAGGCATATACCCCGAGAAAACCATAATTCCCAAAGAGACATGTACCAAAATGTTCATCGCAGCTCTATTCACAATAGCCCGAAGCTGGAAACAACCTAAGTGTCCATCATCGGATGAATGGATAAAGAAGATGTGGCACATATATACAATGGAATATTACTCAGCCATAAAAAGAAATGAAACTGAGCTATTTGTAATGAGGTGGATAGACCTAGAGTCTGTCATACAGAGTGAAGTAAGTCAGAAAGAGAAAGACAAATACCGTATGCTAACACATATATACGGAATTAAAAAAAAAATGTCATGAAGAACCTAGGGGTAAAACGGGAATAAAGACACAGACCTACTTGAGAATGGACATGTGGATATGGGGAGGGCGAAGGGTAAGCTGTGACAAAGCGAAAGAGAGGCATGGACATATATACACTACCAAACGTAAGGTAGATAGATAGTGGGAAGCAGCCGCAGAGCACAGGGAGATCAGCTCGGTGCTTTGTGACCGCCTGGAGGGGTGGGATGGGGAGGGTGGGAGGGAGGGAGATGCATGAGGGAAGGGATGTGGGAACAGATGTATATGTATGACTGATTCACTTTGTTATAAAGCAGAAACTAATAAAAAAAAATAACGCAATTGAGAGATGGGTAAAAGATCTGAATAGACTTTTCTCCAAAGAAGATATACAAACAGTGATAAGCATGTGAAAAGATGTTCAAAATCATGCATCATTAGGGAAATACAAATCAAATCTATAATTAGATATCACTTCACACCCCCTAAGATGGTTTTAAAAGAAAAAATAGGTAATAACAAGTGTTGGTGAGGATGTGGAGAAATTGGAACCACATGCATTGCTAATGGTGTAAAATGGTGCAGCCACCATAGAAAAAGAGTCTGATAGCATCTCATAAAGTTAAATATAGAGTTACCATATAACCCAGTAATTTTGCTCCTAAGTATATACCCTAGAGAAATGAAAACATGTGTCCCCATAAAAAATTGTACACAAATGTTCATAGCAGCCGTAATTCTAATAGCTAAAAAGTAGAAACTACCCAAATATCCATCAACTGACAAATGAATAAACAAAATGTGGTATATCCATACAATGGAATAATAATTGGCAGTCAAAAGGAATGAAGTACTGATACATGTTGCAATATGGATGAACCTTGAAAACATGCTAAGTGAAAGAAGCCAGTCACAAAATGTCACATATTATATGGTTACACTTATATGAAATGTCCAGGAAAAGGCATATCTATAGAGATAGCATATTAGTGGAATCTAGGGAAGGGAGGGAGAAGAAATGGGGAGTGATGAAAATATTCTGGAAATAGGTAGTTGTGATGGTTGCAAAACTTTGTGAATATACTATCAATAAAAACACTGAATTGTACACTTTAAATGGGTGATGTTTATAGTATGTGAATCTCAATAAAGCTGTATTTTTTTAAATAATACAAATCTACTACTGACACTTTAGGGAGGGATCAAGTATGCTAGACATTCTGTAATATCATGAGAGTCCACTTCAATAGATTTTTTTTTAATGAAACACTATTGGCATTTATTTCTGAGTCATTTATTTCAGACCTAAATACTGCTTTTTTTTCTTATTATCACAGTTATGAAATGTCAGTGTTCTATGGTAGAAAAGGTAACAATAAAGAAACCAAAAGATTTGGATACTAGTCTGAGCTTAACTACCAGGCAAGTAATTTCACTTCCTTGGGCCCCTTTCATTATCTAACAGATGAAGGATATGATGGTTACTGTTATCTGTCAACTTGTCTGGGCCACAGTGACCAGTTATGTGGTCAAGCATTATTCTGGATATTTCTGTAAGGGTGTTTTTGGATGAGATTAACATTTAAATCAGTAAACTCTGAGTAAAGTAGATTTCCCTCCATAATATGGGTAGACCTCATCCAACCATTTGAAGGTCTGAATAGAGCAAAATCGTGACCTTCCTCAAACAAGAGAAAATTCTGCCAGCAAATGTCCTTTGGACTTGAACTGAAAGTTCAAGAGCCAGTAACGGCTCTTCCTGGGTCTCTAACCTGCCAGCCTATTCTGCAGATTTTGGACTTGTCATTCTCCATAATCACATGGGCCAATTCCTTCATATAAATCACTTTGCACATACATAAACACACATACACACACACAAACACACGCCCTATTTGTTCTGTTTCTCTGGAGAAACCTAATACAAAAAAGTATGCCTTAAACATCTAAGGTGTCTTCCATCTCCAGCAATATCAGCCTTTGAAACAATATGGGTATTAAAAGCTGCAGGTGCTTCCAGAGCATTTTCAAAGTTCCAACTGACCTTATCAATTCCACTGAGAAAAGACAGTATTTGGTAAGTGCCTACAGAAATAATACTTACATTGACTCACCTACCTTATAACTGTCCTCTAAATTTGAGAATGGAATACAATGGTCCCTACAAATCTATGTGATCAGAATATAAAAACATATATTTATATTGCATAAGGATAACCAGACCTAAAAATATGAGGTGTAGGTGGGGTTTATTTTTATTTTTGGTCCCCCCCCCGTTTTCAGTATACTTTGTATATTTTAATGACAGAAGTGCAGGCACTGAGGCAAGACAGTGAATGTGATATTTGGAGAAACAGGATCAACCCAGAACACCTGGTACAATAGCATGTATGCAACCATTCACTTTGCCTATGATTAAAACAAGTCTAGGTACCCTTTCTAGATACCCTAGAAACGGAACTCATCAGTCTTCATCTGTCATAAACACTAAATTCTCATTATTAAAATATGGTCAATTCTATGTTATTCTGTGACTGACTATTCAGATGTGTATTATTCAGAGCTTTTCATTTTCTTTTTTTCTGACAACATGAGTTTTTGCCATTTCATAGATCATTTGTACCTCCACCAACTTTTCTACATTCATTACGGTCTCTGGCAAAAGATTTGGTGAAAGAGGCAGTTGATGCAAATGAGATTTTTAGATTTTCTACACTCTCCCTTTCTACCAGGACCATGGATAATCAAGAATTGACTGTGCGGGGCTTCCCTGGTGGCACAGTGGTTGAGAATCTGCCTGCTAATGCAGGGGACACGAGTTCGAGCCCTGGTCTGAGAGGATCCCACATGCCGCGGAGCACCTAGGCCCGTGAGCCACGACTACTGAGCCTGCGCGTCTGGAGCCTGTGCTCCGCAACAAGAGGCCGCGATAGTGAGAGGACCGCACACCACGATGAAGAGTGGCCCCCGCTTGCCACAACTAGAGAAAGCTCTCGCACAGAAACGAAGACGCAACACAGCAAAAATAAATTAATTAATAAAAACTCCTAAAAAAAAAAAAGAATTGACTGTGCAAAAAGGAGAGAATGCACTTAGGCATTAGGTAAGGACAGCTTCACGCATAAAAGTGCTAGGAATGCCTTAGAGGGAGTATCAAGTAAAGAGGAGCAACTGTGAAATAAGATAACATTTTCTTGTTAATGTTACCTGATGCTTTCTGAAATGTCTTAAGAGAAATGATCACAAAAAATTTATAGCCATAATTCATCAACCCATTTCACAGTAGGGAAATACATTCACTGAGGTGCTTTGCCTAAAGGACATATAGTGAATTAGTGGAGATGTCAGGAATCATCCCATTCAAAAAGTGTGTAATTAAAGCCTGCTAAATTCCAGATATAGTTCCAGGCAGGCACTGAGGATATGAAGATGGTAAGACACAGCTCCCACTTATATTTTAGTGGTGAGACAAATAAATAAGTAAAGTATTTGTTTTTTTAAATTACAGATTCTATTTCACTTTTAGTGTTCAAATTATCTCTTTCTTCTTGACTCAGTTTTGGCAGTCTGTATGTTTCTAGAAACTTGCCCACTTCTTCCAGGTTGTCCAATATGTTGGCACATAACTGTTTATAGTATTCTCTTAGGATTTTTTTGTATTTTTGCAGTACTGGATGTGATTTCTCCTCTTTCACATTCTGTTTATTTGGGTCCTCTGTTTTTTCTTCTTCTTGGTGAGCTTGGCTAGAGGTTTGTCAATTTTGTTTATCTTTAAAAAAACAGTGCTTGGTTTTATTGATCTTTTCCAGTGGTTTTTTTTATCTCTACTTTATTTCCTCTCTGATCTTTATTATTTCCTTCCTTCTGCTGACTTTAGGTTTTGTTTGTTCTTCTTTATGTAATTCTTTTGGTGGTTTAGGTTGTTTGAGATATTTCTTGTTTCTTGAGGAAGGCCTGTATTTCTCTGAACTTCCCTCTTAGAACTGCTTTTGCTGCATCCCATAGATTTTGTGAGGTTGAGTTTTCATTGTTGTTTGTCAGGTATTTTCTGATTTCTTCTTTAATTTACTGAGCCATTGGGATTCTTTTTAGTAGCATGTCATTTAGTCTCCATGTGATTTTTTTCTTCCCATTTTTCTTTCCCTGTTTGATTTCTAGTTTCTTACTGTTGTGGTCAGAAAAGATGCTTGAAATAATTTCTGTCCTCTTAAATTTGTTGGGGCTTGTTTTGTGTCCTAGTATGTGATTGATCCTAGAGAATGTTCTGTGAGTGCTTGAAAAGAATGTATATTCTGGGTTTTTTGGATGTAGTATCAATTAAGTCCAACTGGTCTATTGTGTCATTTAGGATCTCTGTTGCCTTACTGAGTTTCTGTCTGGAAGGTCTGCCAATTGATGTCAGTGGGGTGTTAAAGGCTCCTATTATTATTGTATTCTTAATTTCTCCTTTTATGTATGTATTTGTTTTATATATTTAGGTGCTCCTATATTGGGTACATATATCATAACGAGTATAATATCCTCTTCTTGTAGTGATCTCTTTATCATTACATAGTGTCCTTCTTTGTCTTTCTTTATGAACTTTGTTTTAAAGTCTATTTTGTCTGATATGAGTATTGTTACCCTGCTTTCTTGTATTTTCTATTTGCATGAAATATCTTTTTCCATCCCCTCACTTTCAATCTATGTGTGTCTTTCATCCCAAAGTGAGTCTCAGGGAAACGTAATTTTAGGCAGAAATAAGAACATGAATGAAAACATGAAGGATTAGGAGAACTTGATGTTTAGGGACAACTATAAGCAGCTCCACATCCTGGATACTACAGTGTGAATCATGTACAATCAGGCAATGAGAAAGGAAACATAAGTCAGTCATGGAATTAACTTAATTACCTTTGCTATGAAGCCTGAGCTGGATCCAATAAATGATGAGAAGCCATTGAAGAATTTTAACTGTGAGTAGTGTGGTTACATTTGTGTTTTAAATATATCATTCCAAATAGATATGGTGAGTGGGTATGAAATGTAGGGAAGATGATCTGAACAAGGGAAATCTGTTGAAACTATTAAGAAAGCTAAGATGAGAAGATCTTAGATAAACATAAGAAAGTCAGGTGAGGGGAAAGGGAAAGACTTGAGAAACATTTACAAGACAAAGTGTCAGGACTGCTGAACACTTGAATATAGTAGGAGAGGCAAAGCAAAGACTATAATTGCTTCTAGGATTCTAGGCAGGAAATAGATCAAGGAAGAAGTGAAGGAGACTTGGTGGGTGATGAGTTCAGTATTGGCATGTTGAGACCATCCAAGGAGAGAGGACAAGCATGCATTTTCCTATTCAAGTAAAATTCAGGTTAAATTAGAGCTGATGATATACATATGTGAATCATCAGCATAGTAGATCAAATTATAAGAGTGAATGAAATACCCAAGTAGACAGCATAAAATGCTTGTTCTCCATGCTAGCTGCATATTGGAAG
The DNA here is from genome assembly GCF_964165515.1 of Mesoplodon bidens. Taxonomy (NCBI): domain Eukaryota; kingdom Metazoa; phylum Chordata; class Mammalia; order Artiodactyla; family Ziphiidae; genus Mesoplodon; species Mesoplodon bidens. The sequence continues at coordinate 186,056,978 of NC_138176.1, read as the reverse complement.
CAACTGAAAAGGTACTCATGCCCAAGCATACCTCAGACCACTTAAATCAGAATTTACGGAGGTGTAGCTAGAGTCTGGAATTACTGTGTAAGTGAAAAATAAAGGTGGGCCCAAGGCTGCAAGCCCATGAGGAAAACCAAAAAGAAATGGTCAGAAGCAAGCACATGAAGAGAACCAGAAAAAAGAAAATCTGTCACTACTTTCTTACTCCCAATTGTATTCACTACAACAGAATGAATATGACATAATCATTGTTTTAAAAATAAATATTGTAGGGCTTCCCTGGTGGCGCAGTGGTTGAGAGTCCGCCTGCCGATGCAGGGGACACGGGTTCGTGCCCCGGTCTGGGAGGATCCCACATGCCGCAGAGCGGCTAGGCCCGTGAGCCATGGCTGCTGAGCCTGCGCATCCGGAGCCTGTGCTCTGCAAGGGGAGAGGCCACAACAGTGAGAGGCCCGCCTACCGCAAAAAAAATAAAAATAAATAAATAAATAAATAAATAAATAAATAAATATTGTGATATACTATCATTTCAAAAATCCTTGACCGCCACAAGAGCATCCTATTTCAAGAGTTCACATTCTATTTCACCAATATAGAATCAATTAACTGGCTATGCCCCATTATAAAAATGTGTTCCCAAAAGTTTCATTTCCTTTAAAGCACGATGATGCACATATTATTTTAATTGATCAGGTATGTTCAATAATTATAAGAGCTCTGGGATAATTTTGGAACAAACAATATTTTGGAACAAACACTATTCTTCTTGAGGAGTTAGCTATTTAGCTTCTTTAGCTATTTTATTTTTCTTGTGTTTTTCTTAAAACGTTGTTAGTTGAGGGTGAGATAGAACTTGAATACATTACTGATGGAAATTTAAAAGTTAATGTACCTACTTATATTTATATTTATAATATTCAACACCCAAGGTAAATATGGCATGATTGTTCCCCAAAATTATATTACTGTTTTATTGATAGAGGCAATATAAATACACTCCTTTTTAGATGCAACTTAGAATGTGATTATGACCTCTAACAATGGTAATTTGAATACTAATTCCCATCCATTTCAGCAACTGGCAGTGTCCATCAATTATAGCATTAGCTGCCCAGCAGTTGCAGTGGCAAAAAGCAGAATTAGTGTATAAGCTACTGTCACTCACCTGAAATTTTACAGTTCTAATTAGTGAGCCAGTAAGGCTGTCAACAAATAAATGCCCCATGATTGGCCTGCAAAGATAGCATTTCCCAACCCTTTCCCAGACTCACTCATCCAGCACTGTTATGTCATATCTTCCTAGTTCAAAATTCTGTCTGAAAGAAAACTCTTTATTTTGGCTTTTGGCAACATTCCTTAACAAGAAAGGAGAACATTGGACAGACAGATCCTCTGAGCCCACCTGCAGTCTGTAGAAAAATTGTTTCATAATCCTTTTTACTTTTATTTCTATACAACCAGCTTTTGCAAATTCTGATACTGTAATTATTTTTTTGCTCATTTATTGTACTATAACAATTTTGAGAACTTTATATGTGCCAGACACTTGGCCAGGTATTGGGGATATACAGATGAGTAGTAGAAAAAGATTCCTGCTGTAAGGCAGCAAGCCACTCCATTCAAAATGGGGAGATAAACAGATTAGCAGACAATTAATAAATCAAAGAAAACTATCATAGTGATAGATTTTAGGACATGAATTAGAATAGAGTCATGGAATTGAGAGTGAGTGGGAAGCTACTTTGGATTTGGTAGCTAGGAAAGGGCACTCTGATACTACTTGAGATAAATCATGCATGATGGGATGGAATCAACATCCAAAGACTACAAAGAAGAGTATTCTAGTAAGAGGGTACAAAAGCCTAAGGGCAAGAATGAATGAAAAACTTCACATGTTTGAGGAAAAGGAAAAGGCCATTGTGGAACACAATGAGCAAGGGTAAGACTAGTCCAAGGAGAGGTCACAGATACGGACAAAGGCCAAAGCATGTATGGTTTTGTAAACCACGGTAATGAGTTTGGATTTTATTCAAAGTACAATGAGACAAGATCAGGTGTTCAGGGTGGTATGGCCATAGACTTACTCAGCCATAAAATGGAACGAAATTGGGTCATTTGTAGAGACGTGGATGGACCTAGAGACTGTCATACGGAGTGAAGTAAGTCAGAAAGAGAAAAACAAATATATTAATGCATATATGTAGAATCTGAAAAAACTGGTATAGATGATCTTATTTACAAAGCAGAAATAAGAGACACAGGTGTAGAGAACAAACATATGGATACCAAGGGGGTAAGGGGGAGGTGGGATGAATTGGGAGATTGGGATTTACATATATACCCTATCGATACTATTAATAAAATAGATTACTAATGAGAACCTACTGTATAGCACAGGGAACTCTACTCTGTTCTGTGGTGACCTAAATGGGAAGGAAATCCAAAAGAGAGGGGATATATGTATATGTATTGCTGATTCACTTTGCTGTACAGTAGAAAGTAACACAATATTGTAAAGCAACTATACTCCAATAAAAAAAATTTTTTTAAGTACAATGAGATGTCACTGGAGGGGTTTAAATTGATTTAAGTTTTTGAAAGGCTACTTACTCTGGTCCCTGTATAAAGAATGGATTATAATCCTGGAGAAATTCTTACATATTTGCAGCAAGAACATGAACAAGAATGTTCATAGCAAGATTGTTTGGAATAGCAAAAATTGGAAATAGGCCTAATTTTCTTCAGAAGTAGAATAATAAATCGATTTTGTGACAGTTTTACCATAGACTACTATATACATAGTAATGGAAATGACTGGACTACAGTGAGACATATCAACATGGGTGAATCAAAAAATAATTATGAGTGGAAAAGCAAATTAGAGAATATTATATATAGAATTATTCCATTTATATAGAATTCAAAAGCATATACAAACTAAACAACTATTTTTAGGATACATATATATATGATGAAAAAATAAAGTCAAGGTAAACTGCAGACACACCCTAAGGTGACCCCTAATGAGTCACACCATTGTATAATCCTCCCCTGCAGTATGAGTGGAATCTATGAGTATGGGCAAAGGTGATGCGATGTCACTCCTGTAATCACACTACATTATGTAAGACTTCATATTAGCCAACTAAAGTTAAGACATTCTCCCACTGGCCCTGAGGTAAGCTGACATGCTGTGGGAAGGCCTATGATAAAGTTTGCATGGTAAGCAACATTCAAGAGCTGAGAGCAACTCCAAGCCAACAGTCAGCAAGGAAACAAGAGCCTCAGTCCTATAACCACAAAAAGATGAATTCTGCCAACAACCTGAGGGAGCTAGAAGGGATATTTCCCCAGCTGAGCCTCTGATGAATGCAGTGCAACTGACACCTTAATTGCAGCCTTGGGAGACCGAGCAGAGGACCCAGCTAAGCCAATGCCTGCACCTCTGGAACACACAAACTGTAAGATAATAAAAGTGTGCTGTTTTAAGCCACAAAGTTTGGTAATTTGTTATGGAGTAATAGAAATCTAATAAAGAAATAATAAACCCCAAATTTGGAATAGTGGTTACCTCTGGGTGGGGTGGGATAGGGGATGTAATCAGTGAGGGTCACAGTGTGGACCTCAAAGATATTGTTCATATGCTCTTTCCTCTTTTTATATATGCGTACCCCCTGGGCTTTACAGATAGTCTATTCTTCCTTTCTTAAGTATACAATATGTTTCTAGTCAACAATATTTTAGCCTTAAATTCTATTTTATCAAACTTAAAATTGTTACCCCAGCTTTCCCTTGGTTCATACTGACCTACATATCCTTTCCCATGCTTTTATTTTCAACATTATCTTTACATTGTTTAAAATTGGTACTCTAGTAGAGAAGGTTGTTAAATATTTTAAATCAAATCTTAAGTCTCTCTCTTTAATTGGCCAAGTTAACCCATTTGTTTTTATTTTAAGTTCTGTTGTTTTAGAACATAATACTGCTATTACTTAAAAAAATATTTTCCATTTTCTGTATTTTTCTTTGCTTTGCTTTTCTCCATTCTTGCTTTCCATCAGATTGAGTGTCCTTATTCTGTTTATGTCATATTTTCTATATGTGCTCTTATGATGGATGGATTTAACTTAGGACCAAGTTAATTTTCTTCCTAATAAAACAAGTGCTACAGCATGCTGGCACATTCATTTGGTCTCCTCCAGCATATTATGTTAATTTTTTTTCTATAATTTTAGTTCTAAGTTCTAAAATTTCCCCAGAGCTGAGGGAGGGATCCAGCAGCCCATGTTGGTTTGCCATTTTGTTAGGAAAAGAAAGTTTTCATTACAATATTTAGATATGTTCCATTTCTTAAGCTATGTGGTAGGTATATGAGTTTTGTTTTATTACTAGCCTTTAGGCTTTATGTGTATGTCATATATTACTTTGTATGAATCATCTATTTCATTAATTTTTTTAAATAAAAAAGGAGTGCCTGATTCAGGTAGATATTTAGTGTTAGTAAATTAAGAAGTAGAATATAAAGAATTAAGTGATTATTCTTTTGATCACTGTTTCATAAATGCTCTGGAAACACTAACTACTAAGAATTTATTACAACAGATAAGACGGATCTTGCCCAGCCTTTCCTTTTTACGTAAAACCAGTGAGCTTTCTATCACATCACTCATTCCATGCCACTGTTAGTTAATTCATAAAAAGTGTATCTGTTTATCCCAAGCATCCTTAGCCACTTCAAGCATGTTCCTTTTAATGAAGCACACTGCTTTTAATGAAGCACTTGTTACATGCAAATTGTTATTAATGTGAAGCGTGTAAAAAATAATTTAGCAGAACCCACAATGGGCTTATCTTCTAACAATGGGTGGCAGACATGCTTACAAATAATTAAAATAGAAGATTGGTTGTAATCAATGCAAAAAGAGGGTATAAATAGATGAATAGGAAGTGAGAGGAGAAAGCTTAATGAAGATTTCCAACTGATCCTTTGAGGAAGGGAAGAATTGGGACTTCTTAAATAAATGTGCTCTTCTCTCTCTCTCTCCTCTGGGCCTTCATAAACACTATTTTAACTGCACATACACTCTTATGCATCCTCTTAGCCTAACTCTCACTCATCCTTAGATTCTCAGCTTTGTTGTCATGTCTTTCAGGGAGACTTCCATCCAGCCCCACACCTTTACTTCCCTGAGCCTGCGCTCAGCACCTTTCCTATGTGCGCACCCCAAAATCTGGTAAGTGAACTCTGTTATAACTTTTATCATAGTCTATTTTATATAAAAATTAACTGTTTATTTACAAAATGGAATGCTTCTGTGTATGCTAAATTGTTAGCTAGGGATTTGCCAGTCTATCTGTGTGAATTATTTGTATTGGGGGGAAAAAGACTTCTAAGAAGAAATTATTTTTAGCAGGAAAAGGAAAGCGGGAAATGAAGAACAGAATGTGTATCTCTTCTCCAGCCTGTCCCCAGGCACTGAATCTGACAGAACTTTGTGAGCCTTGGGGCACAAGCAGCTCTTCTTGGGAGTTCAGGTGACAAAGCACAACATATAGGTAGGGCTTAGATCATGTTTTATATTTTGTTGAAGAACAGTGTGTCATACCAACCTAATGGCAACAGGTGGTGGCTCAAGGATTTTTCAGGGTTGAGAATATGAGAAATTGAACACTGGTCAGGTGGCATTCAGTGACTGCATAGACACCAGGCACCTAACAGTGACCGCATAGGCACCAGACAGAAGTGCCTTTGCAGTAACCCAAAGGAGAACACAAAAGGATCCTGTGAGCACATATGAGACACCCTTGGGAATTCTCAGGTAACTCAGGAGGCTTAGAAGGAGAACTGAGGTCTCCAAGTTATGTAGGTTTGAAGCAAAAAGCCTTATGCCAAATTCAGGCATTAAGGCTAATGCAACTTCATTTGCATTTAAGAGAGGGTAAGTCTGGAGATTTTTGTAGGAGTCTTTCTATATCTCCTACAATACTGTGATTTCTTGCGAGTAGATACTGTGCCTTGTTCACTATGGGGTTCCTAGAATTTGGCACAATATCTGACATATACTACATGTTCATTACAAAATTACTCTATTAACTAAATGAATCATGAGTGGTATTAGAACTGAAAAGTGTTCTAATCGCTCTGTTTTTTTTACCACTGTATTGAACTGATTCCTGATTTCCTTCATAAAAGATTTTTCAAATGAGCCTTTGAAGAAGTGTGGAATCTGTGCTTCTTAAAAGTGTGGAATTTGTGCTTCTTGTGTTCTTCCCTCTCATATTCAGCTTTCATAAACGTTATTTTAGCTGCATATACACTCTCCTGCATCCTCCTAACCTGGCTAATTCCCACTTATGCTAATGATTCACAGGTATCTATTTGCAAGAATTATTTGTATTGGAGAAAAGACCTGTTTTGTATGGGTGACTCAGTTTCACGTGGGTGAAGTTGCGAGGGGATAAAGTAAGTGAAACTTTCAAACATTCTTCTCGGTCTGTTTCAAACCACATCCATTAAAATACAGTATTATCTGGTAAGAACAGATAGGTTTTCAAACAAATACAATCAATCTCTAATGTGATTTGGTCAATTTGAAATTGTGGATGAAGGATTTTCTCTGTAACGTCTCCCAAAGAGTACTATTTCAGAATCAGTCCCTGCTCAATGAGTATTACCTCCTTACATTTAGATTACAGGATTACCTAAAAATGTCTCCATATTTCATATGCTGCATTAGATGTTTTCTAAATAACAAGATAAATTCAGAGTGCAATATGGAAGTAAAGGCTGGTGCGTGTTTAGCAGCATTTTCACTTAGAAGGCTGAATCTCTGTGTTGTGGTGAGAAATCAAATCTAATGTCAAAACCCCCTTTTAAGAGAACATGATTTTTCATAGTGATGAGAGAGAGCAACCAAACTTACTTTTAAATTAATGGACTGCTCTCACGTGTCATTAAATAGTATGTATAGATGGTGGAATACATGAAGGTTACACTCTTGCCCCAAAGAGGTAAATCAAACAAGTGGAGAGAATTACACAGCTTTCACAAGCTTATATATCCTTGCTACAGAGTTGCCCATGGAATGTCAGGGCTCCTGGATGGTTTAGATATATATCTTCCCTAAGGGGTATATTTGAAATTTTATGTAAAAAGCTATATGGCATGAATAACAAGCTAGACTTTTGAACCTCCACTGTCAAAAAGAGCAAGACACTGTGAATATAACAACAGATATTTGGCAGTGTAATGAGAAATAAATGCTCCCAAATAAAAATTTAAAAAAAATTTAAGTATCTTTGACTAAAATGAAATAAAACGTTTTCATTAAAAATTTACATAATAAAACTAAAATAGATTATGGGAATAATGGGATTCTTGACACTTTCAGCTAGAGTTGGGTATCTGACTGTCTTATAGAAAAGATATCCTTCGTGTCCTATTTGTACCCTCTCCATCCTCTCGCAATCCATGAGACATGCTTTATTTTGGCAGGCTCCCAACCAGAAAGTCAAAATATTAAGAAATCAGTTATAAGCGGAGGTGACTCATCTGAAAATATTTGCATTACACTTCCCACTGAGCAAGAAGCTTAAGGAAGGATTCGAGTAACTTAGAAATAACACTTTTTTGGAGAAAGCCAAATGAGTTCAGGCAACTGCTACACAATTTGATTCTTATAGCCTGTTTTAAAAATGTATGTCCAGGGCTTCCCTGGTGGCGCAGTGGTTGAGAGTCCGCCTGCCAATGCAGGGGACACGGGTTCGTGCCCCAGTCCGGGAAGATCCCACATGCCGCGGAGCGGCTGGGCCCGTGAGCCATGGCCGCTGGGCCTGCTCATCTGGAGCCTGTGCTCCGCAACGGGAGAGGCCACAACAGTGAGAGGCCCGGGTACCACAAAAAAAAAAAAAAAAAATGTATGTCCATATTTTACTTATAGCAAGGTATGATGCTTGGGTGAAAGAAAGCTGCCATTTCTTTTTGTTTTCCAAATCTATGCTTTCACCCTCTAAAGTCTACAGGAATTCCAATCAATCATTCTTTGGGGGTACCTTTCATGTTTCTAAGGTCATAGAGTCATAAAAACTTAGATGTTATCACAGGAAAAGTCTCTCGATCTATAACCAACTTTACTTTTTCTTCATATGGTGTTTCAATGCTTGTTCACACACTGATTTATCTTCATGGAGGAACTGTTGTTATTACAGAATTATTATGATCTTCTTTGTTTTAATATCTCTGATCATAATTTTAAAAGATAGTAGACTTGTTTTCAGTAATTATGTAATTAGTGCCATTATTGTATTTGCAAATGCTCTCTGACATCTTTTTATTAATGAAGAAGTATGAGGAAGAGGAGAAGAAAAGATGGAGAGGGAGGAACAGAAGGAAGGAAATAAATAAACATGAGTAAACATACCCACTACCTTTTATTTGGTTCAATGTGGGTCTTCAAAACTTTTATAATGGAAACTCTCAAAGAGAGAACACTTAGAGGACATAGTTTCTAGAACTAGTACAGCAAGTCAAAGTTCCAGATTAGCTACTGTGTGAATCTTGAAATAAGAATAAAATGGGTTACAGTGTTAAGAGTTTCTTTTTTTAATATGAATAAGGAAACATGTAAATAATACCTAAAAATCAAGACTTTGTATTAAATATAATTTTTATATGAGTTGAAAATTATATTAGTCATTATTGGTAGAACACTGGATGCTTTGAAAGTGTTGAAAGTAATTATTATTGACATGTATAGAGAAAATATCCAGTATATAGATTTTATGTGCTTTTAAAAAATAGCCTGATTAACTTGGTAAATTATTTATAAAACTTTACAAGGTGAAGAAAGGACTTATGTCATTATTTAAACTCTGTTATAAAATACCTACAAATGCAACACAGGTAGAAATATTGTCAGTAAAAAAATCCTAATAGTAAAGGATTTTATCACGAATCTTTTTGTAAATTCAAGATGAGTGATGTTGAATTGTATGAATTGCTAATAAATCAGATTTTCTCATTAGATTGAATCCACAAGGTTTCTTTGATATCAACAAGTCATTACTTTCCACTTTTCATAAAGTTCAGAGGAAAATAATTAGTTAGCTTTTTAGCTATTGTATTTCCATCAGCCTCATGTGCCAATAGCCATACTCACAGTTCTATTTAGTCTTATTTCTTAAAATTGCTATACTTTTTTGCTTTCCCATATTCTTTCAACTTAATTATTGGTATCTTTAGCCTATCAAGCTTTGGGTGGAAAGCCATACCCCTGAATCATTTTGTCCATTTCTAATGGTTAAAGGGTATCACACCCCCAATTAGAAGTTTACTTTGAGACATATTTAATCCATTCAGAGGTTGTAAGCAATTTAAACAGCCACATACCTTAATTTGATTGTTGTTACTAGGCTGACTTTTAATCATCCCTTGTAACTTAAAATCCTTCCCAGTTTTATGTTTTACTGGTTGGAGTTCATAAACAGTTTCCTCTTCGATTCTATAAGACCTTGAATTCATGTATTCTATTTCCATTCATTTCTACTTTCAAGCTAATTCTTTTCTGTCTTGTCTATTTCATATAGTTCCTTATCAAATGCAGCCACCATCAAGGAACACACACTACTAAAGTTTTGTTTTTTAACAACTTGCCTTAGAGCTACAAGTTCATTAGGTACATTATCTTGTTTTCACATCTTCATAAACAACTTTACTAAATCTTTTGCCACCACATAACACAGACTGCCATGCTTCCAGCATCCAAAAATAGTTTCTTCATTGCCTTACACCAGAAAGCTAAGCCAGTGTTACATATTTCAGATTTATGATGACATCTCCCTTGGGTAACAATGTTTGCATCTGTCAGAAAAGGCTAGAGTACACTGCAATAACAAACAAAAAGCATATGGCTTATCACATAAAAGTCAATTTCATGTTCAGGGAGATTCAGCAATAGCGCTGTTCATCACAGTCTCTCAAGGACTCAAAATAGTAGAGATTTAAATTTGACAGACACATTGAAGATTTCTGCCACAGGGAAAAAGTAACCTGGCAAACCATGCACAGGTTCTTAAGATTTTCAAAAGGAAATGATACCTATCACTAGCCTAGATCAAGTTACATGGTTACACCTATTATCAAGAGGACAGGTAAATGCTGTCTTACTATGCATTCAGAAAGAAGAGAGCTAGAAATATTTGGTGATCCACAATAATAACTTCCATGGGTATCTGAAAGAGAAGGGCAGCATTAAATAACTGTTTGTTTCTTGTGATTATTATTGTAATTTTGTCAATGCAATACTTACAAATTATGTAAATATGAAAGAAGTGAAATAATAAAACAATACTGAATTCCTCCAGTATAAAATGCTCATTATTAACTTGAATTGTCAAATCAAATCACAAGTTCAGAACAATAAACAAAAAACTTAATCACAAGGGGTTTTTTTGAATTATTAATATACCCCCACATCTCTGTCTAAAACATAATGATAGTTAATGATGTGGAAGAATAAAATGTATCAAATCATCTACTGAACAAAGATGAGGTGGATTGTTTCTATATAATTCTTTCAAACACTTATTATTTAGAATAACTTCAGATAATATATTATGATTTACACAGCATTCAATCAGTAACTTAATTACAAATATATAAGCATATTCTTTAGTGTTTTCATAAATAATATACTGTACAGGGTAGTAATTGTTTGTACATATCTTTTATCTATTTCTCTGAAGATAATAATTCACAGACAAAGTAATGTGCAACTAACTAATCTCAAATTTTTGAGGGTTCCTCACTGTGTCATTTTTAATAGATATACTGGCAATAAATTATTTACTTATTTGAACTACTGGACTTGAAAACAATAGGCATACTATAGCTACATGGAGCAAACAAATACTTAAAATTATTTTTAAAACCTTACATTACCATATCTAAGTCTTGCTTGAAAAAATATCTTAAAATCCTAACAAATTAAAATTAAAGAGCAGAACATCTATATCTTAAATTTTAAAAGGTTTTATATAAAAAGAAAAAAAATATTTAAGCAGGGGAAAATTTCAAGCAATAGTAGTTAATTTTCTTCAAAAACAACAAAAATTAAAAATGTATATTATATATTTAGCCAGCTGGTGGAGAAGAAATAAAATATCTATACCTTTTTAAGCAGTCTCCTTAAAAAATTTACATCAAATGAAGTGCTCAGGTTTAGGAATCTTAAGTGAATTGGCTCTCTTCATCTAGTATAATTAGAATAATTTGGAGAAAGATAAAACAAACATAGGCTTTTTAGTCAACATTCCCAAGACCTTGGAGTTAGTTCTCTGGACATGAAAAGTAAAGGCCATGCCCACAAGAAGTTTATGTCTAGATGAGTAAATGAGACCTGAAAATGCAACCAAGGATGAAAATAAGAATAAGATGCTGCTTAGAAATATATTTGAAATAAAGAATAGAAAAACCAAATATTATAGAATAATTTTTAGAGGAAGACCAAAGATATTAGGCTGTCTGTACCTGAGAAAATAAAGTGGGGAATTTGGCAATTAACCCAAACTCTAAACTCTGTTCTGAGTAACTAAATTCAAATAAACTTTTACTTCAATTTCTAGTTTTTTACTCTAACTTATTTTTGGAAAGAATTGTAATTCAAAATGTTTTTAATTGCATAGACTTAGCTGATTTACAAATATGAAATTTAAAAGAGACAGATGATATTTAAGTAATCACTTTTGAGAAGACTTGATGAATGTGGGATATGTTGTATCTCTACTCCATTCCAAATTTTATGAAATAACAGGAAAAAAGGATAAATAAAAAATTTCTGGAAAACAAAAAAAGATGCCAAAAGAGAAAGAAATACTGAACATTTTGAAGATAGAAAGAAGATATTCCTGAATTAACAGAGAAATAACACCATAGAAGACCACCATTTATGACAATGCTGGAGAGGGTAAATGGTTGTGGAGTGACATTGTCAGTTAAACATGCCACAGATAATATTTATAATAATTGGATAAAATAAAAAACAATTATTTAAATATGCCATAAAACATTCAAAAGCAGACAGAGCAGGAAGAGAGTTTAGATTTTTTTAAAACTGTAACTGAAAGGAAAATGAATTTGACTTTATGACTTTTTGGTAACAACCCCCACAGCTACAGAAAATGATGTAGAGAAAAACCATAGGCACACAGAGTAAAAGTGCCAGATACCAGAGTTCAGTGCAGGGAAAGCAGCTAGAAATGTAAAGGGGAAACCCTGACACTGAAAAAAGCAAGGAAATAGATCAAAATTCAGAGTATAAATTGTCCAAATATCTGGATGACACTATGGTAAAACACAGGAAGAGACCAAAGAAAAATAACCTCTTGAAAGGTAAAACTATACAGAATCTGAGCCTAATGCTTTTCCCAGGAAAATACATTACCTAACTATGTATAGTTTGGTCACAGAAAGGTCAAAGTGTCAGAGTACAAAGCCCAAAGATGACAAAGCATCTGGAATTTAAGGAGGAATCCATAAAATTAGCTAGATGAGTTCATTAGCAGATATTTACATGGCTGAAAAAGAGAATCAGTGAACTTAAAATAGATCAATAAAAATTCTCTAATCCAAGGAACAGAGGAAAAAAGAACAGAACCTCTGAAATAGTCTAACGTGCACATATTTGGAATTCTAGAAAGAAAGGAGAGAGACGAAGAGGCAGAAGAAATTTGGAAGAATATTAACTAGAAATTTACAAATTTGGTAGAAAATACTAATTTACAGATCCAGAAAGGTTAACAAATAACAATCAAGATAAATAAAAAGAAATATATACCTAGACGCATCAGAGACAAACTGTTATGAGCAAAAGATAAAGAGACAATCTTGAAAGAAACCAGAGCAAAACATTTCAAGAGGTTTGGAGAAAGTGAGAGTACCACAAAATTTGATGACTGACTTCTCATCAGAAACTATGAAAGTCAGAAGACATTAGGGTTGCATGTTCAAAGGTCTAAAGGATAAAAAAATATTTACAGCAAAGCTATACTTCAAAAATGAAAGCAAATTAAGAACATTTTAAGATAAAAAATTAGAGAAACTGTCAGGAACAGATACGCAGTATAAGAAATGCTATAGGGGGTTCTTCAATTTGAAAGTAAATGACAGTAGATGACAACTCAGATCTATAAGAAAGAATGAAGAGCATCAGAAATAGTAAAAGCATGGGTAAATATAAAACTACTTTTTCTTTTCTCTTTATTTTTTGTAAGCTATATAAGTATATAAGGGAAAAAATTATTACATGTTATTTGTTACTTTATTGGGTAAATAGATATGTTCATGACAATTGTGTTAAGAAGGGGGAGAAAATGGAAATATATACTGTTATAAGGCTCCCATATTTTAAAAGAAGTAATTTAAAATTATCTCTAAGTAGACTGAATAGGTATAAACTATATATTTAACCTTTGAGCAACCACTAAAACATGCAGAAATATAAAGAGAAAGCTAGCAGAGGTATGAAAATAGAATTTTAAAATTTATTTGATTAATTTTTAAAAGAAAAAAATGAAAGAGAAGAAAAACTTCAATAAGAAAAATTTCAAATGGAACATAAAAAGCAGATCTAAATGCAGTCATATCAACAATTACATGAAATGTAAAGGACTTGAATCAATAGGCAGAGACTGCCACATGGATATAAATGAACTGTCTTCTACATATAAAACCTTAAAAAGAAAACACAAATACTGAAAGTGAAAGCTGTCTAAATGTTTATCTGTAAACAACAAAAACAACAATATTGATATAAGAAATAAACATGAAGACTAGTGGTATTTTTAGAGATAGAGAGGAATATTTCATCATTATAAAAGTCAACATATCAAGAAGATAAAACAAGGACTTCCCTGGCAGTCCAGTGGCTAAGACTCTGCACTCCCAATTCAGTGGGCCTGGGTTCAATCTCTGATCAGGGAACTAGATCCCACATGCTGCAACTAAGAGTTCACATGCCGCAACTAAATATCCTGCATGTCGCAACAAAGATCCAGTGTGCTGCAACTAAGACACACCGCAGCCAAAAATAAATAAATAAATAAATAAATAAATAAATAAAATATTTTAAAAAGAAGATAAAGCAATTATAAATATACTTGACCCAGTTAAAGAGCTTCAAAATATAAGAAGGAAAAAGTGGAAAAAAAAAAGGAAAAACTACCATCTTAGTTGGGGACTTTAACACATATTTCTCAGCAATTAATAGAACAATCAGCAAAATCATCTACGATAATGTAGATCTGAACAACACTGTCAATCATCTTAATCTACATGACATTTAAACAACACTATAATGCCACAACTTCAGATTACATAGTCTTTTCAATGCACATAGAATAGTAACCAAGGTGGATCATATGCTGGACCATAAAATTAGTCTCAATATAGTTTAAAAGATGGAAATCTTACACTATTTTCTCTGGCCAAAACTTAAATTAGAAATCAGCAAAAATAAAATATCTAGAAAAACCAAAATATTTTCAAGTTAAATATCTTACTTCTAAGTAACCCTCAAATCAAGGAAGAAATCACAAAGGACATTAGAAAATATTTTGAAGTGGATAATATGAATGTGCAACAAATCAATATTTGAGAAATGCAGCTAAAACAGTGTTCAGAGAGAAATTTATACATAACATGCTTAGGTATTAGAAAAAAGAAAAGGTTTAGATCAAATTTTAGATCAAGGATTCAGCTACTACACTAAGAAACTAGAAAAAAAAGGAAATTTAACCCAATGTGATGAGTTTAGGGAATAATTAAGAGTAGAAGTCAATTAAATATAAAACAGAATTAGAGAAATATCAATGAAGCCAAAAGCTGATCTTTCAAAAGATCAATACAATTGAATAATTCTATCCAGATTTATCAGGAAAAAGAGACAACATTCAAATTACAGATATCAAAAATAAACAATGGGTCATAACTAAATACTTTATTAATATTAAAAGGATGAGGGAACTTTAAGGTCGACTTTATCTTAATAAATTCAACTTAGATAAAATGGACACATAGTTTGAAAGACACTAACTATCAAAGGTCACCCAAGAGTATGTAACCTGAAACACCTGGATCTATGAAAATTCTGAATAAGCTTTCCACAATAAAAACAACAGGCCCATATACATTTATACCTTCCTGGGTGAATTCTACCTAACACTTAAGGAAAACAAGTAAACATACACAAAATTCTTCCAGAAAATAGAAGGAGGGTGGGGGAATAACATTTCTCAATTCATTTTATGAAGTGAGAATTATCCTGATAACAAAATCAGATAAAGACATTATTTTTAAAAAATACAAATATTCTTCATAAAAATACATGCAAAAAACCTTTTAAAGATTTAACAAATCAAATCCAGAAATATATGAAATGAGTAATATATCATGACTAAGTGGGTTTTATCCCAAGAAAACAAGGTTGGTTTAGCATTTAAAAATCTACTAACTTAATTCAATATATTTCCAGGTTTAAAAAAGGATGAATAAAAACAATCTGATAAAAGTGAACACCTATTCATGATTAAAAACTCTCAGAAAACAAGGAAAAGAAGATATAAGGGGCTTCTACAAAAACCTACAGTCAATGTCAAAATTAACTTCCCCAAGAATCAGGAACAAAGCAAAGATATTTGCTCTCATCCATTCTATTCAACATTGTTTTAGAGATGCTAGCTAGTACAATAAGGAAAGGAAAAGACATAAAATGCACATGAATTGGAAAAGAAGAAAACAAAATTTATACCTTCTCAGACAACTTGATCATCAGTGGAGAAAATCTTAATGAATGTACAAAAAGCTACTTACGAGTGTTAAAATTAAACACAAAATGGAGATCAGACTTGAGAATTCCCTGAGCAGAAAAAAACATTTAAGCCACATAAGCAAAACTAAATCTAGCTTATTACATGAACACAAGTAAAACTTAACTTAGGGTTATTTCTTATAAATGCCTCTAATAGTCACAAAGAAACTTAAGCCATCTTCTAAAAAATGGTATGAGACAGAGATAGCCTCATCCACCAAAGGGAGACACAAGAACTATAATCCGGCAGGCTGTGGAACAAAAACCACATTCACAGAAAGAGACATAAGATGAAAAGGCAGAGGGCTATGTACCAGATGAAAGAACAAGATAAAAGCCCAGAAAAACAACTACATGAAGTGGAGATAGGCAACCTTCCAGAAAAAGAATTCAGAATAATGATAGTGAAGATGACCCAGGACCTCGGAAGAAGAATGGAGGCAAAGATCGAGAAGACACAAGAAACGTTTAACAAAGACTTAGAAGAATTAAAGAACAAACAGAGATGAACAATACAATAACTGAAATGAAAAATACACTAGAAGGAATCAATAGCAGAATAACTGAGGCAGAAGAATGGATAAGTGACCTGGAAGACAGAATGGTGGAATTCACTGCCGTGGAACAGAATAAAGAAAAAAGAATGACAAGAAATGAAGACAGCCTAAGAGATCTCTGGGACAACATTGCACGCAACAACACTCGCATTATAGGGGTCCCAGAAGGAGAAGAGACAGAGAAAGGGCCAGAGAAAATATTTGAAGAGATTATAGTTGAAAACTTCCCTAACAAGGGAAAGGAAATAGCCACCCAAGTCCAGGAAGTGCAGAGAGTCCCATACAGGATAAACCCAAGGAGAAACACGCCAAGACACATAGTAATCAAATTGGCAAAAATTAATGACAAAGAAAAATTATTGAAAGCAGCAAGGGAAAAATGACAACTAACATACAAGGGAACTCCCATAAGGTTAACAGCTGATTTCTCAGCAGAAACTCTACAAGCCAGAAGGGAGTGGCATGATATACTTAAAGTGATGAAAGGGAAGAACCTACAACCAAGATTACTCTACCCAGCAAGGATCTCATTCAGATTCGATGAAGAAATCAAAAGCTTTACAGACAAGCAAAAGATAAGAGAATTCAGCACCACCAAACCAGCTCTACAAGAAATGTTAAAGGAATTTCTCTAAGTGGGAAACACAAGAGAAGAAAAGGACCTATAAAAACAAACCTAAAACTATTAAGAAAATGTTCATAGGAACATACATATGGATAATTACCTAAAACGTGAATGGATTAAATGCTCCAACCAAAAGGCACAGGCTTGCTGAATGGATACAAAAAGAAGATCCATACATATGATGTCTACAAGAGACCCACTTCAGACCTAGGGACACATACAGACTGAAAGTGAGGAGATGGAAAAAGATATTCCATGCAAATGGAAATCAAAGGAAAGCTGGAGTAGCAATATCATCTCAGATAAATTAGACTTTAAAATAAAGAAAGTTACAAGAGACAAGGAAGGATACTACATAATGATCAAGGGATCAATCCAAGAAGAAGATATAACAATTATAAATATATATGCACCCAACATAGGAGCACCTCAATACATAAGGCAACTGCTAAAAGCTATAAAAGAGGAAATCGAAAGTAACACAATAATAGTGGGGGACTTTAACACCTCACTTACACCAATGGACAGATCATCCAACATGAAAATAAATAAGGTAACAGAAGCTTTAAATGACACAACAGACCAGATAGATTTAATTGATATTTATAGGACATTCCATCCAAAAACAGCAGATTACACTTTCTTCTCCAGTGCGCACGGAACATTCTCCAGGATAGATAACATTAGGTCACAAATCAAGCCACAGTAAATTTAAGAAAATTGAAATCATATCAAGCATCTTTTCTGAGCACAATGATATGAGATTAGAAACGAATTACAGGGAAAAAAACAAAAAAACACAAACACATGGAGGCTAAACAATACGTGACTAAATAACCAAGAGATCACTGAAGAAATCAAAGAGGAAATCAAAGAATACCTAGGGACAAATGACAATGAAAACACGAGAATCCAAAACCTATGGGAAGCAGCAAAAGCAGTTCTAAGAGGGGAGTTTATAGCTATACAAGCCTACCTCAAGGAGCAAGAAAAAATTTCAAATAAACAATCTAACCTTACACCTAAAGGAACTAGAGAAAGAAGAACAAAGAAAACCCAACACTGGGCTTCCCTGGTGGTGCATTGGTTGAGAATCTGCCTGCCAATGCAGAGGGCACAGGCTTTAGCCCTGGTCTGGGAAGATCCCACATGCTGCAGAGCAACTAGGCCTGTGAGCCACAACTACTGAGCCTGTGTGTCTGGAGCCTGTGCTCCGCAACAAGAAAGGCCGCGATAGTGAGAGGCCCGTGCACCACGATGAAGAGTGGGCCCCACTTGCTGCAACTAGAGAAAGCCCTCAATCAGAAACGAAGACCCAACACAGCCAAAAATAAATAAATTAAAATTAAAAAAAAAAACTAAAGAAGAAATACATGGCGAATATCTAAAAAAAAAAGAAAAGAAAAGAAAACCGGAAGTTAGTAGAAGGAAAGAAATCATAAAGATCAGAGCAGAAATAAATGAAATAGAAACAAAGAAAACAATAGCAAAGAAAAGCTGGTTCTTTGAGAAGATAAACAAAATGATAAATCATTAGCCAGACTCATCAGGAAAAAGAGGGAGAGGACTCAAATCAGTAAAATTAGAAATGAAAAAGGAGAAGTTACAACAGACACCGCAGAAATACAAAGCATCCTAAGAGACTACTACAAGCAACTCTATGCCAATAAAATGGACAACCTGGAAGAAATGGACAAATTCTTAGAAAGGTATAACCTTCCAAGACTGAACCAAGAAGAAATAGAAAACAGACCAATCACAAGTAATGAAATTGAAACTGTGATTAAAAACCTTCCAACAAACAGAAGTCCAGGGCCAGATGGCTTCACAGGTGAATTCTATCAAACATTTAGAGAACAGCTAACACCCATCCTTCTAAAACTCTTCCAAAAAATTGCAGAGGAAGGAAGACTCCCAATCTCATTCTACGAGGCCACCATCACCTCCCAAACTCATTCTATGAGGCCACCATCACCCTGATACTAAAAGCAGACAAAGATACTACAAAAAAAGAAAATTACAGACCAATATCACTGATGAATATAGACGCAAAAATCCTCAACAAAATACTAGCAAACAGAATCCAACAACTCATTAAAAGGATCATACACCATGATCAAGTGGGATTTATCCCAGGGGTGCAAGGATTCTTCAATATACGCAAATCAATCAATGTGATACACCATATTAACAAACTGAAGAGTAAAAACCATATGATCATCTCAATAGATGTAGAAAAAGCTTCTGACAAAATTCGACACCCATTTATGATAAAAACTCTCCAGTAAGTGGGCATAGAGGGAACCTACCTCAACATAATAAAGGCCATATATAACAAACCCACAGCAAACATCATTCTCAATGGTGAAAATCTGAAAACATTTCCTCTAAGATCAGGAACAAGACAAGGATGTCCACTCTCACCACTATTATTCAACATATTTTTGAAATTCCTAGTCACGGCAATCAGAGGAGAAAAAGAAATAAAAGGAATAGAAGTTGGAAAAGAAGAAGTAAACTTGTCACTGTTTGCAGATGACATGATACTATATATAGAGAATCCTAAAGATGCCACCAGAAAACTACTAGAGCTAATCAATGAATTTGGTAAAGTTGCAGGATACAAAATTAATGCACAGGCATCTCTTGCATTCCTATACACTAATGATGAAAAATCTGAAAGAGAAATTAAGGAAACACTCCCATTTACCACTGCAACAAAAAGAATAAAATACCTAGGAATAAACCTATCTAGGGAGAAAAAAGACCTATATGCAGAAAACTATAAGACACTGATGAAAGTAATTAAAGATGATACCAACAGATGGAGATGAATACCAATTAAAGATGATACCATGTTCTTGGATTGGAAGAATCAATACTGTGAAAATGACTATCTATCCAAAGCAATCTACAGATTCAGTGCAATCCCTATCTAACTACCAATGGCATTTTTTTATGGAACTAGAATAAAAAATCTTAAAATTTGTATGGAGACACAAAAGACCCCAAATAGCCAAAGCAGTCTTGAGGGAAAAAAACGGAGCTGTAGGAATCAGACTCCCTGACTTCAGACTATACTACAAAGCTACAGTAATCAAGACAATATGGTACTGGCACAAAAACAGAAACATAGATCAATGGAACAGGATAGAAAGCCCAGAGATAAACCCATACACCTATGGTCAACTAATCTATGACAAAGGAGGCAAGGATATACAATGGAGAAAAGACAGTCTCTTCAATAAGTGGTGCTGGGAAATCTGGACAGCTACATGTAAAAGAATGAAATTATAACTCTCCCTAACACCATACACAAAAATAAACTCAAAGTGGATTCGAGACCTAAATCTAAGACCGGACACTATAAAACTCTTAGAGGAAAACATTAAAGAAGAATACTCTTTGACATAAATCACAGCAAGATCTTTTTTGGTCCACCTCCTAGAGAAATTGAAATAAAAACAAAAATAAACAAATGGGACCTAATGAAACTTCAAAGCTTTTGCACAGCAAAGGAAACCATAAACAAGATGAAAAGACAACCCTCAGAATGGGAGAAAATACTTGCAAACGAATCAACGGACAAAGGATTAATCTCCAAAATATATAAACAGCTCATGCAGCTCAATATTAAAAAAACAAACAATCCAATCCAAAAATGGGCAGAAGACCTATATAGACATTTCTCCAAAGAAGACATACATATGGCCAAGAAGCACATGAAAAGCTGCTCAACATCACTAATTATTAGAGAAATGCAAATCAAAACTACAGTGAGGTATCACCTCACACCAGTTAGAATGGGCATCATCAGAAAATCTACAAACAACAAATGCTGGAGAGGGTGTGGAGAAAAGGGAACTCTCTTGCACTCTTGGTGGGAATGTAAATTGATACAGCCACTATTGAGAACAGTATGGAGATTCCTTAAAAAACTAAAAATAGAACTACCATATGATCCAGCAATCCCACTACTGGGCATATGCTCAGAGAAAACCATAATTCAAAAAGACACATGCACCCCAATGTTCATTGCAGCAGTATTTACAATAGCCAGGATGTGAAAGCAACCTAAATGCCCATTGACAGATGAATGGATTAAGAAGATGTGGTACGTACATACAATGGAATATTACTCAGCCATAAAAAGGAACAAAATTGGGTCAGTTGTTGAGACGTGGATGCATCTAGAGACTGTCATACAGAGTGAAGTAAGTCAGAAAGAGAAAACCAAATATCATATATTAATGCATATATGTGGAGCCTAGAAAAATGGTACAGATGAACCAGTTTGCAGGGCAGAAATTGAGACACAGATGTAGAGAACAAATGTATGGACACCAAGCGGGGTAAGCCGTGGAGGGGTGGGTGTGGTGGTGTGATGAATTGGGCGATTGGGATTGACATATATACACTGATGTGTATAAAATTGATGACTAATAAGAACCTGCTGTATAAAAAAATAAATAAAATTAAATGAAAAAAATTTTTAAAAAAGAAAGTAGTTATTTGGCAACTATGAAAAAATAATTATTTCAGACAAGCATCATCAATAGATGCTAATATTAATGGATGGAAGTTTGGTGAGGAACAGGATACTTACATGGTCTCAAACATCTCTCCACAAATACCCATTAGTTACTTATTTTTTAATAAGTACAAAATACTTTTACAAAGGAAAAGCTTGGCAGAAATCACCTTAATCAAGTAATCAAAGTGTGCATCACCAGTAATGGTAAATCTTAGCAGAGTGTACCTCTTGGTATTATAAACTGAAAATAATAGAACAATCATTTCTGTTGTATTCCTGCTTAATATTCATAACCTACATTTAATCAAGAAGAAATCTCAGACTAACCTAAATGAGGGGCATTCTACAAAGTAACTGGCCCATACTTTTCAAACATGTCAAGGTCATAAAATACAGGAAAAGCCTAAGGAACTGTTCCAGACCGAAGGAGACTTAAGAGACATGAAAACTAACTGCAACACATGATTCTCAACTGGATCCTGAACCTCTCAAGAATATAATTGAAACAAAAGGTGACATTTGAATGGGGTATGTGGATTAGATGGTGGAATTATAGTAATGCTAATTTCCTGATTTTTGATGGTTATTCTGTGTTCATGTGGGGAAGTGCCCTTGTTTTTAGGAAAAAACACTGAAATACTTAGGCTATATCTGCAACAATTCCAAATGGTCCAGAAATAAACAATAATAAGGATACATAATAGAGAATGAGGGAAATATGATAAAATGTTAATATTGTGGAAGTTGAGTTCATTGTGCTTTTCTTGCAACCTTTCTATAAGTTGGAAATAATTTCCAAATAAAACATTTTTAAAAGGAGAGAGTGTGTACTGAATGCATTAAAAAATATATTGTAAAAGCTTACTAGCCAAATAAATGTCTCATACAAAATTACCATTTTTACCACAATGTTTGTATTCTTCAAGTTTTTGGGAGCACCAGAAATGAATACTCGTGTGAAAGACTAAAGAATACAAATTTTTACAGAGTGTAAGGTGAAGAACACTGAGCTAGAAATTAGGAGCCCTGAGGTTTAAATCTCTGACAGTCTCCAGCCTAGTGCCTCAGGATAGTTGTTTACTTTCCTGAGCCTCAAGCTTACTTAGTTATGAAGTGAGTGATTAAACCATAAAGTTCCTTTTATTTCTAAAATTCTATGATTCAGCTTCCTCCAATTGATGGTTTAAATCAAATTACTATGACCTAAATATCAACTAAATATTTGACTAAGCACAAATCAATGATAAAGTTTGTTGGACTACTATTTTCAGATCATCTTGAATTTATTTGATAATATGGGGGAAAATCTAAAAGCACTTTCATATGTAAAAGTGTAAAAATCAAAAGCACTTTCAAATGTATATATTTGGTTGTTTTAGATTAAAAATTCTTCACCATTTCTTAACATGTGATAGAAGAATCATGGCCTGAGTTGAATTCCAATAATTGCCTGAATCAAGTATCTGGAGAAGTGATTATCAAATTGGTCACATTTTCCTTCTTAACCCTTTAGTGCACTTTGTGTTCAATTAGCATAGCCGATTAGGAAATTACACTAACAAACTCATGGGTTCATCATTCAGACGACTCAGTAAACCTCTCACCCTTGCCAGCCATCTGACATATGCTCATCATTAGTCACAAGGTCAATTGAGTGATCACGTATGGATTTATCATTGCAAATTCATCACCAATAGAAAAATAATTCACAAAGCACAACCAATCCGCAGTGGGCTAGTGACATCATTTTTCTGTATGAACACAGAAGATCAAATTAAGTTTCTGGTGCTTTTACCATATGCTATTAATCTCAAACTCCTCCTCTTTGACTTCATAATTGGCTCAAATTTTAAATCCCTGCCAATACCGTTGTGCCTTTTAGAGATAAACACCTCCTTAGCTTTGTTACTCTTTTGAGCAGAATTGGGAGGCAAAATATCTAAAGTGCATGTGCTTCTAGTTCTCCCACATTTGTAACCTAGGAGAAGGTACTCACCTTTTCAATCATCCCTGTGTTGTTGTGTCAGCAATGCAATACACAAAGACACTGCTGTGAGAGAAATACTTTTGACTGATCATAATAGTAATATGTTCATCACATTTTCACAAGTCCAATAACTTCCATAAGGCTGAATTTTCAAATAGAATGTTCATGTGTTCAAAAGTATATTTTAAAAGCTTACTAGCCAAAGAAATGAAGAAACAAACATGTGGTTTGACACTCACTCTGAATCTTCAAATAGTGATCTCACTGAAATGCACCCTTCTGAATGTGACTAAATATTGGGAATCAGAAGGCAATGTATTTACATGAAGCAGCTCCATAATACCTTATATAGTATGGCAATGGAAACCCAAAGCAAAACGTTTACATAGAAGGAATGTACCTCTAAATGAAGCCCAGACTCTGGAAACTTGTGGAGCCCTGAGATGAACAGGGGATGATTTGGTAATTGGTTATATGGGATACAGTTCAAATCGTTTGGGTTCTCATTCCCACTCTGTCAGAAGAACGCCAAAAGACAAGCATATACAAAAGGAAAGATCTCATTCTGCTTGAATATTACATTAACCTATGAGCACCACTGCTTCCTTGGTCAGCTTTTTCAGGGCTTGCTGGCACCTCAGCACTGCTGACCTGGTAGGTCTGATTATGAATGATCAATGTGCCTATTTGCAATAAAACTCTTTGCACAGATCTGGACCCTCAGCCCTTATTCAGTCATGCAGATAATAACGGCAGTTCAAGGCACTTGCCCATAACGCCAAGCTTCATTAAACAAAGGGAATGTCACCAAAAGTCCCTTTAACTGTCTTTTTGCTGCTAGGTAGGGAAAAATTGGCCATTCTGAGAAAATGGAATTTACAGTGTTAATAAAATAAAGATTTGTATATCTCTGTGCTCTACTTTGCACATCTTTCTTGAGCTTCTGGGGTTAAAATCCACCTCTTTAGTGGGGAGCAGAGTGAGAAATGTGAACAAAGGATGCTGTGTGCCTGAGGTCAGATTCTGCTTCAGAGGAAATATTTCAATGGAATTTTCAGGCCTGTGACAGGGAATGGGGTGTTGCCACTCCTCCTCATTCATTATAGATACAACTAGTGTTAGGCTGGTGTCTCAAAGGTTTGGAGGTGGGGGAGCACCAGAGCAGTGCAGCGTGGACTTGAAAAGAGGGTCCTTCTGTGGTGCATTGAGGCATGATGAAGTCTGTCCACTTCCTAGTCTCTGGAAGGGTGTGAAGTTTGGATTACTCGTTTTCTCAGGCAAAATATGTTAACAAGTCACTGTTGTTTGGGGAAAGTGTCAGCTATAGAAGTTCTAATAAGAGATGGTCATCTAAGACACAGTCCCCTGTGTATCACCTTCTTACTCATGCTCCTCCCATGAACTCACACTCCACTACACACCATTGGCATCACTCCCACATCCCCTCAATACATGTATTAGTTTCCCTAACTGTTTAGAACACCCATTCACCTTTTTTCATAGTCCTCTCCTTAACATAAAACCAGGATTTCAGGACATCGTTAATTTTTTTTTTCTGCTTGAATAACCTGCTATGATTTAAAACTCATAGGAGAATATGGTTTTGAACGTCAAAATATTCATAGTTAAAGTCTGGGTTCCTTTACAATCAACTAAATGGCTATTTCTGCATAATAACTGGTATTTGCACTTCAACTCTTAGGCAATACCAATTCAGGAAAATTGAGAACAAGGGAACCCTTGTGCACTGTTTGTGGGAATGTAAATTGGTGCAGTCACTATGGAAAAGAGTATGGGGGTTCCTTTAAAAATTAAAAATAGAACTACCAATGATTCAGCAATTCTACTTCTGGGTATTTTTCCAAAGAAAATAAAAATTTTAACTTGAAAAGTTATATGCACCCTCATGTTCACTGAAGCATTATTTACAATAGCAAGATATGGAAGCAACCTAAGTGTCCATCAATGGATGAATGAATAAAAAAAAGGTAGTGTGTGTGTGTATATATATATATATATATATATATATATATATATATATACATATATATATATGTATAATGGAATATTATTCAGCCATAAAAATAATTAATGCCATTTTCAACAACATGGATGGACCTTGAAGACATTATGCTAAATGAAATAAGTCAGAGAAATATTGTACAATCTCACTTATATGTAAAATCTTACACACACAAAAAAAGATACAGAGAACAGAATGCTGGTTGCCAGAGGTGGGAATTAGGGAGTGGGCAAAATGAGTAAAGGCAGCCAAAAGGTATAAACTTTCAATTATAAAATAAATAAGTGACGGGGAGGTAGCATACAGCATGGTAACTATAGTTAATAATACCGTATTACATATTTGAAAGTTGTTAAGAGAGTAGATCTTCAAAGTTCTCAAATTTTTGTTACTATGTATGGTGACAAATGTTAACTAGACTTATTGCGGTGATCATTTTGCAATATACACATATATCGAATCATTATGTTGCATAGGTGAAACTAACATAATGCCAATTACATTTCAATTAAAAAAAAGAAAAACAATGGACAAATGAGAAATTATTCTGTGCGATGAATAAACACAGTCACAAAACTTAGATAAATTAGGCTCCAAGTAAAACACCTTTCCACAGAAAGATTTTTGTCCTCAAGTGTTTGGAAATATTTTTTCCTGTTTTGACCCATAAAAAGTAGACCTAAGGTCGGAGGTATACGTACATGGCCATGTAGAACCTAATAAGACTAGTTGTTTTGTTCCAATTCACTACTAAATGCTAAGGAAAAATAGACCATCAAGTTTTCATGCCCATTCAGAAGCTGACTGGTTGAGCAACTTACACACAGCAGTGGTCTGCAGAGCAGCCCTCTTTGCAAGCAAACAGCTTTCCCTTCTGAATCCCTCTGAAACTTTTAAAACTGTATGAATCTGTCTGCTCATTCAAAGCCCAACACTTATTTATGCCCGCAAGTCACCTTGCAACAATTTTGTATGGGAAGGGCAATGTGGAAAAGGTCCAAAAAAGAGTAGAGAAGGAGGTGGTTTGGTAATTTCAGTGGTAATGAAATTAAAAGTACAGAGGAATAATATTCCCAAGATACCCTCCTGAAAAAAAGATGCCACACAAAGAATAACTGAAGGACCTGAATATGATTGGCTCAAAGGAAAAACTAAGGGAAGACTTTAGAGTTACATTCAAACATTTGAAGTTTATCTGCAGATGGGGTATGGAGATTTGCTTTGTGTTTATCTGAAGGTCAGAAATGGGATTAATGGGTGAAAGTTGTCAAGTAGGAGATTTTATTTCAACCTAAAAAACAGAACTATTGAATCACAAAAACTACCAAACTATGGCTTGCTCAGGAGGTCACATACTCCCTATGCCTATTTATGAGAGACACTTTAGGAGACATTACTGGAATGGGTGAGAGATTATTCTTAGATGATTTTTAAAAATACTTCAAACTTTAATAATTCTATAACTCAATGATGAGGCAGGAGCTAAGAAAGTTTGTGAAGTAAACCAACAAGTAAAAAACACAACTAGCATTATTTACTACCCTAATATCATCTTCAAGGCAGACTTGAGAGTCCCGTTTGGCATTCTCAGTAGGGCATACATCTCTCTTAACCAGTAAGATGATATGAACCTTAATTTCATGAAAATTAACTAATTTTGCTTAAAGAAACTTGAAGAAAAATCAAGAAATGACAGAGTACTATTCTGTAAAGTGATTCCATCTATGGAAACTCCCTGTGGCATTAAGATGTCCAGGTTTAAGTTACACAGTTTCTTGGTGTTTTGGAATAGTTTGATCACCTCAATTCAGTTTGGATGAGAGAAGCTCACTGTTCTCATTTTAAAGCTCAGGGATAAGATATTCATAATATATCCTTCTCTTTCCTCCCACACTCTTCCAAGACATGAGAAGCTTCTGCCCAATACCATCTATTCAAACTGAAAGACTAACTGAGCTATTCAGAGATCCCTCCCAGGCACTTAGAGCTTTGTGCTATTGTCCAGCTGTATAATGCTCTGGTGAAGTCTGTGGTTCAGTCTGTTCTAATACACCTCCCACCAGCTGGAATACATGCCTTTAGCATTACAGTCTCTTTTCCATTATTTTTAATCCAGGCCATTCGGGGTTTGCTCTATTTTGTTTTGGACAGTATTATTATGTCCTTGGCCTCCAGTATTGGGGTTTTTCTTCAGTATATTTCTACTAGAAAATAAATGCTTGTAGATGAAATTGCTCCTATATGGTAGGTAGGAACTCTTCATATTTTTGTCTTTTTGTATTTTCCATTGCATTTGGCATAATGCCTTGCACACAATAGATGTTTTTTTTTCCTGCCCAAGAAAGTGTTGCCTGAAAAAGTAAAACAATGCTGAAATGATGACATTTATAAAATATCATACGCTGAAATAATCTTTTGATACTTTTCATTCATTTCAAAAGTAATTGACCAATTTACTATTGAATTCTATTAAGAGATTTGAAGTACCTGATCATCTACAATATAAAATCAACAACCTTAGCTTTCCAGAGTGAAAGAGGAAGAAAATTGGAGTGAAAAGAGTAAAAACAGTTTTTGAGCAATTTCATGATTTCCGTATATGAACACTATATCACTGAGTCACTAAATATTTTCAAAAAAAAGAAAACTTAGCAACTAACAAGTCCAACTTCCTGAAGTGAAAGATAGACTATTATACGTTAGGAAAATGATTTGTTTTGTTGTTAAACAAGAGGACCAAACTCTTGGCTAGATTTTTAAAAAGCAAAGGTGAGGCGGGGATTTAGGGGTTGGGGAAGAGATATAAAAGGGCAAGGCCTTTCTTCTCTCTATCAGAGAGTCCAGTAGATGTTGACAGTCCCCCTTGGCATAGCCAGAGTTCTGCTGTGGTGGAGTTTGCTTAGTGGGTAACAGATAATAATGATTTATGGAGGACAATTACTACCAATTCTCTTGTTTCCATCTAGAATAGGAAACTTCCACTCTATTCCCCAGGGAGCAAACCATGGAAGAGGTACTCAGGCTCTCCCTCAACTCACTCCTCTCAAGGAAGAATGATTGATGTAATTGATAAATTTGGGAGAAGTAATGAAGTCCATTCAGCTCAGCATCTTCTGGGTCCCTCTCTTTCAGATCTTGCTTGACTGAATAATGCAAGCTTTTGGGCCTCTTCTCCCATGTGATAGTTTAGCAGCTCAAGACCTACCCCTGCAAGGAGGAGCCTATAGTTCTAAGGAGAGAAGAAAGGTTAAAATCGAGTGATATATTAGCAAGACCTCTCTGGCCATAAATCTAAAGTAATATTCACTAATTCAGTTGTTAGAAGTAATAAGGATTTCTATTTGTCTGACTCTCACATCCTACCTCACAGTTGTTTCAGTATTTTCAAGAAAAAAGATAACAGAAGAGAAAAAGTCTCAATTTTTAAGCTCATGCGTTAAAGAACTATATTTGTAAGCTATCCTTTGAAATTATAATGATTTTAAAGCCAACATGGAAAATTATTAGATAACTCAGCCTCCAAGTTTTCAATATTAAAATAATCTGTATCAGGGCTTCCCTGGTGGCACAGTGGTTGAGAGTCCGCCTGCCAATGCAGGGGACACGGGTTTGTGCCCCGGTCCAGGAGGATCCCACATGCCATGGAGTGGCTGGGCCCGCGAGCCATGGCTGCAGAGCCTGCGCGTCCAGAGCCTGTGCTCCGCAACGGGAGAGACCACAACAGCGAGAGGCCCACGTACCGCAAAAAAAATAATAATAATAATCTGTATTCAATTTTTATACTGTTCCTTTTAGTAAAACAGAAAAATTTGAACTGTTATAGCAAAACTTGGTATCCATTTCTTGTGAAGGAAATTTATATTTGCCAGTATATTAAATGTATATATAAATTTATAATTTGGGGCTTTGGACAGTAGAATTATCTTATCAGTTTATTTATGCTAGCCTCATAATGTACAGTATTTCTCTTGCTGTGGGTGACATTATTCCCAGATACACCACATCTGAAACATAATCATATAGTTAATCATCATATCAAATAGTATTTTTGGATGGCTTTAAAATATTTTCACTTATATTCTTCTATTCAACCCTTTCAACAGCACCATAATTTGAGTAGTGCAAATAGTTTTATCTATATTTTAAAGAAAAAATTCACAGAGAGATTATGTGACTTCTTAAAGTTACTCAACCAGTAGTAAAAAAAGCTGATACTAGTACCCAAGTGTCCTGTCTCCTATTCCTACACAATTTTTGTGTATTTATTATATTGTCATTATATTACAAACTTATAAGGGCAGTCTTAATTGCAGGTGACTGAAATGGTATGATTTGTTCTTTGTTTGGCTTCTAAGAGCATACTAATTCAATGTAATTAAAAATATTTATTGAGTATCTAGCACATGGTTTAGCAAATAACTCCAACAACAATAATAGTAATGGAAAGCTCTAAATGTGTTAGGATAGGAGAATGAATGGATAGCTGGATGGGTGAATTAAAGGATGGATAAATATGCAATTGGCACAAAAATAAAAGAACAAGTTTTATCTCCTAAGGAGGACAGATGTAGTAATACACATATAGTTAGAATTCATGTTGATACATGCTATAAAAGAGACAACTACATTGTTCTAGGAGAACAGAAGACAGAACAAATCATTGTGCCACGTTTTGAGATTATTCTACAACTGTTGTACCATAGACCCATTGAAATGTTCTTTATGTGGTAAAGAAGAGAATTGGAAGTAATGAAGCATGAAAGGCCCATTGTCAGAATTTTTCAAAGAAAGATACCTTTGAATCCATGAAAATCAACAAAGAATCTGGGAATTTGAAACCCCAAAGAACTTAAATGAAAAACCCAGCCTTACATGTTTTTATTAAAGCAGTGACATCCAGATGGGGTGGAGGGCAGAAGGAAGACACGTAACATCATGTGCATGTATTTTTAGTAGTAAAAGAAAGCACTGAACCAAGGCATTAAACAGACACATTTCTAACCTTGACATGAGTTGCTGATGAAATGGTCCTTAGGATAAACAGCACGATTGGCCTTATTTTGACCTGAGTCAGCAGGAGCTTTTAGCAGGAGTCCTCTCCTGTAAATGTCCTCTGGAACAAGAACAGAACACACTGTTCAAGTTGCTCAAACAGAGCTGGCGGGTCAGTAACTGACACAAGGGAACTTAGGTAGAGGCAGAACAGGGAGAGGATCTCTCTCAGAAGTGCTGAGTGATTTAACAGAGTGAAAGGGAACTATTCTGGGAAAAACAATACCTGAATCCAAAATACTTCGGCACTTTAATCGAATATGCTGCTTAAGGAAAAAGCAGTCTGCACCCCAACACCTGCTGGACCTAATGGACTCTGAAATGTTGTTTCAGAATTAATCAAGTCATTTAAAATCATAGCTGCAGTCTCCATTCACTACTCCTGTGCATAAATGTGCTGATCCCAATACTAATCCATGTCGGGTGACTTGAGCAATATATCACCATAATTGCCATTTTAGGGCTGCAAATTGGAGTTAAAATAACCAGATGCAAAAGAGATGGCCGTATCATACTCTCAAGATGGATCTTCAAAGTTCAAGGAGAGTTCAAGCATGGAAGAGGCAATAGAAAGGGGTCAAGTGTAAGGGGATTGTTCATGTTCAAGAGGAATTAACTTTACAAATACTTTGTTTCTGAGGTGGTAATTGTCCCATCTTACAGTTATTCATACCTCATTTACTCGTTGCATTCTTCTCAAGCATTTAATGAAACGAATTTGATTTTGACAAAATATTCCGTTTCAAAATTGCCATTAATTTTCAAGTTTTTATTCTCTGCTAAATTATCTGTTTTAAAGGGATACAGACTAAATTTGGGATATCTAATATTTCCCTAGCTAATTTTCTAGCAAGAGTCCATGTCAGTTTCAGGTATTTCCTTCCTAGCTTAGTCAATTAAATCATTGAACTAAAAAAAGTCAACAACATCACAAACACTCCAAACTCAAAAGACCAGGAAAGAGTTCTGTCCCATGCGAGTAAAATGAAGGCAGTTTTCTAGCTTATCTGTCACAGTTTCTCACTTACTCTTTGCTTTGGTTAAATCACCATTCCCCTGATATCTTTAAAATAAATCAGTGTAAAAAGGAAGCACAATATACTATCTCTATTTCGAACTCCAAACTTGTTAACATAGTGCTCAAGGGCCTTCACAATCTGGAGCCAACCTATCTGTTTAACACCTCTTTTTTTCACAAGCCCTTGTACTCCAGCTTCTGCCACAACAAATGGCCCATTGTAATTCAAAGAAGAAGGCTTGTTTAAACTTCCAAGCCTTTTCAAATGTTCTTCTCTCTATATGACTTATTTCTCTTCCCTTTTCCTCTAGCTAGTACACTTACAGTCATTCTTTAATACCCAGCTGAAATGTCACTGTCCTTGTTTGACTAGCCATTCCAGTACAGGACAGTTAGATTTTTTGTTTTTTTTTGCTTTCCCATAGTGAAGAATGCAAGCCTCCACTGCAATCACTTATCACAACATATTATACAAATGTTCTTTGATATTTTCTTTGTGTCTGTCACCTTCAATTACATTATGAGATAAGAGTAAATATTCTCATTTTAATAATTGTTGGAATAATACCTTAAATGTAGATAAAAGCAATTTTCAAAATTATAAAGCAGTTAAAATTGGAGTTGTTTTGCTATTATTATTTCTCAAAGCAAGCAATATATCACAACATATCATTGATATTTCTTTGGGCCTAATCTAGCAACCATCAGGATAGGGTGGATAAAATATTTGAAGAAATAATGGTCAAATTTTTTAAAAATTTGATGAAAATTTCAACCTTCCATTCTAAGAGAGTCAATTAAACACAAGGAAAATAAATACAAAAACCACATCAAGGCATATCATAATTAAATTGCTGAAAACTAATATTAAAGAGAAAATTATAAATGCAGCCACTGAAAAAGAACATGTTACATGAAACAGGGAACAAAGATAAGAATAACTTCAAATGTCAAAAACAATGCAGTCCAAAAGATAATGCAATGACATTTTTAAAGTGCTGAAAGAAAAAACATGGTAAAACTAGAATTCTATATCTGAGAATAACTTCTTCAAAAAAGAGGGTTAAAAAATATGCTACAAGGATATATTGTACAACACAGGGAATATAGCCAATATTTTATAATAGCTGTAAATGCAGTATAACCTTTAAAATTATGAATCACTGTATTGTACACCTGTAACTTATGTAATATTGTACATCAACCATACCTCAATAAATAAATAAATAAATAAGTACAATACAAGGGAAAAAAAGAAGGAAAAAGTATACTTTAGGAAAAACTAAACCTCAGAGAAATTTTTGCATCAGACTTCTATTAAAGAAATGTTAAAGTAATTAATTCTTCAGGCTAAAGAAAAATAAAACCACACAGAAATTCAACATACACAAGGAAACCTATGCATGCCAATATGGTAAATATGTGGTAAATCTAGTAAATATCTTAGTCATTTTTAAAGTTTCCTTAAGAAATAAGTAAATATTTTAAAATAATAATAACAGTATTTTGCAGTTTATAACATTGGAAAAAATTATCTCAACAATATAACAAAGGATTGCAGGAGAGAAATGGAAGTATACAGCTCTAAGATTATTACAATATGCATAAAATGGTATAATATTATCTGAATGTAAATTATAATAAGGTAAATTATGCATAAACTAAGTGAAATAAAACATACATTGTTAATAATACAAAAATATATCTAAGAACAAACACTACAAAATACTCCTTAGTTCCCTGTGCTATACAGTAGATCCTTGTTGGTTATCTATTTTATATATAGTAGTGTGTATACTTTAATCCCAAACTCCTAATTTATCCCTCCACCTACTTTCCTCTTTGGTAACTAGAAGTCTGTTTTCTATATCTGTGGGTCTATTTCTGTCTTGTATATAAGTTCATTTGTATCATTTTTTAAGATTCCATATATAAGCAATATCATATGGTATTTGTCTTTCTCTGTCTGGCTTACTTCACTTAGTATGTTGATTTCCAGGTCCATCCATGTTGCTGCAAATGGCATTATTTCATTCTTTATTATGGCTGAGTAATATTCCATTGTAAATATATACCACATATTCTTTATCCATTCATCTGTCAGTGGACATTTAGGTTGCTCCCATATCTTGGCTATTATAAGTAGTGCTGCAATGAACATTAGAATGCATGTATTTTTTTTTTTTTTGCTATTGTTTCTCCATATATATGCCTAGGAGTGGGATTGCAGGATCATATGGTAGCTCTAGTTTTAGTTTTTTAAGGAACCTTCATACTATTCTCCACAATGACTGTACCAACTTACATTCCCACCAATGGTGTAGGAGGGTTCCTTTTTCTCCACACCCTCTCCAATCTGTATGGAAACACAAAAGACCCTGAGTAACCAAAGCAATCTTGAGAAAGAAAAACGGAGGTGGAGGAATCAGACTCTCTGACTTCAGACTATACTAAAAAGCTACAGTCATCAAAACAGTGTGGTACTGGCACAAAAACAGAAATATAGATCAATGGAACAGGACAGAAAGCCCAGAAATAAACCAATGCACCTATGGTCAACTAATCTACAATAAAGGAGGAAAGAATATTCAATGGAGAAAAGATAATCTTCTCAATAAGTGGTGCTGGGAAAACTGGACAACTACATGTAAAAGCATGAAATTAGAACACTCTTTAAAACCATACACAAAAATAAACTAAAATGGATTAAAGACCTAAATGTAAGACTGGATACTATAAAACTCCTAGAGGAAAACATAGGCAGAACACCCTTCGATATAAATTGCAGCAATATCCTTTTGGATCTGTCTCCTAGAGTAATGGAAATAAAAACAAAAATTTAAAAAACGGGGCCTCATTAAACTTAAAAGCTTTTGAACAGCAAAGGAAAACATAAACAAAATGCAAAGACAACCTACAGAATGGGAGAAAATATTTGCAAATGATGAGACACAAGGGATTAATCTCCAAAATATACAAACAGCTCATACAGCTCAATATAAAAACAAAAAAACAAACAACCCAATCATAATGGTATTAAATTAGAAATCAATAAAAAATATCTGGAAATGCCCCAATATTTTGAAATTAAAAAATACTTTTCTGAAAAACCCATGGATCAAATAAGAAAGCAAAAAGTAAAATTAAAAACTATTTGACCTGATAGAAAAAAATATACAATACATCAAAATTGTGGGATGCAACTAAAGCTGTGCTTAAAGGAAATTTATTGGTTTAATTGCTTATGTTGAAAAAGAAGAGTTTTCAACATAAAATAAATGATCTGAAAGTTCCACCTTAAGAAGCTACAATCAAACAGAATATTAACTATAAAATATTAGAATAAGGGAAATAATATTGATATGTTAAGTCAATTAACATATAAGTGACAAACAATAGACAAAAAATAGAAAACAAAAGCTGGTTCTCTGAAAAAAAAATTGAAAAACCTCTAATTAGACTAATCAAGGAAAAAAGGAGAGAACAAACAAGTAAATTCAGCAATTTATGTGAAAAGAGCAAATTACTTGAAAGACAGAAATTATAACACTGACATAAACCATCCCTACATCTAGTATGGAAATTAAATTTGGAAATAAAAACTTTCTCACAAAGAAAACTGTAAGCCCAAATAGCTTTACTAGTTGAAATCTAGCAAATAGTTTAGGAAGAAATAATTCTAATGCTACAAAAAATATCTTAGAAAATAAAGGAGGGAACACTTCTAAACTCGTTCTAAATGGCCAGCGTTACTTTGATACCAAACCAGACAAAGACATAACAAAAATAGGTCACCAGTAACTCTCATGAACATAGATGCAAAAAAGAATCTTAATATAATATTAATAAATGAAATCCAGCAACATTGAAAAAGTTAATGCATAATAACCAAGTAGGGTTTATCCAAAGAATATAAAGATGGTTTAACATTTGAAAATGAATTTACTTAACCAAACTAGGGCATTAAGGAGAAAAATGATATAGTCAACTCAATAGATACAGAAAATCAATTTGGCAAAAATCTATACCCAATTATGTTAAAAACTATCAACAAACTGGGAATAGAAGAAACTTCTTCAACCTGATAAAGGATACATACAAAAAACCTATAAGTAATATCATAGTAGAGAAAGATTGAACACTTTCTCCCTAAAATGAGAAAGAAGTCATGGATATTCCCTCTCACTACTCCTATTTAATACTTTCCCTACCCTACCAACTGCACTGGCATAGGAAAACAAAGTAAAACAACACAAAAAACATGCAGAGTGGAAAGGAAGAAGTAAAATTGTCTCTACAT
Organism: Mesoplodon bidens; assembly: GCF_964165515.1. Lineage (NCBI taxonomy): Eukaryota > Metazoa > Chordata > Mammalia > Artiodactyla > Ziphiidae > Mesoplodon > Mesoplodon bidens. The sequence continues at coordinate 186,021,016 of NC_138176.1, read as the reverse complement.
GTGATTGTGTACATAGACAACCCTAAAGAATCTGGAGAAAACTAACAGAACTAACAAGTGATTTTAACAGTCACAGTATAGAAGTTCTGTATACAAAAATCATCTGTATATCTAAATACTTGCAGCAAACAATTGGAAAATAATGATTTTAAAAATTCAATTTATAATAGCATTAAAATATGAATTACTTAATGGTAAATTTAACAAAATATATGAACTTCCTGTACAGTGATAACAACAAAAACATTGCTAAGAGAAGTTAATGAAAATTTAAAGAAAAATTTTAAAGGGGGAAAATATACTTTGATCATGGATTACATATTCAATATTTTAAGATGTAAATCATCCCGAAATTGATCTACACATTTGACAGAATCCCAGACAAAATTCCATCAGTGCTATTTTGTGGAAATTTACATATTTATTCTAAAAATTATAAAAAGACAAAGAATCTAGAACACTCAACACAATTTTGAAAAAGAAGAGAGGTGAAAGACATATACTACCTCATTTCAAGATTCACTGTAAAGCTATCAAGAATTAATACAACAATACTGACATAATGTACAATGGAACAGAATAGTTAGCCTAGAAAAACAGCCACACCTGAATTGATTTTCAACCCCAGTGTCTAACTAATTTGATTGAAAGGGATAGTCCATTCAACAAATATTGCTAGAACAACTTAATATCAAAAGGTGGAAAAGTGAACCACATCTATTATGTGATACAAATTTTAACCTAAAATGTAATTTAAACTTAAACATAAAAGTTAAAGTTATAAAACTTCTAAAAGAAAACATAGGAGAAATTCTTCATGATCTTTATGGTCAGGTTTTCTTAGATAGAACACAAAGTATTATTAAATAAAAACTTGATAAACTGGACTACTTCAATATTAAAACTTTTTTTTTTTTCAGTACCCGGGCCTTTCACTGTTGTGGCCTCTCCCATCGCAGAGCACAGGCTCTGGACAGGCAGGCTCAGCAGCCATGGCTCACGGGCCCAGCTACTCCATGGCATGTGGGATCTTCCCGGACCGGGGAACGAACCCACGTCCCCTGCATCGGCAGGCGGACTCTCAACCACTGCGCCACCAGGGAAGTCCAATATTAAAACTTTTGGCATTAAAAGTTTTCCAAGGTATAAAAGAATTTTTAAAACACAACACTAAGAAAATGAATTAAACAATTTTTTTAAATGGGAAAAAAATATACAAGACATGTCATAAAGTAGCTATATGAATGGCTAATAAGGACATGAAAAGATGCTCAATAGTACATATGCTTCTGGTCAAAATGGAGTTTCAGAGAACAAATCTTTCCTCGTACCTGAAAAACTAAAACACTGGACAGATAAGTGAAACAATTGTTCTCAAGACATTGGAAATCAAGCAATGAGAAATCAACTAACCTAACGAGCTTAACTTGATGATGGCCCCAACTTAGGGAGAAAATGTCCAGGCCATGGTACATAGCAGGGGGAATCAATTAGAATGCAAAAGTCTCCCTGAGTTGAAGAAAAAGTTGTTAAGTCTGTGGAGGTCAATACAGCCAGACTTTGTAGGGCAGAGTATCAAAGAGAAGAGAACTGTGAAGACAGAGTATTCTAGAGATCTGAAGAAGGTCTCCCCCAAATATTCAGAAATTATTAGAAGAAACTACTAAAAACTCGAGAGAAAACACCAAGAAGCATTAGAAAGAACAATCCCTTAGGCACACACAGAGCCAGAATTAATGTTTGTTCAAATCTGACGGAGTGTAAAGCCTCATACTTCATGGTGATTCAGTAGAGTATCCAGAAGTGTTTTCCCTCAGTAGTGGGGCAAGTTAGCCACTGACTAAATTGTGTTATGGTCATGTTTGTCAAAGCTTAAGAGCAAGAACTGAAAGAATCAAGCTGTTTTCAAGTACCACAACATAAATGCACAAATATTTGGAAATATTTATAGGATTGCAAAACATCCAGAATCCGACAAGTTAAAATTCACAATGTCTGACATCAAATTAAAAATTAAAAGTCATGCAAAGAAATGATCATAATGAAAAAACTCAATAAATTGAATCCAAAACAAATATGACACAAATAATAGCATATACAAACATATTAAAATTATTATAACTGTATTCAATATGTTCAAGAAGCTAGAGAAAAAATTGACATGTTAAGTAGAGATATGGAAGATAAATTCTTTAAAAGGACCCAAATTGCATTTCTAGAGGTGAAAACAATGTCTGAAATGAAAATACAATTGGTGGGATTAACAGAGTAGATATTGCCAAAGAAGATAGTAGTGAGCTTGAAGACATAGCCAAGAAAAGAAAAAGCTATCCAAAAGTACTAGTACTAGAACTAAACATTACTCATACTAAACAAGAAGTAAATCATATCACTTGAAGATAGACTGGGATAAGCTAAAAATATATATTATAAACACCAATGCAACTATGAAAATAACACAACAAAGAGTTATAAGTAACAATAAAACAAAGGCAATAAATTTGAATCATTAAATAATCTCTATTAAAGTAAAAGAAAGCAAAGGAGAAGGGGAAAGGGAAAAAAAATAATGAACGGGGGAAAAAAAAAAAAGCAAAATAGCAGAATTAACCCTAACCATATCAAAGCAAATGACCTAGGACCTAAACATTACAATAGCAAAGATTAGCAAATAAGATAGAAAAAGGCCCAACTACATACTTCTCACAAGAAATACCTTGTATATATAAAGATACACTAGGTTGAAAGTAAAAGGATGAGAAAAAATATACCAGGATAACACTAATCAAAGACATGCTGAAGTGGCTCTATTAACATCAAAGTAAATTTCAGAGCAAACAATATCACCAGGGATAAAAAATGATCATTCTACAATGACAAAGAAGTCTATTCATTCAAAGGACACACCTATCCTAAACATTTATTAACCTAATAACAGAGTTGCAAACACAAAAACTGATAGAACTGCAAGGAAAAATAGTCAATTTTACAATTACAGAAGGAGATTTCAACTCTTCTCTTTCAATAATTGATAGAACAAGTAGACAGAAAATCACTAAGGATACAGAAGACGAACACTATAAACAAAATTGATGTACTTAGCATTAATAGAGCACTCCACCTAAAAATAGCAGAATATACATTCTTTTCAAGTGCACGTGGATCATTTACAAGTCATATAAGATATACTGTCTAATCACAAACAGATTAAATTAGAAACGTATAAAAGAAAAATATCTGGAAAACTCTCAAATAACAAACTTCATGCATCAAAGAAGAAATCAAAAGAGAAAATATAAAGTATTTTGAATTGAATGAGAATGAAAAATACAATATCAAAATCTAAGGGATGTTTCTAAGGCAGTACTTGGAGGGAAATATATAGCACTAAATGTCTATTAAAATAGACGGTTTCGGGCTTCCCTGGTGGCGCAGTGGTTGAGAGTCCGCCTGCCGATGCAGGGGACACGGGTTCGTGCCCCGGTCTGGGAAGATCCCACATGCCGCGGAGCGGCTGGGCCCGTGAGCCATGGCCTCTGAGCCTGCGCGTCCGGAGCCTGTGCTCCGCAACGGGAGAGGCCACAACAGTGAGAGGCCCACATACCGCAAAAAAATAAATAAATAAATAAAAATAAATAAAATAAAATAGACGGTTTCAAATCAATGACCTCAGTAAAGGAAGAGCAAATTAAAACCAAAGTAATTTAAAATAAATAATATAAATAAAATAAATAAATAATATTATAAATAATATTATAAATATTATAAATATATTATAAATATATTATATTATATAATATATATATAATATATATATTATATTATATATATATTATAAATATATAAATAATATTATAAATATATTATAAATAATATAAATAAAATAATATAAATAATATAAATATAAATAATTTAAAATAAATAATAAAAATAATAAAAATCAGAGAAGATATCAATTGAAAACAGAAAATCAATAGAGAAAATCAATGCTTTTCAAAGTGCTTCTTTAGGAAGACCAATAAAATTAATAAATCTCTAACAAGACTAGTGGGAAACAAAAAAGAGATACCACAAATTGCTAGTATCAGGAATGATAGAAGCAACTTCACTGCAGATTCTGCACATATTAAAAGGATAATAAGGGAATAGTATAATAACTTTATTCCAGTGGATTTGACATCTTAGATTAAATGGATAAATTCCTTGAAAGGCACAACCTACTAAAGCTCCCTCAAGGAAAAACAGATAATCCCAATATAACAATATCAATTAAGAATGGAATTTTTAGTTAAAAACCTTGACACTAAAATACCCCCCATCCAGATGTCTTCACTGAGGAATTTTAACAAATATTTTAAAAGGAAATAATACCAATTCTATATAAACTCTTCCAGAAAACTGAGGAGGAATACATATTCCTAAACATATTGTGCAAGGCCAGCATTTCGTTAATACCAAAACCAAAAAAATGTACTTCAAGAAAAGAATAATACAGACCAATATCCTTCATGAACACAGACCCAAAAATCCTTAATAAAATTTTAGCAAATTAAAATCCAGCAATATATAAATACATCATGAGAGACTAGAGTTTATCCTAGTAAAGCAAGTTTGTTTTAAACTTTGAAAATCAATTTATTTCATCATATTCATAGAATAAAAAAGAAAAATTATATCATATTTCAATAAATGCAGAAAAACTATTTGACAAGCTCTAACATTTATTCCTAACAAAAACTCTCAGCAAACTAGTGTAAAAGGGAACTACCTCAACCTGACAGAGGGCATCTATGAAAAACCTGTAGCTAAAACTTTAAATAATGGTGAAAGACTGAATGGTTTCCCTCTAAGATCAAGATCAAGGCAAGAAGTTCACTGTACAAAACTGTACTAGAGGTTCTAGCCAGTGAAATAAGGCAATAAAAATAAATTAAAAGCATAGATTGTAATAAAGGAAGAAGCACTGTCTTTATTCACAGACAATATGATCAACCATGTAGAAAGTCAATGGAATTTTTAATAATAAAATTAAGTGAGTTTAGTATTAAAGGTTGAAGGATACAAGATTGATACACAAAAATCAACTGTATTTATGTCCACTCACAATGATCAAAGGGAAATTAATATAAATACACAATATAATTTACAAAAGCATCAAAAATATAAATACTTAGGGGAAATCTGAAAAAAGATGTATATAACCTGTATACTGAACATAAAATATTGCTGAGAGAAATTAAAGAAGACTTAAATAAGTGGAAAAATTCACTGTATTCATGGATCAAAAGATTCAATATCACTAAGATGTCAATTTTGCCAAAATTTATTTATAACACAATCCCAATCAAAATCCTAGCAAAGTGTCTTGTAAAAATTGACCAGCTCATTTCAAATATATTTAGAAATACAGAAGACCTAAGATAGTCAAAACAACATTGAAAAAGACCAAGTACAAAGGACTAATATACTACCTGAAACTTATCATAATGTGGTAACAATGAAGAAAGTGATTATAGACAAACAGATAAACGCAAGGGAATACAGAGTCCAGAAATAGACCCACATATATATGGTTCTATAATTTTTGACAAAGACACAGAGGCAATTCAGTGGAAAGGATATACTTTTCAACAAATGATGCTGAAACAATTTAATATCCATATGCATAAAAAAAAGAATAGGCATCCAAATCTTGGAACTTGTACAAAAATTAGTTCACAATGGATCATAGATATCAACATAAAACTTAAAACTGCAAAACTTCTAGAGGAAAATAAGAGAATATCTTTGTAAGCTTGAGTTATGCAAAGAATTTTTAGCTATGACACTAAAAGCACAATCCATAATGAGAAATATTGATAAATTAGATTTCAAGAAAATTTAAAATTTCTGCTCTGCCTAAGACAGCATTAAGAGCGTGAAAAGACAGACCACAGACAAAGAGAAAACATTTGAAAATCATATAATTATATTTGAAATTTAAACATAACTCACAACAATCCATACTAAGAAAACAAGCAAGTGATTTTTTTAACAGGCAAAAGATTTGAACAACCAGCTCACCGAAGAGATACAAATTGCAAATAAGTACATGAATAGATGCTCAATATCTTTAGTCACCAGGGAAATGCAAAGCAAAACTACCATATGATACCACTCTACATCTATTTGAATACTGAAATTAAAGAGACTAATCTTTCCAAGTCTTGGTGAGGAGGCAAAGCAATTGGAATTTTCATTTACTGTTGATGGGAATGTATAACAGTAACCACTTTGGAAAACTGTATGCAGTTTCTTAAAATGTTAAACATATACATAACTCATGACCTAGCCATTGTGCTCCTATGTATTTACCAAAATGAAAGAATATGTCTATTCAGAGATTTAAATACAAATGTTCATAGCAATTTTATTTGTACAGCTCAAGAGTAGAAACAGTCCATATGCCAATCAACATGTGAATGGAGAAATACAATGTGGTATATCCACACAGTGGAATGTTCCTTAGTGTTAAAAAGGGGATAAACTATTATACACACAACAACACTGATGAAAATTGAAATAATTATGTTAAGTGAAGGAAGATAAACAAGAGTACATAATATATGGTTCTATTTATATAAAATTCTAGAATTTTCAAACTACTTATAACAACAGAAAATAGATGGGAGTTGGGAGGAGAAAAGAGAGGAATTTCCAAGGGGCACAATGAAAGTTTTTGGATATGGATATGTACATTATCTTGATTACATGATGGTTTCACAAATGTTTACATATGTTAAAACTTACCAAACTGTACCCTTGCAATATGTATCGTTTATTATACCAATTAAGCTTCAGAAAAGTTGGTTTAAAAATATTCAACCTCCTTAATCATCAGAGAAATACACTTTAAAACCAAAATGAGGTATCACTACACACTCACTAGAATGTCTAAATAAGTATAATAGTACCAAGTGTTGGTGATGATATGTAGCCACTAGAACCACCATAAATTGCTCTGAGAACCTAAAATGTTACAATCACTTTAGAAACCAGTTTGACAATTTCTTTAAAAAGGTAAATGTCCACCTATCATGTGACCTAGGAATTACACTCATATGTGGAAATGAGTGTTTACACAAAGACTTCTTCTCAAATATTCATAGAAACCTTATTTGAAATAGCCTCAAACTACAAACATCCCAAATGCACATCAACATGGGAATGGATAAAGAAATTATGGTATACCATAAAATAATATTACTCGGCAATAAAATGGAACTAGCTACTTATAGGCACAATGACATGTTAGAATCTCTAAAAAATTATCCCACATGAAGGAAACCAAACCAAAAATAGTATATACTGAATGACACCACTTTATGAAATTCCAGTACAAGCAAAACTAGTTTATAGTGATGTAAAGTAGATCAGCAGTTGCTTGCAGCCAGGGATGTAGGTATCATCTAAAAAGAGGGTAAAAGGGAACTTACTGGTGTGATGGAGCTGTTTGATATCTCTGCCCTGATGTGGTCATGCATATGTTTGTCAAAACCCATCACAATTTAAAAAGGGTGAATTTATTGTATCTAAGTTATGCTTCAATAAAATTGATTTTAAAATAATTTTCACAAATCAACTATTTTCTAGGAAAATATACACTACCAAAATTAAAGATGTAGAAAACTTGAATAAAGTAATTACTATGGAAGAAATTAAATCTGTAAACAATTCTATGAAACTGAAACATTTAAGATACTGAAAACTTTACAAGAAAGTATTGTGAATGACCAAAATGGAAGACAAAGCATTTTAGAAAATCAGAAAAAAAGATATTTTTAGGTTTCCAAAGATTTAATTTCCACAGACAATTTTATGGTTAAATTCTTTCAATCTTTTTTTTTTTTTTTTTTTTTTGCAGTACACGGGCCTCTCACTGTTGTGGCCTCTCCCACTGCGGAGCACAGGCTCCGGACGCGCAGGCTCAGCGGCCATGGCTCACGGGCCCAGCCGCTCCGCGGCATGTGGGATCTTCCCGGAGCAGGACACGAACCCGTGTCCCCTGCATCGGCAGGCAGACTCTCAACCACTGCGCCACCAGGGAAGCCCCTAAATTCTTTCAATCTTTTGAGGAACTGATCATGTCTGTTCCATAGCAGAGGAAAACAGAATTCATTTAATGATGTCCATAAGAATGATAAAATTAAAACTGGTAAGATAACAAATCCATGTAAAACTATGGAACAAAACTCTACACTGATCAAATAAGATGACTTAAAAGAATTCAAAGATGGTTCAATATATTATATTGTTTCATCCACAAATAAGCAAAAATAGAAAAACTATATATTCTCCTAAATCAATGGCCAAAAACGCACTTGATAAAGAGATGAAGTTCTGACTTAAACATTTTAAACTAAAATTAAACAGCTTATTTATTAATATGTTGAAGAAGCAAATTGCAAATTAAATGTCATTTTACATAATGGAAAAACAGTAAAAATGTTCCCATTCAAGTTAAGAACATATAAGGATACAGGTTATAAACACTGTCGTGGAAATTCTAATCAGTGCAATGCTACAAGAAAAGTAAGTAAGAGGTATGAATACCAGAAAGGCAGAAACAAACAAACCTTTTTGGAGTATAATATGTGTTAAAGAAAACACCAATAGAGTCACTAGAAAAATGCATGAAAGCAATAAAAGAGTTCAATAAGATGGTCACTTATCAACTACATATACAAACATTCAAGGGTTTTCCAACATATCAACAGAAACCACTTTAAAACATCCTATTTTCAGTAGTAATGAAAAATATTAAATACCTAGAAACAACCTTAACAAGATATATGTGGAACTCATAAAAGTTTAAAAGTTTCCTGAGGAAAATATTAAAATAATTAATTAAATATACATGGATAGCAAGGCTAGATTTTTACAGTGTTTAAATTTTTCCATATTAAATTATAAATATAATCTAATTTTTAAAAATCTCCATGTGGTGTCTTATTTTTGTTTTGCTCACTGTATTTTGTTTTGTTTTTGGGAACTTGAAAAAATCGTTCTAAAGATCATATGAAGTAATAAACTTTCAAAACTAGCTAAATTTTTTTTAAAAAGAGTAATAATGAATATGTTCAGTGATGGAAAACAATAATTTAAATTAGATATTTTTTTCATATGATAATAGACAAATTAATGAAACAAAAAGCCCAGAAACAGATGAAAATACACATGCACTTAATAAATTAAAAAGGTAGAAGTTTAAGTTGTTGGGAGGGAAAGGTGAGTACCACGTAGATAAGCAGTCAAGAAATAGTTCTGGTTTTATCTGCTATTTGGATAAAGTAAAGAAGTAAATGTAATAATGTAAACATAATATTACCAGAAAAATATGTAGGTAGACATTTATCTGATTTCCAGTTGGAAAAATGGATAGTTGTGACCAAGTAAAAATTGAAAACTTCTACATGTCAAAGTTACCTAAACCAAAATATAAAGGAAAGTAACAATTTAAGAAATACTCTAGTACATATCATGAATAAAGGGTTAACATATTACTTAGCTTTTACAAGTTAATTAACAAATACATTCACACTGAGAGGATGAAAAAGGATAATATTCCATTCATTCAAAAAGAAATTCAAGTAGACAAAAAATATAAAAATATTCAAACTTATTAGTGATGAGTGAAATAAAACATTAAATTGACAATATTTGTCTTTCCCAGTTGGATAACATTTGTCTCCTATCACAATGGCAAAAATTTTAAATAATAATACCAGTATTAGTAAGAGTATCAATTTTTATATTCTGCTGGTAGGAATATATACTGACATATTCTTTCAATATTCCAATTGAGCAACATAAGCTACAAAATATAAATAATTTCATATTCTTCTAGCTCCATCAGACTTGCACAGTTTTGTTTATGGATGTTCATTATCCCTGTGTTTATAGTAGTGACTAAGTGGAAACAACCTAGATACCCTAGATCATAGTACACTAATATGATAAATACTTGCAGACCAAAAGAAGTCATGTTGCAGAAGAGCATATGTTCATGAAAATATTCAAATATTATACCAAATACTATATTTGGTATGATTCCAAAATTATGAAGATATATACCTGGGGCAAAAAGAAAAAAAAAAAAAAAGCCTTGACGTCCAGCAAAATTTTATGTATTTCTTTCTGTGTGCTAAGCCTAAAGGTGACTGTACTTCTCTTCTCACTTTTCTAACACTTCTTAAATTTTTTATACTACAGAATTACTTTTATAAACAAATTATTTTTTATGATTATAAAAGTAATTTTTCTCTTCCTTTTAAAGATTGCACCAAACATCCTTCCTGGTCCCAGCCAGTTTGTGATGTCCCCTCCGTCTGCTTCCCCTCACACCCTGGGTAGGACATAAATCTGTCTCCCCATCTAGGTTGAGAACTCTGTGAGAGAAAGGGCCGTGACCTGTGAACTGAGGCACCCCATGAGTTCTGAGAGGCTGAAACAGACTGGCAGAAAAGACAAAAGTCAATGCAGGAAATGAAGAGGGGTATTAGAAGAGAGTTGGGGTAGGAGAAGTACATTTTTACCCCACCTTACCCCCATAAGCATAGGTAACTATAAACATATATTATGTTTGCCTTCTTTTTCTCCCTCCACCTGTATAAGAATAAGAGCCAGTTATGTTTCCCAATCACTTAGTACTACTAATAACACTGGTACTCAGACCACACCTCTCACAGCCACATGGACTCTATTATATTTAACTACACCAGCTCTAATCCCTTGATAGTAAGAGGCAGCAGAGTACAATGATAAAGAAGAAGCTCTTTGGGGTCAGACTTTCTGGGGCAAATGCTGGCTCCACCTCTTATTAGCTATATAACCTTGAACAAATTGCTTAAGTTCTCTGTGCTTGTTTCCCCATGTATTGGGTTGGCCAAAAAGTTCTTACAGAAAAACCCAAATGAACTTTTCAGCCAACCCAATATAATAAGGTTGTTATTAGGATTCAATGACTTACTACGTGTGGCAGCCTATAATAAAGGGCTACATGCGGTGCTGGTAAAGTGAAAACATAAAGACTGTATTACCCAGGACACGTAGCAGATATACTTTTTGGTTAATATCTATTGCAGACATGACACCGGAATCAGTGAGTCCTTTGTCAGACATGTGTTTGGTTGACTAGCCTGTCCTGATGAAGTATTCATAATCATTCATTGAAAAAACATATTTAAGAAATTAATCCAAATAAATTTTCGAGGCTTTCAGTTTTCACATAAGCACTAAAAAGTCAATCTCATTCTTGCTGTAACTTGCTTTAGATGCCAAATCTGAACAACACAGAAAACTAGATAGATGTTATTCCAATGAGAGACTTTTACAGTTAACATCTAATCATTCTTCATCAAAGTACGACTTCATCAAACTACAACTTTACTATTCTTTTCAGTTCCATAACTCCCACAAATGACAGTTTAAGATTGTAGACATAAACAGTTAAAGACTTCTTTCTAGTTCCTTTCTTCTACCATGTATTTGCAAACTTATAATTTCTAAATTCATTCAACTATAAAGATCAAAGAGAGGTGACAGATTTCCATGTCTGATGCTTTGCACCCGCTCTGCCTCCTTCTCTGTGGGTTCACGTTTGTGTATGTGTGTGTGTGTGTGTGACCAACGGTTCCTGTTTGTCAATAGAGAAACAGTGTTTAGAGGAAAACCTGGTGTGGAAACTGGGTCAGAGTCACAAAATGACATGTTTATGGCAAGGCGCAAACTGTTGTTTTACCTAACCTGCAAGATTTTGTTTGTCTTTCCAGCCTCAGTGGAGTCTATTCAATATTAAATGCCAAACAAGCCCCCTAAGGCATTGTGGAAAACTCATCCTATCTCAATAGTGGCAGAATCAGTGGCTCAGAGAAGCCCAAATGGGCCAAGGTAAAGCATGACAGCTGCAGCAGCAAAAGAGAGGGAGAAAGAAAGAGAGAGGGGAGGCACTTCCTTTCTCTAAGTGCAAAGAGCCAGCAATGGCTCCTAAACACAACCGACCCTTCTGGCAGCGCTTCTGCATATAAGGTGCGCAAAACAGTTGCCTGTAGGCTTATTTAAAAAAAAAAAAAAAGTTGAAAGAAAAATTAAGTGAGCCTCTGAAGGGAAGGAAGAAAAAAAAAGACATTTAATTATGTCATAGAGCTAAGGAAATAAGAGGTTTCCAGTTCCACCTCTATTGCTAAATCAAATTTACTGTTAAAACGAGAATTGTCCATTTCAATGTCAAAAGAGTTCCATTCACTATGGGTTTGTTTTTCCCACTTTGAATCTATTATGGATGTTGGGTTTTATGCCTTCTGACGAAAACTTTAAGTATAGAGTGAAACTAGCCCTATATATAAACATATGTCAAAATAAGAATATGGGGCTTCCCTGGTGGCGCAGTGGTTGAGAGTCCGCCTACCGATGCAGGGCACATGGGTTCGTGCCCTGGTCCGGGAAGATCCCACATGCCGCGGAGAGGCTGGGCCCGTGAGCCATGGCCGCTGAGCCTGCGCGTCCGGAGCCTGTGCTCTACAACGGGAGAGGCCACAACAGTGAAAGGCCCGCGTACCGCAAATAAATAAATAAATAAATAAATAAATAAGAAGAATATGTACGAAAATCCCCAAGTGTCTAAGATTTCCTAAATACTGTCATTAATTATAACATACGGGGCAGCCACCAGACACATAGAATTATTCCAGGAACAATGTAATGAGATTTGACATGTGTCTCCAAACAAAAAACAAGCATAGGGTTTAAATATTTCAGGTAAACATTCTACTTTTTCTTCCCTAAATTAACCCAATTATCACATCAACTGTTCACTTATATTTGTAATGACAACTCAAATTGTACAGTTTGAACTAAGGTACCAGGAAATCTCCTTTTGGAATAAAAAATGAAAAACAAATGAATAAAAATAAAAAACCTCTACCATTAGCTACACCATCACCACCTCCAACAGTTTTGTAAGAAGAACAAAAATACTAATATCAATAAGTAATGGTATTTAAGGTCAATGTCTTTCAAAAATTCTAAACGTTATGGATATCACGACAGAATGGAAGTGGATTGGTTATTACGAATTTCTCTGAAATTCCTAATTATAATTGAGACCGTCTTATTAAAAGGATGTTAACTAATTGCAATATCTTTGTAATATCTTAGAAGAAATTAAAAGTCAACATTATTAATGTAAGTATTCATATCCACGTGCTCCTATTCTTTGCTTTTTGAGATGCGGTGAGTTTAGGTAGAATTTCCCTGAATTTACCGATGCCACTTTCAGGCACATTTGATCTCCTAGAGAGGAATCTATATTATACCTCCATGAGGCATGTCTGTGGAGATGGAAGAGAGGGCAAGAGGGTGACTTGAGATAATCATTGCTAAAATGTTTTATTTGCACATGATAATTTCTCCTTTCATAAATATCAGCAAATATGCTTCTCTCCCCTCTCCCTCTCCTTTTCTCTCAGGATATCAGGCAGATAAGAGTTATCAGTAAAGGTCATCCTCAATTTCTGTACAGAAATGATCTGTCTCTGGTATGTTATAAACATTTATCCATGCCTTTATTAGCTATATTGAAGCTGACAGTTCTGTTAAACCATTTTCTTTCATTTTGCTAGGTCATGACAGTTAATGCTGCTAAAAAATCTCATCACTGCTTTTGATCACTGTATTGTCTTCCCTGTATTATCAGAATTTTTTGAAGGTAGGCACTGGCTGGAATGACCTATTAAAGTTACAGCCCATTGAGTCTCTGGTTTGTTTTTTTTTTCCTCTTTTCCTCACAATAAAAAAGCAAAGGAGTGCAAAGAATAAATTTTCCTCAGAAGGTTATATTCAGTTGGTTAGTTGACATATTCAGTCAACTCTCAATTATGCACATTAAAAGGGAACTAAAGTACCAAATGTAAATGAAAACCACACATAATCCAAAATCTTCATTTTAGCTAAATATTTTACCAGGGTATTCTCAGGATCTAAAAAGACAACTTCACATTTTACTCAAATCCCTTTCTCATCTCCAGGGGTCAGTTCTCAGGAAATAGCCAGATGAAGCAAAAGCAAAAGCAAGAAGAAAACATCCCCAGACAATGGATGTGTGCAACGGAAAAACATGATGGAGGGTGCAGTTTGCATCTGGGCCTTTCCACCTTTCTTTCATCCATGCCACATAAGCTCTCCTCTCATTCAAAGAAATGTGTAAGAAATGTTTGCTTTTGAGAAATGAAAAACAACAAAATAGCCATGAAAATATCTGCCTTTGTTAATGGATTAAAGATCTTATAAAATTTGTCAAACGAAGGTTGGTTGTCAATTTCAAGGGAATACAGTTCAGACAGATTAAGAAATAAACTTTCTAAAAATTCAAACATATTTCCTTTCAGTTAAACAAATATTTATTGAGTTCTTATTGTATGCCAGGCACTATGGGAAATTCTGGTAATACAAAAATATGAATGACTCATTTCAGCTCTCATGTAGCTCATAAGGAAGAAGTCACAAAAATAGATATTTAAAATTGCCAGAGTAATATTAAAGCACAGAGAAGAAGCATCTTCCCCAGCTAGGGTGATCATACCAGATCTTGAAGAGCCAGCACAGTTATGCAGGTGAAGAAGCAAGAGTCGGGGGAAGGGCACTGCAGGCAAAGGGAATAGTGTGAGCAAAGGCACAGCTGTGTGACACAGTTTTGTGTATTCATAGAACTGCTGGGATCTCCAGGTTGTCAGAGCACAGCAATCATAATCACGGGGGATGAGAAAGGGAAGAAAAAGGCAATTGATGAAACTGGAAACCTGGGAAAGTTCAAATCTTTGGGGGCTGTGTAAAAAACTTAAATTAATAGTCCTTCCAAGATCATTCACATGCAATAAAGTAACAACCAACATGACCCTCAATTCTATTATCTATTTATTCTTTCTTTTAATTAGTCAACAACATTTTTTAGCATTTATTACATGCCAGGCACTGTTCTAGGTGCCAGTGGTACAGTGGGGAACAGAACCACGTCCTGGACTCATGGTGTATCCATTCTGATGGGGAGAGAAAGACACAAAACAACAGCAAAAACAACAAATTATGTCAGGCAGTGGTAACATGTCAGAGCCTATTTATTAGTATTTTTCTTTTGGCTGCACTACATGGCATACGGGATCTTAGCTCCGCGACCACAGATCAAACCCATGCCCCCTGCAATGGAAGCCTGGAGTCTTAACCACTGGACTGCCAGGGAAGTCCCTCAAAGCCTATTTAAACTCTAGTCTCTAAAAATAAAGTAAGGCGGAATAAAGAGGATAGGGATGTGAGGTGAGGGAATGGGGAGCATGGGGAGCTGTTTTATATAGAACAGTCAAGGCAAGTACTCCCTGAGATGGTGATATTTGAGCAAAGACCTAGAGGAAATGTATTTGAGGGAATTGCTTTTAAAGCAGAGCTGATCACACAAGGAAAGATCCTGCAAGGAGAGTGCACTTGGCAAGCTGAACGGAAAGCAAAGGGGCCAGTTTGGAGAAGAGAAGGTCAGGGAAGAGGGATGTAATGCAGAGAGGCGCAGATTACTACTGCGTGCGGGGCTTTTCAAAGTTTTTGAATCATAGTCTTAAATAATACATTTTACATAGTGACAAATATATGTGTTTTAGAGAGAGAGATTGAAATACAGGTATTTTTAAAGCTTCAGGAAACAATATTATGTGCAGTACACTCTGCTCTTTTCAATTCTACTTCATCTTTTAAGAAGTTCAGGTCACAATTAATTTATCTTTTAACCTATTAACAGGTCACACCCCCAGTGGGGAAAACACTGAAGCAGGGTCATGTAGTCTAGTTTAAAAAAAAAAGTGTTCTTTTTAAGGTACCCAACCCCTAGCCCAGTGCCAGGCACACAGGCATCCTAATATTGTTTGTTGAATGAATGTATGAATGAATGAAAATAATTAGAACTTATTTACAAGGCTCAAAGTCTGAAGACTTCAAATTAGGCATTTCAATTCCAAAACAAAACTCTAATAACTGCATGATCTTCAGATCACTGCTAGTGGACAGAATGTACTCAGAATTTAACAGAAATCAATGTCAGGCACTTCTAAAAGTGGACAAAGTTTTCTCAAAAACGTCATTTACTGGAGGTAAGAGGCGAGTCCTTAGAATTTACTTTTCCATTTTCTGGAATCCAAATTATTTTTTCTGAATAAAATATAATTAAGATAAAGTAAGTTGAGAGAATGTCCCTAATGATATTAATTGTTGTTTTCACAGAAATTCATTTCTTCTTACCCTAATGTGACTTCCAACAGAGGATCACAGAATCTTTAGATACAAGTGTGATAATATGCCAGAATTTCTGACTAGCACTTTTGATTTTTTTTAAAAGAATTGTATGTGAAGGGAACAACATTCCTCATGAAGTTAGCTGTGTATGTTTTCTCTTTTTTTTTAATTGAAATATAGTTGATTTACAATGTTGTGTTAGTTTCAGGTGTACAGCACAGTGATTCAATTATATATATGTATATGTGTGTGTGTGTGTGCATATTCTTTTTCAGATTCTTTTCTCTTATAGGTTATTACAAAATATTAAGTATAGTTCCCTGTGCTATACTGTAGGTCCTTGTTTGTTATCTACTTTATATACAGTCGTGAGTATTGTTTTGTAAAAGAACTGGAGTTCAGAAAATCTTATCTTTATTCTGTAGAATAATAATAATTGCTAAAATTTACACAGTGCCAGGCTCCGTTTTAAGCATTTTGCATATAAATATTAATTCATTAAATCCTAACAATAGCCCTAGAGGAGAAGAAGAGTTACTATCCCTAAAACTGGAAACTGAGGCACAGAGAGATAAAACAACTTACCATGTGCCATGCACTGCAACATCCTATTTAATCTACATAACAGTCTTATTTTAAGAATAACGTAACTGAGGCATAGGGAGGTATAAGTTGCTTCTGTCACAACTACTAATTGGTGGACCTGGGACTGAGTCCAGGGCAATCAGCTTCAGAATCCACACCCCTGGAGGCCATGTCATTCTACCTCCTTTAGCTGTAATGTCTGGGCCAAGTCAGCACTGTGAGATACGATGATGCCAAGTGAGACTTTAAGGAAATTGTGAGCTCCTCAGGAGAAACCAGTGGCCCTGCTATATATATTCAGCATCAATCATTAGATGACAATTTTAATATCCTTACCACCAAGGACTTAGCAAATGTAACTTATGGACATTTTATCTTATAATTTCCACATCAAATTCTCTACTAGAACTTTTAAATTACCTTGAGCCTGAATTAATTCAAGTATTAATGTCCCTCTGCATTTGTTTTTTATTTTGTTTTGTTTTGTTTTTCCTTCCTTCTTACTTCCCTGAGACCCAAGTTTGGACCACTGTGCCTTTAACAATTAAAAATGCAAATATTACATGGGATAGTCTATTTGTCTATTTCACATCTCACTTTTAAAATTGATGATTAGATAATTTTGGGTGTTCATAGAGAGATACGGCCATCCAGACACATGTATATATCAGCATTTATAGCTCTTATTAAAAAGGAAGAATTTCCCTTAAGCTTTCCTTCAGCTGTTTGCTTGTCCAGCACTTTATACACACACATACACACATACAAGGAAAGAGTAGGGTGTTTCCCTTGATGGTCTGCTCCTTAACCTAAACTACATTCTTTGTCATCATGATAACAATTATATCATTGTTCAGGACACATTTCCTAAAGAGCCTTTGTTCTCCATAGGGACTCAGCATAAATATACCAATAATAATAATTCATGGTCAAATGCTCTATCACCTCAACTTGGAAATGAAAGTTGGTAACGATAACTCTTTTCACCATTCTGAGTACAAATGGAAACAATAGAAGTGCACAGAATACCACAGTGCCCTCTGACCTTCATGCGTGAGGTCACAGGACTCCAAAACAAGAAATAAGACCCTTGTGCTCATGGGAATCTTAAAGTGACATTTCAAACCACAACCTGGAATTTCTTAATGAGTTCACATTGCTTAAACTCTGCTCCAGGGTATGGTCAAAAGAAAACCATCACTTCAGCAACTGGTAAAGCCTTTAAATTCCTAAAATAAATTCAGCAACTGAAAAAAAATAAGTAACTGAAACATCCACTTTCCCGAGGTGATGTGGTATTTTAAGCCAGACATTTTTCCGTGAGAGCTTCCCACTGTTTGGATCGTAATGAATAAAAACAAAGGACCAAATGCTTAACAGCTCTACTAATATTTCTTGTTCTTTTCAAAAGTAGGTCTTGGAGACAACCCATGATAATCAAAAACCACATGGTGGTCAGGTTGCCCTAATTTGACACTACACTCTGCTACATCCATAACCTTGGATAAGCCCAATTTCACAGTCTAAATCAGTTTTACAAAGAAGAAAGTGTATTAATCTTTTTCTTTCCTTTTCTCTCTCAGAAATACCCTAGAGCTCACCATAACAACTATCCTCCAAATGTTTGTTATAGTACGATATTACGGTATAAAAATATAACAAAATCTTTCATGTGATACAGACTAAGACAAATCCTCCTTATAGTATATTCTGTACCATACTATGCCAAGATATAGCTGAGCTCATGAGTCTATTTTCAAATGATAATGTCTTAAAGACCTCAGGAAGGTTATCTCCTGCATTGATATCAGGAAAAATAAAAGAGTAGGAATTACATGAAAGAATAATCTGTCTCTTCTACTTAGTATCTTTAACATGACAGCTTCACATCCTGATACTGAGCAGAAATTTAGAAAAAAAGTTAAATCCACTGAAGAAAAAAAAAAAGAAAAAGAAAAAAATGTATCCAGCCACAAAGTATAAAACAAACAGAACGGAGCATCAGCATGTGGCAACTCCAATATATCTAGTCTCCATCACTTAGAGGGTATGTCGTCCCTAATTTTCAGGAAGAGACAAGGAGTCAATAAGAAGAAAAACTATTGATCTACCAACAAGTTTAATACAATCTTGAAATAAATTCTGTTCAAAACCCAGAAGCCTCCCTCCGTGTAACAGTTAAATTACTGACTCCCATGCAAAATAAAAATCCTGCCCTTAGGCCATTATCAGCATGATCCTTTATTTGAAGTCTTACAGGCTGTTCAAGGGACAACCCTGATGGTTTGGCCAAAGGGAAACAACACATCGAGTAGCTCAATACAGGCCAAGCAAATTGGAGCCTCCCGGTGTGAGAATATTAAATTATTATGGCTGCAACAGGGGGCCCAATTGTTAGTGGCCCCCTCCCACTTATGGCCTTGCTCATCTCTTCCCTGCAGTGAGTGTACATTGTCACACCTAATATTCAAATGCTTTGATAATAATAAGGTTGTCAAGATAATAGCAGGAAACTTTCAGTAGAAACTCCATTTTCAAAAGCCAGCTGTGTTGTCCCAATGGTTCTTCCTAAGAAGATGCCTTCAAAAAGCAAATTTTTTCCCATTCAAAAATAAGAACAAAGCTCCTATTATATGTAAATACACACACACACAGGGTCTAAGTTTAGGAGAACAAATGTACATCAGCAAGTCAGTACTACAAATGATCAAGAGAAAGAATGCCACAGGAGAGAGAGTGCCCAAAAAAATGGCAGGATAAGAAATAGGGCGGCAGAATAGGAAGAACCTTTCTTAATCTAACATTCTGTTTGGGGCATGGAGGGTGTTTTTCCCCTATCCAAGAGCTTTAAGTGGATGCACGAAGGAGACAAGGTCTTAAATCAGGGAATGCTCGCCCATGTTGGCATTATTGATGGCACCTTGTTAGAAGAAGCAGTTTGGGTTTCTTTATTTCCTTTCATTTGCACAACATTCCGATCAATAGACCCAGTGAGGTGGGGTGTAATGTGGTTTTTTGGAAGAACACTAGTATTGTTCACATGTTCAATATCTGTACTTCTTAAGGTTGATTCAGGAAACCTTGCCCTTTTGTCCCAATAAAATAATGGCTTTAAGGAAATGCTACCCTTTGGCTTTCTTTTCTCAGTCAATGCTATTTGGTCTACAGCCATTTTAAATAAAAAGTTTCAATGGATTGAAAAAAAGCAGCAGCTGGAGACTAAAGCCCTGCAGGTGGCTGCTGATAAATACAGTATTGTAACTTGCTGGCATGAGCCCTCTCAAAGTGTTCTGAATACAGGTCAAAAGGCTTGACAAATTCAGAAGTCAAGTTTAAATTATAATCTACATGCAAGTAAATTTTACCCATGCCACCTATAAGGATTTATTTTTTTCTTTCCCTGGTTACATAGGAATAGATAGAATTTCATTCACATTTTACATAGAATTATATCAGTGTATTCATTTGTGTCACGAAAATGCATAGTTATTCCAGGGATTTTCCAGCTTAAAACAATGGCGGCCATTTTTTTAAGAAGGGATAACCTATTTTTTTTAACTATATATATATGAGAACATCCTTTAAGTACACTTTTTCTTCTTGGGGCTAGCAGGTTGTTTTAAACCACGGGAAGAAAAGCACCATAGAAAGATAAAGAGCTGCTTATTTCCATTTTGACATCATTTGGGACCAGCAGGTACTCTTCCTCGATTCATCTCATTTGGTCACATTTGCTCTATGGCTCTTTGTCCTCTAGCACTTATGTTTCTCATTTTCACAGAATTAATTAGTAATTGCCTGTATATTTCTTCAGAAGTATTGTCTTTTTCATATATTCACCCTATCTCCATATTTAAGTTTTAGATTTCCCAACATCAAGGATCAGGTCTTTATCGAGTTCTGGCATTTCCCCAAAGCAAGCCTTTCTCTATTCAATGTGAATGTTTAATAAATATAATCGACAGTTTATAAAGAAGAAATAAGATCTAAGAAGGCTATAGAACAACTTCCTAATGTGGTCATTTTTTTTTTTTTTTTTTTTTGCAGAAATGTAGTCAGAGGAGGAGAGCTATGTTATATAATTTTGAAGTGTTTGGTTTTTAAATGAAGATTATGTTTTCTTTTATAATAATATCACAATAAAATAAAATAATTTTTAAAGAAAAAATGAAGATCTGAACAGGCACACTAGTTCTCACCTTGAGTGATCCAATTCAAATACACTATCACTTTATTAATCAATAGCACAAATGAGGTGCAGAGATGGAGATAAAAAATTTTTATAGACTTTGCTGCAATGTGGGAAATGAGGAGTGTATATCTTCTAATCTGAACCTTGACTTAACCTATGCAACTAGAGAAAAGAAATGGTATTTCCTAAAAGGAAATGGAATATCATCTCACCATCCTCCATCTACTAATATTAGGATTCATTCATTCAACAGATTTTTTTTTAACATCTACTCTATGCCAGGCATTTTTCTGGGCACTGAAGATACACCAGTGAATAAAATAGGTAAATATCACTATCATCACTGAATTACATTCTAGTTTGGGTAAACAGACACTAAACAAGAAAATCTTGAATAGGTCATGTAGTGATAAGTACCTTGGGAAAAAAAAAAAAACAGAGAAGGGAAATTGGGACTCATTGGCTGGTAAGGATGGTTGCAGCTTCACAGACAAGGCAGACATAGAGGGAGATGACATGAGAGAGGTAGGATGGACCAGAACACATAGGGACCAGTGTGTCCTATGTGTTAATAAGCTTGGATTCTTCTTTAAGTAGTAAAAGAACTCACTGGATACCTTTAGGCAGCAAATAATGGGATCTTATTTCCACTTGAGAAAAATCGTTCTGTGGCATGAGAGAAGTGGTACAAGAATAGAGACAGGAAGAGGTCCAGGTCAGAAATAGAAGTTTGAGAAACAACACAGTTAAAATGTATTTATATAAAAAAAGAATGTATATATATATATATATGTATAACTGAATCACTTCGCTGTGCAAGAGAAATTCACACAGCACTGTAAATCAACTATACTTCAATTAAAAAAAATTTTTTAATAAATAAAAATAAAAATGCATTTAAAGTCATGGGACTGCCTGAGACCACCTCAAGAAAAAGAATACACTGAGTAGAAAGGAGGGCTGAGAACAGAACCTGTGAATGTATAAAGGTCTGAAAGAGGAAGCAGTTGGGATTTGTCTGACAGCATGGTTCTCAAGCCAATGAACCTAATACCTCACGTAGGAGAAGCCTCCATACCTGGATGCTGCCTATAAAACAAAAGCCCCCTTCCCATCTGTGTGGAGCTGAAGCAAGAATGGCATGGATAATGCTTTTCCAGTGCTAATATTTGCACTGAAGAGACACCATGGACAGGGAATACATGCTTGGGTTTCTTGACCCAAGAGAGTCTGGTGATTCTTAGGTGAAAGGCTAGATCAGATGTTCTCTTTGAAGATGGACTCAAAGGGCTCAGAGACACAAGTAGGAGTAGGAAGAGAAGGATAATTGTGAAGGGAAGAAAAGAGGCAAGAGAGAGGAGGAGAAGGGAAGAGCAGAAAAGAAAACCAGCACTAATTTCAGAAAAGAGTATGGCTTAAGGGCAATGTTATGTCACAGGGTATAGAGTAGGTGATTTTTGGTGGTATGTAGATTCTGAAAAATATTTATGTATTATGTATCTTATAGTTATCTTTTGGCAATTAAATTGATTATTTTTGTTTTACACTTCTAGGAGTGAGATAACATTTCCTATTTAAAAAAAGTTATTCAAGGAAAAAATAGGAAATCAGTTTAAGGGAAAAAATATACTAAGTTCTTAATCTCCAGAATCCCCAGGTCTCTCATCAATACAATGGGATATAACCTGTCTTTCAAGGCTGCTATGATAACTAGCAATAAGGGTATATCTAGTACAATGCCTGGCAGGCTCTCAATAATAATTAACAAATATTATTACTATTAATATTTTAAGTACCTAGCATGTGCCAAGTGTAATAAAAATTATTTTATTAATGGAAACATAGAAAAGTAAAAAATTAAAGGCAAAACAAATCTGGAGAAACAATTATATTACAAGATTAGCAGAAAGAAAAGAGTGAGGTGGTCATTAATGATAGTGAATTAAAGCAAAAACTGAAGTTAGAAAATAAAAAGTTGATTAGAAGAAATTAGGGTGGGACTTCCCTGGTGGTTCAGTGGTTAAGAATCCGCCTGCTAATGCAGTGGACATGGGTTCGATCCCTGGTCCAGGAAGATCCCACATGCCACGGAGCAACTAAGCCTGTGCGCCACAACTACTGAGCCTGCACTCTGAAGTGGGTGAGCCACAACTACTGAGCCCACGTGTCACAACTTCTGAAGCCTGCACACCCTACAGCCCGTGGGCCACAACTACTAAGTCCATGCAGTGCAACTACTGAAGCCCATGTGCCCTAGGGCCTGAGTGCCACAACTACTGAGCCTATGCACCGCAACTACTGAAGCCTGTGCGCTCTAGGACCCACGTGCCGCAACTACTGAGCCCATGTGCTGCAACTACTGAAGCCCACATGCCTAGAGCCCATGCTCTGCAACAAGAGAAGCCACCACAATGAGAAGTCCATGCACTGCAACAAAGAGTAGCCCCCACTCGCTGCAACTAGAGAAAGCCCACGTGCAGCAACAAAGATCCAATGCAGCCAAAAAAATAAATAAATTTTTTTTTAAAAAAAGAAGAAACTAGGGAGATAGGAATAAAACTCAGTCAGGTACTGTAGAAAACAAGATGATGGCCTGATTTTGAGATGGAGCTGAAGGACCCAAGGTGAGGCTCGACTCATCAGGTTGCTAAGCAAAGAAGAGAAAAAGAGGGTCTTGACCTGGAGACCATGGTGGGCTCTGGGAGACCCCTGAAACCACTAAACCTGGGTGGTGAAATATTATGTATGCAAGTACAGGAGCAAGCATTTTTCTAAATAGAGGGTCCATGTCTCCCATCAGATTTTCAGAGATTTGTGGCCTCAAATTTTTAAGTATTTCTGACTGAGCTAGATCAATTAGTCAACTGAAAACATCTGGAAGCTGTTTTTCTATATAGGCGCTATTCCAAGTTTGCCAAGTATTGGAATGGTGTTGTACTTTAAAAGTCTGGGGAAGAGGGGCCAAGTGTTGTGCTGAACCCATAATGAGCAAGTTCCAGATCCATCACCATTATTTTCCAAAGTGGATTTCTGTTAAGCTATGGCAAGACCTGCTCCAGGCCTGATGGACAGAGAAGCAATTACTATATGAAAACATGTAGCTATAGCATGGCAAGATTTTCCTTAGATGACAATGACATTGATCCTTGAATAGTGACATTCTAAGCATTAGAGATGGCAGTGAGCATGCCCTTCTGAGATCCTGCTTCCACCAGGTGGCCTTGACCACCAAACTCTTGGATGTACCTCTGGAGGAAATGGGGAGACCAAGGGGAACTATATTCAGGCACTCATCCACCTAATCTCGTTGCTCCCTTTGCACTGCTTCTTTCCTGGTTCAATAATAAATTGAAATTACCAGCAACCTTAAACCAAATCTAAGTCATCTTCATACTAGCCCTTCCTTAGGGAACAGAGTCAGCCAGCCCCAAGCAGCTCTTTAGAGACTGCACTCGACCTATTTTATCACAACTTAGTACTCTCATAAATATTTCATAAATATCTGTAATTCTAAAAGCAAACTTAGAGTTTAGCACTTCAGCTGAAAAATCAGTAGCAGTTATTTCAATAATTGTAGCTCATCCTGAAAAAGATTTTCTTTGTTAATTTCTCTAAACAGAGAAGCAAAAGAAAATGGGTCTCCCAAAAAGAGAGGCCAATTCAAGGGAAATATGTAAATTCCAGAATATACTTTCAAGTATCTGTCTTTCCTAAGTATTCCTAAACATTTATAAAATTTCCCCCTACTATATTTTACATGTTTTAAATGTGAGAAAAAAAAAATGATGAAGAATGTGTTTCCCATGGTTGAAAGGATGCCACAATGCAAGTTCTACTAGGAACTCACCAGAAACTCCTCAGTAACAAAGATTTTGAGCACCAAGAGGAATTACAAAATAAAACAATTAAAAATGGATCCACCGACTAAATTAATAGATAAATAAATAATTCAACCAATAATGACTTTAAGTGTTGATTTTTTTCAAATGGAGGCTCAGCTTCCATTTCTAGTAAAAAAAAAAAAATGCTTTCCTGGCTAAGGTAAACAACAGTAACCAAAAACCCCACAAAACCATATTTAATTAAGGTCAGGATGACTAGCTCTTGAAATTCTGGTTTCTTGAAGATGAAGATCCTTACCTCAAGAACTAAGAGAAAGAGAATCCCAACAGACATTGTTAGCATATTTTTTAAGAACAACTTTAGTTTTGTATATAAATGTGACTTTCTCATCTTAGAACATACATTTTTCTCTCAATTTGTTCAGTTTACAGCTAAGAACAAAACAGGAGGTCAAGTATAGTAATGGTTAAGAAAAGTATAAAGGAATATATTTCACAGTGACAAATCAAGCAGATATTTAGAGTCACATACATATCAATTCTTCTTAGGGGAATATAAAACAGTGACATTTTCCATTAGCAATTTTTTTCCACCCAGGTGGAGCACTTAGGAACCACTAGTACTTGGTAACCTATAGTGAAATGCACATTGGAGGTGTGTCCTCCACTGAAAGGAGTCTCCTTTCTTTCTCTGAAGTTACTTTTTCACAGAGCTGAGAGGAGGCTCAGAGAGGTGCAGTGTGGGACAGAGAAAGGGAAAAAACCCTTTCTTCACACTCAGGCTGCTCTGAATGCGGACCATCTGTGCCCCCAGCTGGAGCACCGGCAATGGTCTGGCACTTGAACCACACCATATTTACAGATCTAAACACAAATGGCTACTGCCTGATTGTTTCATGATTCATTAGTCAGACAAGCTCTCCTCTCCCGCCAGCACAGCTGTTACAGAGTAAACCTTTGTCACTTAATAGGCCTGATTATTACTTTCCATCAAAGGTATTGATCTGTGTCACCTCTACTTAAGGGAAAGGGGGAGAAGAAAATGGGGGAATAAAATGTACCAGGAAAACAGGAACATGAAAAAGAAGAGGCCAAGAGAGTGACATTAGATGGAATGAGTGACACTGGCTTCCTCCCTTGCTCTCTCCTGTGTGACCTGAATATCTGGATCCATGTCTTTGGCTGCCTGCCGTGACTGACTTTCTCAGAAAGGGGAGCCATACCTCACACAGTGTGCAGCCCTGAGCCCCCAGACCACTGCGGTCACAGACCCTGACCACACAGATCACTGTTCAATGACGGGCACACGGTGAACTGAGCCAGAAATCTGTATCAATTAATAAACCAAGCCAGTGTGCAGATCAAGTACAGGCTCCAGAGGGAATTTTTATAGCTCCCTTAATTATCTCCTTTTGTTTAACAAATAAAGTGAAGCTATAACCCTAGGCTGTTCCCTGACCGTGAGGCACAGCCTCCGCCCAGGTGGAGAGATGCTCCTGTCTAGCTGCCAGGCAGGCACGGCAGGGCAGAGGACCGGCTGGGGATGCTGAATGCCAGCTTGGCACCCTGGCCAGTGCTCCGCTTCTCTCTCACCTCTTTTTACCACTTTCCTCACTTTTTCCTTTCTTCCAGAAGCTCAAAGGAACAAAAAGTGAGAGGATTTTCTAGGAGGGGAAAGACAAAGAAAGGCTATCAGAAATTACACCAATTCAGTAAAAACCAAGGTAAAGATTCCCACCAACATTACCACCGAAGCAAGAATTTTAGACAAGGAGACCAGAGATCATCTATCTAATCTTTGGATTTGCCTATAAGCAAAGGAAGCCCAGACAGGTTTAGAAGCTTCTTCCTACTACACGGTTTTTTGGGTGGGACAGCTGAGTCTAAAAGAAAAGTCCTCTGCTAACCTGTTCAGAGCTCTTTCCACTCCACCAGCCAGCCCTCCAATACCAAAATCTCAACTCAGGGATTGTTTTAACTAATATTTTACCTCCTACAGCCTGATAGAAGATAAGATCATAAAAGAATGAGACCTTTGATCAGAACTTGTGGAATCATCCTCAATGCAGTCACACTTTTGTAAACTATATCCATATCATAGAAGAATAGTATTTTACTTTATATAGTACACATATGTGTATGCATAGATATCACACACAAGTAACCCAGTGTATGCATCCATGCAAATGGGCCTTGCTCTTACAACTACTTAACAGCTCCAGTCCTCTGAGATTCCAGCATAGGCTGGTTGCCTTCCCTTTGTCTCCATAACACTCACTGTAATTGTTACCCAAATCTAGTATATTAATGAGACCTTTATTACTCCTTTTCCCCATCTCGCCCTCCAATTGCAAGCACATGTCATTCCAGTTCACAAAAGGTCAACAGCCTTGCTAAGCTCATACTGTTTGTTTTATGGTGCTCGGCATAGGTGATGGATTGACAAGCCTAGACATTGGGACCCTCCATTGAGTGACCGTCAGTCGAAGCAAGAGACAATGTTCACCCCGCCAATTCAGTCCATTCAGAATTAAAGGGGATGGGCAGAACTTGGTTTGCTTAAGTTCCTTTCTTAAGATACTGCTAATGAGTATAGCACTGAGAAATATCTGAATGGGCTGGGGCCCTAGGGAGCTGAACAAGCCCATTTCATACTTATTTTATTCTCAGTAGGCCCTTGGCCAAGGGTAGGATGCTAATGGCTTGAGATCGCTTCTGACTCAGCCCAGATTTTAATCAGCAAACTGGCAATGAAAGACCCCTTGTCCCATTTCCATGTCTATAGTTCTCCAGGTGGTTTAATTGTTCCACTTGATATCCATGTCCAGGGCCATCTAGCCACCTCCCCTTCCTCATTCCCAGTTACCAAATGGCATTGGGAATTTTACTCTTTGGAGCAGCATGTTAATGAAGCATGCAGTGTATGTTTTGGTACTCGTAAAAAAGAATTTTAACAGAAATCATAACCTTAATTCTTCTATATAAAACAGAAATCAGATTTGGAAGCAAATGAAATCTTAATGATAGCCAACTTTCAGCTCTTGAGCTTTCCAAACCAGAGTTTCTTTTTGTAAGTTATGTCTATCAGTTGACAGGACCAATATGATTTTACATGGGCACAGTTTGGCAACCAGGAATTCCACATAATTTACTGCACTTGAAATTCATATAAAGAGAAAGCTGTCAGCAAGTAGAAACTGATTAAAATAAAGGGCATTTGTTCTTAACAGGGGAGGAAAATCAGCTTATAGCCATAAAAAAGAAACTGATTGGCAACAACTCATGTGAAAATGCCAAAGTATTAAAAACACACTTTGTTGTTTTCTCTATTTATATTCCACCTGATAATTTGATTTTGAATCTAAATACGCATTTCCCCTAGCAAATCAACAAAAACGGACCTTACCTAGAAATCTAGGTATGGTGACAAACAGCATTTGAAAGTATCCTCTGAAACAAAATCCTTAAAATTGTTTCAAATATATGACAGATGGTTTGTTATGCCTTAACAAATTTTGGTGAGGCAGGAAGAATAGATATACTGTCTCAGTTTTATAGACAAGACACTGATGTGTTGAGAGGTCAAGGATAGAGAAATATCATCAAACAATGTTTATAAAGCTCTTACATGTGGGGACCCACTGTCTGGAATGCAAAAGATCTACTGTTTATAATGACAAGAAGACTTATAAGATGGTGCAAAGAAAAATGACCTGAGTTCAAGGTCTTACCAACAGCTTTGTCTCTGGGGAAAGCCTGAGAGAAAATCCACTTTCCGGCATCCAGTGGTGCTCACGTGTTCTGGAGGTAGCCATGCAAAATGAACCCTGAGTCTGAGTACTTTCTATAAAAGTAAAACAAAACATATATGTGCAGTTAATTAAAACATGCCTTTAAAAATAGGCATAACACTTGTTCTTATAGAGGTACATTATTTAACTAAATATATGTGGAAGAGCTGGGACTAAAACCCAAAAAAATACATACAGCAGATTGCAATGAAAACTTACGGTTGTATTTAGTTACGTACATATTTTAATTTGGTGCATGCAACCAAAGCCAACAGTACTCAGGGCTGGATAATTGTTCTTTCTTGCTCCTAAAAATAGCAACACCAAACTACGTTCTAGGAAATGCCTTTTTCGTTAAATATGTTTTCTTTATTTTTTCTATATTTTATAGGGTGAATGCTCACAGAACTTTTTAAAAGGCACTGTATTTATATTTCTCATTTCTAAGTTTAAAACTCATCATAGTGCATCCTAAAATGTCTCTAGTCAATGTGGTACAAATCTGGATTGTAAAATAATAAATAAATAAATAAATAAATAAATAAATAAATAGATGAGTAATAGCCAACACTTATGACTCACTATGTGACAATCATGCATATCCTAACTCATTTAATCATCAGAATACTCTATAAATTAAGTTCTATTATTATCCAGATTTTACAGATGAGTAAACTGAGTCACAGAGACATTAAATAACCTGCCCTACAACAATACAGTTGATAAGCAGCAGAGCTGGAATTCAAAACCAGGCTGTCTGGCTCCCAAGTCCATGCTCTTAAACTAAAATTTACAAATAAAGCTAACTCTACAGAGGCAGGGAGAGAAAGAAGGAAAAAGGAGGGAAGAGGAAGGAAGGAAGGAAAAGAGAGAGAGAAGGGAAGGAAGGGGGGAGGAAAGGGAGGGAGAAGAATAGAAATCTTTAAAAAATTGAGTCAAAAGAAAAAGAGAGGGGGGATTAATTTGCCTTTATAAGGCAATGGGGAAATTTGAAAAAATTCTCTTGAGGAATTAAAGGAAGTCTTTTTTGACAACTGGAACAGGTTTTTGTGAAAGGAAGGAGGAAGTGGGGGTGGGAATTTGATGCCAATTGAACCCCGCTATGCCCTTGGTGGAGGAGAAATGACTGCAGATTCAGTCCTTCTGTGCCAGATCTCAGGGCCTCCCTTCCAGGAATGCATCCATCTGCCCCAGCATCCTGAACATTTCAAACACTGCTCCTCCCCACTTGGACTTAAGAAGATGTCAAGGGATAAGACACCCGGAAACCTAAAATACAGGCGTAGTGATGCATGGTCACTTGGCAACGGTGGGGTGTACTGAGCTTCATGCCAACGAATGGAGCCTGCTTTCTTGCCAGCAGCCCAGACATTAAGCAAACAGACAACACAGCAGAAGCAGGGGCACAGAAGCAGAAGGGATCTGTCCAGCAGGGGAGAAATCGTCTACACATTCACGGAAAAAATGCAGAAGAGAAGAAGAATAGATTATCAATGACGGTAGCAGCGGGATGTTTGTGATGAGAGAAAGTACTTGGAACTCAGCGATAATGTGGACCATATTAAGTGGGAAGAGAAGTATCATGTAATGATATGTCACTTAATGAATGCTTGGAGGAGTAGCCCACAAAAATAAGCAGAGATGCCAGTCTGTTTTTTGGACTTAGGCAGAACTAGAAATGAAGGTCATCAGAAACCTTATGCCTAAGAGTTTTGTGGTTTGAAGGAGATGAGGGTTTGTTCTATTTTCTTTTCTTTATTTTTTTTTGCCTTTGATACATTAGCCCCCTTTGGGTAGCCTCCCCTGGTGTTTAGAGAGTAGAAACAAAGATTTAATAGGCCAGGTGGCCTTATTTGGAGCCTTTGCCAGATATCTCAGTGCAGGTATTTGCAAGTAAAGCTTGTCAAATAAATTATGACTCTGAACTTCTAGATAGTGATTTTTTGTGGTAAATGGATCAGAATGTTGAGTATGGTATAAATAATTAGCATAGTTACCATTCAGTGAATGCCTACATGTGCTTTTTGGGCATGGGCTAAGTACTTTAATCCTCACAACGATCTTGAGGGAAGTGCTGTTGCCCCTATTTTACAGAAAAGAAAACTGAGACTTATAGTGGTTACAGGAGCAAAGACAGGATTCCACTCCAGGTTTGTGTTTCTCCAAAGTTCTTGCTCGCAAAAGATGTTGCCTTTAGAAATGTCACCAGGAATATTAAAGTAACTACACTCCAACCACCAGGCCTGAGGTTTACCATCAGCACACCCTTGGCTCACTGGCACATGTGACTGCTTAAGCCTTCAACCCTTTGAAAAGGCAGGAATATGACGACAATGCAGCAATAGGAGTAGTGCAAAGAGCATTAGACAAAATTTGAAAAGAGTTGGGTTTTGAACTTGACTCTGCTTCTAATTCTCAGTTTCCTTGGGCATGTTCTTAAGCCCTCTGAATCCCTACAAAATAATGGCAAAGAGACCTGCCAGATGATTCAATGAAAATATGAAGCAGGAATGCACTTTTTAAACCTCTATATATATGCCACACTCAGATTATAACTCGGGTTTATGCAGCCTCAGCTGCTGAAATGGAGATCAGTGTTTATCACTCCTTGTCCTCAAACAGCAGCCACAGATATTAGATGCTGCCATGAGAAACATTCTCCGAATGCTAGAAATTGTGCAGGATGAGCCTGAGCAAAATGACCATAAATTGGGTGTAAGGCCAGCACCAGGGCAAAGACAGAAAAGGAATCGGTGATTCTTGAAGTGCTCTGTGCCACTAACAAAGGGCAGAAAAGGATGAATATTTCCCTATTTTCTTAATGCGTGTTGTTGAGATTGACATGTGATGAATGCAGGAAAATCAAATCTTATTGCCTTCTGACTGCATCATTATACAGAATGTGAATATTGCATAAATCTATGAGGTATTCAAAAATACACAGACCTATCAAAATTCTGTTTTTGCCTCTACTTGCAAAATTATTCCATCTTTCTTCCTAGAAAGCCGCAAAGTCAGGACTCGTACTAGATCCTGTGGCTCCATATCCTTTGAAATTGCATTTAAAAGTAGTTCCAGAATCCTCAGATTTCTACCAATATAATTAGAATTTTTATGGATTTAACTTTTTGAATTAGGAACTCTTAAAAATCTGATAAAAGCCATGGATCCTTTCCTTAGATAAAGGGGCACACACACACACAGGACTGTACAATAAGAAGCCCATCCATGGGCCCCTCAGGGTTTATGGACCCCCAAGGTGAGAACTCCCAGAGCTCACACCTTGTTGTGCAGGTTAATACACTGCATACACTGCACAGCTATGCTTGGCCAAGGGGTGAAGTAGGGACTGAACTCCAATCCCCATACCACTGACTAAGCCATGTTGTATCTGCCCAGAGTGGGTGCTGTGTTCTAATTTGTGCAAAGGTGCCAAATAGTCACAGCACTGTCCTGGGACCAGCTCGCACCAGCTGTCAAGCTGAGTCCTTTGTGTGTGTCTCCTCCCAACTCCATGTTCAGTGACAGTCATGTTGATAGCTTGAAATCAGCCATGATGTGAATATTTACATCAAGGAAATTAGTAAACTCTGCAAAGAAAAGCTGTCCCCAACAAGAGAGCCAGTTGTTGAAGATTTACTGGCATATCACTGCAGATGGGCTGGTAGAGACCCTGAAAACCTCTGTCCTGTATTCTGTAGATTTGAAATGAAAAGCAGAAAACACAACTTAAAACCACATCCCAGTTTCCTTTCAGCCTGTACTAATTGCTTCTAGGACAAGGATATGTGGGGCCTGACTTGTTTTGAGCACAGACTTCACAGCTAACAGTTGCTGAAGAAGGTATTCACAGAGGGCTGCTGGAAAAACTCGTTCCCGTTCGATCCCAGGTGGGTCTAAAGACAGCATCCCAAGCTATAAACCTATGTTTTAAACATCGCAGCACTGAGAGCAGTAACTGCCATAGAACCATTAAGAAAACAAAACTAATGATGGTTGCAAAATAAGTTTTAAGACAAGGATTAAAAGTAAGAACTGAGGGCTTCCCGGGCTTCCCTGGTGGCGCAGTGGTTGAGAGTCCGCCTGCCGATGCAGGGGACACGGGTTCGTGCCCCGGTCCGGGAAGATCCCACTTGCCGCGGAGAGGCTGGGCCCGTGAGCCATGGCTGCTGAGCCTGCGCATCCGGAGCCTGTGCTCCGCAACGGGACAGGCCACAACAGTGAGAGGCCCGCGTACCGCAAAAAAAAAAAAAAAAAGGAAGAACTGATGCGGAAAGTAAATCTAAAGTCCCAATCCTCCTTGCAATGCCAAGGAAGAAAATCCTTAGCCATAACAGGCATAAATTGTTGTGGACTGATGTCAGGTTTCTTCTGTAGGCTTTTTGAAGAACTGCTCTTTACAACTGAACTCTGTCTTGAGCTGATTCTCTTAGGAAGAAAAAAATAAAAAAGTCAGGTCAAACGATTGATTCCAGTTTTAAATTACAGAGGGCTATTGATTTTTCATTAAGGTTCCTGTGTGGCTCTCAAGAGGAGGGAGAAAGAGAGGAAAGTAATTCATTGATCAGAGCGGAGGGCCATGTTCATTTATTGGTTTCCTGCCACGTCCCATTATTCCCGATTCTAAATGTATATTGAAGTCAGTTTATTTTCATCATTGCCTCCTGTCACCAGAAACGTCTCCCAGTAACTATTAGTTTAATCATCCTTCTCTCACAATGGTAATGAGTGATAATATCCAACATGATCCTGAATTCGTGAATGTTATTCATTGGATTACAGTGTTGCTCCCCCCACGGCTCTAGTTAAGAGTCTGTCAACACTTTAATAGTCGAAAAAAACCCACATAAATAGTTTGAAGACTTTTTAAAACGTATTTTAATTTTTTCACAAAAACCTGCAGCATTTTTACCACTGTTATTTAAAAAAAAAAAAAAAAGGGAGCTTCCCTGCTTTCCTGGAAGATCCATGGTTTTTGATCCAACAATGATGATAATTTTTTAGAGAGTGCATGAAACCTACCCAAATCAGGTATCATATATCTACCAAGGCCACTGGAACCCAATCTAGAGAACCATCAAGCACATGCAGAATAAATCAGGCATTCCACTTAGCACCCTGATTTCATTTGCAGAAACAATCTTCAATTTGTCTGTACTGTCTTGTCTCACACTTGAACCTCTGCTTTACATATTAGCAAACTGAGGTTCCAAAAGACTGAACCACTCAGGATCACCCAACAACATGGCACAGTGGGAAACAGAACCCACATTCCCTGGCTTCTGTATCACTATTTGTTCCACAGCAACATGCTGCCATTTTAATAATCTATCCTCTCAATTCATGCGATATTTATAATGCATAAAAATCAGAAGCTGACTTTAATATCAAATCCTAGAAATGCTGTTAATGATCTTTTCTCTTTCTCATCTAGAGATAGGACCACATTTCCCATTAAGTGTTATCTCACATCTAGGTAGAGTAATAGCTGCCCACATTATGTGAGTGCCTACTCACCCCCCAAGAGTTCTCAATCACAATCTCAACCCCTCCAAATCATCTGCCAAGGGGCTCATGTACATTAATGTTTCTCAGTGAATTTTCCTAACACCCTGTGAGAGGTGGGAGGAATGTTCCCATTTTATAGATGATCTGGCAAAGGCTACTGCGGAAATAATTTACAGAGCCAGGACTCAGAGTCAGGCCTTATCGTTAACGAGGTCTCTTTCCACTACACCACAGCTCCCTCTGGTGCCAAAATTGACAGTGGGCACTATTATAAACAACTATGGAAAAACTATTTAAAAGTAGTACACCAATAAATCGAGCTGGAAAATATCATAGAAAAAAATCCCATTCAGAGTAGCAAATAAGAATATAAAATGCCTACAAATAACTATGACAAAAAAGTGTGAAACATATGACTAAAACTAGACAACTTTACTGAAAATGTAAAATAAGATCTAACTAAACAAAGAGACACAAAATATTTTAAATGTGTGAGTTCTTTCCAGTGGGATATTTTAGAAAAAAAAAAAAGCATGATAAAATTATTCTAAAATTCCTCTGGATGAGCAAACTATACAAACACAAAAGGTTTTCTGAAAAATAAAAACAATGAAAGGGCACTCACTCCATCAAACAACAAAATGTAGTTTAAAACATTTAAAACAAATTGAGAACCTGTGCAAAAATCAACAGACAGATCAATGGAACGAATTAATTGGGCATGAAACAGAATATAACATATACAGGGAAGAAAACATTAAATAATCAGAGGAAAAATTATATATTTGAAAAAATTAAATTTGATACCCATTGTATAAAGTACACCGAAATGTATTTCAGATGAATTATGGAGTTAAATGCTTTTTTAAATTCTATAAAACAGGAGGAAAATAGAGATAAATGTTTAACTTATAAAAGTATTTTATCAGTATAAAACCTGCAAAATTATGATGGAAAATAGATTTTACTATATTAAAATGTAAAATGTCTATTCAAACATCACAAACTAAAAAAATAGAGATTCAAGTCTCTCACACACACACACACAAAAGTTCTACCTCACTAGTATTCAAAATCACCAATTAAAATAACATCATGATAACATTTTTATCTACTGAATTGACAAAACTTTATTTATTTATTTATTTTATTTCTTTTAACATCTTTATTGGAGTATAATTGTTTTACAATGGTGTGTTAGTTTCTTCTTTATAACAAAGTGAATCAGCTATACCTATACATATATCCCCATATCTCCTCCCTCTTCTGTCTCCCTCCCACCCACCCTCCCTATCCCACCCCTCTAGGTGGTCACAGAGCACCTAGCTGATCTCCCTATGCTATGCGGCCACTTCCCACTAGCTATCTATTTAACTTTTGGTAGTGTATATATGCCCATGCCACTCTCTCATTTTGTCACAGCTTACCCTTCCCCCTCCCGTGTCCTCAAGTCCATTCTCTAGTAGGTCTGCGTCTTTATTCCCATCCTGCCCCTAAGTTCTTCATGACACTTTTTTTTTTATATTCCATATATATGTGCTAGCATACGGCATTTGTTTTTCTCTTTCTGACTTACTTCACTTGAATGACAGACTGTAGGTTCATCCACCTCACTATATAACTCAATTTTGTTTCTTTTTATGGCTAATATTCCAAAGTATATATGTGCCACATCCTCTTTCTCCATTCATCTGTCGATGGACACTTAGGTTGCTTCCATGTCCTGGCTATTGTAAATAGAGCTACAGTGAACATTGTGGTACATGCCTCTTTTTGAATTATGGTTTTCTCAGGGCATATGCCCAATAGTGGGATTGCTGGGTCATACGGTAGTTCTATTTTTAGTTTTTTAAGGAAGCTCCATACTGTTCTCTATAGTGGCTGTATCAATTTACATTCCCACCAACAGTGTAAGAGGTTTCCCTTTTCTCCACACCCTCTCCATCATTTATTGTTTGTAGATGTTTTGATGATGGCCATTCTCACTGGTGTGAGATGATATCTCATTATAGTTTTGATTTGTATCTCCCTAATGATTTTTTTTTCTTTTTTTTTTCTTTTTTTTTTTTTTTGTGGTACGTGGGCCTCTCACTCTTGTGGCCTCTCCGGTTGCGGAGCACAGGCTCCGGACGTGCAGGCTCAGCGGCCATGGCTCATGGGCCCAGCTGCTCCACGGCATGTGGGATCTTCCTGGACTGGGGCATGAACCCATGTTCCCTGCATCAGCAGGCAGACTCTCAACCACTGTGCCACCAGGGAAGCCCCTCTCTAATGATTTTTTGTTTGTTTGTTTTGTTTGTTTTTTTACACCTTTAATGGCGTATAATTTCTTTACAATGGTGTGTTAGTTTCTGCTTTATAACAAAGTGAATCAGTTATACATATACATATGTTCCCACATCTCTTCCCTCTTGCGTCTCCCTCCCTCCCACCCTCCCCAGCCCACCCCTCTACGTGGTCACAAAGCACCGAGCTGATCTCCCTGTGCTATGTGGCTGCTTCCCACTAGCTATCTATTTTATGTTTGTTAGTGTATATAT
This sequence comes from Mesoplodon bidens, assembly GCF_964165515.1. NCBI lineage: Eukaryota > Metazoa > Chordata > Mammalia > Artiodactyla > Ziphiidae > Mesoplodon > Mesoplodon bidens. Next base: position 185,984,250 of record NC_138176.1, on the reverse strand, counting down.
GTCCATTCCACTCTCTCACTTTGTCACAGCTTACCCTTCCCCCTCCTCATATCCTCAAGTCCATTCTCTAGTAGGTCTCTGTCTTTACTCCCGTCTTACCCCTAGGTTCTTCATGACCATTTTTTTTTAATTCCACATATATGTGTTAGCATACGGTATTTGTTTTTCTCTTTCTGACTTACTTCACTCTGTATGACAGACTTTAGGTCCATCCACCTCACTACAAATAACTCAATTTCATTTCTTTTTATGGCTGAGTAATATTCCATAGTATATATGTGCCACATCTTCTTTATCCATTCATCTGTTGATGGACACTTAGGTTGCTTCCATGGTCTGGCTATTGTAATTAGTGCTGCAGTGAATGTTGTGTCACGTGACTCTTTTTGAATTATGGTTTTCTCAGGGTATATGCCCAGTAGTGGGATTGCTGAGTTGTATATTAGTTCTATTTTTAGTTTTTTAAGGAACCTCCATACTGTTCTCCATAGTGGCTGTATCAATTTACATTCCCACCAGCAGGGCAAGAGGGTACCCTTTTCTCCACACCCTATCCAGTATTTACTGTTTGTAGATTTTCTGGTGATGGCCATTCTGACTGGTGTGAGGTGATACCTCATTGTAGTTTTGATTTGCATTTCTCTGATGACTAGTGATGTTGAACATCCATTCATGTGTTTGTCAGCAATCTGTACATCTTCTTTGGACAAATGTCGATTTAGGTCTTCTGCTCATTTTTGGATTGGATCATTTGATGTTTTGATGTTGAGCTGCATGAGCTGCTTGTATATTTTGGAGATTAATCCTTTGTCAGTTGCTTCACTTGCAAATATTTTTCCCATTCTGAGGGTTGACTTTTTGTCTTCTTTATACTTTCCTTTGCTGTGTAAAAGCTTTTAAGTTTCATTAGGTCCCACTTGTTTATTTTTGTTTTTATTTCCATTTCTCTAGGAGGTGGGTCAAAAAGGATCTTGCTGTGCTTTATGTCATAGAGTGTTCGCCCTATGTTTTCCTCTAAGTGTTTTATAGTCTCTGACTTTACATATAGGTCTTTAATCTATTTTGAGTTTATCTTTGTGTATGGTGTTAGGAAGTGTTCTAATTTCATTCTTTTACATGTAGCTGTCCAGTTTTCCCAGCACCACTTACTGAAGAGACTGTCTTTTCTCCATTGTATATTCTTGCCTCCTTTATCAAAGATACTCTGACCATATACGTATGGTTTATCTCTGGGCTTTCTATCCTGTTCCATTGATCTATATGTCTATTTTTGTTCCATTACCATACTCTGTTGATTACTGTAGCTTTGTAGTATAGTCTGAGGTCCAGGAACCTGATTCCTCCAGCTCCATTTTCTTTTTTCAGGATTGCTTTGGCTATTGGTGTCTTTTGTGTTTCCATATAAATTGTGAAATTTTTTGGTTCTAGTTCTCTGAAAAATGCCATTGGTAATTTGATAGCGATTGCATTAAATCTGTAGACTGCTTTGTGTAGTATGCTCATTTTCACAATGTTGATTCTTTCAATCGATGAATATGGTATATCTCTCCATCTCTTTGTATCATCTTTAATTTCTTTCATCAGTGTCTGATAGTTTTCTGCATACAGGTCTTTTGTCTCCTTAGATAAATTTATTCCTAGGTATTTTATTCTTTTTGTTGCAATGGTAAATGGTAGTGTTCCATAATTTCTCTTTCAGATATTTCGTTGTTAGTGTATAGGAATGAAAGACATTTCTGTGCATTAATTTTGTATATTGTTACTTTACCAAATTCATTGATTAGCTCTAGTACTTTTCACATAGCATCTTTAGGATTCTCTACGTGTAGTATCATGTCATCTGCAAACAGTGACAGTTTTACTTCTTCTTTTCCTATTTGGATTCTTTTTATTTCTTTTTCATCTCTGACTGCTGTGGTTAAAACTTCCAAAAGTATGTTGGATAATAGTGGTGAGAATGGGCAACCTTGTCTTGTTCCTGATCTTAGAGGAAATGGTTTTAGTTTCTCACCACTAAGAACAATGGTGGCTGTGGGTTTGTCATATATGGCCTTTATTATGCTGAGGTAGGTTCCCTCTATGCCTACTTTCTGGAGAATTTTTATCATAAATGGGTGTTGAATTTTGTCAAAAGCTTTTTCTGTATCTACTGAGATTATCATATGGTTTTTCTCCTTCAGATTTTTAATATGGTGTATCACATTGATTAATTTGTGTATATTGAAGAATCCTTGCATTCCTGGGATAAACCCCACTTGATCATGGTGCATGATCCTTTTAATGTGCTATTGGTTTCTGTTTGCTATTATTTTGTTGAAGATTTTTGCATCTATGTTCATCAGTGATATTGGCCTGTAGTTTTCTTTTTTTGTGACGTTTGTCTGGTTTTGGTATCAGGGTGATGGTGCCCTCATAAAATGAGTTTGGTAGTGTTCCTCCCTCTGTTAGATTTTGGAAGAGTTTGAGAAGGATAGGTGTTAGCTCTTCTCTAAAAGTTTGATAGAATTCACCTGTGAAGACAACTGGGCCTAGACTTTTGTTTGTTTGAAGTTTTGTGGGGTTTTTTGGGTTTTTTGTTTGTTGTTTGTTGTTTTTGTTTTTTGCGGTACGCGGGTCTCTCACTGTTGTGGCCTCTCCCGTTGCGGAGCACAGGCTCCAGACGCGCAGGCTCAGTGGCCATGGCTCATGGGCTCAGCTGCTCCGCGGCATGTGGGATCTTCCCAGACAGGGGCACGAACCCATGTACCCTGCAACGGCAGGCGGACTCTCAACCAATGCACCACCAGGGAAGACCTGTTTGAAGATTTTTAATTACAGTTTCAATTTCAGTGCTTGTGATTAGTCTGTTTATATTTTCTGTTTCTTCCTGGTTCAGTCTCTGAAGGTTGTGCTTTTCTAAAAATTTGTGCATTTCTTCCAGGTTGCCATTTTTTTGGCGTATAGTTGCTTGTAGTAATCTTTCATGATCCTTTGTATTTTTGCAGTGTCAGTTGTTACTTTGCCTTTTTCATTTCTAATTCTGTTGAATTGAGTCTTCTCCCTTTCTTTCTTGATGAGTCTGGCTAATGGTTTATCAATTTTGTTTATCTTCTCAAAGAATGAGCTTTTAGTGTTATTGATCTTTGCTATTGTTTCCTTCATTTCTTTTTCATTTATTTCTGATCTGATCTTTATGATTTCTTTCCTTCTGCTAAATTTGGGGATTTATTTGTTCTTTTTTCTCTAATTGCTTTAGGCGTAAGTTTAGGTTGTTTATTTGAGATGTTTCTTGTTTCTTGAAGTAGGACTGTATTGCTATAAACATCCCTCTTAGAAATGCTTTTGCTGCATCCCATAGGTTTTGGGTTGTCGTGTTTACATTGTCATTTTTTTCTAGGTATTTTTTTTATTTTCTTTTTGATTTCTTCAGTGATCTCTTGGTTCCTAAGTAGTGTATTGTTTAACCTCCATGTGTTTGTATTTTTTACAGATTTTTTTCCTGTAATTGATATCTAGTCTCATAGTGTTGTGGTCAGAAAAGATACTTGATATGATTTCAATTTTCTTAAATTTACCAAGGCTTGATTTCTGACCGAAGATATGATCTATTCTGGATAATGTTCCATGAGCAGTTGAGAAGAAAGTGTATTCTGTTGTTTTTGGATGGAATGTCCTTTAAATATCAATTAAATCCATCTTGTTTAATGTGTCATTTAAAGCTGTGTTTCCTTATTTATGTTCATTTTGGTTGATCTGTCCATTGTTGAAAGTGGGATGTTAAAGTCTCCTACTATTATTGTGTTACTGTCGATTTCCCCTTTTATGGCTGTTAGCATTTGCCTTATGTATTGAGGTGCTCCTATGGTGGGTGCATAAATATTTACAATTGCTATATCTTCTTCTTGGATCAATCCCTTGATCATTATGTAGTGTCCTTCTTTGTCACTTCTAATAGTCTTTATTTTAAAGTCTATTTTGTCTGATATGAGAATTGCTACTCCAGCTTTCTTTTGATTCCATTTGCATGGAATATCCTTTTCTTTCCCCTCACTTTCAGCCTGTATGTGTCCCTAGGCCTGAAGTGGGTCTCTTATAGACAGCATGTATATGGGTCTTGTTTTTGTATCCATTCAGCCAGTCTATGTCTTCTGGTTGGAGCATTTAATCCATTTACATTTAAGGTAATTATCTATATGTATGTTCTTATTACCATTTTCTTAATTTTAGGGGGTTTGTTTTTTGTAGGTCTTTTCCTTCTCTTGTGTTTCCTGTCTAGAGAAGTTCCTTTAGCATTTGTTGTAAAGCTGGTTTAGTGGTGCTGAATTCTCATAGCTTTTGCTTGTCTGTAAAGCTTTTGATTTCTCCATCGAATCTCAATGAGATCCTTGCTGGGTAGAGTAATTTTGGTTGTAGATTTTTCCCTTTCATTACTTTAAATATGTCCTGCCACTCCCTTCTACCTTGCAGAGTTTCTGCCGAAAGATCAGCTGTTAACCTTATTGGGATTCCCTTGTATATTATTTGTTGCTTTTCCCTTGCTGCTTTTAATATTTTTTCTTTGCACTTAATTTTTGATAGTTTGATTAATGTGTGTCTTGGTGTTTTTCTCCTTGGATTTATCCTGTATGGGACTCTCTGTGCTTCCTGTACTTGATTGATTATTTCCTTTCCCATGTTAGGGAAGTTTTCAACTATAATCTCTTCAAATATTTTCTGAGTCCCTTTCTTTTTCTCTTCTTCTTGTGGCACCACTATAATTCGAATGTTGGTGCATTTAATGTCATCCCAGAGGTCTCTGAGACTGTCCTCAATTCTTTTCATTCTTTTTCCTTTATTCAACTCTGTGGTAGTTATTTCCACTATTTTAACTTCCAGGTCACTTATCCATTCTTCTTCCTCAGTTATTCTGCTATTGATTCCTTCTAGAGAATTTTTAATTTCATCTACTGTGTAGTTTATCATTGTTTGTTTGCTCTTTAGTTCTAGGTCCGTGTTAAATGTTTCTTGTATTTTCTCCATTCTATGTCTAAGATTCTGGACCAGCTTTACTATTATTACTCTGAATTCTTTTTGAGGTAGACTTCCTATTTCCTCTTCATTTGTTTGGTGATGGGTTTTTACCTTACTCCTTCATCTGCTGCATATTTCTCTGTCTTCTCATGTTACTGAACTTACTGTGTTTTTGGGTCTCCTTTTTGCAGGCTGCAGGTTCGTACTTGCCATTGTTTTTGGTGTCTGTCCCTAGTGGATGGGGTTGGTTCAGTGGGTTGTGTAGGCTTCCTGATGGAGGGGACTGGTGCCTGTGTTCTGGTGGGTGAGCCTTGATCTTGTCTTGCTGGTGCTGGTGGGCAGGGCCACGTCTGGTGGTGTGTTTTGGAGTGTCTGTGAACTTAGTATGATTTTAGGCAGCCTCTCTGCTGATGGGTGGGTTTGTGTTCCTGTCTTGCTATTTGTTTGACATAGGTGTCCAGCACTTGAGCTTGCTTGCCTTTGTGTGGAGTAGGGTCTCAGCCTTGAGATAGAGATCTCTGGGAGAGCTCTCACCGTTTCATATTACACAGGTCTGGGAGGTCTCTGGTGGTCCAATGTCCTGAGCTCAGCTCTCCCACCTCAGAGGCTCAGGCCTGGCACCAGGCACCAAGACCCTGTCAGCCACACGGAAACCACAAGGAAGAATCTGCACCTGCACCATGGATGAAAATTTGCAGAGGCGTGAGAGTTTGAATCATCTGAGCAGGGACAAAGCACCAAACATTCCAAGAACTGTTTTTCAAGATGCAGACTGCAGATCACCTACCCAGAAGTCACCTGGTTGCATCTTCTTCTTGCTGATCCTCTCTCACTTCCTTGGGGTTTGACATGTGTGTGGTTACAGGAAGGTGTGATATGCTTGTGCTCTTTGGCTTTTCTGGATTCCTCTTGGCAGCCACACTTGGATCCCACAGCTCCAGACTACTGGTTTATTATCAAGGGTACAACCCAGGAACAGTCAGCCAAATGGAAGAGATGCACAGGACACGGTGTTTGATGTTTCCACGCTCTCTCCAGGACGCCACTCTCCCACTACCTCTACATAGTCAACCCAGCTGCTCACCCTGTTGGCTTATAATTGATTTCTTCCTCTGTCTTCCATATATTCTACAATATTTTATATGTTAAATTTTTGTAATAAATATATTTTTAGCAACAGTTTAAAAAGAGAGAAACTTTTTTCATAATCTCCATAAATTATTGACTTAATTTTTTTTTTTTTTTTTTTGTGGTACACAAGCCTCTCACTGTTGTGGCCTCTCCCATTGCGGAGCACAGGCTCCGGACATGCAGGCTCAGCAGCCATGGCTCACGGGCCCAGCCGCTCCACAGCATGTGGGATTTTCCCAGACCAGGGCACGAACCTGTGTCCCCTGCATTGGCAGGTGGACTCTCAACCACTTGAACTAATTTCTTTTAATTGAAGTATAGTTGACTTACAATGTTGTGTTAATTTCTGCTATACAGCAAAGCAATTCAGTTACATATATATACATTCTCCTTTATATTCTTTTCCATTATGGTTTATCACAGGATACTGAATATAGTTCCCTGTGCTATACAGTAAAACCTTGTTGTTTATCCACCCATAAATTATTTAATTAAGCAAAATAGATATTTAGATTAATGAGAACTTAAAGTAAGATTTAGCACGGTAATACTCAAATTAGATAATCAATGTGCATGTAATTAAAACTGGTTGTAGAGAGTGTGTGTTTGTGTGCAACATCCATGCTCAAAAAATTCCTCCAAATTTCTTTAAACTATAAATAAATTCCAACTTAACCCACTGCATAAATTGTATACTTATGACTCAGTGATAATATTAATACTCCCTCCCCCACAACGCTTATTTGTAGCCTGGATAATGGTTTCTTTCTGCACACTATATGATATTTGGTTCCATTAGAGTTAAAAAATATTCCATGAAAAATTAGGACTTAGATATTGCTATAGCATCCCCTTTTTAAAGTTTCTGTTAAGAAAGGAAGAATAATAGCTTTAATCCTGAGGCAACAAAGCTTAGTGAAATGAATTAGAGAATGGAAACCCCACACTTAACATTTCAATCCCCAATCTGTGCTCGTGGCAAGTCGTTTAACTTCTCTGAGTCTCAGTTCCATATCCATAATTTGGAGGGGAAAATAACTTATCAGAACTGCTGTAAGGACTAGAGATATTGTAAAGGATCATCATTCAAGTAATAGTTTACTATTCTATGTATTTTCTGTATATTATCTCATGTAAATGTTAAAACAATCCTATTTTTTTCTCCATTTAAAAGGTTAGGAAACTGAGGTACAAAGAGATTAAACAACTTAGCCAAGGGCACATGCCAAGCCGATCTGAAATTGAAACCTGGGCAGTCTGACTCCAGAGGCTCAGTGCTAAATCACTACACCAACCTATTTCAAAAAGGCACCCTATACTGTTAAAAGTAATAATTGTTGCTTTTGTTATGACTTGCATCAACAATGCTGCCTATCAAAGAGGTCCTTATCTGTTCAATTTTCTCACAAGCCATGCTGTTTTATATTTATTTTCAACTCAGACAGAACAAGAATATCATAAATATGTGTGAATTGGTTAAAAATAACTCCTTAAATGGTTAAAAGTCTTACAAATATAAATCCAGAAGTGATTGTACCTTACAGTTCAAGGTAAAAAAGAATGGCTGATGTAAATTGTGCCAGTACACCATCAACATAAACCATCAGGGCACTATATATTACTGAGCAACCTCCACTCTGTTCATATATCTTGATACAAGCAGTGCTTTTGACACCAATCACTTCCTGAGATAAAATACAGTTTGTAGGGGAGTAATTTCAACACCACATAAAACGGCACCCTCCCACAAAAGAAACATTCATTTTCATACCAAAAAACATGCTCACAGTGTTGAGTAATATAGTCAGCAAACACAAAATAAATGCAGTTCTGTACTTCCTCCTAGATTGCTATATTTAGTCTCATTTTCCAAGCTAAATATTAATTTCTTACCTACAACAGAAAGTGAATATTAAGAATCAGCTGGTTCTCAAACCTTGAGATAACTGTATATTTTCTCTATGCTCTTTTTCTCCTTGAGATTCATTGGAATTTCCTAGCCAAAATAAACCATGACTCTAAACAATAGATATGATGCTGCTTACTGGCAACAAGTAAATCATTTCATTATATAGTATCTCTCTCTCTCCTGCTTCCCTAACAAGCCCTAGATGGATAATAGGTACCTAATATTTGTTGCCCAATCTAAAAATGCTTTTCATAATCAGTGCATTTAACACACCCTGTGACTAACATCAAGACTTATGTATTTTCATCTAGTATAACACTCACCACGTGGCATATTTCAGACTTCTAAGAACTTCACAAACCATAAAGGCATATATTATTGCCATCCAAACACCACCAAAAGGAAATATGTAGCTAGGAAATGGTTTTCACAAATAGAAAATGATTTTTGCATATTTTAAAATCTTAATTTAGTTCTATTAAGGTTAAAAAATTCCAAGAGAAATTAGGACTCTTATGCTTTCTCATGTTGCTCCCTCTTTCAAGTTTCTCTGAAAAAAGGAACAATAATAACCTAATTCTGAGGCAACAAAAATTTAGTGAAATGAATCAGATCATAGGAGCCAATCAGATCGAATTCAATAGTCAATCAAATTTGTCAGTAATTTTTTTTAATGTTATTCTATAACACAGGCCATATTGGCAGAGCTGAGACCAAACTACAAATAACTGTTGGATTTTAGCAGTCTGTTCCTCTGATGTACTTTAAAAATGAAAGTGATGGGCCTATTATTTCCATACGTGTCTCATCCTAAGACATGCGCATAAGTAAAGCCAAATTAGATTAACTCTGACCACTGATCATATTGCTACGATTTACAGTATCAATCACAACAGTTATGCATTTGAAGTCAATGAGTATTGAGAAGCATGGGGCCAGCAAGAAGAGACATGTTTTTAATATTTATTAAAATCAGAAGTTATTCTCAGCCTTAATCCTTTTAGACCTTGCCTCGAAATAAGAATCCATGTTGATTCACATAGTTGTCCCAGGGGAAAAAAAAATTACCAACATTAGAACATTATTTCATACTCCACCAGACCAGGAAAGGAAAAGGACACATTAGAAGAGAAGGGAGTTACAAAACAACCAGAAAGTCTGACTTTATGACTCGTTTATGGTGCATATATAGTTGAAAAAAAACTGCTAACTTTTTAAAGAGAGGGCTTTGGAGCACACCATTTGCTGTATAACCAAGAATCTGACTGACTTTTGTCCTTGTTCCTTGGAGGGAGACTGTAAATCCTTGGAATTTCCTGAGAAAAAGGAGTGTCTTTGTTATTTACACACTCTTTGACTCATACGTGAGTTTATGCTAATTAAGTGACTCACGTTAGGATCCTAGAGCGATTGAGGATGAAGGCTGATTATGTTATTAGATGACTGGGGCTTTGATCTGTGATATCTGCCTGACATCCCAGTCTCTAGGGTCTGAAGATTGAGTTCAATTATGTGGACAATCATTCAATCATCCATGCCTAAATAATGAAACCCAATAAAAACTATCAGCACCAAAGCTTAAGGGACCTGCCTGATTGATGAATGCATTAGTGTGGGAGGAGTTTCATGTACCCTGATCCCATGGGGAGAGAGCATGGAAAGTCTACATTCAGGACCCTCCCAGAGCCATCCCTATGTGTCTCTACATTTGGCTGGTCCTGATTTATTTCCTTGATAATAAAACTTAATCATTAGTGTAGCTCTTTCCTGAGTTCTGGGAGTTATTCTAGAAAATTATGGAATCTGAGGGAGAGGTTGTGGGAATGCCCTAGATTTGTAGCCAGTTGTTCAGATGTGCAGGTGGCCTGGGGACCCCCAAATTTTCAGCTGGCATCTAAAGGGAAGACAGTCTTACTGGGGACCATGCCCTTAAAACTGTGGTGTCTGATGCTAACTTTGTGTGGTTAGTATCACAACTGTACTGCAGTACACCACTGAATGTCCCCAGCAGGTATCCAAATGCCTACAGGTTTTTTGCTTTAAACTGGTTAAGGAAAACCCAAGGACAGTATATCAACTATCATAGCTGTACAACTGGAGCATGACAGGAGGGAGAATAAAACCCAACTCTCCAAGGCTATTCTTCTACCCATAAAGATAGAATGCCTTGCCACACATCATAGAATCATTCATGTTTCTATCAGCCCAATTTCAATAACCAAAAAATAGATTGGCAATGTTCTATCACAACCCTGAAAGACATCAAGTTTGATACTTAGCTCTAAAGAAGATTGTAACACTGTTCCTAAAGAAATTTGAGAGTAAATAACATGGTTTCCATCTTCACATTTCAGTAAAATATGGATGGGTATGTCTGCTTACTAGATAAAACATATCTATATTTTTCATTACCTGGAATTCTTTGCACATATCCACTTGACCTCAGATTTGTAGACATTTGCTGCTTCTTGATTTCATTTTCTAACACCAGCAATATAAAACAGCCTGAAACTTAATATTCGTATCACAGATGAATTCTAAATATAAGTTGAATTTATAATCTAGTTGATTAGAGTTTATGCAATGGCTTTGCAAAGAGAGGCATAATACAAACAAGAATATAGGCAAAATGAATTACACCACAATGAAATTTCTTCCATTTTCTTTGGATTTACCTCTTGCCACATTTTTTTCTTTTCTTTTGAAAGGCAAACTATATTAAAAGCTAAGAATGTGGTTTAATGATTCTGGGTGTTACCTTGGATCCTAACATAAAGCTATCTACTCTATACCAAAATATAATCAATACTAAACTCTTCCTCCCATTAGAAATTACTCTTTTATTTTTGCCATGTGATTCCTTTATGTAAAAATTTTCCGGATTTTTCATTCTTTGTTATTCATAAAATAATTTCTTTCTAAAAGAAAACCCATGTATAAAGGCTCTTTATCTGGTAAGAGAATAATAGAATTACAAAAAAATCTCAGAAAAGAACAAAAAAAAATTAAATGATTTACTCAAAGTCATGCCATTAGTGAGGCTAGTAAGTGCCAGAATCTGAGATTTTTTTTTTTGCAAGATTTGGGGCTATTTCTACTACATTACTTCTGCTCCCATCATTGGTATTGGTATTGGTATTGGTATTGGTATTGGTATTGGTATTGTAGTCAGTAATTTCAAGGGCTGTTTAGAAGGAAGAAATTACAGAATTCACTCAGAGTATAAGTAAAGTAATGAAATATTGCCTTATTCAACATTTCATTTTGACCATTTTCAAATAAGTATAACTTAATGGTAAGATCTGTCAAGTCTTTATATGATGTAGAAAAAACGTGGAAAGATACCCACCAAGTTACTGAGGATGAAAAGTCACATTGGAGAATGGAAAAGTCATACTGGGGAATGTTTTACTTTGAATATTTTTGTAATATGTGGGTCTTACTTTTGTAATTATGTCAACACTGAAACTCAAACACTAGACTTCTGAAAAACTTTTTGCTCTTTTTAAACTTTTTAAGTTATTTTCAGTAATTTCCAAAACCGAACATAGATGCGAAAATCCTCAACAAAATACTAGCAAACAGAATCCAACAGCACATTAAAAGGATCATACACCATGATCAAGTGGGGTTTACCCCAGGAATACAAGAATTCTTCAATATACACAAATCAATCAACGTGATACACCATGTTAACAAAATGAAGGAGAAAAACCATATGATCATCTCAATAGATTCATAAAAGCTTCTGACAAAATTCAACACCCATTTATGATAAAAACTCTCCAGAAAGTAGGCATGCAGGGAACCTACCTCAATATAATATAGGCCATATATGACAAACCCACAGGCAACATTGTTCTCAATGGTGAAAAGTTGAAACCATTTCCTCTAAGATCAGGAACAAAACAAGGTTGCCCACTCTCACCACTATTATTCAACATAGTTTTGGAGTTTTAGCCACAGCAGTCAGAGACGAAAAAGAAATAACAGGAATCCAAATCAGAAAAGAAGAAGTAAAACTGTCACTGTTTGCAGATGACCTGATACTATACATAGAGAATACTAAAGATGCTAAGAGAAAACTACTAGAGCTAATCAATGAATTTGGTAGAGTACCAGTATACAAAATCAATGCACAGAAATCTCTTGCATCCCTATACACTAACAATGAAAAATCTGAAAGAGAAATTAAGGAAACACTCCCATTTACCATTGCAAGAAAAAGAAGATAAACCTACCTAAGGAGACAAAAGACCTGCATGCAGAAAACTATAAGACACTGATGAAAGAAATTAAAGATGATACAAACAGATAGAGAGATATACCATGTTTTTGGATTGGAAGAATCAACATTGTGAAAATGACTATACTACCCAAAGCAATCTACAGATTCAATGCAATCCCTATCAAACTACCAAAGGAATTTTTTACAGAACTAGAACAAAAAATTTCACAATTTGTATGGAAACACAAAAGACCCCAATAGCCAAAGCAATCTTGAGAAGGAAAAACAGAGTGGGGAGAATCAGGCTCCCTGACTTCAGACTATACTACAAAGCTACAATAATCAAGACAGTATGGTACTGGCACAAAAACAGAAATATAGGTCAATGGAACAGGATAGAAAGCCCAGAGATAAACCCATGCACATATGGTCACCTTATCTTTGATAAAGGAGGCAAGAACATACAATGGAGAAAGGACAGCCTCTTCAATAAGTGGTGCTGGGAAAACTGTACAGCTACATGCAAAAGAATGAAGTTAGAACACTTCTTAACACCATACACAAAAATAAATTCAAAACGGATTAAAGACCTAAACGTAAGGCCAGACACTATCAAACTCTTAGAGGAAAACATAGGCAGAACACTCTATGACATAAAGCACATCAAGATCCTTTTTGACCCACCTCCTAGAGAAATGGAAATAAAAACAAAAATAAACAAGTGGGACCTAATGAAACTTAAAAGCTTTTGCACAGCAAAAGAAACCATAAAAAAGATGAAAAGACAACGACAGAATGGGAGAAAATATTTGCAAGTGAAGCAACTGACAAAGGATTAATCTCCAAAATATACAAGCAGCTCATGCAGCTCAATATCAAAAAAACAAACAACCCAATCAAAAAATGGGCAGAAGACCTAAATAGACATTTCTCCAAAGATATACAGATTGACAACAAACACATGAAAGGTTGCTCAACATCACTAGTCCTCAAAGAAATGCAAATCAAAACTACAATGAGGTATCACCTCACACCGGTCAGAATGGCCATCATCAGAAAATGTACAAACAATAAATGCTGGAGAGGGTATGGAGAAAAGGGTACCCTCTTGCACTGCTGGTGGGAATGTAAATTGATACAGCCACTATGGAGGACAGTATGGAGGGTCCTTAAAAACTAAAAATAGAACTACCATATGACCCAGCAATCCCACTACTGGGCATATACCCTGAGAAAACCATAATTCAAAAAGAGTCATGTGCCACAATGTTCGCTGTCGCACCATTTACAATAGCCAGGATACGGAAGTAACCTAAGTGTCCATTGACAGATGAATGGATAAAGAAGATGTGGCACATATACACAATGCAATATTACTCAGCCATAAAAAGAAATGAAAATGAGTTCTTTGTAGTGAGGTGGATGGACCTAGAGTTTGTCATATAGAGTGAAGTAAGTCAGAAAGAGAAAAACAAATACTGTATGTTAACACATATATATGGAATCTAAAAAAAAAATGGTTTTGACAAACCTAGGGGCAGGACAGGAATAAAGACACAGATGTAGAGATTGGACTTGAGGACACAGGGAGGGGGAAGGGTAAGGCGGGACAAAGTAAGAAAGTGGCATTGACGTATGTACACTATCAAATGTAAAATAGATACCTAGTGGGAAGCAGCCGCATAGCACAGGGAGATCAGTGGGTGCTTTGTGACCACCTAGAGGGGTGGGATAGGGAGGGTGGGAGGGAGACACAAGAGGGAGAGTATATAGGGATATATGTATACATATATCTGATTCACTTTGTTATAAGGCAGAAACTAACACAACACTAAAAGCAATTTTACTCCAATAAAGATGTTAAAAAATTTGCCAAAACCAGGTTGATTTGCTTTCACACAATGAAAATGAATATTTAACAAAAAATATTCTCTTCTTCAGCCATAGTGTGCTAATTTCTGAGACAATGTTTGTGGCTATCGTTCAACAAACATCAAAGAAAACACAATGGTATTGTTAAAATTTCAGGGATGGGCACCTAAAGGGCCAGGGGCACTGGCATATTCCATTCTGTAAGTAAGAAGCACAGAGAACATATCACTTGTCTATAAAATCGCAAGAGGTATAAGTAGGTGACCACTGATTCATTCCAATACCCTGAAAATCCAGGACTGAATCTCACCAAAGGCAAAAGGAAGAAACTTTTAAATTAAACCAGAGCTAGTAGCACTATAACCTGTATTACTGAGGCTATGTTTAGGCAGAACATATGAGAACTCAATCTAAACACAAAAAAACATATTGACTTCCATATAAATCTGTAACAAGATATAAGAGAAGTTAAATACAAAATAAATGGATTCTGAACATTTAAAACAGTCTCTGCCATGTCTTACTGAGGATCTCAGAGCTTTTAAAGATAAAAGAAAAATAAAGCCAAAACAGTTAAAATTGTAGTATGTATATATACAATGCACATATTCAACAAATTAACACATTTTGCAGAAAAGCATACAGTGTAGACTGGGCTAATCATAATTACAGGATTTAAAAATACATAGGGCAGGGACTTCCCTGGTGGGGCAATGGTGAAGAATCTGCCTGCAAATGCAGGGGACACTGGTTCGAGCTCTGGTCCAGGAAGATCTCACATGCCGCAGAGCAACTAAGCCCATGCGCCACAACTACTGAAGCCCACGTACTTAGAGCCTGTGCTCCTCAACGAGAGAAGCCACCTCAGTGAGAAGCCTGAGCACTGCAACGAAGACCCATTGCAGCCAAAAATAAATACATTAAATAAATAAATTTTTTAAAAGAATACATAGGGCAGTATAGGTGTTGAGGTGTGGTCATGAGACAAAAGGTCTCATGTTTATGATAAACAGCCTTCAATCCTGTTAACACATCTCTGGGACTGTATACAACTGATCTTGAAAAATCTAAATCAGGGCCTTTCATGCATGTGAGATCTGAGCCCAGGGTGCCGCCACCTCACCCCTGAGATAGAGCTGGCCTACATTTACCTTTTGAAGGTTAAAATGGAACTCTGCAACAAACTTCACTGGTGTCCTTGACAGAGAATACCACATTAGATTAACCATGGATCAGAAATATTTCAGTATCTACACTCTTACGTAGACGTTGTTAACATGCTCTTCTAGCAACAAAAATTCTTGGGGAACTCAGTGAAGTGTTACAAATTCTATCTCTATTTCATAAGCCTACTTTCTTTAGTTCTAGAAATAGACTCATTTTAATATTCAAAAACTCAGGACAGGCATTCTAATGCCATATCTGATACCACGGTATCAGGATCAAATAACTTCAGCCACCCTGTACTCTAGCAAGCAAAGATGAAACAGATGCAGTAGATGATTGTCTAGTGTACATGAATGACTGAATATCTGAATAAACAGAAGTAAGAAAGAACAGAAAGAGGCAGACATAGACAGAAGTGAAAAGGAAGGAAGGCAGGAAGCAAAGAGGGAGCAAGCAGTGAACAGTGCATTCGGGTGGGACAGGGAGTCAAACTGGATAATTCACACCTGAACCCATCAGTCTTCCGGGGCACAGGGCTTGAAAAACCCGTAGTGGACATGAGCAGTGTGATTTGGTAGAAAACGCGATTGATTTAATGTCAGAAGATTTGGCTCTAACTAGCAATGTGACCTAAGATGAGTCACTTAACCTTGGCCTGAGTTTCATTTTTAAAGTAAAGACATTAGATTAGATTATATATTTCCTTCAAGATCTAATATAGTGTAATTTCATTTCTCTTTTTGCCATGTAGCAATTGTAATCAAATAAACGGATAGAAAAGAACCTCAGCAGATTATCAAATTAATGAGGATAAAATGAAATCCAAGATTTAAAAGCTCAGAAAGTATTACATGTTTTACAAGTGTTAGGTATTATTCTCTCCATTATTAATATAAATATCTGATGTAAAAATTCTAAAATAAAAAGCACTTTAAAGTTTCCAAATATCTAAAAGTGAGGCCATGTATTTCTATGTAAGAAAGTGTCAAATTTGATATGTTCTTATATTTTATTATATCTTTTTCAAATCTCTACTGAAGATTATTTAGAAGTTACATAATGGAGTAATAAGTCATTTAGCTTTATGTTTACCTTTTCAATTTGATTGGAAGCATCTTCAGAGTAGGAATCATGTCATAAATCTATGTATACATAAAACCAGTCATATGAGAAAATATGGACAAAAATTCCTTAGAAACTGTAAAGAATTACAAAGACTCCGTATTCCTGGTAAACTATAAAGGGCTGTATATACTGCATTGTAAACTAAAGCACAGAAAGAGAAGGAATAAGTGCTCAATGAATGTTGGTTAAATTTAAATTGTATGAACCAAAGGATCTGGGTTCAAAAAGTTACGCAGAACAAAGGTGTCACACAAATAACAATGAGTCTACTGACAAACCCCTCTCGGGTTTACTGCCAAGAGTTTGCTGGACAAGTTTTGAACCAAAAAACAAAAGGAAGGATTTAACCCCATCTCTAGTGTCAGAAGCCAGTAAATGTTAACTTGCCAAATATGTCTGGAGTGGATAATAGTATGGTATCCCTGATCTTAATATGAAGTGTAAACAGAACTCAAGAAAAAAAATTGTTAATGAAAAATTTTAGAAGAGAAAAGATACATTGCACAATAGATGGCCAGAAAACAGCCATTCTCTAGTTTATCAACTGCTTCATCTGTGTCTCTGTAAAATGTCTAAAAATAAATCTAGAATACAGTTGATTTATGAGCTCTACATTCTGTAATCTCACATTTTGCCATTATATCAGTATTACAATGATGTAAATCTGAATCATTTGGCTTACCATCAACATAAAATTCAAACAGAAAAAAAACTGCAACAGAACAAAGAGTTTCAAAAAGTAAAACCAAACTTTTTTCCTTACTCACACAAACTCAGGTTCCAATCCACTCTTTGCAACAATCTCTTCTTATACAATTTTGTTAAATTCATATGAGCTTTTTTATGTTATCAATCTCCTCCCACAACATTGTAATCACTAAAAACTTGAATTCCCTCCTACAATATTCTTGCAAATTCTTCTAAGTTCTTTAATTGACAAGTCATTGTTTTTTTCTCTCCCTATGACTTTTAAGTCATAGTCTTGCTATTAATGGTCAAATTACAACATCCTCTAAAAAGAAAAGCAAAAGACAAAAGTAGGTGACTCCAAGATATTACTATAGACTATTCAGCAGTAAAATTCAACACATTGAACACTTCCACCAGTAACTCTAATATTTTACTATTTGCTTTATTGGGCATACTTGGGTGTTCAAAGCAATTTGCTAATAAAATGTCTGTTACAGTTAGACACAGTAAGTTAGCCTGTAATTAGGAGGTAGAGGACCTCACCAGGCTTAATTGGGAATGCCTGCCTTTGATCTATTTCCTAGATGAGAGAAAGCAAACTGCATTTAGGGGAGAAGTTCAAAATGTCAACTGGTAGAATGCACAGGATACCTGTGTAATAGCAATCAATTCATCATCAACCTGTTTACTGTGTTGACTTTGTCAACTGCTTGTTCATTAGTTTCTCATGCACAAACACTGAAGACAGATATCAAGTCATAATAAATGCCAGCTATTACAGAATAGAAGGGACAATGTAAATAAGACTTCCAAATCAAAAGAGAAATGTAAAAATATGAAAATTAAAATTTTTTATCTTTTCTTTTCAGTAAAGTCCTTTAGATTCTACAACCCAAAAATCTCATTTCAAAAACTTATAACAAAATTGCTCTAGTAATTAATTATTGCTAATACTATCCTGCTGATGAATCTTATATTAATACTGTTCATCTTTATCTTCTTCTTTATCACCACCACTACCATCATCATCATCATCATCATCATCATCATCTTTACAGGATGCTCCACTGAAAGAAACTCCAAATAAATGGAAATGGTACTTCTAAAATAAATGGATTTAGAGATTATACCCTTTAAAAGTATGATATTTATATACTGGTTTGGGGGACTATTTTTCATAGAAGAATCACTCCAGTGGATTTAGTATAGGGTTTAACTTGAAAAACTTTTAAAATATAACTTTCTAGGAAACATATTTACTATTAAAACCTACAATACTAAAATTCCCAATTTAGTCCAATTATCTGTTGGCTT
Source organism: Mesoplodon bidens (assembly GCF_964165515.1). Taxonomy (NCBI): domain Eukaryota; kingdom Metazoa; phylum Chordata; class Mammalia; order Artiodactyla; family Ziphiidae; genus Mesoplodon; species Mesoplodon bidens. The sequence goes on along the minus strand of NC_138176.1, from coordinate 185,965,825 downwards.
ACTTAGCTCTGAACTAGGTCCTGTCCACCACATCATCACCACATCATAGCAACCCTGTCTACCTGATTAAGGAAAGACAGACAAGCTCTGAAAATTTAATGAGCTCTGCCCTGTAAAGTGAGTCTGAAGGACAAAGGGCTGTTGTTAGTGAGTGTGTGTGTGTGTGTGTGTGTGTGTGTGTACTTAACAAATGTTGACTGACAAACATCCAGTGCTTATTTTCAAAGTTACAAAGGACAGAAATCTCAGGTCATTATGCTAAGAGGGAAGAGAAAAAACATGGAATATTTTATTACACAATTTATCCCTAAGCTTCATTGTAACCATGGAATGTGACCTTTATCTCCTATTAATTCCTGCTAACTGCCAGCAAAGCCAAATGTTACTCCTTCTTCTGTGGTGACTAATCAGAAACAAAAGTGACACACCCTAAATGCTGGAGCAGGAGTGAAAAGGAAAAGCCTCAGGAGCATGGATAATCCAAAAATCCTAATTAAACAAGTGGTGGCCACGTTTTAGTAAGCTCTATGGAACACAGCTCTATTGCTTCCTCATCCTTCAAATTTTGGGGTTTAGAAACAGGGTGTGCATTTTCTCAAAAAGAAGAAAAATGGAAGTCCCTTATCACCTAAGACTAAAGGAAAAAGTCTTCACCTCCGCCATGATGGTATTGTTTCATATGGTTTGAAATCACAACAGTCACCATTTGCACCAACTTCTCTGCCAAACTCTCAAAACACAATACATCCTCTTGCCTTTTCTGCAAAACCAAAACCAAAACCAAAAAACACCTATCTCTCCTTCCAGTGATGAGGCCTAATATATGTATTTCCCAATGTCATTTCCTTCCAAAGATGAGGCCTAATATATGTATTTCCCAATGTCATTTTGACACACATATCCCAGCCATTCTCTGTATTGGTGGCCACATACACCAAACGACCTAAAACAAAATCTGCATCTCTATACACTCAGTTCAACTGAACAAGCATTTGCTAAATGCAGTGGCTAAAAGCAGGGCTTTGGAATCAAAGAGACCTGGGTTCCAAGGGTGACATGGCCTTTTATTATTGTGTGAATTTACACAATTCACTTTACTTCTTTGAGCCTCACTTTTCTCATTTCTAATATGGGAATAATTATCATTGTGAAGATTAGATAGAATAATGTATGTAAGTTAGCATTTAGCTCCTTGACCTCTAGAACAGAGTAATCCTATTCTCTATAGGAGCCTTTGCACCAGGTTGGTTTGTTGTTGGGTTTTTTAATTTACTGTATATTTATACTTATTATGTATGTAAATATACACTAAATTCACCTTTTTCTTCTTTCTTCTTTCACTCATCCACTTTTTTTCTTTTCTTTTCCTTATTTTTTCCACCCACTCCCAAATCTTTCTCTCCCAAGTCTAAGTGGGCAGAGGAATATGGTGACAATGAGGAAAGTTGGTGGAAATGTTCAGAATTTGAAGGAAGAGCCAATTAATATCCCATTCCTCTTCCCTCCATCCATCACACACATACACACATACACTCATGCACACTCGATACTTGACTTTAATTCATTCAAATTACTCTGACCAGCATAAGACTGTTTTAGCTACAACACTGGCCCATATACCAAAGTGACCAAATCTGAGCAACAAATTTTGCATGTACATCTGTCAGCAGCCTTAAACCTTTGGCTCTATTACTTTTCACCTTTAGCAAGAAAACCTTAAAATAAGAAAACCAAATAAGAAAAATCACTTTTCAGCTACTAAGTGAGGCTTAACCATGTTGTGATTATACAAAGTGTTAAAAGCCAAACATAAATATTCAAGAAATTAAATCCCTGGGCCTCTATAGATTTCACTTCAGCATATACTACATAGAAAGACAGTAAAATTTGACCATGGTTTCTTAGAATGAGAGAGAACAACCAGAGAAAACAGACAACCTGCTAGTCACACAAACAGCAGCATCTGATTCTGAAACAATTTCCACTTTGATATATAAAACATATGAATCTATACACATACATCTTCTAAAATGTTAGAATAAGATAAATATTCTTAGGATAAATACTATTAGTCAGAATTTTCCTTATGGAAATAAATATGCTGTCCAATAACAAGAAAATAATTTAATTCCTAAAATTAGCATTCTTTTTAGTATTTAATCTATTGAACACTTGAATTCTACATTTTAAAAACACCAACTTTAAAAATTATTTGGTTTTTTTTTTTTGCAAAACAATCAAAAGTGTAGAATCAGTGTTATCTAATTTGCCTCAAAAGTAAAAACGTTAAGTAATCTGATCAATAGAATCTGCTTATACCAAAGATTCTGCAGAAAAAAATTTTCTTTGATTTCAGATCATTGAAATAGGGAGTATGGGAGTAATTATTTTTTTACCTCTTTGCTTAGCCTGCCAGAAGCATAGCTAGTACTTTAAAATAACCTGACTCAGAAAACTTCATCCATTGTGCTTCCAGAAAGTATTGGCCAATTATTAATTTTTTCTTGATAGACGCATACAAAAGTATCTATAATAAAATCCATAATTCTTTTATATTCATTTTGCATTTCTGTCCATAAGGGTCTTTTAATGAGGACGATGATAATATTGTACTGTGTGGATAAATTAAAGACTTTAACACTTATGCTGCTCTCCTTATTCCCTTACTTGTTTAGTGATAAAGGCTTGGGATCTATGTTCGGCTTTATCTGCGATATTGAGAAAGTCTCTTTAATTCCTCTGCATCTCTCATCTGTACAATTGATAAAACAGCTTCTCTACATATATCACAGAGTTGTGAATCTCACAACTCACTCTGAAAAAAATCTACCAGCTAAAGGGGCAGAAGAGCTTAAAGAGCCTGACATGTTCAACAAGAATATATCCTGGGGGTATTTACCTGGTAAGAACCAAACATAAAATCATTGTACTTGAATCTCCATAGATCAAGCAGTACATTTTCTTTCCTATAGGAATTCCTCAAGAGCTTTAGTTGTACAATGGTAGTACTCCCTTCTTTAATTCATTTCACATGTTGGTAAAAACAGACGCAACATCAGATTATCTCATAGAAAATATTTGTGTATAGCACATGCATCTTTCTTCTTTTTTGAACTTCTTATATATGGATATGTTTTTTCTTCAATTAAATAATAAACTCCATCTTATATATACCATACGTTTTAGTCCCTCACGCAGTTCCTGACATATAAGAAGTGCTCAAAAAATTTTTATTCATCTGTCAAATATTTATTGAGCGCCTATTGCATGGCATTCCCTGAGCTCTGCACAGGAATATAGTGGTCAAAGACACAGACAGGCTTTGCTCCTACGGAATTTACAGTCTGTAAGGGGAGACTTAAAGCAAATATTTGTTTAACCTTCATCTATCAAATACTCATTGAGCACTGACTGTAGATCAAGAACAAACAAATACCCAAATACCTTTATATTTACACTTGTGATCATCGTTCTGAATACACAGGTACCATGAGCTCATAGATGAGATGCATTTAGTTATCACAGTAGGTCCTTATGAATTCAATCAAAAAGTATTTATTGAGCTCTTATGAGAGTGAGAGCTTTCACAGAAGTCTGGACTGATCCTATCTCCTGCGTGAGAGTACATCCGCATCGCATGCCTCTGTCCAAGGTTCCCCTTTTACTACACATGCACCCATGCTTTACCATCCTCTGGGTCTCCATGACTGTTGCTGCTATGACCCATTTCTCTGTAATGAAACTGTTTCTAGAACTATAAGAACATAGTTCATATATACAAGTCAGGTAACAAAATCTTGCTTTTAAAAAATGCTATAGAATTTTTGGCTAATTATCAGATAGGCATGACTTAGAAAATAGTTTAGTGGCTGATATATATGCTATTGAAACACCTTCCAAGGTCTGTTATCAAAGCAGGCAGCAAAAGAATAATCTTGTCTCCAGTTTCTAATGTAAAAGACTGCTTGGGAAGCTGATCCACCCAGCTTTCAGATATATCAGGTTCAATGAGGGAGAGGGTGGACCAAGGGCAGATCCCTACAGATATAAAATATGATTCTAAAGTGAGCTAAACTGCTTCTAATAAGGACCTTTTATTAATAACCCTTCTGGATTTGATGGATCACATCGGAGGGACAAATAAAAAGATGTTCTTGTGAATCAAGGGTGGTAGCTCTTCCTTCCCAAGAATCAAAAAGGAGGGACCTAGTCCTACTTTATCTCCCTCTCCAGCTTATTTACTAGTTTTGGAAAGGAGCCTCCAGGGCCTCCAAAACAATTAAAGCTGAGTCTGCTCTCTCAGGAGGGGAGGTCTGCATGTGAGAGCCGGCAGGCATGGCAAAGCCCTTCCACTAGCCAAGTGCTGGCACAAGGGCAAAGCTGTGACATTACATGCTAGAGGACAAAATCACAAATGCAAAGTGGGGAAAAATTTGAATCCTGTCCTCCTTTTTCTCCCTGGTCTAGCCTCTAGTCACTACTTCGAACACCCTCAAAAATTAAAGAAGAAAAGGCAAGCAATGAGCTAAACCCACCACCGAGTGTGCACAGGAAGATGGGCCGGAAGGGTAAGTCGTTTCTTTGAGCTCATCTCACATGCAGCCAGCTGAATATAAATTTCCCTCTATCTCATCAAGCTCTCACTGTTTGGCCTCCTCTGACTGATATTGGCTCATCATACTTAATCTAGGGTGAAATTTCCTCGTCTGAGCTAAATTACTCGCAGCCATCAAGGGAAGCGATATTTATTTTTCGTGGGGCTAATGACCTGTCCCCCAGACCCACCCACTGATGGTTATTTACTGGGGCCCAGATGCTTGAGCTCAAAATGAGTGCTAATGTCAGCAGGTGCCATCCCTCATTCAGCTCAGTGATTGAATTGGAGCGATCCCATTGACATTGACTCTGTGACTTTTAAGGCCATTACCCTCAGCCAGAGATGAACCTCTTATCATAGCTATGACAGTGACAGCTGATTAGCGACAAATTACAAGCAGGAAGGTGCAGAGGCTTTAGTGGGCAGGGCAGGACCAATGGTAAGGGTGAGAGGTGTGGGGAGAGAGAGCAGTAGGAAGAGAGAGAGAGATGGAGGGGCGCGAAGAGAGGAAGCAGAGGGAAAACATCATACATTCCTCTTCAGTGTGTTGTTTAATCAATTCTTAACTATGGCCCCTGAGTATATTTATGTTTTGCATCTATTTGGGCATTATATTTAAGCACACAGAGATTCATACGTATATAAACAGACACTCATGACTCAACACATAAACCTCGAACAGGCAAGAACTCTTACCTAGGGGATTTAGGCTGTAAAAGAGAATACAGTATTTTAAAAAACAATAATCCATAGACTATTCAGGCACAAAGAATCTTTCACTAAACAAAGCAAATAACTATTTTCTCTCTTTTCTTTTTGTGTACTTGAGATTGCACTGACAAAAAAAGTCTTTTGGAATTTGTTTGTTTAACAAATGTTTTTATAGTTTGTAGCCAGATTGTTTTAGTAGAGCCTTATGTGGATTGTTGCTTGAAGAACATGAATGTAAAGTTCTCAATATTATCTTAAACCAAAGCTCATTCTAAAAAGCCATTCAGTTCCTCAGACTGTTCATTTGGTAGACTTTACATCAAAGCTTTTTTGGATTTTTAACTTAATTATAAGAATTAAAAATTATTTCCTGAACATCCTTTACGTTGAAACAGTTTTTTCTTTGTTTTCTGTTAGGGGGGTGTGGATTGGCTTGGGGTGTTTTGTAGCTATTCTTCCAAACCTCAATATCCAGAAAGGGAAAGTTTGAGAATTCTAGACAACTTAAGATTTTGAAAGTCAAAGCCTGAAGATTCAAAGAACACCAACTGTTGTTTGTCAGTTATACCCCAATTAAAAAAAGTAATAAAACAACAACAACAACAACAGAAACACTGACACTGATTGTTGAGGCCTCAACACTTGCTGGTAAGTGGTAGTTTGGACAATGCCTCATGTTCTGGGCTGAGAATGGGGCTCTAACAGCAGCAGTAGTGTTCCTGCAGCCTCCACAGTCCCACGCAGTTAACCCACCAGCGAGTGGGGCGACAACGCCCAGCACCCACCCACTGGTGCAATGCAAGGCTCTACGAACAAAACCAAGGGAAAAACTGGACTGTCCTCCTGCCTCTTGATCTTTCTATTGCATCCCTCCTCTTTCGACTTCCTCCCTTCCACAACTCTCATCCTCCTTGATTTCACATACACTCTTTTGGAAGTACCTTCCACCTGTCTGGGAACCACTCCCAACATATTTGGTAGCAAACACGATAAAATATATTTTTTGTCAAAACCATAACAAAATATAACACCTCAACAAAATACTGTCTGCCAGGTTGAAGCTGTCTGCAGAAATGGGAAGAGGGTGTAGGCATGTAGGAGCTGACCCCCACCAGCTGGTGAGTGCTGGTTTTACACATCTCTTCCCAGCTCTGTGGTCAGGGAGGTCAGGCTGGAAGCTTGAAACTGACCAACATAGGAATATTGATAGCACAGAAATCAGCAGTGTTACAAATCAAGACTTGTTTTTTTATTTTATTTTTATCTTTTCCCAGAAAGCCAGTTTTTTAACATTTACCAGCACACACCACTGCATGTAACGTTGTCTGTTGTTCAGAAACACATTTGAATGCTAGGGCAAGACCAGCCTCTGGGATGTCCAAGAGGGTAGGTAGGGAGAAATATGGCCCTGCTGCATGCTTTCCTATCTTCTTGCTGATAAATCTGCATTGTGAGGTTCCATGACAGATGTGCCTGTTTAAGATTGATAGCCAAAGGGCAAGAAACATACTTCCTGTTAAGTGCTCTTATGTCAGCACCCGTGGTAGAACCAATACATACTTAATAATCATTGTCTTATCATGATAAAACATAAAGTTTATTCACAGCAGGTTTTAGCTTCTCTCATATTTGAAAGGGGCCCTTCTTATTAGAATAGGGATGTTCAAAGTATTCAAATGAAAAACAAGACCTTAGTCATCCCTAGGCAATAAAGGAAATTGATCGATGTACTGATCTTTTTGAAACTGCATAAAGTAATGAGTTTAGAAATCTTTTGTTCAAAGTAAAGCACGGAAAAGTTTAAAGCTTTATTCAGACAGTGATTATCACTTTTCGTTACTAAAGGCACTAAAAATTGTCTTATCACTCCATATACACTAGCTCTCCATCCTATCCACTCCTGTGGCCTCAGCTGCCAGCTGCATGCTCTGGACTACACAACCTCTTCTCCAGCCAGATCTGCCTTCAGACCCCCATATCCAACTGCTTACTGGACAGGTCCATTTGCTTATCCCACAGGCACCTCATACTCAGCATGGCCCAGAATAAACTGACAGTCATCAGAGGCCCCTAGCAGCCCGATTCTCCTCCTGTGTTCTCTGTCTCCATCAACGGCCATACCATCCACCCCAGTGTCCAAGCACCACCCTAGAAGTCATCCTTAATGCTTCCTTAGCCCTCACCCTCAACTCCTGCACCAATGAACAATAGAATCCTGCAGATCTTACCTTCTAAGTGTTCCTGTAGTCCATCCACTTCTCTATTCATGCAGCTACAACACCAATTCAAAGCACTGTCACGTCTCACCTTGACTCTTCCACAGTCTGCACACTGGTTTTCCCAGTGTCTGAACTTATATTTCTCCACTCTGCTCTCTGAGCAAGCCACAGCAATCTCTGTAAAATAAACTCCTGAGCAGATCACTCTCCTGCTCAAAATTCTTCCGTGGCTTCCAGAACCCTTAACGTGAGCTGCAAGCCTCTTGCTGCCCTATCCAGAGTCAATTTCTGATACTCCCCATATCACACTCAGAGATTGTGCTAAGCTTAACATCCTTGGGTAATTCCAGTGTCCTGTGCTCTCTCTTGCCCTCAGTTTCTCAAGCATGTTACCTGGAATACTCTTACTCCTCTCCCCAAAATTTGCTGACTCCTACTTATCCTGCAAATCCAAGACTGGACAACACTGCTTACAGACAGGAAGCTTTCCTTGACCTCTCAAGGACAGCCGGTTGGATGTCCCTCCCTCCTTGACGTTCCAGCAGGGCCCTACAATTCTAGCCCTTCCCACAGTGACTGCCAATCTCCCTATTTCTCTCACCAGCATATAGTTTGTTCACTAGTGTATCGTGTACTTCCTGAAAGTGCTGTGCACCTAACAAAGGCTCAATAGATATTCACCGATTGCCCAGATGAGCAAAATGGATTACAATCAACTGCGAGTCCTAGGACCTAGAAGATGGTTGTCAAGACTGCATGGTGAGAGGGCTGTGCCTTCAAGACAAAGTGGACCTCAGATCTCAAGAGTCCTTGGGCCTTCCCAGCTCCCCAGATACTTCCCATTCATGTACTCCTGTTGGCTGTGACTTCACATTTTCCGGAGCTTGGTCCTCACATTTATCACGTGAAGCTGGTTTCTCTAGGGGATCGACCAACACAGCGTCTAATCTGCTTATAACCTGATCTGGGTGTTTGGTGTCCTCTACATTCTCCCAGAGCCTGACTCTTAAGCTCAGATATCTCAGCCTCATCTTGACTACTCTTCTGTGTGCACTCACAGCAACTCACGATCATCTGCGGGGCATTTTTCTCCAAAAGGCAAAAAAAGGCATCACTTAGCAGTAAAGCAAATACTGCAAGGCTATTTCAGAGGAATGATTCTTTTCTGATCACAGGATAACATAGCTGTTTTGAGCATTGAATATATAAGATTTTACTGTCTAAATCCCCTCCTTCAGCCCCTCTGAATCATATTCCTCTTGCAGTAAAAGAGAAAGAGACTAAGTTAACTAAAATTGTATCTGATATTTATAACCAAGGTAATTGGGAACACAAATCCAAGGATATGAGCATAGTAAAATACTGCATGGGAAAGCCGAGGTACAAAAAGAGACAAGCAGAGTTCAGAGGATCAGCAAAACAGAAGGGGATCAGAGACATCTATCCAAGTCTGGATATGGAACCAGAGAAAGATAAAAGCCAAAGAAAAAGTGTTAGGGAATCAGAAGGAAGATGAAGGCAGTTTCAAGGCCATACCCTAGAGTGGCCATTTGTATAAGTCATCAGGGAACAGTGAGGGTGTGAGCTAGTCCAACACAAGGAGACAGATGCAGAGCTCAGGCCTATGAGAAACTGTGTGGCATGAATGACCACTTATAGCAGAGTGACCCTGAGCAAGCTACTCAACCCCTCTTAACCTCAGCTTCCTCACCTGAAAAAAATGGGATTAATCATCATGTGTACTTATTAGACTTACTGTAAAAACTGAGACAACATACGGAAAGTGCTTAGGCTATTACCTGGCACATATTAAGTGTTTAATGAATAGCAGTGATCATTTTACTATTATTATTATTATTTGGTTTGAAATTAATTCCGAAAGTGGCCCAGATCACACCCATGTATTTTTTCCATGTACCAACAGTATAATTTAAAATTTATCCCAAGGATTCCTAGGCCCATTGACCTATCTTTGGGAGGTCAGTAATTAAATCATCCTGTCCCCCCACTTCTAAGGTTGGAACTAATGGAAAAATAGATGCATAATTCAGATAGATGGAGATCAAAACATCACTTGTATTACTGGTAAAATTGGTCTAGAGAACATGGGTGAGATTTTCAGCCACAAAACTGGCTGGAACACCCTGAATCAGACTCATACACCTGGGTACAGTCACCTGGACCAGCACAGTGCAGAGCTGTGCTTCCAAGTTCAAGTTCACTGCCAAGCAGGGTGAGCTGCCTGGATTGCACCCTCTGTGCAGGCCTGGGAGGGTCTGGGCCATGCTGTTTGCTTCTCCTCCCAACTCACCTTTCAAGCCCAGCCCTCCTCCTTCTCCAGGGGTAGAGAGGGGCCAGTAGAGATCCACAGATCCTGATCAAGCTCCTCCCTGTAGACAGGAGTGGGGGATAAGAATGCCCACCTAGCATGGCCACAGCCACTGTGCCCCCAAAATGCTTGGTTCATATCCCACTTCAGAATATGTATTTCCCCAGTCACAAAAACCCATGGAACTATGGTCTTCATTAGCCTAACTTTCCTTCCTTGAAAGAAAGCACTATTACACTATTTAATTGCATAACTTGTGAGAGATGCTGAAGGACTGCAAATTTTCCACAGTGGTCATTGCAGCTCCTTGTCCCCTGTAGCCATTTCTCCCCACCCTCTTGTACTTGGGCTTAGCCCCGAACTGTTCCTCTCCAGCCCTCTTGATAAAATCCAAATTGCTCAATAATCATTGCTCATCCACAGAATAAATTCTATCTCCTCTGAGAACTGTCCTTAACCAAGCGTTCCAGAAATTGGCTGAACTTCTGCTAGACTCCTCCTGCTAAAGCCCTATAAAACATTCCACATCTTTCTCCATGTTAAAATGCCCTGTGAGAGTCTCCTGAAGCCTGGCATTCTCAAATAAAGACCCAGGCTAATGGTGCTCTGGTTTATTTTCTTCCACATTGGCATTCTCTATTGAATCATTCTACCAGATATATAGGATCAAACCGCCCCATGTTCAATATCATTATAATGCATCTTAAATGCAATATATGAATCTATCAAAATTTAGAGAAGTATAAAATTCTAGGTCTGAGAGAAAGGGGGTGCTGGCTTCACAAGTAAACCAAGTTACCTTAAATGGTCCTCATGGTCTGGTGCTGATAACTGCCTATTTAACCGTGGCCTTCTCAGCAAATTCAAACAGTTTAGTCTATTAGCCTCGATGTGACTTTAAGCTTGACATGGCAAAATTATGTATGTTAGAGGCTTCACACAAGAAAAACTCAAAGATGATGAATAAAAAAAAAAATTTACTTCACCAGCATAATCAAATCAACATAATCCATTGCCCACAGTATTCATTGCTTCAAACAAGACAAAAGATCACTTGCTCACAACCTATTTTGTGCAGGAAAAATCAATAGTAGAAAACGTCAATAGTGATGCATTTTGCAGTACTTCAGATTGTCATGCAGTGAAACTGTCCCTGAGACTGAGTCCAGACTCCTGAAAATTAAACCAGTAGTATTATCAGAGAATGAGGAAAGGGAATGAGCCTGTGACCCCATGAGGGGCCCATTCACCAGAGTGTGTTTGTGAGACCAAGTATCCGAACAAGATAATGTTCTCCTCACCATTTTGACTGGTCAATTTGGATGACATATTTTGGGCATCTCTGCTGATTCCATGACTGCAACTTGTACACCGTCCACAAATCCCCATCTGCAGCTACAGATGGTTCACAATTTTTTTCCAGTGTTTATAACAGCTCTTGGAGGTGGGGGTGGGGAGAATGAAGGTTTCACAGCCAAGCTGCCCTAGTCAGGTGAGTGCTCAGTCCTACTGAACTACAGCGCATCCAAAACACAAATTTACAGGGCTATACTTATTCAATGCTGGCAAACCATGTCCCAAGAATTACGCTGAAGATATACACAAATGCTACCTAGCAGGAAGTCATCTTGGTACAGTGCATACCACTGATCTTTAAAAATTGTTGATTGAGGGGATGCTTTCTTTTCAGAATAATTTACACTTCCAGTTATGGCCCGGACACCATAAAGCTATGCCCTCCAATTCAGTAGCCATTAGCCATGTTTGGTTATTTAAAGTAACTAACATTAAATAACAGTAACAATTCAGTTCCTCCATCACACTACACACATATAAAGTACTCAATAGACACATGTGGCTTGTGGCTACCATACTGGACTACACAGAAACAGACTCCTATTATCACAGAAATTTCTATTGTATAGCTCTGCATCTGAGTAAAATGGCTTTACCAACAGTGGATACTTTTGCCATAGTTTTTATTGAGTCTTAACACCTCTTAAGTTGCCCAATGCTTTTTTTTTTTCCTGTCCCACAAACATCCCACAAGACATTTTTACAATAGGATCAATGGCTTCTTTTTGGAAGGCACCAGAAAGACTGTCTTAAAATATCTTGAAAACTTGTGGTGACCCATTGTCTCCAGACAATAAATTACTGAATACTAGATTTCAGATTCTTGTTTGCTCTGTGGAACTGAGATGACATGTAGACTTAGAACAATAGTATTGCTCCATTAACTTTCCCTACTTTGCACAGTTCCCATTTACAAACAGCTAACTGGGAAGAACTTCCTGTTCTACCTTACTTAATGAACATAATAGCTAGTAGAATGCTAAGCATTCCGTAGTCTAACCCTCACAACACAGGTGTATTGCTTTTATCTTACCCACATCCCAATTTTATTCATGAGATAATTAACATTTACAGAAATTAGCTTATTAACTTATTAAAATAATTCAGCAGAGCCAAGACAGGAACCAGGTCTTTCTGACAACACTCTTTGCCTCTAACTACTATGGAAGATTGTCTCTTTGTGAGTTAAAGGCCTTATGAAAGCTCATGGGAGCTTATCCAAACAATGCATCAGTGAGCGCACCTGTATTATGATTCCTGAATTCTTTCCATGGAGTTTATGATGCCAGAGAGAAACATGCTCTAGCTGCTACACCAATCATTGGCTCTCAAACCTACACTTTTAACTCTACCCAGAATCATGTGTAAGTGAGGAAAATTTCCCAGAAATCTAGGGAAATCCTTAACTGTTCACCTGGCACTGCAAATGACAAAATTTACATTCATAAACATAAAAAAGTTTGGCAAACGATATTTACAGCTTTTATCTTTTGTTGGTGGATGGTTTCCTCTGCTCCCTTCTTTTCAAAAAAGAAATATCATTGATACTGAAAAATTATATGTAATAAAGACTAACATGTTACGCTAAGAGATGACTAAAAGTTTGCCATTTCTCCATCAAAGATTTAATCATGCAGTTTTTCACAAGAAAACTGACTCACATTTTTGGTGTCATTAACAAAATTTCCTTTCTGCCAACTGTTGTACTTCTTGTCTTGTGCCAGTTGGCTGCTCTCTTCCATAGCAGAGGCAGCTGCATTTCAGCAGAGAAAGAGGCACAAAGAGATTAAAAAGCCTACTGGGATTTCTTAAAATGAAAGGAGTTGTGTGCATGTGTGTACACACAGAAAAGGGTGTAAATAAATCTCTTCTTGCAAAGATATAGGAATTATGTCATAAGAGAGAGTATAGACAAGCTAATGGAAACCCTTAAAGAGAAAACCTCAGAACACTGTACCTACTTCTAGTCTTTAGGCTTGTCATCTTCAGGTGAAAATGAGACTTTTATTATTGCTCATGTCATTACCCTACTTCAAATCTGTTTTAAACACTATTACGTAGGACAGCCCTGTACGACTGTGAGTCAGTTGAGCACTGCACAGCACGAAGGGGAACTAGTCACATGTAAGACATCAGATATTTGTGTATTTATTTAAATAATGAAGTAATTTATCCTTTAAAAACTCAGGATATTATTTTTTCAACAAATGATAGTGAAGTTTCTGAGGAAAGGGTGCCTTTTTTTTAATACATTCAAAGATGCTATAGGGTGGTTGTTATTAAATAATTTTACATAAAGACCTTTTTCTTAAGATAGAAAAACACACTTGTTAACATTGTGACTGAGACTTTTATCCCAAGAAGTTACTTTTAAACTTTTAATTAGAATATAACATATTCAAGGACATGCCTACTTGAGTCAAGTTATAAAACCTGTAGACCATAAAAGTGTTCATTTATTCATTCATTTGTCCATCCAACAGGTATTTGTTAAATGTCTGTTATGAGCTTGGCAACATGCTAGGTGCTGGGCATTTAACAATAATTAAAATTCAAGTTGGCCTTAAGTTTATAAATGTAAAGCAATACTAAGAAAAATGCCAACAAGATTTTTTGTCGAACTAAACAAGTTTATATGAAAGTTCATATTTTAAAAATAAGCATGCAAGAATAATTACAAAAATAATAGGAGGAGCTTCAACATGGCGGAAGAGTGAGACACAGAGATTACCTTCCTCCCCACAAATACATCAGAAATACATCTACATGTGGAACAACTCCTATAGAACACCACTGAACGCTGGCAGAAGACCTCAGACTTGAAAAAAGTCAACAAACTCCTCACGTACCTGGGTAGGGCAAGAGAAAAAACAGAGACAAAAGAATAGGGACAGATCTGCACTTCTGGGAGGGAGCTGTGAGGGCAGAAAAGTTTCCACACACTAGAAGCCCCTTCGCGGGCGGAGACTGCGGGTGGCGGAGCGGGGAGCTTCGGAGCCACGGAGGAGAGCACAGCCACAGGGGTGCCGAGGGCAAAGCGGAGAGATTCCCGCACAGAGGATCGGTGCCGACCGGCACTCACCAGCCTGAGAGGCTTGTCTGCTCACCCGCCGGGGCGGGCGGGGCTGGGAGCTGAGGCTCGGGCTTCGGTCGGAGCGCAGGGAGAGGACTGGGGTTGGCGGCGTGAACACAGCCTGAAGGGGTTAGTGCACCACGGCTGGCCGGGAGGGAGTCCGGGAAAAAGTCTGGACCTGCCGAAGAGGCAAGAGACTTTTTCTTGTCTCTTTGTTTCCTGGTGCGCGAGGAGAGGGGATTAAGAGCGCTGCTTAAAGGAGCTCCAGAGACGGGCGTCAGCCGCGGCTAAAAGCGCAGACCCCAGAGACTGGCGTGGGAAGCTAAGGCTGCTGCTGCCGCCACCAAGAAGCCTGTGTGCGAGCACAGGTCACTCTCCACATCTCCCTTCCGGGGAGGCTGTGCAGCCCGCCACTGTCAGGGTCCCGTGATCCAGGGACAACTTACCTGAGAGAACACACGGCGCGCCTCAGGCTGGTGCAACGTCACGCTGGTCTCTGCCGCCGCAGGCCCGCCCCGCATCCGTAAACCCTCCCTCCCCCCGGCCTGAGTGAGCCAGAGCCCCCGAATCAGTGGCTCCTTTAACCCCGTCCTGTCGGAGTGAAGAACAGACGCGAACAGTCGCCCTCAGGCGACGTACACGCAGAGGCAGGTCCAAATCCAAAGCTGAACCCCGGGAGCTGTGCGAACAAAGAAGAGAAAGGGAAATCTCTCCCAGCAGCCTCAGGAGCAGCAGATTAAATCTCCACAATCAACTTGATGTACGGAATAGACAACGAATCATCCCTAATTGAGGAGGTGGACTTTGGGAGCAAGAGAGATTATTTTTTCCCCTTTTCCTCTTCTTGTGAGTGTGTATGTGTATGCTTCTGTGTGAGATTTTGTCTGTATAGCTTTGCTTTTACCATTTGTCCTAGGGTTATGTCTGTCCATTTTTATTGTTGTTGTTTTTTTTCTTAGTACAGCTTTTAGCACTTGATATCATTGGTGGATTTGGTTTTTGGTTTGGTTGCTCTCTTCTTTCTTTATTTCTTTTTTTTAATTACTTTAAAAATTTTAATAAATATTCTTTATTTTCTATTTTAATAACTTTATTTTATTTTATTTTACTTTATTTTATTTTATGTTATCTTCTTCTCTCTTTCTTTTTTTCTCCCTTTCATTCTCAGCTGTGTGGATAACAGGCTCTTGGTGCTCCAGCCAGGCGTCAGTGCTGTGCCTCTGAGGTAGAAGAGCCAAGATCAGGACACTGGTCCACAAGAGACTTCCCAGCTCCACGTAATATCAATGGCGAAAATCTCCCAGAGATCTCCATCTCAACGCCAAGACCCAGCTCCACTCAATAACTAGCAAGCTACAGACTTGGACACCCTATGCCAAACAACTAGCAAGACAGACACAAAACCCGATCCATTAGCAGGGAGGCTGCCTAAAATCATAATAAGGCCACAGACACCCCAAAACACACCACTAGACGTGTACCTGCCCACGAGAAACGCAAGATCCAGCCTCATCCACCAGAACACAGGCACTAGTCCCCTCCACCAGGAAGCCTACAAAACTCACTGAACCAACCTTAGCCACTGGGGACAGACACCAAAAACAACAGGATGTACGAACCTGCAGCCTGCAAAAAGGAGACCCCAAAACACAGTAAGTTCAGTAATATGAGAAGACAGAAACACAGCAGATGAAGGATCAAGGTAAAAACCCACCAGATCTAACAAATGAAGAGTAAATAGGCAGTCGACCTGAAAACGAATTCAGAATAATCATAGTAAAGGTGATCCAAAATCATGGAAACAGAATGGAGAAAATACAAGAAACGTTTCACAAGTACCTAGAAGAATTACAGGGCAAACGAACAGTGATCAACGACACAATAAATGAAATTTGAAATTCTCTAGAAGAGATCAATAGCAGAAAAATTGAGGCAGAAGAACGGATAAGTGACCTATAAGATAAAAGAGTAGAAATAACTACTGCAGAGCAGAATAAAGAAAAAAGAATGAAAAATATTTAGGACAGTCTCAGAGACCTCTGGGACAACATTAAATGCACCAACAATCGAATTATAGGGGTCCCACAAGAAGAACAGAAAAAGAAAGGGACTGAGAAAATATTTGAAGAGATTATAGTTGAAAACTTCCCTAATATGGGAAAGGAAATAGTTAATCAAGTCCAGGAAGCACAGAAAGTCCCACACAGGATAAATACAAGGAGAAACACACCAAGACACATATTAACCAAACTACCAAAAATTAAATACAAAGAAAAATATTAAAAGCACCAAGGGAAAACAGCAAAAAACACACAAGGGAATCTCCATAAGGTTAACAGCTGATCTTTCAGCAGAAACTCTGCAAGCCACAAGGGAGTGGAAGGACATATTTAAAGTGATGAAGGAGAAAAACCTACAACAAAGGTTACTCTACCGAGCAAGGATCTCATTCAGATTTGACAGAGAAATTAAAATCTTTACAGACAAGAAAAAGCTAGGAGAATTCACCACCACCAAACCAGTTTTACAACAAATGCTAAAGGAACTCTAGGCAGGAAACACAAGAGAAGGAAAAGACCTACAATAATAAACCCAAAACAATTAAGAAAATGGGAATAGGAACATACATATCGATAATTACCTTAAATGTAAATGGATTAAATGCTCCAACCAAAAGACATAGACTGGCTGAATGGATATAAAAACAAGACCCATATATATGCAGTCTACAAGAGACCCACTTCAGACCTACGGACACATACAGACTGAACGTGAGGGGATGGAAAAAGATATTCATTGCAAATGGAAGTCAAAAGAAAGCTGGAGTAGGAATTCTCATATCAGAAAAAAATAGATTTTAAAACAAAGACTATTACAAGAGACAAACAAGGACACTACATAATGGTCAAGGGATCAATCCAAGAAGAAGATATAACAATTGTAAATATTTATGCACCCACCATAGGAGCACCTCAATACATAAGGCAAATACTAAAACAGCCATAAAATGGGAAATCAACAGTAACACAATCATAGTAGGGGACTTTAACACCCCACTTTCACCAATGGACAGATCATCCAAAATGAAAGTAAATAATGAAACACAAGCTATAAATGATACATTAAACAAGATGGACTTAATTGATAATTATAGAACATTCCATCCAAAAACAACAGAACACACTTTCTTCTCAAGTGCTCATGGAACACTCTCCAGGATAGATCATATCTTGTGTCACAAAACAAGCCTTGGTAAATTTAAGAAAATTGAAATCGTATCAAGTATCTTTTCCAACCACAACACTATGAGACTAGATATCAATTACAGGAAAATATCTGTAAAAAATACAAACACATGGAGCCTAAACAATACAATAAATAACCAAGAGATCACTGAAGATTTCAAAGAGGAAATCAAAACATACCTACAAATAAATGACAATGAAAACACGACGACCCAAAACCTATGGGATACAGCAAAAGCAGTTCTAAGAGGGAAGTTTATAGCAATACAATCCTACCTTAAGTGACAGGAAACATCTCAAAGAAACAACCTAACCTTATACCTAAAGCAATTAGAGAAAGAAGAACAAAAAACCCCCAAAGTTAGAAGGAAAGAAATCATAAACATCAGATCAGAAATAAATGAAAAAGAAATGAAGGAAATGATAGCAAAGATCAATAAAACTAAAAGCTGGTTCTTTGAGAAGATAAACAAAATTGATAAACCATTAGCCAGACTCATCAAGAAAAAAAGGGAGAAGACTCACATCAATAGAATTAGAAACGAAAAAGGAGAAGTAACAACTGACACTGCAGAAATACAAAGGATCATGAGAGATTACTACAAGCAACTATATGCCAATAAAATGGACAACCTGGAAGAAATGGAAAATTCTTAGAAATGCACAACCTTCGAAGACTGAACCAGGAAGAAGTAGAAAATAAGAACAGACCAATAACAAGCACTGAAACTGAAACTGTGATTAAAAATCTTCCAACAAACAAAAGTGCAGGACCAGATGGCTTCACAGGCAAATTCTATCAAATATTTAGAGAAGAGCTAACATCTATCCTTCTCAAACTCCTCCAAAATAGAGCAGAGGGAAGAACACTCCCAAAGTCTTTCTATGAGACCAACATCACCCTGATACCAAAACCAGACAAAGATGTCACAAAGAAAGAAAACTACAGGCCAATATCACTGATGAACATAGATGCAAAAATCCTCAACAAAATACTAGCAAACAGAATCCAACAGCACATTAAAAGGATCATACACCATGATCAAGTGGGGTTTATCCCAGGAATGCAAGGATGCTTCAATATACACAAATCAGTCAATGTGATACACCATATTAACAAATTAAAGGAGAAAAACCATATGATCATCTCAATAGATGCAGAGAACGCTTTTGACAAAATTCAACACCCATTTATGATAAAAACCCTCCATAAAGTAGGCATAGAGGGAACTTTCCTCAACATAATAAAGGCCATATATGACAAACGCACAGCCAACGTTGTCCTCAATGGTGAAAAACTGAAACTATTTCCTCTAAGATCAGGAACAAAACAAGGTTGCCTACTCTCACCACTGTTATTCAACATAGTTTTGGAAGCTTTAGTCACAGAAATCAGAGAAGAAAATTAAAGGAATCCAAATCGGAAAAGAAGAAGTAAAGCTGTCACTGTTTGCAGATAACATGATACTATACACAGAGAATCCTAAAGATGCTATGAGAAAACTACTACAGCTAATCAATGAATTTGGTAGAGTAGCAGGATACAAAATTAATGCACAGAAATCTCTGGCATTCCTATACACGAATGATGAAAAATCTGAAAGTGAAATTAAGAAAACACTCTCATTTACCATTGCAACAAAAAGAATAAAATACCTAGGAATAAACTTACCTAAGGAGACATAAGATCTGTATGCAGAAAATTATAAGACACTGATGAAAGAAGTTAAAGATGATGCAAATAGATGGAGAGATATACCATGTTTTTGGATTGGAAGCATCAACATTGTGAAAATGACTCTACTACCCAAAGCAATCTACAGATTCAGTGCAATCCCTATCAAACTACCACTGGCATTTTTCATAGAACTAGACCAAAAAATTTCACAATTTGTATGGAAACACAAAAGATCCCGAATAGCCAAAGTAATCTTGAGAAAGAAAAAATGGAGCTGGAGGAATCAGGCTCCCTGACTTCAGACTATACTACAAAGCTACAGTAATCAAGACATTATGGTACTGGCACAAAAACAGAAATATGGATCAATGGAACAGGATAGAAAGCCCAGAGATAAACCCATGCACATATGGTCACCTTATCTTTGATAAAGGAGGCAAGAATATACAATGGAGAAAAGACAGCTTCTTTAATTAGTGGTGCTGGGAAAACTGGATAGCTACATGTAAAAGAATGAAATTAGAACACTTCCCAACACCATACACAAAAACTCAAAATGGATTAAAGACCTAAATGTAAGGCCAGACATTATAAAACTCTTAGAGGAAAACATAGTCAGAACACTCTATGACATAAAGCACAGCAAGATCCTTTATGACCCACCTCCTAGAGAAATGGAAATAAAAACAAAAATAACCAAATGGTACCTAATGAAACTTAAAAGCTTTTGCACAGCAAAGGAAACCATAAACAAGATGAAAAGACAACCCTTAGAATGGGAGAAGATATTTGCAAATGAAGCAACTGACAAAGGATTAATTTCCAAAATTTACAAGCAGCTCATGCAGCTCAATATCAAAAACACAAACCACCCAATCCAAAAATGGGCAGAAGACCTAAATAGACATTTCTCCAAAGAAGATATACAGATTACCAAGAAACACAGGAAAGAATGCTCAACATCATTAATCATTAGAGAAATGCAAATCAAGAGTACAATGAGATATCATCTCACACCAGTCAGAATGGCCATCATCAAAAAATCTACAAACAATAAATGTTCTAGATGGTGTGGAGAAAAGGGAACCTTCTTGCACTGTTGGTGGCAATGTAAATTGATACATCCACTATGGAGAACAGTATGGAGGTTCCTTAAAAAACTAAAAATAGAACTACCATACGACCCAGCAATCCCACTACTGGGCATATACCCTAAGAAAATCATAATTCAGAAAGAGTCATGCAGGGCTTCCCTGGTGGTGCAGTGGTTGAGAGTCCGCCTGCCAATGCAGGGGACACGGGTTTGTGCCCCGGTCCGGGAAGATCCCACATGCCGCAGAGCGGCTGGGCCCGTGAGCATGGCCGCTGAGCCTGCGTGTCTGGAGCCTGTGCTCTGCAACAGAAGAGGCCACAACAGTGAGAGGCCCGCGTACCGCCAAAAAAAAAAAAAATCAAAAAGAAATAAAGAGATTAAAATGATCATGTAAAAAGACTAGATATTTTTAAAAAAAGAAAAGATCCAATATATATTATTTTAGTCTCTTCCAGCTGCTGTAACAAAATACCAGCAGACTGGGCAGCTTAAACAATAGGAATTTATTTCTCACACTTCTGGAGACTAAAAATATTCATCAATAGGGAATGGAAAAATTGGTCTGTGATTCATTCTAACAATGGGATATACTCACCCGTGAAAATGAGTGAACTATAGCTATTGATATTTACATGAATAAATCTCACAAAAACAATAATGATAAATGAAACATTTTGCAGAACACATACAATAATGGTACTATTTATTCAGGTTTTAAATCATGCAAAGAATATGATATGGATAAATATATTTGTAGTAAAATATGACAAACTGCATGGAAATAAACTTAAATTCAGAACAGTAGCCACCTTTGGGATTAAGAGGAGAATACAATGGAGGAGGGATATTCAGGTATTTGTAATAGTTTATTTCTTAAAGTGAATGATGAGTACAAATATATTCTCTAAATCATTACTTTGATATAAATTAAACATCTTACCATTCATTTTATTTAAGAGGGGGAGGCCAGACCATGAGTGATTTGAAATGCAGCTGTTGCATCTGATGAACAGGCCACAGGGAGCCACTTTCTGCCAAGATGTAGGAAGATTCTGCGACAGCAGTTAGCAGAGTGCCTCAGATAGAAGAAAAGCTATTATTTGAATAAATTAGCCCTCAGACGATGACATTCTTCCTTAGGATTTGAGAAGTGAAAAAGAAGAGAAAAATCAAGACACTACATGGCCTCTGTCCTTTTACCTGGTGCCTCTGAACTCCCCTTTACACTTAGAAGGACATTCTGAGGAAAACTCAGCCACAGGGACACTGGATAAACTTCATGTGCCGAAATCCAGCAGGACGATGTCTCGTATCACTTAAGATATTGTTGCCTTGAGGGAACACTGACAAATATAAAACTTCTCTGCTCCCTCCAACCTGGCAAACCTCAAGTTTTAGACTGTGCCCTTTTTATTTTGGGTGACAAATATGTTGAGTTTTATTACTGCAGTGCATGACTTTTCCACTCTGCCAAGCACATAATATTTTTTTATTTTATATCTAACCAGTTGGCAGTGACTTCTGTTCTCAGCATGGCTGACTAAAATTAAGAGTTCACACAGAGTGTGTCTCTCCCACCCAGACTAGCTTCTAGCATTCCTGCTGTTACTTGTGAATTCTGATCTATCGAGAAAATTGTCTGGGTCTTTGCTTTCTCCATGTCTAGATAGTAGAGATATATACATAGTTATAATACATTTGACAATGGGTCTCTTTTGACAGTGAAAAAGTAGGTTGAAATTTTATGAGGTCTTTATAGGCTGCTTTTGAGATAAAAATATTCTCTTAGTTATTGTGGGAAGTGGAAAGTTTTTTACCTATGCTTGATTTTAAATTTTAAATAAATAATGGTAAAGCCTCTATAAACATTATAAATGATATAGAGCCTCTATATTCTCTATTACACCAAACTATTGCTATTTCATAGCATAATTTGATGTCAGGAAAGCATCTGACCAAATATCTCATGATACATTTGTGGCCACAATAGAGATGTACACAGAGAGCTAGTGCAGCTAAGAAGATCATCCACTGGTTGAATAATAGTGACAATGAAGGAATGGTACCTTGAAAGGCAGGTCGACCCTTAGTGATTGGACTAAGCCATGACCCCACCCTGTGGCCCTGCATTGTAAAACAGTCAGCCTCTGGTACCTCAAATCAGGACACTGATGGTGTATTGATTATGTTGTTCTAATAAGCACATGAAAGTAGGATGATTTTTACCACAGATGAGAAAACCAGAATCCAAAGTGCTCTGTATTGCCTGAAATGATCACTCTCATCTAACAAAATGAAGTTCTATTAGGGTTAAATACAAACTCATTTATCCATCAAACATGCATTTCCCAGATACTTTGCACCACGCCCCCTGTGCTCATTTCAAGGGAAATCCTGATCTTCACAGCTGACATTTTCTTCCCAGTGGAAGCACATCCATTCATGTAACATCCCTGGTCTCCCTCTTGCCACTCTCTCTTTTGCAGGGAAGCTAAGTTACTTACCAGTCTAATGAGTTTGGAAGAAGAAATTAAACATAAGTGGCTTAGCGCCTTCCACTCTCCTTCTTCCTGAGAGCAAGACTGGCCCAAGGAAAGCAAATACCCTTGTCTTCATCTCAACACCCTGAGTCCACAGGGGCAGGCATCCATGTGGGAAGGCCCATGGCTTGTTCATGCTGTCTCTGACAGAGTGTGTGGTCTAGTTCTGGGATGCTGTAACAAGAAGTTCGTTATTGCTGCATATGTAAGCTATTCCTCCTAGCCAGGTTTTACGAGCAATAAAGCTGATATTGGTATGTATATTTCACACTGGATGTTGATAGATAGAAACATAGACACATAGATAGAAACACAGATACATAGGTAAATATTTGTATCATTGTAATATATATATTACATCCATCATGCAATTGGCTCTGAATTGGTCCTCAGGCAAGGCAAGGTGGTCTTATTTATTGGACCCCTTCAGAGCTCAGTGTGAGACTCTGAGATTGCAGCAGGGAGAAGGGAACTCACTGTGTCATGCATGATGACTGTCTCTTTACCAAGGTCTTCACAGTGGGTGATTGCAACTCTGATAGTAAGTGTTCCATGCATATTTCTTGCTATAGAAAGTGAAGCTTAGTCATTTAGTCATGTCCCCAAAGCCACCCAGCTAACAAGCGGTGAAGCCAGAATCAACCTCAGGTTGACCCACTGCAGAAACTCTTGTCTCCTCTGCATGAGGCTACCTCATACCTCACAAATATAACCAGTGAAGAGTCCTTGAGGAGCTCCAGCTTAGGTGGAAAGGCCAGTAATGCTTTTGGGTCCCCCAAACACCTCCTGCTTTCTACCACAACCTTGACATCTTAATCTGCCGTCCTAAGGCCTGGCATTTCTGGAATATTCCTTGGAAGCATCTTGACTTCATATTTCTTCATAATCTAAATGTCTACTCCTAGCCTCGTACAAGAGATATGTATTGGAACAATTTTTAAGGTCCTGAAAGAGAAGGCTTGCTACTTAAAGATTTTGTAAAGCAAAGAATTTTTCAGTGGTTCAAATATTTATCCCTTATGTTTTTATAAATTTCAATGTTTCAATGAAGGATTTCTGTTCATTAGAACATATCAATTTTGTAACTATTTTTATCATAGAGCTATTTTTAACATTGTTATGAAAAACTTAATAGTGTTATACTTCTCTCAGCTTTAAAATTAGAAGGTTGGACTTGAACTAAATGTTTTTAAAGGTTGCATCCAGCATGAAAATCCTATTTATTAATTTCTGAACTCTGCAACGCAGTTTACAGTTGTTGAAACATTTTAGAATGCATTCTCTCATTAAATCCTGACAATAAGCCTGATTAGGCAGAGAGCAGTTATTATCTCCACGTTCCTGATGAGAAAACATGCTTCAACCCACTTTGCAATGTGGTTGCAGCATAGGGGAGCCTGGAGCCCAGGATTTCTAGCTCCTAGCCCCACATCTTTTCACCACATGGAAATGTATGTCTTGAATTCTCGGTCTATACAGAGACATAGTCCTCCTTCAGCAGTCGAGGAAATGTAGCTTTATCAGTATTTAGTGTTTGCAATCAACTTAGATACTAAGATTACACAGTCAATAGTCAGGGCTGCCAAGAGAGTTTCCTCTAGTGAAAAAGAAAAAGTGTGGCTTGCGGGGTTGGTGGGGAGGGGGAGACGACTCCTTAACAGAAGGAAAAGGCTGAATACAAAAACATGAAGCAGAATGTGGACTGATGCTCAACCTCATCAGGTCGAGGGCCCAATAATTTGCACCACCTGCCCTGATGCTCTACTCGTACCTTCCTCCTATACAGACACCTGCAGACAGGGTTCCATGTACATCTTCTCCAAAGTGCAGTCCCAAGCCATTCTGTGCAGAGGGAGGAAGGAGTGAAGAGCCAAAGAAGCCTGGGGGATGCTGGGAGAAAGTAAGAATCACGTGAGAACATCCAGGGCTCTAAGAAATACAGGGAGTAGCTTGCAAGTGAGTAGAGGTGCAATTAAAGTTTGTTTTCTATCTTTGTCCTTAAAAGCTGCTGAGTAGATATCAGGATGAATGATTGGGGGTTCAAGGCATCTTCCAGGTAAAAGGAAATATTTAAAGAGTCTCAGATTGTGATAATGGCATTGGTTCTGCATATGATAGAATTTGAGGGCCTTTTTTCTTAACTAATGCTCTAAGATAAAGTTTATTAGAAAATAAACTTATTGGACCTTCATAATGGTACTGAAACACGTAGTAAAAATAAATAAATAAGAGGTCAGGTTAGAGGTATATGGAAAGCAATATATGTGATCTATACCAAAAAAGCTGTACATTTTTGCAAAGACTTAAATCTAAAATTGGAATGTACGTTACCATTTTCCAAATGTTTTCAATTACAGTCCCCCCAGTGATCTTGTGAAAGAGCAGGCATTTGAGGAATCTTTTTAATTGAACTACATATACAACCGGAAAAGTACCTGGATCATTGGGCCATCTTGCTGCCTAAGGAATTTTCCCAAAGTAAATACAACTGTGTAAATTACGCCCAGTTCAAGAAAGAGACCATTGGCAGCATCCCAGAAACCCCACAGCAACTGAAGTCCCTCCCAACACTTCCCCACCAAAGTAACCACTGTTCTGACTCCTCACAGCACAGTTGTGTTTTGGCACAGGTTTTCAATTTTCATCTTAAAGTTGAGGAAACTAGGATTTAGAAGGCTGCAATGACCTTTCCACAGTCACACAATTCTTTAGCCAGCCAGATCTGTTCTCCTGATTCCCAGCCTCGTGCTCTGTTTTCTATCCCATAATGCCAGATTTTCCTTCAATTTCCTGAAAAATAAGGGTGATTCTTGTACCCTACTTGTTGCTCATGTCCATTTAATACTGGAAGGCAGCTGCGATGATTAATGTGAATATGGATGTCAAAATATGATTTGTTAGAAGAATATTCCCGGCAGCAAACACTACTCCTGCTTGCTGCCTTTCTATCCTTTGTTATAAATGGACTCATACTAAAAAAATAAAATTTCCTACCAATTTTTAGTCCTAATGTCACACAGCTAAATAATTACATTCATATCATCTTTGGAATGCAAAATGTTGCCAATATATTTTTCTTTTTCAAATCCTGGGGAAATAACTCAAATATTTTCTAAAGGAGAAAAACTTCCAAGCAAGTAGCTACAAGACAAACACAAAAACAGTATAATCCTGATAACTACTAGATAGTAATAGTTAGCAGTCTCTATAAAGAAATAATTCATTTCTTTTAAAAAGTTAATGCAATTAAAATTTTAACCTCCATTTTTTCTCTGATGAGCTGACATTTAAATGAATTGATCTCACTCTCCAATTTTCCTTCAAACGTGAGGAAAAAGAATTTGTCATAACAGTGATGACTTTTCAAAATTATCACCTTACAACTTCCAAATACTAGAGAGAGAGTATGCTTTGTGCAAAAACTACTTTGAAGAACCAAAATAGTTTGTTTAATGTAGAGCAATTCTGAAACTAATCTCAGAATTTGATCAACCGATCAGAACTCATAAGCCATTTATATATGTATTTTTTGTATAGCAGTGTCTTATTAGTTATCTGTTTTATACATATTAGTGTATACATGTCAATCTCAATCTCCCAATTCATCCCACCACCACCACCACCACCCTTTCTTTCCCCACTCGGTGTCCATACGTTTGTTCTCTAAAGCCATAGTTTTTTAAAAACGGAAATGATGGCTGTCCTGCTAACACATTTCACATAACCTCAGATAACGAGCCTACAATAGCTGAAGACTATTAAGATTATGCAGGAAAAAAATCTCATCCCTAAAACAGTGAGTAAGCAAAAGGCTTCACTTCCTTTTTAACATCAGCATCAGAAACCAACTGGAAAATAGAAAAAGTAAAAAACAACTTCTGAATGAGGTAACATAGAGACACCATTCTTACTATTGCACTGGATTATTCAAAAATATAATGAAATTCCAGGAAACATCAGATGCTGGAGGTACACGAAGATAATTTTGTTTTTATAACCAATTTCAGGCAGATAAATACTAGAATCCTTTCCAATTTCTCCCCTATGAAACTGAAGTGTCACCAAGATTTACAGCCCCTCAAGTTCCCTTTTCAGAGGAACATTCATTTACATAAACAGATAATCCTAGATAAAAATTTCCATTAGACAAAGGTGAAATGGATCAATTTTCTCTGCCAAGACAAATCTTAAATCTTGAACAGATAGGGTCATTATTACACCAGCCCCATTTCAGAAATAATGTATTTTTTAAAAATCAGCCGATAGCAGCCATTTCCTGCTTTCCAATTATCTTTAAGAAAAGCTTATTCTGTGGACAATAAAGCACATTACTGCACAATATGATACAGTCCATAAAGATCACAATGTTTTATGAAAGGTTAAAGAAAGCTCAGCACATTTAGGGGAATGTCATAACCCGCAAAGTCTTTCAAGATTCAGCTGCAGCCGTGGGCATGCTGTTCAAATATTGTGTTAGGCAATGCAGTATTCCTTTTTCAGTATCAAAACTGAAAAAGAAAGCATACGCCAGGAGGATTCTACTGTGAAACCTGGGATTCCTATAGATAAGATGAGAGAGGCATTCAAAACACAAGAAATAAGTCTCCTCATTTTTGAAGCAATTGGATTTAGTCATAGGAGAGTTACTTCCTGACAAGAAGGCAACTCTATTTTCGTGGTACCCAGTGCCCACTTTCTTGTTTTTTTTCTTCAAGCAAGTTTCTCATGCTGTTTCATTAATATTAATAAACATTATAGCGATTAAGAAAAAGGTCTCTGATTTTTTTCCCATTCTTTATAAAATGCCGCAACACTTTTAAATGACTAAGGAGTAAGCGATGTGTGCAGCGATACTCACTGTTATAATTAAGTAAAAGTAGTCAAAAATTCTTGGATGCCTGATCAAAGATGGTTTCGGTATAAGAGTATGGAGATTTGGAGATCAATCCATATTTTCTTCTGCACTAACCAACAAACACGCAAAACAGTTTCACAGGCTAACGCTCCCTTACTAAACTAAGAGAGGAAGAACTCACTGTACAGCTTTTGACAAAATTCAACACCCATTTATGATAAAAACTCTCCAGAAAGTAGGCATAGAGGGAACCTACCTCAACATAATAAGGGCAATATATGACAAACCCACAGGCAACATCGTTCTCAATGGTGAAAAACTGAAACCATTTCCTCTAAGATCAGGAACAAGACAAGGTTGCCCACTCTCACCACTATTATTCAACATAGTTTTGGAAGTTTTAGCCCTGGCAATCAGAGATGAAAAAGAAATAAAAGGAATACAGATCAGAAAAGAAGTAAAACTGTCACTGTTTGCAGATGACATATTATACATAGAGAATCCTAAAGATGCTACCAGAAAACTACTAGAGCTAATCAATGAATTTGGTAAAGTAGGATACAAAATTAATGCTCAGAAATCTCTTGCATTCCTATACCCTAACAATGAAAAATCTGAAAGAGAAATTAAGGAAATACTACCATTTACCATTGCAACAAAAAGAATAAATACCTAGG
The DNA here is from genome assembly GCF_964165515.1 of Mesoplodon bidens. NCBI lineage: Eukaryota > Metazoa > Chordata > Mammalia > Artiodactyla > Ziphiidae > Mesoplodon > Mesoplodon bidens. The sequence continues at coordinate 185,937,452 of NC_138176.1, read as the reverse complement.
AGTAAACCTACCTAAGGAGACAAAAGGCCTGTATGCAGAAAACTATAAGACACTGATGAAGGAAATTAAAACGATATAAACAGATGGAGAGATATACCATGTTCTTGGATTGGAAGAATCAACACTGTGAAAATGACTGTACTACCCAAAGCAATCGACACATTCGATGCAATCCTTATCAAACTACCAATGGCATTTTCACAGAACTAGAACAAAAATTTTACAATTTCTATGGAAACACAAAAGTCCCCGAATAGCCAAAGCAATCCTGAGAAAGAAAAACGGAGCTGGAGGAATCAGGCTTCCTGACTTCAGACTATACTACAAAGCTACAGTAATCAAGTAAATATGGTACAGGCACAAAAACAGAAATATAGATCAATGGAACAGGATAGAAAGCCCAGAGATAAACCCACACATGTATGGTCACCTTATCTTTGATAAAGGATACAAGAATATACAATGGAGAAAAGACAGCCTCTTCAATAAGTGGACAGCTACATGTAAAAGAATGAAATTAGAACACTCCCTAACACCATACACAAAAATAAACTCAAAATGGATTCAAGACCTAAATGTAAAGCCAGACATTATAAAACTCTTAGAGGAAAACATAGGCAGAACACTCTATGACATAAAGCACAGCAAGATCCTTTTTGACATCTCCTCCTAGAGAAATGGAAATAAAAACAAAAATAACCAAATGAAACCTAATGAAACTTAAAGGCTTTTGCACAACAAAGGACACCATAAACAAGACGAAAAGACAACCCTCAGAATGGGAGAAAATATTTCACATGAAGCAACTGACAAAGGATTAATCTCCAAAATTTACAAGCAGCTCATGCAGCTCAGTATCACAAAAACATACAATCCAGTCCAAAAATGGGCAGAAGACCTAAAGACAATTCACCAAAGAAGACATACAGATGGCCAAGAAATGCATGAAAAGATGCTCAACATCACTAATCATTAGAGAAATGCAAATCAAAACCACAATGAGGTATCACCTCACACTGGTCTGAATGGCCATCATCAAAAAATCTACAAACAATAAATGCTGGAGAGGGAGAAAAGGGAACCCGCTTGCACTGTTGGTGGGAATGTAAGTTGATACAGCCACTATGGAGAACAGTATGGAGGTTCCTTAAAAAAACTAAAAATAGAACTACCATATGACCCAGCAATCCCACTATTGGGCATATAACCTGAGAAAGCCATAATTCAAAAGGAGACATGTACCACAATGTTTTTTGCAGCACTATTTACAATAGCCAGGACATGGAAGCAACCTAAGTGTCCATCGACAGATGAATGGAGAAAGAAGATGTGGCACATATATACAATGGAATATTATTCAGCCATAAAAATAAATGAAAGAGTTATTTGTAGTGAGGTGGATGGACCTAGAGTCTGCCATACAGAGTGAAGTAAGCCAGAAAGAGAAAAACAAATACCATATGCTAACATATATATATGGAATCTAAAAAAAAAAAATGGTTCTGATGAACCTAGGAGCAGGACAGGAATAAAGACACAGATGTAGAGAATGGACTTGAGGACATGGGGAGGGGGAAGGGTAAGCTGGGACGAAGTGAGAGAGTAGCATGGACATATATACACTACCAAATGTAAAACAGATAGCTAGTGGGAAGCAGCCGCATAGTACAAGGAGATCAGCTGGGTACTTTGTGACCACCTAGAGGGGTGGGATAGGGAAGGTGGGAGGGAGACACAAGAGGGAGGAGATATGGGGATATATGTATATGTATAGTTGATTCACTTTGTTATACAGCAGAAACTAACACAACATTGTAAAGCAATTATACTCCAATCAAGATGTTAAAAAAAAAAAACTCACTCTACGGAGAGAACTGATCACCTATTATAGGCAAGGTTACAAGAGGGAAAGGGCATAAAGGAGACTCAGTCTCAAACCCTCAAGAAATTTATGCATATCATGGGGGTGGGGGCTGGACCACTTAAAGGAATGTTATATTTAGCTCAAAATTAGAAGGTAGAACAAGATGGAAAATGATCCAGTCAGATTCATTTCATATACAAGGACCCTAAAAACGTGATCCTGCAAACACCCAAAATTATAGTTTAAGGTAAAGAAAAGCTTTGAAGAAGCTTGAGATAGTCACTGATACTTATTCCACCTTATTCAGGAATGGGAAATATAGCAGCATCTTTTAAATAATATGAAAAAGAAAAGAAATTATCATGGGAGGATCCACTGAAGTCTAAGTTATTTTTAAAACTTGGTTGAATAAAATTCAGTTCCTTCACATCAAGTACAGTCTTTGACTTTATATAACTAAAACTAGATTAAGTTTAAGAAATAAATTATCCTTGACACCATCATAATCCAAGCAGATACTCATGATATATTTGAATATTTTATTTAGAGGAAATAGCAGAAGCTGAGCCAAATATGCCCAGTTTATTCTTCTAATAACATAAATCACTTAGGACATGTGTCTTAGTCCATTTGGGCTGCTATAACAAAATACAGACTAGATAGCTTATAAATAACAGAAATTTATTTCTCACAAATTTATTTCTGGAGACTGGAAGTCCAAGATCAGGGTACCAGCATGGTCAGGTGACGTCCTCTTTCAGGTTGCAGACTTCTCGCTATGTCACCATATGGGAAAAGGGCAAGGAAGCTCTCTCAGGTCTCCTTTATAAGAACATTGAAGGCAAAGATGGGAACTGGCCACACACCCACGAGCCAATGAAATTAGCAGATATCTTCAGGAAGCCTGAACTCTGAGGGGCAGTGGGATTGGAGGTGGAAGGCAATCCTACATTGCTCTCAAGATTGGAGAGGTCCCAGGTGTCACTGTGGGGATAAGTTTCCTAAGCTACCTTTTTGGTTTGCAAGGGATCTTTACAAGGTAAGTCAATATGGGAAAAATGAATGAGGAACTTGTGATATCACTTTTACAAGCACACTTTTCTGAGTGTAGGTGCACCTTAAATGTCATTTTAACTTTTTATGTGCATGTAAATAGCTATTATTTCAGTTGCTGGAATATTAGTCATAACATCTAATGATGTGGAGATTGTTGCCTTATAAAACTCACAGCTGGGTGGCTACATCAAGGCAAAAGCCTATTTTAAAATCCATTGCTTTAGGAGGAGAATGTTTATTAAAACATTATATCTATTAAAAATATATGATGCATCATTGGTCATTCTCTGTGTTGCAATGCCAACCACAGTTTTTCCAGCAAGGCTTTTTGAGTTGATACCTGGAAACCTGGCAAGGTCTACAGCCTCATAATTTACCACTCCATCAAAAAATAAATAAATCCCAATAACCAGAAAGTAAAGGGGCCTGTATAGCAGCCCATAAACCCATGTTTACACAGGCTCCATGGGGGTAGCTATTGTTGTCAGTCAAATATTTCTAAGCTTGTAGGGAAGTAAATGTTCAAAAAGGAATAAATGTTTGATCTCTTTGTAACAGAAGTTGAATGAATTAATAATAAAGATACACAGGGTGGGGCTGATATTTGTAAAATATAGAAGTGAGATGAGAAAAAAAGGAAAATTAATAACTGAGGTGACAAGGGCTGAATAAACAATTAGAAAGACTGGAAACTTTATGTAATTAAGCTAGACTCTACCTTCAGTAGTTCTCACAATGTTACTTAAGTTATAGAGGAAAATAGATTTTTCATCAACTTAACAGCAACAAAGAATAATTTGTAAAAAATAATTTCCAGAGACTCCTGACTTTCTTAATGTGCCATCAGTCCAACACTGCTGCCTGCTTATGCTTTAAAAAAGTACTTATCTATGGATTTTCTATTACCTAAAATAAATATTTGATGATATATCTGGTCTGGACCCAGTAGGAGTTCCATAAACATATGTCACACAGAATCCAAGTCCTTAAATTGCACTGATTTCCTTTCTGCTCCCCAACTTTGTATAATTATTTTGCTTAATGCTACTTCCTTCAGGGTAGACAAAAAAAGGCAGAGATGAAAATGTTCAGAGGGTAAATGTGACAAGGCACATGGAAATTTTCTTTTTCAACAAGGTTGAAATTTGAGATTTAAAGGCAGGCTTATCTTTGACTTTCAACTACTTTAATTCTCTATTCTTCACCCTCATGGGGATGTAGAAGCAATGAAAAGGGTTACTCCTGGAAAGTGGAGCTAAGTAATTAAGCAAGCAACTTTCGCTAAGCCAATGGCATAGAGCCTATAAATCATCTTTCCGGAATCCAACTGAGTGATCAATTTGGTGCTGATCTCACTCCTCTGCTTTCCCTTTCTCCACACTCACTCACTGGTGTAGGGTAGCTCTGGTACACCACCCAGCTCCTTGCTTCAGGACGCAGGCACCCATTTCCCCTGCTACCTGGATGTGCTGGCTGCTTGTGGGTCACAGCTGAGTCCCTCCTGGGGTACTGCCCTCAGTAGAAGGGAGATGCCTCACCCCAAATCAAGCAAACTCCCCTGGGGCAGCCACATATCCAACGACTAGTCAATATGGGGGTACAAAGACCCACTCCCCTCACCTAAACTTAGGACATCTCTGAAGGGCTTTTCAAACTTCAGAGCTTCCTGTGAGATCAGCTGAGGGCTCTGTTGCAACTGAATCACAGTTCAGTTCTCCTTCTGTCCAACTCTGCTTCCCAAACAAGTGTTCCTAAAAGACTCTTTAAGAAATTTCCTGCACACAAATCTCTGGCTCAGAGTCAACTCCCCAGAACCTGACCTACAGATGGTTCCCTCTTAACTTATAGCAAAGCTAGACTGAAACCTAGAGAGGAAAAAACCTCATTGAGAACCACCGAATGTCCATCTATGGCTGCTTTTCTGTTCATGACCCCTCCCTATTGCTCCACCTGAGAGGCACCCTCTTGCTAACAGCCACCTACCTTTAGCAAGGGAAAGAAATCATATTGAACTTTATAGAAAAGTTAGATTGGGGAAAGGAGATATGGAATAATTGAGAAGAACAGTAAATGTCTCAACATGATCTTATTCAATACTCAGTGGCCTTTCTGGGGCAATCTTGCTCATATTCCTGGAACAGGAAGAGGAAATAGAGCTGAAATTGAATAGCTTGTGAAGATTCCCAACAGGACATAGACCCATTCCAACCAATTTCCACCTCGGTAAATTAGTAACTCCCTTGAATGAAGCTTTTTTTCTGTAGCCCACCTGGACCCCCCAGTGAATGGAAATTTCAAACCTTTCTTACCTCAGAGTGTTAGAAGGTCCACGCCACCTCCACTCACCAAGGTTTTTCTCCAACTACCAAGCTGTAGTAGGTAAAAATTTTCACCCATCCTTAGAATTGTTCATCCAGATTTATTTGGAGGAAGAATAAATGACTCAAAATGTAGAGTTTTTGTTTTGGTAGTCATGGTATATTAGTTTCCTATTACTGCTTTACCAAATTACAAACATGGTTACTTGAAACAATAGAAACTTATTATCTTGCCATTCTGTAGTTCAGAAGTCTGAAATTGGTCTTACAGGCTAAAATCAAGGTGTTGGCAGGGCTGTATTCCTTCTGGAGGTTCTAGGAGAGAGTCTTTTTCCTTACCTTTCCAGCTTCTAAAAGCTGCCTACATTCCTTGGCTTGTGGACCCACCCTCCATCTTCAAAGGCACCAGCATAGCATCTTCAACACCCCCATCCCCACTTCATTATATCACTGTTTTCTTCCTCTGACCCTCCTGGCTTCCTACGAAGCCCCTTGTGATTACATTAGGGTCAACAGATAATTCAGGATAATCTCCCTATCTCAAAATCCGTAACTTAATCACACACGAAATCTCTCTTGCCCTGTAAATATTCACAGGTTCCAGGCATTAGAAAATGGACATCTTGTGGGAGGAAGGGCATTATGTGGCCTACCATACATGGCTATTCATATTTCCAAGGAATGAAAAAGCACGATCTAAATCCTCCAGAAGAACTAGTTTTAAAGTTGAAGTCACAGTCTCACGTCATAAATATTGGTTCAGTCTCTCCTCCCCAGTGCTGTAGCTGTGTACCCAAACATCATTGTGCTAAGAGAAACTCATCCATTCAGCTGCCTGGATTCTGCTAACTCAGCTGGGAGCTTATAAATTTAGTCAAGCTATTTTTTGTGGAAATTTTCCCCAGGTTTACAGGGGGGGAAAGCTAGGATCAAAACTTTGTTTTGGACAGGCAGAAATTGGAACAACTTTGTGACTGAAAGTACACTCAAATATTTTCACACATAACTCAAGAATCAAAAAAAAATGGATTGTAGAATTTGATAACTTGCTGGACTCCTAGGGGGCCTATTTAATAGGTTCTTTAATTTTACCAATGGGAAAGCTAAGGAGTAGAAAGATTAAGTCAAGCTCACCAGCCTGAGTAGCAAACCTAAGACATGGCCTCTGTACATTCTACTCCACTGCTATGAGGGGATGAAGGGAGGAAGACAGGGAAAAAAAGGCAGACAGGCCGGAAGGAAGGAAGAAAGGGAGGGAGGAAGGAAGGAGGGAAAGAAGAGAATTTAAATGATTCAGGCATCTAGCCTGTACCAGACCTTACATAAGACACTTTGCTGCATATTATCTATGCCATCCCTACAAATATCCTGAGTAATAGAGATATTGGCTTCATTTTTTTTTTTTTTTTTTTTTTTGGCTGCGTTGGGTCTTTGTTGCTGCCTGCGGGCTTTCTCTAGTTGCTGCGAGCGGGGGCTACTCTTCGTTGTGGTGCGTGGGCTTCTCATTGCGGTGGCTTCTCTTGTTGCAGAGCATGGGCTCTAGGTGCACGGGTTTCAGTAGTTGCAGCACGCGGGCTCAGTAGCTGTGGCTTGTGGGCTCTAGAGCGCAGGCTCAGTAGTTGTGGCCCACAGGCTTAGTTGTCCCATGGCATGTGGGATCTTCCCGGACCAGGGCTTGAACCCGTGTCCCCTACACTGGCAGGCAGATTCCTAACCACTGCACCACCAGGGAGTGGCTTCATTTTTTATAGATCAAGAAACCAAGGTTCAAAGAGATCTGGTATGTCCACTCAAGTTCAGACACCTAATACAGTCAGCTCTCGATCAATGAGGATAAAGGAGACAAATCAAAGTCATGTATAATCCAAAATCCCGATTAAAACAAAACTCTTCAGAACCTGTTACCAAATAGATTTATATAAACATATTTCCTTGTAATTATATCTAATATTTAGGAACACATTTACCACTCCACAGATGTCCAAAAATGTAAAAATAATTTTAGTGCAACTCATTAGGAACACTAAACACCACGTGTCACTGAATGAGAAATCACTAAAAGCTTGCTAAAAATCTAATTTCTATTTGCTTCCTAGTTAATCTCTTTTTTCTACATATTAGAACAGAAGCAAGTTGAGCAAAGAAGTAGTCTCAGTGCTTCAGTCTTCCTCTTCCTCTTCCTTCCCTTTCTCACACTCCTCTACTCTGTCTTTGTATATTTGAATCCACAGCCCTCCAAATTCCTTTTGCCTTTGCTTAAACTATAGCTTCCTCTTTAAGGACCCATTGGCTCAGGGATAGGGCTCAGAACTAACCTGATTGTCTAGCTTGGGGGGTGTTTGATGGTTACCAGACAGCTACAAGCAATGAAAGCCTTCAGATATACACTTTTAAGACATTTTCTATTAATAAAAAAACAAACAAACAAAAAACAGAGAGCACAACCCCAAATAACTGAGAAATGACTGTGACTAAGAAGTTGAGACATAAACTTAGCTTTCCAGGATTCCCAAGCCTTTTCTTCTTGCCATTCACTGCCTAAAAAGCAGGAAGCATAAGAGATAGATGCTCAACAGTTGGCTTAAAGGCATATACAAACCCAGCATCATTTTGCATTATGTTACAAAATAGGACCTGAAAATTGTACATGAAGTGAATTTGCATTTTAAAAAATCACAACTTGCCCCTGACTTTGAAGGCATTTACAGAGATGTTTCTACAACAAGCCCTATGAAGGAGCTTCTCCCTTGGCCTGGAACATTCCTCCAGCTTCTCCTCCAGCCACTCCACCCTTCACACACACACACACACACACACACACACACACACACACACACACCCCTTTCCCTGGCTGAGTCTTTTCACCCCTCCTCATCACTTCATCAGGCAATGCTTCCGAGACACTGCAGACTAGGTTCAAAGTCATGTATAATCCAAAATCCCAATTAAAACAAAACCCTTCAGAACCTATTACCAAATAGATTTATATAAACATATTTCCTTGTAATTATATCTAATATTTAGGAACACATTTACCACTCCACAGATGTCCAAAAATGTAAAAATAATTTACATTATTTTGTAAATTTTGAAAATACTAAAATACTCATCCTCTCATTGTCTCTGTAGCTCTCCTCACAGTTGTTAGTTGACTCACCCTTTGTTAGTAGACTAGGATAGTGTTTGGGACCAGGTTCTGGAGCCAGTCTTCCTGGGTTCAAATATCAGCTCTGTCGTTTATTAGTTGTGGGATCTTGAGCAAGTTTCTTAACCTTTGGTGCCTCAGTTTTCTCATCTACAAACTGGAGATCAGAGTACCCACCTCCTAGGGTTATTGGGTGGAATACGTGAAATAGTGCATGTAAAGCAATTGGAAAGGTGTCCAGTACATAGTAAGTTCTATTCAAGTGTTTGCTTTTATTATGCATGAGCTATTGATCTCCCTTCAATAGGCTATAAAGTACATGAGGGAGAGAGCTGTTTCCATATTTTTCCCCACTGTACTTCCAGAATCTGTGTTCAGTAAGTTAATTCTGAAGACACAAAGATGTGAAATCCCAGCATTTCCTCTGCCACCATTAAATCTGTCTATCTCATCCATGGACCCAGCCACATTCACTGTTGTCACTACAGCTGGAGCTGCTATCACCACTGTTGCTCCAGCACCTTGACTGATACTTTCAGATATCTTTAGTTCAAATAGTTATGGCACCAGATTCAGAAAAAAAGAGTGGCAGTTCTAAAATATAGTCATTCTAGTAGCAGTGCTGTAACAGATGTTTGTTGATTTAGCTTTCATTTCAAGGGTAACAAAAGCCCTGGCTAAGCTTAGGGATAATAAAGGCAGAAGCTAAAATAGCTGAACTCAGAAACAGAGAGTAGAGTGGTGGCTGCCAGGGAAGTGGGAGGAAATGGGGAGACCATGTTTTAGTTATGCGGGATGAATAAGTTCTAGGATCTAACGTATAGCATGATGACTACAGTTAATAATATTATATTACATACTTAAAATTTGCTTTAAAAAAGTAGATCCTTCACTGTATAGCACAGGGAACTATATTCAATAACTTAAAATGGAAAATAATAACATGACTGAGTCACTTTGCTGTATACCTAAAACTAAAACAATATTGTATATCAACCATATTTCAATAAAAAGGAGGCAATGAAAGAAACAAAAAAAATTAGATCTTAAGTGTTTTCACTGCAAAAAAAGTAAATATGTGAAGTAATGAATATATTAATTAGCTTGATTGTGGTAATCATTTCACAATGTACACATTAATCAAAATATTATGTTGTGGGCTTCCTTGGTGGCGCAGTGGTTGAGAGTCCCCCTGCCGATGCAGGGCACATGGGTTCATGCCCCGGTCCGGGAAGATCCCACATGCCGTGGAGCGGCTGGTCCTGTGAGCCATGGCCGCTGAGCCTGCGCATCCGGAACCTGTGCTCCGCAAAGGGAGAGGTCACAACAGTGAGAGGCCCGCGTATCGCAAAAAAAAAAAAAAAAAAATTATGTTGTACACCTTAAATATATAAATTTTTCATTTGTCAAAAAACTAAGATCTCTAAAAGAAAAGAAAAAAGAATGGTAAAAAAAAAAAAAAAAGAAGGCAGGAGTTTAAGCTTTGTAAGAAACAAAGACTGTAGAAATCCAACAAGAACAAATTCATAGCAAGTATCTACCAACAAGGTACAGAATAAGAACAATAATAGCAGAAACAGCAATGAAAATACTAAGATGCTTTCCAGGGAGGCACCATAGCAGAGATGTCATGAGCATAAGATCCAGATCCTGACTATCTGGGGTCCAAGCCCAGCTCTATCACTTACTAGCTGTGAAATGCTGACAAGTTTAACTTTTATGTGTTTCAATTTCCTTATCTGAATAATGAGGACAGAAATAGTACCAGTCTCCCAGTGTTACTATAAGGATTAAACTTTTTGTGAAGAACTTGGAACAGAGAGTGGCACATAGACTATTCAATAAATGTTGGTTATTTTTGTTAAATCAAAGAATGTTAGGACTTTGTTAAACTAACTTTTGTTAAGTGGAACACAGGGTGCCATATGGTAGTCAACAAAAGACCACAATAGAAATTGAAAGGGAGAAGTTGATCACTCACAGGTCCTAGAGGAAGTACACAACATGCCTCAAGGGACCACACCACAAGGTCAAGTCAGGGTGCAGACACAGAGAGAACAGGACCTGGGGCACAGGCCCTTATGAGGGTCGTGGGTGGAGTGCTTTGGGGTTCCTGGATTAAGTCTGGATTAGTCAGTTGAAACCAAAAAGAGTAGAGCTTTGGTCAGCTCCACAGGGGTCTCACCTAGGGTAGCACCAGTGAAGACCCTGGGAGGCAGGGGAAGCACGATCATAAGGCTGTTGGAGAAGTCAGGTCAGGGACTTAATTTGCTTGTGATTCTGCAAGCTGTTGTCCAGGGCATGCCCTTGCATGAGGGGACTAAGTATCAATTTAAGTCCCCCACAGGTTGCTTGGCCAAACAAAATGGATGCCAAGGCAGCAATACAGTGGAGTAGCTTAGCTAAAGTCCGGACAGAGACTTTTCATGAACATTATTTTAAAGGACCAGTAAAGAGGGTTCTCCATACATATGTTGTGTTCACACCTACACACACACATATCATGATCTTTTTCCCCCCACCTCACATTATCACTACACTTTTAGATAGTAAGTACACACTCTTTCAGTTCTCTTCCTGGGGCTCTGGTACAAATCCAAGGGTTCGACCTGTTGTTCTGTCCCTCGGACTCTTAACCCTGTTAAGGCAGGCATCTTGTATCAAGCCAGGCATCACTACCATGTTTTCAATGCAGAATATGGACCTGCAGCCTCAGCTTTCCCTCTCAACTGAGGCTTTCCTGTGAGAATAGTAGCTTCCTATTCATATTTTTTTAATAAACACACAAATACCAATCTTTTAACCATCTTCTAACCCAGTATTTATCAAACTTGAATACCTCTTCAGATCTACAGATTTCTATGGATTCCTGTTTAAAAGCCATATTTCAATCTTTAAACTTGTGAAAAAATCTCAACTAGGTTTAAAATTTAGAGCTAATTAAAATTTATAAAATCAGATCCAATTTTCTCTTTTAAATCTCTTTCATTGGTTCAATAACTATCCATTTAGTGCCTAGTACATACTAGATACTTTGCTAGGCACTGAGGATGCAATGATAATCAAATATAGATCCAGGCTTTGCCCACGTGTAGCTAAAAGTTTACTTCGTGAAGTGGGCAAAGCAGGTCCAGAGAGTAGTTTATCCAAAGCTACAGAGACAGTAAAAAGTAGAACTCTGCCTGAAAACCCATTCTTCTGACTTTAATAAGATGCTTGCTTTAAAATAATTTTTTTAATTAATCAAAAAGATCGGAATTCAGAAATCATGGAGATGATTGCTCACACCTAAGACTAAGGGAAAAGCCAGATAATACACAAAAATCATAGCTTTTTTTTAACCTATCAAGAGAACTGAAAATATAAATAAAGCTAAATTAATTAAAATCTACATAGTTATGATCCTATTCTAAGAGAGAGGAGACCAGTGAAGGCTTTCCTCGCTGGTGAAGTAGCAGGAGGCAGAATGCATCATAGAGGGGGAAAGGAAAAACTATTTAAAAATTTAAAAAACTATTAAAAATAAAGTCAAAGTTGGTTCTTTGAAGAGATTAATTCAATTGATATATGCTTAGCAAGTCTTATCAAGTGAAAAGGAGAAAACATAAATTATTACTACTAGGAATTAAAGAAGGACTATCAGGACAGATTCTCCAGATTTTAAAAGAATGCTACTGGAATATTATGAAAACACTTATGTCAATAAATGTTATATCTTTGGTGAAATGAACACATTTCTTCAAAACACACACTTCAAAATTTACACTGGAAGAAACTGAACATCTAAACAGGTCTTTATCTATTAAAGAAATTAAATATGTACTCAAAAAACTCTCCACAAAGAAAACTCTAAGCAAAATTTGCTTGACAGGTGAATTCTACTAAATATTCAAGAAAGAAAAAAATACAAACACACAAACTCAGAAAATAGAGGTAACACTTCCCAACTCATTTTATGAGGCCAGCATAATTCTGGAATGGTTATGAAGAACCTAGGGGCAGGACAGAAATAAAGACACAGACGTAGAGAATGGACTTGAGGACATGGGGAGGGGGAAGGGTAAGCTGGGATGAAATGAGAGAGTGTCATGGACTTATATATACTACCAAATGTAAAATAGATAGCTAGTGGGAAGCAGCTGCATAGCACAGGGGGATCAGCTCAGTGCTTTGTGACCACCTAGAGGGGCGGGATAGGGAGGGTGGGAGGGATACACAAGAGGGAGGAGATATGGGGATATATGTATATGTATAGCTGATTCACTTTGTTATAAAGCAGAAACTAACACCATTGTAAAGCAATTATACTCCAATAAAGATGTTTTTTTAAAAAAGCCTGACAAAGATATTACAGGAAAAGAAAACTGAAGGACTAGATCCTTCATAAACTAAATTTTTAAAAAAACCTGAAACCAGCATTTAAAAAAAAAAAAAAACATGGTCAAGTAGGGTATATCCAAGAAAATCAAGGTTTGTTTTAAATTTAAAAAACATATCAATGTGCATCTGCTTCTGGCCATGATGGAGTAACAAGGACTAGATTTATTCTGCTGCCTGAAATGAACTACAGACAAAACATATGCAACAATGGTTTGAAAGACACTGGACATAAGACAATAAAGAATAGGGATTCCTAAAGATAGGGGTGGGGGAAACGAGGCAAGCCCTAGTTTTGGACTCCGTCTTAAGACTCTGAGAGTCTTCAGAAGGAGAGACTAAGAGACACACTGAGTTAGGAAGATAGTGATGAGAGTCCAAGACTCCCAAGGCAGCAAGAGTTTATGGCAGAATACCAGAAAGGAAAGATCTGAACAAAGAGAAAATCTAAGAGATCTACAATGAGCCCACCCTTATGTATTTATCAAAGTACTGATCAACACAGACACATGGGAAAACTACCAAGTCCAGGGTAAGAATCACCCTGAGGTAAGAGTGCCTGGCACTCAGGCAGGCCTGTAAGTAAAAATGCCTATTCTCACCAGCCAGACTGGAAAACTTCATGGGGCTTTGAGTATATAGAAGGTCTTACTGAAGCAGTGGAAAACAACCCTAGAATGGATACTGTTCAAGCTCACATCTAAAAATAATCTTAAAAGCAAGACCCAAAGGATCAAACAGTTTCCAAGTAATTTAATAGCATCCCAGAACAACACTTGGGTATATTTAGAGGAATACAAAAATACCCAGGATGCAACAGGATAAAACTCATATGAAATTTAAAATTTCCAGGCACATGAAAAAGTAGGAAAATATAACCCATAATGAGGATATAGCTAATTGAATCTTAATAAAAAATGACACAGATCATAGAATTAACAGACAAGGACATTACAATAGTTATTTTAAATGCATTCCATATGTTGAAAAAGTTCAATAGAGACATGGAAAATATAGAAAAGAACCAAATCAAACTTTTAGAGATGAAAAATACAATGTGTGGGGTAAAAAGTCCACTGGATCAGATTAATTGCACATTAAACATAACAGGGAAAAATAAGATTAGTGAACTTGAAGCTACAGATACTATCCAAAATGGAAACAGAGAGAAAAGAGCATTTTAAAAGATACAAGTAGAGCAATAGCGAGCTGTGGAACACCTTCACGCAGCCCAGTATATGTGAAATTGGGGTTCACAAAGGAGAGGAGAGAGGCATGGGACAAAGAAATAGTTTAAAGAAATTATGGCAAAAAATTTCCAGATTTGATAAAAACCATAACCTTATAGATCCAAGCAGCTCAAGAAACATGAACAAACTCAGGCATAAGAAACATGAAAAACTACACCAAGGCATACCATAATCTCACTGGTCAAAATTGGTTTTATAGAGAAAATATTAAAAAACAAAGAGAGTAAATGCACACACATACAAACACACACATTACAAAAAGAGGTACAAAAATAAATGATGGCAGATTTTCCGTGAGAAACAGTGCAAGCAAGAAGACAATGAAGCAACAACTTTAAAGTATGAAAGAAAACTGTCAATCTAAAATCCTGCATCCAGTGAAAATATCTTTCAAAAACAAGAGTGAAATATAGACTTTTTCAGACACAGAAAAGCTGAAAGAATTCATCAACAACAAACTCACACCACAAGAAATGTTAAAGAAAGTCCTTCAGGAAGAAGGAAAATGATACAATATGGAAGTATGGGTCTACATAAGAGAATGATTAGCACAAGAAAGGTAACTACTTGATTGAAGATATTAGATATTTTTCTTATTTAAGTCTTCTTGAAAGATAATTGTTAAACAAAAATAATAGCAATGTAGTACACAGTTTAGAGCATACATGAAAACAAAATGTATGATAGCAATAACATAAAGATTGGGGGAAAGAAATAGAAATATACTATTTTCAAGGTCTTATACTAAATGTGAAATGTGAAATGGCATTTTTACTTACAGGCCTGCCTGGGTGCCAGGCGCTCTTACCTCACTGTGATTCTTACCCTGGACTTGGGTAGTTTTCCCATGTGTCTTATACTGCATGTGAAATAGCATAAAGGTTGGGGGAAAGAAATAGAAATATACTATTTTCAAGTTCTTATACTATGTGAAATGGCTGAAGGTAGTCTTTTTTATAACTTAAAGATATGTACTATAAGCCCTAAAGCAAAACTAAAATAACAAAACAAAGAGTTATAGCCTTAAGCCAAAACATAAGGAGATAAAATAGAATTATGAAAAAAATTCAATTAATTCAAAAGAAGGTAGAAAAAGAGAGAAGAACAAAGAACAGGTGGGACAAATAGAAAAAAAATATCAATATGGCTTAAACCTAACCATATCAACAATCTTACTGAAAATAAATGGTCTCAACACTCTAGAGTTTGTCAAACTGAATTTTTTAAAAAAGCAAGTCCAAACTAAAACATTGCCTACAAAAAACATTTGTTAAATATAAAAACTTGAATAAGCTAAAAGTCAAAAAATGTAAAAAGATAAAACCTACTAATAAAAATAAAAGTTCAGGGCTTCCCTGGTGGCGCAGTGGTTGAGAGTCCGCCTGCCGATGCAGGGGACACGAGTTCGTGCCCCGGTCCGGGAAGATCCCACATGCCGTGGAGCGGCTGGGCCCGTGAGCCATGGCCACTGAGCTTACGCGTCCGGAGCCTGTGCTCCGCAACGGGAGAAGCCACAACAGTGAGAGGCCCACACACTGCATAAATAAATAAATAAACAAACAAACAAATAAATAAATAAAAGTTGAGTGAATACATTTATATCAGACAAAATAGAATCCAGAGAGAAGAAAATTATGAGAAATAGAGTTATTTTGCAATGATAAGGGGGTCCAATCATCAAAAGGACATAATAATCCTAATGTTTACAGACCTAATAACAGAGGCCAAAGTACATAAAGCAAACTGATAGAACTACAAGGAGAATTAGACAAATACACATTTATAGATAAATACTCCACTCTTAATAATAGAGAGGAAAATGATACAGAAAATCAGGACAAATATAGAGGAAGTTTGATCATGGATGAATTTCAAAATAATTATACTGTTTCAAAGAAGCCAGACCAAAAAAAAAAGTACAAACTATATGATTTTGTTAAAGCAGAACTTAGGGGAAATTTAAAGTAATAAATAGCACATAAAACTGTCTCTATTCACAGAAAACATATCATCTGTGTAAAAATTTGATGAAACCTAGAGAAAAAGCTATTAATAAGTGAACTTATCAAAGTTTTAGGATTTAAGATCAACATATAAAAATCGATTCAATTACTGTATACCAGCAACAAGTAATTGGAAATGGAATATTTAAAATGCCACTTATAATAGCATCAAAAAATACAAAATACTTAGGAATAAATCACACAAAAATATAGAAAACCTGACCACTGAAACCCTCAAAACATTGTTGAACAGAATTAAAGAAAAACAAAATAAATAGAAAGAGATAACATAAGCATTAATCAAAAGACTCAATATTGTTAAGATGTTATTTATCCCCAAATTGATATACAGATTCAAGTCGACTCCAATCAAAATGCCAGCAGGCTTTTTGCAGAAACTGAAAAATTGAAATTCAGAAAACACGTATGCAAATGCAAAGAACCTAAAATAGTCAAAAACAACCCTAGAAAAGACAAACAGAGTTGGAGAGTTAACACCATCTGATTTTAAGACTTCTTATAATCAAAGTAATGAAGAGAATGTGACAATTGTATAAATATATACCAACAGATCAGTGAAGAAACAGACCCACACATATATGGACAACTGTTTTCCACATTGGTGCAAAGGAAATCCAATGGAGAAAGAATAGTCTTTTCAACAGTGATGCTAGAACTGGGTACCCATAATCAAAAAGTAAACTTCAATCCATACCTTGTACCACGTGCAAAAATTAACTAGAAATGGATCATTGACCTAACTGTAAAAACCTAAAATTATAAAATTTCTAGAAGAAAACATGGAAGAATAACTTTTATAACCCTGTGATAGGCAAAGGTTATTTAGATACAACAAAAGCACAGTCTATGAAAGAACAAAATGAAAAATTGGATTTTATCAACATTTTCTGCTCTTCTAAAGATACTGTTAAGAGAATGAGACAGTAAGCCACAGGCTAGGAAAATATATTTCCAAACAATATACATGATTAAAAAATTTGTATCTAGAATACATAAAGATTCTTAAAATTCAGAAAAAAATTAACTCAATTTTTAAAAGAACTAAAGATTTGAACAGACACTTAAGCAAAAACAATATATATATATGAATGCAAATAAGCATAGGAAAAGATGCTTAACATGGTTAGTAATTAGAGAAATGCAAATTAAAACCACAACGAGATACTCCTATGCACCTATTTGAATGGCTAAAACCAAGATTAAAAAACAAATCAGTAGAGGTTAGTGATACCAAGTGTTGGTGAAGATATAGAGGAACTGGAACTCTCACACACTGATGGCAGAACTACAAAATAGTACAACAACTTTGAAAAATGGTTATCAGTTTTTTAAAAAGATTACCATGAAATCCAGCCACTTCACTCTTAGGTATTTACCCCAAGGTAAATGGGAACAAAGTGTCCATTATAAAGATTTGTACACAAATGTTCATGTGAGCTTTATTTATAATGGCCCAAACTGGGAAAAATCCAAATGTCCATCAACAGGTGAATGGATAAACAAATTATGGCATATTTACACAATGGAATACTACTCGGCAACAAAAATGAATAAACTATTGATACATGATACATCATGACTGAATCTCAAAATAATTATGATAAATGACAAAATGAGTATAATCTATATAGTTCTATTTATATAAAATTCTAGAAAGTGCAAACTAAGGTACAGTGACCAAAAGCAAATCAATGATTGCATAGGGATGACAAAGGTATGAAAGGGTTAAAGGAAGGTGCAATGGAAAACCTTTGGGGACAATGTATTTCTATATATTAGCAACAAACAACTGAAAAGTGAAAGAAAGCAGTATCATATAAAATAACATCACAAAAATACCTAAGAACGTTATTGTAATGCAAGACCTCTTCCCTGAAAACTATAAAACATTTCTGATAAAAATTAAAGATTTGAATAAACGGAAAGAGAAACCACGTGCATAAATTCGAATTTTCAATATTGTTGTTATCTATTCTGCCCAAATAGATGTATACATTCAACACAAACTCTATAAAATCTCAGTGATCTTTTTCAAAGAAACTGACAAATCAATTGTAAAATTCATATGGAAATGCAAATGACCTAGATTATACAACATACTATTTTAAAAGGACAAAGTTGGAGGACTTAAACTAGCTGATAAAGCTATCAAGACACTGTGGTATTGGCTTAAAGATAACATGAACAAATAGAATAGAACAGACAGTTTAGAAATACACCCACAGAATATATGATCAATTGATTATCAACCAAGGTGCCATGTAAATTTCTTGGGGAAAGAAAATCTTTTTGCAAATGATCCTGGAATGATTAGATACCCTTATGAAGAAAAAAGGTAAACCTCAACTCCTACCTCACTCCATGAACAAAAATTGATGTGAGATATAACATAGATCCTCAAACAAATGCTGGAACCATGGAGCAACTAGAAAAAAGCATAGGACAATATTTTCATAATCTTAGACTTGGTAAGGATTTCATAGAAAGAACAGATTAAATTGGTAGCCATAAAAAGGAATGTCTTGTCCTTTTAAAATATGAAATATTATTTTAAAAGTCCCTTTACTACCATCCACAATACTGTCTCCCCACTCCCTTCTTCAATACAATAAGCTCTTTATAATTAATTATTGTTGGTAGTGGCATCAATATTGTGTTATTGGTGGTGGTTGTAGCACTAGTGGTAGAGAAGAAAGGAGTACTAGCAGAGAACTAGTACAGGAGGAGAGAGAGGAGGAGGAGAAAGAGAACAGGAGGAGAATTTAGCTGTTCCTCTATTAAAGGACAAATATGAATATTTCCAGTTTCTTATTATTGCAAACAGGATACAATAAACAGCCTTGTAGATGTTTCCTTGTGCATTTGAGCTAGTATATCTTTACAAAAGTGGAATTTGGTGATCACAAAAAAATGTTCTCAAACTGCTTATACCTAATTAAAATCGATGAGTACATAAGGCATTTAGGGGGAAAAAAAAAAGATGTAGCTTCTGTAATACCACTGCAATTGATTCCCTTCTTAAAGTATAGTAAATATTTAGTTGTAGTTTTGAAAATGTCCACAGTTTAGTGAGAGATAGACATAGACACAAATAATCACATATGATAGAGAAAGAATTATAGTATGGATATGTAAAGTTACTCAGGAGTAAAAAGTAGGAAACTGTCTAGGAAAGCCAGGGAAGATTTTCTCTCTCTCTCTCTCTCTCTCTCTCTCTCTCTCTCTCTCTCTCTCTCTCTCTCACACACACACACACACACATACACACACAAAGGTATTTGAAATGAATTCTAAAGAACAAGTAATCTGAAATACTGAGAAACAGAGAGAGGAAAAAAAATTTTGGAAGAGGGAAAAAGAACATATCATGAAAAGGGTGCCTTTAACTCTGTCTTCAGATGCCATCTGGATATAGTTTCCCCAATAACCTCAGGAAAATCACAAATGTTATCAGAGGTAGAAATAGCTTTCAACCAATTTTGCATTTTACATATGATGCATCTGAAGCTCTAGTCCAAACTGATTTTCCCAAAACTATAAGCTTGTTAGTGAAAACCTCAAGGGAAGAATTCAGGTCCACTTATATTTAGTTCACTATTTTTATACTACCATGAGCTGCCTCCATAAATTAGCAACAAGGAGGGTTTAAAAAAAAAGAGTACTCCTACTGTCATAAATATCCTTTTATTCCAAATTCATCAGGTTCAAATAAATACTACTACTTTCAAAAAACATACAAAGATAATTGTTATGGTCTCTCTCTAGCCCTATAAAATTCTAAAAGATCTTCTGATTTAAAATATGTTTTACTATTAAACATGGCTCTTAGAGTCTAATTTTTTAAAATTGACAATCTACGAATGCTAGTAGAATGAGTCTATATTTATCAGAATGTTATTAATAAGTAGAAGCTTAATAAATTATTTATAAAATCAACAAATTACATATTAAATGTACACTATATGCAATACTGTATTGGGTGCTCTGGAGCACACAGACATTGCAATTTGGCACCCATTACCTACCCTGCAGTTTATTTTATTTTTTTTTGCTTTATAACAAATTTAATCAGTTATACATACACATATGTTTCCATATCCCCTCCCTTTTGCGTCTCCCTCCCACTCTCCCTATCCCACCCCTCCAGGCGGTCACAAAGCACCGAGCTGATCTCCCTGTGCTATGCGGCTGCTTCCCACTAGCTATCTATCTTACGTTTGGTAGTGTATATATGTCCATGCCGCTCTTTCACTTTGTCACAGCTTACCCTGCCCCCTCCCCATATCCTCAAGTCCATTCTCTAGTAGGTCTGTGTCTTTATTCCTGTCTTACCCCTATGTTCTTCATGACATTTTTTTTCTTAAATTCCATATATATGTGTTAGCATACAGTATTTGTCTTTCTCTTTCTGACTTACTTCACTCTGTATGACAGACTCTCCATTACCTACCCTGCAGTTTATTTGTGCTACTTAGTGGTTTAACTCATAAGATACGACATCTGAAATATCTGGGTTTACATGCTGGCTCCACTTCCTTGCTATGAGATTTTGGCCAAATAATCAAACCTTTTTAAGCTTTGATTTCTTCCTCTACAAAATGAAGTAATAATATTACCCAGTTTATGAGTTGTAGTGAGTATTAAATAAAATCAATTCGAAGCAGTCATCATATTGCTTGACACACAGTAAGTGGTCATCAATACATATTGGCTGACATCATCATAATCACCATTTTTATCATCTTCTTCTTCATGATGGTCTAGGTCTATGTGTTAGTTTGGGTGTCTAGAAAACAGCCTGGATCAAGATTAAGTGCTGGTGCTTTCTCTGGGATGTGAAAACCAGGGCAATGAAAGTGAGGGAAAAAGGGAAATGAGGCAAGAAAGGATGGAAAGTCATGCAAAATGACTTGTTAACATGCTGGCCACAGCTTCATGATGAGTCGTAAAAAGACAGAGGAAATCCTTCAGCAGAAGCATCTGCTTGGCCATACAGGGCTTCTTCAGATGAGCCATGTGGCTGTGTGGTTGGAATTGTCCACGGAAAAGAGGAAGAAGGGGTCAGGGATACTTACTTTCTCCCTCCCATCTTCAGTTTCCCAGTGATCAAAGTTTGTTCCATGGGAATTAGCACACCACACTTCTGGACTGTGTCATCCAGCTCTTTAGGTGGCCACTTAAGATGTCAGATGCCACACCCAGGACTGGGATTCCGTTCAAGTCTAAAGAGATGAGAGGAGTCAGAAACTGTGAGTTGTAGTCAGTAAACCTGACTACACTGCAGCAACCACAGAGAGTAACAGTGGTTTCTATCTGAAATAGTACATAAAAACTGTGTCAGATATGCTCTGGTTCTCACATACCAACAGCCTGAAATTACAGACCTCTCATAAAAGTGTATTAGTCGGGTTTTGCTATAATAATGCTGTATAAGAAACAACCATCAAATTTCAAGAGTTTAAAACCAACAAAATTTTAATTTTTCCCTCACAGGTCTGCAGGCTGGCAGTGGATTGGCTGAGCTCAATTAGGCTCAGCTTGGCCAATGTTCAGGCTGGTTCCTTGCATCTCTGATTCTGGGCCCCTGGCAAAAGGAACTGTGGCTACCTATGGCACGTTCTTCTCATGGCAGATTGTAGGTGCTTAAAAGAGGCAGATGGAAGCTTGCCGTGCCTCTTTAAGCCTTGGCTCAAAGCTGGCACACTACCACTTCTGTGAAAAACAGCAGCAATAACTCACAAAATCAAGCTTATAATCCACATTGTTCTAAAATCCCTAGCAGTGCCACTAATCAAAACCAACCCCCATCATTGATATTTTCTATTTCTTCAGGATAATCTATATTTATTAATAGCCAAAGTAGCATGGATATTTACTTAAACGAATTTTGTTTCCATAATCACATTCTGAATCCTTTGAGGTGTCTCTTCTTCTAAGGCATCTTCTTTGTACTAAAATTTGATTATTGAACACAACTTGGATTTTACGTCATTAGCAACACCATTTGCTCCTATTAACACACCCAGAGACAAAGGACACCTAGAGAAATGTAGAACTCCAAGTACTATGCATTCATGAACCACAATTCAAAGTCCCTAGGCAATAGGGTTCTTGATACCAAGAATAGCCTAGCTGTTCCGTAGCCTTCTTCCAAGCGCCATGTGTTTGCTTAGTTAACACACTAAACTTTTTTTTTTTCTTTTTACTATTGCCAGCATTGCAAAGTCAAAATAGCTGTGGAGGAACAAGCTGTTCTGCCTCATGTCTCATCAACATTCCTTGTTCAGTGTATCAAAACACAGAGAGCATAAAGAGCAAATGCAACAACTCCAAAAAGTTCCCTATTGGGGATTTGCTTTCTGTGAAACTATCCACAGCTGCGTACTCAGAACAGCAGAAGAAAGGTGGGTCTCCTTGTCAAATCCAAATGAAGTCACAGCAAGCAAGTATGGATTTAAACTCTCATTTTGTCACTTGAAAAACAAAAATCAATTATGTAGGCCCGCATGAACTAATATCAAGTTAAAGCTTGCAAAAAGTTGTCTTTCCAAAAAACCAATTTAAAATTATCAGCAGAAGTTGTACTCCAAGTTCATTAAAAAAACAAAGTCATTGAACTAATATTCTAACCCAAATCACCTTACTAACCTAGGAAGGATTTTCATTTCAAACAGCAGCCATATTGCAAGCTGTCCTATGCCAAGTACATAAGATGGGTCCATATAAAGAAAGCTAAGAGGAGAGACTGATAAGATGATCATTGCCACTTTCATTCAGGTCACAGTTCAGCTAATCAACTTTGCCTTTAAGACAGAACAAAATCAATAGGAGAAAGATTAACCTACTTGTCCACATTTGAACATATATAAAATTAAATATTCAATTTATAGTCTTTCTCCTGTTCATGATCTTGTAATTCAATTAATATCTATCCCAACAAAATAGTTTCTATTTGTATAGTTAAAACATGAAATTCTCATTTAACATGATGACAGTTCAGAGTTAGAATTAGGATAATATTTGAACTAATACTTAATAAATTACTACTATTATAATTTACAGATGAGCCACAATAAAAATAGCCAAAGAGAACATTTGCCACATAGTAGTGATTTTTATGGAATACTGGCAAGAAGTTGTTGCCTTTCCAATAAAAGCCAAGATGATCTAAACCACCAGTCCCCTTTACCTCTGCTTCTACCTTCCTGCAGCATAAAGGGAAGAAATCTCTCCCAGGTGTTCTTTCCAAATGGCTACAGTAGACAATTGTGCATAGACACAGGGGTGATAGCCACATACCCTATGTTCCAGCCATGCATTAAGTCCAGAAAGAGAGAGAGCCAGAAGAGGAATAGTATGGTAGGAAAGACAATACACTAAGTCTAAACTTGAGCAACTGCAGATAGAGAAACTGATAATTCTCTGATTGCAGAGGTCATGCTTAAAACAAAACAGGTCAACTCAAAGTAGATTATGAGGATTATTATTTGGTACAGAATTTACAAGAGAAAAAGGTACAGAGCCAGGTGACAAAAAAAGAGATTATGAACAAGATAGACCTAATCTTTTCTATATCCTCTCCTTGCTTTAAAATGTTTCACTTATATTTTGGTGATGAAATATTGAGTCAACACTAGCACCTCATACTGGATATAACAGCATGCACCTTTTTTGAAATTTGCTGTTTTAGTCTTTATGTAGAGAATTCCTCTACTTATTATGGTAAAAAGCTATGCTGCTATAATTAAAACACCTAACAATATAGTGACTTAAAAAAAACATTTTGTGTCTTACACCAAACAGCTCTGAGGACAGCAATGCAATTTGGTGGGACAGTTCTGCTCCGTTCCATCATTTGAGGTTCCAGGGCATCACTGTCACCTAGATGGTTGAAAATGGATGACCAGGGATTCCAGCTGGAGGCCAATGGAAGGCATGAAGGAGGCACACCCACTGCCTTCAGGACTAGGGTCAGAGTTTAGACACCTCACCTCCCCTCACCTATTGGGGAGAACTTAATCACATCCAAATGCAAAGGAATATGGGAAATGTGGTCTGGTCTTGCTTTTTTAAAGTCACTATATTTGTGGGTCTCTTTATTATAGAAGCTAATCCTTTTACTCTAATTTATGGGCACGTGAAAGAAGAGAATAAATTGTATTGAACAACTAGCAATCTCCATATTCCCAAAGAATGCCATGAAAAAAAAGATGATTTTTATTAGTACCTTTAAGAATCTATATATAAAAATTATTTCTGTTCACAATCTGTTCCTAAATCACAGGGGAAAATTCAATGGAAGGAATTTCAGAGATAAGCTAGTTTAAACCTTTAACACATGAGAAAACCAAGGCCCAGAGGTGTGAAGTTGCCTGCTTAAACAGCTGATAAGAAAAGCAGGAATGTTTATACATTCTCAGCCCAATATTCTTCACAGCCTGGCATGAATTAGCTAAAATATGCATTTGCCTAAGTCATCTGAACACCTCCAGTATATCAAAAAAGGTTGGGTTCCAAAGGAGATTTTTTTTCTCCTCCTAAATTAGGTGGTTTAGCTATCTAGCCAATTCAGAAGTCCCAATAAATGCTATGCTCTATTTCATATTTTAATGTAAATAATTTATTTACATCAAAGAGGAATTGGGAAGTATTGGGGGCTGTGCATTTAGCAGCATCCTTGGCCTCTACCCACCAGATGCCAGTAGCAACCCTCCCACTCCCCAGCTGTGACAAGCAAAAATGTCTCCAGACATCTCTAAATGACCACTAGGGAGAAAATTACCTCCAGTTGAAAGTCACTAATTTATGCTGTTAGGGGGAAAAAAAGAATTAAGACATGGAAAAAAGATCTCAGAGAAAGCTACGTGAATGAGCAAGAATTTGCCACCTCCTTCCCACCACAAGAGGGAAGAAAAATAAAGAGCTAGAAAAATAATCCTCAATAATGAGAACATGCATCAGTAATAAACTCTGAGCCATTCCTTAGGCCAAGTTCTGGAGAGGTGGCAACACCACCAAATAGGTTTGTGGGGTTCAAGAACAGAGGGGATTTTCAATCTATTGCCCTAGTTTAAAGTCCTGGGAGATGTTAATATCTCAGAAAAGAAATAGGTGCAAGTCAACTGGGAGACAGCTTAGGGATCAGGGACACCAGTGTGGCTTGGTGATGTCAAGGATCTTATGGTCCCCACTTCAACATCACATCTTGCTGCTACTTAAAGTAACTCCAGAGAAAGAGGAAGGATTCTTCAAATTTAATAAGGTTAATTTTCTGCTACTCCAACTTAAAAAGAGGCTGAATATTAGTTTCCCAGGGCTGCCATAACAAATTACCAAAAAGTGAGTAGCTTAAGACAACAGAAATTCATTTTCTCATAGCTCTGGAGGCTAAAAGTCTGAAATTAAGATGTCAGCAGGGCTGAAGTCTCTAGGGAAGAATCTTTCTTTGCCTCTTCCAGCTTCTGATGGTTGCCAGCAATCCTTATCCTTCTTTGACTTGTAGATGCATCTCTCCAATCTCTGACCCTACCTGCACGTTTCTCCCTGACTGTGTTCACGTGTTCCACTCTTCTTATTAGGGCCCACCCTGGTCCAGCATGACCTCATCTTAAGTTGATTATATCTGCCAAAACCCTATCTTAAAATAACATCACACCCACAGACTCACGGTGAACACAAATTTCTTTATTCTTTTTTTTTTTTTTTTTTTGCTGAGCCACGCGTGCAGCATTTGGGAACTTAGTTCCCTGACTAGGGATTGAACCCACACACCCCACAGCAGAAACGTGGACTCTTAACCACTGGACAGCCAGGGAAGTCCCTGAACATGAATTTGGGGAGGGGCACTATTCAGCTCAGTTACAGGTTACAATAGAAGTTAAGCAAGTTTTAGAAAAATAAAATTATACCTTTTGCCTGCCTGAGTTTGTGGCTTAAACTTTGTACCAGTCACAGACAATAAAGAAAAAAGTGTAACTCTACCAGTAATGGCTAAAAATTGTATGTTCTAGATCTTTCTCTACTATGGTTCTGAGGAAGATTCAGATTCTTCTTCCAGCATAAAAGACAGCTATATTGTAACATGTGCTAAATCACCCACTATAAAGGAAAATCACTGACACATATAATTGGTCCTTAAAACCTTTTTTGAAAAGTTAACTAACTTGAGTTAAAATAAAAAGAAGAGTATATGAATAACTTTCACCTCACTGGCTAGTAGAAACCATTCTGCCTCAGTGCACTTTTCTTCTCTTGTAAAATTGGTCAGGAATATCATGGTACCAGCACTAAGAGAGGGCATTCATGTCTAATATGTGATTTTGAGCAAGGCAAAAAAAGAAGAGCAAGAGGCAGAAAATGGTCTTATCAACAAAAACTACACACTCGTATAATTCATAGCTGGACGCCAAACTATGCCCCCATTTATAGAAATTCACATTTCCTTCTATTTTGCCCACATCGTTAAAACAACCGTGCAAAATTAAAAGAACATCAGCCATGCACCAAGCTGAATTTGATGTGGGAAATTCTGATGGAAAGAGCACAGGGTTTATTATAGTGTCCAACCTGCCTTTCTGTCTATTTATCTATTTGCACAGGGGAAGAGGATCACAAAGAAGATAAAGCTGAAGAAGATAACAGCCATTCCCTCACCAACAGGCAGACAAGAGCAGAACTGCCTGACCAAGCCACGCTGGGTGAGGAGTGTGCTGATGCTGTGCTACCCACCCCCTCCACAGCCCTGCCCTGGCCCGCACGTGACTACCACCTCTACAACCAAAGACGTGTACGTTTGCATGTACGTGAGCACAAATTATACAGAGAAGACATGTTTCACACACAAACAGTTTTCAAGTTCCTACTATGTACTAGGTCCTGTTTTACGTAGTTGTAAAAGGGAATACCAAGAATGGCAGTAACGTAGGAAAGAATCAGCCACAGGAGAGGTGACATGAAGACTGAGTCAGAGGCACTGTTGCTTGGCAATGACCCTCAGTCCCCTCACTGTCACCTTAAAGAGTTGGGGGTGAGAAGACTAATGTTGGGGGGGGTCAACATTTCAGTTGAATATGAGCCATATAAACCTTTTTCAGGACTTTTCTTTTCCCCCTGTTTCTTCATCCCTGATCATGTCATTGTATTGCTCTAACCACATGACCTTTTTACCAAAGGGAGAAGAAATATAAAGAAATCTAAACATAGACGTTTGTGGAGATCATGTCATTTGCTAAACCCTAGATA
Organism: Mesoplodon bidens; assembly: GCF_964165515.1. Taxonomy (NCBI): domain Eukaryota; kingdom Metazoa; phylum Chordata; class Mammalia; order Artiodactyla; family Ziphiidae; genus Mesoplodon; species Mesoplodon bidens. The sequence continues at coordinate 185,910,177 of NC_138176.1, read as the reverse complement.
GGATTCTGATAATATTTAAGACAAATGAATCCTGGGGAGCAGAGTTACATACAATTTCTCAATCATATTCACCATTTATTTTGTGGTAATCCGTCAATCTGGTGGACTGTTGGAAAATGTGGCAAGCTGAATCAGTTTTGTTTTGTTTTGTTTTGTTTTGTTTGCGGTACGCGGCCCTCTCACTGTCGTGGCCTCTCCCGTTGCGGAGCACAGGCTCTGGACGCACAAGCCCAGGGGCCATGGCTCACGGGCCCAGCCGCTCCGCGGCATGTGGGATCTTCCCGGACCAGGGCACGAACCCGTGTCCCCTGCATCGGCAGGCAGACTCTCAACCACTGTGCCACCAGGGAAGCCCTGAATCAGTTTTTAATTCATCCAAACATAGCATCTAGATCAATTATCAGAGTCTAGTTGTTTGATCACCCAGATGTGTCCTTAGTACCTGAAGTATTTACTAAATGGTAACTTAAGATAACCTCCTACTCAAAAGGAGAAACACAGTCACATGATTTATTAATTTATCCATCTATCCAGCAAGCCAGCCAGCCAGCCAACAATACTTATTAAGCCCCTATTATAGGCCAGACATTGTGCTAAGCAATTAGGGATATCAAGAAGAAAAGAAATGATCCAAGTCCACAAGAAATTCATAATATTGTACAGTGGTCTCAAATATTTTTTATCGTACACCACCATCAGGAAAAAAAATTTGAGCACATACACCCAATACCAAAAATGTATATTTCTTTATATGTTAAGCAAGTAATACTGTACTAATAAAGTGTATGTATATATTATATATAATACTACTACTATATTCATAAAGTGTATATATGTAGATAGAGAAATTATATCAGAAGAAATACATACTAAAATTGAAGTTAAAAGGAATGAAATGAGAAATAAATAGTTCTAAATAGAGTAAGAGAAAGAGTTCAAAGGAAAAAACCAGACCCTTAAATCAGTAACCTCAGGGACAGTATTGAAGAAGACAGGTCACTGCACTTTTGCAAAGGCAGTCCTAATGTGAGCTCTTCTAAGCACATCAGTGGCCTCACTGTGGCTCCATTACGTTAGTCCCATCCACTGCTCACGCCAGACTGCCCTATTCCATCATTATGACTTCAGCATACAAGATTCCCAGGTGTGAGAGAGCAGTGTCAGCTAGTGCTACATAAATGATTTAGAATACAAATTTGGAGGACAGAGAAAAGTAGTTTTGCTTTGGAAAATCCAAAACCACCTTAGTTTTAATTTTGGGTGGAAATTTAAAAGAGACTTCAGGATACTCACTGAAGCTTAAGAAGAAAAAAAATTACCACAAGTTCTTTTTTACAGTGATTAATAACATAACAAAAAATGAAAAGCCAAATTCTGCCACATTATGGGCAACCATCCTTATATCACTACAAAGAATGATCTTATCATTGACAGATGCTAAGACTCAGTGGTTTGAATCACACCATGTGCTACAAATTAAAAGGGCTAAAATCACAATAATGCTAATCTGGAAAAGAACAGGAGAAAAACAAGTGTTAGGATCTGCAGGACCAACATTTAAAAGTAACCACACAAATTAGCTCAAAAAGCTGTGCATAAACCTATTAGTCTATATGTGCATTGAACAAGTCTTGGTGCACTTTGCATAAAGCTTTCAATGGAAAAAAGTATCCATAATATGTTTCTATTTCTATTAAAAAGATATAAGTTTATATATAAGAAAAAGTATAAGAATATATACTGAGTTGTTAACATTACTTATATATGGAAGGGAGTTGGGAAAATGGAAACTTTTACCTTCTTAAACATCCATGTCTCTAAGTTTGAACTTTATAAGGATAAGTTACTATTCTTATAATCTGGAAAAATAGGTAGTTATTTTTAACAAACAAAAAAACCTACTGAAAGAAATCATATTACAGTGTAATAAAAAACATTGTGAACTAAAAATCTGTAGACTTGCGTTCAAAAGATCAACGCTGCCACTCACCAGCCATGAAATACATGATCACTAATATTTTTGCTGGTGCTGGTAGTGAATGCTGTTAGAGCAAGAAAATTCAACCAACTGACTCCAAAGGACCCTTAAGTTTGCCCAAGTCACCTCTTCTATAATTCTGCCTCTGTCATATATATTGTATTCCAGCACTGCCCCCTACCTCCTATATGCTGCATTACAACGGGCTCAAAAAGATGGGTTTTTTCCCACATGTGATGGAGAAATGCACATACTAAAACTATCATATAATGGACTTTAATCTTTACAAGGCCTCCTAGATTCTTCCCCTAGACTACAGTTAGAGAATGGACAAGCAAAACTGCTTGGTGGAAGATGACATGTATGTATTGAATGGTCGTCTCTGGAAAATGAGGACTACCTACAACCCTCACTGGGGGGCTCCCCAGCCAGTGACCCAGGAAAGCACCCCATCTTTCTGTTCTGCTGAATGGCTCCTCCAGACCTGAGCACCCCTGGGTTTTAGTCTTGCATCCATCTCTACCCAGTGCAGCACCCAGGACAAGTTCTTTAACTCTCTGTCTGGGAGAACATTCCGGGTGCATATGTAAAAGTTAGGCTATCTTTTCTTGCTGTACTACATGAGTTCACGGAGAGTGATTTCTTGGTAGCTTCTTGAATTTTATTTCAGTAGACATTTAGCAAGTGCTAGTATGTGCTAGATACTATGTCAAGAGCTGGATATGAGGCCCCTCCCCTTAGTGTTCCATATAATAGTATCTCAAATTGGTACATGGAAACAGAAGTGAGAGATATACATTTTCATGCATAGGTTCATTTCTTCATGTTAAACATGAAGAAGCCCTGGGCCTTATCCTCAAGGAGCTTAACTTATTAATATTTGGTTTACACTGATTTACAGAAATAGAAGTGGGAGGTAGGATTTTTGAAAATCCTTCTGTGAGTCAGCACACAGTAAGCATTTACTATGTCCTAGTCACTAGGCTCGATGCCAGGGATACAAAAAAGGTGAAAACTACTTCCAAGAAGCTGATAGGAAACAAAGTAGAGAGCGAGGCAGTGAGTGCCCTGCACTGTGACTAATCAGCCACCTCTTCCTGGAGGACTTGAGGAGTTTGTCCCTGAGGAAGGACCCAGGATCAGATCTTAAGAGATCATTTCTTGCTAGGTAAAGAACAGAAGAGAAGGGAGGTGGCCAGGAATACCACTCGACAGATGGGGGGAGAAAAGGAGAAAGGTAAGCAGGGGGTCCTGACTATGCCAGGCTTAATCCAGAATAAATGTGCTGGAATTTAGGGTCCCCTGACATTATCAGTGGGGACTTTATTAAAATGCACTGAACTCTGGGAGATTCTCAGATCATCTTTAGTGAATAAAGGCTCTGGGCATAAACTTCAACTGAGAATAAGGAATGGGGAAGAGCCCTGAAGATACCCCATGTGAACAGGGATAGAAACTGGCAGCTAGGACCAAATCAGACTTGCAGTCTGTGCTCAGGGAACTGACGGCTCCTGGGAGCACAGCTTTTCAGTACTTCTCAAACTTCAGTGAGGGAAAGAATCAATGTTGTTTCTCGTAAATCCTCCAGAGAATCTGGTTCTCTGGTTCTGAAGACAGGTAGGTCTAAGATTTTGCCTTTTTTTCCCTTAACAAACACCCCCTCGATTGAGATGCAGATGATCAACAGACCGCACCCTAAGAAGTACTGCCTTCAAGCTGGACCCAGGGGTCTGATGGAAGAGAGAAAAATTCCACAGCTCTGAGATGCGAAACCCTAAATGTTTCAAGAGTATACCAGAAAATCAGATGCCGTCACTGTATGACATACTGACTCACCAGAGCCACATACAGAGCTACAGGGGTGAAAATATTTTGTGTATTTGCCCAGAAGCATCAAGAAAGTGAAGCAAGCCTCGAAGAGTGTTTTTGCAAAAACCATGGGATAACAATTTAAAATTTGCTATTTCTGGGCATATAGCTAATTCTGCTTTACTCTTCCATCTTGTCCTGGCATGTTCCTGTAGGGCTATACTCTCAGCACCAGCTATGGCCACACGCCTGAAGGACAAGCTGAGGCCCAGGTGGAGGGAAGGGAGGCTGATGAACTCTGCCTCTGCCAGGAACCAGTCAGATCTGACCAGTCATTTCCCCAAGCTCAGTCACACTAACCCCTCTGAGAAAAGGGAAAAGAAGTCAGAAATGAGGTAGACAGGGCGGTTCAAAACGAGGCATAAGTGGAGGCCAGAAGCTTTTCATCCATCTTCTGAGCTGGCCTTTCAAAAACGAGTCTTGTTTCAGTTTTCCTGAAGAAAATAGGACAAATTATCTTCTTTTAGGCTAAAGATAAGGTAAAACTGCAAAGCCATTCAAAAAGTATGTGAACTTAATCACCAAGGTTTCTATTTTTTTTTAAGTTTTTTGAATTTAACTTTCTAACGGCCAGGCTGATATTTAGGAAGTTCATTTCAGATATAGGTAATAAATCGATCTTTTTGTTTAACCTTATTGTTACCAACTTTAAAAATCACTGGTTTCTCAGCCCTATTTCAGTGTAAGGCTGAAGTCGACTCAATGGGTAACATTCTGCAGGGGAAGACTGACACCTGCAGGAGGACTGTGTCACTACATGGTAAAATCCACAGGAATTCTCAAAAATCAAACAATTCGGCTATTGCCTGGCATACAACAGCCTCTCAACAAATGATGACTATTCTTACTTGATGGTGAATGGTGGCTGTACATGCTTTTGCAATGCACTTCTTGAAATTTAAAAAAAAAAGCCCGGGCGTCCGTGGTGGCGCAGTGGTTGAGAGTCTGCCTGCCGATGCAGAGGACACGGGTTCGTGCCCCGGTCCGGGAGGATGCCACATGCCGCGGAGCGGCTGGGCCCGTGAGCCATGGCCGCTGAGCCTGCGAATCCGGAGCCTGTGCTCCGCAACGGGAGAGGCCGCAAAGGTGAGAGGCCCGCGTACCACCAAAAAAAAAAAAAAGCCCAAGGATGAAAAAGGTCAGAGGCTCTTCAAATTATTCAGATCATTCTTCTGTTTTGCATAGAAACCGTTCCCAACAGATAAGAGTCTGTCTTGTTTTTAAAGACCTTACAGAAAGAAATTCTACAGCCTCCCCCATCCACATTGTGGCTCTACAGCCTTCAGCAAGGCCAGGCTAAGGCAAACTTCATTAGGTATATAAATTTAAGGAGCTCTATCTCTCCTTTCAGAATAGACACCACCTCCCAATTTAGACCATATGTTAATAAACATTTTTGTTCAGGTACTATGTTCCAGGCACTGTGGTATTTAACCTGTGAACAATGGTGTACAATGGTGAACTAGACATGTTTCTTGTTCTTGAAAAGTTTCCAGTCTGCTGATCCTGCAACACTCCAGGGTGCTCCTGCTTCCTTTTCTCTGCCCCCCACCTCGTTTTCAGCTCCTCATTTATTCTTCCTTATAAACACTTGATGCCAGGAACTTCCTATAATCTTCCACACTCCCAACAAAACTAAACTGCCTGTGCTTCATTTTTGCAGAGCTCCAGTCTAGGTAGCAACTAGCTGATCTGGTAAACTATTCCATGCCAAGGGCTAATGGATCATATCACCAAGGTAACTTGAACACATTTTAATGGGGTCTTCCTGAAGAAGACTAATCAAAATCATTCAGACCTTTGTGTTGGACTGATGGAGATGATATTCAGAGTTAGGCATGGCCTTGTGGTGCACCTTGCCCATGTGGTACCTAGCCTCCAGAGAACAAAGCCAAACCTTGACTTTTTGGTTTAACGCCACTGTTTAAACCTATTTTCTTACTAGCCTCAATAGAGTTGAAACATATACCCAATCACTTTTTACTGCAGAGCAGCTCCTTTATATTCCTGGTAAATGTCTCTTTTCCTTCTTCTTTCTGACATAAAGAGGCTCCCCATAGTAATCCAAAAATAACATTGAAAAATGCAAAATTAGGTCAACTTGCATTTTTCATCAATTACACTTATCTTCCTAAATTTTGCAGAGCAAGTAGTCAGGTGGAAAGGCTACCACTTCTCAAATTTATAAATTCAAATCATATACAAGATGATTAGTAAGCTACTATTCCTACTTGTTGTGAATGGTGATCTCTCTAAGTAGTGCTTGATCTGTGCTCTTGGCCATTCTCCAAGTGGGCGTTTGTTTAAAATTCCGGGCTCTGTCAGTGGTGATCTTGTTTCTGATAGCATTTAATTACTAAAAATCAAAATATATTAGTCCACATTAAGAAACACAATTCCTTCACTTAGTTGAACTGAACTGTAGTGAATGTATATTCATTACCAAGAAAAAAGAAGTCAAGAAATATAAGGTTTTTGTCCCAAGATGTTAACTTTTTCAAGGGGCATAAATTGTTTTTCTTTATATTAATATCTATCTCTAATCTTAAGAAGGCTCATTGGAAGATTATAACAACTATCCTTGAATATTTCCTTGGATCTGATTGGGTTTTTTTAAACTTATTCTTTTAAATCTCCTGGACAACATGACAAAGTATATAAATAAGCCTTAGAAATTTATTCCTCAGGAAATTAAAAATGCCATAGAAGAGTTTGGGATTAGCAGATGCAAAGTATTATACATAGAATGGATAAACAACAAGGTCCTACTGTATAGCACAGGGAAATATATTCAATATCTTGTGATAAACCATAATGGGAAAGAATATGAAAAAGAATGTGTGTGTGTATGTGTGTGTATATACACATACTGAATCACTTTGCTATACAGAAGAAATTAACATAACATTGTAAATCAACTATACTTCAATAAAATACATTTTTTAAAAAGATAAATCCAAATTTAAAATTTATAAAAATGCCATAGGAGAAAGGAACTGAACATTATTGATGCCTTTTGTACACTTTGTACATGATATTTCATCTGTTTCTCCTGAGAGCTCTGTCATGTCATGTCATGTAGGTTGTTTAGAAGGATCCTCACCTAACAGATGAGAAAATAAAAGCCAGGAGAGATTCTGTCACTTGCCAGTAAGCGATATTTTTCAGATTCAGCCTCGTGTCCATCTGGGTCTAGAGCACATGCTCCTTCCTTGGTAACTGAAGAACCTACTCTAAGTGCTGGGTATGAATTTCAAATAAAAAGATAGACTTGGTACGAAGTGAGAATGCTATCAAGGTTGTAGCACCTTTATGGTGTCCAGTGGAACACTATAAAAAGAAAAAAAAAATTTTCAAGGGATTTGTGTTTACATGTTTAATGTTACGTTAGTGATTAACAAACTATGTTTATCATTTATGGAGGCTTTTAAATGTAATTTTCAAAGTGCAGCCATTTAGAGATTAAACATTATAGGGCAGTGTCTGTACATCATTTGTGAGAAATCTAACCTCACTATTGCTATAAACAGTTTAGGATAACAACCCTGACTCCTAGAGTAATGAAGAAGCTTATCACATTTAAGCTTTATTGATTTCTGCTCTGCAGTATGTTTCAATGTATTTAGAATATCATTCTTGTGACTAATATGATTGACTATTCAATTAGTAGAAACAGATTTATTTGATCCTAATATTCACTCTAAAGATTTTGAACAATACTATTTGCTCATTCCTTTATTCATTAAAAATTTATTGTAAAACAGTTTGGTGTTCCATAGAAAACTAAGCATGCAATTGCCATACGACCATGACTGAACAATTGCATTTGGGGGCATTTATCCCCAATAAATGAAAAATTATGTTTACATAAAAATCTGTACACTATTGTTCATTACAGCTATATCTGTAATAGCCCCAAACTGGAAATAACCCAGATGTCCTTCAACAGGTGGTTGGTTAAACAAATGGTGGTACATCCATACTATGGAGTACTATTCAGCCCTAAAAAGGAACAAATTATTGATACATGAAACAACCTGAATGAACTGCCAGGGAATTATCCTGAGTGGAAAAAGCCAACTCCAAAAGGTTACATACTGTATGATTCCATTTACATAATATTCTTAAAATGACACAATTATAGAAATGGAGTACAGATCAGTGGTTGTCAGAGGTTAAGGAGGGGGTGAGAGTAAGAGTGAAGTAGGTGTGACGATAAAAGACAACAGGAGAGATCCTTGTGGTGATGAAAACATTCTGTACCTGGACCATGTCTGTGTCAATATCATGGCTGTGATACTGTACTATAGTGTTACCACTGGGGGAAACTGGGTGAGGGTACAACTCTATTATTTCTACAATTACCTCCCCACAAAAAAGTTAATTAAAAAAAAAAGATATTGGGACTTCCCTGGCGGTGCAGTGGTTAAGACTCCACACTCCCAATGCAGGGGGCACAGGTTTGATCCCTGGCTGGGGAACTAAGATCCTGCATGCTGCACTGCATGGGAAAAAAAATGATATTGAACACCTAATACCTAAGGCACTGAAACTGCAGACAGAATAAAGATTCCTCAAAGGACACTAAATACCTACAAGAAAGAAAGTAATTCCACTGTAGTGTGGTAAATTCAATTCCACAGTTTGCATACACACCAAGGGGACACAGAGGAAAAGCACTGAACCTATATCTGGAATAATGGTATATGAAAAGTTTCCCAGAAAAGGTAATGCTGCAACAGAGACTTGAAAAATTAATCGGAGTTATTCTGGAAAAGAAAGGGGAAAAATTGGTGAAGGGCATTCCAGGCAGAGGGTTAAGCATGTGCAAAGGTAAGGAGATTGGAAATAATGTGGTGCCTTCAGGAAACTATGAGTAGTTTGGTATGTCATGTGTCTGGTGGGTAAGGCTGCTGGGAGAGACAAGACTCATCTCAATCCTAAGTCAGGGTCTAGGTCTTGAGGTATATTATTTTAAAGGGCTTGAAGTATATCCTGTAGGGTACAGCTAGAGATTATAGGTTTGTCTGTCTCTCCATCTGTTTATGTAGCAATAAATAAGATTTAGGTTTTAAAGGGCATGGAGGTTGAGACTGAATTATGAGTTGCAGGTGGGGACCAGACGTAGCTAGTGACATATTATAGCAGTGACAACAGGAATGAAGAAAAGGGATAAATTTGAGAGACATAACAGAGACAGAATCCAACAATATATGGTGACTATTTGAATGTGAGAGAGGAAGATAAGGGAAGAATCTAGGGCATAATCGCAAACGAGGACTAGAATGATGTTCCCAAGCCCAGAGCAGACATCCCTAATTAATAATTATAGGGACTTCCCTGGCAGTCCAGTGGTTGGGACTTCGCCTTCCAGTGCAGGGGGTGTGGGTTCGATCCCTGGCCAGGGAGCTAAGATCCCACATGCCTTGTAGCCAAGAAACCAAAACATAAAGCAGAAGCAACATTGTAACAAATTCAATAAAGACTTTAAAAATGGTCTGCATCAAAAAAATCTTTAAAAAAGTATTATAGTCTTTACAACTCAAATCAGCTCTCCCAGGAGCCACTACTTATTCATCAGGGTTAGCAAATGAGTTGTATTTATTTTCCACCTCTTACCTTAGACAACTCCTGAATTTCTAGATGGATGGTGGTGTGATCCATAAAAATGGGTAAAACAAGAATTGAAGAGAAAAAGTTTGAACTTGCTTCAATATGTTCCTGAGTTTGAAGGTCATGAGAGACATCAAAGTGGAAATACGTAATAAGAAACGTAATAAGAAGATATTTCGGTGTATAGCTCAGGATGGAAATTTGGGAACTAGGAGCATATATGTGGAAATTAAATCATAGGAATCGAGACAGTTACAGTCTAATTACAGTATGTAAAGGGACAAGAAAAAAAGATCAAGCACAGAACCCTTAAGAACATGGATATTTACGTGATAGGCAAAAGAAGAAGTGATCACAAAAGAGACTAAGGTAGTATGTTAAGAAAAATAAGAAAATCAGGAGAATATGGTTACTGAAACTCAGGAAGGAAAGAAAGGGAAAGAGGTCAGCAATTAAGTGCTGAAGATAAATCAGTAAAATAAGGACTAAAAAGAACTTATTAACAGAGACCCAGGGAAGATGGTGATGGTGGTGGCATCACAGATTTTGGACCCAGCCCAATCCAGGCTGATCTCATCCTGAAATCTTAATGGCATCTGCAAAGACCATTTTTCCAAATAAGGTCATATTCACAGGTTTCAGGAGGACATATCTTTTGGGGGGGAAGAGGGGTACATTCAACCCACTACAGTATGACGAACATGCAAAATGCATTCACCCCAGGCCAACAACACCAAAAGTCTCAACCCATTAGAGCATTAACTCTAAAATCTTATCTAAATATCATCAGCTGAAGAATCTCAAATCTTATCTAAATCATCTAAATCTGGTATGGGTGAGACTCTGGTTATGATCCATCCTGTGACAAAATTCTTCTCTATCTGTAGAGTCTGTGAAACTAGAAAAAATGCTATCTGCTTCCCAAATACAACGGTGGGACAGGCACAGGATAGACATTCCCATTACAAAAGAGGAATAAAGGGGTCACCATTCCCAACTAAGCTCCAAATCCAGCAGGACAAATTCTTTTAGGTTTCAAGGCCTGAAAATAATCCTCTGTGGCCTGATGCTCTGTCCTTTGGGCCTATGACTGGACCCTGCCAGTCTCTGTGTCACGGGGGCTCTGCCCTTGAAGACACTCTACCTTTTTCTTGAAGGGTAACACATGTTTGCAAATAAGTAACTTTATCAGCCAGCTTCCTGCCTGTAGAATCTCAGAAGTCCACAAGCCTTCCTTCATTTTGTCCTGTCTCTGTCCCCTTCAGTCCAAACTGTCAGTGTTTCTGCTAATACAACTTTCTCAAAAACTGTGTGTGCCTCCTCTGTATGACATGGAGGTCTACTCCATTAGACAGAAGGGTCCCCACAGATCTTTCCTGGATAGCCCCATATCTATTCCTGGCTTCTGCTGAATGGTTGAGTAAATCCATAAGTTACAAGACAATCTCTTAAACAAAAGGTTGCCCAGCCACATCCTTGACCCTCTTTCCAGAGCATGCTTTTCCAACAATGAATTTCCTAATTTTAGCATTCTTTGTGATCTAGACAGTTTGAGAATCTCCCAAATCGTCAAATGCTTGTTTCTTAACAGTTCCTTCCTCCCATTTATCTCTTTCCTTCATGTTTCACTATAAGCAGCAAGGAGAAACCAGGCTGATTTTTTAACACTTTCCTTGGAAATCTCCTCAGCTAAATATCCAAGTTCATCACTTTTAAGTTCTGCTTTCACCCAATAATAGAACTCAATTCAGCCAAGTTTTCTGCCACTTTATAACAAGGATTTCCTTTCCTTCATTTTCTAATGCTATGTTCACTTCTTCCTGAGACCTCCCCAGAAGAACCTTTTAACATTCACATTTCTACCAATATTTTGTTCATGACAATACATGTATGCTCTAAGATGACAGAAGCTTTCTCTACTGCACTCTTCACTTCCTTCTGAGATCTCATCAGCATTTCCTTTAACATCCATGTTTTTACCAACCACCCACCACTTCAAGGAAATCTAGGCTTTCTCTATCACACACTTCAAAATCCTTCCAACTTCTATGAACTACCCAATTCCAAAGCCACTTCCACATTTTTAGCTTTTGTTACAGCAACACCCCTCTTTCCAATACCAAAATCTGTATTAGTTGCTTAGGGCTGTCACAAACTTGGTGGCTTAAAAACAACAGAAATTTATTCTCTCAGAGTTCTGAGGTCAGAAGTCCTAAGTCTGTAGGGTAGGCCACCCTCACGCTAACGGCTTTGGGAGGGAATCCTTCCTTGCCTTTTCCAGCATATGGTGGCGCCATGAGCCATGGGTTCTGTGGCTTGTGGAACATGCTCTGGGTTCACATGGCCTTCTTCTGTGCTTTTGTCTCATATCTTCCTCTCCTTTCTCTTACAATGACACCAGTCATCAGATTTAGGGGCCACCCTAAATCCAGGATGATCTGGAGATATTAAACTTACTTATATATGCAAAGATCCTATCCAAATAAAAGTCACATCCAAGGTGTCAACTGAGAAAGAAAGCACAGCATGAGAGCTGTGAGTTTCAGTTTTATCTGGCAACTTACTGAGGACTTCAGCCTGGGAGACAGCCAAAGGGAAAGTAAAAACAGACAAGGGAATGTTGGAGATACATCTGAGAGAAAGGTAACTGACAGAGCAAGATCCATGAGAAGACTAAAGGGAACATGATTCAGGAAATAGGTAGCAGATTGACCTGAAGTAGCGGGTTCAAAGGGGTCATTTCTACTGAGACAAAGGAAAGGAAACAAAGGATGGGCTTTAACTTGGGGTGAGCTTAGAGGGGGAGGGTTAGCAGCAGAAAGTTGAGGAAGTTCCCATTCTCTGACCTCTCGTTTCTCTGTGAAAGAGGAAGGGGTTGATCTGCTAATGTTAAGTGGTGGGTGGGGAGTAGAAGGTGTCCAGCAAATGTTAAAATATCCAAAGTGGAGTTGAAAGTTCCACAGAAACTGTAAACTGAATTTGCAGAGATACCAATCCACGCCATTTCTGTCATCTTCTTCAGCGACTTGGGTATGGAATTAAAGAAGATATAGTTAAGTTGATGAACTGTTTGTGGTTCATTGTTTCTTCTGATCAGCCTAATTTGACAGGAGCGTTGAAATCATTGGCAAGGAACTGGTTGTGGTGACGGGGAAGAAAGGAAAAGAAGGTACTGATAAAATGCGGCCAAGGGAGGAAATAACTCCAAGGCTTAAGAGACTGAGTAAACAGGGAATCAGGGTTAAAAACAGATTCAGGGGGCTTCCCTGGTGGCGCAGTGGTTGAGAGTCCGCCTGCCGATGCAGGGGACACGGGTTCGTGCCCCGGTCTGGGAGGATCCCACATGCCGCGGAGTGGCTGGGCCCGTGAGCCATGGCCGCTGAGCCTGCGCATCCGGAGCCTGTGCTCCGCAACGGGAGAGGCCACAACAGTGAGAGGCCCGTGTACCGCAAAAAAAAAAAAAAACAGATGCAGGAGGAAAGATAATGAGTTCATTTTCATTATTTCAGGCTTCCATGTCCAGTTCTGTATGTGAATCCAGATGCACAGAAAGGAGATCTGGCCTGAAACTACAGATTTGTGACACATCAGCTTAAGGATAGTAACTGAAGCCACAGAAATATATAGAGTAAAAATAGAATACATTTTTAAAAAAACTGAAGAAAGAATCCTAAAACACACCCTGGTTTAATACTCAGGTAGAGAAATAGCAATTATCAAAGGCCTCTGGAATGGATAGGCCAAAAGGTAAGGAAAAAATCCAGGTGTGAGTTGTCTCAAAAGTCTAGAAAAGAGAGTTTCATGGTGGGGGGTGGGGAAGGGAGGCAGTCAAAATGTCAATTTGCTGTGCAGATTTGTAAAGATGACTATCTAAAAGATGTCTTATTCATCTCTGTTTTCTGGGACAAATGTGTGGCACACAATTGGAATTCAATAAATGTAAACTTCCATGGTGCATCCATTCCCATACCTGCAAGTCTCACTCCAATATCATATTAGAGCTATTAAAAAATGTAAAAAGAATAAACAAGAAGGAAGGAGGGAAGGGGAAAATATCTCAGGTGCTCCATGAAGCCCAGATGCTCCATGAAGCCCCCATGTCTCTCCATCCCAGATCACTGAAAGCCATCCTATAAAACAAGGCACAGTCTGAGTATCCCCAAACCTCAAATCCCTGTAGGACACAGACTGATCACAGCAACAGTAAAAATTTGAAGTTTCCTGGCTCTTGGGCCCATGTGAAGATGTAGGACTCCCAACTCCTCGAGAATTTCCTACCCCCTACCACAAGTGTATTAAAGCCAAGATGTGTCTCACCACAGGTGCTTATGATGAGATGCTGCCATTTTCTCAGTAACTCTTACTGGGCAGTTCAGTTCCCCATCCTGTCACTTCAAGTGCACTGAGATTTCTGCTAGATGCAGCTGTTGATCCCCCACCAGGAGGGGGAGCCCCTGGCATTCCTTTACCAGGCATGCTACTGAAGTCTTCTGTCAAGCACCATGACTAAACAGCCAGAGCCCTCAAAGTGCAAAATCCCACAGCTATCTGTAGGGAACTGTGCCCTCTCCCCTTTGCGTTACCACTGTTAGAGATGCCCCAAAGCAATGTTGCTCCTGCTTCCATTGCCTTCCAGACCTGAGTGGAAAAGGAAATAGAGCTCTTTCCATTTTTTTACTCATAGACCTCTTTTTCTCTCTAGATTCAGACATGGATTGTTGCTATATCTATGTTTTCATATCTGTCCATTCATTTCATAAGTGCAGGTGGGAGTTAAGTACTTAGTGTTAAAGACTGCTTACTTTAAAAATTAAACCACATGAATGAATTAGAGAGAACTGACATGGGTTATAAATGATTGAAGTCAGTCCAGAAGTCATTTTGCAACAGGTTTCATGACAATAAAAGCAGCTGTCATTCCTAATTCTTCACTCTAGTGTCCCACCATTATCATAATGCAGCCGCCATTCTCAGGTCTCTGTCTCTGATGATCTCTGGGCATCTTTCTACTTCTGTTTCAAATACCAGGTTACAAGCTCTCTTCCCGCATCTCCAGGCCAAATTCCCAAGAAAGAAACTGATCGAAGAAAGCTAATTACCGTTGCTCTTGCATGGACATCTGTGTTAGGACATCTCATGGGCCACTGATCCACCTTTGGGTCAGCGGTGGCCACAAGGTAATCTCCTGTGGCACCAGTGTGAATACATGCTGAAAGAACTTCCCAGAAGACTTCTATGAGCATGGCAGGCATTCTCAGACATGATCTTCCTCCACTAGGAAATGAGAATTCCTATACACAGTAACCTTAAGCAGAGCTAATGTACTGAACACACAGTAAGCTTTTAAATATTAGTTTTAGCTTCATGGCTTAAAAAAAAGTCTCAGTGTTTCCTTTTACATGACATTTAAGTCTGTTTAGGATTTATCTAAATTTGTCTAGTTTTATCTATTAATATATCTTCCCTTGAACTCTAATAATAGATAACATTTTGGGGGGCTAACAATATGCCTGGCAGTTTTCTCAGAGTGTTACTTGGATTCACTGATTTAATCCTTACAACACAAAGTACTGTTATTATCCCTATTTTACTAGTAAGAAAACTGAGACAAAAAGAGGTTAAATACTTGCTAGCTAGTAAACGGTTGAATTCAAACCCAGGTAGCAAGCCTTCAGAGCCCAGAAGTTAATCAGTAAACCATACTGCCTCTCACACAGCAACTAATATTACTAACACAATAACAAAACATAAATAATAGGCATCATGAATGATTCTCATCATGCATGTAACCAAACAATGGGCTAAAGATTCTACATATATGGATGCAAAACTGATGTTTTGCCCTGTTGCCATTATGAATAAGAATTTGCATCCTAATTCGTAGCCAGAGACAAAGCTATAACATTTGCCCCCCAAATTTTGATATATTTCATCTTTATCGTTCAGTTCAGTATATTTTCTCATTTCCATTGTGATTTTTTCATCAACCCATTAAATACTTAGAAGGGTTTTGCTTCAATTCCAATCATTTGGGGCTTTTCGGTTTTCTTGTTCATTCCTAGTTTGTCTATTGTGGTCAGGGAAAATAGTCTGAATGCTTTTGGTCCTTTAAATGTGCTGGGGCTTTCTTTATGACTCAGCGTATGCTCGGTTTTGGTATAGTTCCATGTACATCAGTTTTCCTCTATTTCCATCCACTTGCAAGGACTGACCTTAGCCCAGAAAACCTCGAAGGTCCCCTCTGACCCCAAGTGTGTGAGATTCCACGATAAAAAGTAACCGGTGAAGAGTTAGCTCTAGTTCCTATTTTTCTTCCAGTTACTTTTCCCCTTGATTTTCAAAATGTAATACATATTGCTTCTAATTAAAAACAGAATAAGAAAAAAAAGCACTTGAATTCGCTGTACAGTACCGCGCTCTTCTCACGGAAGAGGAGAGGCCGGCCGCCACCCGTACGCGATCAAGCTGCCCGGGAGCCCCGGGCGAATCCCGCAGGTCCTTGCTTACACGCGCGCCCGCGCGGCCCGCGGCCCCTCCCCCTCCCCAGCCGCGTCGGCCCCGCCCCCTCCCCAGCCGCGTCGGCCCCAGCCAGGGCCGAGGGGCGGGGCCCGCCGCGGCGTGCTGACGTCAGGGAGGGCTGCGACGCCGCCGGGTCCGCTGGGGTGCTGACGGCGGCGGTCCCCCTGTGAGCGGAGCCCGGCCTGGGCAGCGGCAGGGCCGTAGGACCTCGCGCAACGTCCGGGCTCCGGGGCGGGGGCTGCGGGGGCAAAGCCCCCTCCCCGGGGAGGCGGGGCCTAGGCGAGCTCCCCGCTTGGGGAGCGGCGGCGGCCAGGAAAGATGCATCAGAAGCTGCTGAAGAGCGCACATTATATCGAGCTGGGCAGCTACCAGTACTGGCCCGTCCTGGTGCCCCGCGGCATCCGCCTCTACACCTACGAGCAGATCCCCGTGTCCCTCAAGGACAACCCGTACATCACCGACGGCTACCGGGCCTACCTGCCCTCCAGGCTGTGTATCAAAAGGTACAGTCTGGCCGCCTCCGCTGGGTGCGCCTGGGGGGCGCGCCGGCGGCCCCTCCTCCTCACCTACAGCCTTTTTGTCTGGTCCGCCTGCTGCTTTCCCCGTGTTTCTCCGTGCCCATCATTTCCTAGCTGCCCCAACCTTTTCATCCCTTTCTGCCACCTCTCCTTTCTCGTTGTCTTTCCTTCTTCCGCCACCGGGCTACTTGATCCATGGACTAATGATAGTAACAATGATCATAATCACTAACTCCTGTGAGGCTTTGCTCTTTACAAAGGAATTTTACATCCTTTACTCATTTGGTGCTTATTTGGATACATGTTGGAATCGACCCCACTGACAATGACTGAGCCATACTTACCCCTGTGTATACCTAAGCTTTGTTTATTTTTAAGGCAGCCCTATGGAAATTCAGATGTTTGGGGCCAGATAAATGCCTGTATAATAGGAAACAAGTTCACAATTCCATACATTTAGAAATCCTGGTTTATTCATGCAGCAGATAGTATGGAACCCCTGCTAGGTGCCAGGCACCCTACCAGGTCCTGCAAAGAACAGCAGGTATGGCCCTTGTTCTCATGAAAATACTGAGGTCTAGCCTGGGTGACACACATTAAAGAGCTAGTTATACTATTACATAATAACCATTGTAAAAAAAAAACGCTGTGTGGGAAAAGCACTATAGCAAAGAGAGCCTATAACAGGCACTGCCCTCCACTAGAGCACTATAGAAGTGTCTTTAAAAAAGGAATTTCGTCATCATTTAAACTCTTAAAATTGAGTCCCTTGAAAGCCTGGGTTTAAAAAAACAAAACTGAAAAATTAGTGTTCTAGTTCTTACACTAGCGTTCTGTTAAAACTCCCTATATGTACTTAATTACAGGACCCCACTTTAAGAGAATTAAGATACCCTGGGGCTTCCCTGGTGGCGCAGTGGTTGAGAGTCTGCCTGCTAATGCAGGGGACACGGGTTCGAGCCCTGGTCTGGGAGGATCCCGCATGCCGCGGAGCGACTAGGCCCGTGAGCCACAACTACTGAGCCTGTGCGTCTGGAGCCTGTGCTCTGCAACGGGAGGGGCCGTGATAGTGAGAGGCCTGCGCACCGTGATGAAGAGTGGCCCCCACTTGCCACGACTAGAGAAAGCCCTAGCACAGAAACGAAGACCCAACACAGAAAAAATAAATTAATTAATTAAGGGGGTGTCTGTACTCTGAACTATATCTCACTTTCCATTTCTAAAAAAAAAAAAAGATACCCATGTTGGTTAGCTCCAGGTCACTGTAGTGACAAAGCCCACTGCTGGAATGTGAGCCATTGAATTGTTCAAGCAGCAGCCACATGTTTGATTCTTGATCTTGTTTTTGGCATGGTCTTACCCCAGTTCCTTTGCCCTGCCTGCCTTTAAAGTGCTTCTCTGACTCAGGGTCACAAGGTGACATCAGTGTCCATCCCTACTTGGCTTCGATGCATGGCCCACAGTACTTCACAATTTGAATCCTAAGTGCCATTTTCCTCCCCATTGACTGCTTTGCATAAGTTATTACACAAGAAATCAGAGCTGGGCCCTGCTGTGGATGTAGAGTTCCACAAGGATAAAGCAGGTAGTCAGTTGCCTTAAATAGTTTTATACTCACCTCTGCATTCTAATATTAGGGTCCAAATTTCATGGATTAAGGAGTGAAATATAGTGCTTTAGATCTTGGGCTGTTGAGTAAAAAAGACTTGGGTGTGCAGATCTGCCACTTAACAGCTGTGGGACCTTGAACAAAAGTTAACCTCTCCCAGCCTTATTTTCCCCATTTGTAAAAATGAGGGTAATTACAGTGTATGCCTCAGAAAGTAGTAAGGACGAAATGGGATTGTGTATGTAAAATGCTACACAGAGCCTGGTACATAATAAGCACTCAATAAATGGTGACTTGTTATCACCATGGTCATTGAATTTGAAGCCAAATAGATGATGATGAAGTTGATTGTTGATTTTGAAGCAGAACAGAGTATAGGTCTAACTTCTCATAGAATAAGAGTAGATCCCCTACGGGGGATATTCTGCTAAGCGCTCTTCCCACCAGCTTGGTCTTCTCCAGGTTCAGCTTTTGCCCTTTGTCTAGAGGGTCAAGGACAAATTTGGATATAAGGAGAGGTTTTGTACGTCACAACTGTTCTGCCAATACTCTGTTAGTTGGAAGGAGCATGCCAAGATTATGCCTCTCTGCTCAGTTAATCAGGTTATACTGGGTTTCACCAAATGAAAAGTTCTGAGGCAACAGGCAGAATGTGGTATTGGCTGGCAAACAGTCCTGGGGTTAGATGTGTCTCCTCACATCCCTGCATCTCTTCCCCCACTCCCCAGTATAAGTAGTTTTTATACTTGATGCTTATACAGGATAAAGCCTGAAATCCATGATACAAGATCCACTTTATCCTTGGTGATCATCTGATTGTGTGAGACCCTGCTATGTTTATGGCATGGGAAAATGTGAGCCATGGTGACTACTGCAAACTCAGTATTAGAGTTATACGTTAGTGCTTACCAATAAGATTCTGAATCAGTGAAGGTCAAAGACTTTAAACAAAAGATTAGATTTTGCAAGAGAATTTTAACCTTTAGTCATGACATCACCTTTCAATAATCTGATGAGTCTTATCCACAGCTGGAGAAACATTTCACAAAATTAAGGAAGGAGCTGGAAGGGACTTGCAGCAGCATCTAACCCAGCTCCCTTGTTTTAGAGATGGAGAAATTGAAGCCAGAGAGGTTAAGTGACTTGCTCATGATCCCAGAGCTAATTTGTTGCCCAGGGTTGGAGTGAAGGGACAGTGACTCCTGGTCAGTGGGGAACACTCTGCACTGGCCTGCACTGCCAGGACTACTTAAACTCAAACCAGTTAGGGCGTATTGAAAGAGGGCAATTAGTACTGATAGTAAAAGTAACCTCCTGTCGTTCCAAAAAAGGAATAAACTCATGCCACCTGGAAACTAGTTTGCTTTCAAAACAACCACAGCAAAGTTGTTGCAGCATGCCTGTCTTAAAGGACATTTCCAGTGGATCCATTTGCATTTATCCTGCTTCTCTCAAGTCCATTTAACTTTGCACTTGCATGTAATGAGTACTAAAAAGGTATTTTAAGTTCATGCCTAACCTTATACTTAGCGGGTTTTCGGATACCTATTACTGAGTGTCAGAGTATGGTAGCTAGCACCCAGTTTTAATCCGCACATTCATTTCTGTAGACATTTAGCATCTAATCTGAGCAAGACACTGTGCTTGGAACAGTAGTGTCATAAAGATGAATCATGCCAGCCATCAGGGAGTTGATAAGCTGGAGGATGAGCTGGAATTTATACATAAATAACTCTAATTGAGGAAGGAAATGGTAAGTATAATAGAGGTGAGCAAGAAAAAACTGTAAGATCCCAGGATTGATGGAGATGGTATATCAAATTTAGAAAGGTAAAGATGGGGTTAAGGGCTTAAAGTAGCAAGTATTAGATAATCCCCAAAATTGTCCATAACCTTTTAAATGCTGACAATGAGTGAACAGATATGAATCTGAGCTGCACGTTTGTTTTTTTCCAGTTTGTTTATTTTATCTAATGAAACGGTAAACATCTGGAGTCATTTGCTGGGTTTCTTTCTCTTCTTCGCGCTGGGAATATATGACATGACATCTGTGTTACCTTCAGCAAGTGCCTCCAGGGAAGACTTTGTAATTTGTTCTATTTGCCTTTTCTGCTTCCAGGTAAGTCATTTCACAAACACTATTATTGGTAAAGAGAACTTTAGTCAGACAAGCTTGGTCAGGTGACCTTACTTCACACCCACAACTTGCTTTAAAGAGCCCCCAAATAGCATATAGGTTAGCTTATTCACTTTCATAATATAAGCATCCAGAGTATGTTTTTATGAGAGCGTATTTGGATGTTAATAGAGTATATTTGAAATCCAGTAAGTTTTAAAGATTGAGAGAATTTCTTTCTTTTCTCTTCCTTTTTTTAGACCTCTCTGCTTTAAGATTAATACAAAGATAGGAATCTCTGTACTGTATTTGCCGACTGAAGTAGAACTCTGTTGTCTGCTTAAAACTTGTTTGGGAAGCTTTCTCATCTTTTATATGTCTATGCCTTTTGTATTTGTTGTTTCCATACTATCTTAATTTTAATGTCTTGTTTTGTTGGTATTAATCTTTTCTCTCACTTTAATGTTAATTTCCTTTGGGCCTTTTACACGTGCCTGATTTCAGATACTTTCAGTTTCTTCTCTGTAACCTCTTGTATGTGTTCCTCAGCACTTTAATTCTTCTTCCGGGATCTGTAACAAAGTGCCTTTAAAAGTTATGTTTAATAATTTTTCAAACAAGTAATTCTGAAAAAGAAAACTAATGTGGACCAAAATCCAGTTGATAATTTTTAAATTTAAAAAAAATGCAGAGAGTACAAAAATCATAAAAATGAAAAGAAAAAGCTATCATGCCTCTGCCTCCAAACGTAGGCCAGCACTTCCTGCAGTTAACCTGCCGCTACTCTAAGAGGGGAATCGATAAGTAAACTGCACAGGTGTTGCTTTCATTGTGTAATAGTCAGTTTCAGGCCTTCATCATTTGACTCAAAACTTTGGACTTAAACGATCAAGAAACACACTGGGAACATCTCTCTCCCCCTTTTCTTCTAATTCTAGCTCCTAGAACCATATTTTAAATTTCTTTGAGGGAAAGAATATTCTGTATTTTTGTGTTCTTATTAGAAAATTATTTTTTCTTTAAGTGTTTTTTAAAGTATACTCTTTCTCAGGTTTAATTTTTGTCCTGATCGGAGCCTAAACGTCTCTTTAAAATCTATCCCAATTTTTAAAATGGAAATGAATCAATTTCTCCATACTTAATTTTTAGATGTATCTTATAGACTAAGATGTGCTTAATATAAGAAAAATTGGTTTAGACTCTACTGTTATACAGATATTATCTCCTTTGAGGATCCCACATGTTTTCCTCTATCCCAGGCCTGCCCTTTATCCACCCAGCCACAGCTGATGTTATTTCAGGGAGCACACATTAATTTTCATAATGGTTTAAGAAAGCAGCGCATTGCAAAACTGAGAAGACGAAATAATTAAAACAACTGCCAATGAAGAAGCACCCAAAGTGTTTAGAGTGACTTGCTCAGGATTGTTCAGCAGGGCAGTAGAATCCTCTTCTCCTAACTGCTAGTGCACTGACCTTTCTGTTACACACAGTACAGCTTCTAAAGACAAACGAGCACATTTTCCGTACTTACAGATACCATTTTTATTATTTTTATTCTTATGAAATTATATTTATAACTCGTTCACCCAATTTCCCCAAATTCTTAGAGTCAGCATGGTAAACCATAAATATATGTATTAATATTGATTTACATTTAATTTTTTTTAAGATATAACATTTTTACTCTTTTCACTTCTACCCTTTTTACGTGCTCAGTGCTTTCCTACCAACCAGATTAATAGAGTACATTCTGAATAGTAGGATGTAATTTTAGGGGCTTTGAAGTCTTTCTATCTTAGAGAAGAATAGAATCTGAGAACATCTTTCCCTAGATTCAGTTCATTAACATTCAGTTCAAGAAATACCTTTTTAATACCTCTTATCTATATCCAGGCACTAAGGTAGGCATCGGGAATACAGTGCTGAACAAAACCAGCCTGTCATAAAAATCAAGTCACCCAGATAGGTGAGCAGAAAAAAGAGTGCCTAAAGGCCCAGAAGCAAGAGACAGCTTAGCACCTTCTGGACCTGTAGGTGCTGGTGTTTGTGGTTAAACCCCAGGAAAATGGAGAAAGGTAAGGCTGGAGAGAGAGGAAGGAGCCAGATCCCGAGGCATTTGGTTATCATGGCAAGGAGCTTAGATGTAGGATGTCATGCTGTAATTACCTGTCCACCTGGATGTAGTGAGATACTCCACAGAAGGAAACTTTCCAGAAAACGGAGACATACTCAATGTCAGATAATTTTTCAGTCCGTTTTTTAAGCAACTCTAACAACACATCCCTTTTAAAACAGAACGTACTAAGTCTAGGTTACCTTTTCTAAAACTCAGATGTTCTCTGTGAATACCATATATTTTACTTTCCTCTTGATACTGTAGTTTTTCTCTTTCCACTTTTATTTTCCTTTTCACAATGAAATCAGCTTTACTGTTGTTATTATTACTATAACATATACTCATGTAGAAATGCAAGCAAACACAAAAGTATTTGGAAGAAAGTAAAAGTCATTTGAAATTCCACTTCCACATTTGACATTTGGGTTCAGATTCCTCCAGACGTTTGTTTCTCACAGCTGCCTCACACCTGCCTGCCTACCTTTCCTATCTACCTCCTTCTGAGCTGTGATCATCCCTGCGCTTGCTGTTTTGTGTCACTCGGCATTGTGATAATGAGATCTTTCCCTGTCAGTGAGAATATACACCTTCATGTTCTCTGAATGTACTGTGTTTTATCTCAGGGGTAATCAGAGAAAACAAATAACCAAGCTTCTTAGAGTTATGTTTAATTGGGTCAATAAACTCTGACTTGTAGTAGCCAAAGCCACAGACTGTTAAGGATTTTAGATAGTGGATGAAGAAATGAGACTGTGGCTAGGAACCTTCTTTTGAATATTGATATTGAGGCTATGGGGACTTAGGTTTGTTTAATGGCCAGACTACAGAATAGCTAGATGACCATTTATCTGGCCCATTTTCCCTACCCCCACAGTCCCTGGTTTAGTGTAGGCTCTAGTCATTGCTTCCTAGGGCTATGCCTGTAACCTCTCATCTCAGCCTTTCTGTAAGGGTGCACTTAAAATTTTCAGACGTATCACACAGAGGCCATAATACTGAAGTTAAAACTCCCTGATATATAGGATCTGTCATAGTCATATCATGAAGGAGGCCACATAGCATCCCTTAATGCTGCTGTGTTTCTCAATATGCTGCTTTTCCTATGGGCCCTCCAATAAACCTGTGCACACCTTTATTTATGTCCTTGATGAATGCCAGGTCAACTTAAGGTGCAGCTCAGGTGGCAACCCTTCCATGAAATATGTAGCTCTTTTCCACCCACCACTCCCACCCACAAGTACACACATGCACCCACAGACCTGGTAGTCTCCCTTCTCTATCTTCTAACTGTGCTCTGCACCAACTTTTCCTATAGGACTTCCTACATCACCGTTTGTTCACTTGTTTCTGAAAAATCTCTTTGAGAGTAGAGGTTTCATCTTTGTATCCCCACTGTATGACACGCAGTAGGTATTGAATGGCTAGAGGGAGTTCAGCTGTAGAAACCTTATCAATCTTCAGAGCAACTGATAGAATTACATTAGCTTTGCTCTCAATTTGATAATGTATAAAGTCAGCATAAGTCATAATTATTTTTCCTTGAACACAGCAAAGCTATTTTTAACTTAGAAGTAAACTCTATGCAATGAAGTCTCATACAGACATAAAAGGTCTTAAATTAAGTGAAAAAAACAAATAGCAGAACAGACTATATGATTCTGTTTGATAAAGAAGTATATATGGTGTTCTTGTGTGTGTGGACTTCTATATCCTAGGTGTTTGATATGTTCATTGAAAATATCTGGAAGGACACAAAAAAGATGTTATCAGTGGCTCCCACTGGAGAATAGATTGACTGGGAGGGGTTTATTTTTTTTTACATCATACAATTCCATATTCTTTGATTTATTTTTCTTTAAGGACCTGTATTCTGTAATAAGTAGTTTTTAAAAGGAAACTTATTCATAGATCAAAATAAGCCTCAGTAGATTTCCTTCTACTACACAGTTCATTAAATTTTTTATGTTATAAAGTAGTTATCGTTATAGATTTCTTTTTTTTTTTTGCGGTATGCGGGCCTCTCACTGTTGTGGCCTCTCCCGTTGCGGAGCGCAGGCTCCCGACACGCAGGCTCAGCGGCCATGGCTCACGGGCCCAGCCGCTCCGCGGCATGTGGGATCCTCCCGGACCGGGGCATGAACTCGCATCCCCTGCATCGGCAGGCGGACTCTCAACCACTGCGCCACCAGGGAAGCCCAGATTTCTTTCTTTATGATTGTTGTCCCCATTTTACCCATGAGGAACTGAGGCTTAGGGAAATGACATATAGTCAGGCACAAAGCTAGGGTCCATGTCCAGGTCTGTTTGGCTGAAAAGCCTGGACTTGACCTGACCACTTCCATGAACATCATGCATGAGTTGCTTTTGTTTTTTTGTTTGTTTGTTTGACTTTGCTAAGATTTGTTTTATTTTCCATAGGTCTGTATGCTTTGCTCTGTGGGCTATCATCTTTTTTCATGCCATCGATCAGAAAAAACCTGTCGAAGATGGATGGCATTAGATTATGCAGGAATTTCTATTGGAATACTGGGCTGCTATGTCTCTGGCGTATTTTATGCATTTTATTGTAATAATGTAAGTAACTTAAAACATTTTACATTCTACCTTTCTAATATAGGTCTTGGGTGTTCTTGCCATGGTTCCCTTGAACTTCTGAATAAGCACATAATTAACTAACTTATAGAAGAAACGAAAGTCTGGTGGAGGCATAAACTCCTTTTTCAAAAGGGCCCTGTGATTTCTAACATCTATTATCAGTTCCTATTCCTTTCACTAACTTGGAAAGGAATGGAAAATAATATATATATGTCGTTATTTTCTGAAACTTAACGTAAACATTAAATTATTAATGTTTCCCCACTAAATCCATATAGCTGCATGGTTCCTCAGATGTACATTATATATCTTTTATTTTTGTGTTTATAGAGTTGAAGGTAAAGTTAGCACTTGTTAAAATTATGAAGTTAGCTGCTGCTTTCCATGTTCCCTTCTTATCCTTTACTCCTCTCTCAGTGAGAAAAAAACAAAAGGTATATCTGCGAGTGTGTTGACCCATATTCTTATATAAGAAATATGTTTTCCTTTCCTTAGCCTTATGTTTGGAGGCAGGCCTAGAGACAGACCAGATGGGTTGTGAGTGTCTTTAACAAACATTTGTCTATTGTGAGTTCTAGATCAACTCTTCTTTCTGACCCTAAAGTTACAAAAGTCAGTTTTTGCCTTGTGCAAAGCAGCATTTGAAACACTGTGATCAAATTATACAGCAACTGATCTAAATATGCTGGCCAACCAAACTACCTCCTCTCCTCATGTCTCAGCCAAGAAGGCAAACTGAATCTTCCTGAGGGCTCAGTACATCTCAAGGCCTCCCATTTAGAAAGTCCCCATTGACCCTACTCTCTTTTCCTCCTGCTCTCCTACCATACTTTTTTTTTGTTTTCTGTTTATCCTTTTAGTTCCTTCCCTTTCAGAGCTAAGACTGAGCCGCTCTCCCAGGTGCAGTGTACCTACTAGTCACAGGACTAGAGCCTGTCGTGCCCGAGCCCTCCCCGTGGAGCAGGTGGTCCAAGCCATATCCCCAGCCTTCACTTTCTAGGAGGATTGGCTGCAGTGCAGGGGTCCTCTGACTGTTGGGAATTCTTAAGTAGGACCTTTGTTGCTACGCAATAATAGAAAACTGTCAACACTGCTGGAGTGTTACACTAGCAAAGCGAAAAATCATAATTTGGTTTGAATGTAAGAACATTATTAATTGTAGCCACTTATACGTGAGCCATTTGCTTTTTAGTCCTGATTACGTTGGAGCATAAGCATAAAATTAAATGTACATGCCATTTACCTTGTAAATTGATTTGCTTTTAGTAGTAAACTATTCATATCTACTCACCTTTCACAACTTATTCATTTTTCATGAAACTGTATCTTTAAAAAAAAAGGGTTGTGAGTATAGTCATGTAATATTAGAATTGTTTTGCTTATTATGTATTTCTCTGAAACCTGTTTTTTGTTTACCTCTTCCCAAATATATCTGATCATCAAAAAGACTAGTGGGACACTTTTTGTAAATCTCTTTTCAGAAAAACTAGAAGTCCAAGGTAGATTAAAGAGGGAAAAAAAGGACTGTTAGAGCTAATACAGTCCATGATCATTTAAAGGAAAAGTTTTCTTCCCTCTGGTATCTTATCATTTCCAAATATTCAGTTGCTATAGTGGCTCTTTACCTTTTAAGGAACACAGGCTGCTTTGAGAATGAGATTGAAAACTATGGACCCTCCATCCCAGATAATGTGCGTTTGGGCACAAACTGACCAGTCATTTTGACGTGTGAATTTCAAGAAGTGTAATGGTCCCAGAGAAGTCCTTGGAGCCCAGGTTAAGAACTCTGTCCTAGGTGATGCTAACTTTTGAGGCTTCAAGACCAGCTTTTCAACTGCTCATTTAGATACCTAAATATTCTATAAGTCCTTCAAACTTGATATATATATTTTTTTTTTTTCAAACTTTATTCACAGATAATGTGTTAAAGAATGACATTCATTTTTAATTTTTACTTTTGGCTGCGTTGGGTCCTCATTGCTGCGCGTGGGCTTTCTTTTTAGTTGCGGTGAGCGGGGGCTACTCTTCATTGCCGTTCACGGGCCTCTCATTGCGGTGGCCTCTCTCGTCTTGGAGCACCGGCTCTAGGTGCGCAGGCTCTAGAGCACAGGCTCAGCAGTTTTGGCGCATGGGCCCAGCTGCTCCGCAGCATGTGGGATCCTCCCGAACCAGGGCTCGAACCCGTGTCCCCTGCATTGGCAGGCGGATTCCCAACTACTGCGCCACCAGGGAAGCCCCTTGATATATTTTTAAATGAACATTCTTTCATGCTTCCCCATTTTCTCCCACCAACACACACACACACACACACACACATACACACTCTGGATCATCTTTGTTCATTTGCTCATTAGTACAAGCCATTTGCATGGCCTTTCATACTAGAAACAGTTGAGCCAT
Organism: Mesoplodon bidens; assembly: GCF_964165515.1. Lineage (NCBI taxonomy): Eukaryota > Metazoa > Chordata > Mammalia > Artiodactyla > Ziphiidae > Mesoplodon > Mesoplodon bidens. The sequence continues at coordinate 185,882,841 of NC_138176.1, read as the reverse complement.
CCTCTACTGCCCTCTCACGCATCCAGTCAACCATTAAGACTTTAGTTTATTTCAGAGACGTCTCCTGAATCTGGTGCTAACATCTACCTTGTTCAACAAAAGTCCATGCTCCTATTTTCTCCTTGAATCAATTATTCTGTAATAATATCTGCTAGCTGGCTTCCTGTCATCTCTCTCTATTTTTCACTGATGTCAGAGTTATTCCAATAAGTCAGTTGGAAAAACAACCATGTCATCTCATCCTTCAAGGCCTCTGCTATTCCCGCAGTGCCAGCATGGTAAAGTACAAATACTTAGCCTGACAGTACATCTGCCTTTCAGCCTCCCTTTGTAAAACTTCCTTGCTCTGTGTGCTGTTCCTTTTCCTTGAGAGCTCCCTCTTCTCATGAAAACCTTATATATTCCTCAAGGCCCAGCTGAGATGTCATTTCCTCTGTGAAGCCTTTTTTAGCTAATCCAGGTATCAATTGCCCCTCTTCTGTAGTTCTACAACATTCTCTTCACAGCTCAGTTACAGTACTTATCATTAGATTATAAATTTGTTTATATGTCTGCCCCTCTCATAGCCTATGAGCTCACCCACTGAGAGAGCCCCTGTCATAGTCATCTTTGTTTCCACAGGACTTAAATTGCCCCGGCCTATAATAGATACTCAGGAGATGCTTTTGTGTGAATAAATGTGTTCTTTACCATCTCACTTTGGGGTCTGGTTTATCATCCTAAGAAACCTAGCAGTTGTATGCAACATGCGTTGTTTTAAGGAAGAAAGGCAGTCATGTTTGGAAATGAAAATACCAAATAAATAGAGTTTGGAATGTTTATGTGTAATGTAGAAGCTAAAACTGAAAATTACTCTTTTCCTTCCCTTATTGTTAATAACAATTAAAATGTGATTTCCTTTTATTCTAGTACTGGCGTCAAGTGTACTTGATCACAGTGCTTGCTATGATCCTGGCGGTGTTCTTTGCTCAGATTCATCCCAATTACCTCACACAGCAGTGGCAGAGGCTCCGTTCTATCATCTTTTGTTCTGTTTCGGGATATGGAGTGATCCCTACTCTTCACTGGGTTTGGCTCAATGGAGGAATCGGTGCTCCTATTGTACAGGTAGGTTGAGTGTGGTCAATATTTTTCCCTTTTATTTTTTGTCCTTTCAATTTTATTCCTTTCGGTAAAGTAATGTAATCAGGCCAAGAAGGTGGATCTTTGTCATTTGAGGGCATATTTCTAATTGCATAATGACGCAATAATTTTTCACATCTATATAAATAAATAAGCATACCTTGTAGTGATAGAAGTCTAACTATTTTCTTCTGAGATGTATTTCTATGAGATGACACATTCTTAATTCTCTCTCTGTTATGTGTTTCCCATAGCTTGTAAATACCCAAGTCCTTACTGTAGAGGAGAATTCCCAAGTTTCCAGCTTTGTCATCTGAGGCAGGGATGATGCCAGTAGGAGCAGTTGATTTGTTTGTTTGTTTGTGGAGGAAAAGGAGTTGGGAAGGATTTCTTCTTGGACCTGAGTTTGAAGTACCCGTGGGATGTAAAGGTGGAGATAGGGTCTGGATTTAGCTTAGACTAGTGATGGAGATTTGGCAGTCATTACTGTCTTGGTAGCTACAGCCATGGGAGCATATTCCACCCAGCAAGGAAAATATATTGAAAAATAAAAGACAGGGACTTCCCTGGTGGCGCAGTGGTTGAGGGTCCTCCTGCCAATGTGGGGGACACGGGTTCGTGCCCTGGTCCGGGAAGACCCCACATGCCGCGGAGCGGCTGGGCCCATGAGCCATGGCCGCTGAGGCTGCGCGTCCGGAGCCTGTGCTCCGCAGCGGGAGGGGCCGCAGCAGTGGGAGGCCCGTGTATCGCAAAAAAAAAAAAAAAAAGACAGTTAGTTATTGTGAGGGAACAGTTGGAGTACATTAGGAAGAGCCTCGGTGAGAATTCCTCAGCATGCTTGAGAAGGGAATTAGAAGTAAGACTTAAGTTCTTAGAGATTTATATAAAAATGCCTTAAGTGTGTGCTAGAGAGTAAACTTGAGAATTTTTAACATAACTAATTATGCCAAGAAATCTAGAAGAAATCGCATACACTTGTTGCAATGGGACCTTTGGAATATAGGGATTTAAATGCAGGTTTTATTCAAAGGAATTATATTTTTTTTTACAAGAGAGGGACTAAAAGTAGGCTTACATACTGTCGGCAACAGCATGGTGGAAAGCATCCACATATAAAACTAAAAAGAAAGGAAGTCTGTGGTGTAGTGAACTGAGTGATATGATCTGGCTATTTTGCCAACTTGAGGATGATGGTGATGCTTTCTTTATAAGATTAGGAAATTGGGAGAAAGGTGAGATAGTAGTGAGGAATAACTTCAGTGATTCTAATATCTGTGAAAACATTGTTTTTCTGACAGTTTCGATGTCCAGAAAATAGAATGGGGAAGTGCCACTCTAGATTTAATCCTAACCAGAAATGAATAGCTAATTACTGACATAGAAGTGAGTGAAATTTTGGGATGAGGGAAACACATCCTTTTATGCTTATGGTGACAAAGAAAGAGAACCAGACCCATTAAGCCAGTAGATTTTGAAGAAATTCAGAAAAGGGAAGAGAAAAAAAAAGGAACAATCCTGTGTTCAGCAAAAAAAGATGGAAAGAGAGGCACATAACCAAAGATGAAAAGCTCCAAAGAGCTAATCCTGGGAGGCAGGGTGAAGCTGTGTTCTAGAATGTTTGCAAAATCTGAGGTTGATTAGTCTGAGGATATAGGATTTAGGGAAGGGGGCCCATGATGATTCTCAAATATCTGTTAGAGGGAAGAGAAATAATTTGTCTTTATTTCTTAAATGGCTTCTTGGTAAATTAGGTTTATAACCAGAATTAGGAACAGCATGTATAAATTAGAGCTGGCTGATTTTCTTAGAGCAAGGAAAAGCTTTCCAAGAGAGCTGTGAGATGGACTGCTTTGTAGAGTAGTATTCAGGAGAGCCATTTATCTGGGATGGTGGAACAGATTTCATTGTTGGGCCAAGCCTCTTGGCTCTTTTCCAGCCACAAATCCCTGTTTAGTCTCTCCTTATTCAGCTGGCAACTCCATTCCCATATATATTCCACCCAGGCACCTATGTTGTAGATGGAGTTGGACGCCCTTAGGACCTAAACTATGTTGAAGCTTTAGCTGCCCTGGTGCCCTGACCTTTAGCGTTGTCTCTGTGTTCCAGTCCTCTGGACTGCTTCCTGAAGTATTGAGAGCAAGCTTTCTCTCATTGGAGACTGTCCGCAAAAGCAATTCAGATTTAACACACTTAAATCCCACCTATGAATTCTACTCCTGTGTGTTGTCTAATTCTATGAATTAGATGTATAAGAAATTGAGAATTCAATCACAGTAGGCAAGATCTGTGAAAAAATATGTTTTGCTTTTCAGGACTTTGCACCCCGTGTAATTGTGATGTATGTGATTGCTCTTCTTGCTTTCCTATTCTACATTTCCAAAGTTCCAGAAAGGTATTTTCCAGGTACGTATCACTTGTGTAATGGTTTTCTAACTTTATTCTAAATATATAGTGGAGGTATATGTTTCAGAGCATCAAAACTTAGATTTTTTCCCAATATTATTGATTATAGAATGGCTCTTCTCTTCTCAAATGTTATCTAAAACTTGAACTTTCTAATGGCTTTCACAAACTTTGTCTTTCACTGTCACCATATGAGTTGAGTCCAGTAGATAGGGTCACCACCATTTCACAGTTATGAACTCCCAGCCACTGCTTTTTTGTGGAGCACTAGTTAGCAATTACCATTTACTTCTTTGTATACCAGCTTATGCTTAAAAATTAATTTATCAGTATATGTGCGAGATCCAAAAAAAAAAAAAGAGGCAAAGGAAAATAACAGGATAATGAAAAGCCAGGTTTAGAATTACTTCATAATGTATCTATCGTAAGTTTCTATAAAAGAAAGCCCATCAGTCTGGCTTTCAGCTTCCTGGCACCCAGTGGTAAGAGGAAATTAATCTAAGTTAAGGGTCTTCATGTCCCCAAGATACACACAATCCAGGAACTTAAGAGGACAGATTTCCCTGCTTCTTCAGTCCAGAGGAAAACGTCTTCTGATAGAAAATAACTAAGAGGACACTGGGTAGAGTGAATAATGTTCTCCACAACATGTATTTGCTTGTTTAGGAGCTTCAGCTCTGGAGTCAGACTGCTTGGGTTCAAATCCCCCGTCAGCCACTTTCTAGCTGCATGAGCTAAATAAGTGACATAAGCTTTCTCAGCCCAGTTTTCTCTTCTGAAACGTGAAGATAATACACTTCTCTCTTGGGGTCACTGTGCAGATTAGATGAGAACGTGCACATAAAACGTTTAGCCCAGTTCCTCACGAGTAGCGAGCACTCAGTAAATCTTAGCAGTTGTTATCATGATGCCCCTCAACCCCAGTTTCATAAATGAAATATGTGGCTTAGGAAGGGACAGAATGATGCAAGTCCAGGTGACCTTTGGCTCAAGTCAAGAGTAACAAGAGGGGCTTCCCTGGTGGCGCAGTGGTTGAGAGTCCACCTGCCGATGCAGGGGACACAGGTTCGTGCCCCGGTCTGGGAAGATCCCACATGCCACGGAGCGGCTGGGCCCGTGAGCCATGGCCGCTGAGCCTGCACGTCCGGAGCCTGTGCTCTGCAACGGGAGAGGCCACAGCAGTGAGAGGCCCACGTACCGCAAAAAAAAAAAAAAAAAAAAAAAGAATAACAAGAGACATAAGGCAGTGGTCTTTCGGTTTGGGGGCTAGAAGTAGGAGAGCAGTTTAAATTCACATTGCAAATTGTCTTCCCTTCCTCCTGGGTTAAGAACCTCTTCCACAGTGAATCAAAGATAGGATTGTGCCGCTCGTCATGTGTGTTGGGGAAGAAGAAAGGATGAGAAACCCCGAACTAGAGAATGAATAGACTGCAGAACCTCAGGCATTCCTCTCTGCACTTGACTTTTCTCCACTGAGTTTTAAATAAGGACGGACTACAAAGAAGAACCTGAATATAAACATTAGGATTTGGGAACATAACTAGGACATGTCCCTGAATTGAAGACCACCCATCTGCCAGGCAGGGTCAGAATTCTCCTCAGAAAAAAACAGTTTTGGTAAAATACATTTTTGTATCACTTTATTAATAATTATTTTATTATTTCTTCTTCATCATAGATGTAGAAAATTAACCAGTGAAAGTTGTCTGCACTCTGTGATTATGGCCATAGTGTTTTTAGGCCTTAAAATATTCAGATCAAAAGTTCCTACTTGGGGACTTCCCTGGTGGCGCGGTGGTTGAGAATCCGCCTGCCAGTGCAGGGGATTGCAGGGTTCGGCCCTGGTCCAGGAAGATCCCACATGCCGCGGAGCAACTAAGCCCGTGCGCCACAGCTACAGCTACTGAAGCCCGTGCGCCTAGAGCCTGTGCTCCGCAACAAGAGAAGCCACCGCAATAAGAAGCTGGCGCACCACAGCGAAGAGTAGCCCCCGCTCGCCGCAACTAGAGGAAGCCCGCGTGCAGCAACGAAGATCCAATGCAGCCAAAAATAAATAAACAAATTTATAAAAAAAAATTTTTTAAGTTCCCAGTTGTCTAATATAGGGCACCTATAAAAGGTCAAACGTTATGTAACTTAACTTTTCTCAAGATGAGCTTGACATAAAACATGCCCCATGTAGCTGAATGTGTGCAAGTACAGGTACATTTGAGCAAAGATACAGAGATCATAAAAAATGAAACATTCCTTGTCTGGCCCCTCCTCATTTATTACCTGGCTCTAAAGAGAAACATGTTGTAGTGGTGGTGAGATGGTGGGTGAATACTGTGAAATCAAAAAATTTAAACCTAAGAACTTACTTTCAGCTCAGGTTAATTTTTTTTTAGTATATAAACATCACAGTGGTATTTGATGGGTTAAGGGATCCCCAAGATGTCCATGGACAGAATTCAGTGAGTCTGTAATACTTGTATTACAAACTAATCAGTTTTCTTTATAATCCTCAGTGTTTTATGCTTTAAAAATGAGTCTGTGAGCGTCACTAGGCTGTCAGAGTGTTCCATGGCACCAAAAAAAGGCTAAGAACCTCCACGGAAAAGATCCTGTTGACTTATACTTTAAAATCTACTGACTATACTGATTATTATTCTTGGTAAGAGAAGACAGAGAAGGTTAGAGAATATTTATAGGGTTGGCCAAAAAGTTTGTTCGAGTTTTCCCATAAAATATTACAAAAACCCCGGTACATTACATGACCATAGAAGCACCATGAGTAAGAAAAAATTATTTACATTTAAATGTCTATGGCTCTGTATTTTGTTATTTATTTTGTTGTTTTCCAAGATGCTTCCCACATGTTAGTTATTTAATCTCCTTGGAATTTAAACTTGTTTAACCACAAAGAGAAATGAAGTAATTTTCCTACGTTGTATATGAACTAATCAGCCTTAGTTAATTAACTCATTACTAATTACATTTTGCAGATTGTTCCATTAGTCTGATAGCACAAGATTCAGGTCTGAGCTTTCTCCTTACACACCTGCTTAAAATAAAAAGTGCTTCAAGTAGACTTATACCCAAACACAACCGTGCATCTGCTTCATACCTATTAAACTCCATGATTTGTAGCACTAATATCTTTTGCTTCTCTCATGTAATGTCTTTTCTTCACCAGGTGTATAAGTTGAGACATGGGAGACAAAAGGTCAAATTCCTGAAATTAACCACGTCTTGATTTTGTAAAGACATTTGGAATAGTATTTCTAAAATTCACCAGTATACTTAATGAATTTAAAACCTTACAGTCAGACTCAAACATGAATTAACATTGTTTTAGAAAACATTTCAGTCTGAATTAATCTCCAGTTGGTCTCCAGGTACTCTGAGACTGCCAAAATCTTTTTGCTGCTCAGTCATATTTCCAGGGCCAGAGATGGAAATATATTTTTATTTTAATATCAAAATAATTACAGTCAATATTCTTTTCTCTCTACTTTCCCTTCCAGGACAACTAAACTACCTCGGATCAAGCCACCAAATATGGCATGTCCTTGCAGTAGTGATGTTATATTGGTGGCATCAGTCAACAGTATATGTCATGCAGTACAGACATAGCAAGCCTTGTCCTGACTATGTTTCACATTTGTGAATTCAGGTATGGCCACCTGGTGTATTCAGTTATTAAGCAATATATAACGGGGAGTTGTATACCCCACTATTTCTAAGATTCCCATTAGTTTTTCCTTTTCCCTCTAGTTTGATGTATCATGAGTAATACTTTATAAAAATGGAAAAATATACTTGGGGATCTGTAAGAGTAACTGTTTTATGGGCCCTTAAGACTACTAATTTGCTGCTTGTACAGAAAGTGAAAATTAGTTGGCATTCATAACAAACATCTGAATGACAATGAATGTGAAGCCAGTGTAGAAATAGTACTCCTTTTACTGAACACCAGCTTAACTTCCTTAGGAAGGGCTCACCTCCATTATAAAATGGAGTCCTCTTGTGTGATTCCTTTAATAGGAGATACTTAGAGTAGATTATCAATTTTAAGTGCCTAATCAAGGCAAGGTTTGCGATAGCCTGTGTTTAACACAAGCTGATAGTGATTTTGAGTAATCACTAGCCTGTCAATGGATGGTTTGTGAGAAACCGGCACTTAAGATATTATTTCCTTCAGCTGTAGGTTCTCTTCTCCCTAGGAACATTGGATTTTTTAGTTTGCTAGAACAAAAACTTTAAACTCCTTCTCCTTTAAGTTGAGAGAGGTGTTGAGAAAGGGAAAAGAACTTGCATTGTCATTTCCCATCAGATAAAAGTCATGTTAAGGGCTTCCCTGGTGGCACAGTGGTTGAGAGTCCGCCTGCCGATGCAGGGGACACAGGTTCGTGCCCCGGTCCGGGAAGATCCCACATGCTGCGGAGTGGCTAGGCCCGTGAGCCACGGCCGCTGGGCCTGCGCGTCCGGAGCCTGTGCTCCGCAACGGGAGAGGCCACAGCAGTGAGAGGCCTGCGTACCGCAAAAAAAAAAAAAAAAAAAGTCACGTTAAGAACCGATTACATGACCAGGCAACAAATTCTGTGGTCTAAAAACCAAGTTATTAGCCATTTAAGCTTTTCAATTTCAAATATTATTTAATTCCATATAATTGAGCTCTTGCCAGTAGACGGTAGATTTGAGGTTCCAAAATTCCTATAACAGAAGACTTTCACTTCTCTTGAGTTTGCAGTCTTCAATTTCCTGGTGATAGGGGTTCCCAGGTACATGGGTGCTACTTTGAAGGGCATAGAATCCAGATGGCCCAGTTCTTGACCCTGAAATGAACCTTAAGCCTTAGAACAAAGTCATGCAGATGCCCCAGTTGATGACATGATTATTCACCTGTGCTCTGGTCTTTCTCTGTTTATGCATGTGTTAGTATTGCACTGATAACTCACAGTATTGATATACACTATCTAATATTTGGGCCTGAAACTGCATTGTATATACCTAAAAAATAGATCTCGCTGCCCTATTATACAACATAGCACTCTTGTTCTCTGGTCTTTTCATATGCATAAGTTAAATCCCATAAAGCAGTCATTCATAAAAACATGTTGTCTGTTGGAATATAAAATATTACCCAAGTTTCTTAATGGGTTGACATGAACTGCTTTAAATACTGGTGTATCTTCAGAACATTGGAATTTCTAAGTATCAGGAGGTGTTGATTGATGGTGAAGCTTATTCCCAAAATGTCATTTATACATCTGATATTTGGAATGTTACTTTAATGTGCCTCAGTTTATGCATCTGTAAAATTTTGTATTTCTTTTCATTGTAGTGTTTTTGGAATATGAATTCCCCATGCTAGTATCTCAGCAAGGAGAATTCTCCCCCAGTAGGCTAAGGGCACACCACATTATACCCCTTATTATGATGGAACGCCACTTTGAAAATGGCCATTTTACCTCATAGGGCCAGAAATTTGATTCATATGTTAAGTGAAAGAAGATTTTAGTGAAATGATAATAGGATATATTTTCCCTAAAGCATCCCTTATTGGCTTACATGGTATTACTGCTTTTAAACAGATATTTTGTCATTTTGGTCAAACAGAATATACTGTGTAGTTATAATTAATATAAAAAAGAAGTCTAGTTATTTTAGGTCTGGTGCCATTTTTTTATTACAAAATCTTCTCAAAATAAAAACATATTGAACTTTAAATTTCATTTTCTTTTAATTTTTAGAAATAGCCTTTTGTTATAGTGTATGAATTATTTAATACTTGCCATCTGAATTAATCGATAAAAAGACCATACTTTAAGACTGTTCTTGAATTTGAAAAGCATACAGGTCTGACTGTAAAGGAGAACTAAATTATACCATGTAAACGTTTCATCTTTTTATGAAAATATTAAATATTGTAAGAAAGTTCTTTTTATCTTTACTATAATGTACTTATTATAAAGTAGGGAATGAATGAATGTGGATTGCTGTCAACTATAAACACGTCTGTATATCAGCATTTATTGACCACCTACTGTGTGCACATCACTACTGGCAAAATTTTTAAGACATTGTTAACATTAAAGAATATTTAAAAATTGCCTATGAATCTGAGCCTTGTAATGTATATTTATTTTTGTTTTGTAGATTTATTAAAATAAGATTAAAAGTACACTATTCAGCTACAGTACTAAAAAAGACTGGTTTTAATTTTACCAGTGTGTAAACCATAAAAGCTCTTTACCTACAGATTTACATTTTAAAATTATTCATGGCTGTTTTAAATTGTCTATAGTGATTTGTAAGGTTGTAGTTAATTCATTTAAGAGAATTATCTTTCTATATAAAACCATTTTCAAATAGCAAGACAGTGCTTGTCTTTCTTGTTACACTGAGTGCGGTTCATGAGCTGCATGGCAAAATATGTATTATGTAAATAAACTGGGTTTACTAAATATGTTAAGTGCTGCTTGTCATTCTTTATGATACATAACAGCTTCACAATCATATTTTAGAATCAGGAATGAAGCTTCAGGGAATGTGTGTCACATCTTAATGGCATCCCGCCTGGACAGAGTAACCGATTTGAAGATTGTGATTGACTGGCATAAAGCTGTACAACTCTCCATTTGGCAGGTACCTACCTAGAGATATCCTTTGCCCTGCATTAAATATCAAGGGGCAAAGCCTGCATTTCTGGATTCCTGCTGAGCTGAGTAGGTCTGTATTCACTTGTAATCATCATTCCGGGTAATTTTACCCCTGCCAAAGCGTGTGCAGTGAAGAATCAGCTCAGCTATTAGGGGAGGGGCAGAAGTGTCTTTTACATGCATTTTCACAATAACTGTGTTTACACTGGAAAGAGCTACGGATGCTATTGGGTACTAGCATCCCCTGAAATTCTGTACCGTAATTCCTTCGTAGGATAGCAGGAGAATGATCCAAAACTGAAACTACCTTTGAGAAAACATTTTCAGAAAGGAGAGGTAGCAACAGTGGGGGTCTCTTATGAACAGTGAAACGTCCATCCTTAAGATAACAGGAATGATAGCCACCAAGGTCTAATCATGCTCTACAAACCTGGGATCAAAACACTGCAGAACACACGTGTAAATTCAGTACTGCCAACTATCTAAAGCAAAAGTGAACTATCATCTTTTTAAATGTGCAACAAATAAAACTTCAAAAGCTCATGCTTTCAACAGGATAATATTAACTACATCTTACATATGCTGGAGCTGGACTTCCTTAAAGAGGGATGTGCTTACGCAAAATAAACAGCTCTAACTGCAGCATATATTCTTCTCGAAAGAAGTTAACTATAACTGAATTTGAACGGTGGCACATTCCCACACTGTTCTTTTCAGATAACCTTTATCATCGGGTATTTTGCTCCTTGTACCATTTATTAAAAAGAAACAAAGCCCTTATTTTTCCACATAACTTTAGGTAAATGTTACTACTTCCGAAAAAAAAAGTTCATTTCTAACAAATAAGTTGAATCTTTCCACGAGCCACCAATCTAAAACTCCAGTTTGTGGAATAATACATAAGATAATATTGCAATCTTGACGCCAGACTTAGTCCATCAGTCCAATAAACAGGTTTCTCTTTAACAAAGCCTCTTTTCTGACATAATCAAGGACTACAGTATTTTATTTAAAACTAAATATTTTTTAACAAACAGTTAAAATGTCACCAGTTTTTAAAGAAAGAGTTTAAAAAATAAATTATATGTAATGCAAAAACTATGCCAAACATTCAAAAGGTACTTCAAAGTCTTATGTTTTTGCCATACCTTCATCATTGTAAGTATCAGTAATTATAATCCCTGAACAAGTTGTGTTATTGTTTTTGGAGTATAAATGCTAGGTCAAAATGTGTTTTCTTACTTAAATCCAAAGCTGTGAGCTCCTTAGAAGAGAGATCTAATCTTACTCATTTTTCTATTCCATTAGCTGGTGCATAATAGGTGCTTAATGTCTGTGGTGTAAATGAAAGAACTGACTAGAAGTTTGCATCCAAAACTTTTAATAAGATGACAAATAATGAAAAACTCTGAAGTCACTGATTATAAAGAATATGCAATCCATTTGGGATTTATTGCATTTAAAGAAAGCAGATTATTAAAACAGTAGGTATGATAAATACAGTAAGAAAATAACTTTAAATTTCAAACAAAACAAAGTGAATGAGGGACAGGATTCAGTCTATAAGAATAAGCAATGTAAAGGCAATATAGTACTAAAATCAGTTAGTGCTTAATTAGATATAGGAAGAAAAAAAAGCAACTGATTCTGTCTTATAACAGTTTTCCAGCTGTATGTGAGGACTGAAGTTAACTTTAGAAAGTATGTTTTCAACAATTAGAAATATAATAAAGATGTAAATCAGATTTATTAAAAGTTAAAGTTATTTGCTTAGTGGTACATAAAAGGCTTCAGAAAATTCAAGTTTAACAAAAAATGGAAGTGTAATCAAAGAAAGTGCACTTAAAGCTGTTTGCCAGCAATTAAAAAGTAGCTTACTATTACTATTCTGCTTACTATTAGATGACTTTTCAATCACAAAAAGAGCGTAGGAATAAAAACAATTCTCTTTCAAAAGTAGTACAATAAATTTTTAAATAAAAATAACCCCAAATGATAGCCGTTTGCATTTTCATCTGTCTACCTTATTCTTTTAGTGGCTTTTGTAAACCCTCACCAGGAGTGAATGTTCCTTTAGTAATGATTGTGGTTGCAATTCCATTTAAAATTTAAAAATTCACATTAACTCCACAGTAGAGAGGTGTAACATGTACAAGTATGTGTGCGTCTATATATTTACCCTAATATATAAACACCACTGTGTATAAAAGTTTTCAAATAAACTATCATTATGTTATTCTCACAGTAGATCTGTCAGCTCAACATTGGACCTAAAATGCGTAATTTTGCTAAAAAAAAAAAGGGAAGAAAATGTTTACTGCACATTCTCTATATATTAAAACAAATGTACCCAAACTCCTCAGAACTAGTGATACTAATACACGTGTACCTTCTAGCAATGCTGATATGAAGTACCACAACCTAAAATAAACCAAGCAGAGAGGCTGAATAGTAGGAAAACTACTCTGCCTGATGAACACCAGAGTAGAGGAGGGGGCTCCACCTTAGTATTTCCCACCAGCAAGATGAGGACAGCAGTCTATCACTGTCAAACAATAAACAGGGTAGGATCAAAAGCTGCTTCTATCTACAATTCCAAATAATGTCATAACTGTGCCCACGTACACATACACACACACACACACACACACACACACACACACACACACAGGGATGGGGCGCATCAGTGGAAGAATCACACTCTTTCCCGATGGATACTTTTGAATAAACATTCTAGTCAGTTAACTTTTCATCCAGCCTACAACCTCTCCTCCTCTGCCTCATATCTATACCAAGCAACTTTTGTGTCTTAGCAGATACATTCCTCAGTGCCATGAAAACTGATCTTTTTAACACTAACATTTTGCTGAACTGATAATATTAAAATAAGCAAATGGCCCACTTCTAAAAAGATGATTCAAAATCAATAAGCATTATTAAAGCTGTTAGGACAGAAATAACTTTGGCCTCAGACTTTTGCTAGCTTCATAATATTTTACTTCCCTTAGTGATGTTCAAGTATTACAGGTTTAGAGTTATGACTACTTTACATGCTAAAGAAGCACAGAGGACAACTGATTAATAGGAACACGATTTCTTTTCAACTTTCCTTCCTTAAGCAAGAATTGGACCATCCCATAATAGAGCCAAACTTTTACTGAGTGCTGTGTACCAAGTATGTGTTAAGCTCTTTCACACATCTTGTGAGCTTTATTCTCATAATTCTCATAAGGGAATTACCTGGGCATCAGCTGTGTGGAGTGACTTACATCCTAACAGTAGTGGGAAAACATGATGGGAAATGGAAAGCAACCCTACTCCTGTACTCCTTGGGAAAATGCCTCTACTTCAACACAAAGGAATCTCCCCATTTCTCTCCCATTGGGTCCCCTACTAAGTCCTAAATGTCTCTTCTGAGCTATAATCTCAAGGGAAAGAAGGTAAATATTTTAAACAGTGTCAAAGTGTTTCCTTAGGATTTATCTAGCATTATAAGCCAAAGTGTCTATCAGTATCTAAATCATTTAAAATTATTCAGTGTATTGAAAAACAACTGTAAGCAAGGCCTTGGTATCAGACAGACTCTAGGTATTTCATGTTTACATCCCAAGGAAACCATACTAGTTCATCCCTACCCCTTCTAAATTAAGAAACTCATGAGGTTTAGCAGAGACCGAGGCTAAGGACTAAAATAGTCAAAGAAGCATACTGTGTATACATCAACCAACAGATTTCATTAAAAAACAGATTCTGTTTGATACAAACCTACTGTAGTTCATGAATTTACTATGTGTAATCATCAACTCTCCACTTTTAAAAGAAAGTATCACTTGAATCTACTTTGTAAAGTTTTAAAGCACATCTACTTGAGCATTTGCATTAGCAGTATTAATCAACCTGAGAATCAGAAAAAAAAAAAAAGGTGCAAACATAATATTTGCCTTTGGCACAAGGACAAGTAACTGGTGCACTTGGGCTCTAAAAGTACAGCTTTTAAGCAGTAATGAATGTCATGCTTGGTCTGCCTCTGCTTCACTCTGATTCACATACTGCTTCCCCCTTTGTCCACAAAAGTTGTATCTGATTTAAAACATAAAAAAGAGAGAAGCAATAAAAAATAGATGGTTTAGTTACATATACTTTGCTTCTTCCCAAATTTAGAACTGTGAAAACAGGCAAATAGCTCAACCCAACCAGGGCACTATAATTAAGAGATTCTAGTAAGATTACTCATAAAATACATTTTAATTGGGCTCAAAGAGTTAATTTAAAATAGAGCAATCGGGGAGAGTGCCAGTTGAAAAGAGTTTTCACCCTTTTTTTGTAAATAGCTTTAATGGTTCTAGAAACCTCTAAATGTTAATTTGATAGGGAAGGACAGTTAATTATAACTTAAAATAGTTGGAGACACAGGAAGCACAGATACTCTATTCACATTAATTCATAGACGTGATTTCTATCTTATTAAACAACTTCTATAAAACCTCAAGTTTCTAATTAGGATTTGTGATGTTAAAAAAAAGGCAATTTGGTAGCTGGGTTCTTTTCACTAAAGACACAATCAGCTAACTAGCAGAGTGGAGATGCTAGCCCCTGGTCATCTGACACCTCACAGCCACTCTCAGATCTCCTGTTACTAGTGCAGAGGTATTTGCGGCAGGATGCGCGAGTCCTGCCCGTAAGGCTTTGTGGGTTTCGCTGTTCTGTGCACTTTATTAAAACTACTCCACCCTCCAGACCTAACTCAGAAATTGCTGCTCACGACTTGGGGAATAGTTGGCGAAGGTGGTAATTTAATAAAGCACATTATTAAATGCAACATGATTTTACATTGTAAACGTCTCAAAAACTCAGGGTTTTAGCTACATATTTTTCCCTAAAATTTCTATATGACCCTTGTCCTCACTCCCAGTTTTTCCAATAATCTGCTTTACTAGGGACATGATAAATTTTGAGCAAGAAGCCATTCAAAACCAGAACATAAAGTGTTCCTGAAGTAGAGTGGTTTTTTCTTTGTATCATTTTTTTCTCTACATTTTTCCACCTGTCAGATATCTATCTTTAGTTTTTGTTCAAGGTGTCTACATAGATATTCCATATTAATGGCACTTGTTTTTTTAAATGAAACAGTTTTAGGCACAACAGTCAGTGACCTCTGGCTCCGCTTTGTAGAGAAAGGTGTAAGGACTAAAATCTCTGCACTCTCCAGATAATAACTTTCTCACTCTTTATGAGAAGTGGATTTTTTTTCCCCAGTGTGGAAATTAGAAGAGACCTTAAAAAAAATCCACAAATGCAACCTGTGTATGTACAAACAACCTTAGTTTTAAATGCTGGATTGTGGAATGAGCCTCGGATACGCACACAAAAGTGACATTCTGTTATAAAAGTAAAGCTGCAGCTTTCCAGTCCCTTTTCAGGGACCACACGACTGGAAAGGGCCCACACGCTTTCCCTGGATTTCTGTGCCTTCACGTCTGCAGCTGAAACCCCAGGTTAGAGCTTGCCATTTCACTCCCTTTGCTCCTGCGTGGAAGAGACGTGGAGTTGCTACCCTGTGCAGATACATCCTTTTTCTATTTGGTTTATTTAAAAATCACCTATTCTGATTGACCTGTAAGAATGAATGATATAAAGAGCTATACAAATAAATTTTCTTTCAAATTCATAAAACTATTCATACGTTTTTCTTGGAAACAGGAGTTAATAACAAGAGTCAGAAGTTATCTACTGTTTAGAAGGAAACGGAGCAGCACCGAATGGGTCCAATTCGACTGGCTGGGCCTGTTGGGACTGATGTGAGGTGACGCTTTGCACCACGAGTTCTGTAAAGGGCACGGCACCAAAATCATCCATTTTCAACGCATCTGCCCCGGGGAACGACCCGTGGAGTGAATTCGGCCTGGGCCGCCCGGGCAGGACGGGGTTGTGGTCGGCACGGATGTCGCTCAGGCCCTGATGCGGGGGGTGCCACGGCAGGTCCGGAGGGTGGAACGGCTTGGCCCCGAAGGGGTCCAACAGACCCTCATCGGCTTGCAGGACGTGCCCTCTGTCCTTCCCGTCGGTCAGGGCAACGCTGATGTTCTCCTTGGAGTCCGAGATGGTCAGAAATTCATTGCTGCTCTGGGAGTCCCGGCGGCCCACCCTCTTGTGCCTGCGGGCCCTCTCTGGGGTGCGGTAGGCGGGCTTGGCCGGCTTTTTGGCGCCGGTGGGCGTGCCGTGGTGCCGCTTCCCGTTACTCTTGGCCGCCTCCTGCTTCGTGCGCCTCTGGCGGGAGGACAGTTTCTGCAAGCTGCGCTGCTTGACTTTTTGCTGCTGACTGCCGGTTATCTCTTCAAAGGGCACCAGCCCAAAAAGGTCCTCGTTGCTGTCGCTTTTACTTGCTGATGTGGGCAAGGGCTGGAACGGAGTGGAGCCAAATATATCCACACTCTGCGGACGAGCGGGGAGCGCGGGCGCGTCGGGCACGGGCACCTTCTTGCTGAAGGGCGCCTTGGTGAAGACATCGAACTCCTCGGGCTCCAGCCCCACGGCGGGAAGCCGGCTCTCGGGGGAGGGGTCCTTCTCCGGCTCCCCTTGGCGGGGCTGTTGAGCACGCGCAGCAAAGAAGGGGACGGCGCCAAAGACATCAAACTCCGGTCTGGGAGTCCGCGCCCCGACGTCCGAGGGTAACTGGGTGGGCGTGAGGACTGCTGCACTAGGATCCTGGATCGCTCCGCTGCCAGATGTGTCTCTGTAGACCGGGCTGGCGTCGCTATACTTGGCTTTGGCCTGCTCGTAATCCGAATCGGAGCTGTGTTTCTCTTCTTCTTCCTCATCTTCAGAATCCATAAGCAGAGGCCTGTGACCCAGATTTTCCGGCTCAGTATCGTCGTCGTTAAAATCTCCTTGTTCTCCCTGAAGAACTTCTTCATCCTCTTGCTCTTCCTCTTCGCTGCTCTTAGGAGAAGGGGGATCTGATTCAAAATCACTCTCAGATTCATCATTCCCCTTTTGCACCTGACCGTGTACTGATGAATTCTCTGAGGTTTTCTTTCCAGTCCGGTGGTCTTTAGATACTGGGCTTGCTTTTGTATTCTTGATAGGGTTTTCAGTGCTATTTTCTTGATTCATGGATGAATGTTCAACTTTCTTTTCAGGAGAACCTGCAGATTCAAAGAAAAATTATTGTATCATTCTACTGCATTTCAAAAACCATTTGCAGTAAACATTATGTACTAACACAAAGCATTACAGATCACTCATGGCAGTTCCCTTAGAGGAAGATGTAAGGGCAGTTCTTTATCATTAGGCTTGGGGGATACACCTGGGCTCATAGTCGATGGTTAGGTCCTTCAGTGCAGACAGACTTACTTGTCTCTCTACCCTACACACCACCTACTCACCATAGGTGCTCACTGACAGCTAAGTCTTACTTACAGTACCCAGAATAGGACTCTGAATACAGTACACAAGCACATTTTCTTCTTCCACCTTCAAAATAAGATTATCTATAGTCAGTTGCCCTGCTCAGATCCCATGTTTACCCGACAGCCTTCTGCTTCTATTTCAACTCTGTTATAAAGTTTTCCCACAGAGATCAGCAAGCATAAATAGCTTATCTGCTTAGTTATGTTTCGCTGTGTAATTTTTAAATTGGCATTCTGGTGTTTTTTTGTAAACAAGTATCTTATGAGTTGGGTTAACATGAGTGCATCCCCATAGCCTGATCAAAACTAAGGACCAGCTACTGAACTGAGACGGTACCAAGGATATCTGCCTTCCCTAGATGCCACATCTTCCTTAAACTGTCATACCTATACTAATAGACATTACATTAAAAGCATGCTACTTTAATAAAAATCTTAACCATCAGTATGTTCACTGTATGATAGGTAATAAAATTGCATCAAATACAGTACTCTACAATTTCACTGTATGATATACAGTAAAGATAAACAGTATGTTAGTTTACATGAAAATATACAGCCCTCCCAGTACACTGGTGTACTGATTTTCCAGAGGCAGGAAACAATTTGAATTGATCCAACCACATATCCATTTATCCCTTCCCCTCTAAGATCAGATATTTTCAAAACAATTAGCTAGGGTTGGAAGTATAGTCTTTAGTCATGGAAACTAATTATACCTTATGATGGAAGGACCACTTCTTTTGCGTTATTAACACAGTGGTCTCCATGGCACAGGACACCTCTGAGTTATTTCCTTCTCTTTGAAAGTCAGCACTGTTGTCTTTCCCACCCCTCTGACTATTCCCTCTTGGTCATATTTGTAGAGACTTCTCTTTTACTAACATCTCCTTAAACATGGATGCTCCCCAGGGTTCTATCCTTGGCTGTCTTTCTCCCTCTGCATGTCCTGCCCTGGGTCCTAACTACTTGTATGTTAACCAGCATTTACACAGTAATGAGTGGACCTCTGATTCTTACCATGAATACTCATCTATCCTATTCGTCTAATACTTATCATAAATATGGATCTCCTACCATTACTTCAAACTCAGTAATTTCAAGAGATCATCTTTCCTCTTAAAATGGGTCCTCACCAGTCCCTCTAAATTAGTGAACAACACTTCCATCTACCTACCAAGTTCTGCAAACTAGCAGAAATCTACAAATCATATTCCCTCTTCCCACCAGTGTTTCTAAAATCTCTGGAACCGGGTCCCTCCTCTCCCTCTGCCAGCTGTCTCTCCCATCCCCTCCTTATCTTCATCCAGCAACTCCTTAGCCTCTAAACTTGCCGGTCTGCCTCCAGTCCCATATCCCTTTACACTGTCACCAGAATAACCCTTCTGACACACCAATCATGTGGCTACTGCTGAAAACCCCTCAGCGTCTCTCTGAGGAAAAGGGGATCCACCACTGAGCCCTCAGGTATAAACCAGTTAGAAGTCAACAGAGGAACCTGCAAAGCCAACAGGGAAGTGCCAGAGAGGAGGACCAAACGCAGGTGAGTGTAATGTTGCCGAAGCTAAGAGAGGAGAGTGTTTCCGGGGGAGGGAGTAGACAACTGCGCAGGGTGATGCAAAGAAGTCCAATGAACTGATGACGGAAACGACCACTGGCTCGGGTCAGCTCATGCAGGTTGTTGACAACCGTGAAGTGGGGAGTGGGGAGGAAATCTAGTGGGGCTGAGGAGTGAGGGGGAGAGAAGATGTGGAGATTTCTATCAGTTTTACTTAAATACAAATATAATCTTCATCCATTATTCATCTGCCAGTTCCCTGAAACCAGCCAAGAGTTATATGCTGTATCTTTACATATTCATAATAAGCTTATCTTAAGTCCTAACAGATTAAAATCAAATCAAATGCAGATTTTCATTTGACTTCTCCATACAGCATACTTCTGATATTAAAAACAAAGATAACTTTTAGATTAGCTAGAGCATTTATTTTCATGAATTTTTATCCAAAAGCAAAACATGAGATGGCAAAGACTTGCAATCACCCCTGACTTTAGGACAGTCCCTCTAAGATACACGTTAACTTAGTACCTCCTCAGGTACTTACCCACCCACAGACAGCCACACGGGCACCCCTCTTGCCTGCTCATGGACGCCTCCAGGAACGTTCCAGTATGCTTCCTAAAGTGTCTTCTGCAGAACGCCTATTCCCATAACAAGAACCAAACAGTTCTGTGGTCTCAGGTGCACGAGTTTATGACATGCTGCACTTTACAATGTACCCCTCACCACCACCACTCACCTGGAAAGTGCTTATCGTACTAAAGGCGCTGACACATCGTACACAGAAGAATCTGACTGAATGAAGCCTAGGGCTTCCCAAATTTGCTTCACTACAAACACTTTTATTTGTTACATGTAACACCTATTAACCTTTATAAACAATTGTGCAAAAAGCACTTAGGGAAAATGCCGCTCTACAATTTCCCTGGAAAATGTTCCATTTCTAGGGCACAGAGTTCTGTTCCTAGAAATCTTCTGGAACATTTAACATAGGACAAGAGTCCTTCAATTGACCTTCTCTTGGTATTCTTACATTAATCCTCGTCTTCTAAATTAACTGTTTCCTTTATCCAAATGGTCAACATTGCTTTCCAAAACACATTTGTCACTTTCTACTCCCTACTCTGTCTGCCTTTTGTCAGCTTCTCTAAGTTGTATTAATACAGATATGTATTTCTTTGTTGTAAAGTGCTATACAGATCTGCTTTTTAAATTGTCAGTGTGGATATAAATTTGTAGGGTTTCACTTACCATTTTTAACGCATCTTTTACAGGTATCAACATAGTCCATTTAGTAATTCTGATAGAAACATAATAAAACATTGTATGTATAGCATTTAAGTATTTACCTCTAGGTTGTTTTACATCTAGGTTGTTTCTAGTTTTTCAGCATTTTAAACAGAACCATGATCATGCACTTTTTCTTTGAGAGGGGAAAGAAAACCCCTTTTTTAATCATAATTTATCGATTTACTGTTATTCCTTCCTTATGCAAAATCAATACAGAGCTAATAAAGTTAACCTAGTAACAATCTCTACTAAGACCACAGCTAAATCCTCTCTCTACTCTGTTCCCTCATACATGAGGGAATATATAGTATTATGAGAGAATAATATGATAATAACAGGTTCTACTTTGTAGGACTGTTGTAAAGAAAGGACTTAAAATAGTGTCTGACTCAAAAGTACTTGGTAAAGTTAACTGTCCTCATCTCCAGAGCAAGGCCAAACTCAATTATCTCATACATCATACACCAACTTCCTACCTACTTTCTGGACCCAATGGTTGAAGATGGATCTAAATGAGAGGGAAGAATAGGGAGGGGGCAGAGAGGAGGGTGCAATTCTACGGCTAATTCAAGAGTGGCTCAGGTCTACTTTAGAAATGGCCAAAAATAAGCAGGCAAACAAATGTATATTTACACACCCCAAGGGTGCATTGTGGATCCTGGAAACTATATCTCTGATTTTTAAGTAGCTATAGTTGAGAGCACAATATTAGAAACTTGAAAGGATCACTTTCAAAAAGAACATGAAAAGACACACGCAATGATCTATCCCATCTTTATGGTTTCAGATTACATCCCTGAAAAGTATGGGCAACTGGGGAAATTTCTGGTTGGTGTATACAGACTGGTTTTATTTCTTTTATTGTTGCCCCTTCATAAAACTAAAACAAGCAATCAAAAATATTTATCCAAATTCCTTTTTTCTCCCATATTCTCATAACCTACCCACCCTGACCCTGCTTAAATGTGTCTCTACTTCTCCATCCTTCCACTCCTTCATAAACTAACATAGAGTCAAGAGCAGCAATGGGCCTCTCTGCCAGCATACTAAGAGCAGCTCAAATATGAAGCACCATGAAGCACAATTTTAAGTACAAGTGGTTATCTCTTTGTAGCACCTCCTGCTGGGGAAAAGTTAAGCTCCAAAGCTGCAAGTTACAACCATCCTAGATAAAGTTTCACTTTCTGTGACAACAGCCATCCACTTAATTTTCCTCTCTTCACTATGAAGCTATAAAAAACTGAGAAAGAAATGGAAATTAAAGGGGGGAGGGATAAATGGGAGATTGGGATCAACATATAGCACACTACTATATATAAAATCGATAACTAACTAGGACCTACTGTATAGCACAGGGAACTCTACTTAATACTCTATAATGACTGAAATGGGAAAAGAATCTAATAAAGAGTGGATATATGTATATGTATAGCTGATTCACTTTGCTGTACAGCAGAAACTAACACAACACTGTAAATCAACTATACTCCAATAAAAAATTTTTTAAATTATTTCAATATATTCTAAGACTTTTAGTCCTATTCCAAAGGCACAAAAGACTGTCAAAATAAGTATTACAAGTTAGAAAGTTGGTTACCAACTGTACAATGTACAGTGCTTTCAAATGTGACTTCATAGCTGAGTGCCATCAACTTTTAAAACCTATTTCTTTGGCTAAACATATTTCTGTCATTAAAAAAAATTCAGATATTCCTACTGTTTGCTCTTGGTGCTAGACTGCTTCTTCCAAGCCGTTAGAGCAAATATTACACATTTGGTTTACCATGAAATTTAAATCAGGATTATTTCACTGCTTAAGTTAATTTCCCAAAAGTATAGCC
This sequence comes from Mesoplodon bidens, assembly GCF_964165515.1. Lineage (NCBI taxonomy): Eukaryota > Metazoa > Chordata > Mammalia > Artiodactyla > Ziphiidae > Mesoplodon > Mesoplodon bidens. The sequence goes on along the minus strand of NC_138176.1, from coordinate 185,860,571 downwards.
TTAATATGTTGCCTTATAATTCAATATATCCCAAATCCTAATAATCCCTAGATTTACTGAGATTTGTATTATTAACATAAAAATGGCTGGTTTTCAGGTAGAAGGGGAGCTGTAATATTTACAATAAGCACCAGGAACATGTATTTAAAGCATAAACAAATGTCTAGAATGTGCCCAGGATCATACCTCAGTTGCATTTTTCTCCATTAAACGATAATGGTAAAACCCTGTAAAATTTCATATATTGACCAATCTTTATTTTTGGCTCTAAGTAGCGCATTCTTCTTTCCTTAAACTAAATACAGTAGAATGATATTTTGATGGCTTCTAGTCAGGATATTTTTATTTCTGTTTTGTGCCTTGGAACTACAGACTGTAAAAATTTCAGCTTTTTGAGTAATCCTCATCTTTTGAGGTTGGGTTTGATTGCAGGAAATAGCCAAAATCGAATCAGAGCCAAATCCTGAGAATAAGGTGAGTGACTAAGATAGACAATGCAGATCTGGGTAAACTATTATGAAGTCTTAAATTCTCGTGTGGCATATAAATTCATCTCTCGAGAACTAGTACTTATTTACGCACATAAATTCTACTTATTCTCACTGCTTTATGGCTTAATATACCTCATATATACCAATTATAGTTGGTAACTGTCTATATCAAAATATATAGTATACTTCCCTTACTTCATCAAAGTGTCCTTTGATGACCTGTGTTCTCATTTGGAGTCAGGTATTACTTAGTGTCTCAGTTTCCTCAGCTGTAAAGTAGGGACACAGCAATTATATCTGCCCCAGAGAAATGTAGCGGGGATTAAAGTGAGAATTCAGGTAAAGTGCTTATAACAGTGCTGGCACATTGTAGGTACTCAGTCAAGGGCTATATTATTGCTATTGCCAATGTATTATACCATCATTTCATGATTATTTGTGGAGTACCTACTATACACTTCTAATGGTACTGAGAAATGAATCAGAGAAGATAAAGATAGTAACTAATATTGTCCTGAGTGAAATGCAGTGCCAAGGGGTTTTCATACATTATTTCTTAACTCCCCACCATTTAAGCTCCCATACAACATTTGGGTGAAAACGTCCTGTAAGGTTTGCTATGATCTTTCCCCTTCAGTCTTATTAAACCACATCTTCAAAAACGTTCCCCTTGCTTTCCATGGCAGAGCGCTATCATGACTTCCTACCACTTCACAATATGCAGTGTTACCAACCAGTGCTCATCCCCTGGCTTTCTGGTTTCTCTTCTCATTTCTTTCTTTCAGTGACCTCAATCCTGTTTCATAGTTTCAACTATATCTTGAAAGCAAAAAACAAGAAGAGGTTTTTAAAGACCTAGTCCAATCTCTTTATATACATAAATAATTTGAAACTAGGGAAAAGCTGAATGACTTGTCCAAGTTTAAGGCCATAGTGACTTCTTTGTTGATGACACTAGTTTTAGAACTCTCATCTGTAAATTCTACAATTAAACTACCAGTAGAATATCATCACCAGCAAACATTCAGTATAGCTTAGCACCAACCCCCTACAAAATACAACCAGACTTGTCTTGTGTTCCTTTTGTATCCTGCCTGAAAATTTACAAAAGCTATGCCTGAAAATTTAAAAAAACTAAAACAAAAAAATGAAAAACTAATAGAATGAGCACAGTATTGTTTCTATTTCAGTAAACAGTGTTTTGTTGAACAGTACGATAAATACTTTAACCCTGTAGGGTTAAGTTCTGGAAATACTATAAGGCTTTATCAACAAATGAAAGCATATACAACTTACAAAATCCACAGGAGATAAACATCCAAAAAAGCCTCAATTTCCTCATCTGTAAAATAAGGACAATAATGGAACTTACCTGATAGAGCTGAACATTAATAAAATTCATCTTATCTAGTGAAAGCTCATTAACTATTAGGGTGTGTGAGAGAGAGAAAGTTTAGATTAGATTACCAAAGTATACTTTGATAATGAATTCATTCATCAAGGTATTGTACGGGGCATACAAAAATATGACAATTCCTGACTTCAAGAAACTTATCATTCACTTTAACAGTTGTGAAACCCATGTACTAATCCTTATTCTAGTCATCTGGAAAATGACTGACAAAGGTATAAACAAATGGGAGGTTCTGAAGAACAAGCTTATCTAACCAAATGAATTTAAGAACATGAATACACCAAGAACATGAATTCATCTATTCCAAGCTCGAGTTTTCATAAAAAGAAATTTCTAGATGTTAAAAGTTCGAAGACATCATAGTCTTACGCAGTCCAAAAGATGACTCCAAACTCAAAAGCTAAAATTTATCATCAATTTTCATAGACTTTCATATACTTATTATTAGTATTCTTTTAAACAAATACTTTGTGAAAAGAATGAGATCCTGGGTAATGCCACACTATTTTAAATAAATACTGCAAATGTGTTCTTAAACCACATAAATGAACCTTTATAAACTATATCAAAAAATACAACATATTTAGAATACGTCCAAAACAATGTGGGGAGAGGGGCATATTTGCATCATACTATTCATATTACCATTCTTCTAATCAGGTTTCCATCTTTTAGAGGACAGTTCTTTTAGTTATGAAACAGGTGGTACATTTTTAATCACATAAGAAGCTTCCAGTTTCAAGAAAATTTTGTTTTGATGTTCTTTTCCTTGCTATCGGATTATAGAGGATGAATGGCTTGAAACTGCTATTGTAATTACATGCCTTCTGTTGTCTCATCATTTGGGGTATAAGGGAGGGGCTCTAAGACTTTAAAGCTCACTTTGAATTGGAAGCATACTGCCTGCCATCATTTCTCAGCAATTTACCATGCCAGACCCAAGGATTACTGGATTAGAAGGTTTTATCAAAATCTGTATGATTTCTCTCAAGACAGGCCAAGCGACAAGGCAGTATTTACCACTCTGATTAAAAATGCCATAAAACTGACATTTCTATCACGTCACTCATATTATTGTAGGTTCTCATTCAAAACAGGTCCCTTGATACTTGAGGAATCAAGGTGACAGAGGAGTTGGACGTGGAGCTCACATCGTCCCACAAATACATCAAAAACACAACTACAAGTGGAACGATTCACACAGAACATCCACTGAACACTGGTAAAACAAGTCATTTAACACTTTTGTTTTGCTACTGTTTATAGAACAGAGTTTAGCATCAGACAGAGCTGGATTCCTGCTTATAAACTATCTTACCTTAGGCAAGTCACTGATCCTGCTCTGAGACTGTTTCCACTGTATGTGTACAGTAGGATTCAATAAATGGTAACCATTATTACTGACATTCTGGAAGAGGAAAATTCTTGATCTTCAAGAAGTACTGGAATCTAAAGTTATAAACAGTACACTCATCATGGCTTATAAAATGACCCAGCAATTGGACTGACAATCTGTAATAATTTATGTTCCAACAAGTATTTGTTATGTATGATGTGACCTTCCCAACCCTAAATTCAATTTAACTTCCTGTGAGATAATGAGACCCATGAGGTAGGTCTGGGGTTGGGGAGAGTAAGGGAAGTTCACCAAATCTAATTAAAGATGAAATGCAATATGAGAAATCTAAAACTCCAGTGACGAAATTCTTCAAATACTATATGTTTCAGAATTTGAGAGTGTTTATTAAAATTAGGTTGTCCACGCTGTAATTCAACTAACGGCAACACGATGCCTCGGGGAGAAGGAAGGCTGGGTGCGTTTCAGGACTGGGAATGAACACCATGCTTTTAACAGGATGCTTGTGTGTACACTGTACTGAATACTGGCAGTTAATGCTTTAAATAAAAATAGAAACGGCACTGTTAAAACAGCTCTTGGTGGGGAACAGCTTCATAGACAGGTTCTACACTTTATTAAAAGATGTAATTCAGTAGTTAGCTCATTATGACGGGAACTCTGTACTACTACAAGCTAGATGGCAGCTTCAAAACTTATTTAACACTAAGATTTTGGAATTTAGTGGTAAGTAGTAAAAATACTATTTAATAACACTACCTAAAAGAGCCACAATAGCGACCAACACTGAGGATGTTCGTGTGTTGTATAACATGCTCTCATTTAATCCTTTCAACAATCTCATCAACTAGCTAATAGTATCCCCAATTTAAGATACAGATACCCTCTAAGAAATTAGGCAAAACCTGGTATCACATGATTAATCTGGGACAGAACTAAGATTCATACCCAGGGCTTTATAATTATCTAAAGTCAATGTTCTTTATGACACACCACATTACTAATATCAGCTTAGTAACCTGACATAAAAGGTATATATAATTCCATTACAATTAAGATATCAGCTTATGGAATAAGATATTCCCTTTCTATACAGCACCAAACAGATTCTTGATATAATTATTTGATTTCTGCATAAAGGAATAATTACAAAATTTAATCTTGCCCATAAAGAAATGTTTAAAGCTAAGAAGAAGGAAAGCTAGATTTGATTCATTTGAAGACATGGTCTACCAAAATGTTACCTTCAGCTAAGCTTCTTAAGAAGCCCAAAAGTGATCATCATAAGCCAAGGCAACAAACAGGCATCCATACAGACAAAGTAAGGCTGCTGACTGTACCAGATCTGCAGTACATGCAGCTAACAAGGAGAAGAAACAGGTATTTTCGCCTCTAAATAGTAGAGGCTATGGGACCTAGGGTTAGGGGCATAGAGTGCAGCCATTCCTCTAGTTAAAGCCCCCTATCCCTTTTTTTGAAGCTAGAATACAATGAAGCAGTACCTTGAAAATTCACAAGGAAAAATTATGTCCAACAAAGAATTATTTACCCAGCCAAATTATCAGTCAAGTGTCAGGTTAGGCAAAAAAGGCAGCAAAGTTTAAAAGTTTTCCTCCCATGCATATATATTTTCTCAAGAAATTTCTAGAGGAGTTGCTTTACTAACCAAGAAAGAGGAAGAGAGGAGACCCAAGAATTCCCAGGAAGATCGACGGGCAAAAGAAAATCCTAGGATGATAAGTGCGTGGCAGGCACAGGAAGCAACCAACTCAGGCTGCGGAGCTCCACGAGAGACATAATCAAGTAAAAATGAAAATGACAGCCACCTTAAATTGGGAGGAAATTTACATTTCCAAATGGAGATGAATCAATGACAGGGTACAGGAAAAACCAGGGAACAAAACACAGTCATTTTTATAAACATCATTATAATTAACTCCAGGAAAAATAAAACCTTATAGAAGGAAATGTAAAAATGGTATACTGGACCTCAGTGACAAATACTTACATATGCATAAAATGCACACATTGAACAACATGGACAACCAACAATTGTGTCAAAACTGTACTGGAAATTAGCGAAAGGACAGGTGCATGTGATTGGGGCTGGGTGCTAACAGTGTAATTAATCTAAATCATTTTCCAAAATACGAAGTCTAAAATCATCTAAAATTGAAAAAAAAGTAAGAAATAGAAGAATAAGCATGACATATTACAATGCCAGAAGTGAAAAATTACTCCAGGGAGTCTGAACAGGGAAAGGGTATATAGGGAGGGAGCAAGCAGAGAAGTGACTTTTTTTCACTATAAACCTTGTTAAATCCAACTTTTTAAAGTAGATACACATATTATTTTAACTTAAAAATGCAGCTTAAAAATAATTTAATAAAATTATGATAAACTGAAGAAAAGCAAAGTAAAAACTAATTCATTATAATTTCAAAGTTAAGATTAAAGGTTTTAACAGAAATTTTTCTTTCAAAATAAAAAGAACACAATTCCTAATAAAACCAGTGTAAGGAACACTAGATTCAAGACAGTGTGTCTCCTTAAATGCACTTTGCCACTACAATTCTTATAGCATTCTGCCTCGTGATTGAATTCATTTTATTCTCAACTAGCATTCTCTATATGGTTTACCTAAAATTAAATTATGTTCAGAATTGTCAACTCTCAGATTCAAGTAAGATGGCTTATCACATATACATATCACCCTGTATTGCACACACACACATACTTAGAAGTAGTTTCTTGCCTTTCTTCTGTCCTAGTCCTATAAATCTCCAGATGCTCACAATGCCACGTGGAATATATTTTCAATGGGTAGAATTCCTTTTTCTTTTTCCAATTTCTTCATAAAGCTTATGAGGAAGTTTTTTGCTTCAGAGATTCAACTGTTTTACTCTTAGAGGAAAATGAATGCCTTCAAATACTTTATTGTTTACCTAAAAATTATTTATAACAAAGTATTTCTAATCTTGATGATGAATAGGTCAGTGGCAGTAAGTTATTTTCAGATTTTTAAATTTTGATTATGTATTTTGAATCTGATAAAAATAAATTAACAAAGCTAATATAGCAAAGTGATTGCCTTCTGTCTGGAGGCACATTTCTCTTATGACCATTCCCTCCTTTATTCTAGTCTATGTACTCAATTTTTCATAACCAAACTATTCCAATGTTCTTATTAACACTAAATCTAAAAATATTTCTGGAGCAGTAGCATTTATATCAAAGGGCATTTTTTACGGTCATTGTCCTAAAACCAAGGAGTACGAATTTTTAGGAATAGTCATAATTTTTTCATACAGCCAATGAATATTAATAGGTACTTACTGGGTTGGCTACTGGGAAGGATTCAAAGACAGAAAATTCATGGTTTCAACCCTCAGCAAGCTTAAAATCTAATAGAGAAGTTAAATACCCAAAGGAAAAAGAAAAACAAAATAGCAACAGCAGCAATCAAGCTCAAATCTGTGAGCATTATTTCTAACTACAGAAATCCTAGGCCAACCCCAAAATAAGGGTGCCCAAGGAAAAGGCAAATCACTGAGGCTTACTCTACTTCCTGATTCTACTATTCATTTCCCCAGGGTTCTTTCAGAAGCTATTAAAGAACAGACAAGAAGTTGCATAGATATGTACAAACCTGAAGGGGATTATGTAATTCCTTCTAGAGTATGAAAAAGAGCTAGTACTGAAACCGCTTTCTGCCACAAATAGATCACTATCTGAAGTCAGTGAGTACCATGTTCTTGAGAATTTATAAAGACCATTTGAGCTATTATTTAAAAAACCCAAAAAAACAGTAACAGTTTTTGACCTAGGGTATTGGGGGTGTGAGTGAGTGCATCTATGCATATTAAGTAAACTGACACAGTAAACTGTCTTCCCCAGTTAATGATTTCATATCATTCATGAAAAAGATAATCTGAAGGAAGCTAACAGAAAATGACAAAAATATGGATTGTTTTCAATAAATGGCAAAGAGTAAAAATATGGAATATCAAAGTATATAGAAACACTCTTAGTTACTGTACTGTTCTGGATAACCAAATCTGAATGTTGAAAGGCTATAACATTGCTTCAGTGTATTATCAGAAATCCTGAACACCTATTTCTTATTTTGGCTTTACATTCACAATGCTTTTCTTTTGTTATTGTTCTCTCTTGTATGAAGTTCTTTTAAATGGTAGTGATGATGTCACATATTTTACTTGCCTGAGTGAGAAATAAACAAAACAGAACCAAAGAACATAGCTGACAATTACCATGAATATATTAAACAAAACCTTTACCTCCTAGTAAAGCATAATTTCTTCCAATGCATTTCCCTTTTCTAAGATTAAACTCAGTTTTTCCACTCTAACTATACAAACACAAAAATCCATTTATGCCAAAGTGGGATCCTATTCCATCCTAGTATCTTCAACAGCATTAACTAGGTAATTACTTTGAAAATATTATCACAAATATTCTTAAATGGTGAATAATTAAATTCTGGATTGACATCAAAGCAAGGAGTAAGAAGAAAATAGGTAATTTGTCACAAGTTGTAACAAAGTCACTAATACTTTTTAAACACAGCTACAAGAGAGCATGTATAAACTAGGAAAACAGGATTTTTAAGCAAAAGCTAAGTATAAAAATGTCTGTAAAATGTATTTTAAGTATATAAAAGTGAGAGATATTTTCATGCATGAAATTTTTCAATCCTATCCAATAGTCGAGGTAGAAAGAACCAGTTATGGTTCTACTACGCAAATCAGCATTTTTCTGTGTTTGCAAAAGGCACAAATTGAATAACCCAATGGAAAGAACATTAGGAAAACTAGGATGGCTAAAGGTTAAAATAATTTTCTGTTCTATTTGCTGTAACTAAAACCTGATTCCTACTTTGGCTTTATAATAAGGGTTTTGGCCCTCGTTACTGTTATTGTTCTTGTGTGTATTTTTATTGATAGTCATGATGTTACATATGTAACTTGCCTGAGTGAGAAATGAAAGGAACAGAACCAAAAGGATCTTCTGGAGGATGGTTATGTGGAGCAGAAAGTGGCTCTACATTCTTATCTGAGGATGCTCTCTCCTCGAGCCTGTCTGCAAAAATAAGATGAAACAAAACAAAAAATAAAATAAAAACAAAACGATCTTTAAATTTAAAAGTGGCATACAGTATAAATAAAAGTGAAAATTAAACAAAGCCTTCTTGAAAAATATGAGATTCAAAGTTCATCTGTTTAAGTATTACTGGGTAGTCCTGAGTTTAATACATATTTGTTGCTACAAAAGCAAGTTTAACAATGTAAACACAGTGCTAGATTTCACTAAATACAATTAACCTAATAAATAACTTAATTTGGTTTATTTAAATACCAGTTGTCTTTAACTTGTAACATATTGGATCTGAAGTTAAACCCAGATTGTTAAACAGAGACATATTTGGCAAACTTTCTCTGAAAGAACATATGGAAAAAATATTGCAAATGGTCATTCATTCATAAAATAGGTAAATCCTATTTCTCAATAGCAATAAAAAGTAATTCACTATATGTTACTTCATTTTATGTTATTGTTCATTTCTCATATCACTTGGTTAAACCATTCTCATACATACAAATGCAAAGATATAGATATTTCTCTACTAAATTAAAAGCCTTAACAACAGAATTCATTTTTTCATTCAACAAATAGTTGAGCATCTAGTATGTGCCAGGCACTGTTCTAGACAATGGGCATGCAATAGCAAACAAAAAGAGGACTCCTGCCCTCATGGAGTTTATATGCTGGCATGGAAAAACGACTGATAAGCAACAAGCATGAGAAACAGAAACTGTTAAAGCTAGAGAGAAAAATGTAGAGCAGGGTAAAAGGAATTAAGAGAGCAGACACAGGTTGCAGTAATAAACAGAGTGAAAGAGAGTGATTCTAACAGGTACCAGGTGAGAAAAGACTCCAAGGAGGCAGGAGTAGATACCTGGGGAAGAACACACCAGGCAGAGGAAGCGCTAGAGCAAAGGCTCCAAGGTGGGAGCAGGTCTGGTATGTCTGAAGAAGATTTAATGTATCCTAATTCCCTAGTAGTGATCCCTGCTCTTAAACTCTGCACATCGCAGGCACTTTATCAGTTGAGAACTTCTGGATTTTTATAAAATGCCTCTCTATCCTCTGATTCTTGGTAATCAAACATATGCTATTAGGGACCCATTTTGCCCTTACAGATATTTTAAACATTCCCAGGACTATACTTTTCATGTTTAAGGAATTCTATGGGTAAACTACGCTAGTTTCATTTGAGTCCTAAGGGATGGCAAGATAGGGAGGGAGAATCCAAATAGAATTAGAATTCTTTAAAAATGACTCGTAACTGCAGAGTGAAACAAAAAGCCCCAAGTTAAAGCAGCAATCTCCTAGGACAGTGCTTCTCAAATTTAATGTGCATTCTAATCACCTGGGAGTTGTTAAAATGCAGATTCTGACTGGATGGTTCTGGAATGGATCCTGAAATTCTGCAGTTCAACAGGCTTCCAGATGACATGATACTGCTGGTCCAGGGAGCACAAGCTTGAGAAGGCAAGGCCCTAGAGTCTACAATATCCTGAAAATACTCAATTATTGCTACGGACAACTGATTCTTTAAACACCTTTATGATACAATTATGAGCTTTTATGGCTAAAACTAATTCTGCAATATCCACATGAAATTTTAGGTTGTTTAAATTTTTACTTAAAATTTTGTTGAAGCACTAGTTAATATTTTAAGGCAACACATCTGACAACTGATTTATGCACAAATAAAATTTCCAGAACTTAAGAGGTTATTTTCAAATCCAATACAGAAATGGATAACAATGAAAATTTATTTTAGATGTTCTTTTTCAAGGTATTCACCGTATACTTAATTCAGGAAATCAGTAACAAATGCTGACTGTACTATGAAAAAAAGCTTTTTCATATTTTCTTGTCCAACACTTATAAAGAAATTACTTTCATAGCAACTTACTGAAAAAATAAGGCTGGAGAACACCTTATATAACCAAGGGTGTCTTTAATTTATTGTGGTGGGAAGCCACAATCAAACTTTAAGGAGAGGCCTAAGATTCACTGAATCACAGAGGATACCTGTGGGTTACCAATTTTATCAGGCCCTGATAAAATTATACATATATATATATATATATATATATATTTGTATATAACTATATAGTTTATAGGTACTTAGGTCAAAATCAGGACCAGATTTCCTTCCTAAACCATCTGCATCATAATTGCCAGGACTCCAGTATAAAATGTATTTATACTCCTGTATAAAACCTGGGTCCTATCACAGACCTAATGAATCAGATTATCTGAGTAGAAGCTTGGGAATCTACACATTAACATATTCTCCAGGTTTATAAACCACTACTGTTCCAATGGTTCCCAGCATATAAAAATGCAAAGTTACCACTAAAGTTCTTTGAATCCTCATGCAGTGATGTATTATCTCCATCTATCTATGGTAAATTCATGGTAAACGTATAAACAGCACCATGTAGTTATGACAAGAGTACAAATACTATCATGTAGGGGTAAACAAATATTTTTTATATATGGGGTCCCCATAAGTTAAAATATGAAGATACTGTTCCATACGAAGTTCATTTATCCAATTATTTCAAAAGAGGAAGCAGAAAAAACTCACTATAAAATGAATCATGTTCTCATTGTTCCAAAAAACACAGGATCAATTTTTCCATGGAAGATTTTTAAAAAACCATTTAGATTTCTAAAGTTCACATGATAATCTGGGTCCCAGGACACAAAATAAAAGATAAACATACATATTAATTTTTTAAATTATCAATTACCTATAAATAAAAACTAACAAAATGGTACGTAGAGTTTCAAATACATAGTCACCCCTAAAATGTATTTAAGCTCCATTTTCAAAGAACTGGTTTTCTTTTCATTAGAGCAAAACTTGAGCTTGATTTGTCCAAAATAAGAAACTTACCTCTTCCTGCCTTCCCCAAAAAATTGTGTGCTGAATAAAGACAGTATCTTTTCAAGAATTATAATGGATACAAATGGCAAAAATACAGGATTTCAAAATCCTAAAATCAAACTGTATTTCATACTATCATCAGAAAATTAATATACTCTAAAAAGTTAATTCAGCAGCTTATATGGATAATGGCTTGAATAGCCAAAAGGTTAAAGAATAAGGTTTAAAATTACAGTCTTCATCTGATACTTTTGACACTGTTCTAATATACCTGAAAAGTTCTGTTATTCTGCCCTAAAGGAACAGTGATAGGTCTGAATCAGCTTAAAATGGTGACACTTAATGTTTTACAACAAACTAACTATATATACAGATGTTTATATCTATTTCATACTGTGGCTTCAGAAAAAAAAAACCCAACACATTCAGTAGAATATGCAAAGCAGCCACAGTCTTTAGTTTCTTCTACTCTTACTTTTAGTTATTTTGATGCAATTTTAAACAGAAATAAACAGTAAATCCACTATCAACAAGAAAACAATATTCCATCAAGTATTACTTTTAATTAACATGTAGAGCTACACAACTATTCAAACAAATGCAACTTAGAAATTTTCCCAAAGCAAACACCTGTATTCTAATTAGTGTTTAATGTATTAAATATTATGACAATTAGATTTCTAAAGTTTACATACTAATCTGGATGCTTTGATACAAAAGACCATGAAAAATACAAGCTTAAACTGTAAAAAAATATTGAGACTAACTTTATTAATAACGCTTAATTTCGATTTAATGTTTTAGTCTTAAATAGGAACAGGTAAAAAATTCCAAACCATAAATATTGTTACACTGAAAGCAAAAGCAAGAAGAATTTGATTTATATTTTATATGTTAAATCCCTTTGCCAGCTGGATTCAACTGTTCTCTTAAAGATCACTAAAAAAATGGTTTTTTTAATCACCAATTACTAGTATCTTGGAATTTTAGTATTTCAAAGTATAATTCTTAAATTACCTTCTGGAAAATACACACAAGTAAAATATTTCCTAGACAGCATATTTTTTTGCTTTTTTTTTTTAAATAAATAACCACATACCATTTAAAAAATAAAACCTCAAATGGCAATGTTTTATTCTGAACAATCATTACATGGGCAATACCTATATTTTTAAGGACCATACATAAAAGTATTCAGTTTCTCACTGGAAAGCTTTCATAAGCCAAATATAAAAAATCTCAGAAAGGACTTTGAAAAATTGTTGATAAATATCTGTGCTGAGAAAAAAGATAAATTTGATATTCCAAACGCATTGATAATTTATTCATTTTGGAAAAAGTTGATAGGGACAGAGGAACCAACCAGTAATGACCAACAATCAACTTTCATTACACTGTTAGTCTACTGAAACTCTTAGGGTTCTAGAAGAGGTCTTTTGCCCATCGGTGTAATTTAAACCCTTATCAAGTAGATCAAATATTAGATACCTTATTGGTTGTGAGTGAAACGGGTGCTAAGATGACTCAATATTACAATAAAGTCAAATCTGGGAGGAAATCTTTCTAAACTATATTCTATACTTTATTGATTTCTTTATAAACTTTATTAAAGACATTTCACCTTTTTTTGAACCCCATTACTATGACTATCAATTATTAAGGGAAAACCAGACATTTTTCCATCTCTTTCCATGCTGTCATACGTCACTTCTGCTGTTGATGTGTTTGCCCACAAAGCCTCTTCTATTTGGTTTTTTTAATTGCCAGCTGAGAAACCTGACAGTTTAGACATAATTTTTAAATGCTGGTTATAGAGCAATAATCTCAGGAGTCAGAGCCCAAAGACTTATACAGAAGGTGAGAAAAGCAGAGGTGACATTTATGGAGTGCCCAGACTCTTTAAAGACATTATTTAATCTTCTTGACATTATTTAATCTTATACCCAGTTTATAAATGAGTAAGTGAAACGGCAGTTAAGTGACTTTACAGAGTTAAACCTAGTTAAATGACTTGGCCAGGTATCAGAATTCACGTTTTCTGGTGCTATGTGCCAATTTAAGTACACTGTCCTTGTGACAGTGATTTCAACAGCTTGGGGACCATCTAGGCAGTTTCCCAAATGGCTGAGTTGCTCCAAGTCTGACCTTCAGATAAAGTTCCTCCTGCACTGTCATTTGGAACTCAGTATCTTTCCATATCTACTGCTGCAATGAAGTCTGAACTCTCTTGGCATACACATGTGTATACAAACACATACACAAATTACACATGTAATCAGATCTTAAAGTTTGAAAGCCAATAGCTGGTTAAGAGTTTTACATGCTAAATCCAATTTTTATGAAGTTAGATATACATGAATATTTGTATGCCATTCTTGCCTATGCAAAGTAACTAACACTTGGGTGTCACTACAAATTCTAGGGAGCTTAGAATAACATTTTTATAAGGCACAAAAAAAACGTGAATACTTTACCCATTCCATAAATTGATTTATTTTTTAAAAACAGTGGGGAGGGGAGTGTTTACCCAAAGAGTAGGAAACACTGATTTAGCAAACTTAGTTATTATCCTGGTCAGAATACATTAAAATGAATATTTTAATTTTCCCTTTTGCTTTAAAAATAATTCTGTAAATTACAATGATTGGTTACCCCCTGTATCTCCCTATCATCTCCCTAAAGGAAAGAGATACTTTACTTCCTTTTTTAAAAATCTTGCTTTGGGGACCACTCAACATAAATTGTAGTAAAAATGCCAAACAAAAATGCTGTAGTTTAAAACAAATTTTTTAATAAAAAAATGTAAGATTGGTTTTACCAAAGTCAATAAACCTTTATTAAAGGCTCAGAACTCATTTTTATATCTGCATTTAATCAATGTAATTTTTCATAATCATATAACCAATAAGTAAAATACCAATTTAAATTCCAAACAACTATTCTTACATGAATTCAGGGCATTTACAAACTTTATATAAAATATATACCAATTTGGAACAAAGTACTTCATCTAATTAATGTTCTCATAAGGCCAGTTACCTAAAATGAAATAGAAACTAGGAACTATACCTAGGGACCATCAAGACCCCCTTTTCACATGCAAAATGGGGAAACACACTGGGCACACACCTGCACACACACACCCCCAAGACTCAGAAACCTGACAATTATCTATAGACTCCAGGAGTGAGCTTTTTGCTACTGTTTTGCAACCTCCCCAAAATACACCATACATACCTTTTCCAAAAAATAACTTCTAAAATATGTATAGTGAGACTTGACATATATATTAGGTAGTTTAAGAAAAGGCAATGACTGCAAGTAAAAACATTGAGATATCTGATTTAAAATGGAAAAGAATTTATTTCACTTTTGCCATACCAGGACAACAAGGCAGCCCGTTTATGTCACCACTCATTAAAAGGACATTACAAAACATTAACATAATGTAGTAGCCCATGTTTCCTTTCAGGCACTTTCAAAGGGCATCTCAGACCCACAATATCTTCTACTGAGTGTGCAAGAAAACAGAGCTGCAGAATGATTAGTAAGGCAAGATACTAATCTCTCCCTTTTTATTTGAACATTTATTTTCCATTTTTTGGAGATTTCTGAATTAACATTCAAAGATATGCAGTACTTAAGTGCTCGGAATCAGCATATTATCAGCAATCTTGGGTTTAAGAGCTACTATCAAGCAATTGATTTCTAAAGCACAAAATATAGTTTGAAAGTATATGTAAAAGAAGATGGACTGAATTTTGCCCTCAAATGCGCAAAAAGAATTTTCTCTTTACCATCCCAAAACAGTCTTTGGCCTTGCTGAATAATTATAGAGCTGTTATTTTACTGTGAAGCAAAATAAGCCTTCAAGTGTCCCTTACTTGATCTTAGAAGGTCAAATTCTCTGTCCAACAGTTCCTCTTCTGTTAACTTGGAGAAATTATCCTCTCCAAAAGGATTCCACCCTGACATATCAGGTGGGTTACTGATGTTCTTCTGATTTGTAATATTTGCAACGGCCTCTTTACCAGCAACTGACCTAGAGTAAAAATTAAGAGAGGAAAAAGGAGGAAAAAAATACATTATAATTGAAAATTTTTAAGTTTCCTAGTTCATACTTTATAAATACTTGGAGAAGAAGCTCATTTTATTATGATGGAGGTGGCAGTAAGGGCATGGATTGGAAAGGAGACCACATGGGATTCGAATCACCTCCATAAAGGTCACTAGCTGTGTACCCTTGGGCAAGTTCCTTAACTTCTCTAGGTCTCAACTTCCTTATCTGTGAAACAAGAGTAGCAGTATCTACCTCATAGGGTTACTGAGAAGATTAAGTGATTTAATACATGTAAAGCAGAGAGAACATAAATAAATAAATAAGTGCTCATTAAATATTAACTATTATTTATCATACTGAATAAACCTTAAAGTGAAAATCAGTTGCCATATCAAACAGTATCACTCTAAAATCACTATTGAATAAGGTGATTTTATGTCCTGGTTATGCTGAGAGACACCACAATAATTTTCCTTTTGACAAAGACATTCTCTACATAGCTACCAACAAAAGGTGAGCTGCTAGAATTGCTTTATGAATTGCCTAAAACCAGAGGAGAGTTATTTTCTATATAATAAATTATTCGTGGTGTTTAAAATATCTGTAGTCTGGAGCCTAGGACTACTGGTTCTATGCAAGTTATCCAATAGGCCTCTTGGCTTTTAATAGAAGATGAGAGTTTAAAGCCTTCTTAACCTAAGAATACCTGGGTACCTCTCCCTCAACCCAGCCTGGAAATACAGCATAGGCACGAGGCAGTATAACAAAGTTGTCAAGTTCATTTAATAATTCAGATCCAGATCTTCTAACACTGGTAATGGAGGGAGAATCTCTATGTGCTTCTAAAGAAGTATCTCAATTTTGCAAGCCTTGACTCATCCCCTTAAATTCACCTTCCCCTTGGGAGCTCACTTCCATTGCCACCACACAGATCTTGAAAGGGAAGAAAGGGCAAAAGTTGCCCATTTAATCCCCTAGCCCAAGCCCCTTCAGTATAGTTGAGCCAAGAATGGAACGTTTGAACATTCACTGAAAGCTAGAATTGGCCAACTAGTAGATAGTCTTTCTAGTAAATATAACTTAGGTAGCTTAATAATAAATGTAATTCAGTTTAGAACTCACTCTAGGAATGCACCAACTGCCAAAGTCTAATAAGCCTGCCTCCGTATGAAGGAAACCCATCTCTAATTCCAAAACTACCTTTAAGGACTTTCCGAGTTCTAGAAACACAAATAAGAGAGGTTAAAACCCAAAGAGAAATGGGCATTCCCCTCCTGCCTGTCAATGATCCTTTTACAACTTTAGGATTCCCTATCTGAATCATCTTCCTCCTGTTCCTGGAATGAATTTATGGATTCTTCTTCGTAGACTGTAACTCAAGGGGGTGGGGGGGAGGGGTGTCACCTTAACCTACACTTCAAACACGTGTTAAAATATGTCTGCAAGTTCTCTGACACCCCTCCCTTCAAAGGGTGGAACCAGATTCCCCTGCCCTTGAATGTGGGCTAGATCTAGTGACTCAATTCTAACAAATGAAATATGGTGGAAGTGCCAACGTGTGACTGCTGAGACTAGATCATAAAAGGCATCAAAGGTTCCGCCTTGCCCTCTCTTTTGGACCATGTGTTCTGAAAGAAACCAGAATAAACAATTCCTTGTTCAAAACAGTCTTTGATTTTGCCAAAGAGAATACTCAAGCAGCCTTTTGGAGAGATCCATGTGACAAAAAACTGAGGCCTCCTGCCCAAAGACATGTGAGTGACCTTACAAACAGATCCACCAGTACCAGGCAAGCCTTCAGTGGACTGCAGCCCCAGCCAACATCTTAACTGTAACCTCATGAGAGACCCTTCCCTGGTCATAACCATACAGGTAAGCTACTCCTAAATTCCTGATCCAAAGAAAGTGTGTGAGATAATAAATGTTTATCATCGTTTTAAACTACTAAGTTTGTCAGACAAAGAATGTCTTAACATATAAGCTAATAATTTTCTTAGCCTTAAATGCTGCTGGATGTTGCTAAGCCTTATTTGCAAATAGCAGTTAGCAGAATTAACTGAGGGAAATGGAAAGAAGGATGGAGATGCAAAGGGGTCAGGAGAGAGGACTGGTAAGAGAAAGAAGGGAACTCTAAGATGGGCTCTAAATTAATTCAGGAGCCACTGAGTGACTCCACTCCATGATAACACCCACTCCCACCATAATTTCCTTTGTATTCAATGGAAAAATACTTGCCTATTGGCACTATAAGAGGAGTCCATTATGGTTCCAACCTGAGCTGGAAGTGATGAAGTGTAGGACACTAAGGCCGGTGAGAACTCTTGAGGGGAAGTGAGATATTCTGGTGATGCCTGTTGTTGAGACTGCTGATGTTGAGCTAGCATTTGCTGCTGCAAGAAAGCCTGCTGATACTGCTGCATCTGAAACAAAAAATGCTGTTATACAAAACAATGCTCAAGGTCGCTAAAGCACTGTCAGCATTGCACCTATTTACTATGCTCCTTCCTTTTCACACTGGCAACAAAATCAGAAACCTGAAAAACAATTTTTATCTGAAGGAGCGGCTCGCTACTAGAAAACTACAAGATGAAATAAATCTATTTAAGAAGTTGTTTAACTGGACTTACTGTGGTGATCACTTTGTAATATATACAAATATCGAATTATTACGTTATCTCAGGTAGATGGTTTCAGGTAAACGAATATAATCTTATGTCAATTATACCTCAATTTTTAAAAAAAAGGAACTGGAAAGTTAGGGTCACCTGGCAGGATTCAAAAATTCTCCTTTAAATAGTTTAAAAAAAAACGATATGGTAGTTTAAAGTCACTTGGTATAGCGGTTGCTGTGAAAACAGGTCAAACTATTCTCTGAAGCAAATGCAACTTTCCTTTGGGTTTCTTTTCTTTTCTTCAACAGACATTTGCCAAATGAGAGACACATATGACAAGAGATCCTGGGTAACCAATCATCTCCTTACACTATCAGATAAGATGTGCCAGATCCATGTTCAGCCCAATGTAAAGCTGCTTGAGAATACATATCTCAAGGCTTTGATAACATACATGTTAATAAACTAACTTGAGTTGATTCTGAATTATTAAATTCTGAATAATACTATTCATACTGTGAATTCCAACACTGGAATGTATACTCAGAGAGAAATCTCTAGGAATTACATAATGCTTACCATTGTAGGATACTGTGATGCGGAAGGTTGCGGCTGACATACTGAATGCATTAAAAACTGTTGTTGAAGTATCTGTTGCTGTTGCACTGCATGTTGATACTACAATTGGAAAAACAAACTCATCAGTATTACTCATGCCGTTTTTGTGCGAGAACCTTTTTTTTTTAGGTATTGATCTTACCATGACAATGACTTGGGTACTCAATAGTCCAAACACTAATGTAAGATACCTATAGTCAGTTAGTGACTATAACTTAAATCAGCTTATTGGAATTGGTTTCAAAATTATCAATGAAACATAATAGATTCAACTAAAACCATCTCCAGCACAGTTTAAGGATGTCTGGAAGAAACCTAAACACGTTTACCAGCTGATGAAGACCCCTGAAGTGACCTGTGTCCAGGAACCATTACAGTAAATTCCCAGGATCCTCTGTCTCCCCTTCAATGATATCTTCTGGCCATCCAATGGCACCCCTATTTAACTATCCTCCACTCTGGGTCTATCAGTCAAGACCGGAGGACGGGGTATACCCATGAGAAGTAGCATGCATATAATTGGCTCAAAAATAGTTCAGGAAATGATGGAAGGATGATGATAACAGTCATTAAATTTAAAATAGCTTAGTGAAACTAGAGATGCACAGGTTCTGATGAGGCAAAGGACAGACTAGAACTTAAGGTCATATTTTTCTATGTCCCTTCCAGCTCTAAATGCCAACCTTACACACATACACATACACACACACACACCCAACAAAGGCAAAAAAAAGAAAAAATAAGAACAAAAACCCAAGACAATATTACTTCTGAAAGTCTTAATATCATCTTTCCAACAATAACATTATTAGTCTATATATATGAACTCAAAATGTAACCTGAAAAAGATAATATTCATCATAAATTGCAGTATTTATTTGCAATGCCAAATGACTGGGTGAACATCCTTTGCTTCATAAAGCCACGATACAACCTATTACAACAGGAGTATTCTTGAGTATCTCACAGAATGCAAATAAAATATATATTCTTTTTTAAAATTTTTTATTTATTTATTTTTATTTTTGGCTGCGTTGGGTCTTCACTGCTGTGAGCGGGCTTTCTCTAGCTGCGTCGAGCAGGGGCTACTCTTCGTTGTGGTGCTCAGGCTTCTCATTGCAGTGGCTTCTCTTGTTGCGGAGCGTAAGCTCTAGGCATGCAGGCTTCAGTAGTTGTGGCATGTGGGCTCAGTAGTTGTGGCGCAAGGGCTTAGTTGCTCCCTGGCATGTGGGATCTTCCTGGACCAGGACTCGAACCCGTGTCCCCTGCATTGGCAGGCTGATTTTTAACCACTGCACCACTACAGAAGTCCAAACTACATATTCTTTTAATAATCAGGAAACTGAGCAAAATGTTTACTTCAATCTACAGTTCAAAGTACCCATGATACAAAAGGGAATTCACTGCTATTCAAGAGCAGCACGAATTCCACAACAGTACTTCTGTACCTCAAGTAACGAAAGAATCACCTGCTGCATATAAGCATCCTGAAGTAGCTGCTGCTGCTGCTGAGGATGACGATGCTGCAAATGAAGCTGCTGCAATCTCCAATCTCCCTGCTGTAGCTGCTGAAGTACTCGATGCTGCTGTGGAGGCTGCTGAGTGGGCCCCTGACCCAATAAAATCTCAGGACCATTTCCAGGTCTCAGCGCTCCTAAAACAGGTGTCCGAAAACTTACATTAATATACTCATGACTTCAATAAAATGGCTGCATTTCAAAACACACATTCCAATAATCATTAACCAAGGCATTCATATCCTTATCTTATAGAAACTTCCATGTGCGTATAGTCTAAAGGGATTATTTACTATAATAAAAGTACCCATGAAAGTTAATTTTGTCAGTTACAACTCATGAACAAGTCAACATCTTAGGAACACTTAATCTTTCACACTTCATCTCTCCATGAACACACCAACCAAGCCAATTTGAAATGTTCCACATTTCTCAACTGTATCATGCACCATCATGAGTCTGCATCTTTGCTGACATGATTCTCTGTTTAGAATGTCACTTTCCACCCACTGCAACTCTTCTTACCTATAAAGTTTATCTCAAATCTCTCTTCCTTCCTTTAGTGCTTCCACTCAGTTTATAACATTTCTTTTGCCTTGCACATATTAATTGTTTACATGGTTATTTCCTAACTGAAGGATGGGATGAAGACTTATTTATAATTTCTTTTAGTGCCCCAA
The DNA here is from genome assembly GCF_964165515.1 of Mesoplodon bidens. Classification (NCBI taxonomy): domain Eukaryota; kingdom Metazoa; phylum Chordata; class Mammalia; order Artiodactyla; family Ziphiidae; genus Mesoplodon; species Mesoplodon bidens. Next base: position 185,839,835 of record NC_138176.1, on the reverse strand, counting down.
AGAACTTTTTACATAACAGATGTTCAAATGTACAGATGTAGATGCTGCTGTAGTGAGGCTACTAACACTGTCTCCTAAATGGGCATTTTTTATAAGCTTTATAAATTTTACTATAGGAAAATCCTATGAATAAACATTTGAAATAACCGAAAAAGGATGAGACAACTTCAAAAAGAGGAAATGCAATATACTATAATTTCTATATTCTCTTCCAACAAGTTACCATAAATTCAAATATGACTCTTTAACCCTAAGGGGAGAAAAGGAGGCAGAGTACAAGAACAGAGAGAGAAGGATTCTTTTTCATCAATGTTAATGTCTTCAAACCTCCACAGGCCTTAAGAATATACAATGCAGAAGACAGTCTCTTTAATAAGTGGTGCTGGGAAAACTGGACAGCTACGTGTAAAAGAATGAAATTAGAACACTCCCTAACACCATACACAAAAATAAACTCAAAATGGATTCAAGACCTAAATGTAAGGCCAAACACTATCAAACTCTTAGAGGAAAACATAGGCAGAACACTATATGACATAAATCACAGCAAGATCCTTTTTTACCCAGCTCCTAGAGAAATGGAAATAAAAACAAAAATAAACAAATGGACCTAATGAAACTTAAAAACTTTTGCACAGCAAAAGAAACCATAAACAAGAAGAAAAGACAACCCTCAGAATGGGAGAAAATATTTGCAAATGAAGCAACTGACAAAGGACTAATCTCCAAAATTTACAAGCAGCTCATGCAGCTCAGTATCAAAAAAACGAACAACCCAATCCAAAAACGGGCAGAAGACCTAAATAGACATTTCTCCAAAGAAGATATACAGATTGCCAACAAACACATGAAAGAATGCTCAACATCATTAATCATTAGAGAAATGCAAATCAAAACTACAATGCGATATCATCTCACACCGGTCAGAATGGCCATCATCAAATCTACAAACAATAAATGCTGGTGAGGGTGTGGAGAAAAGGGAACCCTCATACACTGTTGGTGGGAATGTAAATTGATAGAGCCACTACGGAGAACAGTATGGAGGTTCCTTAAAAAACTAAAATAGAACTACCATATGACCCAGCAATCCCACTACTGGGCATATACCCTGAAAACTATAATTCAAAAAGAGTCATGTACCACAATGTTCATTGCAGCTCTATTTACAATAGCCAGGACATGGAAGTAACCTAAGTGTCCATCGACAGATGAATGGAGAAAGAAGATGTGGCATATATATACAATGGAGTATTACTCAGCCATAAAAAGAAACTAAATTGAGTTATCTGTAGTGAGGTGAATGGACCTAGAGTCTGTCATACAGAGTGAACTAAGTCAGAAAGAGAAAAACAAATACCGTATGCTAACACATATATATGGAATCTAAAAAGAAAAAAAAAATGGTCATGAAGAACCTAGGGGCAAGATGGGAATAAAGACGCAGACCTACTAGAGAATGGACTTGAGGATATGGGGAGGGGGAAGGGTAAGCTGGGACAAAGTGAGAGAGTGGCATGGACATATATACACTACCAAACGTAAGGTAGATAGCTAGTGGGAAGCAGCCACATAGCACAGGGAGATCAGCTCAGTGCTTTGTGACCACCTAGAGGGGTGGGATGGGGAGGGTGGGAGGGAGGGAGACACAAGAGGGTGGAGATATGGGGATATATATATATGTATAACTGATTCACTTTGTTATAAAGCAGAAACTAACACACCATTGTAAAGCAATTATGCTCCAATAAAAATGTTAAAAAAAAAACTCCACAGGCCTTAAATTCAACACCTCTACGAAAATCGTTTTATAACTATTTCTAATTCTTCCAATTACAAAACAATGGCATGTTCATTTTAATTATTCTTGAAAGTGTTTATAAAACTACAGGAAGAAAATTAAAACCATAATTCCGCCACACAGACATAACCATGATTAGCCTTTTAAGTGTATTTATTTCCAGTTGGAAGAGTATTAAAAAGTTCAGCTCCTCAGCTATACATTCATCTTTTAAGGCCCTGATGTCTAACTGGAGAACACTTTCAGCTGCAGGTGAAGCCCAATCACAAGCCAATGAGCATAATGCAGTAACTCATGGAACTCACCTTTCACCTCACAAACTGTGACTTTAGTGTTATCAAGCTGAATAGAGCTCCTTGGTTCTCAAGCCAAGCCCACAGAGCACCGGAGAACTCCCAAAAGACATCACTACAATCCTACATGAAAACCATGCTTTCGAGTACATCATTAAATCCTCATATTATTATTCCCCATTTTGCAAATGATGAAATGAAGGCTCAGAGAAGTTCAGTAAGTTCATGAGTTAAAGACAAATGATAAACTGGAAGAAAATATTTACAATATATTTGGCAAAGAATATTTAGAATACATAAAGATAAAATCTTCAGAGCAATAAAAAGTAAATAAAAGACAAACAATCTGATGGAAAATTGCAAAAGACAATTCACAGAAGAAAACAAATGGTCAGTAAACATGAAACAGTACTGTTAATCAGGAATATTAAAATAAAATCAAAAATGTTTCACCTGTCAATAGGGAAACATTTTTAAAAAACCAATACTATCAAGTGTTGGTAAAGACAGGGATGAAAGGACACTCACACCTCGTTTGTGCTGTAACGTAAATTTCTGAAGTCTTCTTTGGATGGTAATTTGGTGGTATCTGAATAATTTTAAATGAGTGTATTTTAATAGCTTCCTCAGAAGAATGCTGACATGGAAATCAAGTGTTCATTATAAATATGTTTACCACAACACTATTAATAATAGCAAATATTGGAAATAACCAAAAAGGTTTTATAAACTATGGTACATTCATATGATGGAACATCACATACCTATTAAAAACTACATGGTAGATCTATATGCACTGATATGCAAAGCTCTCCAAAGTATATTACATTTTAAAAAAATCAAGTTGTAGAGAATTATGTATAGTATGAATCCATTTGTGTTTAACCCAATGTGGATTATTTATATCTGTGTATATGCATGCTAGAACATAAAAAAGGACTAGGAGGATGTATACCAAACTGCTGCTAGTTTACTCTGGAAAGAAAAAGAATGGGGACTTCTACATTGTTCTGAATGCTACTGTATTTCATGAATATATTTTAAAAATTTATTCATGTGTTACTTTTTTTTTTAACATCTTTATTGGAGTATAATTGCTTTACAATGGTGTGTTAGTTTCTGCTTTATAACAAAGTGAATCAGTTATACATATACATATGTCCCCATATCTCCTCCCTCTTGCATCTCCCTCCCACCCTCCCTATCCCACCCCTGTAGGTGATCACAAAGCACCCAGCTGATCTCCCTGTACTATGCGGCTGCTTCCCACTAGCTATCTATTTTACGTTTGGTAGTGTATATATGTCCATGCCACTCTCTCACTTTGTCCCAGCTTACGCTTCCCCCTCCCTGTGTCCTCCAGTCCATCCTCTAGTAGGTCTGTGTCTTTATTCCTGTCTTACTCCTAGGTTCTTCATGACTTTTTTTTTTTTTAGATTACATACTTTTTAACAAGATTTAATGAGAAAAGCAATGTTAAGAGATGTACAGGGCTTCCCTGGTGGTGCAGTGGTTGAGAGTCCGCCTGCCGATGCAGGGGACACGGGTTCGTGCCCCGGTCCGGGAAGATCCCACATGCCACGGAGCGGCTGGGCCCGTGAGCCATGGCCACTGAGGCTGCGCGTCCGGAGCCTGTGCTCCGCAACAGGAGAGGCCACAACAGTGAGAGGCCCGCGTACCACAAAAAAAAAAAAAATGAGATGTACATATGGGGGGGAAATAGTATTTTTTTTCAACTTAAGCTAGAAGCATGTAAGAAAGAGAAACGGTGCCCCTGACATGAGGGGTAGGCCTGACACACTTAGGTCTAGGCGTTCTCATGATAAACATAAACAATTTTACAGAACACTGACATCAGACAAAGCCATCCTATGACCATGATGGACCAGGACAAGACTACTCCATTATCATGTCTCAACACTGACAAAATCAGGAACACTGTCCAAACCAGAAAAATGACCAAACCTCTCTCAATCCTGGCCAGTATGACTAAATGCTGCTTCATTTCCAAATGAGGCTTTTGCTTCCCTCCTTCTAGATGATGATGATGATATTATAGTCCCACCTCCCCAAAATTACCTAAAACAAGCCCAAATCCCTTAATACGTCTTTTCAGACACCTTCTTACTGAGATACTCCCACAGATTTCCAGGGTACCTGAGTAATAAACCAAATTTATTCAAATACAGGTGTGTTCCTAGTGGTCTTTGGCTGAAGGGCCAAAATACGTGATAGGGAAGACTAATAGCGGGATTTCCCTGGCGATCCAGTGGTTAAGACTCGGCACTTCCACTGCAGGGGGCACAGATTCAATCCCTGGTCAGGGAACTAAGATCCCTCGTGCCGCATGTCACGGCCAAAAAAAAAGAAAAAAAGAATAAAATTAAATAAGTAAATAAATACAGCTTTATTTAAAAGAAAGAAAATAAAGAATAGCATCTCCGGGCTTCCCTGGTGGCGCAGTGGTTGAGAATCCTCCTGCCAATGCAGGGGACACGGGTTCGAGCCCTGGTGCGGGAAGATCCCACATGCCGCAGAGCAACTAAGCCCGTGCGCCACAACTACTGCAGTCCACGCGCCTAGAGCCCGTGCTCTGCAACAAGAGAAGCCGCTGCAGTGAGAAGCCTGCACACCGCAACGAAGACACAACACAGCCAAAAATAAATAAATAAATTTATTAAAAAAAAAAAAAAAGGGCTTCCCTGGTGGCGCAGTGGTTGAGAGTCCGCCTGCTGATGCAGGGGACACGGGTTCGTGCCCCAGTCCGCGAAGATCCCACATGCCGCGGATTGGCTGGACCCGTGAGCCATGGCCGCTGAGCCTGAGCGTCCGGAACCTGTGCTCCGCAACGGAAGAGGCTGCAACAGTGAGAGGCCCGTGTACCGCAAAAAAAAAAAAAAAGAATAGCATCTCCAACCCAAACACTGAATGCTTACTATGAAACAGAATTTTCCTAGACACCATACACCTTGTTATTTACTTTTTATAATAGGCAGAATGGTTGTTTTCCCATTTTACAGAAGTGAACAGTGAGGCTAAGAAATGGTAAAATGGGAATTGGACATAAAAGACTTCAAATTCCCCTTTTGTTCCCTTTTCCCTTTCCCTATTCCTCCATCAGGTATGCCGGATCACCACAGGCATATGTTACATCAGATAACATAAATGTCTTCCCTGAGCATATACTTTACCTAATAGTAGTAACAGTAGTTAATAGTGAACATTTCTTAAGGACATATTATGTGGCAGACATTATAGTACGCAGTCATTTAATCTTCACAACAGTCCCTTAAGATAGGTACTAGTATTTTCATAACACATATTACTGAAAAATAGGAGAAATAGGACTCAAATCCAGGTTCTTAAGACTCAACATGTAGGCTTTTAACCATTAGAGTATCCTAATTTAAAACATACTAGTTGAAAACACTTTAACATTAAAGCTTTGTAAGGCTAGAGTTTCAAATTCCACCTTTCCAATACAATATAGAATTCTCTATACTCTTGAACTTTAGTATCAACCTCGAACCCTACTAGTCGATGACTCTAGAGATAAGCAGGTTGTGAGCTTTTCATACCATACTTTTATACTGCCAGTACCTTACCTTTGCTGACAACATTAGGAAAACAATTAGGTGGGTTTATTAGACATTAGTAGCTTTATGTTTCTTAAAGCACTATGTGACATATCTGCTTCACAATAGTAAGTCTGCCAATAATTTACATTTCTAGAAAATCAAGCCATAAAAGGTTTATGTAAATTAACTAAAAAGGGGACGAGGTTGGCAGAGCTCTATCACCTTTTGGTCTGTGGTTACTGAATTCACCAGGAGCTGGGACTTTAACAGGTATTGCTGAACTTTGAATGTTCAGCACACTAGTAGTGGCAGTAGTAGAATTCGCCTTTGGTCTCTGTCTTGGTGCAATTGAGGTTTCTGTTGGTCCAATGGTATCTGTTATTCTACAACAGAAGAACACATGTCATTCCAAATACTGGGATCATTTCTAACTTACTATTTGTTCTATAAAGGATCTATCTCAACAGATGCATATTTATTATTATTGATGATCATGTTAGTCCTCTTGGCTTCTTCCTAAGTCTCATTTTCAAGTACTAAATGTTTAATGAAGATAAGAAAGTGAATAAAATAAACCTAACCAACTTCCTCAAGCCAGATTGCTACCATTTATAGCCTGCCACCGGAGCTGGCAGAAAAAGAGTATAGAATTGCTCTTAAGGAGATAAAATAAAGGAAGCAAACAGAAGTCTTCGCAATAAGGTTTTGGACAAAACTGAGAGCCAACTCTTTAAACCAGTCAGAGAAATAAAAATAAGAAACAACAAACAACAGTCTCCTTTAGCTTGGACTCTTCGCTTAAGAAAAAAAAAAAGAATAGGGCCTAAGGCATGTAAAACAAAAGAAGCCAAAACTTTTAACTGGTGGAGCTATCAGCTCACATTCAGCGTCTTGAATCTTTAACTTTGCTTTACTTAAAACACTGAATGGAAATTATATAAAAGTTTTCCCACTAGGACTTAGTTTAGGCCACAAATGTGAGTGGTCAAGTGGAAAGAAGTTTTGAAAGCAAGAGACACTAAATATAGTTCAAGGAGACACAGACATTTGCTTTTCTCTTTCAAAAATCGCCAGGAAAAACCTTTAACTTACATATTTATCAACTCTGCTTTCTATAAATTCAGAACAAAAACATGAATACTTCTTAATAGGGTCTATGTTCACTTTTCAAAAGGATTGCAATAAAATCTCTTTATCAAGTTCCCTTAGCACATTTTCAAAATGATCTGACACTTAAAAGTTTTGCATACATATGATTTATCAAGTACACATCTGCGGCATTTAGAGAAAGTCCTATCTGTCATAACTGCACAGAACTCTACAGTTCTTTCCTCTATCTGGAGATACCACAAGAGGGAGCCCTCTCAACAACTATCTTTCTCGGAAAGAAAGGATGTGAAATTGAATCAAAAGATTTTGGAAAATCATAGAAATGCATTGTATGTGGGCTGTTTTCTAAAAATAACATTTATGTTTTAGACGGGATGGGGATGGTACAAGTCATATGAAAACAGAACTAAAAGGCTATAAAAAGATCATGTATACATGTAACCAATTATATCTCATTTAATCTAATTATTTATTGAGTTCAAATTATGGATATGGCACTAAAACCAATGCTGTATTCCCTAAACTCAAGTAATTTGGTGGAAAGATTGTATACAATCTTGCTATTTGTCTCCCTGTTCTTCATTAAGTGGGTAGTATATAGGCCAGACCTCACCCTGCCTTGTCCCTGTTCTAAATAGCTCCGTAAAGGATTCACAACACACATGAGCAGGGCAAACCTCTAAAAAGCATATTAAAAGTTCTGCAGACTTTGTTTAGTCTAGTGTTTCCTAACTTATTTCACTCATGTACCAATATCTATTATACAGTTACTGATATCCAGCTAATAGGGCTCAGTACCCTGTCTTCAAAGAATTTACAGTCTACCTAGGAAGATATGGCACATGTTCATGAAAATATAATAAAATATAAGACAGAAAAAGTAACCAGCGCTAAGCTAGTACTGTCAAGAGTTTCATGGGTGAGTAATTTTACCTTTAACCTAACTTGGCTAGAGAAGGCTCAGGTGAGAACTGGAGGTTAAACATAAATATGATTTCATCAGACAGTAAAAGAAAGTAAGCGGTCTTTGAAGAAATGGGAGGAGAATGCCTGGACAGATTCGGCAAAGTGAAAATACAAACTTAACTAAAATGAAAGAACAAGTAATTACTGATATCAACACTGCTACGCAGCTTCCTCTGCACTATTGTAGCAGACACAGAGCTGTTTTTTTGCTTCCTTTCTTTTCTTTTCTGCTGACTAGCCTGAACAATCTTCCTAAAATACATTCTCTTCTCTTAAAATCCTTCAGTGTTTCCATCTGCCAGGGCAGTGATTCTCAATCCTTCCATCTTCAAGATATAAATTACATAAGTTTCACATGTGTAACAGTCTCAAGAGCAGATGCAAATTTTGGGGAGGTGGTTGGGGGGTTTTAAGAAGTGCAACAAAAAGTGCCACTGATTGAAGGCAGGGCAGGCAGATAATATTCATAAAAGCTTTAAAACATGTAAATAATGATACTGGCTATTTAAAGATTCCCCTTCCTCCTCTCTCTGGAAATATGCCTTTTACATGGAAAAAAAAAAGATTTACAACTTTTTAACATTTAGAATTTTTCAACTTCTTTACTGATACTATCAATAAAAGGTAAACTTATATTATTGACCAATAAGCACCAATGAACCCTATTTTTTTAATATACATAATGTATAGATTTAACATACTATGAATAGCACTGTGAATTTTAGTTAACTATTTCATTAACTATTTCATTTCCTTATAATTGTATAGCTGTAACTTGCGTCATGGTGAAAAGATATTCAAAGCATTACTGTTCAGTTGACTCATGCTTTTTAAAAAAATTGTATCTACTTTCTTAAAGATTTAATCATTATAACAAAATAATTATTTTAAAATTCAACTGACAAGTCCTACAATAATTCATAATGACCACTCAACTATAACAGCAGTTGCTAACTACAGCTATGTCATGGGTAAGACAGTCAGTCATGCTGGATTCCTGCAAGTTAGATGTCACATTACTCCTTCGTCTCTTATCAAGAGTATTTTAAATTTAAGTGAATGAAGATAATGTTTTTAGAGTGATGCCACATTTTTTTAAAACACTAAGTCATTCTCAAGTGATATTTCAATAATTTACAAATAACAAATTATTTATAACACACCTGACAACCAAGTTCCAAATAGTAGAACTGACTGCAAAGTTGAAAACTCACCGGCCTAAAGGCCAAAATCCAAATTTCTCAGCATGACATATAAACAAAGTTGCTCATGACTGATATTTACCTACCCCTCCTCAGCTTCATTTCCCACTACTCCTGTATATGTGCCCTTATTATGCCCCAGCCTTGTCGTTTCACAAACGCTGTCCTCACCGGCAATGTTTGCCTGCTATGGTTTCACTGCCCATCATTCCAAGTGACTAGACTATTCATCCTTCAAGAAAAGAGTCCAGCAACTCCCACCAGATTCTTCCTGTGCTCCTGTCTTCTTTCCCTTCCTCCACCCTCAGAGCTGCCTGATATCTATCAAGGTGTGACTGTTCACCCGTCTATCTTCATTTGGATCAGAACTCCTTGGAAATAAACACTGCTGCTTTTTCTTTGTAGTCTCAGTATCTGTATCTTGCATGTAACAAGTGCGTGACAAATATTTTTTATGTATTTTATGTCAAATAAAATACTTTGCATAAGTAAAATACAATACAAAAAACTGTGACCAAGAAATCTCCCCAAATGTAATATTATGCCTGTCTGATAATCTAAAATACAGTCCTGCTTATTAACTTTTAAACTCAAAAAAGAAAGCATGAGGAAAAAAAAAAATCAGTCATTAATTCAATCATTAGTCAGATTTAGGTCTTAACCTATGTAATTTGTATCAAACATTAATGTAGTAAAGAACTATAAAAGTTATTTCAAACATTGTATTTATTTATCAGTCTTAAAAGTATTACCATTATAACCACTCATTATAAATTATACATAGCTATTTTTTCTTTCAGTAAATTAAAAAAAGTCATACTAGTTATTAAGTAAAACATAAAATCTCATAAATTAGTTGCCATGTGATGAAATGACAACTCCCCCATGTAAAAGGACCCAGTGTAACATCACCAGTCACACAATCACTTCGTGATTGCTGAGAAGGAGCAGTTCAAGTGCAACTGCTGTCAAACCCTGTTATATAAAAAAGCTTAATCTGTACTTGCAATAAGGAATACGACATACCACATGCAATAAGGAATATGACAATTTTTTGTGGGTGAAGATGATATTTAATGAATGACACTTGCTAGGATTAAAAACAAGAACTGTCCTCTTTTTTCTTAAATGCCTTTTCAAATTTCAGCATAGTTTTGCCTACCTGGCTTTTATTTGGCTTTTCCTAGAAGCTGCTTCACTAGCAGTCATCGGTTCAGGAAGAGCTGAAGGAATAGGAGAATTCTTGGAAGAAAAAATAAAACTTTTCATTTTAGTTTTTATTTCAATTGCAGAAAGCTTTACTTAAACACTATAGATACATTCTTAAATTTTAAAAGTGTTGTCTGTGAGACAATCTCTTCACCTCAGATATCTATAAAATGTTCACATATATTTGCAAATATCAGTGCATGTTATACAAATGTCACTTTCATATTTGTGTTCCACAGAAACCCTTGGAAAACAAACAGAACAACATCATTATATCCACTTTACAAATGGGTAAATCTTGGGTATAAAGGATTATATTACACTTGTAAATCAATGACTATCTCACACTCTTTGGAAGAAGAAGCAAAACACCAAGCACATGAATACCGTGTTGTTTTACATACTGCAGGTAATTTTCATGACACTGCTTGTCAAGTCTAGAAAACAAGAGCAGAGTCTTCACTCATTTGTTTATCCTCTATAATGTTTGGCTTACAGTAAGTACTCAATAAATGTTTGCTGAGTGAAAAGCTAAAAATCCAGGCAAATGTCAAATAAAGCTACTTTCATTACTAGAATGTTAGTAATGACTTTCAGCTTCAACCAAGAATATATTATATTGACATAGTAAGAACTTCAAAAAACAAAAAGGAAAAGGTACCAAATTCCTTCTTTTTTCTCAGTGGGGTGGATTAAGTTATACACAAAGGAAACCTATAAGAACAAGTCAGGCCAGAATGATCTTCACAATGTTGAGAACAGCTTAAAAATCAATGATGATTCTAGACTTTTATTAAAATTAGCAGACTCACCATATACTGTTAATCTGATGTAGTTAAGTATGCAGACACCAGATACAATTCAAAGCTTTGCATGGTAATAGCTATTACCAACTCAGCTTCCCTGCACTAGACACTGGGTTTTATATTTATTATTTCTAATCCTCATAATTACTATCCCTGTTTTACAGAAAAAGTAACAAACTATTAAGTAACTCCCCAAAATATACAGCTCCCCAAAAATCTAACGGTCCAGTTTTTTCAACAGTTAGGCCCAAACAACTTAATAATAGTAGTTTGTGCTGTATCAGACAGAGGTCACTGTGTTTCCCTCAAATATGCAAAATATCCTGCAGTGCCCTCAAGTCCACTGTAGCTCCCCAGAGCACCACAGTACATAGTTTGGCAACTGTAGCTTTGTATCAAAAATACTAATCACAAACATACTATGAGACCACTTGTCTTGAAACAAGTAACTCTGAAAGTATATATATCCGCACAGATAAAACGGATTTTAAATTCATATCCTACTTGCAAAACTACTTACATTGATGTTGGAGACTGGACAATCATTTTTGGCAAATTTAAATGCAAAATATGACACTTGAAATATATCGGGTCTATGTTCTGGATCTGGTTCAAGCATGAACCCTGCAAGAATAGATCAAAATGTTAAGACGCTTCATTGAACACGGAAGCAATTAGGGGTACACTAAAAGGGTAAAATAAATAAATATATTATATATATATATATGTATTTCCATTCTAAGAGCAGTGATGATTCCAGCAAACTTTGTTAACGTATATAGAAAACATTAGAATTGCTATTTTATACAATATCCCAAACTAAAGACAAATCAGTCCTAGAACAGTTCTCTACTGAAAGTATGAACGACAAATATGAATATTTTTCTGGGACCCTAACGCAAAAGAAAAAGTGAGTTTAGTAAACACTGGGGAATTATCCAAAAAAGTTCCAGGGCTGTAGTAGGGGTCCTTATTTTCACTATTATCTAACATACCTCTACTAATTTTTAAGTGCTCCTAAATCATTAAGAGAAGACTAAATTTGTATGCATTATAGTCTAACAAAGTAGTAGAGGGTTGGCACTATAATTTTCCTAAAACATGCTTACTTCCCACGCTGATGACAGCAATATTCATCATAGTTCTGTATTTCAACATGCTATCCACATCATGTTCAAAAGTACAAGCAGAAATTTTGGTTCTATTATGAACAGATTTCACACCAACCCTACAGCATTGCTTGAAAGGCCTGACCTTTTTTCTAACCAAAATGACCACTACCACTTCTCAATTTCTTGAACTACTTGTTAAATTACAATTTCACAAGAAGGCTGACATTTATACTCAATTACATATGTAAAAAATCCATATTTTGTTAAACTAGTCTTCATATTCTAACTCTGCTTCATTGACTAACTCTAACTTCTTATCTTATTCAAATCATTTTTAAACCTATCTGCAATGTAAAATTTCCAGCATTAATTAGATAATATTCTAAAATTTACTAATAAAACTATGTACAGAGATATCAAGGTATATAAACAGCTAAATTAAAATTATAAATCAAAATGAATTAAATCTACCTTTCAAACTTAAGTAATATTTGAACAAACAATGTGTAATACATCTCCAACAGCATGACAAATTTATTTGCTAAAAACATGGTTCTTTGGCAAGTGACATTAAGCACAAACAAAAATTTATTTGGGAGACTCTGAACACAGTTTTATTATATTATGCATATCACTTGATTTTATATACTTTAAAAGGCTAACAGATATCACTTACAAAATTGATATTTTACTATTATATCACCATTGTTAGAAATAACTCTGAACATTTAATTCTAATATTTATTAATGTATATTCAACTTCAATCAAATCCAGAAAAGATCTGAAAAATCTACAAGGTTTACTTCATCCTCCGAAGTTAAATTTTATCTTTTTTTTTTTTGCTTTATAACAAATTTAATCAGTTATACATATACATATGTTCCCATATCCCCTCCCTTTTGCGTCTCCCTCCCACCCTCCTTATCCCACCCCTCCAGGCGGTCACAAAGCACTGAGCTGATCTCCCTGTGCTATGCGGCTGCTTCCCACTAGCTATCTACCTTACGTTTGGTAGGGTATATATGTCCATGCCGCTCTTTCACTTTGTCACAGCTTACTCTTCCCCCTCCCCATATCCTCAAGCCCATTCTCTAGTAGGTCTGTGTCTTTATTCCTGTCTTACCCCTATGTTCTTCATAACATTTTTTTTTCTTAAATTCCATATATGTGTCAGCATACAGTATTTGTCTTTCTCTTTCTGACTTACTTCACTCTGTATGACACACTCTAGGTCCATCCACCTCATTACAAATAGCTCAATTTCATTTCTTTTTATGGCTGACTAATATTCCATTGTATATATGTGCCACATCTTCTTTACCCATTCATCCAATGATGGACACTTAGGTAGTTTCCATCTCCGGGCTATTGTAAATAGGGCTGCTATGAACATTTTGGTACATGTCTCTTTTTGAATTATGGTTTTCTCAGGGTATATGCCTAGTAGTGGGATTGCTGGGTCATATGGTAGTTCTATTTGTAGTTTTTTAAGGAACCTCCATACCGTTCTCCATAGTGGCTGTACCAATTCACATTCCCACCAGCAGTGCAAGAGTGTTCCCTTTTTTCCACACCCTCTCCAGCATTTATTGTTTCTAGATTTTTTGATGATGGCCATTCTGACTGGTGTGAGATGATATCTCATTGTAGTTTTGATTTGCATTTCTCTAATGAGTAAAGATGTTGAACATCCTTTCATGTGTTTGTTGGCAGTCTGTATAGCTTCTGTGGAGAAATGTCTATTTATGTCTTCTGCCCATTTTTGGATTGGGTTGTTTTTTTGTTATTGAGCTGCATGAGCTACTTATAAATTTTGGAGATTAATCCTTTGTCAGTTGCTTCATTTGCAAATATTTTCTCCCATTCTGAGAGTTGTCTTTTGGTCTTGCTTATGGTTTCCTTTGCTGTGCAAAAGCTTTGAAGTTTCATTAGGTCCCATGTGTTTATTTTTGTCTTTATTTCCATTTCTCTAGGAGGTGGGTCAAAAAGGATCTTGCTGTGATTTATGTCATAGAGTGTTCTGCCTATGTTTTCCTTTAAGAGTTTGATAGTGTCTGGCCTTACATTTAGGTCTTTAATCCATTTTGAGCTTATTTTTGTGTATGGTGTTAGGGAGTGATCTAATCTCATACTTTACATGTCCCTGTCCAGTTTTCCCAGCAGCAATTTTTGAAGAGACTGTCCTTTCTCCACTGTACATTCCTGCCTCCTTTATCAAAGATAAGGTGACCATATGTCCGTGGGTTTATCTCTGGGCTTTCTATCCTGTTCCACTGATCTATCTTTCTGTTTTTGTGCCAGTACCATACTGTCTTGATTACTGTAGCTTTGTAGTATAGTCTGAAGTCAGGGAGCCTGATTCCTCCAGCTCCATTTTTCGTTCTCAAGATTGCTTTGGCTATTCGGGGTCTTTTGTGTTTCCATACAAATTGTGAAATTTTTTGTTCTAGTTCTGTGAAAAATGCCAGTGGTAGTTTGATAGGGATTGCATTGAATCTGTAGATTGCTTTGGGTAGTAGAGTCATTTTCACAATGTTGATTCTTCCAATCCAAGAACATGGTACATCTCTCCATCTATTTGTATCATCTTTAATTTCTTTCATCAGTATCTTATAATTTTCTGCATACAGGTCTTTGTCTCCTAAGGTAGGTTTATTCCTAGATATTTTATTCTTTTTGTTGCAATGGTAAATGGGAGTGTGTCCTTGATTTCACTTTCAGATTTTTCATCATTAGTATATAGGAATGCCAGAGATTTCTGTGCATTAATTTTGTATCCTGCAACTTTACCAAATTAATTGATTAGCTCTAGTAGTTTTCTGGTAGCATCTTTAGGATTCTCTATGTATAGTATCATGTCATCTGCAAACAGTGACAGCTTTACTTCTTCTTTTCCGATTTGGATTCCTTTTATTTCCTTTTCTTCTCTGATTGCTGTGGCTAAAACTTCCAAAATTATGTTGAATAAGAGTGGTGAGAGTGGGCAACCTTGTCTTGTTCCCGATCTTAGTGGAAATGGTTTCAGTTTTTCACCATTGAGGACGATGCTGGCTGTGGGTTTGTCATATATGGCCTTTATTATGTTGAGGAAAGTTCCCTCTATGCCTACTTTCTGCAGAGTTTTTATCATAAATGGGTGTTGAATTTTGTCGAAAGCTTTCTCTGCATCTATTGAGATGATCATATGGTTTTTCTCCTTCAATTTGTTAATATGGTGTATCACGTTGATTGATTTGCGTATATTAAAGAATCCTTGCGTTCCTGGAATAAACCCCACTTGATCATGGTGTATGATCCTTTTAATGTGCTGTTGGATTCTGTTTGCTAGTATTTTGTTGAGGACTTTTGCATCTATGGTCATCAGTGATATTGGCCTGTAGTTTTCTTTCTTTGTGACATCCTTGTCGGGTATTGGTATCAAGGTGATGGTGGCCTCGTAGAATGAGTTTGGGAGTGTTCCTCCCTCTGCTATATTTTGGAAGAGTTTCAGAAGGATAGGTGTTAGCTCTTCTCTAAATGCTTGATAGAATTCACCTGTGAAGCCATCTGGTCCTGGGCTTTTGTTTGTTGGAAGATTTTTTATCACAGTTTCAATTTCAGTGCTTGTGATTGGTCTGTTCATATTTTCTATTTCTTCCTGATTCAGTCTTGGCAGGTTGTGCATTTCTAAGAATTTGTCCATCTCTTCCAGGTTGTCCATTTTATTGGCATAGAGTTGCTTGTAGTAATCTCTCATGATCTTTTGTATTTCTGCAGTGTCAGTTGTTAATTCTCCTTTTTCATTTCTAATTCTATTGATTTGAGTCTTCTCCCTTTTTTTCTTGGTGAGTCTGGCTAATGGTTTATCAATTTTGTTTATCTTCTCAAAGAACCAGCTTTTAGTTTTATTGATCTTTGCTATCGTTTCCTTCATTTCTTTTTCATTTATTTCTGATCTGATTTTTATGATTTCTTTCCTTCTGCTAACTTTGGGATGTTTTTGTTCTTCTTTCTCTAATTGCTTTAGGTGCAAGGTTAGGTTGTTTATTCGAGATGTTTCCTGTTTCTTAAGGTGGGATTGTATTGCTATAAACTTCCCCCTTAGAACTGCTTTTGCTGCATCCCATAGGTTTTGGGTCATCGTGTCTCCATTGTCATTTGTTTCTAGGTATTTTTTAATTTCCTCTTTGATTTCTTCAGTGATCACTTTGTTATTAAGTAGTGTATTGTTTAGCCTCCATGTGTTTGTATTTTTTACAGCTCTTTCCCTGTAATTGATATCTAGTCTCATAGCATTGTGGTCGGAAAAGATACTTGATACAATTTCAATTTTCTTAAATTTATCAAGGCTTGATTTGTGACCCAAGATATGATCCTGGAGAATGTTCCATGAGCACTTGAGAAAAATGTGTATTCTGTTGTTTTTGGATGGAATGTCCTATAAATATCAATTAAGTCCATCTTGTTTAATGTATCATTTAAAGCTTGTGTTTCCTTATTTATTTTCATTTTGGATGGTCTGTCCATTGGTGAAAGTGGGGTGTTAAATCCCCTACTATGATTGTGTTACTGTCAATTTCCCCTTTTATGGCTATTAGTATTTGCCTTATGTATTGAAGTGCTCCTATGTTTGGTGCATAAATATTTACAATTGTTATATCTTCTTCTTGGATCGATCCCTTGATCATTATGTAGTGTCCTTCTTTGTCTCTTCTAGTAGTCTTTATTTTAAAGTCTATTTTGTCTGATATGAGAATTGCTACTCCAGCTTTCTTTTGGTTTCCATTTGCATGGAATATCTTTTTCCATCCCCTTACTTTCAGTCTGTATGTGTCTCTAGGTCTGAAGTGGGTCTCTTGTAGACAGCATATATGTGGGTCCTGTTTTTGTATCCATTCAGCCAATCTGTGTCTTTTGGTGGGAGCATTTAGTCCATTTACATTTAAGGTAATTATTGATATGTATGTTCCTATTCCCATTTTCTTAATTGTTTTGGGTTCGTTATTGTAGGTCTTTTCCTTCTGTTGTGTTTCTTGCCTAGAGAAGTTCCTTTAGCATTTGTTGTAAAGCTGGTTTGGTGGTGCTGAACTCTCTCAGCTTTTGTTTGTCTGTAAACGTTTAATCCATCAAATCTGAATGAGATCCTTGCTGGGTAGAGTAATCTTGGTTGCAGGTTTTTCTCCTTCATCACTTTAATTATGTCCTGCCACTCCCTTCTGGCTTGTAGAGTTTCTGCTGAGAGATCAGCTGTTATCCTGATGGGGATTCCCTTGTGTGTTATTTGTTGTTTTTGCCTTGCTGCTTTTAATATGATTTCTTTGTGTTTAATTTTTGACAGTTTGATTAATATGTGTCTTGGCGTATTTCTCCTTGGATTTATTCTGTATGGGACTCTCTGTGCCTCCTGGACTTGATTAACTATTTCCTTTCCCATATTAGGGAACTTTTCAACTATAATCTCTTCAAATATTTTCTCAGTCCCTTTCTTTTTCTCTTCTTCTTCTGGAACCCCTAGAATTCGAATGTTGGTGCGTTTAATGTTGTCCCAGAGGTCTCTGAGACTGTCCTCTGTTCTTTTCAGTCTTTTTTCTTTATTTTGCTCTGCAGCAGTTAGTTCCACTATTTTATCTTCCACCTCACTTATCCGTTCTTCTGCCTCAGTTATTCTGCTATTGATCCCATCTAGAGTATTTTTCATTTCATTTATTGTGTTTTTAATCGATGCTTGATTCATCTTTAGTTCTTCTAGGTCCTTGTTAACTGTTTCTTGCATTTTGTCTATTCTATTTCCAAGATTTTGGATCTGGGAAATAGAATCTTGGATCATCTTTACCATCATTATTCTGAATTCTTTTTCAGGTAGACTGCCTATTACCTCTTCATTTGTTAGGTCTGGTGGGTTTTTATCTTGCTCCTTCTCCTGCTGTGTGTTTTTCTGTCTTCTCATTTTGCTTATCTTACTGTGTTTGGGGTCTCCTTTTTGCAGGCTGCAGGTTCGTAGTTCCCGTTGCTTTTGGTGTCTGTCCCCAGTGGCTAAGGTTGGTTTAGTGTGTTGTGTAGACTTCCTGGTGGAGGGGACTAGTGCCTGTGTTCTGGTGGATGAGGCTGGATCTTGTCTTTCTGGTGGGCAGGTCCACGTCTGGTGGTGTGTTTTGGGGTGTCTGCGGACTTTTTATGATTTTAGGCCACCTCTCTGCTAATGGGTGGCGTTGTGTTCCTGTCTTGCTAGTTGTTTGGCATAGGGTGTCCAGCACTGTAGCTTGCTGGTCGTTGAGTGAAGCTGGGTGCTGGTGTTGAGATGGAGATCTCTGGAAGATTGTCGCCGTTTGATATTATGTGGAGCTGGGAGGTCTCTTGTGGACCAGTGTCCTGAAGTTGGCTCTCCCACCTCAGAGGCACAGCACTGACTCCTGGCTCCTCAATTTGGGATGATTTGTTGTCTATTCATGTATTCCACAGATGCAGGGTACATCAAGTTGATTGTGCAGCTTTAATCCGCTGCTTCTGAGGCTGCTGGGAGAGGTTTCCCTTTCTCTTCTTTGTTCTCACAGCTCTCGGGTCTCAGCTTTGGATTTGGCCCCGCCTGTGCATGTAGGTCGCCAGAGGGCGTCTGTTCTTCGCTCAGACAGGACAGGGTTAAAGGAGCAGCCTCTTCGGGGACTCTGGCTCACTCAGGCTGGGCGGGAGGGAGGGGCACGGAGTGCGGGGCGAGCCTGCAGTGGCAGAGGTCGGCGTGACGTTGCACCAGCCCAAGGCGCGCCGTGCGTTCTCGCAGGGAAGCCGCCCCTGGATCCCGGGACCCCGGCAGTGGCGGGCTGCACAGGCTCCCGGAAGGGCGGTGTGGACAGTGACCTGCGCTCGCACACAGGCTTCTTGGCGGCGGCAGCAGCAGCCCCAGCGTCCCACGCCCGTCACTGGGCTCCGCGCTTTCAGTCGTGACTCACGCCCGTCTGTGGAGCCCCTTTAAGCAGCGCTCTTAATCCCCTCTCCTCGCGCACCAGGAAACCAAGAGGGTAGAAAAGGTCTCTTGCCTCTTCGGCAGCTCCAGAGTTTTCCCGGACTCCCTGCCGGCTAGCTGTGGCACATTAGCCCCCTTCAGGCTGAGTTCTCACCGCCAGCCCCAGTCCTCTCCCTGCGCTCTGACCGAAGCCCTAGCCTCAGCTTCCAGCGCCGCCTGCTCCGGCGGGCGAGCAGACAAGCCTCTCGGGCTGGTGAGTGCCACTCGGCACCGATCCTCTGTGCGGGAATCTCTCCGCTTTGCCCTACCCAGGTATGTGGGGAGTTTTTTGCCTTTTGGGAGGTCTGGGGTCTTCTGCCAGCGTTCAGTAGGTGTTCTGTAGGAGTTGTTCCACGTGTAGCTGTATTTCTGGTGTATCCGTGGGGAGGAAGGTGATCTCCGCGTCTTACTCTTCCGCTATCTTACCCGGAAGTCCTATATTTTATCTTGATACCAACAGATATTACATGTTTTAAAAGTAACAACAGTACATGATATGGGGATAAATTTAAACAGACTTTTACCAATGTGGGTAGAACTGATAACGTTTTATAAGCAAACAAAAGGACCTCTAACTCCCCTGGCTCATGTTTCCATGGGGGAATACATCTTCTGGAGGCACTTTGGTTTGTCGAACTGTACTGATACCATTTATGTGACATAAAATCAGCCTAAAAGGTCATGACTAGCATTTATTTTAGTAAAGTAGAATAGAATTAAGAGTGCATTACTGTAAGTATAAGCAATGTTTCAAGAAACTTGTTTTATGTGTATGTATATATAAAATGTATTTTTTACCATGGATCACTGTTAAGCAGTTTGATAAACCACTGTGCTGGTGACCTCTCTCTATTAGTATAATACATTCCTCTCCAAGGGAAAGACAGTGATTTGTCTAATTGAGACTAGAAAAAAAGAAATAAGCACCCACACGTGTCCATCTCTGTTGCTCTTTCTTTCAACAGTTTATTCTCAGGACATGTACGTTCTCTACAGAACCATGTTTTGCAAGTGGCCTACTTCTGTGGAAGAATTCCATGGTTTTCCAACATTGTCTATGACTCTGTGAGAGTATATCTGGGGGTTGTATATGCATTAATAGGCCCATTTGGCTTTGGAGTCCATTCTGCAATCTGCTTTGTCATTTTATCTAATGAGATTCTGTGCCCCATCTCTAATTTGGTTCTAAATTCAAAGTATGAAGAGCCTGAAACCCACAGTAGAACATGATTACATTTTTATCTCTGAATATTTTTATATTGAAGCTTATCAGCCATTTAAAAAGAAAAAGAAAAAATCTCAATAAGGCTTGTTAAAGCACTTAATAATGTAATTTTCCAAACTCTCCAAAAGAATGGATTGCAAAATGTACTCCTAGATTACTGAATGATGTAATCTGGAGTGCAGAGGTATCAATTCTAATCCAGCTAAACACTGGAGCATATCTACCAAAAATAACAATTTCAATTTTTAAGTAGTTGATCCAAAGCCATTTTCTCTCACAATAATTAAACCTCAAGTCTAGTGTTTTATTAACTCCTACTTCATGACAATAAAACCGTATCATCTATAGAAATATGCTCCCGAGGAGAAGGAGTGGATTAAGGAATACATGTGTCTAATTCATCCAAAAGTGAATCAAGTAATTAAGTTTTTTTAAAAAGGCAGAGAAGCTAGAATACACCCTTGTTTACCCAACTTAATATGATCATGTGAGTCAGCACAAGACCATTCCCAGTAACCTTGATTCTACTGTAAATATAAAATCGACCTTTAAAAAGTAAGCCATATAGAAATGGAAGGATATTTCTCTGCTCCTCTTACTTGTGTGACTCTTTCTATTGACACAAATATCACTAATTCAACCTAAGAACACAAAACAGTCTCAGCATTGAAGGTAGTATATGACTAAACCACCACAGTATTTCCAACTGATGTATCAGACTATCTGATAAAAATCACTTGCCCAAGGCAGCTGAATTAATTATGCTTATTCTAATTTTGCAAAGGAAAGTACACCATCCATGCATATTCCAGCAAAAAGAGCAGCTAAAGGAGCAGTGGCTGCTGCAGCATAGCAGTGGCCACTGCAGCATAGCAGTGGCCAAGTTAACCTACGGTTACATCAAGGACGCACACAAAAATTAAATGAAGTAGTTTCAATTCAAGTTACATAAAATGATGGATCCATACCGGGTCCTAAGTAGAAGTTAAACCAGCATCTCTAATCTAACAGCTCAACAAATTTAATAGGAAAATACTTTGGACAGAGGTCTCAAAAGAATGTTCCTGCTTAAAATTTGTTAACATTTTTTCCTTCCACAAAGACACTTTTTCTCTCCCATAGACTTCCAGCTATTACACTTATAGTAATTTACCTGAAAAGAGAAATACCCACTCTAATTTTGCAATCATAAATACTTCAAGCATTAACTTGTTATTTTTGTCTGTTGACCTATGGAAAGTATTATAGAAACTTACATGTCAGGCAAAGATGTTCTATAAACCTTATTCCATGGACTGTTGAAATGAAACCAAATTTAGCAGCTAATAATAAATGTGTTCAATCATAATGTAAAGACTAATGGCACTATAAATATGCCAGGATAGTATATTTGGGATAGCCCTGGTAGCTGTTCCTAGAAGTTATTGATCACAGCCCTCTCTTTACATCTCCCCAAATGGTAACCCAGAGCCAATGACTGAAAACCTTCAAGGAAACCCTATCTTAATCTCTGATTTTTTTTCAAAGGTACATTAAAATGTCTGAGATTTTTTTCAACAAAAAAATATATAGGAAGACAGTGGATGAAGAGCATAAATGAAGCAAGATTGGCCATGAGTTGATAATCACTGAAGCTGGGTGGCAGGTACATGATAAACCCATTGCATTGTTCTGCCTATATTTGTATGTATTTTTTAACTTCCATAATAAATTTTAAGTGTATCTAAATAAGCAAGTTCCTGGTTTCCCACAGAAAACAGGTATTAAAATAAATTTATTTATTATCAAAACAACAAGAAATAGCAAGTGTTGGTAGAATGTGGAAAAAAGGGAACCCTTGTGCAATGCTGGTAGGAATGTAAATTGGTACAGCTACTGCGGTAAACAGTACGGAGGTCTTTCAAAAAGTTGAAAATAGAGTACCATATAATCCATCAATTCTCCTTCTGAGTATGTATCTGAAGGAAACAAAAACACTAACTCAAAAAGATATCTGCTCCCCCATGTTCACTGCAGCATTATTTACAAAAGCCAAGATATGGAAGCAACCTAAGTATCCATCAATGGATGAATGGATAAAGAAAATGAGAGGCATACACACACACACACACACACACACACACACAACCATGGAACATTACTCAGTCATTAAAAAAAGAGAAGGAAATCTTGCCATCTGCAACAACATGAATGAACGTGAGGGCATTATGCTAAGTGAAATTGGCCAGACAGACAACAAATACCATATGATCTCACTTAAAAAAACAAAAAACAAAAAAGACAGATACAGAGAACAGACTGGTTCATTATACATCATATATCATCATTTCACTGCACAAAGTTAAGAGATAAGAAAATTAATCTTAGTAGTTACATTTAACAGGATATTCTGGAATATATGATAAATTATGGTAAACCTTTGATATCCAACCTTAACCTGAAAAACCAAGTTTGGCTTCAAAGCATCCAAAGGAATCTCTGCAGGGAAAGTGCATCCTACTTAGTATCTGACAGCAGATGCCCTGACCCTCACCCAGAAAATCAAAAATTAGGTTAGCTCAGGAAGAATTATAATGACATCAGTAGTAGTGGTAGTGGGAGCTATAGTAGTAATAATGATAGTAGTATTAAAGGCCATCTCTTTCTGAGCACTCACACATTCTAAGAAGCACTTCTCATAATTCATTTAATTTTCACAATAACCTTAAGAGGTAGGTAATTTAATATGCTCATTTTAGAAATCAAACTGAAATAAATGGAGCTGCCCCGTATTCTGTACCAAATAAGTGACAGAGCAGATGCAAGCCTAGGCCATTTGGCTCCGGAGGCCAAACTGCTCTTAATCTCCACAATGTACTTCCTTAACCACCATAACAGAAGCTAAAAGAAAGGTGAAGCAACCAGCCTTCTGTTCACTCATCAGAACTATTCGGTAATCCTGTTAGTTATGCTTCTCATTCTCCTCTAAATATTCTCTAAGTTCTTTTCAACTCTTAGATCCAAAAATGGAAAGTGCTTCTCTCCTCATTGCCCCACCCAATCCATCTCCATTACTTGTCTACTGGAAAAGTTAACAGAAGCTAAGAAGGAAAATTCTAAATAATTGCTACTTTTAAGAAGTAAAGTCTGCAGAAAGTTAATAAACTGAGCTTTGTGGACAGTAGTTAATATAATTAACAATTATTATCATTAATATATTAAATATTATTATATAAATAATAATAACTACCCTTGACCAAACTGGTGATAATCAAAAGTATATTCAAATACTTATATAACCACAAACCATACAGTTTTAACAAAGATTAAGCATGGCTATTTCATTTTCAAAAATCTTGAATCATATAAGATAGATGTAAACAGCATTAGTAAATCTATTCATACTAAGAAGATATATTTTTTAAATGCTTTATCTTATAAATAAATGTGGGGCAACTACATTGTATGAATAGACAGTTGGCAATAAAAAGCTTCACTTTCAAAAACTATGAGCACAGCTAGGTAGTTTCTGGTTTCTGAAGGTAGAATTTACTTGAAAGCAATGTAAATCATCAATTAGTTTATTATAAAAGCAGACAGAGAAACCTAAATAGGATGGTGAGAAACAAGCAAGCTCACATGCGAAAAATGTAAAAAATAAAATTGCAAAGAATCTAAATGTTTTCTAAAAACCATTGCATTATAGATAAGTATGTTCGGGTTTTAAAAAATCTCTACTTTGTTATTAAGCTTTTACTACTCAAGACAATATTTAAAAAGTAAAGTCCACAAAAGCCCTTTGACAGGAGATAAAATACCAACATTTACTTGGGTGCTTTTATTTTATTCAACCTTGTTTTTTTTTATTTCTGCCTAGCTCTGAGAAATCAGTTCAAAGACATTAATACATGGCCAAATTTATACTAACATTGATAAAAACTAAAATCTGTACATTTATTGAAAAATAAAGCAAGCATATGATGCCCAGTAAAGCATCAATGAACTAGAGTCCAATTAGATCCTAAAATTATCTGCAGTGTTTAGCTTTTCTACCTTCCTACTATACACAAACACACATACCCATATGCACATACATAGAGAAGGAAAACAAACAAACCTAACACAAGAAAATAAGATCTCAAATAGAAAGAAGTCTCACATGTGAAACAGAATCCCATCCCATGCCTACAGGCTGTAGGAGCTGTAGCTGGTATGTGATTTATCAGTCTACTCAAATGAGAACCTAATCCTAGGTTGCAGAGTTAGTGTACTGGAGCCTGTGTCTGAAGTTTAAGCCGGACTTATAAACCTGAGATATAAACTGGCTGTGGCAAGAGGGAAGACTGGAAATGACTGGATCTCTTAGAATCTACATTGTGTTGCATTCTGAATCAAATGTTGAAAATCTCTCATTTATAGCTGTGCAAATAAACCAGAAATTTCTTGTTGTAACTATCAAAAAAAAATAATAAGATCTCATCACTATAAGCAAATTAAATCATGAATCAGGGTATGTATATACTGTCCAGCCTCTCATACAGTTTTGTCCAATGAGAATACTGAGTTGCTAAGACACTGCAAGATCCTCAATAAAATCCTCAGTCCAGTTGTGATTAAAGCATTATACTTAACAACAAAACAGTGCCACAGATACGATGATTTACAACAAGGGCTTCAATAAAAGGTTAAACTTCAATTAGCCAGAACACTCAACTGCCAAAGTAAATTCCTCAATCTATTTTTTGAGCATTCCATGCTTTTGATGCCCTAATTTTTGGACAATGAAGGAAGAAAGCAACTGGATAAGACAGAGCAGCTTATGGGTATGAAGTTTATTCAAATATACTCTAAAGTATGTTTGCTCTCTAAAAAAAATTCACATTCTGCCAAATGGCAGGCTAAAAATAACAGGGCTAATGAGGAAAAGAGAGCTGGGACAAACCACTGAAAAAAAAACTATACAGCTCTGTCACCAGAACACTGACAAAAACATTAATTGATATCTGGGAAGGTAACTTGGGCTGACCAGGCAGGTAGCTTAATTTGGCTGAAGGCTGCCACGAGGACATAAAAACACGTCAAAATAAGACTAGGAGGTTCTCAACCAATAAGATAAAAGTGCAGTTCCGAGCCAGCGTGGGTGCTAGTCAGGAGGCCATCCGTTGGTAGAGAGTCACACAAAAGCTGAGAGGTAGACCTCTCTGAGAAGAAAACCTCAGGTACAAGCATTCATATTAATGTTCTCCAGTTGGAGTGGAAAGTCTACAAGCTGGCAGTGCAGCAGCCAAGCTCAGGGCGACTTCCTTCCCCTACAAGTTATAACGCCAGCTCCCCCACCGCTGCCCTGCCTCCCCTCGCCTAGGAAAAGCATTCCACGTGAAGCAATGTAATTTTTGTGTTCAACTGACATAATTCTCTAATTTCCAACGTGTATGAGCAAATCCACATTAAAGAAACAAAAAGATCATGCTTTAAGTAAGTTTGCAAAGTAAAGCTAGATATCCTTTTAGGCTCCATTTTCTTTTTTCTTTTTATCTTTCTCAGGATAACATTGTGTGATAGTTCAGGGCTGTGATTTTAATCCATAGTGTAACTATATAGTTAGTCATTTTGGAATACAGTAAGTTCCTATCAGCAAACAAACATGCTATAAAATCTCCCATCTAAACAAACTCCTTTGGCACCACATCCTCCTATAGGAAAGAGTTGTGCATACTTACTGACTCGACTCTGAACTTTATATTCTCTTTTGAACTCATTCCACTTAGACTTTGGTCCCCAGCACTTCATTGAAACAGTTCTTAAGAGTCACTGATGACTTCTCTGTTGTTGATCCAGTGGTCAGCTTTCAGTCCTCGTTTTACTTGACCTACTGTTAGTATTTGAAGTAGTTGTTCTTAAAGCCTGGTTTCACTTAGTTTTGGGGATACCACTCTCTTTAGGTTTTCTTCCTCTCTTTCTGCTACTTCTGAGTGTCCTTTGTTGGTTCCTCCCAATATTGGAGTAACTCAGGGTTTGTATTTTAAACTTTTGTTTATATACGTGCACTTAAGGTGACCTCTTCCTGTCTCATGGTTTTAAATACTATCTAAATTAAGACCTAAATTTATATCAACCACAACTTCTTTCCTGAACTCCAGAGGCATATATCTGATAGTCTGTTTAATATCTCCACCTTAGTATATAATGGTCACCTTGAGCTTAATATGTCCACAACTAAACTGATTTTCCTTCCAAAACTGACTCGTCCCACATGTATTTCCCAATCACGGTAAAGGCGCCTCCATTCTTCTGCTCACTCAGGTCATAAACCTTGGAGTCATCCTTGCCTCTCTTCCTCTTTCACCCTCCCAGCCAATCCACTAGCAAATCATGATGACTATATCTTGTAAATATAATCAGAATTAGACAACATCTTGCCCCCATCACTGCTACCATCCTGGTGGAAGACAAATCCATCTCACTCTTGTTTTCATAAAAATAATGTTACTCTTCTACCCAAAGAGCTCAGTGGCCCCCCATCACATAATTAAAGCCATGGTCCTTTTGATGGCCTACTAGACCCTACACCCTTCCTGCTGCCTGTTGTTGTAATTAAAGTTTCATTGGAACATGGCCACACTCATTCATTTACATATTGTCTGTGACTGCTTTCAGTAAAACAGCAGAGTTGAGTCATTGTAAGAGAGACTCTATGGTCTGCAAACTTAGCTATTTACTGTCTGGCCTTCTACAGAAAAAGTTTGCTGACCCTTGCTCTAGAATGTAAGGTTCTTTTTTTTTTTTAATACAACTTTATTGGAGTATAATTGCTTTACAATGGTGTGTTAGTTTCTGCTTTATAACAAAGTGAATCAGTTGTACATATACATATGTTCCCATATCTCTTCCCTCTTGCGTCTCCCTCCCTCCCACCCTCCCTATCCTCCATTTTCTTTTGATTATTTTTCTTCTGGAGTGTTTGCCCTTTTCTTTTTGAGTTACATGAGTTAGCCAATTGTCAAATGTGTAACATAAATTACAAACGTTAGCCAATTGTCAAGTGTGTAATAAATATTTTTTCCAGTTTATCATTTGACTTTATATTTGGGTTCATGGTTTGGGGGAACTTTTAATGGTTTAAATTTATATGTCAATGGATTCATCTTTTCTATTTCCTGAGATTAAAAGCCTAGTTTACACATTACCTACTCCAGTGTTATACAAATAAATTCAGACCTATTTTCTTCAAGTACATTTATGTTTTATTTTTTACATTTAAGTCTTTAATTTATCTGAAATTTTAGCATAATGTTTGAAGTAGAGATCCAGTCTGATTTTTCATCCACAAGTGGATAATAAAGTTTTGTATTTCCATCTGTTTTTCCCCACTGAGTTGAAGTGGATAATAAAGTTTTGTATTTCCATCTGTTTTTCCCCACTGAGTTGAACTGCTATCTTTATTATACAAAACCTCAAATATATTTACATTGACCCTCTTTTCTACTGCACTGATCTCAGTGGCTGGAGGCTATGACAGAGGATGTTTAAAATGGAAAAAACAGAGTAGAAATGCTAGAAACACTTTAATTGAAACAGTGCAGAGCAGTGCTGTTTAAATACTGCAGCTTCCTAACATATTTTATATCTGATGATCCTCCTCCTCCCCCAAATCATCTTTTTAAGAAATTGTACCATGTGCATATATAAAATATTAAATTACAGTACCTGTCAAAAAGGAAGAAAAAATTCTTAAAAGAGGCTGTAATGAAAACTGAGGTATTCTTTTGGAATCAAAGGCCCACAGGATTACTCCTTCTGACATACACTTAGGTTGCTTTCTAATTTTATAATCAATAAGGAGTATTAAAAATAGTGGCCAAATAAACTACTATTTAAGATTCACAATACTGTGATCTAAAGAAGCAACAGGTCTGGATATTTGGATTTCAAAAGTTCAAAGACTGAATAATTAAATGTTACGCTGTAAGTTTTTCCAGAAATTCCAGTTTCCTTAATTACATAATCTCTATGTTCTATAAAACCTTATCTAGAGCTTAAAAATATCCATGTACTAATCATTAATTAATCTGCTTTCATTCCTATAGAAGTCTTATAAACACCTTTTTAAATTTATTTCTTGACTATAGTTTCATAAAATTATAATACATGAAATTAAAAGACTAGGTTTAGGTAAAGGAATGGAAACAGCAGGCCCTAAGTACTGTTATCTTACAATTTTTTAAATAAATTTTCCAAGTACTTACTTATTAAACAATGTATGTTATGAGAGTAACGGGAATTGTCTGGGATGGTGAAGCTGCCATCACAGATAGCAACCTGACTCTCACCAAAAGGAAGAGTGAAGAAACAAAGTTTATACAGCAAACATCCCAGGGCCTGTAAAACAAAGAAGCATGAATATCATCAGAGCTCAAGTATCAACTTAACCACAAGACAAAAAAAAAGTAGCCACAAACCAAAAACTAAATATGTTATTTAAAAAAATAAAAGCCTAATGTTTCTATACTGGATCAATCTTTTCACAAATTACAACTTAAACAAATTAATGTACTTAATTTTTAAAAAGGCATTTAACTGTATCATTACCACATTTTTCTATCACATCTGTGGCTAGCTGGCTGAATTAATGTTATCATGGAACTCTAGATCATGAATGATATAACTAAAATTATAAGTGGCTGGTTCCCTTCGGGAGAAAAATTATACTTTTATTTCTTTCACAAGGAAAATATATATTTAGTACATAACTAGCATATAACAACCAACGATGTAAGCACAAGGCTCCTCCGAGCAGAATTTTTTTTTAATTCATTATAATATCTATTTTAAAATTCCAAGTACGAGTTAACCAGCACAGTTAAACTTAGCAGACAACCATCAATACTGATTATTCCCTGATTTTCACTGATTTCATTGAGCACGTCATTATTTCATAATATATTATTCACTGAGCATATAATATAAAAATTAGTTCTCTACTTCTATATATAATCCTACAATTTTAATTCTATATTACACTAGTCATAGTTGTACCTGGGTAATCTATATAAAATTCAAAAAGGAAGGGCTCTGTCTGCTTCACTTGCATGGATTCATAGACATCATAGCACCAATAAATCTACTTGCTGACAATGAAGACAAAACACCCTAAAACACAAATTGCATCTGGAAAAGTAGCACAGGAAATTTTTAGCTACAATGCCAACAGCTCAAACCTGAGACACAGTAATAAAATGTGATTTTCTGCTCAAGAAATCATTATGCTATCACAGGTAGTGTCACCTATAAGCCTTATGAGTGTAAGGGGTGATTCTAATTCTAAGTTGATTATATAAAATTATCCAGTAGTAACTATACAATTACATCAGCAATAACTGAAATTTGGCCTATCTAAAAATTAGCAAATCAGCTTTCCTTTGTTGGATTTTCTCCACACAGCAACTTAGCAAACCCAATTAACAAATACACTAGCTTTATAACTACTATGAAGATCACATATACAGAAATACCTTTCTGAGTTCAACAATATTAACTTACAACACATTATTTTCAATACTATAACAGTCTTCCAATGAAAAAAGTTTAAATACTCTAGAAATTTCAATATATTAGTTCAAAAACATTACTAGATTATTTACCATATGACTAACAAAAGTATTAAGATTCTGAATAGAAATAACCAGTTCAATGTGGCTTTAAAAAAATTTACAATGCTTTTTTTCTATAAGGAAGATATTTTCAGCTTTTATGCAACAGATTGAGCGTAAGCCTTCCTTAAAAGCACTAAAAAATATATTATTAATGGTGTAATATCTGCATTAAATTACACATTTCTTCTGCCCAAATGATAGTTAGGCAAACAAGATCTGCATTTTAGCCAGTTTTATCTTGTCAATCAAACCTTTAGTAATGTATCTTTTGTTGTGGGAGTTCCCAGATAACAATTTTAGATAGCAATGCCAGTGTACTTAAAAAACATAAATCTAAAATACTCTTGGCTTTACAGAGTGTGAGCACAGTGAGGTGGCCTAATTTTTTTTCACACCAAAGGCATTTCCCTCTATCCATTTGATACAATGAGAACTGTTGAAGAAACAGGAGGGAACGAATGACCTTATTTTGAAGGCTGAGTATCACCGTCTTTAATTTTCCTCATTAAAAGGTAACATGAAGCATCTGTCACTGAATTTCCTACTGGTCAATAAAATCAGCATCCTAGTTCTCAGGATAAAAATAACCTACAATGAAAACTTCAAAACAAAAAATTTTTTTTCCAAAATATATATGCTAAATGAATACTTTAACCTCAATATCATAACCCTCTGAATCAGCAATATTTTTTTTCTGGATATTCTTGAATTCACACCTAAAATGTTGTAGCATTTCATCTGAGCTAAGACAAGCATTAAAATGGCATCATGGAAATTAAAACTCTGTCAAGCATATAAACACAGATTCTGTTTTCTGATTACTTTTCTGGCTTCTTTTTTATCTTTGAGTATCTATTTGTCATCCCACAGCTATACCAAGTTATCCATTATAGAAATACTGTCCCATATACTAATCTGTAAATGGTATAAATTTTAAACTTATCACTGACAATTTAGTATGCTGCCTGGCATGCATTCGAAGCCTGGTGAAAAATGAAAACAACAAAAAAAGATTCCCTCCTTTTTGTTAAGATATTGGGTTGCAAACGCGTTCTTAGAGACTTTTTTTTTTTTAATCAACCCTTGATGACTTCAAAACAGCAGTCAAGCTATAATGTCTGTTGTCTCCTCTGCTGTTGAAATACGCTTTTAGGTAATGTGGATTTCAACATCAGTCACAAAATTAGGCCAGAAAAGACTTCCACAATCACCTCCTCTAATAAATACTTTCATTTTATAAATTAAGATCCAGCTGAATTTGCTTTCTACATTATACTGCAAGCCATTTACTATAAACCATTTAATGAGTCAAATGTTAATGCTGAGAAGAGCAATGGAATTTGAGTCACACAAGCTGGTGATCTGTAAGCAGTATCAAATTACCTAAATCAAACCTATTCATGGTTTGATTAAATTATGTATATGGTTAAAAATTCAACTACCACGAGATTTAAGAACCATCGGTGAGAGAGTGTATATTATGTAGACAAAGGAAAACCAATCATAGATACTCTTTTTTTTATTATCTTGCAAGAATATTTAGTATCCCAACCCCTATAAGAGAAGGCCAGGAGAGGGGCACCAAGAAGATACTCATTTGGGTTCACACGTTACACTCGACTACTTTCTAAACATTATGTTTTAAAACAAAATAAATATGACTTTTCTTGGAAATTCTAGAACTACTTCCAAAGGAGTATTTTTCCTCCATCCCTAACATAGCCACCAGTGGTAGATACGGCTAAATACCTGTTAAATTTAAATGAGTTCACATCTAAAATTGAGTTTCCTGCTAGTTTATTAAATATAGCCCAATCATATTTTACTTCTGAAATAAGTTCTAAAGAAGTGTGGGCACTCTAACATAAAGTTCAACTCTATATAAACATGATATATCTCAATAATTCAATCCAGATATAGATGCTAAATGATAAAGAACCTCAATATATACAGGTTAGTCAATGATATGTTTATAATTTTTTAAAAGTTCTACTCATGTTAGTTTCCACTAAAAAGATCCTAAAGTACTCCAGAAAATTATCAACAATATTATGTAAGAATTATGTCTAGCTTTTCCATACTGTGATCAACCAAAATTGCACTCAAATCAAAAAAAAAAAAAAAAATGTTAACAATCATATATAATTTAAATTCTAAAAAATACTGTGGTAAAAAGTTACATTATATGGAAATCCTTTATTTGCCTTTCTATACCTAAGCTTTCCATCTCAGGATCAAGAAGATAATATGTGCTAATATTTTTCTTCTGAAGAAGAAGCTTTACTGTCCACCACTCTCTGCTACTTATTAGGAAATACCTTGCGGAGGACAGGGGGAAAATAATCAGATTTTGTTAATTTGGTTAGTGAAAATGTCAGCCTTTCTTGGCCTTACCCAGATATCAGCCTTGGTGGTGATAGGTTTCCCTCCATAAAGGTTGATCATTTCAGGGGCTCTGTATGACAGAGTTGTATACCTGGCAGTAAATAAGTAAAATGGAGTGGAGATATAAAAAAAAAGACAGATACTACATTGTTTCTACATAAAATACTACGAAAAACTTTTAGGTTCGATAACATTATAAGGAAATAATACTATTTTAAAAGCTCATTAAAAGTCCATCAAGGATTAAACAATACAAAGCATCTATACACATTTTTATTCAACAAGTGCAATTGCATCTATAATGATAAAAACAATTTTTAATAGAAAAATTTTACATAAAAGTGACGTATGGGAAACGTAGTTTTCCTTGAATTTCTTATATGAAATAATACAATTTGACTATGAAAATGTCCTTATCAAAATATTTTTGTCTATTAATTTAAAAGTAAAGCTTCCACCCTCTCAAAAAATTAATTTCTATGTTTATTAAGCAGCTTGTTTCTATGGACTCTAACATAATTCCTTGCACATGGTAGTAAATCTCCTTTAGGTTTGTTTTTATAATTGTTGTTTTAAAAGTAATCTCGTTGCCATAATTAACTATTATTAATTACACTAATTAAGTACAGTTCTAAAACTGACTGCCAGAATAAGCAATTTGGAATTAAGATACTGTGAATAAATATTTACCAGTATAAAAACTCCAAATCCATTATGAACAGAATAAAGTAGTACTCAATAGTGCAGAAATTATTAGAGTATCAAAGGAATTCCTATATTATGATAAATTTAAGATTCATTTTCAGTGTTTATATGTTTTATTTTACATGAAGTATCTTAAAGCTCAATATTCTACCATCTTACTTTTTCCAAATTACCCTGACTGGGTGATACATTCTGATGATACTACTACAGAGGTGATCTAAGAAACCAGAATATAAACTACATGAGGACGGGACTTTTTTTTTTTTTATTCACTGCTATACTGTAGCACCAACAACAGTGTCCACTACATTGTAGGCCCTGAATAATTAATTACCTGTTAACTGAATAAATGGTTAGATCATTAACTCCTCAACTGAGCCACAAAGCACAAGAACCCATGAGCTTATTACATTCATCAATAGTGTACAATTCTGCTGAATCTTAACTATACTTCAGATCTTAACAGCAAGAAATGAAACTTCCAGCAAGTCAAAGATGCTTGAGCAGAATTCTGCAGCTGTCATTATACATCACAACCCAATCTTTTTAAATTATATGTATATACATATATCCACAAGAAGCTAATTCAATAATTCATTGTTCTGTTTCTTCAGGACATTTATATGTTTACTAAGGAGTTTTTTATGGAATCTAACATAATCATCATAGGCTGTTTCCTGAGTAGAAATATGTAAGTCTAGAAAACCATAGTTTTATACAAATGGTCCAGAGTAAGATCAGCTCTACTTGAGCTATCTCAAAATATATGTTGCAGTTCAAACGAAAGCTCCTAGGCAGCCTTAAACAATTGAGAATTTGTAAGGAAGTGAAGAAAAGCTACTTTAAAAAGGCAGCTACTTAGAAATTTCTATTCTGACAGATCTTTCTGCATTCTGTATCATTTTATTAAGATAACCTAAGATTTACAAGCAGTACTATTTTCTAAAACTAGAAAACAGAAAAGTCAGGGAAAGGTCCTTATAATAGTACTCTAGCAACCATGGAAAGTACAAGATTAAGAAAACATAAGGCAGATACGAGTTACATTTCTACCAGAAAGTTTTCCAATACAATATTATAACGTAACAAGTTTTCCACACAGTTTTCAATGCATTACTAGGTCAATCTTGTTAACATTAAATATGAGGTAAAAGTTTAATGTTTTCAAATAATTTAATTTTTTCCTAACAAGCATACATCCTCAGTATCGATAAAAACAAAGATGTTTAACTGAATTCAACAATAACTTCAAACTCCCTTTAATGACTCCACTAATTACTATAGCTTACTTAACAAATTTCTTGATAAATTTGTTTACAATGCAGATGAAAATTTTGTTTCCATTGTAAAATGTATTTCCTATTGAACCAGATGAGACATAAACTAATCAATGTCTATGGCACAGAAATATCTTAAAGAAATCTATTAATGGAACACCTAAAATTTATATTAGCAAAGCTGGTCACAGACTCAAGTTAACTAAAATTCCCATGAGACAAAGCACAATAAAGATAACACTTACTTTTTAATTTCTTCTTCTACTATATTAACTCCATCTTTCTGAGGATTAAGAAATTTATTTGTGGCACTGCCAAAGTCACAAAGTACATAGTTTCCACCATCATTCAACAAAATATTTTCCACCTTCAGAAAAGAAAAGCAATTAATAGTATTTTCAAGGTGAAAATTATATTTTTATAACAATGTTTTTACACAAACACTGATATATATGGGGGGGGGGGGTGAGAGAGAGAGGATACCTCAAATTGTGAGAAAGGACAAATGATTCAGAACAAAAATATACTTTACTTTATCTACTGCTTCTCTCACTAAGAACAGAGAAGTGTTTCTCCCATCCCAGGATGATTTTTGCAAGGGCCAAGGAACCCTAAGTCCTCTCAAAAACTGCTTCTATGGAAGAGAAGAACTAGTAGCAGTCAGAGTCTATTCTATACCTCCATTTTTCTCCTTTTCTGACACTTAGCTTACCTATAGAAAGGTAACAAAAATCATTACAATTCTACCTCTGATTGACTCCTACTTCCATTTTTATCTAAAATACTACACTGAAAAACACAGATCTGACTTTATGCCTTAACTTAGAGATCAGAGTCGTAGTAACTTAAATAAAATTATGCGCACAGTTTCTACAACAGGAGAATGTGGGTTCACAGCCCAGCTCTGCTACTTATTAGCATATGTACCCTTGGACAACTTGCTTAACCACTCTTGTGCTTTAGTCTCCTTATCTAAAAAATGGGGAAAATAATAATATCTATTACAGGGGATTGTTTTAAAAACTGAAAGAATTAAAACATGTAAAGGGCTTAGAACAGTGACTGAAATAAGGTAAGCATGCAATAAATGATACTATTATTAACATTTTTACACAATATTTTTTATTTTTATGATACAGTTTTAAATGAGTAATTCAATTTCTCTCCACTCTACCAAAATACTCACCTTACAGTTTCTTTACAATTTTTCTTCTATATTTCATTTTACTCTACTTTTTAAAATACTCAATACTTGCACAAAGTATTTATATAAGAAATCTACTTTAAAAAAAAAGAAACTTACTTAAAACAAACACAGGATTGCATAAATTTACACATGTAAAAAGAACTAAGTATATGAAATATGGTCTATATAAAATTATGCAGTTCGATGTCATTTTTGTTTTAAAATCAAGAAGGCTCAGCTGAAAACATCAACTTTACATTTAAAAAGTTAATGAGCTATAACAGTACAAAAAAATCATACCGAATTATTGGGGAAAATGTAAAAGCTGCATATTCAAGAGAACCGAAATGAACTATACTGGTTATCGAAATAAAGGGACAGATGTCTGTAGTCAAGTATTTCAATCTTGTCTTGACTTGTATCCTTTCAGCACAGGTTTCCCTAGATGATGCTTTCATGGTTAACAACCTATATTCTAAGTGACATCTTCTATTCTCTTGTATCGTAAGAGCATTTTATTATCACTTTTCATAAATTTTGTATAGTAAGTCAGAATTGGGATTCATTCATTCATTAAATATTTATTGAGACCCTGCTATGTGCCAGGCACTGTTCTAAATGTTTGGATACATCAGTACAAAAGAGGAAAATCCCTGCCCACAGGAAGCTTACAGTGTAGTGGGAGAGGACAGAAAATAACCAATAGACATAATACATAAGCAAATTTTATAGTATCTGAGAAAGTAACAAGTGATAATAAAAGGCAGAACAAGTAGAGTATGGGAAGGTTAGGTTGTAATTATAAATAAGGTGGTGCAAGGACAGGACTCACTGAGAAAGTGAATCTGAGCAGATTTGAAGTGGGGGAAAGATTAGCCATGGGATATCTGGGCATAAAGCATTTCAGGAAGAGGAATTTTTGTAATCTTAGTGTTTGTAGGTATCAAAGAGGACACCTATGCTTCTAAACAATATGTGTAATGATAGCTCAAGCAACATGATGCCAGGAATGTTCAATCCCCTTTGGGCACTTTTTCCAATTTAACAAGTGGGTACCATATACAAGAGGTCAGATTCCATGAAAATGTCAGACAAAGTGACCTTAGAGTGACAATCATCACCAAATTATAGTAAATTATCTAAAACTACAGTAAATTATAAATAAATGAGTAAAGAGACCCATTTATGGTCACCTCCAATATCTCTGGAAAACACCCTGATGCTTAAAATGAATTATAAGAAATAGGAGGAGTGCTGAACTGGGAAGAATAGTGTAGAGGGATATCCAACCTGTGTCAGTGATGTTCATATTTTTGTTCATATGAAACCTTTTAAAGAAGCCTGCTCTGTAAAACAGAAGCAAAGTAGGGAGCACAAAATCCACCTCTTCGGTCGTGCTAGCAACCCTCAGGGTCATGAAAAGCACAATTTCAATTCTATAGTCAGTCTTTATATGGCCTCAGGAAATGTAGCTGGGGACAGAGAGACCAATCTCAGTGCTAGTAATAAACACTGGTTTATATGAAGACAGTCCAAGAACATTTTTAACTCCAAAGTTTAAAAGGCATTAATCCATAAGTAGACTAAAGTTCATACCTTCAGATCCCGGTGAATTATTGGAGTCTTACACTGATGCAACCTTGCAACAGCTTCACAGGTATCACAGAATATCTGTAACACTTCTGGTTCTGTAAAACCTGTCTGCAGCTTCTTATTCATCTGATTCACTACCTGCCCAGCTAACCAAAAAAGTAATTTTGAGAAGACATATTTTTAATAAATGAAGACTACCACAAACAAAGAGATTAAGAAATGTCTATGGTCTCAGGTAATGGGGAATTGGCTTTTTTTTATAATTTTCATGTAAGGATGCTTATTATACCATATTGTGTTGATTCAATGACATACATTTTTTTTCTCATTTTACATCTCTGAAGTGAGAACATCTTAAAATAAGTGACGTTCTGCTAATGCTATTGGCCATATTTTAACATCTCCAAATTCAGAGTGTACCTTGTAATTGATGGCATCACAGATTTGAAGAAACGGTTATTCAACACTGTGCTAGTTTTAGGGGTAAACAGTGGTGAACAAAGATAAAGTCTCTATTATCATGGAATTTATAGTCTAAAGGCACTCACACAAGTATTTATCATAATTACATACAATAAGGATAATATGAGAAAAACCCAAATTTAAATTAGTGAAGGAGGATGGGGAGAAGAGAATGCCAGAGAAGGCCTAAGGAAGTGATTATTTATATGTTGAGACTGAAGGTTAATCAGGAATTAACCTGGCAGAGATCTGGGAGAACACACTAGTGATAGCAAGTGACATATACAAAGGCCTCTAGTTTGGGAAAAAGCTTAATGATTTTGAATAACTTAAAGAGAACCACTGTGGGTGTGGTCTAGAAAGCAGAGAAGAGAGTAAAGTCAGATGATACTGACAAGACAAACAAATCAAGATTTTATCTTGAGATTTTTATCTTGAGAACCAAGGAAACTTCCTGATCTGACCTTTTAGAAAATCTCCTTGATTGGGGGATGGAGGAATCACAAGAGTGGAAAAAGAGAGATGGGTTAAGGGGCTAATGCTCTAAACCAGGTTAAGAGATAGCAGGCAGAGTAACTTAACTAAAATCAAATAGCCACAACAATGAGCCCCGAGAGGATTATTAAATATTACAATGTA
Source organism: Mesoplodon bidens (assembly GCF_964165515.1). Lineage (NCBI taxonomy): Eukaryota > Metazoa > Chordata > Mammalia > Artiodactyla > Ziphiidae > Mesoplodon > Mesoplodon bidens. The sequence continues at coordinate 185,801,677 of NC_138176.1, read as the reverse complement.
CTACAATAATTGATAATCTAATAATGACAATTCTTAATTACTAAGAGAAAGTTTACTATCATTATATTTTAAGAATGCAAGTAAATACATGATTCATTCACATCATTCTAACAGAAATCAAGTTTGGAAATTTAAAAAGGCAAGCTTATGTTAACTTGAAACTTTCCTGTAACAAGTTTGAATAAATGAATGTCTGCTACTGTGTAATCTGTAAGAAGGTGTATACACACCTGTTCCTTCTATTATTACTGTCTAAACAGCATTCTCATATATTTTCTGAAATAGGTGTTTTTTCTTAGAACTTTAAAGCAGGGGGGAAAAAAACATTTATTTTGCCTATTAATCCTCAACTTTCAGAAAACTCAGGTCCATTTGGCTGTAATTTGTTCAAAGTGTCTCATGTAAGATTGAGGCACCTGACTAGGCAGCAATTTCCACCATCCTCTTATTTGTCAGATGCCCTGACTCATTTTATCCAAAAATTAAACAGTAAGAAAAGTGTTTTATTGGTGTTCATTCACATTCTTGAAATATCTTTTCACAGCTAAAGAAATCATAACCTTGAACTCATTCTATCTTTTCCACACTTACAATGTTGTAATGAGTAGAATAAATTTTAATCAAAAGTCAATCTTCTTTCTTCCCTTCAGAGATCTTTGGGCTAGAAGGCTTGAATCACAAAATCCAGTCCCCCAAAAAAGCTTAAAAGCTCTATTGAGCTGCATTTCAAATGTAGAAACAAACAAAATTTCATTATTCAAAATCAAAGTCTTCTGAAAATTAAAGTAAAATTATTCTAATGAAAAATTTAAAAATCAGATTCAGAAAGGAAACAATGTATACTGAAGGTCTTTTAAAATAAGGTGCATGTAACTCCCAAATCTTTACATATTTTTCCAGTTATCATCTCCTAAACAAGAACTTTTATACTCCGCCCGATTTCATTATTAAAATTTAAAAAGTCAACATTTTTCTAGCCTCAACAATCTTCATCTCTCTGAGATTACACTTACACTTAATTTAAAATGCTATACCGGGCTTCCCTGGTGGCGCAGTGGTTGAGAGTCCGTCCGCCTGTCGATGCAGGGGACATGGGTTTGTGCCCTAGTCCAGGAGGATCCCGCATGCCGCGGAGCGGCTGGGCCCGTGAGCCAGGGCCGCTGAGCCTGCGCGTCCGGAGCCTGTACTCCACGACGGGAGAGGCCACGGCGGTGACGAGGCCCGTGTACCGCAAAAAAAAAAAAAAAAAGCTATACCATCCCATTTAAATTTTGATATGACTTTTTTTAACAAGATACTTAATTTTATCTGCAGTAGACTGCACCATTGGCTCCCAAATACTCACTTGCCTAAAAACTGAAGCTCATGTAGTTCCCCTTTTAAAATGTCTTCTGGATGACAAACTCATCCAGGGTTATGATTATGCTCAATTCAATTATTTTTAAGAAGTTACAGATAGCCAAGGGCTATTAGTCAACTCTCATCCAGCTAAGAATTGGCACCTTAATTGCTAGAATTCAGGAAAGTAGGGTAAAGAAAATAAGTATCATCTCCTTAAAGAGAGATCACAATGCTTTACAGTAGAGAAGATGAGATACAAATAAGGAAAAACAATCAAGAAAATATCTAATTTTTTACGTTATATATGGAAATAAGTTACAAACATATCACAATAGATATTACAATACTGATTCATTACATTTTCCTCTGTCCTTCCCCCTTCTTATAAGACTGGAGTAAATGAGACCACATTTTCTCCATTATCATCACCAACCTCCTTCTCCTCCAACCTTCAGGAAGTGACAAGAGTTCCTGGTACCATAATTAACAATCATAACTGTCTTAAGAGAATTTATATATAAACCAGGGCTCCCTAGAATCCAAACTGTCAGATACAGTCTGATGGGGGAGGGGGGAAAGCAAGTTCGCAGGAAATGGATTAATTGTCCCCATTACACCCATTAAAGTAAAAAAAAAAAAAAAAAATTTCAGGGACTAAAAATTATTATTATAATTCTTAAGGCATACTATACAAGTAAATATTTCTTTGAAAACACGACATTATAAGCAAATAAAATGTGGTTTTCTATCTTCTGATGTTTTCAAAAGACCACGTAATATAAGTTTATAAAAATTATAGATCAAAATGCATCCTTGAAATTTATTATATTTAATACATTCAAAGATAACATGGTAGCATGCTGGAAAAAAATCTTGCAACACTAATATGGACACAGTATGCTCTTCTTGGTTGGATTATAAAAGAAATGTATAGGGATCAGGAAAGGTTCTTTACTTTTTAGATTTTCTGTTTAAAACCCAACAGCATTTTTCTAATTGTCCATTAACATATGCTCATATCATCATTGCATCAACTATGAGTAGGTTTTAAATACTTTTTAACAGCATTCCTTATTTAGACAAATAATTAAAGCTGAGATTGCAATGAATGCCGAGAATTAGATGACAGCTGCCCTGGGAGAAACCAAGACACCTACTAATTATGGGCACATTTTTTTAGCATAAAACAACCACAGAAAAATACTTACCTCGACAATATTCCATTAAGATAAGCACTTCCCATACATTATCACTAACTGAATTAACAGTACAGTCCAAATAACCCACGATATTTTTGTGACCAGACAGCTCTTTCTGTAAAAAATAAACAAAATTTTAAAAACCGGCAAACATATATTTTAAAGGTCTATCATTAACAATGATTTGAAGTCTAAATTGATAGATTTAAAGAATTTCAAAAAGTAAGATTTAAGTGTAAGTATGGAATCCGACACATTTCAAAAAGGTTTCTACAGTTTCAATGGAAAGTTTATTTATATGTGACTGCCATTTCCTAACAAGCAAATAGTTAATGAATACTTATTTTAAATTCAATGGGGAAGAAAGAGATGGTTCATTCAAAAGTAACAGTTTCCAGGGCTTCCCTGGTGTCACAGTTGTTAAGAATCTGCCTGCCAATGCAGGGGACACGGGTTCGAGCTCTGATCCAAGAAGATCCCACACACCGCAGAGCAACTAAGCCCGTGTGCCACAACTACTGAGCCTGATCTCTAGAGCCCGTGAGCCACAACTACTGAGCCCAAGTGCCATAACTACTGAAGCCCACATGCCTAGAGCCCGTGCTCCACACAAGAGAAGCAGCCACAATGAGAAGCCTGCGCACTGCAACGAAGAGTAGCCCCTGCTCTCCACAACTAGAGAAAAGCCTGCACACAGTAACAAAGACCCAACGCAGCCAAAAATAAATTAAAAAAAAAAAAAAAAAGTTTCCAAAAGTGAGTGTACGAGATAGTCCTTTGGGGCTCAAGAATAAAATATCAGAACTTTTACTTATTTTTATCTTAAAAAGATAAAGAAATTAAGCTCTAATATTTATGAACTAACGATTACACTCTCGTTTGTTTGTTTTGTCTGCAACATATTGCAATTTATGTCCACCTAGTCAAGTGAATTTATGAATGTATGTACTTTTAACTAAATAACCTAAAAAACTAAACAAGTAGCTAAAAAGGATTTTTGTAAAGAAACCATAAAGATAACACAATATTACAAGTACAAGAAAATAAGAAGAAAATGGGAAATCTGACACTTTTGCTCCTAGTACAAGACAATCATCAACATTTATAAGGTTAAAAATCATAATGATCTAAATAAGGTCTGTCTGTAAATTAAAAACTCTTATCAAGAATACTGTTTAAAATAATTTACATCCACTATCATTAAAATAAACCTAGTTTTAAGTGTGTAATATAATTTGAGATATTAGCTAACGGCAGCTGAACATGTAAATAATTCATAAATAAACATAAATAGTGAAGGATTAGTCTTCGAAAAACAGTTCAGAAGACAACTGCTCACCTCCCCAAAATATCTTATTTAAAAGTATAGGATCTGAGTTTTGCTGAGGTTGACGATGACTATATTTTATATATCTCAAAATTATACAAAATCTATTGAAAGGAAGAATTACAGTACAATACCATATCTGGGCTCAAGTCAGAAAACTTAGTCTAAGATTCCCTATTATCTTGGAGTAAATCTTTTCACCTTTTTGACTAATAGCCTTACCTGAAAAAAAAGCAAGTCTCAAACCTAATCAACTCTAGTCTAGCTAAGGAATAGGGACAATAAAAGCAGAATTCTGATAAGTCATACTGTATATATGTGCCTATCTTCAAACAAAAAGGATCAAAATATGTGTGTTGATAAAGATGTTGATACAAAATAAGAAAATCTCCCTCTTAGCAGTTGGGGAGGCTTGACAGTAACAAGTGTTTACAAGGAAGTGGAAAAACTAGAAACCTCCTAACAGTGCTGGTGTGAACAGAAAATGGTTCAACTGCTGTGGAATTAATGGTTCCTTAAAAAGTTAAATGTGGAATTACCATATGACCCAGCAATTCCACTCTTAGATACATACCCAAAAGAACTGAAAATAAACAATACATATGTACACATATTCATAGCAACACTACTCACAATAGCCAAAAGGTAGAAATAGCCCAAATGTCTATCCATGTTTTTTTTAAAAAGTCCATCAATAGATGAACACATAAACAAATTTTGATACATATATAGTATATATAATGGAATATTATTCACTCATAAAAAGGAATGAAGTGCTGGATGAACCTTAAAAATATGGTAAGTGAAAGAAGCCAGACACAAAAGGTCATATATTGCTTGATTCCATGTATATGAAATATCCAGAATAGGTAAATCCATCGAGACATAATATAGATGGGTGGTTGCCAAAGCCTGGAACAAGAGTGGAATGGGGAGCAACTGCTTCATGGGCAGGGGTTTCCTTTTGGAGTGATGAAAAGGTTTTAAAACAAGGTAGAGGCAGTCTGTGCACAATACTGTGAATGTACTAAAACCCACTGAATTGTTCTTTTTAAAATGTGAATTATAAAATGTGTAGTGTGTGAATTTCACCTCAATAAAACAAAAATGTTAAATATATATATTAGCACTTGATAAACAGTGGATGAGGAGGAGGAAGAGGAAGAGAACAAAAGAAGAGAGGAAGAGAGGAGGAGGAGGAGAACAAGAATAAGAAACCATCCAGGGGCTTCCCTGGTGGCGCAGTGGTAGACAGTCCGCCTGCCGATGCAGGGGACACGGGTTCGTGCCCCGGTCCAGGAAGGTCCCACATACCGCGGAGCGGCTGGGCCCGTGAGCCGTGGTCGCTGAGCCTGCGCGTCCGGAGCCTGTGCTCCGCAACAGGAGAGGCCACAACAGTGAGAGGCCTGCTTACCACGAAAAAAAAAAAAAAGAAACCATCCAGAGCACTGACAATAGGCAACTCTAGAAAAAAAGGAAATTTTTATTCTGTAATTTTCTCAAAATGTTTAATCTAGTTAACTGAGTAACTGAAATTTTCTTTAATGGTGTATTAAAATATTTTTCACTTCTCCTAATATTAAAGAAGAATTTTTTCCTTGCTGAAGCATACCTTACCAGTACTACAGAGTTCACACACACACACAAATCAACTTTACAGCATGATTTTAAAAATGAAAAGCAAAACTAACTGTTGTCTGTGAATACTAACACATATAAGTGAATGTATTAAATACCCAGGGGAAGCATAAGCACCAAATTCAGGATAGGGGTTTCCTTTTGGATGAGGATAACAGTATAAGGATAGCGTTACAGAGGAAGACACAGAAGGCTTCAACTGTATCTGTAAGCCTTTAATTCTTAAGTTGGGTAGGGGGTAAACTGGTGTTCACTAATTTTCTAAATTCTTCTATTCTCAAAAGATTCCATAATTTAAATTTATTTTAAAAAGGAAAAAAGAAAGCAGAGAAGCTTGCCTGTTGAACTACAATAGGGAAGGGAGGAAAGGTAGGAGTTGTTTGTATTTAGCCCTAAGTATGGCTATAAAGAGTACACTTCAAAGGTTATCTAGATGTGCCCAAGCCAATAAGCAGCTTGCCTAAAGGCTGGTTAATGTTATGTGAAAAACTGAAAGAAAATACACCAAATTTTTCAAATGGAATTACTCTTTCACTTACCATAATTGTAATTTCCCTTTTACAAATGTTGAGGTCTGTCGCGTTATTGACATACATTCGCTTCAATGCATAGCGGAGTCCACCATGAGTCCGCACCAGGAAAACTGTGGAGAATCCACCTAGAAGAACAAGAATCGATTAAATAAGAAGAATTTGAAGCTCCTGCCAAAATTATGTAATGGCACTGAGGAGCTTAATCTCACAGGGAAATAAACTGATTGTACACAAGACAAAAATAAGAACAGTAAACAACTAACACATTGTACTAAATTAACAGCCAAATCATTGGTTTCCTATGCCAATCATGAAGTAGCACATCAGGATAACATGCTTCTCAAGTTAAAATATACAAATAACATTTGAGTGGGAATATTTCTTATATAGGACGTGGAAAATGTTACAACTTAACTATATCACTATAGTTTGGCAAATACTAGTGATTGCCTACCCATCAGCCTCTCCGTCTTAGTGATGACAAAACACTGATGTCATTTAATATGAGACATCAACGGGATCAGATGGGTGGGTCCCTCTTAAAGTTCCAGGGGATCAACCAACACTGTTCTAAGGCAATAATGGGAATCTCGTTTCCTCTTGTCAGCAACTGATTTAGGACTGAATATGTCACCAATTTTGGCTATATGGGACATAAGGAAAAGTATGCTGAGGGTTGCAGAAAAGATTTTCCAGAAAAAACAAAACAAAACAAAAAAAAAGATTTCTATGATGAGGCTCTGCTCTTCCTTCTGGCTTTTGGATTTTGTTGTATAAGAATATAATCTTTAGACCTATGGCAACCATATGTGGTCATGATGGAAAAAAGAATCAGAGAGAAAATGACCCAAAACACTGAATCACTTTGGCAACTGAATTACACAAGCCTTCCAGACCTCTCATGTGAGACTGTAAATGTCCTCATTATTTATGCCACAGTCTGTTAACTGTACCCGAGAAAGCATCATATCTGAAACACATAGTCAGGTATTCTAAAGGACAATTACTTCTGTCACATACAAACAAAGATTTCCACCTTAAGTTTTTAAAACTTATTTTGGCATAGGATATTTTGCAGCTCAACTATAATTTTAAAACAAAAAAAATTACTGATAGCCTCATTCACCAGAGGGAAGACAGCAGAAGCAAGAAAAACAGAAGCAGGAAGAACTACAGAAGAAGACAGCAGAAGCAAGAAGAACTACGATCCTGCAGCCTGTGGAACAACAACCACCATCACAAAGAGGTAGACAAGATGAAAAGGCAGAGGGCTATGTACCAGATGAAGGAACAAGATAAAACCCCAGAAAAACAACTAAATGAAGTGGAGATAGGCAACCTTCCAGGAAAAGAATTCACAATAATGATAGTGAAGATGATGCAGGACCCCAGAAAAAGGATGGAGGCAAAAGTCAAGAAGATGGCAAGAAATGTTTCAAAAAGATCTACAAGAATTAAAGAACAAACAAACAGAGATGAACAATACAATAATTGAAATGAAAAATACACTAGAAGGAATCAATAGCAGAATAACTGAGGCAGAAGAATGGGTAAGTGACCTGGAAGACAGAATGTGGAATTCACTCTGCAGACCAGAATAAAGAAAAAAGAATGAAAAGAAATGAAGACAGCCTAAGAGACCTCTGGGACAACATTAAATGCAACAACATTCACATTACAGGGGCCGCAGAAGGAGAAGAGAGAGAGAAAGGACCCGAGAAAATATCTGAAAAGATTATACTTGAAAACTTCCCTAACATGGGAAAGGAAATAGCCACCCAAGTCCAGGAAGCACAGAGAGTCCCATACAGGATAAACCGAAGGAGAAACACACCGAGACACATAGTAAACAAATTGGCAAAAATTAAAGACAAAGAAAAATTATTGAAAGCAGCAAGGGAAAAATGACAAATAACATACAAGGGAACTCCCATAAGGTAAACAGCTGAGTTCTCAGCAGAAACTCTACAAGCCAGAAGGGAGTGGCATGATATACTTAAAGTGATGAAAGGGAAGAACCTACAACCAAGATTACTCTATCCAGCAAGGACCTCATTCAGATTCGATGGAGAAATCAAAAGCTTTACAGACAAGCAAAAGCTAAGAGAATTTAGCACCACCAAACCAGCTCTACAACAAATGCTAAAGGAACTTCTCTAAGTGGGAAACACAAGAGAAGAAAAGGACCTACAAAAACAACCCCAAAACAATTAAGAAAATGGTAATAGGAACATACATATTGATAGTTATCTTAAATGTAAATGGATTAAATGCTCCAACCAAAAGACACAGGCTTGCTGAATGGATACAAAAACAAGAACCATATATATGCTGTCTACAAGAGACCCACTTCAGACCTAGGGACACATACAGACCGAAAGTGAGGGGATGGAAAAAGATATTCCATGCAAATGGAAATCAAAAAAAAGCTGGAGTAGCAATTCTCATATCAGACAAAATAGAATTTAAAATAAAGACTATTATAAGAAACAAAGAAGGACACTACATAATGATCAAGGGATCAATCCAAGAAGAAGATATAACAATTTTAAATATTTATGCACCCAACATAGGAGCACCTCAATACACAAGGCACCTGCTAACAGCTATAAAAGAGGAAATTGACAGTAACACAATAATGGTGGGGGACTTTAACACCTCACTTACACCAATGGACAGATCACCCAAACAGAAAATTAATAAGGAAACACAAACTGTAAATGACACAATAGACCAGACAGATTTAATTGATATTTATAGGACATTCCATCCCAAAACAGCGGATTACACTTTCTTCTCAAGTGCGCACAGAACTTTCTCTAGGATAGATCACATCTTGGATCACAAATCAAGCCTCAGTAAATTTAAGAAAATTGAAATCATATCAAGCATCTTTTCTGACCACAATGCTATGATATTAGAAATCAATTACATGGGGCTTCCCTGGTGGCACAGTGGTTGAGAGTCCGCCTGCCGATGCAGGGGACACGGGTTCGTACCCCGGTCCGGGAAGATCCCACATGCCACGGAGCGGCTGGGCCCGTGAGCCATGGCCACTAAGCCTGCACGTCCAGAGCCTGTGCTCCGCAATGGGAGAGGCCACAACACTGAGAGGCCTGCGTACCGTAAAAAAAAAAGAAATCAATTACAGAGAAAAGAACGTAAAAAACACAAACACATGGAGACTAAACAATATGTTGATAAATAACCATGAGATCACTGAAGAAAACAAAGATGAAACCAAAAATACCTGGAGACAAATGACAATGGAAACATGACGATCCAAAACCTATGGGATGCAGCAAAAGCAGTTTTAAGAGGGAAGTTTAAACCTATAGAAGCTTACCTCAAGAAACAAGAAAAATCTCCAATAAACAATCTAAACTTACACCTAAAGGAACTAGAGAAAGAAGAATAAACAAAACCCAAAATTAGCAGAAGGAAAGAAATCATAAAGATCAGAGCAGAAATAAATGAAATAGAAACAAGAAAAAACAATAGCAAAGATCAATAAAACTAAAAGCTGGTTCTTTGAGAAGATAAACAAAATTGGTAAACCATTAGCCAGACTCATCAAGAAAAAGAGGGAGAGGACTCAAATCAATTAAATTAGAAATGAAAAAGAAGTTGCAATAGACACTGCAGAAATACAAAGCATCCTAAAAGACTATGACAAGCAACTTTATGCCAATAAAATGGACAACCTGGAAGAAATGGACAAATTCTTAGAAAGGTATAACCTTCCAAGACTGAACCAGGAAGAAATAGAAAATATGAACAGACCGATCACAAGTAATGAAATTGAAACTGTGATTAAAAATCTTCCAACAAACAAAACCCCAGGACTAGATGCCTTCACAGGTGAATTCTATCAAACATTTAGAGAAGAGCTAACACCCATCCTTCTCAAATTCTTCCAAAAAACTGCAGATGAAGGAACACTCCCAAACTCATTCTGTTACTCCACCATCAATCACCCTGATACCAAAACCAAACAAAATTACTACAAAAAAAGAAAATTACAGACCAATATCACTGATGAATATAGATGCAAAAATCCTCAACAAAACACTAGCAAACAGAATGAAACAACGCATTAAAAGGATCATACCATGATCTAGTGGGATTTATCCCAGGGATGAAAAGGATTTTTCAATATATGCAAATCTATCAATGTGATACACCATATTAACAAACTGAAGAATAAAAATCATATGATCATCTCAATAGATGCAGAAAAATCTTCGACAAAATTCAACACCCATTTATGATAAAAACTCTCACGAAAGTGGGCATAGAGGGAACCTACCTCCACATAATAAAGGCCATATACGACAAACCCACAGCAAACATCATTCTCAATGGTGAAAAGCTGAAAGTATTTCCTCTAAGATCAGGAACAAGACAATGATGTCCACTCTTGCCACTATTATTCAACATAGTTTTGAAGTCCTAGCCACAGCAATCAGAGAAGAAAAAGAAATAAAAGGAATACAAACTGGAAAAGAAAAAGTAAAACTGTCACTGTTTGCAGATGACATGATACTATACAGAGGATCCTAAGATGCCACCAGAAAATTACTAAAGCTAATCAATGAATTTTGTAAGGTTGCAGGATACAAAATCAATGCACAGAAATCTCTTGCATTCCTATACACTAATGATGAAAAATCTGAAAGAGAAGTTAAGGAAGCTCTCCCATTTACCATTGCAACAAAAAGAATAAAATACCTAGGAATAAACCTACCTAGGGAGACAAAAGACCTGTATGCAGAAAACTATAAGACACTGATGAAAGAAATTAAAGATGATATACCAACAGATGGAGAGATATACCATGTTCTTGGATTGGAAGAATCAATATTGTGAAAATGACTATACTACCCAAAGCAATCTACAGATTCAATGCAATCCCTATAAAATAACCAATGGCATTTTTTTTACGGAACTAGAACAAATCATCTTAAAATTTGTATGGAGACAGAAAAGACCCCAAATAGCCAAAGCAATCTTGAGGGAAAGAAACGGAGCTGGAGGAATCAGACTCCTGGATTTCAGACTATACTACAAAGCTACAGTAATCAAGACAATATGGGGGCTTCCCTGGTGGCGCAGTGGTTGAGAGTCCGCCTGCTGATGCAGGGGACACGGGTTCGTGCCCCGGTCCGGGAAGATCCCGCATGCCATGGAGCGGCTGGGCCCGTGAGCCATGGCCACTGAGCCTGTGCTCCGCAACGGGAGAGGCCACAACAGCAAGAGGCCTGCGTACCACAAAAAAAAAAAAAAAAAAAAAAAAAAAAGACAATATGGTACTGGCACAAAAACAGAAATATAGATCAATGGAAAAAGATAGAAAGCCCAGAGATAAACCCACGCACCTATGGTCAACTAATCTATGACAAAGGAGGCAAGGATAAACAATGGAGAAAAGACAGTCTCTTCAGTAAGTGGTGCTGGGAAAACTGGACAGCTACATGTAAAAGAATGAAATTAGAACACTCCCTAACACCATACACAAAAATAACTCAAAATGGATTAAAGACCTAAATGTAAGACCAGATACTATAAAACTCTTAGAGGAAAACATAGGCAGAACACCCTATAACATAAATCACAGCAAGATCTTTTGTGATCCACCTCCTAGAGCAATGGAAATAAAAACAAAAACAAACAAATGGGACCTAGTGAAACTTAAAAACACAGCAAAGGAAACCATAAACAAGATGAAAAGACAGGGCTTCCCTGGTGGCGCAGTGGTTGGGAGTCCACCTGCCAATGCAGGGCACACGGGTTCGTGCCCTGTTCCGGGGGATCCCACATGCCGTAGAGTGGCTAGGCCCATGAGCCACGGCCACTGGGCCTGAGCGTCTGGAGCCTGTGCTCCGCAGCGGGAGAGGCCACAGCAGTGAGAGGCCCGCGTACCGCAAAAAAAAAAAAAAAAAAAAAAAAAAAAAAAAAGACAACCCTCAGAATGGGAGAAAATATTTGCAAAGGAATCAAAGGACAAAGGATTAATCTCCAAAATATATATAAACAGCTCATGCAACTCAATATTATAAAAACAAATAACTCAATCCAAAAATGGGCAGAAGACCTAAATAGACATTTCTCCAAAGAAGACATACAGATGGCCAAGAAGCACATGAAATCTGCTCAACATCACTAATTATTAGAGAAATGCAAATCAAAACTACAATGAGGTATCACCTCACACCAATTAGAATGGGCATCATCAGAAAATCTACAAACAACAAATGCTGGAGAGGGTGTGGAGAAAAGGGAACCCTCCTGCATTGTTGGTGGGAATGTAAATTGATACAGCCACTATGGAGAACAGTATGGAGTTTCCTTAAAAAACTAAAAATAGAACTACCATATGACTCCAGCAATCCCACTATTGGGCATATACCCTGAGAAAACCATAATTCAAAAAGACAGATGCACCCCAATGTTCATTGCAGCTCTATTTACCATGGCCAGGTCATGGAAGCAATCTAAATGCCCATTGACTAAAAATGGATAAAGAAGATGTGGTACATATATACAATGGAATATTACTCAGCCATAAAAAGGAACGAAATTGGATCATTTGTAGAAGCGTGGATGGATCTAGAGACTGTCATACGGAGTGAAGTAAGTCAGAAAGAGAAAAACAAATATCGTAAATTAACACATATATGTGGAACCCAGAAAAATGGTACAGATGAACCGGTTTTCAGGGCAGAAATTGAGACACAGATGTAGAGAACAAACATATGGACATCAAGGAGGGAAAGCAGTGGTGGGGGGGGTGTGATTAACTGGGAGATTGGGATTGACATGTATACACTGATGTGTATAAAATTGATTACTAATAAGAACCTGCTGTATAAAAAAATAAATAAAATTCCAAAATTCCAAAAAATTAAAAAAACACTAAAGACTCCACACACACGTGCGCACCTACACACACCACACACACACATGCGCACCTACACACACACACACAAACTGTTAGAAGTAATAAATTCAGTGAAGTTTCAAGATCAAATTTTTTTAAAAATGTCACTTTTATCAATTTGTTAGTCCTTCTAACACAGCAATCTCAGCAATGATAAGGCACTAGCACTCCAGTTCAGTGCAAAATGCTCAAAGGAAAAGTAAACTATTGGGGATAAACAACAGGGGAAAAGAGTTCCTAGGAAGACAGTCCAGAATCAGTACAGATTCATTCTGGAGTCTCCAAATCCTCTAACTGCACGTATAAGAAACTGTACAACTCCCACCTTATAGATCTGGATTTCCATGTATATAATGTAGGGGAAATCAAATCAAACACCTCACAAGGCAGTTACCAGGAGAGAAAAAGATGATGTTTGGGAAAGGTACTTTAAGTAAAAGCTCTAACAATTCAGGGCATTTGTTTAAAAGATGCTCATTTAACATTAATTTCATATGCAAACGTTAACAAATTAGTAGCATTAATAAAGTGCTAATTAAGCTGCTCAAATTTAATTTGATTAAAAAATTAAAGACAATGCTAAAACTTAGAATATATCTAGATACAGAAGTAGTATGGGTACAGGTCAAGATAAATCATTTATATAGCATTTGTTTTGAGATATTTTAGAGATTCCCCTAGAGCAATGATTCCCAAGCATAACTGCATCAGAATTGCCTGGTGAGCTGGTGTGTGTGTGTTTATCCTGAATTGTTTCCAGGTTCTGACAAGTCTGAATCAGAAGGTCTCAAGTCAGGCCAAATACATACATTTTGCTAAACCTCCCCTTACTCATTTTTCTACTTTTGTATATGTTCTTATGAACATATAATAATATAAACTGAATATTAACTGGGGCGGCAGTGGGAGTCCCCCAGATGGTTCTGATGCACAACCTAGTTAAGTACACACTGAACCACAGTAAAAAAATTCCTGAAGAAACCATGGATTCTATACATCAGCGGTCCCCCAACCTTTTTGGAACTAGGGACTGGTTTCGTGGAAGACAACCTTTCCATGGACCGGGGGTGGGGGGGTGGGGGGGGTTCAGGCGGTAATGAGAGTGATGGGGAGAGATGGGAAGCTTTGTTCCCTCACCGGCTGCTCACCTCCTGCTCCTAACAGGCCTCGGACCAGTAGCAGTCTGCAGCCCAGGCACTGCGGACCCCTACTATACATCCATTCTCAACCATACATATAACAAAGTAATTCCATCCCTATGAATTAGGAAAATTAGGGGAAAAATGTTAACCATGTTTTGTTCATAAAACCCCTGTTCCTAAAAATTAAAGTTTGATAATTTCACCAATCCTATATCAGACGTAGATCTGGCAAAATGTTAAGTTTTCTACATAGAGAGATGATGTGTTCATCAACTATGATTTACACCTAAACATGGTAAACACTGTACTGGTCTTCAGCAGTGCCTGCTCTGAGAATGAAATGGAATAATTTGTTTATATTTCTCCAAATACTATATTTTCCAAAATTTTCTGATTAAGTATTAGCTAATATTATTTCTATCTGAAGAATGCATTTAGTGGGAGGTAACTAGTTGAGACATTATAGTAATCCAAGAGAGGACCATTATCTGCTTGCCACCAATCCATATCCACCAAATTCTCCAACACACATTCTTCACAGAAGGCTTTCAGGACCAACCCAATTCATGCTCCTCACTCCCTCAGGCACCTCTATATAGAGTTTTGACTGTATTATCACATACTTCACTTTTTAACTCATTTTATACATAAATCAAAAGAATTTATGGCAGTAACCACAAATTCCACTTATTATATATTTCTATGTCCAATTCAACATATTGTTCAATTCAAGCCCAGTTCCAGGCACGGCTGCTAAATTAATACTAAATTTATACTTCCAAATATTGGATTACAAGAATACTATAAAACATTCCAAATGTTCTCAAAATCCCATGAAAATAAAAGAATTAATGACGGATATTGGTCTTTGTTATGTGAAAGAGGTGATTACTGGTGATGTCCCTAGATAGCTTCAGGTTGGAGGCTGGTCCCAGAAAAACCAACTACTGTGTATGATTAGAGGGTTGAAACTTTTCAGACTTTTTCCTATCCCACCTCCCAATCTCTGAGGAGAAAAGAGTGGTTAGAGATTGAGTTCAATCACATGACCAATGATTTAATCAACCAAACCTATGTTAAGCTACTTCAATAAAAACTACAAGTAACAAGGTACAGAGAGCTTCATGGTTGGTGAACATACTAACATACTGGGAGAGTGGTGCATCCTGACTCCATGGGAACAAAAGCTCCTGCACTAGAGACACTTCTAGACCTCATCCTATGTACCTTTTCATCTGGGTTTTTCATTTGTATCCTTTATAATAAAATAGTAGTCATAACTACAGCACTTCCCTAAGTTCTGTGAGTAGTTCTACCAAATTATCAAACCTGAAGAGTGTGTCACGGGAATACCCAAATTTGCAGTCAACCAAGTCCATCAGAAGTGGTTCCCTGTCATTTAAACTGGGGGCAATCTTGTAGGACTGGGCCCACTTGTGGGGTCTGCACTTACTCTGGGTACTGTCAGAATTGAACTGAATTGATAGACATCCAGTTACTGTCAAAGAATTGTTGTTGGAATGCAACCACTTATCTAGTAGTTGTACTTAAGGATGTATTCTATCTTCTACTTAGGAAGATGAGAAGTATGTCATCAAACAACAATCAAGAAACATTTAATGTAACCATAATTCAAAATGGATTTGTAGTGATCCAAAAGGTCACTACAAATTGGGTCCTTAATAAATATTTGTTCATACAATTAGGCTTCCTAATTGTATGCACAGCACCTCTTTAAAATTCTCACAGCTTTCTGTTCCATACCATATAGCATATTTGTTCCTGTTTATCAATCTGTCTCTTCCACTAGTTGTTAAGCAACTTGATGAGGGTCTCACACAATAGTAAGTGAAAACTAAATAATCAATGTGTTTAGAACATAACTGTTAAGTCACTTTTTTTTTTTTTTTTTTTTTTTGCTGTACACGGGCCTCTCACCGTTGTGGCCTCTCCTGTTGTGGAGTGCAGGCTCAGTGGCCATGGCTCACGGGCCCAGCCGCTCCGCGGCACGCGGGATCCTCCCGGACCAGGGCACAAACCCGTGTCCCCTGCATCGGCAGGCGGACTCTCAACCACTGTGCCACCAGGGAAGCCCCTGTTAAGTCACTTTTGAATTAACCAAACTGCTCTGAGGAAAGAAAAAAAAAAAGGTATTTTTTTAACAAGGTTTGCCTTGTTAAACCTAACATACACTAATTTCTTTAACATAACCTGACTACAAGCAAAAAAGTTTCCCAATCACTACAAGAAATCAATTTCATCAGGCATAATTTGCATTCTGAATGTCCCTCAGTTCCTAATCAGTATTTTCTTTCCAAAGAACTGAAAAGCCAACTTGGAAAAAATTACATAAAATTAGATACCATTAAATGTTTCCTATAACTGAGGTTCTCAACCCGTTTTCTTGCCCAACATGAAGGACTCTACTCACTCCCCAAAATGATAGAGACTGTCAGTGAACTGGGAGAAAAGTCTCAAAGTTGAGAAATATGATATTAAGAAACTGATTCAGCAAGGATCATCACTGTATGACAAAATCCTAGATGAAAGGTTTATGAGAAGTAGGATAGTTGCATGGTGTCAAAGTATCAAAAGGAAAAACATTCCTTTTCATAGGAGAAATTTGGGGGTCACTAATTTGGCATTAATATTGACATTATATGCTTCTTGATGTGATGGAATATGAAGTAATTAAACAGCATCACCTGTCAAGTACCTTTGCTAAAAACTTTTAACCTAATAAAACTTATGGCTTAAATTGCAGTTTACAGAAAACAGGGGCTAGGAGAATATGGAAAATGATAACACAAAGAAACACTCAGACAAAGTCTGAGAGATTAACTCTGGCTAGCTTTCTTGTACAGTGTTCCATATGTGGAGTACAAAAATGAGGGGAGCAGGGATACATTACAATAAAATGTAATACATAATCCTTGATTAATTACTAGTTTTGAAAGAAACTGTAAAACATGATTTTTGTTGATAAACTATTTGAAAGTAAGTGGTCCCTTTGGGACAATGATAAGTCTTGGCACATCCACAACTACTGAGAGGTATTAAAAATGTAATAGGCTGCTTGGGCAAGCACAGATGTTTAAGAGACAACCAAAAGCTGAGGCAGGGCTGAATGACAAGATTCATCTCTTACACGGGGTCACTGCTTCAAAACTGTGAGAGGTGGTTGTTTCATCTACTGTATGGAAACCAACACAGAGAGTCAAGCAAAATGAAGAAACAGAGGAATATGTTCCAAATGAAAGAACAAGATAAAACCTCAGAAAAAAAAATTAAAATCCCTAATGAATGAGAGATAAGTAATTTACCTAATAAAGAGTAATGATCATAAAGATGCTCACCAAATTGAGAATAAATGAACAGTGATGACTTCAACAAAGAGATAAAAAATATAAAAAAATAACAACTAGAAGTCACAGAGCTGAAGAATAAATAACTGAACTAAAAAATACACTAGAGGGATTCAACAGCAGACTGGATGAAGTAGAAGAATCAGTCAACTCAAAGACAAGGCGGTGGAACTCAACCAATCAGAGCAGCAGAAAGAAAAAAGAATGAAAATGAGTAGAGATAGCTTAAGGGGCTTATGGGACAACATCAAACGGACTAACATTCACAATATAAGGGTCCCAGAAGGAGGAGAGAGAGAGAAAGGAGCAGAAATCTTATTTAAAGAAATAATGGCTGAAAGTTTCCTTAACCTGAGGAAGGAAAGAGACATCCAGTTCCAGCAAGCCCAGAGTTCCAAATAAGAGGAACCCAAAGAGACCCATATCAAGACACGTTATAATTAAAATGTCAAAAGATAAAGACAAGGGAACAACATTAAAAGCATCAAGAGAAAAACAACTTGTTACATACAAGGGAACCCCCATAAGCCTATAAGCAGATTTTTCAGGAGAAACTTTGCAGGCCAAAGCTTTATATTTCTATAAAATAGTATGAAGGTTCAAAGACAAAGGTAGTAAAAATAACTATTATTACAATAATTAGTTAAAGGATACACAAGATAAAAAGAGGTAAATTGTGATATCAATAATATAAAGTGTAGACGGGAGGGAGTAATAATGTTGAGCTTTACAATGGGATCAAACTAGAGTAGTTTTCAACTTAAAATAGACTATTACAGATACAAGTTGTTATATGTAAGACTCACGGTAACCACAAAGCAAAAACCTATATAGGCATACCTCAGAGATATTGTAGGTTCAGTTCCAGACCACTGCAACAAAGCATATGGCAATAAAGCTAGTCACACAAATTTTTTGGCTTTCCATTATATAAAAAGTTATGTTTACACTAAACTGTAGTCTATTAATGGTGCAACAGCATTATGTCTTTAAAAATGTGCATACCTTAATTAAAAAATACTTTATAGCAAAAATATGCTAACTATCATCTGAACCTTCAGAAAGTCTTAGCAATAACAGCAAAGATTACTGATCACAAATCACCAAGAAAAATATAATAATGATGAAAAAGTTTAAAATACTGCAAGAATTACCAAGATGTGACACAGAGACACAAAGTGAGCAAATGCTGTTGGAAAAATGGTGTTGATAGACTTGCTCAATGCAGAGTTGCCATAAACCTTTCATTTGTAAAAAATGCAATATCTGTGAAGTGCAATAAAGGGAAGTGCAATCAAACAAAGCACAATAAAACAAGGTACACCTGTAGTAAATACACAAAAGATAAAGAGAAATATAAGCATACCATTAAAGAAAACCATCAAACCACAAAAGAAGAAAGCCAGAGAAGAACATAGGAAAGAAAACAACAAAACCATGCAGAAAAAAATTAGTAAAATGGCAATAAGCACATACCTAACTATAATTATTTTAAATATAAATGGACTAAATTCTCCAATCAAAAAACACAGAGTGGCTGAATAAATTTTTTAAAAGATTAATCTATACGCTGTCTACAAAAGACTCACTTTAGATGTAAGGACACCCAGACTGAAAGTGAAGGGATTAAAAAAATATTCTATGTAAGTGGAAACCAAA
Source organism: Mesoplodon bidens (assembly GCF_964165515.1). Lineage (NCBI taxonomy): Eukaryota > Metazoa > Chordata > Mammalia > Artiodactyla > Ziphiidae > Mesoplodon > Mesoplodon bidens. Next base: position 185,782,533 of record NC_138176.1, on the reverse strand, counting down.
AGAAAGCTGGAGTAGCTATACTTAGATTAGACAAAACAGACTTTAAAACAAAGACTGTAAAAAGAGACAAAGAAGGGTGTTACATGATAAAGAGATCAATCCAACAAGAAGATATAACATTTGTAAACATTTATGCACCCAACACAGAAGAACCTAAATATATAAAGCAAATACTAACAGACCTAAAAGGAGAAATAAACGGTAATACAATAATAGTACAAGACTTTTATACCTTACTTACATTAATGGATAGATGCCCAGACAGAAAATCAATAAGAAAACATCAGCTTTAAATAACACATAGACCAGATGGACTTAACAGATATGTACAGAACATTTCACCCAAAAGTGACAGAATACACATTCTTCTCAAGTGCACATGGAACATTTTCCGAGACAGATCATATGTTAGGCCACAAAACGAGTTTAAAAAAATTTAAGAAGACTGGAATCACAGGAAGCATCTTTGCCGACCACGATAGTATGAAACTAGAAATTACACAAAGGAAACTGAAAAATTCACAAATAATGTGGAGATTAAAGAACACACTACTGAGCAACCAATGGCTTAAAGAGAAATCAACAGAGAAATTAAAACTTTGAGACAGATGAAAATGAAATGTAACATACCGAAATATATGGGATGCAGCAAAAACACTTCTAAGAGGAAAGTTCATAGTGATAAATGCCTGCCTCAGGAAACAGGAAAAGTCTCAAATAAGCAACCTAACTTTACACCTCAAGGAACCAGAAAAAGAACAAAGCCCAAAGTTAGTAGAAGGAAGGAAATAACAAAGATTAGAGAAGAAATAAATGAAATAGAGACTAAAAAGACACTAGAAAAGATCGATGAAACTAAGAGCTGATTCTTTGAAAAGATAAATAAAATTGGCAAACCTTTAGATAGACTCACCAAGAAAAAAAAGATAAAGGACTCAAATAAATAAAATCAGAAACAAAAGAGAAGATCTTACAACTGATACCACAGAAACACAAAGGGTCATAAGAGACTACTAACAAATTGAACAGCCTAGGAGAAATGGATAAATACCTGGAAATACAAATCCTACTAAGACTGAATCATGATGAAATAGACAATCAACTATGCTCCAATATAAAATAATTTTTTTTAAAAATAGCATCTAAATAGCCAAAAATAAATAAAGAAAGAAAAAGAAAAAGAAATAGACAATCTGAACAGACTGATTACTACTAATAAGGAGACTGAATCAGTAATCAAAAACCTCCCCACAAACAAAAGTCCGAGACCAGATGGCTTCACTGGTGAATTCTACCAAACATTCAAAGAAAAGTTAATAGATATCCTTCTCAAACTCTTCAAAAAAAAACAGGAGGTAATTCTTCCAAACTCATTATACAAGGCCAGAATTACCCTGATACCAAAACCAGACAAGGGTATCACAAGAAAATTACAGGCCAATATCCCTGATGAACACAGATGAAAAATACTCAACCAACGAAACACTAGCAAACTGAATTCAACAATACATTAAAAGAATTATACACCATGATCAAGTGGGATTTATTCCAGGGATGTAAGGATGGTTCAACATCCACGACAGTCAATGTGATATACCATTAACAACATGAAGGATAAAAATCATATGATCATTTCAGTAGATGAAGAAAAAAAGTTGACAAACTGTAACACCCATTTATGGTAAAAACTCTCAAAAAAGCAGGTACAGAGGCAACATACCTCAACCTAATAAAGGCCATATATGACATATAAGCCTACACCTAACACTGCACTCAAAAATGAAAAGCTGAAAGCTCTTCCATGAAGATCAGGAATAAGACAAGGATACCCACTCTCACCATACTTATTCAGCAAAATATTGGGTTGGCCAAAAACTTTGTTCGCGTCTTTTCATAACATCTTATGGAAGTCCTAGACAGAGCAATTAGGCAAGAAAAAATAAATAATAGGCATACAAATTGGAAAGGAAGAAGTAAAACTGTCACTATTCACAGATGATATATATATATATAGAAAACCCTAAAGACTCCATTCAAAAACTGTTAGAATAAATGAATTCAGTAAAGTTGCAGGATACAAAATCAATACACAAAAATATGCTGCATTTCTATACACTAATAATGAATGAATTAATTAAGAGAAATTAAGGAAACAATCCCATTTACAAAAAGAATAAAATACCTAGGAAAAAATTTAGCCAAGAAGGTGAAGGATCTGTATATTGAAAACTACAAGACATTAATGAAAGTAATTGAAGAAGACACAAATTGCTGAAAAGGTAATCCATGCTCAAGGACTGGAAAAATTAATATAGTTTAAATGTTCATACTACCCAAAGCAACCTACAGGTTCAATGCAATCTCTATCAATTCCAATGGCATTTTTCACAAAAATAGAACCAAAAATTCCAAAATTTGTATGGAACCATAAAAGACCCCACATAGCCAAAGCAATCTTGAGAAAGAAGAACAAAGCTGTAAGCATCACACTCCCTGATTTCAAACTATATTACAAAGCTATGGTAACTAAAACAGTATGGTACTGGCATAAAAAGACAAATGGAGCAATGGAATAGAATAGAGAGCCCAGATTAATTAAATAAGCCCAGATATGTATGGTCAATTAATTTATGACAAAGGAAACAAGAATATACAATGGGGAAAAGACAGTCTCTTCAACAAATGGTGTTGGGAAAATTGAACAGTCACATGCAAAAGAATGAAACTGGACCACTATCTTACACCATACACAAAAATTAACTCAAACTGGATTAAAGACTTGAACGTAAGACCTGAAACCATAAAATTCCTAGAAGAAAACATAGGCAGTAAGCTCCTTAACATAGGTCTTGACAATGATTTTTTGAATCTGACACCAAAAGCAACAACAAAAGCAAAACTAAACAAGCGGGACTACGTCAAACTAAAAAGTTCTCACAGAAAAGGAAACTAACAACAAAATGAAAAGGCAACCTACTGAACAGGAGAAAATATTTGCAAATCATATATCTGATAAGAAGCTAATGTCCAAAATAGAGAACTCATACAATTCAATAGTTTTTTTTTAATCTGATATTAAAATGGGCAGAAGATCTGAATAGACATTTTTCTAATGAAGACACACGTATGGCCAACAGGTGCATGTAAAGATACTCCACATCATTAATTTTAAGGGAAATGAAAATCAAAACCACAATGAGATATCAGCTCACACTTGTTAGAACATCTATTATCAAAAAGACTAAAAATAGCAAATGTTGGAGAGGATGAAGATAAAAGGGAACCCTTGTGCACTGTTGGTGTGAATGAAAATTGGGGGCAGCCACTATGGAAAACAGTATAGAGGTTCCTTAAAAAATTAAAAATAGAACTACCGTTTGATCCAGCAATTCCACTTCTGGGTATTTATTGGCAGAAAATAAACACAGTAATTTGAAAAGATATATGCACCCCCATGTTCGCTGTAGCATTATTTACAACAGCCAAGATATAGAAACAACTTAAGTGGCCATTGATGGATGAAAAGATTTTAAAACTGTGCCATACATACACACCACACACACACACACACACACACACACACACAGGAATATTATTCATCCATAAAAAAAGAAGGAAATCTTGCCATTTGCAACAACATGGATGGACCTCGAGGGCATTATGCTAAGTGGAATAAGTCAGACAGAGAAAGACAAACACCATATGATCTCTCTTTTATGTGGAATCTTAAAAGTATTTTTTAAATAAATATTTTAAAAAAAACTAAGCTCATATGCAGAATAGATTGGTGGTTGCCAGAGTGAAGGGTGGGGGATAGAAAGAAATGGGTGAACTGCTTTTGTTCTTTTTCTTTTTTTTAGTTTAAATAAATTGTAATTTTTTTAATGAGGGGGGTAGGGTTATTCTAGATTTTAAATGACATTACAATCAAATTCAGTACATAATTCTTTATTAAATTCTACTTTTGAAAAAACCATAAAACATGTTTTTGGTGGTGGTGAATTATTTTAAAGTAAGTTGTAGATTCATGTCATTTTACTCATTAGTATTCATGAGTATTTAAACACATATACATTCTTAAAATGCATATATTATCCTATATAACTACAGTACCTCTGTCCCACCTAAGAAAATGAACAATAATTCTTCTAATGCACAGTCCTGACTCAAAATTATCCATGTGTTTTTTTAATGTATAAAGAAAAAAGTGGTAAAATGTTATTAGTAGTTGAATCTAGATGATGAACATATGGTTATTCACTGTACTGCTCCCTCAAATTTTCTGTATATTTTGAAATTTTTCATAATAAAGTTGTAAGAAAAAGAACAAAAGACCTAGGATGTTTTTCCCCAGATAACTCTTCTCTCCCTTGCCATTCAACAACCCCACCAGCACCACGGAGAATTATTATTTTACAAGAACAACAATGCTGCTGATTATCCAGACTCACAACTTCCCCAAAGGCACCATAAGTCTCTTACCACAGAAAAAGTTTATGGTATCTTAAGATACCTTATGCTCCAATATCCCAACACACACAAGCACTTCATGTTTATGAAAGACTGGGCTTTAGTAGTGTTTACTTCTATCAAGTTTATTTCCCTAGGGAATGGAAGGAAATGAGAGGAACGGATAAAATTACACATGGTCTTTCTGTATTGTGTATATCATCAGACATCATGCTAGTCAACAAGATAGAAGAAATACTAAGCTGTTCAGCAACTTCTGGTTCCAACCATTGCCAACGAAAACAATGTCACTTGAAACTATCTTCAAGTTAAGTGGAACAGGCACTTATTTGGCTGTGGGATTTGAGCCAATGACCACTGGCCTGTGATACATCAGTTTCGTTACTTTAGGTTAAGGCAATGACTCCAGAAGTTTATTTTTTTAAAGTGAAAATATATCTAAAAAGAATTACTAACTTAAATTCATGCCAAAATTATTGTATCTGTTTGTTCTATCTACTACAAGGCAATGAAAGAATAAATCAGTTACATTTGATTGGGTGGAGAACAAAAGGAGAGGGAGTTGAAAAGTGAAAAGGTAAGAGCACAACATTCATACAACCCTGGGAATACATAAAGCATTGCTAAGCACATTACCTTATTTAGTTCTCATGACACTATGAGGCAATTTAACTGTTATTCCCATTCTACAGATGAGGAATAAACTAAACACTGAGAAAGAAGGTAAGCAGCTAGTCCAATTACACAACACTGATAAGATGAAGCCAGAGGATTTTTTTTTCTCATAAATCTCACATTCTACTGATTTTTATATCCACACCTGTCTTTGTTATGCCAGAAGAAAAGTCTACGTAGGATCTGGGAATAACATAAAAATTTAGAAGGAACAAAAGAAAATTGGGATAATCAAGACAAAACAATGCCCCCCCAACCCCCCAGAGTTTTCTTCTTGATAGAACCTTACTTTATAAGCAGTATTCCTTATACAGAAGAGGCTTGTAGGTCAAAACCATGTTTGATTTGGACTGCACAGTGTCTCAGAAGATCGGTATATTTCAGATGACAATCTAGATTTTTCAGTTTCTCTTGAAAAACTTGGAAATAAGGAAAGAGAGGGTCCTCATTCCTATATGACATCAATCAGCTGGAGCTGTCAGCTGCCACCCCCTTTACACAGGGCATGTGCTCTGCAGTTCATCGCAGCTCCCTCTATTCTTGAAGTTTCAGTGATTCACTGGCCCACTTTACTCTTTTACATTACCTGCCTGGCCTGTGTAGGCATCTGAGTTTGCAACCCTACAACACGAACTTCTAAAACTTTATCCACCACAGTATTTGTACCTATTATACTTATTCAATGCCTCTCCCTTCAACTGGTTGTAAGCTCTATAAGGACAGAGACTATGTAACACCTCACTTATCCCAGTATCATCAATGCCTACCACCTTGCCTGGCATTCAAATATTTATTGAGTGAATGACAACATTAATAAACTGGTTCTGCTGGTAGTACTTTAATTCACAAACTACAATTACTAACTTGATCTTCCATGAATAAAATGCAATTAACCTCTGATTCACCATCTTCCCTTGGTGCTGACTATATTTTTCCCCCATTTTTTTTAACATCTTTATTGGAGTATAATTGCTTTACAATATTGTGTTAGTTTCTGCCGTAAAACAAAGTGAACCAGCTATATGTATACATATATCCCCATATCCCCTCCCTGACTATAATTTTAACACACAGTACAAATTCAGAAAACAGAATTTCACTTCTTTACCACGTAAATCATTCATTCATTCATTCAACAACATATATTAACTGTTCACAAGGTGCCAAGCACTGTTCTAGGTGCTAGAAACAAAACTAACTATATGGAATTCAGAGAAACCCTTGCCCTTTGTGAGCTTACATCCTAGAAAGATTGAAACAAGATATACAAGTAAAATATGCACTATATAGAAGATAATGATACATTCTGAGGAGAAAAATATTAAAGTGGGGGTGGATCGTAGACTGGAAAATTGTGTTGGGTGTAGGGATGAGGTTGAAATGCTTAATCTGGATGCTAGATGCCTAGGGAAGGCCTGAGGAGACTCTGAGTAAAGATGGAAAGTGAGGGAATGAGGGCAAGTGCATTCCAGGTAGATAAAAGAGGGTGTGCAAAGGCCCTAAGGCAGGAGCCTGCTGATACGTCTGAAGAATAGCAAAGGGACCAGAAAGCCTGGAGCAGAATGAGCAAAGGAGAGTATAATAGAAAAAGACGGCAAATGGTTAAAAGGGAGCCAGATCAGACAGGCTCTTACATATGGATAAGGGTAAAGACTCTGCCTTTTGCTCTAAGTAAAATGGAAAGCCAGTGGATGGTTCTGAGCAGGAGTGACATAACTGGATTCATATTTTAATATGACCACTCTGTCCACTGTGTGGGGAACAGAGTGAAGGCAGGTAACATTAGAGGTAGGGAAGTCAGTTAGTAGGCTACTGCAATAATTCTGTTGAAAGATGACAGTGGTTTTGACCAGGGCAGTAGGAATAGTGAGAAATGAAAACATTCTAGATATATTTTTTAGAGAGAGCTGACAGGATTTCTTGACAACACTGGATGTGAGAAAAATGGGAGCTAAAAATGACTTCAAAGGTTTTGGTCTGAGACACTGGAAGGATGAAGTCACTATTAACTGAGATGGAGAAGACTGTGCTGGAAAACAGTTTAACATGGGTCTCTCGCATTTCTGCCCATCTTGCAAGCAGGGCACTGACTGCCTTTGTTGTGGACTATCTTTTCAGGACTGTATGCATAGTGAACAACCTTAGAAGACAGAGCCAGTGTATCCCTCAAGAGCAAAGGGAAGTTTCGTTTACTGCCCAGCATAATAAAGATAACATCTGCCCCCACCTCCCATGGAGCAAACTTAGTGCCCATTATAAAAGACTGTGGTTCCGTAAACTCAGGGTTCCTCTCCTGTAATACAGTACAATACACTACATGTACAGGCATCACCTGGCCCTTTCACGTTGCCCTTTGGGAACTGAGACTCTGGGAAGTGGAGCAAACACTGATACTCTGGCTATAGCTATTACTGTAATAAAATCCTTTGTCTCATGTTTTCTGCCACCATCTATGAAACTATGGCAGGCTAACTCCTCAGCTTAACAAGTAGGGTAAATCTCAAAATCTTAACAGTTCTTGACAGACAACAGGGAGGGTTTGGAACAGAATATCAAGTGCACAGTTTGGGACATGTTGAGTTAGAGATGCCTGTTGGACATTCAATTGGAGATGTGGAGATAGCAATTAGATTTCCAAGTATAAAGTCCAGAAAAGTGATCAAAGTGAAAGAGATATATTTAAGAGCTATGCTTATTTATACCTGAAATTTTAATACATCTATCATTAGTTATAGCCATGAGGATAGTTGTGCTCCTGAATCCTAAAAAAAATTTCCCAGAAAAAAGAATGATTATTTAAAAGTAAAGCCTCATTATACTTGTCATCAAGGATATTCTAAAATCAACAATTTTTATATGCTCTTGGTGGATGTGGAAATTAGTAAAATATTTCCACCATAACCATACTTTAAGATTATATATATCAAGCGCTTTAAAAATATCCATATTCTTCTTCTCATGATTTTATTTTAGAGAATTCTACCATAAAGAAATTATTAGTGAAGATACAGAAAACTGTATTTCCAGCAACATGCAAATAATTATGTAAATATGTCACATAGGATGGCATTTTGTGCAAGCATTAAAAATGCTTAAGAAAATGCTAATATAATTTTAAACATATAATAGACTACAGTGGGCCCTCCATATCCATGGCTTGCACATTTGCAGATTCAACCAACCATGGATTGAAAGCATTTCCCCCCTTCCAAAAAAAATTCCAGAAAGTTCCAAAAGTCAAAACTTGAATTTGCCACATGCTGGCAACTATTTACATAGCATTTACATTGTATTTACAACTATTCACATAGCATTCACATTGTATTAGATATTATAAGTAATCTAGAGATGACAAAATATACAAGATGTACGTAGGTTATATGCAAATGTTACCTCATTTTATATAAGGGACTTGAGCATCCTCAGATTTTGGTGTCCCCAAGGGGTCCTGGAAACAATCCCCTGTGGATACCAAAGGATGACTGTATATACAGAGCAATCTCAGTTGACTTCAGGTACAGCTTCATTCAGGACACAGTCTCTTGTCTTTCAACTAATACAATTCCTTTTTCAGTACACTAAGCTGAGACGCATTCAACTGCAAACTTTTGTTTGCAGTTAAGAGAGTTCTAGATGGGCATCGCATACATTAGTAGTTGGATCAAGCCTTAGAGGCTAGCCCTCATTTGTAAGATTATTTCTATAGGAATACAAATACCATGTATTTCTCATTAACTGAGAACCATATAAAATGTTTCCAAGGTAGAAGCTTACAAACAAAAATCAATAATTCAGAATTATGATACTCCTATGTTTTGGGTTTTAGGTAACAATAAGATAAAATGGGCTAATATAGATAGTTCCCTATAATACTTAAAATGTCATTTTAGGATCCAGCTTATGCAAAAGAAATTATATATTTGCATGTATAGACATTATATGCCCAGAGACTCAAAATATAAATACTGTCACCAAAGTTACTGACATTGATTTTCCACATCATTGCTAAAATTTAACACAGTTCTCTAACACTTCTGTTTGACACAGACTTCAGAGACCATCATAAATTGTTTTTGATAACTACAATGTGGGAAATTTCCCACTTCTTGAGACTGACAGAATTTCAAAAGCATTACAAGTTGTCCCTAACCAAGTCAACTAAATTGAGATAAAGGTTTAGATGGGTTTCAACGTTTTGGGGGGAAAAAAAGAGTATGTGGAAGCCAGTACATGAAAGGTCAATAAATTAACCTGTGTAATTTATAAAATGGTCCTAAAATTTCTTAAATGACTTCTAAAACATGTTATAAAAAAATTCCTTTATCAATGGAAAAAATTAAGCTTCTTGATAGGGATTACTTGGCAAAAACACTCATTTATTTGTAATTTTTTTCAAAAAGATCAAACTACATATATATATATATTACATATATATATATATACACCAATTTTTTAAACTATTTTTATAAAGTTCAGAAAGGAAAAAGTTCCTATTGTGTTTAAAATTAACTAGCTTTATATCTGTCATCTCCTGATCTTATTTCACATGTATATATGAAATTCTAATAAAATAGACTTGTTTTTCACCTGCAAATATCTAGTAATACATAACCACAGCTTTATAATTCTATATAATATTAATAATTAAGTGCATAATGACTATGTACTACATGAAAGTGGATTTTAGAAACATACTTAGTCAAGTATTTACTATTTTACTCTCTCTAGGCCTGTCTCATTTGTAAAATTATGTTGACAGTTATAGATAATCTCCAGGGATTCTTCAACTCTCAGGAACTAGAGATTAAAAGCGGTCTCAAATATCCCACAATCTTATAGGAAATATGGATAAACAAAGTATCATAACAAGTGGAATAAAAGAGCTATATTCAAAGCATATGGAAACAAAAAAAGTTGTAGTATATGGAGAAAAATCAGAAAGGTTGTCACTAAAGAAGTAATATATAAGCTGAAGGTTGAAGATGTATAGTAGTTCCCAAATAGGTAAAGTAAAAGCATGGGGGAAAAACAAGTGTAGAAGCATCAGCGGTGGGACACTTCCAAAATAGAAAATTAATGACCTTCAAAGAGCTGTTCCTCGGGCCTCCCTGGTGGCGCAGTGGTTGAGAGTCCGCCTGCCGATGCAGGGGATACGGGTTCGTGCCCCGGTCTGGGAGGATCCCATATGCCGCGGAGCGGCTGGGCCCGTGAGCCATGGCCTCTGGGCCTGCGCGTCCGGAGCCTGTGCTCCGCAACGGGAGAGGCCACAACAGTGAGAGGCCCGCATACCGCAAAAAAAAAAAGAAAAAAAAAAAAAAAAAAAAAAGAGCTGTTCCTCCATAAAAGCAATAAGGACACTGGCAAAAATTGTCAAAACCTCTATTTTCACAACTCTGGAAATTACACAAAGACTTGCAATAATTCAAGGAGCTTTTATTCAAGAAAAATAACAATCTCAGTAAAAACAGTGAGCTTTGTGACATCTTAACTTGTCCTATTATCATTCTCTCCCAGCTCCACAGCAGTCTTGAAAAGATAAAGCTCACAACCACAGTAACTGCAGCTCTGCAGACAATGGAAGAAATAAAACAGGTTTAGACTTACCAAAAAGCCCAAGACTCATCACTATTAGACCTGTCAGGAAGCTCCCTGGAAAAGCTCCATTCTCAGGGTTTGTCTTTATTTAACCCAACTCATAGCTCACACTGCAAAAAGCTCTATCACTAAAGTGTTTGGTGAACACAATCAGCAACAATTATATAACACCGCAGGTGTCTCAGGCAGTGACACAAGGTGGGGATAACAAGAAGTTCACCAAAATAATTTACATAGAAAAATAGGAAACAAGATATCTATAGGGGGCTTTGAAAAGCTATGACACAGTCCTGGGAACTGAGAAGGCCACACAGACGTACAGAGTAAGATGGCATGCCCAGGGCAGAATTGAGAAGGCCCTAGCCTCTCATCTCTGGCTGACACTGAGGTTCTGCAAAAGAAGGAAAGGCAAGATAAGCACAGTTGTAAACTGCATCAGAGAACTGAATTCCTGTCAACACACACATAAAGCCCCTTGGCAAAAGCTGAAAGACTTACTGATTCCAAGTGTTTAACAAAATATGTCTTATCACTAGCTGACCACTAACCTAACTAAGCAGAGACTTCAGGGGCATTTAAAAAAAAAAAATTCAGACTTTACAGAATCATTCCAGAAAAACACAAAACAATAAGCAAAAAACAACAACAATAAATCCTGGGGAGTGGAGGAATCTGATTTCCAGAATTGCCATATTATGTTATTTAAAATGCCCAGTTTTCAACAAAAATCTCTCAGCCATGAAAAGAAACAGAAAATTATGGTCCATATAAAAGGGAAAATAAAGCAGTCAAGAGAAACCACCTCTGAGGAAATCCAGATGTTGGACATACTAGACAAGTACTTTAGGTCAGCTATTACAAATACATTGAAAGGACTAATGAAAACCACGTCTAGAGAACTAAAGAAATGTACAAAAATCATGTCTACAAGTAGAGGCTATCAATAAACAGTCAGAAATTACTTAAAAAACAAAAAACTTTAGATTCAAAGACACAAACAGGCTGAAAGTGAAAGAATGGTAACATATATGCCATACAAATGTTTGTAACCAAACAATGAGCCAGAATAGTTATACTAACATCAGGTAAATTAGGCTTTAAAACAAAAATAGTTACCAGAGACAAGGAAGGGCATTTTATAACAAGAAAAGGGTCAATTTATCAGAAAAAATACACTAATTATAAACATACATATACTTTAAAATGAAACCCCAAAACACATGAAGCAAAAACTGACAGAAATGAAGAAAGAAATAGATGTTTAAACAATAGTAGTTGGAGAATTAAAAATCCCACATTCAATAATGGACAGAATAAGTAGGCAGAAGGTCAACAAGAAAATAAGACTTGAACACTATTCACCAACTGGATCTAGTAGACATTTATGGAACACTCCCCTCAGCAATAGCAGGAAGCACATTTACCAAGTACATATGGAACATTCTACAGAATAGAAAATATGTTAGAGCATTAAAAAAAATACATTTTAAAAGACTGAAATCATACAAAGTATGTTCTTCAACCACAATGGAATAAAACTGGAAATCAAATACAAAAATAAATTTAAGAAATTTCACTTATAAATAACCAATGGACCAAAGAAGGAATCACAAGGGAAATGAGAAAATACTTCAATATGAATGAAAATGAAAAAAAAACAGCATACCAAAACTCAGGAAATGCAGTTAAAGTAATTCTTGGAGGAGAACTTATAACTGTAAACAACTGCAGAAAAAGTATAAGAGATCTCAAATCAATAACCTAACTCCCCAGGTTAAAATCTAGAAAAGGTGGACATGTTATACTCAAACCAGAAAGAAGGAAATAATAAAAATTAGAGTAAAAATAAATTAACTAGAGAATAGAAAAACTAATAGAGGAAATCAACAAAACCAAATTTTTTTCTTTAAGAATGAAGAAAAAGAAAGAAAAACGGGGCTGGAGAAATCAGGCTCTCTGACTTCAGACTATACTACAAAGCTACAGTAATCAAGACAGTATGGTACTGGCACAAAAACAGAAATATAGATCACCGGAACAGGATAGAAAGCTCAGAGATAAACCCATGCACCTATGATCACATAATCGATGACAAAGGAGACAAGAATATACAATGGAGAAAAGACAGTCTCTTCGATAAGTGGTGCTGGGAAAACTGGACAGCTACATGTAAAAGAATGAAATTAGAACACTCCCTAACACCATACACAAAAATAAACTCAAAATGGATTAAAGACCTAAATGTAAGGCCAGAGAAAACTCTTAGAGGAAAACATAGGCAGAACACACTTTGACATAAATCACAGCAAAACCTTTTTTGACTCACCTCCTAAAGTAATGAAAATAAAAACAAACAAAAAATGGGACCTAGTGAAACTTAAAAGCTTTTGCACAGCAAAGGAAACCATAAACAAGACAAAAAGACAACCTTCAGAATGGGAGAAAATATTTGCAAATGAAGCAACTGACAAGGGATTAAACTCCAAAATATACAAACAGCTCATGCAGCTCAATATCAAAAAAACAAACAACCCAATCCAAAAATGGGCAAAAGACCTATATAGACATTTTTGCAAAGAAGACATACAGATGGCCAACAAACACATGAAAAGATGCTCAACATCACTAAGTATTAGAGAAATGGAAATCAAAACTGCAATGAGGTATCACCTCACACTGGTCAGAACAGCCATCAACAAAAAAATCTAGAAACAATAAATGCTGGAGAGGGTGTGGAGAAAAGGGAACCCTCTTGCACTGTTGGTGGGAATGTAAACTGATACAGCCACTATAGAGAACAGTAAGGAGGTTCCTTAAAAAACTAAAAATAGAATACCTTATGACCCAGCAATCCCACTACTGGACACATAACCAGGGAAAACCATAATTCAAAAAGAGACATGCACCCCAATGTTCACTGCAACACTATTTACAACAGCCAGACATGGAAGCAACCTAAGTGTCCATCAACAGAAGAGTGGGGTAAAGAAAATGTGGTACTGGGCTTCCCTGGTGGCGCAGTGGTTGAGAGTCTGCCTGCCAATGCAGGGGACATGGGTTCATGCCCCGGTCCGGGAAGATCCCACATGCTGCGGAGCGGCTGGGCCCATGAGCCATGGCCGCTGAGCCTGCGCATCCGGAGCCTGTGCTCCACAGTGGGAGAGGCCACAACAGTAAGAGGCCCGCGTACCACAAAAAAAAAAAAAAAAGAAAGAAAATGTAGTACATATATACAATGGAATATTACTCAGCCATAAAATGGAATGAAATTGTGTCATTTGTAGAGATGTGGATGGACCTAGAGACTGTCATACAGAGTGAAGTAAGTCAGAAAGAGAAAAACAAATATCGTATATCGCTTATATGTGGAATCTAGAAAAATGGTACAGATGAACCTATTTGCAAAGCAGAAATAGAGACACAGATGTATGGCTATGGAGGCGGGGGGGGCGAGGATGAGTTGGGACATTGGAATTGACATATATACGCTACTACATATAAAATAGGTAACTATGAGAACCTACTGTATAGCACAGGGAACTCTACTCAATGCTCTATGGTGACCTAAATGGGAAAGAAGTCCAAAAAAAAGAGGGGATATATATATACATACACCTGACTCACTTTGCTGTACAGCAGAAATTAACACATTGTAAGGCTACCATACTCCAATAAAAAATAATAAAAACAAACAAAAAAGAATAAAGAAGAGATACTACTATCAACATCACATAAATAAAAAGAATTATAAGAGAAACAATTTTATGTCAACAAATTAGATAACCTAGATGAAATCAATACATTTCTATAAAGATATAAATTACCAAACTGACTCAAGAAGAAATAGAAGATTTAAATAAACCTGTAGCAAGTAAAGATATTGCATTAGCAATCAAAACATGTCCAACCAAAAAAAGCCCAAGACCAAATGACTTCACTAGTGAATTGTATCAAATGTTTAAAGATGAATTAACACCAATCTTTCACAAACTCTTCTAAAAAGCAAGAGGAGGGAACACTTTTTAATGCATTCTATTAAACCAATCACATTGCAAGAAATTACAGGCCAATGTCCCTTATACTACAAACGTGAAAATTCTCAACAAAATAATAGCAAACCAAATCCAGGAACATAGTTAAAAAAAAAAAAATTATACATTGTGACCAAGTGGGATTTACCCCAGGAGTGCACAAGGTTGGTTTAACATATAAAAATCAATCACATAATAAAACATATTAATAGAATAAAAAAGCACATGATCATCTCAATAAAAACAGAAAAACGTTTGAAAAAATCCACCACTTTCATTATAACAGTGCTCAACAAACCAGGAATAGAAGGGAACTTTCTCAGTGTGATAAAGGGCATCTACCAAAACATCATACTCAATGGTGAAAAACTGAAAACTTTCCCCATGCAATCAGCAACAAGACAAGAATGTCTGCTCTTTCCACTTCTATTCAGTACTGTGCAGGAGAGTCTACCCAGGGTAATTTAGGTAAGAAAAATAAATAAAAGAACATTCAAATTGAAAAGACGTAAAAGTATCTATTTGTAAATGACAATCTTGTACATAGAAAAGCCTGAAAAATCCACACAAAAAGGAGCTAATAAACAAGTTCAGCAGGTTACACAATACAAGATCATTATTGTAAAATCTATACACCAGCAATGAACAATCTGAGAAAGAAATTAAGAAAACAATTCTATTGATAAAAGCATCAATAATCTTAAAAAAACAGTCATAAATTTAACAAAAGAGATGAAGGACCTGTATACTGAAAACTCCAAAACATCACTGAAAGAAATTAAAGATCTAAATAAGTATAAAAGCATCCCTCATTCATGGATTGGAAGAATGAACTATTAAGACGGTAATATTCTCCAAGTACTCCCCAAATCCCCACTTTAAAAAAATAAATAAATAAACTCCCAATATCTCTATCAAATCCTTTTTTCTCTCTTTTTTTTTTTTTTTTTGCAGAACTAGACAAGCTGATCCTAAAATTTATATAGAATTTATATAGAAACTCAAGGGACTCAAAATACCAAACCAATCTTGAAAAGAAAAAAGTTGGAGGACTCACACTTTCCAATTTCAAACTACCTACAAAGCTAGAGCAATCAATATAAGGACAGACATATAGCTCAATGGAACAGAATTGAGAGTCCAAAATAAGCCCATACATTTATGGTCAACTGATATCCAACAAGAATGACAACACAATGAGAAAAGAAGTCTTTTCAACAAATGGTGCTAGGACAACTGGATATTCACATGTAAATGAATGAAGTTGGATGGGCCTCTACCTCACACCATATACAAAAGTTAACTCAAGGGCTTCCCTGGTGGCGCAGTGGTTGAGAGTCCGCCTGCCGATGCAGGGGACACGGGTTCGTGCCCCGGTCCGGGAGGATCCCACATGCCGCAGAGTGGCTGGGCCCGTGAGCCATGGCCGCTGAGCCTGCGCGTCCGGAGCCTGTGCTCCGCAACGGGAGAGGCCACAACAGTGAGAGGCCCGTGTACCGAAAAAAAAAAAAAAAAGTTAACTCAAAATGGATGAAAGACCTAAACACAGAGCTAAAATTATATAACTCAGAAGAAAATATAGGTGTAAATCATCATGACCTTGCATTAGGCAATGGTTTTTTTAACACATGACACCAAAAGTACAATCAACCAAAGAAAAAATAATTGGAATTTACCAAAATTTTAAACTTTTGTGCTTCAAAGAATGCTATTAAGAAAGTAAAAAGACAGCTGCATTGTTAATAAAATATTCAATTTGAAACCCTAAAAAAAGTGAAAAGATAATCCAAGGAACAGGAAAAGATATTTAGAAATCCTTTATCTGATAAAAATCTAGTATCCAGAATCTATAAAGAACTCTTACCATTGAACAAGAAAAGACTAAGAATCCAATTTTTTAAAGAGCAAAAGACTTTAATAGAAATTTCTCCAAAGAATATATATAAATGACCAATAAACACATGAAAAGATGCCCAGCATCATTAATCATTAGGAAAATGCAAATCAAAACCATAATGAGATACCTCTTCATACCCACTAGGATGGCTATAATCAAAAAGACAGACAATGTATTGGTGAGGATGTAGAGAAACTGGAAACCCTCATAAATTTCAAGAGAAAATAAAATGGTACAGCCACTGTGGAAAAATTTGACAGTCCCTCAAGAAGTTAAACATGGAGTTACCATATGACCCAGCAACTCTATGCCTGAAAATATACCCAGAAGAACATTCACAAAAAACTTGTACACAGATGTTCATAACAGCATTATTTATGATAGCCAAAAAGTGGAAACAACCCATACGTCCATCAACTGATGGACAAATAAAATGTAGTCTTACCCAAATAATGTAATATGACTCAATCATAAAAATGAATGTCATAGGATACATGCTAAAACATAGATGAAATTTGAAAATATACTAAGTGAAAGAAGTCAGACAAAAAGGCCACATATATTCCATTTACATGAAATGCCCAGAATAGGCAAATCCATAAACAAAGGAAACAGACTGCTGACTGCAAGGGTTTGGGGCAAGGAAGGAAAAATGGGAAGTGATTGCTAATGAGTACAGGGCTTCTTTTGGATTGATGAAAACGGTCTATAGAATTAGATAGTGGTGGTAGTTCAAATACACTAAATACAGGCGGTCCCTGACGCACTATGGTTCAACTTATGACTTTATGATGGTGCAAAAGCAATAGGCATTCAGTAAAAACCATACTTCAGATTTTGAACTTTGATCTTTTCCCAAGCTAGGGTTATACGGTAGGACATTCTTTTATGATGTTGGGCAACAGAAGCGAGTCATAGCTCCCAGTCAGCCCAATGATCATGAGACTGAACAAATGAAACACTTCCAACCATTCTGTTTCTCACTTTCTGTACAGTATTCAATAAATTACATGAGACATTCAACACTTCATTATAAAATAGGTTTTGTGTTAGACGTTTCTGCCCAACTGTAAGTGGGCAGATGTAATATAAATGTTCTGAGCATGTTTAAGGTAAGGTAGGCTAAGCTATGATGTTTGGTAGGTTAAGTGTATTAAATGCGCTTTCAACTTATGATATTTTCAACTTACAATGGATTTACTGGGACACAGCCTTGTTGTAAGTTGAGGAAGATCTGTATACTAAAATACACTAAAAGTCATTAAATTGTACACTTTAAATTGAATTCTATGATATGTAAATTATATCTCAATAAAGCTTTTATTTTAAAAATCAGAGTATGTCCAAGGAATTACAATTAGCTCCTTATAGCTGAAGCACAGGTCCCAAACTATGAAGTCATGGGAGATGAGGCATAGTAAAGAGTCAGAAATAATTCTAACCAAGGAAGATCACTGCTAAGATCATTGTGCTAAGATGCCTGAACTCTGTCCTGCATAAGATAAAGAAACCACAGAAGAATTTTAAGCAAAGGTTTATATTCATCAGATTTGCATTAGAAAGTAATTCTCTAGTAATTGTATTCCTATACAGGAGCAACCAAGAGAAAAATGGAAAAAATATAAATATATCATTTATGATAGCAACAATATCACCAACAAAAGCACCAAGGAATAAATCAAACAGAAGATATATGAGAGATGTACAAGGTAAATTATAAAACGTTAATAAAAGACAAAGAAAACTTAAATAAGTGGAGTTTTCTATATCTATATATTTATGAAAAAGAAGGTTCCATGTTACAAAGTTTTCAATTTCTCACAGATTATTTGATAAACTCAATGTCATTTAAATAAAAATCTTAATAGTTTTTCATGGAATTGGATGTGCTGATTCTAAGGCTCACATGGAAGTGCAAAGAATTAATAAGAATAGCTAACAACTTTTTAAAGAAATAAGATAAAGGAATGGGGTTAGTCACTTTACCAATTTGCAAGATTATAAACTCTGAAAAGATTATATAATGGCATAAGAACCACAGAATAACAGAGAAAACTCAGAAACAAATTGACTTATATATGAAAGTTATTTTTAAAATTGATAAATGACATCAGAAACATTGCATATATATCACTGGGAAAAGGATAAATTAGTCAATTAGATCTTTACCCCATAACACATCAAACATAAATTTGATGACTTAAAGATATAAATATTTAAAAATTAAACACTAAGGGCTTCCCTGGTGGCGCAGTGGTTGAGAGTCCGCCTGCCGATGCAGGGGACACGGGTTCGTGCCCCGGTCCGGGAAGATCCCACATGCCGCGGAGCAGCTGGGCCCGTGAGCCATGGCCGCTGAGCCTGCGCATCCAGAGCCTGTGCTCTGCAACGGGAGAGGCCACAACAGTGAGAGGCCCGCGTACCACAAAAAAAAAAAAAAAAAAATTAAACACTAAAAGTTTTAAAAGGAAAAGGTATGTATGACTTTGAGATAGGGAAGAATTTCTTTCATTAGATATTTTAAAAACTCAAAAAAAGATGAAAACTAATAAATTTGACCATATTAAAATTTAAATTACAATTTTTGTTTCTAGCAACATGGGAGGGAGACTACAGATTCATGGTAGACTACCTTCCTAGTACAGTAGTCCTCAAAATGCTGGATATAATAATCATGGAGGCAGATCAAGAGAATTCCTTGAAACAAAAGAAAACAAGAAGAAAGCATGAATCCATAAGCTGCATTGGAGCCAAAGGCCAACACTGAGTAAGGCAGAAGGCCACAATGGGACCACCACATAAAGCCTAGATCCACAAAGCACTTCACCCTCAATGTAAAATAGAAACCAATCCACCCTGCTAATGATGCTAAAGAGATATATGCCTCGACCTTAGCCTCAGCTCTGAATGAAGTGGGAGAGTCTCCTGAGACTTTCTATGCAAAAAAATTCTAAGCCAACAATTTAAAGTAGCTCAGGTGGGTATACCCAGAAGTCTAGTAGAGAAACTCACATTTTCTCTAGAGGAAGGCACTCAGACCTCAAAAAACTCCAACCGCTGAGATTCCATGGAATATGAGCACACAACAAATATTTTTTAAAAGAAGGAAATCACTGAGCACTCAAGAAACCAGCCACCACGAACGAAAGTTAGAAGGAACAATCAAACTACACAATGAGACTTGAAAAGACTAAAAAATACTGGAATTACTAAACACAGAACATAAAATAACTATGTTCCACATATTTAAAGAAACAAAATAGGAAACTGAAGGTATAAAAAGGGATTAAGAGGTTATCAAAATTGACAGGGACAAAAAAATTGGCCAGGCAATTCTATAACACCATACAAATTGAATTTCTAATATGAAAATTACAATAACTGAAAACGGTAAACAGTAGATGAAGCACACCTGAAAGAGGAAAACTGGAAGATATATCCAAATGCAAAAGAGTGCTGATATATACTAAAATGTAGCACAAAGGGTCAAAGAGAGTTTATGGGAAAGAGAGGTTATGAGACTCGGAGGATATGGTGAAAAGATTCAATATACGTCTGTCACCTAAGAAGCATTATTAGAAAGGATATGGTTGAGAATTCTCCAGAAGTGATGAAAGACACAATCAGCAGATTCAGAAAACCCCAAAATACTAAAATAAAATAACAGAAAACCATATCTATACTATCACAGTAAAAGAATACAGCAACAAAGAGAAAACATCAAAGCCACCAGTAAGAAAATGCAGATTACCCACAAAGGCAATTAGAGTGACTACCAACCTCTCAACAATAAAAGCAAGGCAATGAAATGGTATCTCCAAAATGCTGAAAGAAAATAACTATCTGCCTAGAATTCTTTATCAAGCAAAAGTCTTTTTAGAATGAAGATGAAATAAAAACTTTTCAGGCTAATAAAATGACCTTTATTAAAGGAACTTTAAACGAAGAATGTTTCAGAGTAAAGGCAGCTGAGCCTAGATGGAAAGCCTGACATACAAGAAAGAATGATAAACAAAGAGGGTAACTATTAAACACTGACTAATAAAACAATAAGTGTAATGTCTAATTTGTAGATTAAAGAAAAGTGTAGATGCAAAATCCTGGACAATAATATCACAAACCAGGAGGAGAGAATGGTGATGTTATATAGGAGTTAGAGCATTCTATGGTTCTCATAATATTTGTACAATAAATAGATACTAACTTTAGTCTTGTGTTTAACAACCACTAAAAAATAGGGGGAATATATATATATATATAACTTCCAATTAATAGAGGGGGAAAATGAAATAAAGGAAGGAGAACCTAATCAGTCAAAAAAAAAGCAAAAAAAATAATTTTTTAGAAAGATAATAATTAGCAAGCACTGTTTGAAGAGACTGAAGAGGAGTCAAGGGCAGAAGCAGGAGACAAATTAGAAAGGTATTTCAGTATGAAGAAGAAGGTCTCAAAAGGATACAGGAAGACCATTAATAAGAGGTTAGTGAGACATTAATACACACACCCACACAGCTACTTTAAGAGTCCAGGCAAAAGATAATAAAGGTATTGTATTCACAGAAAGCAGATGACAGACTCATCTCTAGTTTCTCACTTGGGTGACTGAGTCGCCTTCCCTTCCAGTGAAGACAGAGAAGTTGTTGATTTGGTGAAAAGTTCAGGTATTTTATATTTTAATAGTTTGATATCATGTCTACAACAGAGGCAAGGAGGTGTGGACTACAGAGATAGAGATTTGGGGAATTTATGTTTGTGAATACATTCATCACATAGAGAGACTGTGGGGGAATAAAGGACAGGTAAAACATCAACACCAGGCAAAGGAAAACGAGCTCACTGAGTACTATGGAATGTTCTAACTCCATCTTAAAACATTTCGGACAACTGCTACTAGAAAAAAAAATACTAAAAGAAAATTCTTTTTAAAAACTTTTGAAATACAATGAAAGGTTTACAAAGTTTTAAAAATATATTCATCCTCCAAAATCTTGTTTATAGTTTTAGTATGTATTAGATATTTCTTATATATAAGCAAGGCAATTCAATCTAAAGTCCATTAGCAAATGAGTTGTTTCCATTTTTTATTTTAGATATTTACTTTATAATACAAATTATATTTTTATTAAATAAAAATAGCTCTATATCAAAGTTCTGAAGACAGCTGTAGTTCAAGCCTTTCCAATTTAAAACATTAACATGAAATGATCAGAGGAGTAGGAAAACCCATTTTTTTCGACACCTAGAAATTAAATTAAGCTAACTTGACACTAAACAACTTGCACCCATAACTACATTCCATAATTTGGTTCATTAAAGTAGAATTAAAATCATACATTACAGCCTATGGTTAGCAAACAAAAAACTGTGTTGCTGAATGTGCATGAGGAAGTTAGGAGGCATGGTAATTCCACCTCATTCAATACAAGTAAGATAAACATTTTTTTTTAAGTCACAGAAGATATAGAGTGTACTGAACAGGATATGTTAACTCCTCCTGGCACTATCCTTTATCACTACACTAGCCCTAACATGTTGATGCTTATGCAAGCACTTTGTCTAACAATCTCAAGTGTGCCAAGTAAACACAGTGCCTTCTGTAATTACTTCAGAAAGGGAGGAGGGGACTACTGAGAAAAATCGCCACACAGAGCCAATGTATCAGCAGAGAGCCAGTATCTATTACTTCAAGGCCTGATAGCAAAACCTTGGCACAGAAAACAGATACATATTTAAACATTCTGTGTAAGCCCACTCTACAAGTTTCAAATTGGTTTATCTTGATGTTACTAAACACAAGACTCAAACTGAAAGAATAGCTTGTTTAATTCCTCCTTTTTAAAGACAGCTTGAATCTATTTCCTGATTAATTAGGCCTGTTAGGCAGAGTAGAGCATATTTTTTCTCACCAGCCTCTACCATCCCCTGGGCTTAATATTCCATTGTCTAAATCTGCATTTATCCTACTGATAGAAAACCATCCAGTATTATTACCCAACTAAGTGCTGTCCAACCACTTGGCCAGCCCCCTAGGTAAATGATGTAAATGACAGTCTGATTTTGGCCTGAGTTGACCAGCAGAGACCTCCAACCACAACAGGGTCCCACTTTCAGGGCTGAGGGGGAACCATCTCGGCACACCTACAACCCATCTGTGCATACTGGTATGACCGCAGCACATCAGTAAGGAAGAATTTGGTCAAACTCTCTGAGAGTCAGCGATAAGACTAGACACAGGGACTTCACTTCCCTGGTGGTGCAGTGGTTAAGAATCCGCCTGCCAATGCAGGGGACACAGGTTAGAGCCCTGGTTCAGGAGGATCCCGCATGTTGCGGAGCAACTAAGCCCGTGCGCCACAACTACTGAGCCTGCGCTCTAGAGCCCGCAAGCCACAACTAATGAACTCACGTGCCACAACTACTGACGCCCACGCACCTACAGCTCGTGCTCCGCAACAAGAGAAGCCACAGCAATAAGAAGCCCACGCACTACAACGAAGAGTAGCCCCCGCTCGCAGCAACTAGAGAAAGCCCACGTGCAGCAACCAAGACCCAACGCAGCCAAAAATAAATAAATTAAAAAAAAAATAGACACAGGCTTACAAACATTTTATGTACTTTTAATAGAAAAGCCAATCACACTGAGAGAAAAATTGTACATAAAACTCTTTAAATACACACACACACACACACACACACATACACAAATATCTGAATCAGCAGCAGAATTTCCTCCCCAAAATCAAGTATCTGTGTATAGGTTAGAAACATAAATTCTCTATATGCTTTTACTTCCCATTATTTTCATGTATATTTTAAGTACCTATAGCCACTATTATCTAAGCTACTAAAACACAAAAGCTTGAATATCATTTTTAAATTGTAAAAATCACAGAAAATCAAGAAATATATTACACGGTAATTTGCCTATCTATACACTCTCTGAAATCTTGTGCAGGATTTGTATGTATGTAATTTTTCCTGAGGAAAGGATCTATATAACTTTCATTAGATTTGCAAAGAAATATGCAATCCAAAAAAAGTTATGTTTTACTACTTCTACTGGCATATGCAGCAAGCATAACTTTTTCCAAATTCTGGCCCTATATATATCCCTTATGAACTGGCTTCTAAGGGTACCTGACCTTTTTTGGCCTCACATTCCTTCTCTGTAAAAATGGAAATGGTGCTGTTGTCCTGTCCACTTAAGAACTGGTGAACACATTAAATATGACAACGCAGGAGAAAGTTCTCTAGACAATTAGAAGTCTCTATTAAAATGTCAGTATATAGTAATTTGATATTGTTTATCATTGATATTTTCTTCTGTTAGAATGGTCTATAATATTTAAAATTTCAGACAGAACAAGTACCATTAAAAAATCAAAACAAGTTTTGTCGTTAACCCAGACTTTAGTTCTCTCATTTAGCTTGCAGATCTTTAAGACACGCAGGTTTATATTAGAATATACTTTATTTGACAGAGCATAATAGTAATTATGTGTACATTTGGTTAACAATGACTAAAGTAAAACTCTTGAGTGACGGATTCCAGATAAGCACTGCAACTTCCCTAAAAATACTGCTTACCTGAAGTAATCTGTTCAGAAACAACTCTTAGAAAGTTACACCTTGGAAAGTACACGATCACAGCTTTTCTAAGAACAAATTCTTTTCAGAGTGAAATAATTTATAGAAATGGTATAGAAAGAAAGCTAAGGAAAGAAAGAAAACCAGCTATCTCCTCCCCTAGTGAGTATAAATATATAAACAATATTTCTAAAAATTTTTCCCATAAACTGTAAATTACTTAATGCACTGTCCCCTTTGACCTTGAAGGACCTTCGTAATAAAGATGAGAGAGACTTTGAAACAGTTTAGGCAAGTTTCTCACATGCATCCAACAGGTACTATGTCCCGTTTTTCTTTGTTTTTCAACCAAAATCTTACAAGATTTCTAGTAATTCCCACATATATGACTTCACTAAAATGGAGAGACATGCTATGTTCCTGGAAAGGAATACTCAATACTGTCAATATGCTCAATCCTAAATTAATATGCAGTTTTTGTGTAATGCCAATCAAAATGCCGACACTGATGAATTATACAGAGTGCTTATGAAACCTGAAGTTTTCTGGATAGTTCTCTAAACCTAGGGTTAAATCTCTGGGATTTAAGTCCAGGAATCTGTTCAATAAGCACCCCAAGTAAAGTTTAAGAACTCTTACATTAGTCCTGCTATCTACTAATGATCAATCCGAAGGCCATTAACAAAGCAGATGTTCATCATGAACTGCTGTGAACACTTCGGAGGGTATTTTTTCTCTCCCTCCTAGGAGACTGGCTAAAGGAGAATGTGACCTGTGGAAATAACAGCACTGGCATCATCTAAAAGCTTGCTGGTAATGCAGAACCTCAGGCCCCACCCCAGATGTGCTGAGTCAGTAGCTGTATTTTAATAAATCCCCAAGTGATTCACATACTTATTAGAGTTTGAGAAGCAGTATATTAGAGAATAACTCCCCAAAATTACTTTTAAAAAATTAATACATTTAAAACAAACCAGCTATTCTGGTAAAGAGGAATATTCCTCTCGAACGTCCCTGCTCTGTCACCAGCCCCTAGGACACCTCATCACAACTCCCACTCCTAAGACTGTAATGAAGTCACTATCTTTGACTTTCCTTTCTGTTATTTCTAGTCACATCTTTTCCCCTCCCTTATCCTTATTTTCTCTCCTACAGCAGAAAAGTCAGATTTTAGAATTAATGTTTTTTTGTTTTGTTTTGTAGAACTGAAAAAGACTACATATAAACTTACTTTTCTACTACTCTTACTGTTTTCTCCCGTTCTGACATCTCAAAACTCCTCCATTCACAAATCCGAAGCCTGTGTATTAAGTCTCAATCCTCTCTCACTGATTTCACAACTTCCTGCTCACCAGAATATCAGGCTTCAAAAGCATCAAATTTTAGCCAATTCTTATATATTGTGGTTAAATTTGTCTTTTCTTCCCAAATTCAGCATTATGCTAACCTCTCCTTGGGACTCCTTGGCCTTACAACTCTTAAGTACAAAAAACCTACACCTTCAACTTTTCCCAGTTTCCCTCAACAACATCTTAATACATCTTAATACTACAATTAAGTATTTAATTGTAGTTAAATTCTACAATTCTACAACCCATCATCTGCTTTCTACAACCATCATCTGCTTTCTTAGCCTACCTTCAACTCTCTCTTCACCCAATTACCATATTCATGCATCTCACTCAAATTGCAATTAACTAACCATGAGACGGGGGTTCTTCCTATGTTCTTTTTTTCAACAAATTTTAGTAGGTGGCTGGGCTAGCCTCTGGAAAACATGATTTTACAAGTCTACAGAGAGAGAAAGACAAAAATAAGTTATTATGGGATATTGTGATGAATGCTATGGGCAATATAACTAACATATAAAGAGTTGTAATGAAATAATTATGTTTAGAATACCCTCAATCCAGCATTCTCTTTTCACTGAAGCAGGCCCTGAAATTTCACTGTTTCAGGAAGACTTTCTTGATGAGAACAACATAAGCCAAGAATCTATTACATAACAGCATCATGGACCTAACTCAAACTAAACATGCAACCACTTAATTCACACATCCTCCAATTCAGCGGCTTGTTTATATAATCCCACTATGATTAGGGATTAATGGTTTGCAAGCATCCCATAACTTCATCTTTGGAATGTACTGTCACTTTAACACATGCTTAATATCTTATTTTCAACCTCTATGAATTATCAAGTTAAGAAATTCACTCATTTGGTCAGATTCCAAGCATCAAATGTATGAAATACCTGACTTAGCAGTGGACTGTGTTCTGACAGCTCCTAAGACTACTCTTCGGGTTTCAAAATGTTTTTCCCACAGCAACAATCCTACATGTGATCATTAAGTTCTCAGGTCAACCTGCAGTCTAGTACTAATAGTACTATATAATACCTAGTGTCTCTCTAAAAAAAAAAAAAAAAAAACATTTCTGTGGGACCGTTCATTCAAGGTTCCAACTTGAGCAGCCAAGACTACATCTCACCAAAACCCAAGCACCACAGGTTTCACCCAGCCATTCAAAGTGTGAGAAAGAGATTCCCCCAGATCCAAGCCACCAGCAGTGCCCAAGTAACTACAAGCAGTAACTCAGGCAAGTTGTCTACACATTCTACAACACATTCCTAACTTTTCTTTGGTCACATGTCCATTTGAGAATATGATGAGAGTCATAAGCCCTCTCCTAAGAAAAACGCACATGGATGTCTGTGAACCCCAGGTGAAGAACCCCAACTGCAAAGTGTAGGGTCCACACATTGAGCTGTACATCATTACAGACCAGTACTGTCCAACGTATGTCCAATATAGCAAGAGCCACATATGTAATTTTAAATTTTCTAGTAGCTACATTCATTAAAAAGGTAAAAACCAGTGAATTTCAGTAATACATTTTATTTAACCAAAAATACCCAAAATATGATTATTTCAACATAAAATTAATGAGATCTTTTACATTCTTTTTTTTTTTTCGCATTCAGGCTCTGAAATCCCATGTGTATTTTACATTTATGGTACATTTTAATTCAGACTAGCCGTATTTCAAGTAGCAGTCACATGTGGCTCGTGGATACTGTATTACAGTTTTGCTAGACCATACAGTGTATACCCAACAATTCTCAAGCCCTTTGGGTTCAGTATCCCTTTGCAGTCTTAAAAATTATGGAAGACCCCAGACAACTTTCGTTTATGTGGGTTCTACCAATCTGCATTTACCAGATTAGAAATTTAAACAGAATTTTTTAATGTTTATTAATTCATTTAAAATAATAATAAAAATATTACACATCAATATCCATGACATTTTGTTAAAAATAGCTGTATTTTTCAAAACAAAAATTTAGAAAGGAGAATGGCAATGCTTTACATTTTGGCAAAGCTCTTTAATATTTGCCTTGATAGAAGACTGCTTGATTCTCATACCTGCTTCTGCGGTAGATCTTCTGTGATGTGGTTTTGGCTGAATGAAACGTATGAAGAAAAACTAGCCTCACACATACATGAAGAGGGAAAGATAAAAGACTATCTTAATAGTCTTTTACAATAACTATGGATATTCTTCTCTGCTATTGTAGCAAAACATAACAGTTAGTGGTTTCTTAAAGGTCACTGCAACATGGTATCTAAAACCACATCACTCAATTTTCTGCACTGTTACATTAGAAGCCAATGATCGATCTTGTATTTGTAACATCATGTATTTGGAAAATAACAGTTCACCAAATTTCCCATTACCCTTTTTTACAAATCATATTTGTTAATATTATCACCTATCTCCTCAGAAAAGCCTTTAAGTGACGGGAAGCTGTCAAGTTCACAATGGCAGATATAAGTTTTCCAAAATTCTAATTTTCTTTTGAAAGATCAAACCCTATCATTAAAAACAGTTGTTTTCCTTGCAGTGACAGGCTCACTTGAGAAAATGTCTGCCAAATACCCAAATCTAAATAAATAACCATAGTCTGTCAGTCATTCTTGCAAATAAACAGTCTTCCATGAATAAAGCAGCAGGTTCAGGACACAAACAATCACCTAAGTGCTTTTCCTCAATTACACCACTATACTTCATTATACAGCAAGTGCTTTATGTATACTTCCCATTTATTCACATATTAAAAAGATGCGTACTGGGCTTCCCTGGTGGCGCAGTGGTTGAGAGTCCGCCTGCCGATGCGGGGGACACGGGTTCATGCCCCGGTCCGGGAAGATCCCACATGCCGCAGAGCGGCTGGGCCCGTGAGCCATGGCCGCTGAGCCTGCGCATCCGGAGCCTGTGCTCCACAGCGGGAGAGGCCACCAACGGTGAGAGGCCCGCGTACCGCAAAAAAAAAAAAAAAAAAAGATGCGTACTTACGAATGACCAGTAATAATCACATGAAAAGATGTTCAACATCACTTATCTTTAGGAAAATGCAAATCAAAACTGCAATGATACACCACTTCACATCCATTTGGATGGCCATTATAAAATTTAAAAAAGAAAATAGCAAGTGTTGGTGAGGATGAGGAGAAATCAGAACCCTTATACACTGCTAGTGGGAATTTAAAATGGTGTAGCCACAATGAAAACAGTATGGCAGTTCCTCAAAAAATTAAACATAGAATTTTTCACATACTAATCCAGCAATTCTGCTTCTGGGTTTCATACCAAGAAGAAATGAAAGCAAGGACTTGAGCAGATATTTGTACACTTATATTCATAGCAGCATTATTCACAATAGCCAAAAACAACCGAAATGTGTCCACCGATGGATGACTAAACAAAATGCGATATATCCATACAATGGAATATTACTCAGACTTAAAAACGAAATTCTGATACATGCTACAACATGGATGAATCTTGAAGACATTATGCTAAATGAAATAAGCCAATCACAATTCCAATTATATGAGGTACTTAGAATAGTCAAATTCAGAGGGACAGAAAGTAGAGTAGTGGTTACCAGGGACTGGGGAAAAGGAGGAATGAGGAGTTAGTGATTAATGGATACAGAGTTTCAATTTGGGAAGATGAAGAAGTTCTGGAGATGGATAGTGGTAATGGTGGCATAACAATGTGAATGTACTTAAATGCCACTGAACTGTAAACTTAAAAATGGTTAAAATGGTAAATTTTATGTTATGTGTATTTTACCACAAGCAGGGAAAAAAAAAAAGACATGGACTCAAGAGCCAAGATTGAGAAAAGACTTTTTACTGCTTCATCAAAGACGTTAAGAAAAACTGGCTTTAAAACAACAACAACAACAACAAAAAATGAGTTCATGTGACAGTGAAGAATACAATGACTACTAATACATTTTGGTGCCAACTGTGTAGATTTGTCTTAAAGCAGCTTTAACCACCACCACTGCTTCTGAACCATCAGTGCAAATGCCAGTACAGTGTAAAAGGCAATTACATCTTAGAAGTATCATGAAAATAATTTTGACCTGATAGACCCCCTCAAAGGGTCTGGGGGATCCCTCCCCCTGGGGCCCACAAACCACACTTTGAGAACCATTACTGAAGTCTACTTTTTCAGAAAAGTCAATGACAGAAAGAAAGAGACATGAAAAGACCACCAAAAAAAGCTTTATTTTCATTTCTGTTTGTCTTTTAAGATGAGAAGAACAAACAGCTTGATATGCTGAATAGATATAGTAAGTAATAAGGAACAAGTAGAACACAGAAGAAAAATCAGATAACTAACGGAGAAAAAAAGAGGAGGGAAAAGATAATCAGGGGGTGTAGTCTCTAAAGTTGGAAGTAAAGGAGAGACAGATATTAGAGGTAGATGGGGGGTGGGAGGGGTTATACTTTGGCTTATAAAAAAGCTCTAAGTCCTGGGGATATAATGTGACTACAGTTAATAATACTATATGTACATCTGAAAGTTGTCAAGAGAGTAGATCTTGAAAGGTCTCATCAGAAGAAAACAATTCTGTAACTATGTGTAGTGATGTTAACTAGACTTATTGTGGTGATCATTTCACAGTATATTTAAATATGGACTTATGATGTTGTATATCTGAAACTAATATAATCTTATATGTCAATTATATCTCAATTTAAAATAAAACTCTCTACTTAGAAAAATACAGACATTAAATAAATGTTTCTTGATAATGATGGTGATAGTTCCATAGCTTAATAAAAAATATTAAGAAATCTTCTTTTGATATTTTTAAATCATAGATCACGGACCATTCCATTCTAACTTTTCACTTGCATGTGTATAAAAATATGCCACAGAAGTAATGTCGTGTCATTCTTAAGAAAATTTTTATGGTGTCACATGAATTTATTTCCTGCAAAAACTCAGAAGTGTAGTACTCCAGGCTTAAGTCAGATGCATATGTGCTATGATCTAAAACAAAACTTGAAAGAACCTGTCTTTTTATTTTGAATAAATGTAGCACAAACTGGTTAAATGAAATACAAAAGGGGATTTGATATTACAGCACATCATACGCTAAGCTTTAAAGTTCCCATAACCTTGAACTAGGAACAGAAGGAAGTAGGGGATAAGAAGTCAGCTATTTCTCTTCTTTTCACTTTCCTCCCTACCAGGAGTTCCCAGATACTGCTACGCTAGATTCAAATGAAGAAGCTAAAGTAATGTGATTTTATGTTACTTACTTCACAGTTCACAAACACATTATTTCACTTAGGACTGAATCTTTCTAGACTGAGACAACAAACTAATTTGGGGGAAGTTGCAATTTTAAACCTTTTCATATTAATCCTGACATCTTAAACAACTGCAACACATAGTTTGATGGCCTCAGCAAGGAGCAAAGTGGGAAAACTTTAACTCAAAAATGTTTGGGAATATCTCCTTCCACCTCAGACTCCTCAGGTACCCATTAATACTCCAGCTGCTTCTAGAATATTAAAAGTCCCCTGGTCCCTTAAGCCTGCTTGAAGTCCCACTCCACTCAAAGGCCAATGCTTGAATGTGCGCAAGAGCCAATTAAGGAGGGCACATGGTAGAAAAAGTGCTAAATTAAAGTCCTGAGACCTAAATTCTGCCCTCCATAACCAGCACTAACAGTGTAACTTTGCTTCATCCCTTACTCTATTTTTTCATAGTTAAATAAGGGCACTGAAATTGGAAAATTGCTACAATTACGGGAGATGTAATGGCGCAGCAGCATTTTAAAAGAAAGACTGTTAGTCCAGCAACACCAACTCCAGTTAATAGACTACTGGGGATCCTCTCTGAAGGAAGGTGAGAAGGTCTTTGCCTTAACT
Organism: Mesoplodon bidens; assembly: GCF_964165515.1. Classification (NCBI taxonomy): domain Eukaryota; kingdom Metazoa; phylum Chordata; class Mammalia; order Artiodactyla; family Ziphiidae; genus Mesoplodon; species Mesoplodon bidens. The sequence goes on along the minus strand of NC_138176.1, from coordinate 185,751,037 downwards.
CAGATTCTTGTACACCACCCACCATCCCTATCCCTTAATTTAGTCCTCCAAAAAGCAAAACTCAATAGAATTGACCTCAGAATGGCCCACCATAACCTTTTAAAATACACGTAGCCTTTATTAAGAAAGACAGCCACTATTCTAAAGTGAGAACAAATTTGAACCTTAACTCTGTAAATAGGAGTTTCTCATGCTAGAAATTTATAGGACAACAAAATGGTTACACCCAACTTTGAACATGATGGATTCATACAGCACCTTGCAAACTCACTTCTAACATTCCTTACAGACAGGATACTATGAGCAAAATGCCATACACAAACACATGTTTGTTCAATCCGTGTATCTGCAACATATCTTAAATTCCCACTTCAGTGAGCTGAAAAACATAAACCTGTAACAGATAGTTCACTGGGTTTTAAAAATATATAACTATCCATTTGGATTGAGATCCTTAAAATTGTAAAAATAATATTTTGCTAAAAGATGAAAAATTAACAAAGATTTAACAATCTGGTTAACTCTTCACTAGGATTTGAACTAGGCTAGTTGGTAAACAAACAAACAAAAACCTCTTTAGGTCTATATTACTGCAGTACAACACTAGTTAACTATCTTACAAAATTCTGTCGTTGATCACAAAAGAGACTATTAAAAGCCTAAGCACAGGGACTTTGCTGGTGGCACAGTGGTTAAGGATCCGCCTGCCAATGCAGGGGACACGGGATCGAGCCCTGGTCCGGGAAGATCCCACATGCCACAGAGCAACTAAGCCCATGCGCCACAACTACTGGGCCTGTGCTCTAGAGCCTGCGAGCCACAACTACTGAGCCTGCATGCCACAACTACTGAAGCCTCCATGCCTAGAGCTCACACTCCGCAACAAGAGAGGCCACCCAATGAGAAGCCCACACACCACAATGGAGAGTAGCCCCCGCTCGCTGCAACCAAAGCCCGTGCACAGAAATGAAGACCCAATGCAGCCATAAGTTAAATAATTAATTAATTTTTTTTTTTTTAAGCCTAAGCACGCACATATCCTACTTCTGGAAAAATAACTCAAAACACACGTCCTACTGATCATGACTCAGTGGCATCACTTTTTTTGTACACAAAGAATAGACAGGCCATTAATATTCAGTAGGAGAGACTCTGTTATGCAGGCCAGAGAATGAAGAAGTGGATCATAACCAGAGAAGAAAACCAGTGATGCATAATCCCACTCCCTAGAAAAATAGTCCTGACAACATTCATTAAGTAAAATATTTTACTATATTATGTGTAAGTCATTTTAGTACTAATATCTTAATGATTCCGGAATGAATATTAAAATTTAGACTAACCACTGACCATCTCATTCAAAAGACAATACTTAAGTATGTAAAAAGCTCCAGCCAGCCTGAACAATGGCCCAGCCACAAAAAAATTAAGGAAAATAAGTAAATATAGCAATTAGGCAAGCGAAGGAGTGTGCTAGAAACCTCTCTTCCAGGAAACCAAAGTAGAAATAGAAGAATGTTGAGGGTGATAATGATTAGTTACTAAGAAAACTGCATAAAGATTTGGTTTGCTACCCTCTGATCTGTTACACTAAAGGCTACAAATTTCCTAATCTAAAAAAAAAAAAAAAAAAATTCAACGTTTCTCTACCTAGAAAATGATCACCTCTGATATCACAGACTAGTCAGAGGGGTTTCCCAAAGTAATGATCATATGTTCCTTCACACAGAGCATTAAGGAAATGAGACCCCCTTCTTGCTAATCTCTCATTCTCTTAGATTCTGGCTGTCACGTTAAACCTTGGTACTTATCAGCCACTCAAGAGAAAGCCATAGCCACTTGATCATTTCCAACATTATTACTTTCTTAAGATTAGCTACTCAGAGCACATACTTTAGGCCTCTTCAGCTTGCTCTCTCTGTCCTACAGTAGTAGCTTTCTTAAAGATGCCATGGGTCAAGGGAACTTAGGCTAGAATATTTCTGAGAGTCATACCTAATAAAAAGAGCAATGTAGTACGCACAAAACAAAGATGTACTGTTCCTGTAATCATAACAAAAATAAAACAGGCAAGAAATCGAAAAATAAATCTGGTTGTATTTTTTTCATCCATCTAGATAATATTGTACCTACATTATCATCAAATATATCTACCTATTTTAATTTCTATAAAGGGACACAACTTGAAAAACAGTGCCAATCTGCTCCTAAATATCAACTGAACAGCAGGATATGTCAAATCTGGTTGCTATCCAATTGTTTTACAGTAAATTTTTTTTTTTTTTTTTTTTTTTTTTTTGCTGTACGCGGTCCTCTCACTGTTGTGGCCTCTCCTGTTGCGGAGCACAGGCTCCAGACACGCAGGCTCAGCAGCCATGGCTCACAGGCCCAGCCACTCCACAGCATGTGGGATCTTCCCGGACCGGGGCACGAACCCGTGTCCCCTGCATCGGCAGGCGGACTGTCAACCACTGCGCCACCAGGGAAGCCCTACAGTAAATTTTTACTGGCCTTCTGACTGCTGTTCAGTTCAAAAACTCAATCTCCTACAAATGTACTGAATACCTATCATGAGTACAGCACTGCAAGAGATATAAGATGACCATAAGCCAAACCTTAAAGGAGCTTTTAATCTTGCAGTAGAGGAAACTTTTTATTAGACATTTTCTTGAAATAGAACAAAGCTGTGTAAAATAAGTGCAATATGAGCAAGAGTTGCTACACAGGGCATCAAAGGAAGGCATAATTACACTCATTTGGTTGCGAACAGGGTCTCATGGAAAAATAAAGATTGCAAATAACTAACTGTATTTTAAATGTATTCTGCAAGATCCAATTTCAACAGGATTGGGGAGGCAGGTGTCTGCATTCTAAGCAAATGTAACAACATAAGCTGAAAAACAGGAATGAGAAAGCATCAGAGAAGTGCAGAAGATATCAAGTACATATACAACAGTGATATACACCTAGGGTTGGAGTGAGAGATTAAGGCTGGGGAGGGGCTTGGGGTCACATTACAGAGGACCTTGACTCCCAGAGTAATGAGTCTGCATTTCACTTGGTTAGGCAAATAAGAGGGTGACATAATCAGAAGTCCACTTCAGAGACCATAAATTTGAAGGAATACAAGTGTTGATTTGGTGAGTAAAGAGCCTAAAAGGGGAGGGATAGTCCACACAAGAACGTACTTCTTTAAGAAGTGTTAGGGACCCAAACTAGAGCTGACAGCACTGGAAACAAAAGTAACGTTCCTCACACATATCATGGTTAAATTTTCTATCCGTAAACTCACTCAGATAAAGTATAACCATACCCTTCCTCATATATTCTTTACAGATAAAAACCTGAAAAACAAGAAAGTTTCTTTACTTCAAGATACCCGCTAAAATACATATATTATAAATGAGTCACTTGGAGAACACAAGTTACTAAAATGACAAAAGCAGCAACTAAGGCCGTACATCCTTTGAAATTAAGTAGTACTCTGAAATGCCACACAATTTTATTTGAGCACCCATCCCCTACCTTAAGGCTACCACATAAGGCAACTTCTTAGAAACGACTTTTTCCCAATGATTAAGAAATAATTTTATACCGTGGAATAAAAAATAAATTGCTACCCTATCTTGAAGTTTGCCAAAAAATTCAAATGCATGACAATCAAACACAATCCTTTCATTACAGTCTCAATCCTAAAACTGTTCATCATTATCCCTCCTTTCTCATGCTCCTCTCTTATCAGCAGGAGAAGTAAAATTCAGTTATATAGACAGAATCAGAGAATGCTAAAATGGAAAAAGATGTTACAGGTTCATCTTTACCCACTTCATTTTTTTTCCTTGAGGACACTGAGGTCAAACTGTCACAATGTGTGGACAATGCTTTTTGCACAGGGATGTTCTTTACTTTCTATTTATAATGTCAAAAACTGGAAATAAGTTCAACAAAAAATTGTATTGGAATGGTAGACTATGGTATATTGATGATTCTGAAAATTTCTGATTTTGAAGAACTTTAATTATATGTAAATGTTCACAATATTAAAAAAAAAAAAATCCCACATGCAGCAGAGCAACTAAGCCCGTGCACAACTACTAAGCCTACACACCCTCAACTACTGAAGCCCGCACACCTAGAGCTCAGCAACAAGAGAAGCCAGAAGCCACCAGAATGAGAAGCCTGTGCACCACAACAAAGAGTAGCCCCCGCTCGCCGCAACTAGAGAAAGCCCACGCACAGCAATGAAGACCCAATGCAGGCAAAAAACATAAAAAAATAAATAATAAAAAAATTTTTTTAATTAAAAATAAAGTAAACGCAAAAAAGTTTTAAAAAAAGTCACAATGTGAGTTAGTGGCATTAACTGGGATTAGCAGCTGGCCCGACTCCAAGTTTTGCCTTTTTTTTTAATAGTTGCCTCCAAGAAGGCATCATTTCAAAATTTAATATAATGCTAAAATAGGAAAACTAGTAGCAACAATTGTTTCACATTTTAAAATAATATCCATTGCAAAGTGCCTCTCCAAAGGTTACGTCCCAAACTATGCCCTTAACGTTACTGGAATTCTAAGACCAACCCAAAATTCCAAAAACAAAATCCCTCTGTGGAAAGGCCCGACAACCACTTTCCTACAGAGTTTTGAAACTTAGCAGAAATGTGCTGACTGAGCTCCTTTGTAAAGATGATACACACAGACAGAGAATCTCCAAATTAACTAAGTGCCCAACTATTTAAAACGGCTCAGTCATTAACCACTCAGTGTCCCAACTGAGTCCCCTAAAAATAGTGGCTTGTGGGTACATAAATGGTTCACCAGATGCATGCAGGATAAAAAATCAGGGAATGAGCAGTCTCAAGCCTTTGCTGATGAAACCTTATGCAGCACTGAAATTGCCATTCAGACTCTTCATGTCAGAATTCCAGATCAAGGTTTTAATCATTTTGATAGCCACCAAACGTGTTCTAATAAATGTGTATGTTCTACTTTAAGCTTTGACCAAAAAAAAAAAAGAGAGAAGGGGTGAAAGAGAACCCCAGATAATACACAAGATTAGTAAAGAACACTAAAGAAGATCAGGAATCAATGTAAGAACAGACATCAATTCTACCTTCTAGTATGTTCCTTAGTACTAACAACATCAATTTTCTATTTATCCCTCCTGCAGACTCCATAATGGAAAGATACTAACAAGTATTAATTTATTTCCATTATTTTTTAAATAACCAAAGACAACCTTTCCAATTTACTCAGCACTAACCACACAAAGTTGACTACAGCTAAAAGCAAAGAAATTTGACATACCAGTGCAAGTTAGCCCCTTTATTGGAGATAAATGTATAGTTTCCACTACATACTTTTGAAGTGTTGAAAACTGGGAATTGTTTTAGTGTCAGTATCTTGTCCTTGAATAAAACTGTCACCTCTAGAGAAAACATATCAGCAGACAATCAAATTTACATCTTAGGCGCTATCCCTACAATGATAACATAGACAACCCAAAAGAGAAGCATCTATTAATAAGATTCTATGTAATATCCTTTGCTGCAAATTACTTTCATATTATTGTGAAAGCATATGCTGTTATCAAGGTCAAAATTCTATACAGCTGATTGAAACATAAAAATTTTATGTGACTGAATGCCATATAATAATTATCTAATCAAAATGATTCAGATTTTTTACAAACATAAATGTGAAACTTAATTCAGGATAAATGTAATACCTAATCTAAAAGCAAGTTACTACAATGCCAGAATCAGATTTCACTGAAAACTTGTAACTAAATCTGAACCTAAAACTAACCCATATTGACTGAGGGATTAAGCATGCACTGTTAGGTACTGTCACAAATTATCTTGTCAATATCACACATTGCCTATTGATCTTCATAATAGGTATTAACTATGCATTACAGAAAAGGAAACAATGTTTCCTGATAGTTTAATTCAACAACAACAAAAAATTCCTGGACAGGAAGTAAGGATACAGAGATAAATAAATAAGACCCTGTCCTCAAAAAGCTCTCCATCCAAAAAAGGCTGTCGAAATCAACTGTAGAATATAAAACAATTTCACAATTGCACGTAAAAATACTTTTCTTCTTTTAACTCACCACCTTTGCTAAATAAAGAAAAATATGTCAACAGAGAAAGATGACTTAAGGGGGCATCGACATTATTCTTTCTTTGCTGTTTCAAGAAAGCTAATTTAAACAACACTTTGCCTGAAACAAACTTGTCTTGAAACTTTGTCTTCGCCAAAGTAGAAAATTCAGGGTCCCCAGACATAAGTAGAAGACCTTTGAGAGGACAAGAACTAAAGAGCCCTCCACTGGTGCTTCTTAATTTGCAAATTAGGTCTTAAATTCTATTAAAGAATTCTGGTTAAAAAGAAGTCAAAAATCATTTCCTTTGAAAAGTATTTGAATGTCCATGATACAGTGAGGCAAATTTTATGACACAAAAAGCAATTAATACAGAGTCCTTTCAGCCTCAAGAATTTTACTATCTGCTAGGGGCCTTGAGACAGCAACAGTAATTAACCGCCCTAGTGTTTCCAAGTGCTTACATAATTGTATCTCAAGACAAAAGATTAAATGTGATAAGGGGAAAAAAGCAAACAGCTACAAATGTCCGCAGGAAGAAGGGAGTGATCATAGCCAGCAGTTAGGAAGCTAGGATTAGACAGTCACAAGCAGAGTGAAAGGCAAACAGAAGATTCAATCACAGAGCAAGGAGGAGAGGAGCACACTGTGGCTGGAGCAAAAAGCATTACTAGGAAATAACCACAGCTAAGACTCAGAAGGCAGGTGAATGACTGAGCATGGTCAATCATGAATGCCTGGCCCAAAAATGTGACCAAGTAAGATGACTTCTCAGCAGCACAACTGTTTCCTCCCTCCCCTTCACTCCTGAGTTTCAAGGCATCAGATTCTCCCGGTATTCCTTTGCCTCTCTGGCAGCTCCTTTTCAGTCTTTTTCAGTCTTTGCCTACTCTAAATCACCAGTTCTCAAGGCACTGTTCCTGGAGCAGCAATATCTGCATTGATGAGCAAGTTGGTAGAAATGCAAATTACATGATCCGCCCAGATATACAAAATCAAACTTTGGAGGTCAGGCTCTGCAATCTGTGTTTTGCCAAGCCCTAGCAAGCCCTCCAAATAAATGATTCTGGTAAACTCTAATGTCTGAGGCCAATGTTTCACAGGTGTCCTTCATGAGAGCCTTCCCCTTCTCATTCTACACCCTCTCCCTACACCAATCCTCTCCCCGGCTTAAAATAACAGCCAAATGCTCACCAATCAGAAGTACGTGTCTCTAAGTCCAAACACCTTTGCTGAGTACTGGACAATATATTCAACTTCTCACTTGACATGTATTTCCCCTCTCAGATATCTCAACTAAGCATGTCTGGAATTACTGGATATCCTCCCAACACCCCCAAACCTGTTCCTTCTCTACTCTTCCCCATCTCAATAAATAGCACCTCCTTCATCTAAGAAGTACATAAGCAAGTCATTCTTCACACTTCCTACAACACCCACCTCCATCCAATCCAAAACCAGGTCTTCCCATTCAAGCATCAGTAACATTAGGCTCCATCCCCACTGCCATCATCTTAACTAATCATCTAATTTGTATACCTCTTAAACAGTCTCTATAGAGCAAACACCATGATCTTACGAAAATACAAATCAGAGCGTGTCACGGCCCTAATTTAAATCCTTCAGTAGCTTCCCATTGCATTTTCAGACAAAATCCAAAATCCCCAACATGGCATACAAAGACCTGGATCCTGGTCCTCTCCAAAACCACCTTGGGTCCTTCTTCCATGTGATTCATCCATGATAGTCCATAGCTCTGGACATAATTCACTTCCTGAAACTCTTCCCCACATAGGAATTTCTCTCTTCATGACATACTCCATACCACGCCACCTTCATACCTCTGCCTTTACTTAACTCTCCTCATACTTCAGATTTCTGCTAAAATGTCAAAAAAAAAAGCCTTCCTTCATCCTCCAATACAAATTGAATCAGTTATTCTCTCATAAAACCCTATGCTTTCTTCTCACGACAATTATCAAAATTGTTAACTACATTAACCTGATTAATTCTGTTTAACATTTACCTTCTACACTAGACTGTAAGTTCCATAATGCCAGAGAAATACCTGTTTTGTTCTCTGCTGTATAAATAGCACCTAGTACAGAGCCTGGCATTTAAAAAAAAAAAAGGCATTTAATAGTTAGGGAATAGTAACAGTTGCTGATATCTTTACTAAATCCTCCCCTCTGCTTTGTTATCTCTCAAGAACTTTTACTTACGTGTTACTGGGTAGCCACAGATAATTCCTGCAAATGAGATACCATGCTTAAAGATTCTTACTGATTTATCCTGCAAGATCAGATGTACCTTACTACCTTCCTGTAAAATTGACAATAAGAATTGACACCTAGCCTAAATTCACCCTACTCTAAGCATTTAACTCTGAGAGCTACTGAGCTTTTACAGAACTCTGTAGTAAACTTCTGGCCTCCAATTACTGACAGTGCCAACAACCCCGATGCCCATGTCAGAAAGTCCTATGCATCCAATCATATTCAAAATACCACTCCTATCCAGTCCCATAACCTCATGATTAGACTATGTCAACAAATTTTTGATGGTGTCCTGCTTTCTACGCTCCCCATAAGTCCACTTTTCTTTTTTTTTTTTTCTTTTTTTTTTTTTTAATTTATTTTTTTTCGGTACGTAGGCCTCTCACTGTTGTGGCCTCTCCCGTTGCAGAGCACAGGCTCCGGATGCGCAGGCTCAGCGGCCATGGCTCACGGGCCCAGCCGCTCCGCGGCATGTGGGATCTTCCCGGACCGCGGCACGAACCCGTGTCCCCTGCATCGGCAGGCGGACTCTCAACCACTGCGCCACCAGGGAAGCCCAGTCCACTTTTCACCAAAGACACTTAAGGGAAAAAGTCTCCTACTTGACAACCCACTCTTCCCATTATCAATCAATAGTAAATTCTTCTGACTAGGACTGAAGGTATACAGAGGCATATGATCCAAAAGCAGTCCTACATTTTAGTAAAAACTTGGACGGTTACATTGAATTATATGTGTTGACAATTTGACACTGTTTCAAGGTAAAATTCACATATAGCTCTACCTCACTTCTACAGCCGATGTTGAAATTCCACTCCTGAAACTAAATTGTTTGCGAGGAAAACCATAAAAATGGCCCACTGTGATATCAGTCCTCTCAACTTTGAGCAAGAACTAAAAAGGTGCAAGTTGTCAGCATTTTCAAACATCTATATACTTAACTAGAAAGAGATTATGATACAAAGTGTATAATATTTCAGAAAGGAAACTACACCAATAGTTTAGTTATAACATACAACATAAGTATACCCCTGAGAATGTGGGTTTTTTAAATATATATAATATATAAAACATGTATGCGCATGTAAATATATACATACATACACATACCTATACATACATACATATAGTTTATCCTCATTATTTGGAGAGTTCATATTTGTAAACTTGCTTACTTGCTAAAATTTATTTGTATCCCCGAAATCAATAAAATATCCCAAAATCAATACAATGGCACTTTCATAGTTATTTGCAGACATGCGCATAGTGCTGAAAATTTTAAGCCAGCTGGAATCAACGAGGTATTGCTCTGCCTTGTTTCAGCTCTCACTGCTATAAACAAGGGCCCTTTTCAAGGTCTATGTAGTGTCATGTTTTTCTCACTTTTGTGTTTTTTATTGGTGATTTTGTTGTTTAAAATAGCCCCCAAGCATAGTGCCAAAGTGTTGTCCATCTAGTGTTTCTTAGTGCAAGAAGGCTATGATGTCCCTTACAGAGAAAATCTGTGTATTCACTAAGCTTCATTTAGGCATGAGTTACAGTACTGTTGACCATTAGTTCAATGTTAACAAGTCAACAGTATATATTAAACAAGGTGTCTTTAAACAGAAACACACATAAAACAAGGTTATACAGTGACTGGTTGACAAAAATGCTGTAAACACAGGCTTGCGGTACCCTGACACTATTTCCCCTAGGAACAATGATTCAGTATTTGCTAAATCACTGGTCACAGCGACTTTATAGAACGTGACTACTGTGAATAATGAGAATCAAGTATGTACTTGAAGAGAGGGGCGGCAGCACTCACACCAGGTTTACTGAAGACTAAAGACACTGCAGAGGTCATTCTGAGCAAGCTGCCTATATTTGCAGTAGCATGGCAAAAACACCTCAGGACACAGCATCTACAGGGTCTTGCCTCTATTTAAACAACACTGACACAACACAAAAATGTAAAATCAACTAAGTTTGTTTTTTGATCTGTCGTTGCTTCTACCCTTTTCCCACTCAATGGTACACCTCTCCCCAATTCAGGTACTCTAAACTCTACAGTAACGCCTTTTCACAAGCACTTGCCCTAATCTTACAATTGGGCAAATGTATCTGTAAATTATTGAATGATCATTCTTGAATGTAAACCACGTTTGTGCTTAAACATCTTATCTAAATTGTAGCATTACTTATTTGAAAGAAGAGATGATATTAAGCATATGAAATAACAATATGTTGTCAGGATCAAAAAGTAAACCGAATATAGATAATTTCGGTTGTGCACGTGCTGAAAATAGAAGAAATACACAAGGAACAAAGCCTAGGCCTCAGCCTTCCCTCTGGGGAAGGCCAAAAGCCTAGTTCCAGGAGCTGGGGTGTTGGGTTGGGGAAGTGCCATCTTCCAAAAGAGTTTGTTCAACGCTTGCTTCCCCCTAGCACTTGATTACGGATTTTTCCAAAAGAAATGACAAATGTATGGCAAAAGTAAGTGGAACACTCTAACAGTGACATTAGTGACTGAAACATTTTTTTAATTTGTGTGTGTGTGTGTGTGCTTGAGCACTCCCCTTTTGAAATTCATTTGTATTTCCATTTTCCAAAATTACTTCTTTTTTATTGAAAATGGTTTGCTCAGGGTAATGACAGGACATGCGTGGAGCAGCGGAAGAAGCTACCAAAGTCTAACCAGATGAAATGTCAATGATTTCTTATTAAGTAAAAGACCCATCTGGGATTTAGTGAAATGAAGTGAGTAATATTATTCAAGCCACCCTTTAGTTACTACAACAATTCAAAAGCAGAAGTACAGCATGTGAGTTAACAGCCATGTCTTCTTAAAACCTATAGCTTAATCTACAACTCAAACACTTGAAGTTAACGTATAATAAAGAACTAGAACTTTTACAGCATGGTAAATCTGTCTATCAACACCAATTACCATATATACATTCATTATTTGACAAGCTAAAGATCCTCCTCCCACCTAAGGTTCAGCTAGGCTCATTATTAGGGGCAATGGCTTGCAAAACAATGACATCCATCCTGAATAATTCAAGATTTCTTTCTCTTTAGAATATTGTATAGACAAAAATCTTCAGGTTTTTCTTTTGTACTAATTTGCTATTGTTTATGGCATTTCAAAAAACACAAGTGGAATCTCAGTCTACTGTCTCCAAACCACATCAACAACTGACCCTCAGAGAACCAAAACTACTGTCTTTGATTTCTTCTCTCTTAATCTTGAAACTCAGAAGGGCAAATTATCAAAAAATTATTTCTTGAGAAATTTTTAAGTATTTTTGTAATATCATTCTGCAGTTAAAAACTCAAAAGTCAGTGAAGCATGCAATAAAACAAGAGTATTTCTTACAAGCCAATTATACAAGAAATACAAAACTAAAAGTGTAGGATTTTTTTTTAATGGAGCAAACTTTTTTGTAAGCAGACTCTCTCTCAACTGTTGACATAGTCTGATAAAGATAATGAAGGATCGAACACAAAACTTCTCAAGTGAAAGTTAACCTGCTTTCATATCGTCTTTTAAAGTCTTATCAAAGAAGACACCCCGAAAGGGTGTGACTAGCACCCTGCCTGATAGAGAAGATTCTAAAAAACAAAGATAAGTGGACTTCAAGTTTACCTGCTCCCCCAAAGCAACCTACTAACTGAATTTGGGGCAAAGTATCACCTCCATCACGCGCACGCACAGAAATAAATTGTTTTTCAACTGATGACTGAGCAGGAGCAAACCCAGGCTGAACGAACACCCGGGGCTGCGGAGTCCTGTGCCCTGCGTCGCGAGTGGTGAGGCCAACGCTTGACACCCCACTGAGCCACAGCGGGGAAAGAAGAGCCCCAATCCTGCTCGATCTGACCCTCTAATGAGTCACTGGTCCAATCATGACACCGCAGCACTCGCTAAGACGTTTCCTATTTATTTCTTTGCGTCAAGAAGCACTGAAAATGACAAACTCGTACTGAAAGAACTGTGCACGGGTCAGAGCTGCCGGCGGCGAGAAAAGCAGACTTAAGAGCGAGAGCCCGAGCTACTCTAAAAGCCCCCGCTGGCCCGGCAGAGGAGGCAGAAGGGGTTAGAGTGAGCCGGGAGGGCGAGGAGACAAGCGGGCGAGGACCTGTAGAAGCTACCGCCACACCCCAGCCCTCCCTCACCTGCCGGCCCGAGCCTCCCCGGGCGCCCGTACCTTCGGCCAGTGACTCCTCCAGGGTGACCTGGTAGCGGCCGACCGCGAACACCCGGACCCCCACGGACGAGCTACCAGAGCCGGCCCCGGCCCCGCCGGCCCCGCCACCCGCCGCTCCACCGCCGCCGCCGCCGCCCTCCGACTTGGGCATTCGAGAGAACTTCTTCATGGTCCCGCCGGCGCGCTGGAGGGCGCGGGGCGCGCGCAAGGGCGAGCGAGAGGGTGAGTGCCCGGTCCGGCACGCGGCCGGGCGTCCGCGAGGGGTCGCCGCCCCTCGCTCGTCCGAGCGTCCGAGAGCGCTACGGCCTGCCGAGCCTCACATTCCGCGCGCGCCGAGCGCACTGCCCCGGCCCCGCCGCCCGCTCCGCGGCTCCGCTGCAGCTGCCGGGCTCCCGCAGAGGGCGGTGAGGGGGGCGGGGACAGGGCGGGGCGCGAGGGGGCGGGCCCGAGTGCGAGGGCGACGCGGCCGCCTCCGCCAGTGCCCCGGGCGCCCTCGCAGCCGCACCAGGACGGACCGCGAGCCCCGGAGGAGGGCGCAATGGAGGGAGATGGCGAAGGGGGCGGGGCGACCGGCCCCTCCGCGGAGTGGGCTGGTCCGCTCAGGCCGCACACTCTCTGGACAGCATCCCGCGGCACCGCTGCCGCCCCAGCCGAACCCGCGCCGCCCGCCACTCGAGGCCGTTGGCGGCGCGGCGCCCCTGCCGACCGCTCACTGAGGCTAGGCGCCCCGCGCAGGCGCGTGGCCTGCGCCGCCGGAAGTGACGGTTCCGGCTCTTGTCACGTGGAGGGGGGATGGGGGAGGCGATCGTGGGGGTTGGGGACGAGAACGAGGTCCGGAATCCCGGGTCTGGGGTCCTGGCCGGGAGGGTTCAGGCCTGGCTCCTGGGGTCCTGGCTTCGAGGAGGGAGGTGGCCCGGGGACCGGTTTTCGCGCTGGCTGTGCGCGGTGTCTGTCATCTCGGCCAGGAGTTGGTATGTCACTCTGGGGGCTTAAAAATGCCAACAACTTAACCCCCGCTAACGGACTTCTCGCTGCATTTCTAAGCTGGTTCTCCAGAGCTTCTCCCCTGAGAATCTTCTTCCGCCCGCCCACCCCGAGCGTGGGAGGTGGGAGCAGCGCGGAACTGGAGCGGATTCCAGTAACCCAACTTCTAAAGCCGTGGTGTCGCACTCTAACAGACGCTTGTGCTAGGGAGAGTTTTGCGGTTTATAAATGATTTAGGAGTACTTTCAGAATCTCGTGTGTGCTGTGCAATAGCCCTGTGAAGTATTCAGAGCAGGTATTAAGTCCGTTAGGGACTTTTCATCACCTTTGGCCAAGAGTGCTTAACGGACTCGCCCAAGGTCACATGGCTGGCTTGTGATAGAACTGTGACTACAAGGGCCATCCTTTGATACTTAGTTTCATACTTCGGGCCATCCGGAAAAAGTAGGTTAGGGTCAGATGGTTGAAAAATGGCAGATTTAGGACTTTGGAAGCAAAACCAGCCATTGGTTCCCCCTTCCTCCTTTAACAAAGAGATTTGCCCATTTAAAAAAAAAAAAAAAAGACCCGTTTGCATCCATTTCATAAACTGCAGGAATCTCAACGCCTGCGGGGTGAGGCAGGCAAAGTGAACGTGGTGTTAAGACGTTCTGGGTGGTAGGGAATGGGAAATCATTGAGCGTATGTAAAGAAAGAAACCGATTCTCAAATCCAGCCTGCTTTCCCCCCCGTATGAATACAGGCCCACTGTGGCCAAAGGTTCCATTTCTTAAGAGAATACAAAAATCTGGATTTTTTTCTAATATGGCACTTTCCAAATTTTTTAAATGTAGGCCAAATAAATTGTGCTTGTGGGACTCCAGTCTGAACCTTCTATGAAAGTAGATGATGTGGTTATATCCCCACCCCTGTTTCTTGATCCAGCTTTTTAATGAGATACGGGCAGAAACGTTAGAAAATGTGCTTAGGCAAAAGACTTTGGGCTTAAAATCTTCCATTTTTTTCTTCCCCTCTGCTATTTCAAGAGAAGCTATTTCTGACAACATTAAAACAGTGCTCTGGATTTAGGCATCTTTGCTGCATAACCCACTAAGCTAAAATTCTTCGTCCAGAGACCTGACTTTTAAAAGTCCAGCTCAATGGAAGTCAGATATGTCAGATCATTGATGTGGTGTGACAATTGGGGATTTCCATTCAGAAATAAACGGACCATTCTCCTTACTGTGGGGATTCACTGTGGAGTCTCATTCCTACAGTATTTGAATTATATTTTTTCAAGCCAAATAACTGAGAAATTTAGTCATTTCATACAATCTAAACTGCAATCAGCCTAACATACAAAGTTGAGGCCTAATACATATTCATCGGATGACAACACAAGAGTAAATGAAGTCTCCTGTGATCAGTTTGGGAGCCAATTTACCACAATTGCTGTGGTTTAAAAAAAAAAAAAAAAACTTCTGTGTACCCAAATAACCTGACTTCTGATATGGAAGTTGATCATTAATTTAAGGCATAGATCCTCTCTCAAAAATTTTGAATAACACTAAGCAATGTGTTCTTTAATTTTTCATCAAGCACATAATAAAAATTTGAATATTGTTTGATCTTCTCAGAATGTTAACTCCACAATATTCTATGACAAGCATGTTACTAATAAGAATGCAAAAACATTGTATTACTAATAAGAAGAATGCCAAGCATTTACAAACACTATCAAAAGATGTTGATATTAACTGTCAGATTGTATCCTCCTAGCAGCTTTGTGAGTCAAAATTGTGTCCATAAACTGATTTGTAGGCAGAAAATGAGATACTAATCAGTGGAAAAACTATATTGAGAATTCTAGTCTTTTAGTTTTGCACTCATTTCACTTTTGTTTCCTGTTGGAAATTAAAATCTCTAGAAGAAAAAGTATGGATAATGTACATTCTGATCATCTTAAACACTGTCATTGAGGTGACTTACAGTAAGAACACAGATATAGAATAGTTTAATAGAGATTAAAAGTTAAAATTACATTTCAGGGTTTTTTTTTCAATATAAACGTCAACCTTTCTAATGTTTACAGCTGTACTGTGATTAAAATAGTTGGAAACTAACCACATAATACTTTTATTTAAAGCAGATTGTTTCAGTTTACAAGGTTTCATGTTACAATATACTGATAAAGTCAGCAGATCATCCTAGCCAACTAAATGATTCTGAGCTCCTCAAACAGGAAGGAATTTGACAATGGTGAGGAGGAGGGAGGATTATTGTTATATTTTTGTCTTCTACTGGAAAGCTATAAACCTTCTTGTTACTTTGACCCTCATCTTTTTTGCACTAAGGTGGCTCTCAAAGACATATATGAAGTAAGAATGACTGACATGGATCAAAGTATGCTTATCCCAAAAGGCTTATTCCAGTGCCATAATTACCTTTACAAATCATCTCTTCCAATTCCTGATTGGTCACTTTTCCTCAGGAGTCAATGTTTTCCTTTGATGATGTGTCTTCAATCATTATTAGCCTCATTATGTTTTACTAGAAGGAAAAATTATCCTCCCTGCCTAACAGAATTACATCATACCTAGTTAAACGCCCATATCTTTGCTTTCCAAAAAAGTAAAAGTCCTGAAGTCCATTAAAAGAATATATATATCCATTTTAAAAGTTTTTTTAAAAAATATCACTGATATTTGAATCCTCTGTTAAAACTACTCAACGTCATTACTATGCCTGTAAAAAATGTATATACATCAAAGAAAAATCAATCTGATAGTATACTTTAAAATACCAAGATGCTCAAAAATACTCTTAATAAGAGAAATAACTCATTTGACTTAAAATACTTTTCTGTGATAGAATTTTTCCTGTAACTTGACCATGCTCTTTAAAAAGACTGCAAAGGGCTTCCCTGGTGGCGCAGTGGTTGAGAATCTGCCTGCTAATGCAGGGGACACGGGTTCGAGCCCTGGTCTGGGAGGATCCCACATGCCGCGGAGCAACTAGGCCCGTGAGCCACAAGTACTGAGCCTGTGCGCCTGGAGCCTGTGCCCCTCAACAAGAGAGACCGCGATGGTGAGAGGCCTGCGCACTGTGATGAAGAGTGGCCCCCGCTTGCCACAGCTAGAGAAAGCCCTCGCACAGAAACGAAGACCCAAAACAGCAAAGATAGATTCATTAATTAATAAACTCCTACCCCCAACATCTTCTTTAAAAAAAAAAAAAAAAACTGCAAGAATGACCATCATTAAAAAATCTACAAACAATAAATGCTGGAGAGGGTGTGGAGAAAAGGGAACCCTCTTGCACTGTTGGGGGGAATGTAAATTAATACAACCACTATAGAGAACAGTATGGAGGTTCCTTAAAAAACTAAAAATAGAACTACCATATGACCCAGCAATCCCACTACTGGGCATATACCCTGAGAAAACATAATTCAAAAAGAGTCATGTACCACAATGTTCATTGCAGCACTATTTACAATGGCCAGGACATGGAAGCAACCTAAGTGTCCATCAACAGATGAATGGATAAAGAAGACATGGCACATATATACAATGGAATATTACTCCCCCATAAAAAGAAACGAAATTGAGTTATTTTTAGTGAGGTGGATAGACCTAGAGACTGTCATACTGAGTGAAGTAAGTCAGAAAGAGAAAAACAAATACCATATGCTAACACATAACACACATATATATCTTAAAAAAAAATGTTCTGATGAACCTAGGGGCAGGACAGGAATAAAGACGCAGATGTAGAAAATGGACTTGAGGACACAGGGAGGGGGAAGGGTAAGCTGGGACGAAGTGAGAAAGTAGCATTGACACATATACACTACCAAATGTAGAATAGATAGCTAGTGGGAAGCAGCTGCATCGCACAGGGAGATCAGCTCGGTGCTTTGTGACCACCTGGGGTGGGATAGGGAGGGTGGGAGGGAGATGCAAGAGGGAGGGGATATGGGGATATATGTATATGTATAGCTGATTCACTTTGTTATGCAACAGAAACTAACACAACATTGTAAAGCAATTATACTCCATAAAGATGTTAAAAAAAAAGAAAAGAAATAGAAGCATAGAGAAATAAAGGATCCTGCCCAAGATCAATCAGATAATAAAGGTCAAAACCATGATTAGATCTTTTTTTGCCTCCACATTCTTAACCCATGCTCTATACTGCTATATTATAATAAACAATGTTTAACTAGTAAACAACTTTTGATATAAAAAAATAATTTAAAAGACTGCAAGAGGTAGGCAACTTCACCACCAAGAGAGGTACTTTGATCCCTGACCCTGCTGAATTGGTGGCGAGGGGAGAGTCCACCAGGTATACAGCACCTTAGCCTCACACCTCATGACAGGAATATCTTCCTGCCTCAAGAAGCATTTGTCCTAGAAGGGGATTACAGTCACATCCCTGGATATGTTCCTGCCTTCCCTCTTCTTGTTAGCCTTTGCATCTCCCTGCTATGGCCAAGCTACTCCCTGCTCCCAGTTACATTCATATAAAACTTAGCAGAGCGTAAAATAAGAACTAATTCTTATTGGGCACTTGCAATGTACCAGCACTCTTCAAAAATAGCAATGTACCAGTGCTATTAACTCAGTAAATCTTCATGACCACACTATGAAATAACATTTTAGACCATTACTCTCACTTTGCAGATGAGAATACTGATTCACAGAGAGATAGGTTACATACCCAAGGTCTGTCTTGTGACTTGTAGCAGGTTTCAAAACCAGGTAGTTTGACTTTATAGCTCATGCTCTTAACCCACTACACCATGGAGACTTTCCTTGAAAACACACAATAAACAATATGATTGCTGCAGTTTAAGGTGATAAGGTACCTTCCTATGCTCTCTGGTCACATCACTCACCAAATTTGAATGTGCTGCTAGGGTTCAGGGAAACCTACTGTGATAAGTGAGATTAATTTCTGATTAACCAGGTATATTTAAAATTTAACAAATAGTTGCTGAATATCTGCAATGGGTAAAGCACTGTGGATGGGGGTGGGTAACTAGGAGATGCTAAGTTGAATAAGACAAGATTTCAGAGTTTATACTCTTGTGGGGTGGGGGAGACATGTACACAACCACATAATAGAGGCAGGGAAGAAAGACTGATAGTGGAGATAGAGTTGACTGTAAGCTCTGGACAGAAATGATGAGCTCTAAGGTTATGCAATGATGATATGTTGCCTTCAAATCTCCTCCTGACAGTGTGGTTGATGTTATGATCTTCAAAACTTCTGGGAACAGAAAAGCAGCTCTTCTGGGTTTGGAAGCGGGTGAGCAGTTCCCATGGAAAGATATTGAATCCTGTCCCCATGTGTTGAACTGATGCTGAATCTCTCTACTTACACAATATTCACACATACTCAAGCAAAACTCTATTCAAGTTACTGTAGAGGGACAGAGAGAAAGAAAGTGTTGAAGCTAAAGTCAGCTTTTGCTTCAGTCCCTTATCAAGATTCACATCTTGTTTTATCTGGACTTCTGCCAACTGTGGTAGAGACTATTGAACCTGTATGATGTGCTAAATAGTGTATGAACCAATATACAATAAGAACCCATGCAGTGTGATAACGTCATGGAATTTCAAGCTGGAAGGCAATATAATTACTGGAGAAACTGAAGGAGGAACAGGAACATTGTTTGAGCACCTAGTATGTCTCAGGCATTGTGCTTAACACTGTATATATTTAATTCTCTAACAAGGGAAGTAGGTATTACTACATCTGACTTACAGCTCTCTCACTCCAGCCACCCTCAACCATTTTCATTCCTTACCAAGCTGTTTCAGGCCCCACTGCTCACGCAAGGTAGAATGTCTTGTTCTTTCCCACAGTCATCTGAATCAGTGGGTGACTGTGTGGGACTCCAGGGCCACGTCCGCTAGAAAACCTTTCCTGTCCTCTGCCATCTGCCAATCCCAGGTAGAATGGACTCATTTGCCCCCCACGCCACTCTGTACAACTTCCAGAACTACACCTATCACTTAATTACAAGGGCTTCATTCCATGCCTGTCTACCTCGACTGCAGTTTAAGAGGTTTAAGGAAAGGGACTGTGTCACATCGTTTTCTTAAAACTCAGTGCCAAGCAACATGTTTGACATATAGTGAATATTGAATAAATAAGTGAATAACTTTGCCAAAAATCTAGTAAGTGGTAGAGTTGGGGGTTGAGACCAGGCTCAAATCTCAGATGTGTCTGAAATCCCAAGCTTCTTAGCTTTTCTACACCGGACTTCCATTTGTCTTTAAAATAGGAAGAAATGGGCTTCCCTGGTGGCACAGTGGTTGAGAGTCCGCCTGCCGATGCAGGGGACACGGGTTCGTGCCCCGGTCCGGGAGGATCCCACATGCCGCGGAGCGGCTGGGCCCGTGAGCCATGGCCGTTGAGCCTGCGCGTCCGGAGCATGTGCTCCGCAACGGAAGAGGCCACAACAGCGCGAGGCCCACATACCACAAAAAAATAAAAAATAAAATAAAATAGGAAGAATATGGGGGGGGGTTGGGGGGGTTTGAGGGGGAGGGCTTTGGCCATGCTGTGCAGCTTGGGGGAATCTTGGTTCCCAGATCAGGGATTAAACCCAGGCCACAGCAGTGAAAGCGCTGAATCCTAACCAGTAGACCGCCGGGGAACTCCCAAGAATGTTTTTTTAATTTTGTTTTTCTGTGGTGGTGGTGAATTTTTTTGCTGTTGTTTTTTGAAGTGGGAGCTGGAAGGTGATGTGATCTATGAGTATTAAATAATGCACAACCAATACCAATCACACTGCCAGCACATAGTAGACAATGAAGAAATGTCCCCTTTCCTTTCTCTATATCATCTTGTTCAAAGCTGTACTAAATGTGACAGAACTAGAACCCAAACTATTCTACTGGGCTACCCTTTCATCACAGGTGCTTCACAGGTATAACCTATTGATTCTTCTTTGGAGTGAGTTTTAGGCTTCTTAGCATTTATCTTTTATTTTATGTTTTGCTATTTTGGCAGACTTTACACTGCAAATTGTAGTATAGGACAATATAGGCAGACTTGGGGCAAGAAACAGCCTTTACCTGGCTGAAAGCTTCAGGAGGGTAGGAACCATGGCTTCTTCATCTCCGTATATGCCTGGTCCCTAATAATTGCTTAATAAACATTTGTGGAACTCAGGTACATTGACCAACTTAAACTTAGGTGGCTTGCTGGATCTTTGCAGACAGTCTTAAGAGAAGAAATGCCGGTAGTTGAAAACAAAACAAAAACAACAAATGGGAAACTGCTCAGTTTATGGAACTATAAGAAAGGGAATTCTGCTTCTGGAATGGAAAACTTAAAAGGGTAAAATCAGGATAGCTTAAGCAAGAGAGTGTCATAAGTAATATCAGTAAGACAAACATAGGTGAGAGGTAGAAACTGAAACCTTAAGTAAATCTGAAAGCAAAGCCTGAGGCTATAATGAAAACGTGGTTCCTACCACTCGAAACAAACACATCTGCCCAAAGAGGCTGATTTCTTTTCCACTGGCTAAAATCTCACCCTTGTCCTTTTACACTTGCTATTTCCCTGAGTCTGAGCACTGTCTTTCCCTCCTTGTCATCCATTTTAGACATATACAGGTTTCCCAACTTACCTCCTCCAGAAAGTTTTTTCCCAAGTTCCCCACTTCATAGTAATCCATCATTTCTCTGAACCATTGTAGCACTTTTGTCTGCATGCAAAGCCTAGCATACTGTGTCCTTTAATTGCTGAGTGTATATAAGTCTTAACTATGAAACAAAATGCACAATGTATAGTTATCATTTTAAAGTAATTCCATTGCATACATAGCCCAATATTGGGCACTTTATAGGTGCTAAATACTTATGGAATTAAACAAAGTACCTGGAAAATAAATGCTACTTTGAACTGATATTTTGAAATGTGCTTTTTAATGGCATTTTGGATTCACAGAAAGGAATAAAAGACAGATGCTATGAGGGGAGAGTTACAATTGATCAGAGTCTAGGTAAACAAAGATAAATTTGAATGTACTTTTGTTTAAAAGTAAAAGAGAGCTTCCTATTATAGATCTTTCCCCAGAAAAATCTTAATGAAGTGTGACCAGATATTATATAAAAGCGATTTTTATCATTTATTTTCATCATGGTGATGATCAAACACCACCTTAGTGCATATTTCAAGCTAACATGAAAATTATACTTATGTACCCACTTCTTAAATTATAATATTTGTAAGTTGCTGTTTGTTGACCTTATTCAATTACATAATTTACATGTTGCTCTAAATATAATATTCAAGGAAATCATTCTTAAACATAAATATGCTTTTTTTAAACTTTTAATTTTTCGTACTTCAACAGATACCTTGTTTCTGTTCTCTCTCTTATCTGCTGACAGCACTGCACCTACTTATAGGGACAGATTAAAAACATTTTTCCCATTTACCATGACAACACCCAGCTAATGCTTACCGATAAACTAGTAGCAAGTCAGAACGTATACAAGATGCAAGAGGAATTAGCACTCCTGAGTAAGAACTTTAATTCAGGAGTGAAAAAAAGAAAAAAAAAAGAAAGCTAAAAGAAATTTATACATTGTTAACATTTTATTAAAATTCTTGCCATTTTTATCCAAATGAAATACCATTTGTTGAGTCCCCATGTTATATCCTTTTTATAAACAAGCACATTTTTATAAACTCTAAACTTATAAATTTGATGTGTGTGTGTGTTTAGGCAGCTTTGCACTAAAATGTTCATTCAGTATTGACAGATACCAAATTCAAATTTTGCACATATACATAAATACACTTGGTCTTTGAAAATGTCTAACAATACATTTTAAGCAAAATAGTTTTTATAAGAGATAATAATACTCATATTTTGTACCAAAGAGATTTGGTACCAACTATAGATTTGGCCCACTTAAACTTTGAGCTTTTTAGTATTGATATGACAACAAATAGATGATCAAAACCTTAAAAAATTAAACAATTAAAATTGTCTGAAATAATTTTACATAATAATTTTTATTTTTGTTGAATTTATGACTTGTTTTGATAGCATTTACACACAGCCTCAAAGACAAAGAGTTACTTTAGCAAATTGGCTGTCCCTGTGTAAATAAACTAATTAAATAGTCACTTATTGCAGGCCTATATATACATACACATGCACGCAGCCTTTTACTATTCACATGGGAAAATAGAAATAAGACTTAAGGTCCAAACTTTAAGCCAAACAAACATTGAATTTAGCGGGTATAGACATGGTTTCTTGTGTTCATGCTCATCCTGTAT
This sequence comes from Mesoplodon bidens, assembly GCF_964165515.1. Lineage (NCBI taxonomy): Eukaryota > Metazoa > Chordata > Mammalia > Artiodactyla > Ziphiidae > Mesoplodon > Mesoplodon bidens. Next base: position 185,728,179 of record NC_138176.1, on the reverse strand, counting down.
GTTTTTTACATTTCTTCTGCTTCTGGCCTGCACATTTTCTCGTCCACTCACCATTGTTACCTTTCTCACTCATGACCCATCAACTTTCCTGTAATAATCATAATGCGTAATCAATCCCTGTTTCTCTAATAATGAGAACTCTAATGATTATAGTAAATGCCCTGCACAACAGGGATAAAATTTAATTGAAATGTATACTGTATGTGCATCTTGGATAAAAATAAGTACCTTTAAGAGAAACATCAATGTTTCAGTTTAATAAAAATATCAAAAATACAAACACATTCCCTTATTTCAAAGAGGTTTGTTTTAAGTTCTTCTTCATCAGAAGAATCCATCATTAGCAATTCCAGTAGAACCTTCATTAATATTTCATGTCGTCACATCTTTATTCAAAAAAGCAACACTAATCACTAATTCAACGAATTCAATATATCTGAATTACTAAGAATTTATAAATACTTTATAATTATGCACTAACTAAATCTTTAAATTCTAAAACTGATTTTTTAAAAGAATTAAGATGCAAAAACTTTGTGTACTTTTAGTTATATGATTGCTTAGGGGAAGTCTTTTATTCATACCTACCAATTAGAATACCCACAGAATGTGTAATCAAAATCAGTTTCATAGCTATGCTTTATTCAGTACTTGTGAATGTAGTAAATATTGTTTATAATAGCACTTTCAAGATAATATGCTACTATGCTGTAAGAAATACATTTCTTAACCAACAAGTCCTACTGGTTCTTGGGCATGTAAAGCAGTACATTTCGTGAAAGAAATAGAGAAGAATATAGCTTGATGATTTCTGTGTTTTTTATTCACTGGCAAAAGAAAAATAAAGATTGACAATTTCACATAAATCTTATTTTCTCAGGTAAAAGTGTGATATTATGTAAGGGTCATAGTGTTGGTTAAGTTGCCTAAATTCTGGTGTATAACAGTTAATTTAATAGGCTGTGTGGATAATGCATGACAGCTCTGAAGACAAATTTAAGTTCCTCATGATGCCATTATTTTGTTTGATTTGTTAAGTGAATCAAATGGTATTTGTGAATATGTGGTATTTTTAACTAGAAATCAGCAAGAGCAGAAAATAAAGACTCTCTCCAACAAAACTAAATACTATCTCTCTAGCCACATAGGTATGGGCAGAAGAGAACAAGATTAGAATGGATAGAAAACTGGCACCTAAAATCTGCATGCTGAATTTATATTTCTGAATTCTAATATCAGGATGACCTTTTGTAAACATTCCAGGTCTTTGTCAGTTCATTCAATTTAGACTTCATTATTCAACAAATGCTTATTAAGCCAACCATCATGTGTGACTCTTTAAGGGATAATATGATTAATAAGGCCCATTCTCTTTATTCAGTTATTACAGGCTAATGAAAAGACAGATACATTCATATCTTACTCAAGGCAGAATGCTAAGTGCTGGAATAGAGAGAGGAAGTGCTAAAGGAACAGAGCGGAAACATAAATTTTAACTAAGGTATTAAGGAGGGCTTCATAGAGGAGGTGGCATTTGCGATGGATATTGGAGAAGAGCTGAGATCCATCAGATGGTTATAATAGATCCTGCAAGAGTGACTTAATCTGCCTCATACCTCCCCTCTCACCCCCCTTTAACCTGTACTACTTTTTCTTTTTTTCATAGTATTCATCTTCTAATTTATTTTTTATTTACCACCACTAGAATATAAGTGTTTAAACACAGATCTTTGTTTGGTTCACTGATGAGCTTTGGTGCCTAGAATTTCCTGGCTCATTGTAGGCACTTGGTAAATATATGTGGAGTGAATTAATGAGGGAAAATTATAAGTTAATCATGGAGGCAGAAAGTGCAAGGTATTTTTTTCAAAACTCTCCAGTGTGGCTGGTATGACTATGAAAGACATTTAATGGCCATATGATATAAATAGGAAAGAAACTAGATGTAGTATGAAATGGCCTAGGTTTCTTTTCCTTACTTTCCCATTAAGTAATGAAGCCAACTTCTCTCTAGCTCAATCTCTCATCTGAGAAATTGATGGTTGAACTGTAATAACATACATTTTATAAATAGTTATTGAACAAATTAAATAACAATAAACTCTAGTTCTGAAATCTTTATGATTTTTAGCCATTTTACATTTATTTGTATATATTTTATCTTTATTTGGGCTTTGCTGCCCTGAAATTGTACTCTCTTGCCAAAGTCGTCTCTATATCATTTCACTTATTGTTTAAAAAAACTGAATTCTATAACGTAGATGTATCTCCTCTATCAAATAAAATGATGTTGAATGAATATGTCCAACATTTGCTAAAGTCAGATATATCTCAATGTAACATAACGTACAATGTCAGGGTAAATACACACTAATCTCAGCTGTCACATCAATTAGCTTTTACTATTCCAAATTACATCAACTCATAGAAAAAGGGAATTCCTTTTTTTTTTTTTTTTTTCTTTTTAGGAACAGACCCATGCAGCTAGAATCACTAAAAATTCAGTCCATGGTATGGTAGTAGGTTGGTGTCCATTTTGCAGATTTGCCTTGTGAATAAATCCACATCTTTTCTATCCCTGTAATTCATAGGGTCATTTATTTACCCATCTTCCTCATATTTTTCTTCCTTCCCCTGTATTTTACATCAACATTTAGTAGTATCATGAGCCATTTTGTTCGTCTAGTTCACCCTTGTCCAGTAGACCTTCTGAGATGTTCAAGATGTTCTGTATCCAATATAATAGCCACTATGACACATGTGGCTATTATTGAGCACAGAACATTTAAATAAGCTCCAGAATACAAAAATATTAAGGTTTCATTTTAAAAAATTATTTGTCACACCAAGAAGTGGGAAGAACTGAAATTGATATTGTTCTTTCAGAAGTTCCATAATGAATGAACCTCAGTTGAATAAGTGCATCTCAAACTCATATGGAAAAAAAAGACAAAAGATGCCAACACTAAGATGACACAGATGTTAAAATTATCTGTCAGAGATGTTAAAGCAGCCATGATAAAAAGTAATCAATGAGCAATTTTTAAAAACACACTTGAAACAAACAAACAAATTTAGAAAGCCTCAGAAATTAAATAGAAGATAAAAAGAACCAATTGGTAATTTTAGAAAATTGTGGGAAAATACAATAACCAAAATTAAAAACTCAGTAGGTGGGCTCAACAGGAGAACGTAAGGTACAGAGGAGAGAATTAGTGATCTGGAAGATAGAACAGTGAAATTACTAATCTGAACAGCACAGGAAAATTTAAAAAAAAAAAAAAAAAAAAGATCAGAGTCTCAGGGACTGGTGGGACCAAAACAAAAGATAACATTTGTGTCATTAGGAGAGGAGAAAGTGAGACGGAAAAAGGACTTGAAGAAATAATTACTGAAAACTTCCCAAATTTGGAAACCTATAGATTCAGGAAACTTGGCAAACCTCAAACTAAATAAACCCAAAGAAACCCACACCACAGCACAGTAAAATTAAACTTCTAATAACAAAAAAATTTTGAAGGCAGCCAGAGAAAATGACATTTTACCTACAGGGAAAAATAATTCAAATGACAGCAAATTTCTCATCAGAAACAATAAGAGGCCAGAAGAAAGTAGCATAAGACCTTTCAAGTGCTGAAAGAAAAGAACTGTCGATCCAGGATCCTATACCCAGCAAAAAATTACCCTTCAGGAGTTAAGGAGAAATCAAGAAATTCTCAGATGAAGGAAAACTAAGAGAATTTGTCATCAACAAACGAATTCTATCAGAATGGCTAAAGGAATTTCTCTAAACAGAAAGGGAATGATAAAAAAGAAAACTTAGAACATCAGAAGAACATGATAAACAAAAATATAGGTAAATACAATAGGCTTTTTTTCTCCTCTTGGTTCTAAATTAAGATTGATGGTGGAAGCCGAAAGTTATAACACTGTCTGTTGTGGTTTTACATAGGAAATATTGAAGACATTTACACTGTAAACAAGGGATAGTAAAGGAACATACAGGGAGGTAAGTCTCACATAATATACAACAATTAACTCAAAATGGACTTGTAGTTAAATGTAAAACTTAAAACTCTAAAACTTTTAGAAAAAAAGTAGGAGAAAATATTTGGGATGTAGGGCTACACAAAGAGTTCTTAGATTTGACACCAAAAGCATGATCAATCAAAGAAAAATTGATGAGTCAGATTTTGTCAAAATTAAAAACTTTTGCTTGTGGAAAGCCCTGTTAAGAGTATGAAAAGATAAGCTCTAGACTGGAAGAAAATATTTGTAAACCACATATGTGATAAAGAACTCGTATCTAGAATACATAAAGAACTTTCCAAATTCAATAGTGGAAAACAACACAGTCTAATTGGAAAATGGGCAAAAGATAGAAACAGACGTTTCATGGTAAAAATGCATACACATGAAAAGATATACAATTTTATGAGCCATCAGGGGAGTGCACATTTTAAACCACAATGAGATACCAATACATACCTATCAGAATGACTACAACTAAAAAATAGTGACAACACCAAATGCTGGCAAGAATGCAGGGAAAGTAAGTTACTCATACATTGCTGGTGGGAATGTAAAATGGTATAGCCACTCTGAAAAACAGTGTGGCAATTTCTTTAAAAACTAAACATGCAGCTACTATACAACCCAGCATTTGCACTGCTGAGCAATTATCCCAGAGAATTGAAGACTTAAGTTCATATGAAAACCTGTACAAGAATATCTGAAGCAGCTTTATTCATAATATCCAAAACTGGAAACAACTAGATGTTAAAGATGTCCTTTAACATGTGAAAGGTTAAACAAATTATGGTACATCCATGGCATGGAATATTATTTAATAAAAAGGAAGACCATTGTGAAGCAATTATACTCCAATAAAGATGTTAAAAAAACTAAATAAAAAGGAAGGTACTACTGATACACTCAACAACCTATATAAACCTTCAGAGAATTATGCTGAGTGAAAATAAAAGCTGATACCCAAAATTACATACTGTGAACTTAGAACAAATTATTCCATTTATGTAACATTATTGGGAGTTCCTTGGTAGCCTAGTGGTTAGGATTCCGGGCTTTCACTGCCGTGGTCTGGATTCAAGCCCTGGTTGGGGAACTGAGATCCCACAAGCTGCATGGCATGGCTGGAAAAAAAAATGTGTGTGTGTGTGTGTGTGTGTGACAGTATTGAAATGAAAAAATTATAGAAATGTAGAATGTACTAGTGATTCCCAGGAGTTGGGGAGGGTTGGGGGCAGAATGGAAGTAGATATGGCTACTGAGGATTCTTTGTGGTGATGAAAATGTTTTATGTATTGACTGTATCAATGTCAGTAAGTGATATTGTACTGTAGTTTTATAAGATGTTACAATATGGGATCTCTCAGTATTATTTCTTACCATTACATGTGAATTCACACTTAAACAAAATAGTTTAATTAAAAATAAACAAATATATCATATTAGCCAATTCATGTTTAGCATTAGAATTATTCAAGTTTAAGGGTTTTTTTAGTGACATAAAATGGGACTTTATAACCTTTTACCTTCTAGCTGTTAAATAAAAATGAATTCATCTTAGTTTCATCCTTCTTAACACTATAGTTCAGATGAATGTTTTATTACTTTCATTTAGTAGAATTACTATTCTATTGTTTACTAATATTACTGTCTAATCTGACAATTAATGTTAGTTTTCCTTTAAAAGATGTTGATTTGAGAAGTATTCCTTTCTTCACAAGCTCTTGGAACTTATATATTATTCAAGCCTTTGAAAAATGTTGTATCTTTCTCTAATTTGTCAGGTGGGGAAAAGAACCGCTATATTCGATGGTTTCTCTTCCATCACTGCTCTACTTTTACTTTTGGACCAACTATTGTGTTTTAGACTGTTAGGGCTGGTTTTACTTTATTCATCATTCGAATTTCCTTTTTTGTTTTTTTTTTTTAAATATTTAAATTTATTTATTTATTTTTGGCTGCGTTGGGTCTTTGTTGCGGCTCACAGGCTTCTCATTGCGGTGGCTTCTCTTGTTGCGGAGCACAGGCTCTAGGTGCACGGGCTTCAGTAGCTGTGGCTCTGGGGCTTAGTTGCTCCGTGGCATGTGGGATCTTCCAGGACCAGGGATTGAACCCGTGTCCCCTGCTTTGGCAGGTGGATTCTTAACCACTGCGCCACCAGGGCAAGTCCCAAATTTTCTTTTAATGAAAGCAACAAATATTTACTGAGTGTTAATTATATTTCATGCACTATTCTAGAGGTGGGAGAAGCAGTAGAAAACAAGAAAAAAATCCCTGTCCTCATGGAGTGTTTATATTCTAGAAGGAAGGTAGAAACAGATAATTGAGATATATAGTATGTCAGATGGAGATAAATCCTATGGAGGAAAATAAAGGCAGAAAAGGGGACTAAGGAATGTAGGTAGTTAGGTGCTTTTTTTTTTTTTTTTTGCGGCACGCGGGCCTCTCACCACTGCGGCCTCTCCAGCTGCGGAGCACAGGCTCCGGACACGCAGGCCCAGCGGCCATGGCCCAGGGGCCCAGCCGCTCCACGGCATGTGGGATCCTCCCGGACCGGGGCACGAACCCGCGTCCCCTGCATCGGCAGGCGGACTCTCAACCACTGCGCCACCAGGGAAGCCCTAGGTACGTTATTAAATAGTTTCATCAGGGAAGCTCTTGTTTTATTTATAATGGTGAACAATCACACTGTAACATGTTTAAATGTAAATTTTCCAAAGGTAATTTTAATTCTCAGTAAAAGACTATGGTTATAGAACAAGAATTTTCAAACTTTTTCTCCACTGTGATGCATGTGACTGATGGCATTCACGTGTGTCACACACTCCCATAAGTGAACCAGTGACCAGTGAGACCTTGTGTGCTATGTGTAATTCCTGGTACCTGGCTATAATTCCACCTTGTTCTCTCTCACTCAGGAAAAGCAACTCAAATGTCAGTGAGAATGACTGAGAATATATGTTACTTGGATAGTCTTAGATTTGAATATGTTTAAAATACATCATTTTTAAAAGTTAGTCATTTCTTGCTTGCAATATACAACTTATTTCAACACATTTGCATGTTGAATCATTGCCATTGAGAGTAATAGTAATTGCATGTGTATAGTAATATCTAACTGGTAGCTCACAAACCTTCTACCTATTTCTAGGGAATAGGCATTGATAACATTGATAACAGGGAAGTTGAGTTATCAATGTTATCAATTGATATCAAATTGTTATTAAATTGACAAATTTAATTGACAAATTGTCAATTGTTATCAAAGGGCAAAAGTTATAGAACCGATAGTTTCAGAATAGTTTTAGATGATCACCCTTGATGAACACTTCAAGAGAAGCTGAAATTTGACATTAAAGTAAGCAAATACTCGGTAGATTGTATGACTGAATTTTGCTCCCTGAGTGGGCAAATTTTCCTGGCTTAAAAGTTAACAAATCAGTTGTTATTCTGTTGCTACTCAGTATTATTACTCACTGGTTCAAAACATTTCAAATGACAAAATACTTAAGAAATAATTACGTCCAGCCAAACAAAGACCAAGGTAAAAGTTCCTCACCATAGGAATTCTTTTCAATGCAGTAATCGTTTATGAAATGTCCACTATGGAATAAGCAGGTACTGTGCACTGGAGGCCAAAGAGAGAATTAAGACAAGGTCTTTATTTTTTTATTTATTTAAAATAGATCTAGTTTTTATTGATTAGCATACAGTCCAACAGTGTTAGCCTTGATATCCTTATATGATAGACGTATCATGAGATCATATAATTAGATCTTTTCTTAGAAGTTTTCAGGAGGAAAAATAATCCAATAAAAATGAATATGATGCCAAATGCCTCATCCATTTGAGGGGATGAGTGAAATGTGAGAGAGCGGTTTAAGTGAGGAATCCCTTGGCCCCATACTCAGAGGAGCCTGTGAACTATGCTGGTCATCACCCACAATTCCAAGTCCTAGTTTCATCCCTAGTGAAGAGGCATCTTGAAAATTACCTGTCTCTATACGTTTTCGGGAATCAAATTGCATTTGATCATGTTTCTCATACAAACCCAAGCCATGGTGGGAAGTGCCTCAATGTGGTACCTGAGTTCCCACTGTAATAGGTTGTATCTTGATCTACAGGGTAGATGAGGGGTCCCCACCTCAATGCCTGCCTTTCAAAAGCATTACATGGACTTCTTTAGCAATTTGGCTTAGAGATATGAGTTATAATGGGATTCCTGAAGCTTAGGGTTCAGTCCACAAAACACTATTCTATTTCTGTTACCCTCACCCTCCAAAAAAGTAATTTAAATGACTCCTCACTCATTTTTTCCTATAGTCAACAGGAGATGCCAGTTAGGGGTACATAAGTACTTGGAAATGCTGAGCATATCCTTTAGTCTTTATTCTAATTCTTGGTAGTGTGTTCCAGAATATGCATAGGAGAGCTGCCTGCCAAGGTTATTGTGGTTGTTAAGAATTCCACCTCCCTCCCTGAAGTTAGCATAATTCTGGACTTAGCTGGGCTCCCTGGTGGCAAAGAGGCACAGTAATGTAAAATGTTTTCAAATGTTGAGAGTTTGGAAAAATGCCAAATGAATGATACTCATTCTTAAGAGTTAATCACTGCATGTATTATGTCTATATTAACATATTTGCACATTTTCATTTCACATCTAGTCAGTGGCAAGACTTAGTTGATCAAAATGTAGCCTTGTAAGAGTTATTTCATGGTTAAGCATCTTCACAGGTCTTCAGTGTTCTTATCTAGAACAAGAAAAGATGCATGTTGCCCATGTTATGAAGAGTAATATAAAATCAGGGATTCATTCAGTCTTTTTAGTACTTGACTGCTTGCTGAGTGCTTACTATGTACAAAGCACTGAGTTGAAATTAGCTGTATTTTGGAGTCTTTTTTTCCTATTTACTGCTCTTCATTTGGGATGGATGATTGAGTTGGCTGAGCTAGAGTTTATCACATTCAGATACTTTGCTGGTTTGATCAGGCTGCATTTTCTTTTGTCTATTTTCTTTTTCTACATGTAACAATAACAAAAACAATACTTTTGCTTTAAGTAAACACTTCTGAGTGCTAGTGCAATGCAAGTATTTAGAATTTTAAGTCAGACACTACCTCTAAGTTTCCTCATTTATTAAAAATAAGAAGATAAACCTTAAGACTCTTTTTGCTTAGCCTTCTAGGATTTTATGATGTTAGTTTATAAATGTTGACTATAAGGGGAAATATTTTTGGAAGCAAAGTTCTAGGGAGCCTATGGTAAAATTAAGTAGGTGAAATTTATCTTCTGTACTCCAGTTCCTCTGACATTTCTCTCTCTGTTTTTAGCACCCATACCTCCCATAAAGGCCTCAATATCCCTACCCTAAATTGGGAGAGTAAGGAGGACAAATCACAGTTCTGCCACTCAGTAGCTATATTACCTTGGGTAAGTTATTTATCCTCCAGGCCTGAGATTCCTCATCCATAAGATAGGGATTATCACAGTATACCCTTCATATAGTCATTGTGAAGATAAAATATCGAATGTGAAGTACTTAGCACATGTGCATGTACACATTAAAGATGAACGAAAAGTTGCTAGCTTTTTATTTTGCTAAGTAAAGACATTAAGGAAAAAAACACAACCTTCATCTACCATCACTATCACTTTATAAAAGAAACGACATAGTACCATCCAAAAAGAACATGATCTCAGAATTTACAATTTTAATTTAAAAAGTGACTACATTGTCCTTGTTGCTCATGTTTCACCATAAATTAATGAAAACTTCACCGTGGACCAACTTCTATCTGCAGACCTGTGTTTGGAAACCACTGTGGTGACTTTCCAATTGTCTCATTCATCAAAATTTACCTACCGTGGTCTCATTCCCTTGAAGCCCAGTTCTCTTTTCTAACACTACAGCTCACTGGTTGGTCTATAGTGAATGCTGATGTATAAATGTATTCACCTTTTCAAGAACATATTTATGTTCTAAGACAGGGGTCTTTATCCAAATTAGTGATAGTAGTGGTGAGAATTTCAGACCAGTTGGTAATTCTGGAGGAAAACAATGTAGGCTCAGGTGCCCTTTTCAGGATCCTGAAAGTCAACCTGCTTTATACATGTATATAGCTGGTCTTGTACCCAACCTTCTTTATGTTGAGGAAAGTTAGAGCTGCCACAGATAGGCTGGGCCTTTGAGTGGTTTCCTCAGCAACACCCGTGGTCCACTCCTTAACTATCAATGTAAGTGAAATAATGGTCAGAAAGTTTTCCTGATTATATTTCAATTTATGCCACTTCTCCTGATCAAGCTTATCATCCTTAGTAGATCTTTGATCTCTCAAGACCTTGATGGGAAAAGAACTTATTTGGGGTAGGTTTTTTCCAAGGATCGACATGAATGAGGCACATCATTCCCCAAAGGCTGGCCACTCGAGGTGGTAAATGATGGGCTTCTTCAGGAACAAAAGCAGCAGTTCTAATGCAACAAGACTGGATTTCATTTCAGATGTCACAAGGGTAAATGACAGTATAGCCTACAGTGCACTATAGTACAATAGTGAAGAGGTCTGGGATCTGGGGTCAGAAGGTCTGGGGTCAGAAGACACTGATTCAAACCTGAGGTTAGACACTTATCAGCTGTGGAAAGTAGTTATCTCTCTAAATTTCAGCTTCCTGAAAATGGATTAAGAATAGCACTGACATCACAAGCCGGTTAGGAGGACTGAACAAGTTAACTCATGTGAAACGTTTTAGCACAGTGCCTGCCCATGGTAAGTGCTTGGTTAATGTTAGCTTTGTATTATTATGTGCCCTGTAACAGGATGTGCCCACTTTACTGCTGGCCTCATTAACCACTCATACTAAGTATATTTGCCATTTTATTCAGAATATACTCTGAAATCACAAAATATGCAAACTCAGGTCCAGATCTGAGCAAATGCAAGGCATATCTTGGAGTTCCCCTTTTAATAGGTTCCACTGAAATATCCCAGCCTTTACTGAACTTTATCTTACTTCCTCAAATCACCTCTCACTTCTCTTTTGTTGCTAATATCAGTCCTGTTTCACTCAGATTGTTTCTAAGAGAGAACTTTCTTTGTTGTTGTTTTTAGTTTGGGGTATTGTGATTGACAGCACATTCTTTCATCATAAGCAAACATTACTTGGGTTGTTTAGTGGGTGGAATATCTCAGTCCGCATTATTTCTCAAGAGTGATGCTCAATGAGTTTGTCTTGAGTGGTCAGATTTCATAATTGCAGCCAATTTTCAATTATCCACATTAAAAGGCTGTTGGTACAGATAACAGAAAATTACAGATTCTAAAATTGTGGTTAATCATCCAGCAGAGTTGAGCCAGACTTCTATATATACCCAGTGGCAATGCCAACTGGGTTAAAGGAATTTAGTCTCCTTCTAATCTCCTTGAAACCCTACTCTTTGATATGGATACTTGGTATAGTCTCAATCTTATGCAAAGTGCTGAGAAATTACAGCTTTGAGTCCTTTCTTCCAATGAGATTATGGCTCCTATATTCTTGTAAAATAGAAGTTCCAGAGCTGGCTCTGTCATAGGACTGGGCCCATCTTAGGTAATGTGTCAACCATGTGCCAAGTCACGATTGTGGCCAAGCCACAATGCATATGATTAATCTTAATCCATACACCCCAGAGAGTGATCACTGTACATCTGGCCTGATTCATCTTCCTAGAGCTAGCTTCAGTACATAAATAGGGGGAAAGTGCAGCCCGAGGCAACCCATTTCAACAGGGGAACAGAGATTTTTAGACATGTCTTCTTCACGTTGCACTGGCTTTCACACCGATTTTATCCCCTGGGGTCATACAGGACAAATCTATTCTCCTTCTTTGAATATTTGGAGAAAGGTATTACTTCCTGCCTGGCATTGCCATTAAGAACAGTATGACCTTGGCCAAATTCCTTCATCTCTCTGAGCTTTTTTTTTTTTAATTCTAGAAAGGAAGGAATTGGATTAGGTGGTCTTTAAGAGATCTTTTAATTTCAATATTATATAATTCTATGAAAAATCTTTTTGATGCCAGCTTATTAACTGTATATTATATCCTATACCACACAATGTACTTACCATACATAATATCAAATTTCTCAAAATAATCCTATGGGGCAATTATTGTTTTTATTTATAAGTGAGGAAACAAAGGGTCAAAGAGATGATCCATGTTCTGAATTTCTGATACTAGCTCTCTGCTCTAAGATAGGTTTCATCTCCATTTTATATTTTCTTGAGAAATTAACTTTAAAATCTCTGAGCTTAGTTGTCCATCTGTCAGATGGGTTTGACAACAGAATCAAGTTGACCTTCAGTTCAGCAGACAATATATCATGTTCTGTGGTCATTGCCATGAGACGCTGTGAGGCTGCAGGGGTTCATTTTTGGAGAACTGGATCTAGGCTCATCCAAGTAGGGTAAATGTTTAGAACTTGTTAAGAATCAGCACCAGAATTCTCACCAGTACCTTAAAAAATCTAAAGATGTTGTCATACAAAGACAATCATCCTCCAGTATTTGATCACTAGGGCCTGCTGTATGGCAGGCATTGAATTAGTAACTTTTACTTAAAATTTCTCATTTATTTCCCATAAGAACTCTGTGGAGTACCAGTAAGTGCATGCATAATCATCCTTTTACATAAGATGAGATTGACACTAATAGTGGGTAAATGACTTGCTCAGCCAGTAAATAGAAGATCAAGATTATAACCAAGGCCTTTGGGCTCCAAGTTCCAGATCTTTCCACTCTGCCAGTATTTCCCAAAGTGTGTTTCAGTCCACACTCATTCCCCAAAATGCTTTTCCAAAAAATGATGCCACAGTCACCTATGTTTGATTCAGCACACCATGGGATCCCTTAGAGGTTCATAGAGCTTAGTACATTAAAGTTTCCCAGAAAATTCTGGAAAGGAAACGTGTTTAACAATTTCCTTCCTAAATTTTCCTGAACTTATTTGCAAAGGCACTTTTTAATTCAATTAACACATGTTAATATCATGAGGTGTTCAAATCCTGTATACCTCTTTGAGAAATACTGTACCACATCAGCCTATGTCAGAAAGTAATTTCTATAGAAAAGAATTGTCATTCATAAACTATCCTTTCTCTTCATGTTAAAAAAAAAATTTTTTTTTTCCCATGAGTTAACCGGTAGATCTTGTGAGACCATAAGCCAGGTGGTTACAGAGATTCAACAAACTTCCTGGCTCTTTACCTAAGAGAATAGAACATTGCTGTAGAATTATATAGATGGCAATACCAAATGGGAATACAAAAAAAGTATATAAACAAGTATTTACATATTCTTATGGCACATATTCTACATTCTGAAGGAGTTTATTTATGCATGAATCATACCATTTACTCCTTACCCAGATTCCTGCTGTTTGACATGCTTTATATTTTTATTCTAAAGGGAATGAAAGAAAATGATGTTTTTTTGAGATATTACAGAGAATTTTGTGATTGTTTGATTAATGATGCCCGGCATGTTTTAAAACTAGGATTGGATATTGGATATTTAAAAATAGGATTGGAAATCATTGGCTATGGTAATTAAGTTGGGTTTGGCTATGAAATTAATTACTACATTCAACTGTTTGGTCCATTGCTTATTTTTAAGACTTGTCTGCCAATTCACACTGGTTCTGTGGCAGATTTAAAATTATTTTTTAATTTTATTTTATTTATTTTTTTATACAGCAGGTTCTTATTACTCATCCATTTTATACACATCAGTGTATACATGTCAATGCCAATCTCCCAATTCATCATACTACCACACCCATCCTCCCACCACTTTCCCCCCTTGGTGTCCATACCTTTGTTCTCTACATCTGTGTCTCAATTTCTGCCCTGCAAACCGGTTCATCTGTACCATTTTTCTAGGTTCCACATATATGTGTTTATATATGATATTTGTTTTTCTCTTTCTGACTTACTTCACTCTGTATGACAGTCTCTAGATCCATCCACGTCTCTACAAATGACCCAATTTCGTTCCTTTTTATGGTTGAGTAATATTCCATGGCATATATGTACCACATCTTCTTTATCCATTCATCAGTCGATGGGCACTACCTATTGCTACCTACTGTCAGTTACCTATTGCTGCATTACAAAGTACACCAAAACTTAGTGGATTAAAACAACAAAACGTTTACTATATCTCACAATTTTGTGAGTCAGGAATTTGGAAAGGGTTTAGCTGGGTGATTCTTCTGCTAACATTCTGGCAACTGAATTGGTCCTGAGGGTCCAAGATGGCTTTGCCTACATGGCTGATGCCTTGATGGGATGGCTGCAGGGCTGAGCTCAGCTGGGCCCCTATTCCTCTTCATGTGGTCTTGGGGCCTCTCTGTGTCCCAGGATAGTTGGATTTCCTACTCTCCAGCAGGGTAATTGGACTCCTTACTCAACCATTCACAGCTCCAAGTGTAAGTGTTACAAGAGACAGAAAATGAAAATGATAGGCTCCTAAGACCTGGGCCTGAAAACTGAGAAAGGGGGCTTTCATTGTACTCTTTTAGTCAGAGAATCTGAGAGAGTATAGAGCCCAGCTCTCAGTAAAAGTGTCAAAGGATTTGTGGCCATAATTAATCTGCAACAGAAGCCAAAATTCTTTGGCAGAAAGGTTTGTGTCATGAAGGAAAAGAATACAAAGTCTCTTCTGAACTTTTGAGCACATTAGCTCTTTGATACATAAGTCCTTTTATTCATACAGCCAAAGTGACACTATAAAAATGTATACAATCTGACAGCTATATTAAGTTGTTTTATAAAAGAACTGTGTATTAGTTCTGACTTAACATTTGAACATTTCTTTTGTCATCTTAGGCCTCTCGCAAGCACTTTCAAGCCGTTCTGTCACTCCTTATCTATTTACTCTTACTAACCATGATAGCTAACGTTTGAAATTTATCTCCAAATAAGCACCAAAATAATCGATAAGGTGCAACAAACCTGCCAATACTAATACTCAGTGATCAAGATGATAATGGCCGCTCTTCACTGGTGATGGTAGAGCTGTCCCTTTTCACGGAGCAGAGCTCTGTTTTTGCTTTGGGGTCTATCATTGTTCCTAACTATGAAGATTTATAAGCTCTAAAGTACTTTAGAAGAGTTTCAGTATTAAGTTTTATTTGGGTGAGGCAAAGGGCACCCTGTGGAGACCCTTTCACCTTCAGCCCTTTTCTTTGACTTGTCCCTTCTATGGCCCTTTCTTAGAACGTCAGGGGCTCATGTGATCCCTCACACTTAACAGATGTTTAATAAAAAGTATATCTTAATGCAAAGAATGATTTCACTTCATATAAACAATGATTTCATTTCAGGGAGATAATTATACAAATATTCCTTGGTGTATTTTTTCTTTACAATCAAATAGTAAGATGGAGCAGGGGTTGGCAGACTGAGGGTCTGCCTGAGGGTACAGCCTCAGGGTCCAATCCAGCCAGCTACCTATTTTTGTAAATAAAGTTTTATTGGAACACAGCCACATTCATCTGCTTACATATTGTCTATTACTGTTTTCATACTACAAGGGCAGAGTTGAATAATTGTGCCAGAGACCATATGGCTGGCAAGGCCTAAAATATTTACTATCTGGTCCTTTATGGAAAACACTGTTGATGCCTGTGATAGTGTAATTCCTTTGGAATTTTCTTAGGAAACTAATTTGGTTTTGTTTGTTTTCAATATACTGATTTTGTTGTGGGTAACAAAAGATGGAACAAATCACAGCTTTTTAGTCTCATGGATAAATAGACAAATATACTTTAATAAAACATTGAACTAGCAGGGATAAAAGCGCCCACCACTGTACTGTGTTCCAACTCACTTCTTTTGTTGCTGATTTGACTTTTGTAATTTACTGAGTAACTTGAAACAAAGGCAGCCTCAGAGCTAAGGCACATGAGTGTGCAGGAACAAATGAGTCAACAGAAAATTATGGACATGGTGGCCCAAATTCTTGTCAATTTAGTCCCTCTGTCCTGCTTTTGAAGACTTGGTTCTGACTCATGTTATAATTGAGCATAAAGGAAACTCAGGGGAAATCTCTGGACCATTTAGAAGGAAATATATGTACTTGTCCATCTCCTGCGCTTGTTAGATCATGCTTTGTCTACATATGAAGACAGGTGGTTGATAACACCCAGTGTTAGCTAGGGCATCGGCAAACTAGCCTTATTATCACATTTGTAAGAGTATAATTTATTTCAGTGTTTCTAAAAGGCTAAGTGTTTATCTTAGAATTCCAGTGCTAATATTTCCCTAATGAGATAATGGAAAGTAGATGTACAAATTTATTTGCAAAGACATTTATTGCAGCTATATTTATATTAACAAAACACTGACAACAATTTACATATCAGTCATAAGAGATTAAATGTAGTAGCATAAAGGAAAACTGTGTATAATATTGAGGGGGAAAACAAGTCACAAAATGATACATACAATTTTAACCCAATTTTTTGGTAAACATACTATAATTTATGCATAGAAAAATCCAAAAGACATACAATAAAAACATAATGATGATTATACTTGAACAATAGCTTTATGGATAATTTTATTTTGTACTTTGGATCTTTTCATATTTTATAAAATTTCCATAATAAGCATGTATTACTTTTGTGATTAAATAAAAGAACAACAGATATTTATTTAAAAGGCCATTTAAAAATATCCTCAACTAGTCAACTGTTTATCTCATCTATGTGACTGAAAAGAAAACTAAAGAGAAACTTTTATTGATTTTTGATTTTTATTGATTTTATTGATTTTATTGATTTATTGATTTTATTATAATCAATTTTTATTGATTAAAACTTTTATTGATTTTTATGGAATTTACATTGCTGGCTGAATTCATGTAATTAAATGGGCATTTGTAATTATGTAGGCTTAGCCATGGGTTTTAATTTCTCTGTGTCTCCTAAAAATTGGTATGAACTTTGAGATGGGGTCTATTCTATACTTCTTTCCTAAATGCACACTTTTTATTTTTCAGTTAAAATAGAAAATATTTCTCCAAAACTAAAAATTAAGCCACATCATTTCATTTCCTAATAAGAATTTATAATTCAATATTTATATTATTTAACTTCTCATGATTCTCCATTATATTCATGGAAAGCATGATTTTCAAAGAAAAGTATGGAGATTAAAGACCCAAGAACAGACTTTCGAAATTTAATATGTATTTTCTCTTGAGTGTTATGCTTATAAAACATGGTGCCACAGCAATTGTTTGCTGAAATCCAAGAAAGGGCCGGCTTCCCTCACCAGATGAATCAAGTCAGTTACAGCAAAGAGTTTAGTCCTACAGGCTCTTCTGCTACCTGGCCTTACAGAGGACATTGCCAGAACAGAGGAGGCCAAGAAATGCAACTGTTTGGGGTCAAAAGCACCTTCCTGCCCTCTATGGCTGCAACCAAGATCAATTTGTGTCTTGCTGGTCACTGAGCAGCCCTGGAATATATATGGCTTTCGGCCAATGGTAGCTTGGAAACTTCATATTCTATTTCCCTCTTTTGAATCACTTAGCTCTCCTTTCAACCACTCCTGATCAGATTGTTTAGAATTTAAACAAACATTTTCTATTAATCTAGCTACAGAATTGATTTCTTTCTAATGAAAGGCTCACAGAAGCTGTGTGAAATCAAAATGTAAGCAGAGGAATCTTCTAGCAACTGTGAAAGAAAATGGAATATTTTCAACAACAGGTGGTAAAGCAGATTGCTTTACAGGAAGTATTAATACTCATTATGAAAGCGATAACCTTAGCTTTGGGCAAAAAGATAACTAGGAATATTGTGCATAAATGCAAAGTTCTCTATACTCCCAGTCCAGCTAGAAGTCCAAACAAAACTTTTAGACTTTCTAGTAGAACTTGACAAAAATTATGAGAATCTCAAATTTGGGTCTATGTGGCTTGTTTTAACTGAAACTCTTTTTTTTTTGCATCGAGAAAAACAATGCTTTACTTATATCAGGTATTGATCTGTGCTGGAATAAATTTGAAATAAATGTTGATAGACGACATTTTTTAAAACTTGCATTTTTTTAAAGACCGCATTTCAAAGCTTTTCAGAAATGTTACAAATGACCTTATCAGATTCTCTTGTATTTCAAGACATTTTTATTTTCATTTATATTACATGCAGTAAGACTCTCACAGAGGAAACAAAATATCACTGTAAATATTCAAGGTGAAAGAGCAAGTATTTGTCATTTAATTTCAATATATACAGTTACCAGTTCAGCATTTTTGCCACTTTATACGCTTTGAACAAATCGTACTAATCATGCATTTAACTTCCAATGCATGGAAGTGAGGAGAAGGAAATTTCCTTGACAAAGATCCATATCTTAATTGTTTCACACTAACATACTGTCAACACATTTGAGCTTTCCAGTTAATTGTGGTTAACTCAAGAAATAAGATCTTTGGAGTATCAAATTTACTGTTTCAAATCCTTGGGTTAATTCCTTAGTATAACACCTGCTTTGTCATCCAGTAGGTTCTTCAATAATTGTTTGGTGGTGATGATGATGGAAATGGTCTTCCCTGGATGGAATGTCATACATGCTGTTTTTATGTATTACCTGATACTGACTTTTGTCTGACCGCATCTAGTACCTTATTAATGTGACCTTCACTTTTTGATTAACCACAAAAATTTTAAGATCATGAAAAGCAGGTATTTTGTAAATGCCAAATGATTCTAAACTGTTCCTTCTATCTATCTCATTTTCATGTCTGACATGTCATCAAACTCTGAGCTACTGGAAAATATTATATATTGAAAAAAGCACAGGCTTTGAAGTTAGACACCTGAAATTTCAACTCTTGGCTCTGCCATTTTTGTCTGTCTGTGCTATGGTCTGAATGTTTGTGTCTCCTCAAAATGCATATGTTGAAATCCTCGCCACCAAGGTGAGGGTATTAGGAGATGAGGGTCTTTGGGAGGTGCTTATGTCATGAGATCGGAGCCCTAATAAATGGGTTCGGACCTTTATCCCATCTGGGAGGCCACAGAGAGATCTCTCGCCCCTTCCACGCTGTGAGTTTACAGCAGAAGGGCGACCATGTAGTAAGTGGGCTCTCACCAATCCTCCCAGAATCGTGAAAAATAAATATTTGTTGTTTATAAGCTAGCCAGTTTATGGTGCTGTGTTATAGCAATCTGATCAAATGAATATAGCCTGTGTTTGGCAAGTTTTCACCATCTTCGGAGATTTTGGCTACCTGTGAAAGAGTAGTTAGGTAGTTAGGGCAATTAAAAGAATTAGTTTTGGTGATTGCTGCCCCGGGTCTCAGGCTGGGTCAGAAATCTCTGATCATAAATATTCTCGAGTTGGCATTTGCCCTTCTTAGTAAAACACCTTTCAACTTGGGAAGATTTAAATTTAAGTTTAGAAACGTTTAAAATAATCCAAATCATGCCGGAAATATTTTTGTATTAAAAAGTATCTGTACTCTATACATATTTAGCATTCTTTTTTTTATAACTAGCTTCTAAATGCCCATGCCTATGTCACATTATTAATACTTCTTGGGGAAAATTTTCCTAATTAATTGAATTAGTTAGAATATACTGTACAGAGTCTTTTCTTTTCCCCTGTAAATTAAAACATATTTTCACCAAGATTTATTTATCCATCATTTATGTATGCAACAGATATTTACCAAGCCCCTACAAGGCATTAGATGTTCTAAGTGCCTTGCTGAGAACACAGGAGCAATATACTAGATGAGGTTTCTACTTTTGTGGAATTTACATTCTAGTGGAATTAGACAACAAATAGAGAAGAACATTTCGGAGAGTGATAAGTGCTCTAAAGAAAATAAAACGTTAATTGGATAGAGAGTGATTAGGGGAAGTTTAATTTACACAGGGAGATGGGGACAGCCTAATCTTATTGTAGAGTCTTCTTGCTATGAAGAGGGAGAAGTAATGATTCCACAAGCCATAGTTTCTGAATGTATTTTTATCATTTTCACTTAAGATATTTTAAACTTTTAAGATATTTTAAACTTTTAATGCAGACATGCAAATAATTCAAAATATGTTTCCTTGATTGTTTGTATACTAAATTTGACTGTGAAATACTCTACTTTTGGTCTATATTCCCTAATTAGAAGGATCGCTTGAACTTTCTCTTTCCTAAGTTTTAATTCATTTGATTAATTTGTAATTTTTACAGTTGTTCTTTA
Source organism: Mesoplodon bidens (assembly GCF_964165515.1). Lineage (NCBI taxonomy): Eukaryota > Metazoa > Chordata > Mammalia > Artiodactyla > Ziphiidae > Mesoplodon > Mesoplodon bidens. The sequence goes on along the minus strand of NC_138176.1, from coordinate 185,707,901 downwards.
AGTGTTTTTGGAAGCCACCTTAATAGTGACTTGTGTTGCCAATAGTGACAGGAAAGACAAAAAAATCATCATCAAAGTGTCAATTTGTCTCTTCTGTATTACCATTTTTAAAAAGCCTTCTAATTTCAATATCTGAAAGACCGCCTTCTTGAAGAGAAATGAAATTACAACTTTCTGTCAACTGTGAGATCGTTGGAAATAATTCTTTCCTGCTGTTATTCTAAAAAATTTTCAGGAACTGAGAGATGTGCCTCTTGTAACTACAAAAACTATTCTGTTTTCCTCTGAAGAACAAGAAAAGGATATAGAGTAGCAAACCAAGTGTGATGAATGGACTTATAACTTTTTTTCAATGACAATAAAATATTCACACACCAGATGACACATTAACTTTTTCTTCCTCTTTCAAATCATACAGTCCTATCATTTGGGAATTCCATTCTAGAGCTATCTCAGATGCATATGTTATTTTATAATAATAATTTCAAAAAGCTTTAACAACTTGCTTCCTGTACTGGATAAGTTAAAATCAATCTGACTCCTTTCCAAGCCTTGGGAAGGGGAAGGAGCTCTCATATCAGTCCTCCCTCGCTTTCCTGGAAGGTCTGTGAGCTGAGTGGTAGCACCAGTATGTGCATCTCAGTGATATTTGAATGCAGAGTTCTAGAACAAATATTGGAAAGAGAGAACTAAGGCCAAGATTCAAGAGTGTTGAAGAAATTTTGAGGAGATAATCATTTAATTTACGTGAGTTTAAGGCATTTCATCTTTTTAAATTATATCCAGATGAAGGTTAAGATGCTTTTGGCTACAATAACAGAAATCATCACCAGAAATGGCTTAGCTGATAACATTTATTTTCTCATATAACAAAGAGTCCAGAGGTAGGGCAGGATCCAAGTTTGGCTGATTCAGTGGCTCAGTGATATCATCAAAGGTTTAGATTCTTTGCATCCCTCTGCTTTGCTGTCTTCAGGAGAGGGTTTATCCCTTTATTTTTCTCTCTGTTGGAAGATGGCTGTCAGTGGTCACTGGGCTACAAAAGTTCTTCTATGTGTCCAGAAGAAGAGATACCCTATCCCCTAACCAATTAGATTTGGGGTTAGGTACACCCCCCAAACCAATTACAGTTGCCTGGGAAACGCCATGCACAGATTGCTCTAAACTTTAGACTAATCATGATAAGGAGGTGGGAATGGAATCATGTTTCTTTTTTTTTTCGGTACGCAGGCCTCTTACTGTTGTGGCCTCTCCCGTTGCGGAGCACAGGCTCCGGACGCGCAAGCCCAGCGGCCATGGCTCACGGGCCCAGCCGCTCCGCGGCATGTGGGATCTTCCCAGACCGGGGCACGAACCCGCGGCCCCTGCATCGGCAGGCAGACTCTCAACCACTGCGCCACCAGGGAAGCCCGGAATCATGTTTCTTTAAAGCACATGGCTGTATGGGAAAGAAGTCATTTAAAGAGTAAATGGGAAATGGTGTTGGGTAGGCAATCAATATTATTCTCTATTTCAAGATATTAAGATGGTTTAAGAGGGAAATCACAGGACAGCAACTTTTGAAACAGTCAGAAGAACAACAAGTATTCAAAACTAGAAAGAAGTTTGACCACAAACAACGGACCAATAACCTTTACATCAATACTAGTTCAGCATCAAAAACTGGTTCTGAGAAGCTGCAGACAGCTGCCCACAGCTGCTGACCACACACCCCTCACCCCACCAGCTATGTAAATCCCACAAGCTCCCCCATGTCTGCCCCAAACTTCTCATTCCAGTCACCCGAGGCCCTTTGCCAAAAAACGATCGCTTCTCTCTCACTATTATCCCCAGCCGACTACATCCTACTTTCTTTTTGATCCTTCCATTATAAAACAGTCCTCCTCCATCCTTTCTCTTCCCCAAATGCTTTCTTTTCACTTCTTTGCAATCTAAGGTCTTTGAAGAGGACCCCACTTTCATTCACTGTGTGTGTGTATGTCTGTGTGTCTGTGTGTGTGTGTGTCTATGTACATGCGTGTGAAGGTTTTGAAAGGGATATGAGTACCACCCCTTCTTCATACTCTACCTTCTACCCATCCCTACTCTTGGGTCCTTGATTTGGGCATACCTACAGCTTTACCAGCTTGACTCAACCTAAACCCTGTCTCACTATCAAGTCAAAGGAATTAAATAGTAAGGAAAAAATAGGGTGTAGTTGGAGATGTAGACCTAGGGAAGGCTTCACAGAGGAGGTGACACTTAAACTGACAGTGTACAACCTAGAAAGAGAAAACAGTCCATGTCGAAGAAATCTATTTAATATGGTTAGATCATTAGGTAAGGGATGAGAGGTGATGCTGGACAAAAAAGTAGGGGCCATCTCTGGTGGTTTTTAAATCCAGTAGTCTCTATATTAATTCTGATTCAATTTGTCTGGGATGGGACCTGGACTTAGCTATGTTTAAAAGCTCCCCAGATGGTTCCAATATATAAATGGCTTGTGAACCACTGCTATAAGGAGGCATTGATGCGTTTTAAGTGGGATAATAACAGAGTTATGGGTGAGACAGCCTGAAGAGAAACTGTTTGAATTGGGAAGGGAACCTTGAAAGTGCTATGGGAGTTGGAAGGCAGGAGAATCTAGAACCCAAGAACAAGGGAATGGCCAACAATGTCAACATTCTAGAGGGCAGGACTGGGCCTGAAAAGAGACTCTTGGATTTTTCTTATTAGCATTATTTATAAGAGTAACTTCAAAGTACTCAGATCAGAATCACCTGGATTGAGCAGTGATAGACAGTAAAGGAAGAAGGATATTTTGTTGTGAAGAGATGATCACTGTAGAAAACATGGGGACATTTATAATTTAGTGTGGAAGTGACGTGAGATGTTTGTATGTTGAGAGGAATGAATCTATTTTACCAACAGCATGGCTGAACGTGATTTATGTGTTTCATATTACAGTAAGCCCAATATGAGTGGATCCTCTGACATGATCACCAATATCTCACATACAATAAGTACACCACCAGTCTTCCCACTGTGCTAAGAGTGTACCATCCTTGTAACAAGTTGGTTGTGACGCTTTTCTGTTCAGCACTGCTCAGATCACACCCAGAGAACTATATTCCTCTGTGGGTGTCATTCTTTAACACCTTTTAGAAGGCTTATCAACAAACTGGGGGCCATTTAGGGGAGAGTGGCCAATACATTAGAGGGAATCAAAACCATGTCATGTGATGTATAGCTGAAAAAAGTGGAAATATTTTGCCTGGAAAAATAAAGATTTGAGAGGACATAGTATTTTATATATTTGAAGTCCTTGATATGGAAAATGAAGGAGACATTCCATAAATACTTGGGAGACCATTCTTAGTCTGTCACCAGAGCAAAATTATTCTGGGGGTCTAGAAAAATAGGAAAAGCTTTTCCCCTAGTCTGAATAGGAATGACTTAATGGAATAGGGAGGCAATGATCTTCTTGAGAGAAGCCAAATTAGATGGTTTCTATAAAAGGGAAAGTATGTATGGAGCAAGAGAATTAGTGTCCAGTGGCCAAGGGAGTAGAGAGTAGATCAAGGAAAAACATCCCTCCTAAGCTTGGAAGGCAATGTGGTTGCTTTAAGCAACTGAAGTATAAAGGACAATACAAATCAGAGAGGAAACAAGAATACTGATATTAGGTAAAAACTGAGGATATAGATTTTATGACCTTATACCTCTATATCTAGAGATATCAATATCTCTCTATGTAGTATTGATACATGCTCACCATTACAAAAAATTCAGACAATATATAGGCATAAAAAAGAAAAAGAAAATAGTGTTTTCACATTTGAGGGCTTCCAATGAATGATAATTATTACTCATCCAAGTTTAGAACCAATGAGAAATAAGGAATCAGGCAGATAGCAAAACATCAGCTTTGCTACTGCTAGATCTACTGTATAATCTACAGTCTAGATAGGAGGCAGCAGTGGGCTTGCTAATACCAAACCCCAGGATAGCACTTATCTGCCCCAGTCAGTGAATTATTGGGAACTCGTTACAACCACGGCCTCCTCACCTAGGGGGTCCATCCCCATAACTTACAGCATGGAATGAAAGAGCAGGAAGGAGGTTTCTGCTAGAGTCGGATTCCAGAGGGAAAGAGACAACGCTCTTCTTCAAACCTGCCAATCTACTCCTTCACCCAGGAGTGGTATTTCTCTAATGCCTACTCCTTACCTGGAAATAAGAGTCAGAGAGAATAAGCGTATCCCGTCATATTGCCCACACACCTCCAAGGAGTGGAATAGGAATAAGGGTCAAGAGGTCAGAAGTGGAAGGGAAACTCTCACCACAATGAAACACAAGAAGTAGGAGTAAGTTGTTTCCACCATCCTCCCTACAGGAAACCATTGTTAATGGTTTGGAATTGTTTGGAATTTAGTTTTCCAGACTTTTTTGGGGCAGATGGAGATAAAGTTTATAGCTTTTTGTAAAAAATCAGAATGATGTTATATAAACTATTTTACAATCTCTTTTTTTTTGCTTAGTGATATATTGTAAACTTTTTTCTTCCAAATAAGTATCTATAAATCCAACTGATCTTTCTTAATAATACTCAGAATTTCAATGAATTATGAGTTTTTCTACTGAGTGACATTAAGGTCTTCCTAATTTGTTAATTACTATTAAAAATAATGGCATGAACATCACTGTTTATACAAGGAGACAGAATAATAGTGCGGTTTCAGGCATAATGGACATATTTAGGCATAGACTGGATGATGACCTGACAGGTACCATTAGAGACTGCAGAAAACTGCAGAAGAGCAGTTAGAACAGATGACAGTTGTGAGCTCCACCAAATAGTAAACTCTGGCAAGTGAAGGAATTGTGTACTATCAGTTGTAAAAGTTCTTCAGCCTTGACATGTTAGAGCTGCCTCACAGGCATTTGTTCAAGTTGCTGGCCAGTGTACTGTTGGTTCATTAACTGACCTTCTCCCCATTATATCTGTATTGTCTTTATTTACTAACTCAGCAAGAGATTTCCTGAGCAAAGTTTCCAAGAAATCCAGGGAAGAAATTACATCAGCACATGACCTTTGAATCCAACATCTCAGCTGTTTTACCATTTTTTAATGAATTTTCTCAGTGCCTCTGCAAACCAGGTGGTCACAGTAAGGAAAGGGTCAGCCAAGTTTTTAAAGGCAATAGCCAACGTTACCTTTTGTTTTCAAGTGGGGGAAAGTGTGACTGTTTATAATCATTTCCGAGTGAATGTTTCCTTGTTTTTCTTAGTGAACCCAAATGTGGAGCCTTTGATAATATTAGCTTGTCAGCATTTCAGGAAATTTTTTTATAGGTAGGTGGTAAAAGGTAAAAGGCTGCTGACCCTGAAGCTATATGACTGAAGCTTGCTGTTTTTGAAAAGAAACTCTATAGTAGTTTTTTTTAACTTTTTATTTGGAAATAATTTTATTACAGAAAAGCTCCA